>NC_090812.1:151434199-152766074 GCF_000390325.3 Nicotiana tomentosiformis
GTAGTCACTACCGGAATGAAATGAGCTGACTTGGTCAACTTGTCCACAGTCACCCATGCTGCATCAAACTTCCTCTGAGTCCGTGGGAGCCTAACAACGAAGTCCATGGTGACGCGCTCCCATTTACACTCAAGAATGTCAAGCCGCTGAAGCAAATCACCTGGTCGTTGATGCTCACACTTCACCTGGTGATAATTTAGGCACCAAGCTACATAATCCACTATGTCCTTCTTTATCATTCTCCACCAATAGTACTGCCTCAAGTCCTAATACATCTTAGCGGCACCCGGATGAATGGATTACCGCAAACTATGGGCCTCCTAAAGAATCAACTCACGCAAACCATCCACATTTGGCACATATAACCGACCCTGCATCCGTAACACACTGTCATCCCCAATAGTAACCTCCTTGGCATCGCTATGCTAAACCGTGTCCTTGAGGACAAGAAGATAATGGTCGTCATACTGACACTCTCTGATACGGTCATATAGAGAAGACCGGGAAACCACACAGGCAAGAAATCTATTGGGCTCCGAAACATCCAATATAACAAACTGGTTGGCTAAGGCCTGAACCTCCAATGCTAATGGCCTCTCTACTACTGGTAGATATGGTAAACTACCCAAATTCTCCACATTTCGACTCAAGGCATCGGCCACCACATTGGCCTTCCCATGATGATATAGAATGGTGATATCATAGTCCTTAAGTAACTCTAACTGCCTCCGCTGCCGCAAGTTATGATCCTTCTATTTGAACAGATGTTGTAGACTCCGGTGGTTGGTAAAGAGCTCACAAGGAGCACCATACAAATAATGTCACCACATCTTCAATGCATGAACAATAGCTGCCAACTCCAAATCATGGACTTGATAATTATTCTGATGAGTCTTCAACTATCGAGACGCATAGGCAATCACCCTACCATCCTGCATCAACATCGTGCCAAGGCAAATATGTGACGTATCATAATACATAATATAAGACCCTGACCCCGTAGGTAACAGCAACACTGGGGATGTGGTCAAAGCAGTGCTGATATTTTGAAAGCTCACCTCACAATCCTCGGTCCACCTGAAAGGACAACCCATCTGGGTCAATCTGGTCATAGGTGCAACAATAAACGTGAAGCCTTTTAGGAACTAACGATAATACCCGGCCAAACCAAGGAAAATACGGATCTCAATAGCTGAAGACGGTCTACGCTAACTCTGCACCTCCTAAATTCTCTTCAGATCTACCTTGATCCCCTCACTTGACACCATATGACCTAAAAGGGCCACACAATCAAGCAAGAATTTACACTTTGAGATGTTTGCATATAACTTCTTCTCCCTCAAGGCCTGGACCACAATCCTCAAATACTGCTCATGATCTTCCTGGCTGCGGGAGTTTACCAAGATGTCGTCAATAAACAGAATAATGAATGAATTAAGATAAGGCTAGAATACACTGTTCATCAGGTGCATAAATGTTGTTGGGGCATTGGCCATCTCAAATGACAGCACACAGAATTCGTAGTGACCATATCAAGTCCTAAAGGCAGTCATGGGAATATACGGATCCCAAATCTTCAATTGATGATAACCTTACTGCAAATCAATCTTGGAGAACTCTCTTGTACCCTGTAGTTGATCAAAAAGGTCATCAATATGTGGTAATGGATACATGTTCTTCACTATAACCTTGTTCAACTGACGATAATCAATACACATGCACATAGAACCATCCTTCTACTTCACAAACAAGACAAGAGCACCCCATGACAACACACTAGGTAGAATGAATCCCTTATCAAGCAACTGATCCTTTAACTCCTTCAGCTCTGCTGAGGACATATGATATGGTGGAATAGAAATAGGCTGAGTGCCCAACAACAAGTCAGTACCAAAATCGATGTCCCTTTCGGGCGTCGTGCCCGGAAGATCTGTCGGAAATACATCTAAAAGTCTCTCACTACTGGAACTGACTCAACGGTAGGAGTATCAGCACGGACATCCCGCACAAAGGCTAGATAGGCATTACATCCCTTCTGAACCATCCACTGAGCCTTTATAACAAAGATAACCATGTTAGGGACATAATCTAATGCACCCTTCCACTATAACCATGGAAAACCTTGCATAGCCAGCGTCACAATATTGGTGTGACAATCAAGAATAACATGATAGGGCGACAACCAGTCCATGCCCAAGATAACATCAAAGCCTACCATACTAAGTAACAACAAATCAACTCAGGACTCAAAACCACCCATAACAACTAGACACGACCGATACACATGGTTCATAACAATAGAATCTCCTACATGTATAGACACATAAACAGGAGAACTCAAGGAATAACGCGATATATCCAAATATAGAGTAAAGTAAGATGACACATATGAATAAGTCGATCCCGGATCAAATAAAATTGATGCATCTCTATGGAAGGAACCATACCTATAATAACTGAGTATGAAGAAACTACCTTTGTCCTACTTAGAAGAGCATAGAATATGCCATGGCCTCCCCTTCTAGGGAAACCTTTCCCCGCCCGTCCCCACCCCTAACTGGATGAGCGGGTGGAGTGGAAAGTAGGGCATCAATCAAGGCCTTAGAAGTCTGCAAACCTAACTGAATCCGTGGAGCCTGAGTAGTATGGGACGGTGCACCCCTACTGACCCTGGGTAATCTCTAACCATGTGGCGAGTATCACCACACTCAAAACAAGATCTCTGTGGGTATGACGGCTGGGACTGGCTGGGGCCTGGTCGGCTGGACTGATCGCTGAAGGCACCCCGCGTTGGAGGTGCACTAGAATATATGTGGGCAAAGTTTGCAACTTGGGATCTCGATACAACTGGAGCACTACTAGAAATTTTAAGTGCGGAATGAACTGGACGACTAACATAACCCCTACCATGGCGAGTTGAAGTTGCAGCGTTACCACCACTAAATCCTCCCGTGCCACGAGACCTCTTAGCCTCCCTATCATCTCTATCACAGTCTCGCATACCCTCTAATCTCCATGCAATCTCAACCACCTGCTGATACAGAGTGTCTAACTCCAACTCCCTAGCCATGCCGATTCTAATCCTCTGGTTGAGTCCCTTGATGAATCGACAAACTCGCTCTTTGACCATAGCAACCAAGACTGGTGCATGCCTGGACAAATTATTAAATCGAATAGCATACTCTGACACTGATATATTACCCTGGCACAACCGCTCAAACTCCACGTGCCAAGCATCCCGAAGGGTATGAGAAACAAACGTTCTCAAGAGAAACTCTAAAAATCGATCCTATGTAAGTGAAACTGCCTCGGCTGCGTTACCCACCTTGTATGCCCACCACCACTGATATGTCGCTCCCTTTAGTTGGAACATAGGAAAAGCAACCTCACTCATCTCCACAATGTCTATAGTGCGGAGAATAAGGTGACACTCCTTAAGAAAACCTTGTGCATCCTCTGAAGCCAACCCACTGAAAGTAGGAGAGTGGTACTTCTTGAACCTCTCGAGCCTAAGATGCTCCTCCTCATATGTTGCTTCCCTAATCACGGGCTGAACCGGAGCAATAGTCTATACCGTTATAACCTTTGGGAACTGATCAACTTGAACCCGCTACTCTAGGGTACAAACCGCGAAAGTCTGTGCTCCACCCTCATCCTTAGATGTGGCTGGTGCAAGTGGGATAAACCCCGCATGAGCTAACTTAGTGAACATGCTTAGGACCAGTGAAAGAGTCTCCTGAAGTGCTGGGGTGGAAATAGTCACCTTGGGTGTTTGAATCCCAACTGGAGCTACTGATGGCTCCTCTGTCGCAGCTCGGGCAAGTGCTTTGGTTGCATCGCATGCCTATCCTTGGCCTCTACCCCGGTTTCTTGTGGCTCTAGCAGCAGGTGTGGGCGTCTGATTATCGGATCATGCAGTGCGTGTGCTCACCATCTGTGAGAGAATAAAATGCCAAAGATTTTAGTTTTCGAAATCAACGACTTTGCACGATAAGGAATCAAGGAAGTGAAGTTTTCCTAACAGTTTTGTAGCCTCTCGAAGATAAGTGCAGACATCCCATACCGATCCGCAAGACTCTACTAAACCTGTTTATGACTCGTAATACCTATGAACCTAGAGCTCTAATACTAACTTGTCACAACCTCAATTTCCCAATGAAGGATGTCATGATGGAACACAGTCTCTATGACTAGGTAAGCCTAACAAATAACAACAACTGAACATATATATAATAAAAAGTTATTCAAAACGACTGAATAATAGATAAAACCTCCTGAAAACAGAATCTCACAAATACATATCCCAAGACCGGTGGAACTAAGTCAAAATCTCTATAGAATGCAATTAGAGTGCTACTACATCACTATCCGAAAGGAAAAACAACAATAATGAAGATAAGGGAAGTTGACTCTTAGGCCTGCGGACGCTGAGGATGCATACCTTGAAGTCTACAATAAAAGCGGTGTAACGACCCGACTTGTCATTTTAAGAATTAATACCCCGTTCAGTGACTTAAGGTCTCGAGCAGCTTCGTAAAATGTATTATGACCCACAGATGTGGTCGAGTTTTATTTTCAGAAGATTCGAAATTAAATTAAAAGAACAATTCTTAGTTAGAAGCTTAAATGGAAAGAGTTGAGCGGAGATTTTACTTTTGAGCAAACGACCCCGGAATAGAACTTTGCTGATGTCAATAGCTTCGTATGGTGATTTCGGACTTAGGAGTATTTCTGGATTTGCATTTGGAAGTCCGTAGGACAATTCGACGTATTTTGGCGAAAGTTAGAAAATAGAAGATATTTGGAAACTCCGGCCGAAGGTTGAATTTTTGAAAACGAGGTCAAATTTTGATTCTGGAAATTTGAATAGTTCCAATACTTCATTTATGACTTGTGTGCAAAATTTGAAGTCATTCCGGATGGATTTGATATGTTTCGACGCAAAATATAGAAGTTGGAAGATTTGAAAACTCATAATTCGATTCGAGGAGCGATTCGTAATTTCGACATTGTTTGACGTGATTTGAAGTCTTCGCTAAGTTCGTATTATATTTTGGGATATATTGGTATATTTTGTTGAGGTCTTGAGGGCCTCGGGTGAATTTCGGATACTAAACGGATCAATTTGGACTTAAAGAAAACAACTAGAATTTTGGACTTGCTAGAGTGATCGCTTCTGCGGAATAATAATTGCGGACGTGACCTTGCAGAAGCGGATTTATTTCTGCAGGTGTGGAAGTGCGAGTGGACTGTGGATTTTGCAGATGCGCATTTGCGGTAGCAAAAGTGAGTCCGCAGATGCGATATTTTTTTCCGCAAAAGCGGAATCTGGGTAGAACAATTAGGACCAAAAAGGGTCATTTCACCATTTTCGTTTTGGAATCTTGGAGCTCGGATTTGGGCGATTCTGGAGGGACTTTTCACAAGCTTGGTTGGGGTAAGTATTCTATATGCTAAAGTGATTATATTTCATGAATCTATGGTTATGTTCATCATTTAATTCCGATTTAAATGGAGGAAATCAAGATTTTTGCAAAATCATCCAAAAATAAAAATTTAAGATTTGGAGGTCGAGTTATTATCGGAATTGGATAAAATTGGTATAGTTGAACTCATATCGGAATGAGTGTTCGGATTTCTTGCAAAGTATGTCGAGTTTGAGAGGTGAGCCCCGTGTTGACTTTTTAGAATAAATTTCTAAGTCAACGTATTATTATCCGGATATTTTTGAAGAATGTTAATGAAGTTGTACAATTAATTTGGATAGATTTTAGCTGTCCGGAGGTCAATTCAAGAAATAAGGTAATTTTCGAATATCAGCATAACTTCAAAAAGGTAAGTATCTTGCCTAACCTTAAGAGTGGGGAATTACCCCCCTAGGCATCGAGTCTTATGTGCCATTTGTGAAATGTAAAAAGCCGTGTACGCGAGGTGACGAGTAAGTACTCGGGCTTATATGTGAAAAATATTTATTGAATTAAAGTCTTGGGCATATTGTGTAGTAAATTGGATAATTGTTGGCATTTATTTAATAATGTATTTGCCATGCCTAAATTCACATTTGTTGAATTTGTTTTTATATTAAAATTTGATGTGATTATTACTTGTATATTTTTGTGAATCCCGTGAGTTTGATGGTTGGATATTTCTTAGAATTTAATTTCATTATAGATTTTCCCTCTGCAAATAATTAATTAAACAAGCTTAAGAAGAAGGTTTTTTCCTATGCGGAGTTATTTTCCATCTCTGTTGTTGTTTGAGGTTTTATATACATTGTGTGGAGCCTTGGGCTATTTGTTGTGAAATTAATTAATTTTGTTATATCCTTGGAATTTGGTTGTGGCCATTGGAAAAATTGTGATATGAATTAATTTTTGTCATGTTGTCGTGATAATATTCCGTGTAAATTGTTGCGTTATTTGAATTATTATTATTCTGAGGATATAAGAGTGGCATTCTATTGTTGATATTATGTGGGTATAAAGGAGGCATTTCACTATTGTTATGGGTGTTGGGACATTGCCTGGGCGGAGCAATAATGGTGGCTATCAGAGAGATAATGGTGGTTATCAAAGAGATAATGGTGGCTATAGGAGCGATAAGGGTGGCTAATGATATTGTCATGGTGGAGGGATAAGAGAGGCTATTATAGTATTGCTAAGGGTGGCTATATGAGAGACAAGGGTGGCTATTGTCGGGGATGATATGTGATGATGTGGAGTAATTGTGTTGGTAATTTTAATGTGATGTTGGGATTTTCCTTGTGTTTATTTTTATATCTTGTGCAAATTGTCTTGTTGTTTCGGTAAATTTTATAATAGTCTGATCTATGTTAAAATTGGTAGCCTATGGATATTGCTAGGTGGATTATGATATGAAATGTGGGCATGAGGTGTCGTGGTTAAATGATGATGACATTGGTACGTGAGTTGTCCGTGCGGTTGTGATAAAGAAATTGGTACGAGGTGCCGTGGAAATATGAAATTGGGCTGAGACCCATACTTTATGATTTTGAAATGTGGTGTCACATGGTGACTTTTACTAGAAAGATATATATTTGAAGGAATTATATTTGAAATATATTTATTGAAGGATTTATATTTGAAAAAGATTTATTTGAAAGAATTATATTTGATAGATATTTATTTGAAGAGAGTATATTCGAAATATATTTATTGGAAAGTATTATATCCTAAAGAGTATTATTTGAGAAATATATAGGCGAAAGATTTATATTTAAAGGACTTGATTTAATTGGGTATACTTGTATTTATTTATTTATTGAGCAATATTAATGGTGTTCTTGTTGCCCTGCTGTGCATATCACTGGTTGATTTGTGTGACCTTTATTATTATTTATTTTCTATTATTTTGTATACTCTATTGCACAGGCTATTAGACTAGTGAGTGTCTTGACTGTACCTAGTCACTACTCTACAGAGGTTAGTCTTGATATTTACTAGGTACTAACTGTGGTGTACTTATACTACACTTTTGCATATTTTTGTTGAGAGCCAGGTATTGGAAATATCGGACTCGGACAAAGTTAGAGTGGGATCGCAAGGATTCAAGGTAAAGTTGCCTGGTCGTCGCAGTTCCTTGGAGTCTTTTTATTTTATTGTACTGGTAATTATTATTCTAACAGTATTGAGTATTCGATCCTTGAGATCATTTCATGTATTCAGTTAGAGTTCATGACTCAGTATTACCAGTATTGGGAGGTTTTTATATTTGCTTTCGCTTTTGGTTTTCGACACTTGTATAAAATTATATGTTTAAAACAAAATGGTTTGAATTATAATTATAATCGCCTTACCTAGTCGTATAGAATAAGTTCCATCACGACGCCTGTGGTGGGATTTTGGGTTGGGACAAGTTGGTATCAGAGCTCTAGGTTCATAAGTTTTGCGAGTCATGAACGAGTCTAGTAGAGTCTTGTTGAACGGTACGGAGACGTCTATACTTATCTTCAAGAGAATAAAAAACTGTTAGGAAATTCCCACTTATTTCATTCCTGTCGTGCGTATTTGTTGATTTTGGAATTTGAACCTTTGTATCTCTATTCTCTCACAGATGGTGAGGACACGCACTACTGGGTCAGCTGAGCAGCCACCCGCACATGCTGCTAGGGCTGCAAGAGGCCGAGGCCGAGGAAGGGCATATGCCACGACTAGAGCACCTGCCTGAACAATAGTTGAGGAGCCGCCAGTAGCTCTAATTAGGGAGCAGGTACCAGAAACACCTGTTGTTACCCCCGGCCTTCAGGAGACTTTAGCACAGTTCCTGAGTATGTTTGGTACATTATCTCAAGCGGGATTGATCTCTGTTGCATCAAATATTTCGTAGATTGGGGGAGTAGCTCAGACTCGTACCACCACTCCATAGGAGAAGGTTCACATTAGTCAGGTTCCGGGTGTAGTATCGGTACAACATGTTATTCCGGTTCAGCCCGAGATCAGGCGAGAGACATCAGAAGAAGAACAAAAGAGACTTGAGAGGTTTAAAAGGTATAGTCCACCTACTTTTAGTGGCACAACATCAGAGGATGCCCAAGGATTTCTAGAAAAGTGTCATCATATTCTACGTATCATGGGTATTGTGGAAGTGAGCAGAGTTTTCTATACTACATTTCAACTGTCAGGCGCAGTGTAATAGTGGTGGCAAGTTTATGAAGAAGGTAGTCCAGCCGATGCAATACCACCAACTTGGGCTCAATTTTCGAAAATGTTTTTGAAAGAGTTTGATCCCCACACTCTACAAGATGCGTGGCGCACAGAGTTCGAACGGTTGCGTCAGGGCACTTTGACAGTGTCAGAATATGCTATCAGGTTCAGTAAGTTAGGTTATCATGCACCTATCTTGGTTACTACAGTCAGAGAGTGAGTCCGCAGATTCATTGAGTGGCTCGATTATGAACTTAAAATATGCATGGCTCGAGAGTTGTAAACTGATACTCCATTTCAACAAGTAGTGGAGACTGCGAGGAGGATTGAGGGTGTTCTAGGTGAGGAAATGGAGTCTAAGGAGGCCAACAGGTCTCGAAGCTCTGGAGGGTTCAGTGGATTTTACTCTTCAGCTATGACCTATTATGGCGGAGGCTCGAGTAGTCGGCCAGCTCAGTCTGCACATCCGATTACTTGGGGTGCTCCAGTAAGTTCTTATAGTGCACCACCGACATGAGATTCTTACAATGATTATTTCAGTTATCTGGCACAAACTCAATACGAGAAGCCACAACTTCAGAGGGGTTGTTATGAGTGTGGTGATACTAGGCACATTATGAGATATTGTCCCAGACTTGGTAGGGGTGGATTTTATCAGAACACTCAGGCTATGGACCCCAATGCAATTACTACCCCACGTGCACAGCCAGTTAGAGGTGGAGGACAGGCGGGTAGACGGCGCCCTAGAGGGGGAGGCCTTACCCGTTGATATATTTACTATGGTGTGTCTGAGGCCACTACACTAGATGGTGTCGTTACAAGTATGATCCTATTTGTTGTAGCAAATTCACTAGGCAAGGTGCCTAGGGCTATTTTTTATATATAACAATAAAAAAGAAAACAATGTGGCATTGGGTCTTACAAGTAGTAAGACAATATGTCATGGAAAGTACATAGCTCCTAAAACCAAGTTTGTGTATATGATACCCAAACTTGGTAGTACAAATTGAACTAATCAATATACAAAATAACAACCTATATAGGAATAAAAGAATTAGGATCGTAACTTATCTCCAGAATTCCCAATGGTATACTCCAGTTTCCCTCAATGATGTTTTTCAACAACAAAGAGTCCGTTTGAATCCAGACTTGTGTAAATAGATGTTGGCAGCAGTAAATGAGAGCTTGCTTAATTGCTTCTGCCTCAGCCTCCGTGTTGGTAGCTTATTGTATCTCCTGCCCTCGAGCATATACCACATCTCCCAGTTCATCCCTTAAACAAAATCCAATTACACTCCTTTCTGGGTTCCCTCTGAATGTCCCATCAGTATTTACCTTTTTCCACCCCTCCATAGGCAACTCCCATAGGACTTTGTCAAACTTAAACCTTGGTGTAAATTGCTCCATCATCCTTATTAAGTCTGGCCATTTGTGTGGAATATTTTGTAGCCCTGGCTTCCTGATCTTCACTAGTGATTGAAGTCTAGAAGAGACTTGATAAATAAATCTACTAATAGATACCGCATCTCCATATTTGTAACTATTTCTCCTCTTCCAAAGTTCCCAATACAATAATGTTAGGCAAAATTTGAAAAATTGGTTTTAGTCTAAGAATTACTTGGTGTGTCCAACATTTTACAATTGCTTGATGTAAATTCAACCCTTGCAAAGATATGCCCGCATGTGAAAAGAAGTACTTACATGTTGTTTTGGCAGCAACTGATCAAAATAACACATGTGCTAGAGTTTCATCTTGCGGATTCACACAACACCAATATCTATATTTCACCATATAACCCATTCTTCTAATCATATCATAAAGAGGTAATTGTTCTCGCCAAACTTTCCACATAAAGAATGATAGTTTGAAAGGTAACCATTTCACCCACATGTTCTTGTAAGCAATGCTAGGATCCCTTCTTCTCCTCACATACTCCCATGCTGTCTTCACTGAAAAATCTCCCTTTGCATATAGCATCCAAATATATTTGTCCAGTATATTATGCTTAACAGGAGGATGAATGTGTTCCATAATGTGTTCAGCTAAGTCTTCTGGCAGAGTGTTCCTCAAGAGATCTTCATTCCAAGAACCATGATCAACCACATCACAAACATTATTTATAGACTCCTCATGTGGAAAATCTGGAGGAATTATAAAGTATAAAGCTCCTAACCCCGTCCAATTATCATACCAAAAGAGTGATGATCCCATTATAGGCTTCCATAGAATTTGATAATCTATGAGGTCCCTATATTCTAGCATCCTTATACACACGTGAGATCTATTCTTCCATGGTACAATTAAAGCATTTAATTTTTTACAGTATTTCTGAATCATAAATGAACTCCACAAAGTTGGTTTGGTCCTAAAATTTCACCAAAGTTTGCAAAACAATACTTTTGCTACATCATGCAAGTACCTGAACCCTACACCCCTTCCTCTATAAGCACGCATAGCTTTTTCCAAGATGCCCAATGAGGACTCTTACCACCAACTAAGTTGCTCCAAAAGAATTGAGCAAACAGTTTATGCAGCTTCTCAATAAGATAGTTTGGTGGATTAACTGCTAACAAGAGATGAATAGGAATACTTTGAAGCACATGATTGATCAATATTGCCCTACATCCTATTGATAAAAGCTTGTCTTTCCATCCATGAAGTTTATTAAGCACATTATTAATGAGTCCTTGATAAAATTCCATTCTACTCATTGTGTAAAAGATAGGGCACCCTATATATATGAATGGAAAGTCATGCCTATTAATCCCAGTAATTCTTTGGACTTTTGTACTCACCTCCTCACTTGTTGAATGATGCATGTAACAAGCTAAATTTGCCTTATTGATCAATTGTCTAGAAGCAACTTCATACGTATTCAACACTTCCATAATAAGATGCAAAGAGGTAGCATCCTAGGAAGAAAAAATTATAGTATCATCCGCATATGCTAAGTGATTGACTTTTGGACTCCATTTAGGCAAGCCAAATCCACAGAAGTACAGATTCATGTGAAGAGTGTTCAATCCCTTAGATAAGTCTTCTGCGGCCAGAACGAATAGAGCATGTTATAATGGATCCCCTTGTTAACTTAAAGAATCCATACATTTGCCCATTGATAAGAACCGAATACCAATTATTTGACACAATGCCAAATACCATGCCAATAAATATCTCACAAAAACCCATCTTTCTAAGCACTTTTGTCAAGAAGAGACAAGAAAGCCTATCCTAAGCTTTGGTCATATCCAATTTGATTACCACAATTGGTCTAGCCTTTGTTCTCAATCTATCATCAGTAATAATCTCCTGAGTCAATAGCACATTTTCTACAATGCTTCTACCTTTCACAAAACTAGCTTGTTCATCGGAAATCAGTTTAGGAGGCAAATCCACTAGCCTCTCATGTATAACTCTCGAAAATACCTTGTTAATGAAATTACTTAAACTAATTGGTCTCATATCACCAAATGTATTTACCTCATTCTTCTTAGGTAATAGAACAAGATTTGTATGAGTAACAAATCTAGGCAGTTCCTGACCACTGAAGAAGGTTGTCACCATGTAAAATATGTTATCACCAATTATCTCCGAGCATGTTTGAAAGAAACATCCATTAAAACCATCAGGACCTCTTGCACTCTCTCCATTTAGGCCAAACACTGCTTGCCTAACTTCCTCTTTCGAAGTCATCTCAATTAGAGAAAGATTTTGGGCATCTTTCACAAGTGTAGGTATATGATCTAAAATGCCAAAAGCTGTTGGGACCCTCTCCTCTTTGAATTGGGCATCGAAAAACCTAACTGCCTCCTCAGCCATAGATCTAGTATCTTCAAGCCAAATATCATTGTTGTTATGAATTTCCCTATGCTGCAGTCGCTTTCTTCTTCCATTAACTTGCGCATAGAAGAATTTTGTGTTCCTATCCCCATATTGAAACCACCGCATACCAGTTTTTTCCTTCCAAAACTGTTCTTTAATTACCAAATACTTAAACAATTTAACTTGTACCTTCTAAAGTCGCTCTCTATTGCTGGTAGTAGGAAATAGCTCAAACCGCACTTTATTTTCCAAAACTACCTCCTACGAACTTGCGATTTTCTGAAATATGTCATTAT
Organism: Nicotiana tomentosiformis; assembly: GCF_000390325.3. NCBI lineage: Eukaryota > Viridiplantae > Streptophyta > Magnoliopsida > Solanales > Solanaceae > Nicotiana > Nicotiana tomentosiformis. The sequence goes on from NC_090812.1 coordinate 151,446,979, forward strand.
AAGTATCCCTACTCCAAGTGGACAATGCTTTTTTCATCTTCTTCAGTTTATAATTATACAACACGAAATGATTGGCGTGAAAATCAACTGTCCAGTTGTCCTTAACAATATCCCTGAAGGACTCATGTTCTGCCCAAAACTTTAGAAACCTAAAAGATTTCTTGATTGGAGTAGTACCCAGATTATAACTCAATAGCATTGGACTATGATCTGACCCAATATTGGATAGATGGGTGATATCCATACCAGGCATCATCTATTAAAATTCCATGTTGGCTAGACAACGATCAAGTTTCTTAAATATACAGTCTTCATCTTCTCTTCCATTCCACTATGTGTAAATACTCCCCTTGAAGCCCATATCAAATAAATTACATATATTCACACAATGTTTGAAATCATCTATTAAAATCTCAAAAATATTAAACTGAGAAACAGGTAAGCCTCCAAAAATTTATTTCTCATAATGACATTAAAATATCCTCCCACAAGCCATGAAGTAGTCACGTCACTTTCTAAAGCATATAGAGAGTCCCAGAGTTCAGTCCTTTCTATGGCGTCGCATTTTGCATAAACCAACGTAAACATGAACTCTCTTTGGAATTCTAAATCATGTATCTTCAATGTCAGTTGTTGTACACTGTCAATTAAGACAGTTACTTCATAATTATCATCTATAAATGCCCATATTTTGTTAGAAATATTAACAAAAGATTGAGCCAAACCAATCTTCCTCCTATATCTTTCTATCTTCCTTGATTGTTTCTTTGGTTCCAAGATACCATTAAATTTAAATTGGTATTGTCTACATTTCAATGAGCATCTCAAAAGCTCTCACTGTATTCACCGACCTCACATTCCAAATAATCGCATTCATTTTAAATTATTGGATTTTGAGATAGTCCTTCTCCTTTGAAGACCTGAAGGTTGTATACTTGCTGATTCTTTCTGTTGCTTTTTTCTTCCTTTTCCTGCTGGTTTAGCTCAATCAATCAACCTAGGAGATAAATCCCCTTGCCTGGCTATATTGTGGAAATTTTGAGTAGTTGATTTTTCATCCACATCTTTGCCTTGACCACCTAGATTTTCCTCTTTACTAGTGTTGTCTCCAGTTTTAACCAGCCGGTTCTTAGTGGGATTAGGAATTAATGATTTGGAGGATTTGTCATTTACCTGCCCAACATCTTTTGTAATTCCTCCAAAGTGCCCTCTACTATGATGTTGAATATCCTTCACATCTGATTTGGCCAGACTTTGGGAGTTAATATTTCCTACCATTACGTGTCCCCCGGTACCTCTTTTATAAATTTCCAGCAACTTTTGCACAGTAGGGATTAATGAATTCTCATTAGGTTTATTGTAGTTCCATGAAGGGTTCCTACTGTAGGTTTATCCAGTAAGCTAATTAAATTAGCTTTTTGAGTCTCCATAGTTATTTTATACTCCAACTGCTTCATAACTTCCCAATTGCCAGAAATTAATTCTTTGGCCGGTTTAGCCTTTTGTTCCTCCTCTTCAATGTGTTGATCATCTCAGAAGTCATCTTCTACATTGTCATCCTCATTATCTGTGTGGAATATCTCTCCTTCCTCTTAATCTTCCTTCACATGTTCACGCCATAATTTACCCCCTAGCTTTGGCTTATCATTATTTTTATCCCCCTCACCTTTTACAAAAATATCTTGTGTTGGCACTTCTTTGCAGCAACTGATTCCTGGTTACTAAATTATCATTATTTTCCTGCCCAAAAGTTTTGCTAACCCATTGAGAAGTGGACTCCTTTTTTACTACTTCATTACTCCCATTCCCGATAGGATTGAACGCTGGAGCTTTAGGATTAAGGCATTTTTATGCCGATATCGAGGACTGTCTCCTAGAAGGATTTGGAGAAGTTATTTTCTGCACTTCCTTGTCTTTTTCCACTTCCCCTTTTTGTACAGTTAGGTATTTTCCACCATTCTCTTCATCGTCATTCACCAGTAGCACGAACTGATTTCCAATAGACACAAGAGCATTATTTTTAGGCTCTACTACAACCATCTCCATTCCAATTCCTTCATTCTCATAGGCAGTACCAACTTGAGTCTCTTGAATCCCCTTCTTTTATGTAACATTTTAACCATATTGTCTTTAACTTCTTTCTCTTGTTTCTTCTGATTACCAACTACCTTCCCACTTGACAGGATCATTATAGGACCCTTCTCCTTTCCTCTTTCCTCAACATTGCATCATTCACCTTGCATGTTCTTGTTGTTATCCACCATTAATTCGGGATGAATTCTATAACATTCTATCATATCATGACCCTGCATTTTACATTCCTTGCAATACTTTGGTAGAAAATTATACTTAATCTTCACCCATTCAGTCCTTATTTCACCCGTACTCTTATTCTCAATGTCCAATCGAACCTGTTTTGGCAAATCTGCTAGCAAATCAACAAGAACCTTAACAAGAACACAACTAGGTCGAGTCTTCTTAGTAGTAGCCATATCCAAGTACATAGGTTTCCCAACAGCTGAAGCTAATGAGAATAAGCATTCTTTGATAAAATAAGTAGGTAACAAACCTGGAAACGATATCCAAGCCATGGCCATTGGTGTTTCCTCCCCAGCTTTGAATTTAACATCATAAATAAGAGGTCTCATTTCGTATTCATACCCATCCTTAGCCTTAACATAAAAAGCATTTTTTGAAGTATGAGTAATGAAATCCTCCCATAATGATAAATGAATTAACACAAGTCTGTCTCTGAAAAAACCAATGTTAGATTCACCTTTTATACCACATTGAACTGGAAAAATGCGATGTAATTCTTGTGGTTCTGGACATCCATATGAGAACTTATCCAATACTACATACTGTAATCCTTCTATGAGATTCATGTGATCAACTTCTGCTTCTGTGAACTTGACAATGGGTTGCTCCTGCAGGAATGAAGCTCACTTGAATGGGATTGACTCGACAATAGGTTTCTCGCTAGGGTTCTACCGCATAGTGTTATTTAAAGTAACAAGTTTCAATATCTTACTATAATCTAAGGGCTGTGGATTATTATTTGTGGTAGTGGTTGATGGGGAAAGAGTGGGAGAAGGTCGGCCAGCCGGTAAAGATGGTTGGCCGCCGACCGGAGCGGCCATGAGAGCTCTCAAAGTTGAGATTGCCTGTGAGTCGCTATCAAATTTTGGAGGCTTACCTGTTTGTCTGGGTGGAGCAATAAGGATGGCTATCTGAGAGTTAAGGGTGGCTATATGAGCAATAAGGGTGGATAATAATATTGTCAGGGTGGAGGGATAAGGAAGGCTATTATAGGAGTGATAAGGTTGGCTATAAGAGAGATAAAGGTGGCTATAGAAGAGATAAGGGTAGCTATTGTCAGGGATAATATGTGATGATGTGGAGTTATTGTGTTGGTAATTTTCATGTGATGTTGGGATTTTCCCTGTGTTTATTCTTATATCTTGTGCATATTGTCTTGTTGTTTGGGTAAACTTGATAATAGTTTGATCTATGTTGAAATTGGGAGCCTGTAGCTATTGCTAGGCGGATTATGATATGAAATGTGGGCACGAGGTGCCGTGGTTAAATGATGATATTGGCACGTGAGTTTTCCATGCGGTTGTGATATGAAATATGGGCACGAGGTGTCATGATTATTTGATGATGTTATTGACACGTGAGTTGTCTGTGCGGTTGTGATAAATAAATTGGCACGAGGTTCCGTGAAAATATGAAATTGAGCTGAGACCCGTGCCTTTTATTTGAAAGATATATATTTGAAGGAATTATATCTGAAAGATATATATTGAAGGAATTATATTTGAAAAAGGTTTATTTGAAAGAATTATATTTGATAGATATTTATTTGAAGAGAGTATATTCGAAATATATTTATTGAAAAGTATTATATCCTGAAGTGTATTATTTGAGAAGCATATATGCGAAAGATTTATATTTGAAGGACTTGATTTAATTGGGTGTACTTGTATTTATTTATTTATTTATTTGTTGAGCAATATTAATGTTGTTCTTGTTGCCATGTTGTGCATATCACTGGTTGATTTGTGTTGCCCTTATTGTTATTTGTTTCCTATTATTTTGTATACTATATTGCACAGGTTATTAGACTAGTGAGTGTCTTGACTATACCTCGTCACTACTCCACTGAGGTTAGTTTTGATACTTACTGAGTACCGACTGTGGTGTACTCATACTACACTTCTGCATATTTTTATGCAGAGCCAGGTATCGGAGATATCGGACTCGGACAAAGTTAAAGTGGGATCGCAAGTATTCAAGGTAGAGCTGCTTGGTCGTCACAGTTCCTTGGAGTCTTTCCATTTTGTTGTATTATTAATTGTTATTCAAACAAAATTGGGTATTCGATACTTGAGATCATTTCATGTATTCAGTTAGAGTTCGTGACTCAGTATTACCAATCTTGAGAGGTTTTTATATTTGTTTCCGTTTTTGGTTTTTGACACTTGTATAAAATTATATGTTTAAAAAAATGGCTTGAATTATAATTATAATCGGATTACATAGTCTTAGAGACTAAGTTCCATCACGACATCTGTGATGGAATTTTGGGTCGTGACAAGCGGCTAGTAGGAAATCTCTATCGACCGGCACGAGCAGACGTACCTGGATATGCCCAAAAGGATGTACAGAAGCATAGTATGATTACACCACAATAGTACCTAGTAAGGATCAAACCTAACTTTAGTAGTGTAGTGGCGAGGCCAGGTCAAGACACCTACTAGGATATGAAATAGACAGTATAAAATTATAATACGAAAGAGTAACAGAAAGTGAAGAATAACTGATACGGAACAAGATAATAGCATGAACTTGTACCGAAAGTTAACAATGTAAATAACATAAAAGAAGCAACTAAAGTGCTACAATGGTCATGTACAGACTACAACTGCTAGAATAATAAAGATTGAAGCAATAAGAAATATTCCTTCCACAACACTTAACAACATGAAACAAACAACAAGAAACACAATGAGGTACCGCCTCGTGTATAATGAAATCAAACCAAGGTACCGCCTCGTATAATCAAGAATCAAAACTAAGGTACTGCCTCATATTCACAATTCTCAATTTCAATCACAATCTTTCCTTATACCGTCGCGTGAGCCTTACATTTGAAAATAGGTTTTGAAAACAGTTTTAAAAAAATAGCTACACGCACTTTAGCCCACCTTATGATTTCGCATGGCTTCACGTAGTTCCCCTACAAGCAATCACGCATATAAGCCCCACTTTATACTACCGCATGCACAGAAACCCAAACCTTATACCGCGACATGCACATCAATATCATATCACAATAATAACTCGCACCATAAGTGCCCACATATCACAACTTGGCAACAATAAGAATATTAATATTTTCACAACAATAGCTCATGGCTCCACCTCAACGTATACAAGGATATTAACAAACATAATGGATGGAAAATGCTCAATAAGATAGATGTTTCAACAATAACCAACATCGCCTCAACATATTAACGACTCTTACAACTTCAACACCAAATAACTCAACAATGAGAATATAATGTATAACCACGATATTAGATAAGACTAACTCACAATAAAGGAAATAATATTCAATAATGAGTCACAAATAATGGAAGTCAACAAGTAAAGGGTAACACGAACAATTAATTCAAACAATGATAATTAACAATGAAGAGATAACATGTAACAATAAAGGGGACAACAAGTTCAACTAAAGCATAGGAGCAATTTATCAAGTAGGATGTAGACAAAATATTAAACAAGCAAACTAAGGTATTTAAGGATAGTCTAACAAAATTAAGGATATTTTGTCTATGAGAATTTAGAACATAATATGGCATTTCAATTAAATTATGAAAATAGTCTAACTAGCCTAAAACGGTCAAATACCACGTACAACCAGTGTACCCGTTCGTCACCTTGCATACACGAATTTCACTTAGCATAATTGAATAAAACAATGCCAATCCTAAGGGGTAGTTTACCCACACGAAGTTAGGCAAGACACTTACTTCAACTAAGCCAATTCAACACTTTGAAATAGCTTTTCCTCATAAAATCCACCTCCACACATTTCAAATCTAACCAAAGCTGACTCAATATCATCATACAATGATAGGGAATTCAATTACAACATATAAAGTTTAGCTTTTTACACTTTTCTCAAAAAGTCAACAAAAGTGAACAGGGGACTTGCCTGGTCAAAACCCGAGTCCAATGGTAGATTTCGTCTACCCCTGACCACACGAATTCATATATGTAATTAGTTTCAAAATCCGAGTCCAAATCAACTCTCAAAACTCAATTTCTTATTTTTCTACTTTAATTCACATTATTTTGATGTTACAATCTAAGATATGTTGATAGAATATGATTAGAAATATATTAGAATCACTTACCCAAGGTTTGTAGGTGATAATCCCCTCTTCAAATCGCCTCCTACCGAGTCTAAGGTTCAAAAAATGGGAGAATGAACTCAAATATCTCGTCTCTTAGCTATTTTATCAGTTGAAGATGTCGCAATTGCAAATGCGAAGATGGGATCATATTTGCGACCCTGTTTCCCTCGAAATTGCGACAAGATCATCGCAATTGCGATCCTAACCCATCCCAGAAGACCTTCGCAAATGCGACACTTGGTTCGAAATGACGAACCCAGTAGACTGAGCCTACCTTCGCAATTGCTATCAAGAATCTCGCAAATGCAAGATCTGAGGGCTTGTGCAGAAAATCAACAATTCAATTCTAACAATACTCCGCTAAGTGTCTGAAACTCACCCGAGCCCTCTTGGCTCCAAACTAAATATCCACACAAGTCTAAAAACATCATACAAACTCGCTTGCGCGATCAAAATACAAAAATAATACCTAAAACTACGAATTGAACTCTAAAATGCATGATTTTCAAGAACTAAAATTTCAACTAAGCATCTGAATCCTATCAAATCAACTCCGAACGACGTCAAATTTTGCAAACGAGTTCTAAATTCCATAACATACCTATTCCATGTCCCTAAATTAAATTTCGAGCTAAATAGCTAAAAGCCAACCTACAGTCAAACTTTTTAACTTGAAATTGCCAAATTTCGGCAAAGAAACACAAATCAGCCTATGGACACTCAAAATAAATTATGGGCATACGCCCAAGTACGAAATCACGATACGAAGCTATCCGAGTCATAAAAATACAGTTTTGGAGTCGTTTGAACAAAAGTAAAAGTTTGGTCAACATTTTCATATTTAAAGTTTTATGTATAGAATTAAGGGTCCAAATCAACCCGAAAGCTTTCCAAAATGAAACGAATCAGCCCCGCAGGTAATAAAGACATAAACACACAAGTGTGATGCAATAAAGGGGATAACAAGACGCAATTACATAAAATGACCGATTGGGTCGTTCCAAATATTCCAACATCTGGTAAAGCGTACAAGTTGGGACATTCATAACTAACCAATAAAAAAAATGAAGGACATGTACTTCAAGAGCAGTGATCTAGCAAAACATTCAATTAAACAATGCTACGTGAATTTTGATTAGTTAATCCAAAAAAAAAAAAATTGATAAACAAAAAGGAAAGGAAAAACGCATTTGTGAAAGTGTTCTTAGTCCCTCTCGGCATTTCTTTTCCTTTGACCATCCTCCCCTCCCCCCAAGTTGATCAACTTCTTAATCCTCCATGGTCGTCTTCTTCCTCCCATACCCCCCAACACACACACATACAAAATAGATGTTATCCAATAATTAAAGGCTTGATGATGACTCATGTATAATATGATCATGAATTGTTGCTTTACTTTGTTAATATAATATTCTGACTTTAATAATTTATAAAGTAAAAAAAAGGTAAAATAAAACGGGGTTGTTCATAGTGTGAGAAATGAAGTTTGCTATTGGTGTTTCAATTACCATGACCTGAGAAACGTTTATTCCAAAAAGAGCTCTGATAATAGATAAAGCATGAAGTTTTCTGGTGGAGGAAATGTTGCGGAGATTTATGCATGGTAGAATGATATTTGAAAATTAGTGAAATAGAGAAGATTAATATTTAGTGGAACTGATGAGGGAAAGAGGGAGTCAAAATGGTATTAGAGATGAAAATGGAAGGTTTCCATGGAGAAGAGGTGAGGTGTGACACGCTTACGATGTCATGTCAGCAGCAAGTGTTTAATTAAAATATTTTTATAGGTGTATAGTGTTCAACTCAAATAATCCTAAGATGGAGCATATAGATGAAAATTGATGTTAACTTTGAGGGGTTATCGATGTGTTTGGTAGACAATATATGTATACAGAAACTACAGCTGAATTCAATGTAATTACCCCAAGGTCTGGTAGAACAAGTCATGAGCCTCTATGATTTGAATTTACAAAACCGATATGAATAATAAATACAATATATGTTTAAAGTTTACATAAACAGACACTCACATCCTAAGCTGCCATGAACAAGGGATAGCTTGAATCTGGAATGCGGGTACGTCTTCAATTCAAGGCTTCGTCTCCCACAAATACGTAGCTCCAACATCTGCACGCAAGGTACATAAGTGTAGCATGAGTACAACTGAATCCATGTACTCAGTAAGTATATAGACTAACCGCGGTGCAGTAGTGACGAGGTTTTTTATGTAAAACAATACTCACTAATATAACTTGTTCAGTTCAATTTACATTAAAAAGAATACTAGAAATGACAGAGAAGAGTAAAAGAACAGATATGCGAAGCAATTAATGATTACGAAAAAATATCACGGTCAGTTTCCTCCATGTCACAACCAATCCTTTTCTTAAACCGATAACAACCATACAACATAGTAAATTCATGAATCTTCGTAGTTTTAGGAATGCGTTCAAGATATCAACTCAAACTGCATTACAACCCCCTTCGTACATTTATCTTATCCTCACAAAATATATAAATGTGTGTCAAATCAATTGGCATGTAAATACCCTTCATGCATTTATCTAATACTGACCAAGCATATATATATATATATATAATACCAACCAGGTAAAAAAAATACAAACAACACTAACAACAAAGTGGAAAGGTGACATGTAGCAATGTCAAACAAGGCAGAGCATACATGCAACGATAACAGATAGGGTGGGAAGCACAGAAGTAATGATGGCGATTAAGGTAGGAGGACACATATTTTTCTATACACCAAGGTAGCAAATTTAGATAAAAGGACGTCACCGAGCAAAGCCATATATGTAGATATAACAAACAAGGAAGAAAGCATGATTGCGACCAGATAAACAGATAGAAAACATGTATATCACAATAACAATTAAGGTAGGAAGCAAACACTTAACAACAACAATAAGTCACATAGAAAGTATAGGTCCAGCAATGACAACTTGGAATGAAAACACAAATGTGTATGCAATGGCACGGCATCACCCTTCGTGCTTTAAACTCTTCCTCACATGATAATACAAATGAAATGGCACAACATTATCCTTCATGTGTAATGATGTAAACGAAATGGAACGGCATCACCCTTCATGCTTTACACTTTTCCTCACATGATAATATACATAAAATAGCACGACAAATATCCTTCGTGTGTAATGATGTATATGAAAGGACACGACATCACCGTTCGTTCTTTATACTCTTCCTCATATGATAATGTATACGTAATGGCACGACATCACCCTTCGTGTTTTATACTCGTCCTCTCTAAGAATATGTATATCAATGACAAGCAAGGTAGGAAGCATGAATAATATCAAGAAGAGTGGTTAAGTAAATACACCATGTGAACATTAATCACAATAATCGAACAAATAAACACTTCAATAACCCTTAAGAATCCTATTGTTCAAGTATTTCGAGAAAAGATCAACATATTTTTCAACATAGGTATAGAACCCAAGTACCTCATAATTATGATCATTGACATGTATTCGTGATTAGGTATAGAGATGATCGAATTTAGCATATTAGAAGTTTCACAAAGAGTCCATCAAATTTGACCGAGTTGTAATAAGCTAAATCATGGTTCCTAGCATTGAAATTCATATCTATATTATTATAGAAGTCAAGTAAAACATGAGGCAAGAAAATCAAATATTTCAATAAGGCACAAAGAATCATATAATCTACCACAAACATGATGAACCCTAGTACATGCATATACGCTCGTTACCTCATATATGCATCACCCCCGCATGTATCAAACAATATCATTTTATTGGGAAATATTTTTCCAACGAAGCAAGGTGAGACACTTACCTCAAGTAATCTAAATCAACATTCTATGAAGTCCTTCCCACACAAATCAACCTCTGGACGACTCGAATAAATAACTTAATATCATAAATAAAAGCTACAAGAAATGATTCCGAATAATAAAGTTTCGATCTTTACTAAAATAAAAAAGTCAACCCCGAGTCCAAATATATGTGTTTCATCCAAATCTGACCTCAAATCGAATCTCAATCATCACTTTGTGTTTTGGAATAGTTTTACTAGAATCCCCAATTTCTTCAATTTGATTCATGAAACAATCGCTAAATTCAAGATTTGAATCATGAAATATAAATAAATCCGAGTTAAAAATATTTATTCCAATCCAAAATTTGAAAATTACCTCCAAAATTGCCCAAATTCGAGCTCCAAAACCTTGTAAGAAAAAGTGACTAAATTTCGAAAGAAGTAAAATAATACAGTAGCTCTACAGCTTGAATCAGATTTTAGATGACCATGAAACTCATATTTGAAAATTTCAAAATAATCATTACGAGATTACATCCAAGACAACCTTTTGAATCACCCAGTTTGACCTTAAAATGAGGAAGATATGATAGTTTAATGTTTTACGGGAAGTCCGAAAAGTTAAGGGACATAAATGGTATTTCTGTACTTATTTTACACCAGAAAAATCAACAATAAAAGAATCTTTGTTTTAGCACCCAACACTCATTGAGAACCTTCCGGACAGAAATCATATATGCATTATAATCATAAAACATGCTACGAACCTGCTTGGCAGTCAAAATACCGAAAAGAGGTCATCTTCGCCTGATATTGACCATGATCAAACTTCCAATCCTTAACTTATTTAGTCTCTCAACCAATGATCCAAAACACACCCAAGCCCCTCGGAACCCCATTTAATCCTACCAACAAGTACAATTCCACCATCCAAACTTATCTAATGTCTCAAAACACCCACGAGAACATTACAACAAAGAATCCAGGCTCAAACCGAATAGAATGTCTATTAGATTGTTAAATCTTCATTCCTTTAAAAGAGTGCCTGAATCACACTTACATACTTCAGATTGCTTCCAAACTTTGCACATAAGTTCAATTCAAGTATATAGACCTATCCAAAGTCTCCGAGCACCCATTGGAGTCCAATAACATTAAATTTAACTCTTTGTCAAACTTATAAACTCTCAAGTTTTTTAAACTACCAACTTTCGAGAAATAGAGTCGAATTCTTCTAGGAACCTCCAAAACCGAATCCGAACATACGTACATGTCTAAAATCATCATACAAACCTATCGAAACCATAAAAACTTGATTCTGGGTCCATTTACTAAAAAGTCAAACCTGGATCTACTCTTCCAACTTAAAGTTTCCAAATCGAGAGTCATCTTTCCAAATCGATCCCGAACCATTTGACAACTAAAACCGACCATACACACAAGTCATAATACATCATATGAATCTACTCAAAGTCTTAAACCACCAAACGGAATGCTAAAGCTCAAAACGCCCGATCGGGTCGTTATATTTTCCTCCACTTGAACATACGTTCGTTTCGAATGTGCAAGGAGTCGTTTCAGAAGCACCAAATCACAGTATATACACGTCATACACATACTCATAGGTGATACCATGTTAACTCAATCCATAAAATCCTATTGACACAATCTCGGCTGAAGATTCTTCCTTTAACCTTAATCGATAAGCCTTAGAATAATATTTCAACATCCAAGACGCCTTCTAAGATCTGATTCTCGCATACGCACACGATATCTATTTCAACCAGTTGAAAGATTCATACATGTATTCACAACATATAACCACACAACGTAGGCCATCGCTCATGTGCCCATAGCAATTTCCCTAACCACAATAGCTGCCCATTATCAAACCTGGTACCGCTAACAAACCTCATATCAAATAAAATCATGTTCCAAACCTTCGTAATCTACCAATGATGAAACAAACATGTAGAAATTCAAAATCACTCACCCAATCAACAAGTTGAGGAGCTCCCACGTCCAACAAGGACCGGTGACAAATTCTTAGCGGTAATATAGGATTATTCTTCCAGACATTCCTCATCCCAATACAATAGCGCAAAATCCCAGATCAAGAACCTTGTTTCACCCAATACAAGTAGCCCATCCTATAAGTCGCACCAAAAGTCACATGGAGCACCACAAAATGCAGTCCGTACACCAAACAAGTAATTACTCAGTTATGACAAATAATAGTAATAGGATCAAATGAGATGGCTACCAAGCAAGTTAAAAAATCAGGGTAATATTGAAATCTTCCAATGAACTATTCCCATGAAGTAGAAGAAAGACACACAAAATAAGCATAAGGAATCACATCCCATCACTGTACTGTTGCGACGTGCAACCCGATCACACACAACACCATTGCGGCACGTAACCCAATCTAATCATATCTGTACATAAAGGTATACCCATCGAGCCATAATGTTCATGCTTTCTAATCACATGTTTCTCAACATCAAGCGTGATAGAGTGCATAAATATAACTGGGGGGGGGGGGGGGGGATATACATAACACAATACGGAAAAAAGGCAAGCACAACTAAGGTGCAATAAGAAACTCAACACGATGGCCATCTGGCCCATATCTCCATAAAGCCTAAACAATACTATGTCATGTGTGCGAATCCTAAAATAGCCTCGCAACCCATCTTTGCATAAGAAAGAAACACATAACACAAACCAGGGTGCGAAAAACATTCATTCTGCCTGATGATATACTTACGATAGCAATTGTGTAAGAGTGAGAAAACCCGATCTATACAAAATACACATCCTTATTAGGTATATAAGTAGCCCCAAAACCCATTTCCGATCATTCCCAAACATAGATATAACCTTCCAAAGGTCCATAGCAACCTATATATACCACGTACCCTCAACTATCATATTATTAACATATTTTCACAGTCTGTAACCAAGAAATAGTCTGCCTACGAGTTCATCCGGTTTCCAAATCTCATGAATACCTGGATCTCCATGTGTGATCCCAACTCCTTTAATCAAATGGCTGATACATCACTCATAATTCATTATCTCACAGGAAAATACTTATATAGATCTTCAGTGCCACGTAGAAAAACCTAAACCTCTGCAGCCCAAAATCATGCGGTCACCATAGCACTAGTCAAGCACCCGCAAGCCAAAATACAATACGTCTAGAAGAATGCACATCCTCCTCAGGCAATACCAAATAGTGCAAGTATTATCTTAAACATCTGAAATCGTACATGCCATCAAAAACTCATGGCCTTCCCTTCGAAACTAAATCACAACCTCATACTTGAAACTTCCAACCCCACACAGAGCACTACAATCATCAGTCCAGGAGGACATCACCACACACGATACACAACCTATACTCGTAGAAGACATCAACCCCGAGTCGTGGCCACAACCATCATGAATTCTTCGAAACCCATTAACGCATAGTCAAGTCGTTAGAACGGATTTTATTTATCTCAACCGAATCATGAAGACTGCCAAACCCAAAAGTAACTCAATCCGAAATGCTTGCTTTGAAGGAACCTTTTACAAATCTAAAGTCATTTCTTGCATCTCTCTAATACTACCATGCGGAGTCAATAATGATATCCAAATACTGCATGTCTAGACACCATCTAATATAAATCTCAAATCCTAGCTTATGGGTGACAAGTGGGCCAGTCCCGAACCTAAACAGGCCAAGTGGGCCGGTTCAAACGGTCCCGGGCTAAGTGGTCTTTTTGTAGGGACCGGCCCGGGACTGTTTGGTCCCGGGCCAAACGGTCCCGGCCCGCGGGCTAAGTGGGCCCAACGGATTTTGTTTTTAAAAAATATTAAATAGATATTAGAGACAATATTTAATTTTAATATTCAATATTTAATTACGAATATAGCTTATATATATATATATATATATATATATATATATATATATATATATATATACACTATACTATACTACATATACATCTTATATCGAATATAACTTATATATATACTATACTATACTATACATACATCTTATATAGTTTATATACTATACACTTAGTGTATATTTATATATATATATATATAGCTTATATATTATATATTTAGTATATATACTATACTATATATACATCTTATATATAGTATATAAGATGTATATATAGCTTATCGAATATAGCTTATATATATATATATACTATATATACATCTTATATCGATATATATATACTATACATACATCTTATATCGATATATATATATATATAGCTTATATATTATACATTTAGTATATCTATACTATACTATATCTTATATATATATATATATATATCATATACATTATACATTTAGTATATATACTATACTATGCTATATTATATATATATATATATATATATATATATATATATATATATATATATAGCTTATATATTATACATTTACTATGCTATATTATATATATATATATATATATATATATATATATATATATATTATATATATATACTCTTTAGTAGTAACATGAAAGGACCAAAGTATGGTACTTTTTAGCTAGTATAAATATGCGATGATGGAATATCAAGTTTTAGCTCAACTAAGATTACAGTTTTAGCTCAACTCAAATATGCGATCAAGTTGAGCTAAAACTGTAACTTGAGTTGAGCTAAAACTTGATCTTCCATCATTGCATATTTGTACTAGCTAAAAAGTACCATACTTTGGTCCTTTCATGTTACAATAAAGTAAGCAATAGTAATAATTATAAAAGAGATTGTGATAGATTGATGATTTTGTAAGAAAAATGAAAGAATGATGGGGTATTTATAGTTGAAAATAAGGAAAAGTATAACTATAAAATATTTGGTGTTAAAACAAAGTTGGGGGAGTTAAATGACTATTTTATAAATAGCCAACGACTATTTTTGACAGTCAAACAGCTATATTGTTTTTAAAAATATAGTCGTTGGGACCGTTTGGCCCGCTAAGGGACCGGTCCGGTCCCGGGCCTGGCGGGCCCAAAGCATAGGATCGGCCCAGGCCCACTAAAACTTGGCCAAACGGTCCTGGCCCATTTAGCCTGTTTGGCCCGCGGTCCCGGGCCTGGACCGGCCCACTTGCCATCCTTATCCTAGCTATACACAAATCCGAAAAATTCCTAACTACCATAAGACTCATCAGAACCTTCTCGATAGTTATTCACCTTGCTCTAAATCATCTTGGATGAAACCTTTCTAAAATTGTAGCCAATGTGGAAGTACATCCTAGTCCAAGAACTACTATAACGCATGACCATGCAATCCAATCGTCAATAGTAGACTCCCCCACTTGGCTCGAAGCCATACAACACATTATTTTTTGCCCCGATCTCGCACTGTAAATCAACTAATTACTTCATAAACCTATGTGACTCTACTCATAAAACACTCCAAAGACTCTGCCAAGTACATACTCACCCTCGTGACCGTCAAGCCAACTTCCTTAAATGCTCTATCATGATAATATATCCTTTCCTTTGAATAGAAACCTTATACGAGACACACAACCTCAAATCCTAGTGTCCAGCCTCAAATCAACATCTCCCCATGAGCATTGCATGGTCACAACAACTAGGAAATAAATCAATCCTCTCGAGTCTGTACTCATCAACCAGATACAAGAATTTGCTTTTTCCCATAAATGAATAACTAAAATATCTACCCACTGCCTCCCCTTCCAAGACTAGATGATATATCACAACAATAATCAAGCATCCATAGCCTTCGTTGTCCATCCATAGCATCACAAACCATCAGCTCATAGTTGGTATCGAGTGCGAAATGTCACATACAAGTGAATAGGAAAAAATCAAAGATATAGGTGCCAAGATAAAATAAAGTCGCACGGTGAGGGAAAGAAAGAAGGGAAGTTTCCTAGATTCATCTATCCTCTCAAAGATAAGTATGGACATTACCATACCAATCCACAAGACTCTACTAGATACTTTCTCATGACTCGTAGAACTTACAAACCTAGTGCTCTTATACCAACTTGTCACTACCCAAACATTCACTACGTCGTAATGGTACCTAATCGAATCCTCTAGGTAAGCCTACTAATAAAAGTTACAAAAAAACTGAGAAATCGACAATATATATATATATATATATATATAAACTACAACTGAATTTAATGCAATTACCCAAAGGACTAGTAGTATAAGTCATGAACCTCTATGATTTCGATTTACAAAACTAGTTTGAAGAATAAATACAATATTTGTTTGATAGGTGTAGTAAACACAAACTAACATCCTAAGATGCCATGAAAAAGGGATAGCTTGAATGGAAAGCGGTTACGTCTTCAGCGCAAGGCTTCGCCTCCCATATCTACTACAAAGCTCCAAGATCTGCAAGCAAAGTGCAGAAGTGTAAGCATGTGTAGAACCGACCCCATGTACTCAGTAAGTATCTTGACTAACCTCGGTGAAGTAGTGACGAGATTTTTAAGTCAAAATATACTCACTAATATAACCTATTCAGTTAAAGTTACAATAATAGCAATACTAGAAATGACAGAGAAGAGTACAAGAACAGATATGCGAAGCAATTAATGATTACTAGAAGGAATCATGGTCAGTTTCCTCCATGTCACAACCAATCCTTTTCTTATAGTGAAAACCACCAAACAACACAGTAAATTCACGAATCTTCATAGTATTAGGAATGTCTTCAAGATATCAAGTCAAATGGCGCAGAAACACCCTTCGTACATTTATCTCATCCTCACAAAATATTTAAATGTATGTCAAATCAATTGGCACGACAACACTCTTTGTGCATTTATCTCATCCTCACCGAGAATATGTATAAGAGTACTGACCATGTAAAAAAATACCAATAACAGTAATAGCAAAGTTGAAAGCCGACATATAGCAATGTCGAACAAGGTAGAGCATACATGCAACAGTAGCAGACAAGGTGGAAAGCATAGAAGTAATGATGGAAATTAAGGTAGGAGGACATATATTTCTCTATCTAGTAAGGTAGAAGATTTCTATAAAAGCACATCAACGAACAAATACATAGATGTAGATATAACAAACAAGGAAGAAAGCATGATTGTGATCAGATAAATAGATAGAAAACATGTATATCACAATAACAATTAAGGTAGGAAGCAAACACGTAACAACAACAACAAGAACTCACATAGAAAGCATAAGTACAACAATGACAACTTGGAATGCCAACAAAAATGTATATCCAATGGCAAGACATCACCCTTCTTGCTTTAAAGTCTTCCTCACATGATAATGTATATGCAATGGATGACATCATCCTTCGTGCTTTACACTGTTTCTCACATGATAATGTAAATGAAATGGCACTGTATTATCTTTGGTGCGTAATATGTATATGAAATGGCACGGAATTACCCTTTGAGCTTTAAACTCTTCCTCACATGATAATGTAAATAAAATGGCATGACAATATCCTTTGTGCATAATGATGTACATTAAATGGCACAGTATCACCCCTTGTGCTTTACACTCTTCCTCACATGATAATATATATGCAATGACATGGCATCACCCTTCATACTTTACACTCTTCCTCACCAATCACATGTATATCAATGACAAGCAAGGTAGGAAGCATGAATATCATCAAGAAGAGTGGTTACGCAAATACACCACGTGAACATTAATCACAGCTCTTGAACCAATAAACAATTCAATAACCCTCAAGAATCCCGTTGTTCAATTATTTCCACAAAAGTTCAACATGCTGATAACATAAATATGAAACCCAAGTACCTCATAATTACGGTGTTTGACATGTATTCGTTATTAGGTATAGAAATGATCGAATTTAGCATATAAACAGTTTTACAAAGAGTCTGTCAAATTTAATTGAGTTATAGTTAGCTAAATCATAGTTCTTGGCATTGAACTTTATATTCATATTATTATAGAAGTCAAGTAAAATATGAGGTAAGAAAATCACATATTCCAACAAGGCACATACCCTGAGCAAGTTTAACCTTGGTACATGCATATATGCTCATCACCTCATATATTCATCACCTCCGCATGTAGCAAACAATATTATTTTATTGGAAAAAATTCTTTCAATAAAGTTAGGCAAGAGACTTACCTCAATTAAGCGGAACCAATACTCTAAGAACCCATTCCAGCGCAAATCAATCTCTGGACGACTTGAATCTAGCCAGAATAACTTAATATCATAAATAAAAGCCATAGGAAAATATTTCGAATAATAAAGCTTCGGTCCTTACTAAAATAAAAAAGTCAACCCAAAAAATCAACCCCACGCCCGCAGCCCGTAATCCGACAAAACTCACAAATTTCGAATGCCATTCCAATACGAGTCCAAATATACTTGTTTCATCCAAAATCTGACCTCAAATCCACCCTTAAGTCATCAATTTTTGTTTTATAAAGGTTTTTACTAAAATCCCCAATTTCCTCAATTTGATTCATCAAACAATCATTAATTTTAAGATTAGAATCATGAAATATAAACAAATCTGAGGTAAAATAATTACCCCAATCCAAATTGTGACTGTCCCCTCCGAAATTGCCCAAATATGAGCTCCAAAACATTGTGAGAAAAAAGTGACTATATTCCGAAACAAGTAAAAAAACAAAAATGTAGCAACAACTTTCCAGCTCGAATTAGATTCTATATGACTTTGAAACTCACATTTGATAAGGCCAAAATAATCCTTGCGAGATTACAACCAAGATAGCCTTGTGAATCACTCAACTTGACCTTAAAACGAGGGAAATATGATGATTTAAAGTTTTAAAGGAAGTCCGAAAATTTAAGGGACATAAATGGCATTTGCGTAATTATTTTACACCAGAAAAATCAGCAATAAAAGAATTTTCGTTTTAGCACCCAAAACTTATTCGGAACCTCCTGGATACAAACCATATATTCATTTCAATCATAAAAAACGCTATGAATTGGCTCGCATAGTCAAAACACCGAAAAGAGGTCATCTTGATCTGATATTGACCATGGTCAAGCTCAAAATCTTTAACTTAACTAGTCTCTCAACAAATGATCCAAAACACACGCGAGCCCAACGGAACCCCATACAATCCTACCAACAAGTACAATTCCATTATCCAAACTTATCCAAATCCTGAAAACACCCACGAGAACACCACAACAAAGAATCGATGCTCAAATAGAATAACATTTTTCTTAGGTTGTTAAATCTTTATTCCTTCAAAAGTGTGTCTGAATCACAGGTAAACATTACGAATTACTTCCAAACTTCGCACAAAAGTTTAATTCAACTATATAGACCTATCCAAAGTCTCAGAACACCAATTAGAGTCAAATAACATCAACGTCAATTCTTAAGTTCTTCAAATTGCCAGTTTCGCGAAATAGAGTCGAATTCTTCTAGGAACCTCCCAAAACAAATACGAATATATGGACTATTCCAAAATCATAATACGAACTTATTAAAACAATCAAAATCCGATTTCGAGTT
The DNA here is from genome assembly GCF_000390325.3 of Nicotiana tomentosiformis. Taxonomy (NCBI): domain Eukaryota; kingdom Viridiplantae; phylum Streptophyta; class Magnoliopsida; order Solanales; family Solanaceae; genus Nicotiana; species Nicotiana tomentosiformis. Next base: position 151,466,763 of record NC_090812.1, read on the forward strand.
CATTTACCCAAAAGTCAAACCTTGGTCAACGTGTCCAACTTAAAGCTCCAAATCGAGAGTCATCCTTCCAAATTAATCATGAACCACTCGAAAACAAAATCCTACCATACACACAAGTCATAATAAAATAAATGAAGTTACTCAAAGTCTTAAACCACCAAACGAAATGCTTAAGCCCAAAATGACCGATCGAGTCATTACAGGAATGTAGGTACATCTTGAATGCCAGCTCCTGCCATCCTTAGTATCTAACTACAAATCTGCACGCAAGGTGTAGAAGTGTATTATGAGTACAACAGATCCCTTAAATACAGCAAGTATTATGATTAACCTTGGTGAGGTAATGTAACGACTCGGCCTGTCGTTTTGAGCATTTGCATTTCGCTCAACCATTTGAAGTCTTGAGTAGCTCCGTATGATGTTTTATGACTTGTGTGAATTGTCAGTTTTGGTTTTGTGGTGATTCGATATTGATTTACAAGAATGAATCTCAACTAAAAAGCTTTAAGCTGGAAGAATTGACTAAGTTTGACTTTTTAGTAGTTGACCTTAGATCGGAGCTTTTATAGTTCCATTAGGTATAGATAGTAATTTTGGAGTTAGGAGTATGCCCGAATTTACATTTGGATATTTCTAGAAGGCCTCATCACTCTTTGGCAAAACATGGAAATTTAAAGGTTTGGAATGTTCATAAGTTTGAGCGGGAATTGATTTTGATGATATCGCATTCAGATTGTTGTTTCGGGGAATAGAATAGCTTCGTTATGTCATTTGGGACTTGTGTGGAACATATGAAGTCATTCTGTGTTGATTTAATATGGTTCGGCATGAGTTTTGAAAGTTGAAAGTTCAAAGGTTCTCAAAGTTCGATTTGAGGTGCGATTCGTAGTTTTTATGTTGTTATGTGTGATTTGAGGCCTCGAGTAGGTCCTTGTTATCTTATGGGACATGTTGGTATATTCGGACGGGTCCCGAGGGGTTAGGGTGAGTTTCGTACGTGATTCAGATCATTTTAGGTATTTTGTATTGCATGTTTTCTGCTATTACCTGTTGCTTCTAGTGTTCTTCACGATCGCGAAGGTCTAGCCGCGATCGCGAAGGGTGTTTTGGTCTGCTGCAAATTTATTATTGGCGTTCGCGTGAGGATGAACGCCTTCACATAGAGTTAGGGATGGTCTTCATCGCGTTTGCATCGGCTTCTACTCATTTGCCTAGTGATTCGGTTGAGCTGGGCAGCATACTGGTTTCCTCTTCGCGTTCGTGACGTTGATCACAGATTCACGTAGTTTTGTCAGCTTTGTGTATTGCATTCACGAGGCTTGTGCAGCAATCATGTATAGTATTTCAAAGGGCAATGCATCTTTCTTCTTTGCGACCACGATGGTATTACCGCAATCGCGATTCATTGATTTGTCCAGTGATTATAAGTACTATATTTCTGAGGTTTCGGCCTTTTTAGCATAGTTTCAGCTATGCTGTGGGGATTGAGGTATTTTTCACCACATGTAATTGTGTAAGTGTTTTATACTCGGTTTGGATTATATTTCATGAATCTATCTTCGTTTTTGGCATTTGGATTATGAATTTCAAAGAGAAATTTGGGGGTTTTGTCAAAATTTCATAAAGTGAATTTTTGAGTTTTGAACATCGATTGAGAGTCAGATTTGAGTGAAACTAGTGTTCTTGGACTCGTAATGGAATGGGTTGTCTGATTTTGTGAGTTTTGTTGGGATTTTAGGTGCGGGGTCGGGTTTAACTTTTTGGTTGACTTTGGATTGTTGATTGAAGATTTGACCTTTATCGATTCAGTTTGTTTCCTTAGGCCTTATTTTATTTATTTGAGTTTCTTTGGCTAGTTTCGAGCCGTTCGGAAGTTGATGCACGCGAGATGGCATTTATAGAGTATTGTTCTTCTTGATCGTTATTGAGTTTGGCTTGTTCGATATAAGTAACACTTCTAAACTTGGTGCTGAGGGTATCAATCCCTGAACATACGTATTATGTGTTTGATGTTAAGGTGATGCACATGCTAGGTGACGGGCGTGTGGGCGTGCACCATGTGAATTATGACTTAGTTATTTCCGTGGTACTGTGTAGTTACCAAGTCTTATTCCTATCCATGAAATTTCTATGTCTTACTGTAATTGAGTTGTGATCCATGCTAGAAACCTTGTTTAGGCTATATGCTTATTCTGTTGGGAACCAATGCGGTCATTTCTACTATTGAGTTATTTACTTAAATTACAATTACATACTCATTCATTTGGATATCATATCTCAGTCTGTATTATCATTTATTGTTATATCATGTATCATTGTTTGGGTTGATTGGCATGATATTCGTGAGCCTGAGAGACTGATATACTCATAGTTTAGTGATTTCGGTGAAAGATTTGGGTTTTATTGTTATATTTGAGAAGCATGTCTATTTTCCATAACTGTGAATGAGTTGAGCTGAGCATCTTGGAGTTATTACTTGTACTGTTTTATTATATTGTTACTAGTTGTTATTTGTTATTGGTGTTGGACTCTCATCGTTTCTCCATGCTCGTCATTGCTTTCAACCTAAGGTTAAGTTTGTTATTTATTGGGTATATGTGGTCGGTTGTACTCAAACTACACTTATGCACCTTGCGTGCCAATTTTGGAGCTAATATTGCTTTGTATGGCGGAAGCTGGATGTAAAGATGAACCTGTATTCCGGTTGTAGTGTAAGGCCCCGTATATCTTTTCCAAGGAATTTAAGGTTTTGTTGTGCCGAGGTAGACTTATGTGTACGGAGGTAGTAGAACGGACTTTTTGGGTTGAAGAATGCATCGAGGAGTTGGTGGAAATGTTTTTCTGAAGGAGGTATTTATGCGCGCAGATTCACGATCACAGATTCATTATGCGGGCCTCATACTCATCGAAGAGTTGAGCAGAAACATAGTTGAATTTTGAAGCTTATTCTGCGGTCCATTTTGAGATCGCATAGTTGTTTCGCGGTTCGTACTTCCATCGCAGATTTGGCATGAAGAATTTCAGAGAGTGATTATGTGGTCCACTTTGCAGCCGCATAACTGGTCTATGGACTGCGGACCTAGCCACAGACTTGGCCAGGCTATTCCAAATTTTAGCATCACTTTCGCGGTCTATTTTGTGGGCCGCATATCTATTATGCGGTCCATTTTGCGACTGCTGACTTGAGTTTTGAGTGTCTATTTTTTTATTTTTATAACCCGAACCCATTTTGATAAATAACATTTGGGGCTCATTTTGAAGCGGATGTATGATGATATTAGAGAGAGGTAAGAGTATGTTAGAGAGACAAGGAGAGGACCTAGCATTCTAATTATCCATTCTTGGCCCAATCCTCTAGAATCATGGAAGCCACTCACTAGACCACCATCTATCCGGGTAAGTTCTTTTCCTACATCATCCATTCAAGTTTGTTTATGGTCCAAGTATGTTGTGGGTTTGGAGATAGGCCATGCATGTACCAATAGGAGGTAGTATGTGGGGTTGTTAAACTATATCAGGTGGTTTCTTGTTGAAATTGGTGAAGTGAGGAAGGGATTACCATTGTAGAGCCTTGCATTCGATTTTACATAATAGTTGTTTGACAAAATTCCTAAGAGAGTTACACCATGAGAATCCATCTAATTATTGTCCAATTTTCTCTATATTACTATAGAATTATATTGCTAGAAGTTTTGTGATGTTGTAGTAACTTAAGGAAAGCTCAAACAAGGTATGTTGGCAAAACTCCATTTCTAGAATCGGAATCCATGAGTTCTTCGTAAGTTCCAAATGTGGTTTGATCAATCTCTTTTCCTACAGTTTAAAATTACATCCGATGATAGAATTTCCTAAAAGCTTATGTACTCAAGTCTTGTTCAAATTTCCCTTACCATATTATGCTCCCGTTAGTGGAAAAATGTTCAAATATTGTTATTTTAACTATTTCAATGTCTATTATGCTTAACTCGGAAAGAAACCCCAATGTTCTTTAGAATCATGTAGCTCATATATGTATCAAATCCCTATTTCCAAGTGCCCTTTTTATTGATAAACTATGACAATTATTGAAAGTGAGAGAAGTGAGAGTGAGATATAAGACGCGGGCATGGTTGTTGTAACTAATGCATTTAATTTGATTTCATGTTTCAATCATAAATCACCATCCTCTCCTTTATAGATATTCTTAATGTGATTTGAGTTCTTACATACTTATGAGTTGAAATTATGTATTACCCTTATGGGAAAAAGTATTTTGAGATTAAGTGGTGTATCACTCGTTTATGATTTTAACTCGTGCTTCAAATGCTAGTTATTTTTCTTCACCCTTTGGGAAGAAATCTATTGTACTTAAAGCCTTCATTACTAATGAACCTAAAGTTGTGATTTCCAGAATATTCTATGCGTTGATGTTTATGATGATGAACCTTGAGAGTAAAGGAATAAAAGTATGTAAATGAAATACATCCGACATGCCAAGAACGAAATGATACATGCTAGTGTAGGAGTGAGTGAGCTAAAAAAATCCCCGTTTGAGGTTATGAGAGTTTCCATGAATATGGGATGAGATTTATGTGTTGAGATAATTCCCCTTAAATATGATAAAAAGATTGCTAGCGGGATGTAAGGTGATGTCGAACTACACGGAATTGTGGTGAGGTGGCTTAGTCGATCGGGCTAAGATCGGACTACGTACTAAAAGCAAAGTGGTGTTGTAAGTGGACGTCTCGGGGTGAGACAGCTTAGCCGATCGAACTCCGTGGTAAAAGCATTGTGGTGTTGTGAGTGAGCATATCGGGGTGAGATGGCTTAGCCGATCAGACTGAGATCGGACTCTGTGCTAAAATCATGGTGGTGTTGTGAGTGGACGTCTTGGGGTAAGATGGTTTAGACGATCGGGATGAGATCTGACTCTATGTTAAATGCACGGTGGTGTATCGGTACTTGTAATTTAATATATCTTTCTCTTAACTTAGTACTTTAATATTGTTTGAGGTTCTGCTTGATTCCATGTTTTCTTCTCATTTTACTGTTGCTCGTTCTATTGAGAGGGTGTTTAGTCTTACATACTAGTACTATTCCATATGTACTAGCGTCATTTTTGTCAGGGGTACTGCATCTTTAATGGATGAAAGTGGTTCGTCATCGGGCAGCCTTGATCCTCGTTAGCAGTTACTCTCTACTCGGTAGGTTTTGATGAGCCCTACTTGGTTTCGGGCCTTACGTCACTTGACGTTGTACTTGATGTTTTGAGATATAGTCGGGGTCTTGTAACCAACACTTTAATTCTTCTCTACTGTTTTACTTAGAGGATTTGTAGATAGGTTGTGTGTCACACCCCGACCTCGGGGAGCGTGAACGGCGCTCAATCGAGATAACTCGGCCGAGCAAGCTTGTAAATTACCTCCCACACGAACACCCCCATGATTAAGGAGAATATCTATTTCATTAGTTAGACAATAAAGAGGATCATGTGAACACCATCAATTCACTAACCTTAATTACATCATTTTAAGTCTCAAAATACACACACTTTTATAGTTTGAGGTGGTACATGAGGTACAAATAAAACATTGCTAGTTTGACCTTCCCAACACCGACATATTACCCACACTAAGTCCACGGAGCCTCTAATGCAAACAAATGAGTAAAATGACAGTGCCAGCAACAAGATCCCAGCTATACCTCAAAACTAAATGTACAAGGAGCAAAAGATATACAACCCCGAAATGAAGTGGAGCTCACCAAGTGAGCTTGGAAGAGGGTGCACCGCTATCATGGACACCGATGCTGAGGCACCTACACTTGAGTCTGTGCCCGTTGTGAATGAAATTTCAGAGGTCTTTCCGAATGAGCTCCATAGGATCCCACCATACAGGGAGATTGATATTGTGATTGATGTGATGTCGGGCATGCAGCCTATATCTATTCTACCCTACAGAATGGCACCATCATAATTGAAGGAGCTAAAGGAACAATTAAAGGATTTGTTAGGGAAGGTTTTCATCTGGCCGATTGTGCCACCTTGGGGCACACCGGTCCTCTTTGTAAGGATGATATGGGTCACTGAAGATGTGTATTGACTATCGGTATCTCAACAAAGTCACGATCAAGAATAAGTACCCACTGCCAAGGATAAATGACTTGTTTGGCCAATTGTAGGGTGTTAAGTATTTCTCCAAGATTGATTTAAGATCCGGGTATTACCAATTGAAGATATGAGAGCAGAATATTCCGAAAATAGCTATCAGGACCCGGTATGGGCACTTTAAATTTTTGGTAATATATTTTGGGCTAACCAATGCCCCAGCAACTTTCATGGATCTTATGAATCGAATCTTCAAACCTTTTTTTGACTCTTTTGTGATAGTGTCCATTGACGATATTCTGGTATATTCACGAAGTCAAGGGGACCATTCCGATTATTTCAGGGCGGTTCTGCAGACTTTGTATCAACACCAGTTGTATGCAATGTTTTTGAAATGCAAATTTTGGCATTCATTTGTCACACTCTTGGGTCACGTGGTTTCTAGAGAAGGAAATAAAGTTTATCCTCAGAAGATCGCAGCTGTGAAGAATTTGCCTAGACCTATAACCCCAACAGAGATTCGCAGCTTCTTTGGCTTAGCTGGATATTACAGGAAATATGTGGAGGGTTTCTCTACCCTTGCCTCCTTGTTGACTAAATTGACGCAGAAGGCGTTTAAGTTCCAATGGTCAGATGTTTGTGAGAGGCGTTTCCAGGAATTGAAATCAAAATTGACTACAACACCGGTGTTGAACCTACCAGATGGTACAAATGGGTTTGTGGTATATTGTAATTCTTCAAGAATAGACTTAGTGTGTATTGATGCAACATGGTAAGGTGATAGATTATGCTTTTAGGCAACTCAAGAATTGTGAAAAGAATTATACAACACATGACTTAGAGCTTGCGGCGGTGGTATTTGCATTGAAGATTTACCGTCATTTTAGGTATGGGGTACATGTGAATATATTCACGGACCATAAAAGCCTTCAATACATTTCAAACAGAAGGAATTGAATCTGAGGCAAAGAAGCTAGCTTGAGTTACTCAAGGATTACGACATTGAAATTATGTATCGTCCGGGGAAGGCTAATGTTGTGGCGGACGCTCTTAGCATGAAATATATGGTTAGTTTGGCTCACTTGGATGCATATCGAAGGCCGTTGGTGTAAGGACCCGTAAATATTTAAACCAAAAAACTCGGGGTTCGGACTTTTCGAATTGAACAATACCCTACGGACTGAGAGGAAAATATTTCGCAGAAGAACGCATTTCTGCGGCCCATTCTGCGGCCGCATAATCACTTTGCGGATCGTATAATGGTCGCAGAGTGAAGTAGTAAGTTTGGACAACTTGAGGTAAGTTTTGCGGTCGATTATGCGACCGCGTAATCGATATGCGGACCGCATATCGATCGCATAATCCCTCATGAGTTTTTGCGGAATGAGTTATGCGTTGCTTTATAATACCGCAGAACGAGTATGCGGATCGCATACTGGTCACATACCTGGGCTATAAGTTCAGGCCCCTGAGGGCCATTTCTGCGATCACTTTGCGGACCGCATAACCTTTATGCGGTCACATATGCGACCGCAGACCTGTGTCGGGGCACCATTTTTCTTAATTTAAAACTCGACCCCTATTGCGTTAAAACACCCATTTAGTCTATTTTGAAGCTCATTTATGATATTTCTAGTGTGTGAGAGAGAGGGTTCTAGAGGGAGGACCTTATTCTCATCAATTAATCTTCAACCATCACTCAAAGCTTGGAAATATTCAAGTAGAGTACCAAATTCTTCATCCAAAATGGTAATATTTCATCACCCCAGCTCTTAATTTAAAACATAGCTATAATGGGGTACTAGGGTAATGCTTCATGGGTATTAGAGCGATTCATCTTGCATGCATGTGATAAAGACTATGGTAAAAAAAAAGTGAACCAGAACTATGAACATTTTCCTAATTTTGGGTTCAATTTGTATATTGCAAAAATAGATTGAGGTTGCTAAGGGTTCCGGATAATTGTAGAGTCTAAAGAAGCACGATTTAGGTATGTATGGCTAACTCTTTTCTTCCTAGAATCGAAATCCTGGTGTTCAAATATTTGGTGTAAGTTCCGACTTGATCATACTAGAATTGTTTGCCTTAGTGTGTTGGGTTGGAAGATTCATGTTCCCTAATTATTTTAGGATATTTACCATGTCATCATGCTATTTGAGAATGTAACTATGATTTTCCTAGCTCCTTCCCTTATGTGTGAAATGTCTTATGTGATGGTACATATCGACATGAATCATGACGTTATTTGAACGAATAAAAAGGGAAAGACTTGAATTGTAAAATGTACCTAAGTGCCAAGAACTATTTAATAAATGAGGTTGTCGTGCCATGTAATGAAATATGGGGAAGAGATATGAATTGAGTAAACTATAGAAAGAGGTTATGTCTCAAGTGAGATGGCTTACCCGATCGGGCCGAGATCTGACGCCATGACATACACATGGTGGCATTTGTGTTGGAACTATTGATTTACATTGTGGATATGGATATGTCTCACTTGGGACGGCTTAGCCGGTCAAGACGAGACTGGACTCCGTGTAAAAACACGGTGGCATTATGAGTTGTGGCTTTTGGCACTAAAGGTTATTAACCTAAAAGATAGAAAGATTGAATTTGAAATTATATGATCCTTACTTGGTATTTCTTTGTATTTCTGTGAAGTAATTATTGATTGTTGTGACTGCCCTGTCTTTGTTTCACTGTTCATTGTACTAAGATTGGTGTTTGCCTTATATACTAGTACTATTCGACAGTAGTAACGCCCCTTTTGCCGGGGGCACTACATCTTTGAATGGATGTAGGTGGTTCCATCGCAGATAGCGCTAATCGCGGATAATGGTGTTCTCCCTCACACTCATCACAGTAGTCTTGGTGAGCCCCATTTCTTCCTGGGGTCATGTAGTCCTTCTTTTGTATAAGTTTTCATATTTTGAGGTATAGCCGGGGCCTTGTTGCCGGTATTGTCATATTGCTCTTGTGTACCCTTAGAGGCTTCGTAGACGTTTATGTGGGTCATGTATGTATGTTGGGGTGGTCGTTGGATAGAGTTGTATTTTGGAAACTTAACTATGACATAATGTAAATAATGAAAAATGAACTAGCAACGTTTATATGTTTATATAACTGATCTCTCCCCTGTTTTACAAATGGTGATGTGTTCCCTTTTTGGATTAGGAATGAGTCGGATAGGAAAGGTTTTATAGGCTTGCTCGACCGGGTTCAATCGATTGAGCGCCGGTCGCGCTCCCCGAGGTTGGGGCGTGAGAAACTTGGTATCAGAGCTTAAGGTTTTAAAGTGCCCTAGGATGTCTCGGAGCCGTGTCTAGTAGAGCCTTTCTTATCGGTGTGTTGTCGACGACATCTATTATTAGGGGGCTACTTGGACATTTAAGAATGATACCCTTCATTGTTGTTCTATATCGTGATATAGAGCGGAACGTGAGGTTGTTTTCCCCTAACTCGTGCATTGTTCTAACTTTCAGTAAATGGTACCTAAGAAGAGAGCGAGAATTCACCAAGAAGCCAATACCACCCCAGGAGTGGTTGTTGATCCCTTACTTGATAATGCGGGTGAGGATAATCCCCCTACTATCACACCGCCTGATTCGTCTATTCCAGAGCAGACTACCCCAGTTCCTACACCCGTGTAGGGTGCCATAATCCCTCCTGCTGATATACCTGTTCCACCTCCAGCCCCAGCTCCCGGTTCCAATATTTCTGATAGAGATCTTAGAGGAGCTATTCAGATGCTGACTCAGTTAGTAGTTTTCCAGGCTCAGAGGTTAAATGTTGTACCTACCTCATTTAGCTTGCAAGGAGATTATTCCGGTTCCAGGGTAAACAGGTTCCTTCAGTTAGACCCTCCAGTGTTCACAGGTACTGATCCCACGAAAGACCCTCAGGATTTTATTGATGAGATGCATAAGACTCTTCGAGTTATGCGTGCTACGGAGACAAAGGGAGTAGAGTTGGCCTCATATCATTTGAAAGGGGTGGCATATTTTTGGTTTGAGATGTGGGAGGAATCCCGTGAGGAGGGGAGCCCTCCGGCGGGATGGAGTGAGTTTGTGGATACCTTCAAAGAACATTTCTTTCCTGCCGAGACTAAGGCAGCCTGTGCTTTGGAGTTTGAGACCCTTAAATAGGGTAGTAAGAGTGTGTGGGAATATCACATGGAGTTCGTGCGCCTGTCAAAGTATGCTGCTCATATGATGCCGACCATGGAGACTAGGGTGAGTCGATATGTGTAGGGCCTTAGCCTTTTGGTTATTAATGAAGCTGCCACAGCTGCTCTAAATTATGGCATCAACTATGGAAATATGGTGGCATTTTCCCAAGCTACGAAGGCTCGAAAGTTAAAGTTCAGGATGGAACGGGAAAGTAGTAGTAGGGCCCGATCAACGGGCAACCTTGGGGATGCATTCGGAGGTGGGAGATCAGCATTTTGGGGAGGATCATCAGGGCCATCCAAGTCTTATGCTCAGTCCTCATCTAGTGCCCCTACATTAGGGAACGGTCAGCAGCAGGGGAGTCGTTTTAGGCCCGGTCAGGGCAGCAGGGGGTCCCACCATCAAGGCCGATCATGAGGGAGATTCTAGCAGCAGCAAAGGGCCCCATGCCCTAAGTGTGTGAGGATACATTCGGGAGTCTTCTACCTGGACATGCCAGTATGTTAGGGATGCGGGATGAGAGGCCATATTCAGAGGGAGTGTCGTGCATCCCATCAGGGTGCAGGTAGGGGCACAACTCAGCTACCCAGTCCTGCAGCTGCTCCATCTTCAGCACCCCCCCCCCAACTCGAGGCTCTCTAGAACCCACAGGGCATGGTGCAACTAGGGGTGGTGCACACAGTTCAGGAGGACCCAACCGATTCTATGCTATGAGTGGTCGACAGAGTGAAGAGGCTTCCCCAGATGTTATCACAGGTATATTGACTGTTCAATCGCATGATGTGTATGCCCTTATTGATCCCGGATCTTCTTTGTCCTATATTAATCCTTATGTTGCTATGAGCTTCGGGATAGAACCGGAATAGCTTCATGAGTCGTTCACTGTATCTACTCCGGTTGGCGAGTCTATTATGGCCGCACGAGTTTATAGGGATTGTGTTGTCATGGTGCATGGTCAGGATACCATGGACAATCTTATTGAACTAGGGATGATTGATTTTGATGTAATAATGAGAATGGATTCGCTTTATTCATGTTTTGCCAAACTCGATTGCCGAGCCAGAATCATTAGGCTTGAGTTTCCTAACGATCCAGTTGTTGAGTGGGAGGGGAATAATGTTATGCCAAAAGGAAGGTTTATTTCTCACCTTAAGGGCATGAAGATGATCAGGAAGGGGTGTATTTATCATTTGGTACGAGTTACGGACACCACTGCTGGGGTTCCTACCCTTGAATCTGTACCAATTGTGAATGAATTCCCCGATGTATTTCTGGATGAGCTCCCTGGAATTCCTCCAGACAGGGAGATTGATTTTGGGATTGATGTGATGTCGTACACGCAGTCTATATCCATTCCACCATATAGAATGGCGCCGACAGAAATAAAAGAGCTAAAGGAACAACTACGGGATTTGCTAGAGAAAGGTTTCATCCGACCGAGTGTATCGCCTTGGGGTGCACCGGTTCTCTTTGTCAGAAAGAAAGATGGATCGCTGTGAATGTGTATTGATTACCGGTAACTCAACAAAGTCACAATCAAAAAGAAATACCCATTGCCCAGAATAGATGATTTGTTTGATCAATTACAAGGTGCTAAGTTCTTCTCTAAAATTGATTTGCAGTTCGGGTATCATCAATTGAAGGTAAGGGAACAGGATATTCCGAAAACAGCTTTTAGAACCTGGTATGGGCACTTTGAATTTTTGGTAATGTCCTTCGGGCTAACAAATGCCCCGACAGCTTTCATGGATCTTATGAATCGAGTTTTCAAGATGTTTCATGACTCCTTTGTGATAGTATTCATTGACGACATCCTGGTATATTCACGAAGTCGAAAGGATCACGCTGACCACCTTAGGACTGTTCTGCAAACTCTTCATCAACACCAATTGTATTCAAAGTTCTCGAAATGTGAATTTTGGCTTGAATCTGATACATTCCTGGGTCATGTCGTCTCCGGAGAAGGAATTAAGGTTGATCCTCAAAAGATTGCAACTGTGAAGGATTGGCCTAGACCTACTATTCCCACAGAGATTCACAGTTTCTTGGGTTTGGCCGGGTATTATAGAAGGTTCGTGGAGGGGTTCTCCACTCTTTCCTCCCCCATTGACTAAATTGATGCAGAATGCGGTTAAGTTCCAGTGGACCGATGCTTGTGAAAGGAGCTTCCAGGAATTGAAATCAAAATTGACTTAGGTGCCGGTATTTTCCCTGCCAGAGGGTACCGAGGGGCTTGTGGTGTATTGCGATGCTTTAAGGATCGGTTTTGGGTGTGTATTAATGCAACATGGTAAGGTTATAGCATATGCTTCAAGGCAACTTAAGAATCATGAAATAAACTATCCAACTCATGACTTAGAGCTTGCGGCGGTGGTTTTTGCATTAAAACTTTGACATCATTATTTGTATGGAGTCCATGTAGATGTATTCACGGACCAAAAAAGTCTTCAGTACATGTTTAAGAAAAAGGAATTAAACTTAAGGTAGAGAAGGTGGCTTAAATTACTCAAAGATTATGACATCGATATTTTGTATCATCCGGGAAAAGCTAATGTTGTGGCGGATGCTCTTAGTCGGAAATCTATGGGTAGTTTGGCTCACTTGGAGGCATGTCAAAGGCCCTTAGCCTGGGAGGTTCACTAGTTGGCTAGTTTGGGAGTTCGTTTTGCGGACTATAATGAAGGGGGAGTGATTGTGCGGAATAGGGTGGAATCATCGCTTGTGACGGAAGTCAATGAGAAGCAATACAATGATCCAGTGTTGGTGCGGCTGAAGAAGGGGATTCATAAACACAAGACTACAGCTTTTTCTCTTGGTATGCATGTCGGTACATTACGGTACCAAGGATGACTATGTGTTCCAAACGTAGATGGTCTTCGGGAAATAATCATGGTAGAAGCTCATACTTCTATATATTCCATGCACCCAGGTTCTACAAAAATGTATCATGATCTCAAAGAAGTTTACTGGTGGAATGACATGAAGAGGGGTGTGGCGGATTTTGTGGCGAAATGTTCAAACTGTCAACAAGTGAAGGACAAGCATCAAAGGCCCCGTGGGTTAGCACAAAATATAGAAATTCCAATGTCAAAATGGGAAATGATCAATATGGATTTTGTGGTAGGGTTACCGCGCACTCAGCGTAAGTTTGACTCAATTTGGGCGATTGTGGATCGACTCACTAAATCAGCATACTTCTTGCCAGTTAAATCCACCGACACTGCTGAACAGTATGCTCAATTGTATATCAAGGAAATAGTCAGGCTTCATGGAACTCCAGTTTCCATCATTTTCGATCGAGGGGCCCAATTCGCAGCTAATTTTTGGAAGACGTTTCAGCAAGGTTTGGGTACGCAGGTAAATCTTAGCACCACCTTCCATCCACAAACTGATGGGCAACCAGAGCGGACTATTCAGATGCTAGAGGACATGTTGCGTACGTGTGTCCTTGGCTTCAAGGGTAGCTGGGATGATCATTTGCCGCTCATAGAATTTTCTTATAACAACATCTTCCATGCTAGTATTCAGATGGCGCTGTTTGAGGCCTTGTATGGTAGAAGATGTAGATTGTCGGTTGGGTGGTTTGAGGTTGGAGAAGCTGAACTAATAGGACCAGACCTTGTGCATCAGGCTATGGAAAAGGTTAAGATCATAAAAGAGCGGTTGAAAACTGCTCAGAATCGTCAAAAATCCTATTCAGATGTTCGTCGTAGAGACTTAGAATTCAAGGAAGATGATTGGGTATTTTTAAAGGTATCTCCCATGAAGGGGATCATGCGATTTGGAAAGAAAGGAAAAATAAGTCCGAGGTATGTTGGGACAGGAAAAATAAGTCCGAGGTATGTTGGGACAGTACCCTACGGACTGAGAGGAAAATGTTTCACAGAAGAACGCATTTCTATGGCCCATTATACGGCCGTATAATCACTTTGCGGACCGCATAATAGCCGCACAGTGAATCAGTAAGTTTAGCCTACTTGAGATCAGTTTTGCGGTTGATTATGTGATCTCATAATTGATATGCGAACCGCATATCGATCGCATAATCCCTCATATGTTTTTGTGTAGGGAGTTCTGTGGTGCACTATGCGACTGCAGAACGAGTATGCGGACCGCATACTAGTCGCATACCTGGGATATAAGTTCAGGCTCCTGAGGGCCATTTCTGCGGTCACTTTGCGGACCGCATAACCATTATGCGGTCTCATATGCGACCGCAGACCTGTGTCGGGGCACCATTTTTCTTAATTTGAAACCCGACCTCCATTCCGTTAAAACTCCCATTTAGTCTATTTTGAAGCTCATTTATGATATTTATAGTGTGAGAGAGATGGTTCTAGAGGGAGGACCTAATTCCCATCAATTAATCTTCAACCATCACTCAAAGCTTGGAAACATTCAAGTAGAGTACCAAATTCTTCATCCAAAAGGGTAAGATTTCATCACCCCAGCTCTTAATTTAAAACATAGCTATAATGGGGTACTAGGGTAATGCTTCATGGGTATGAGAGTGATTCATCTTGCATGCATGTGATAAAGAGTGTGGGAAAAATAAAAAGTGAACTAGAACTATGAACATTTTCATAATTTTTGGGTTCAATTTGTATATTGCAAAAATAGATTCAGGTTGCTAAGGGTTCTGAATAATTGTAGAGTCTAAAGAAGCGCAATTGAAGTATGTATGGATAACTCTTTTCTTACTAGAATAGAAACTCCTGGTGTCCGAATATTTGGTGTAAGTTCCGACTTGATCATACTAGAATTGTTTGCCTTAGTGTGTTGGGTTGGAAGATTCATGTTCCCTAATTGTTTTAGATGTTTACCATGTCATCATGCTATTTGAGAACGTAACTATGATTTTCCAAGCTCCTTCCCTTATGTGTGAAATGTCTTATGTGATGGTACTTATGAACATGAATGATGACGTTATTTGAACGAATAAAAAGGGAAAGACTTGAATTGTAAAATGTCCAAGTGCCAAGAACTATTTAATAAATGAGGTTGTCGTGCCATGTAATGAAATATGGGGAAGAGATGTGAATTTATTGAATAATTGAAAGAGGTTATGTCTCAAGTGAGATGGCTTAGGCGATCGGGTCGAGATCGGACGCCATGCCATACACATGGTGGCATTTGTGTTGGAACTATTGATTTACATTGAGAATATGGATATGTCTCACTTTGGATGGCTTAGCCGGTCAGGCCGAGACCGGACTCCGTGTAAAAACACGGTGGCATTATGAGTTGTGGCTTTGGCACTAAAGGTTATTAACCTAAAAGATAGAAAGATTGAATTGGAAATTATGTGATCCTTACTTAGTGTTTCTTTGTATTTCTGTGAAGTACTTATTGATTGTTGTGACTGCCCTCTCTTTGTTTCACTGTTCATTCTGCTGAGATTGGTGTTTCCCTAACATACTAGTACTATTCGACAGTACTAACGTCCCTTTTACCGGGGGCGCTAAATCTTTGAATGAATGTAGGTGGTTGCATCGCAGATTGCGCTGATCGCTGATAGTGGTGTTCTCCCTCACACTCATCACAGCAGGCTTGGTGAGCCCCATTTCTTCCTGGGGTCATGTAGTCTTTCTTTTGTATAAGTTTTCATATTTTGAGGTATAGCCGGGGCCTTGTTGCCGGTATTGTCATTTTGCTCTTTTGTACCCTTAGAGGCTCCGTAGACGTTTATGTGGGTCATGTATGTATGTTGGGGTGGTCGTTGGATCGAGTTGTATTTTGGACACTTAACTATGACATAATGTAAATAATGAAAAATGAACTAACAATGTTTATATGTTTATATAATTAATCTCTCCCCTATTTTACAAATAGTGATGCGTTCTCTTTTTGGATTATAAATTAGTTGGATAGGAAAGGTATTATAGGCTTGCTCGACCGGGTTCATTCGGTTGAGCGTTGGTCGCGCTCCCCGAGGTTGGGGCGTGACAGTTGGCCAAGGAGGTTCACCGATTGACTAGTTTGGGAGTACATCTTGCAGATTTATATGATGGAAGGGTGCTTGTGTAAAATAGGGCTGAATCATCGCTTATTGTGGAAGTAAAAGAGAAGCAATATGACGATCCATTGTTGGTAATATTGAAGGAGGGGGTTCATAAACATAAGACCATGGCTTTTCTCTTGGAATGGATGATGACACACTAAGGTACCAAGGGCGATTATGTGTCCCAAATGTAGACGGTCTCCAAGAAAGATTCATGACTGAGTCTTACACTTTCAGGTATATCGTGCACCCAAGCTCTACTAAGATGTATCAAGATCTTAAGGAAGTCTACTGGTGGTATGATATGAAGAGGAATGTAGCATACTTTGTGGTGAGATATCCAAATTATTAGCGAAGGCCGAACATCAAAGGCCCGGTGGATTGGCACAGAAAATAGAAATTCCAATGTGGAAATGGGAAATGATCAATATGTACTTTGTGGTGGGCTGCCTCGCACACCTCACAAGTTAGACTCGATTTTGGTGTTTGTGGACCGACTCACAAAATCAGTACACTTCTTACCTGTTAAGGCTACCGACACTGCGGAATAGTATGCTCAGTTGTATATTAAGGAAATGTTCAGGTTGCATGTCACTCTAGTTTCTATTATCTCGGATCGAGGGGCAAAGTTCACGGCTAACTTTTGAAAGAAATTTCAGTAGGGTTTGGGTATTCAGGTAAATCTTAGTACATCCTTTCATCCACAGACCGACGGGCAGGCGGAACGGACCATTCAGATGCTTGAGGATATGTTGCGTGCTTGTGTTCTTGACTTCAAGGGTAGCTGGGAAGATCATTTGACGTTCATAGAATTTTCCTACCACAATAGTTAACACGCTAGCATTCATATGCCACCGTTCAAGGCTTTATATGGTAAGAGATATAGATCTACCATTGGATGGTTCAAGATTGGGGATGCAGAGGTGATAGGGCCAGACCTCGTGTATCAGGCTATGGAGAAGGTTAAGATCATTACGGAGCGGTTGAAAACCACTTAGAGTTGTCACAATTCCTATTCGGATGTGCATCGCAGGGATTTTGGAGTTTCAAGAGGATGCTTGGGTATTCTTGAAGGTTTCCCCCATGAAGGGGGTAATGCGGTTTGGTAAGAAAGGGAAATTGAGCCTGAGGTATGTCAGACCATACAGAAGCATTTAGAGGATTAGTCAGGTGGCTTAGAGGCTAGAGTTACCGCAAGAGATGTCTTTAGTGCACCCGGTGTTTCATGTATCTATGTTGAAGAAGGTTGTTGGAGATCCATCGCTTATTGTTCTGGTCGAAACTAACATGCTGAAGAGGCCAGGTGGGAGGCCGAGGAAGGGGTGAACAAGAAGTACCCTCATTTTTTTGAATAGCTATGTAAACACCAATTTGAGTCCAATAACATCAAAGTCAACTCTTTGTCAAACTTATAAACTCTTAAGTTCTTCAATTAGCTAACTTTTAATAAATAGTGTCAAATTCTTCCAGGAATCTCCAAAACCAAATACGAACATACTTACAAGTGCAAAATCTTTATACGAACCTATTGGAACAATCAAAATTCGACTTCGAGTATGTTTACCTAAAGGACAAACCTTGGTCAACACTTCTAACTTAAAACTTCTAAATTGAGAGTCATTCTTCCAAATCAATCTCGAATCACTCATAAAAACAAAAACGAACATACACGAAGTCATAGTATATCATTTGAAGCTACTCAAAACCTCAAACCATTGACCCGAATGTTAATGCTCAAACTACTGGTCGGGTCACTACATTCTCCGCCACTTAAATTTATGTTCTTCCTCAAACGTGCCAACATTCATTCCAAATCCATAAAATCACTCTATAAACTTACCATACACATACCCATGGGTGATGCCATGTCACCTCAATCTATATATGTAAGGCCCCATAAATATTCGTCAAGGAATTTATGGTTTCGTGGTGTCGAGCGGTACGGACCTTTTGGGTTGTACAGTACGTCGGGGGTTGATGGAAATTTTTGGCAAGAAAAAGCAATTATGTGGTCAAGTTTGCGACCGCATAACACGTTTCTGGGTTGTATATCCATCGCATAGTTGAGTAGAAAAATGTTGAATTTTGAAGGTTGTTCTACGGTCTATTATGTGATTGAATAGTTTCTTCGTGGACCGGATTTTAGTCGCAGACTTGGCATGAAGAAATCTGGAAGATGATTTTTTGGTCCAGTCTGCGGCCGTAGAATAGGTCTGTGGACCGCAGAACTGTCGTATACTGGTTCAGACAAGTCCAATATTTGGGCATAATTTCCTTGGCCCATTTTGCGGGCCGCATGTCGATTATGTGATACGGTCTGCGACCGCAGACCCAGTTTCGGCAAGTTTTTGTTTTGGAAATTTTACCCGATCCCATTTTTATAAAAAGGCTTTAGGGGTCATTTTTAAGAGTTTCATCTGATATTTTGAGAGGGAGGTGAGAGTATCTTAGAGAGATAAAGATAAGACCTAGCCATTTTGTTCATCAGTTGTTGCTCATGGCTTGAAGATTTCACAAGAACAACTCACAAGGTCTTCATCTAAGAGGTAAGGTTCCATATCCTAGCTTTTAATTTCGAATTTGGGGTGGAAGATGGTTAATGGAAAGTATGAACCTTGGGTGTGGGAGTATTATTTATATATGCATGTATTATCAAGGGTTGTGTAAAGATCATTGAACTAGTATAGGTGAACTCTTGGTGTTGAGTTGGTTGTGGAGTGAAGAAAATCTTGTAGAAAGACCTTGTAACTAATTTGCCCACCTAGTGTTTGATAAAATGCTCAAATGAGCTGAAACCATGAATATGTTCCTAATTTGTGTGCAATTCTGTTATGTCTCAAAATAGATCGGGATTGCTAGGATTTCTGGAACGTTGTAGTAACTTAAGGAAAGCTCAAACAAGGTATGTTGTATAAACTTTCTCTTAGAATTGAATCCCGCGGTATTCATGTAATTTAAGTAAGTCCCAAGTTGTTCATTATAAAATTGGTTATTCAGAATAAGCCTTATGTCACAAAAGATATATGCTCAACATGTATTCCAAATTTTCTTGTTATGTTTTGTGCTATTTGAAAATGTGCTCGAAGCATGGGTTGCATATTTAAATGTTATAACTTCAAGTCCTGATCCAAATGAAAGCTATTCTACCAAATTGTGGAAGAAATCTCATTGTGCTTAACATTCTTATTTGCTCACATGTGGACTTAAAGTCTTGAATAGAAATGCTTTGTTGTTGATGATACGTGATGATGGTTGAAAGTGAAAGAAGTGAGTATGACATGTAGAAATGTGGCCATCATGCCAAGAATGGGAATTACATGTGTGGACAATAGTGCCAATGAAATGAAACAATATGTGAAATATTATGAGATGAGTTTGACTCCTTCATATAATAATGTCATTAATGTCCTATGATCACCCATGGCTAGTGCAAGTAAGTGATAGTATGAACATGAACTGTGGTCGCTTTCCAAAATGAGAATCATGAGGTGTGGTGTGTTACAATAGTTTCAACTATAGTTGTATACTTCTGAAATAATAAATGTAAATAACTTCGATGTTAGGTCACCGAGAATCATGAACTTAGCTAGTGACCTTAAGATGGCAATGAGGTATATAATTAGGTGGAAAAGAGACGTTCTATATTAAATGATGATGAACCTTAAGAAAGTAAATTGGGTCCATGCACGATTGAAATCTACTTAGTGATTTTCCATGCATGTGTTAATGTAATAAGTTGTGTTTCTCCATGATGAGCATGAACACGAAGTATTCCAATAATCTGGAAACTTACGACCTTAACGGCAATGTTAATCATGTCTCTTGAGTGTATATAGGATAATGTGCATGATGGTATAATACAATGAATCATATGGACGGTCTATGAAACACATAGGTGTATAAAATTAATGAATCATATAGACGGTGTATGAAACGCATAGGGGCATAATATGAATTAATCCTAAGGACGGTCTATGAAACGCATAGGGGCATAATATGAATGAATCATATGGATGGTCTATGAAGCACGTAGGTGCATAATATGAATGAAACCCTATGAACGGTCTATGAAATGCATAGGTGTATAATATAATATGAATGAAACCCTATGGACAGTCTATGAAACACATAGGTATATAATATAATATGTGAACCCTATGGACGGTCTATGAAACACATAGGTATATAATATAATATGTGAATTCTATGGACGGTCTGGTGAGACGCATAGGCAACACGAACAATAGGTGCCACTTCCATTGCCCTGGTTTGTACATGTTGGTACTTTTACATTATATTTTATATCCCACGCATAGTTCATAAGTCACACTTGATCCTAAAAGAAGTTTACAGTAATGTAAGTATAATAGGACTTGACATGTGATGCTATGAGTCATTTTGCAGTTTCTTGACGTAATTTATTTGCCTCTTATTTGAGTTACCGTATTTCCATATGTTGTTATGTCTGCCTTACATACGCTTGCTATTCGACATGTACTCACGTCCCTTTTGTCGTGGGTATTGCATCTTTTAATGGATGGAGGTAGTTCTATATCAGGCGACATCGATCATTGATAGCAGTACATCCTTCTCTTAGCTGACTTGGTGAGCCCCCACTTCATATCGGGGTCAAGTATCTTTTGCTTCTCATGTATTATGTTTTGGGGTATAACCGGGGCCTTGTTGACGGCAGTATCCTAGTACTATTATGTACCCATTAGACGCTCTGTAGGCATGGTGTGGGTTGTATGTTATTATTGGGAAGGTCAAACTAATGATGTTGTAATTGTATCACATGTTCCACTTCTTAACTATGGATGTGTAATGTAATATTTTGAGGACATATAAATGAAGTAGCTAATAGTAATAGATTGGTGGTGTATACATGATCTCCTTAATGTCTAATTAATGAAAATATATCTTCTCATTATTCATGGGTGATCTTGGGTAGAAGGCATCTAATAGGCTTGCTCGGTAGGGTTATCCCGGTTGAACATCGGTCACGCTTCCCAAGGTTGGTGTGTGACAATATAAGCCCGTCAACATAACCAAACTGAAGATTCTTTACTCAACCTCAGCCCCTAAACCTTAGAACCCATTCTCCAACATTCGGAAATCCTTATAAGACCCGATTCTCGCATCTATCAACTTTATAAGTCTAACCAAACTACATCAAGCCGTTACCATTTTCTAATATATAATCCCACGATGTGCCACATAGCTCAATTACCCATAGTAATATCTTATGATCATAATAGGTGCTCATTACTAAATCTGGTAATGGTAACAAACCTCATATCAAATAAAACCTTGTTCCAAACCTTGACAACGCTGCAAATAATGTAAGAAACATGTAGAAACTCATAAACACTAAACCAATCAGTAAGTCATTGAGTTCTCTCGCTCGACTAGAACCATTGTGAAACTCTAAGTCGATTAATGACATTATTATCCAAACATACCTTATCCAAATCTGACTGCACAAATTCCAGGTCCAATGATCTCACCTCATCCAATATAAGTTATTCGAAAGAAAAGCTACACCAAATGCCACCTGGTCACATACGACACAATCTGTACACAACAAGCAACAACTCGAATATAACTTAAGATGGAAAGAGAACCAAATGAGGGGACTATCTCATAATTCCAATAGATACACCCCCAACAGTAACATACTACGAAAGCATCCCACAAGGGAGAAGCAAAACACACGAAATAACCGCAATTAATCTCATCCTAACTTAACCCTACTTTAGCACGTAGCCTTGTTCAAACATACCCATCCACATGGAATACCCTTCGTGCCATAATGTTCACAATCAACAACCACATGTGTATCAACAACAAACACACAAAATGCATGACCATAACCATAGAGAAACATATAGCACAATATACCAACAACAACAACCTAGTAAAATCCCACAAGTGAGATCTGGGAGGGTAGAATGTACACAGACCTTACCCCTACCTCGGAGGAATAGAGAGGTTATTTTTTAGACCCTCACCTCAAGGAGACGAAAAACAAAAATCTAATATGTGATAACAACAAAAAGCAGAGAGATAATATTAGCATCGTACGAAATAGAAAATGAATAGAAAAGCAATAACAACAACCAGTAATAGAGCCATCGTACTATGCAAGATGGAAAATTAGTGTGGACACAAACTTAAACTACTAATAACCCAAAGACAACACCTTAATAGGATAGGCCAACCCCCGATACTAAGGAAGAAAAGTGCTCAACTCCCTCCAAACCATCCACACTAATTCTCGATATCCATACCTTCCTATCTAGAGCCATGCCCTCAGAAATCTAAAGTTGCGCATGTCCTGTCTGATTGCCTCACACCAATACTTCTTAGGCCGCCCTCTACCTCTTCGCATACCCGTCTAAGCCAACCATTCACACCTCCTAACTATGTATCTTGTCTTCTCCTCCGCACATGCCCGACTCATCTAAGCCTTGCTTTTCACATCTTGACGTCTATGGGGGCCACGCCCACCTTCTCCCAAATATCTTCATTCCTAATTTTATCCAGCCTAGTGTGCCCACATATCCATCTCATAATCCTCATCTCTGCTACATTCATCTTCTGGATATGGGAATTCTTGACTGGCCAATACTCAACCCCACATAACATGGTCGGTCTAACTATCACTCGATAAAACTTGTCCTTAAGTATCGGTGGCACCCTCTTGTCACACAACACTCTAGACGCTAACCTGCATTATATCCACCCCACCCTAATACGATGTGTGACATTCTCGTCAATCTCTCTATCCCTCTGGATAATTGACCAAGGGTACTTGAAACTTCCTCTCTTGGAGATGACTTATGAGTCAAGCCTCACGTCCAAATATTCTTCCCATATCATGTCACTTAACTTGCACTCCAGATATTTTGTCTTTGTCCCACTCAACTTGAAACCCTTAGACTCAAGGGTCTATCTCCAAACCTCCAGCCTCTCATTAATGTCACCTCGTGCCTCATCAATCATAACTATATCATCAACGAACAACATACTTTAAGGCACCTCACCTTGAATATGATGTGTGAGTACATCGATCGCCAAAGAAAATAAGAATGGTCTGAGCGCAGATCCTTGGTGCAACCTCATAACAACCGGAAACTGCTCTGAGTCACCACCCACAGTCCTAACCCGAGTCTTAGATCCATCATACATGTCCGTTATCAGCCTAATGTTTGCTACCGACACATCTTTCACCTCTAGGCATCTCCAAATCACCTCCCTAGGAACCTAGTCATATGCTTTCTCAATTCAATAAACACCATGTGCAAGTCCTTCTTCCAATCCTTGTATTGTTCCACCAACCTACTAATAAGGAGGATAGCCTCTATAGTCGAACGGCCTGGCATGAACCTGAATTGGTCATCAAAAATAGTCACTGCCCTCCTCAACCTTCCTTCCACCACCATCTCCCAAACTTTCATAGTATGACTTAGTAATTTGATACCCCTATTGTTGTTACAACTTTGGATATCCCCTTTGTTCTTTTACAGCGGTATCATCGTTCTCCACAACCAATCACCTAGCATATTCTTCAGCTTTAAAATAACATTAAATAGCACAATAGCCATTCCAAGCCTGCTCTACCCACACACTTCCATAATTCTACCACATTCTCGTCAGGCCCGGTACCTCTACCCCGACTCATCCTGCACAAAGCACCTATGCAAAGGACTAAGGGCAATGCTTAGCCCTATGCAGGTAGAAGGGTCGTGCTTGACCCAAACACGGATGATGATGATGTAAATGCTTAGCCCTATGCAAATGAAGGATATGCTTAGCCTTATGCAACAATGGAGGCAGAGCATAGCCTCATGAAAGTAATGAGGGCATTGCTTCTCCATATGCAAATGATGAGGGCAATGCTTAGTCTTATGCAATAATGAATACAGAGCTTAGTCTCATATAAGTAATGAGGGTTGTGCATATCCCTATGCAAAGGATAAGGGCAGTGCTTAGCCCAATGCAAAGAAAGTGAATGCATAGCCTTATGTAATAATGGAGGCAAAGCTTATCCTCGTGCAAGTAATGAGGGTAGTTCTTAGCCCTATGCAGTGGATGAGGGAAGTGCTTAGCCCTATTCAAAGAAAGGCAATGCTTAGCCTTATGCAATAATAGAGGCAAAGCTTAGCCTCATGGAAGTAATAAGGGAAATGCTTAGCTCAAAGCAAAAGAAAAGACAATGCTTAGCCTTATGCAATAATGGAGGCATAGCTTAGCCTCAAATATATGAGATAAAAGAAAGCAATTCTTAGCTTGACCCATTTAGGCTTGGTTTCATCTATTTATGTGAAGATAGTGGTCACGTCGTATATCCTTTGCGGATACTTTTGATAATGTTGTATCTGTTATTCCTGCATTCAAAGAAAAATTGTAATTTGGGGGTGGAAGGTTGGTTTGTGAGTTTGATCCCTTGTTTCGTTCTTACTTTTAACTTTATTTTCTGAGCTTGATACTCCTGTGCTTTTAGTGTTACGACCCAACTCCCATCAAAGCTACAGTGACGCCTAACACTGCTTGCTAGGAACCCATAACAATGAATTTGATAAAGACATAACTTAATAACTTAACAACGTAAAAATAATGAAATATCTTATGAAAATAACTAAAATACTGCTACAACCATCCCAAAGATCTAGTATAGATAAGTACATGAGCACTACTGAGTATTAAAATACATATCAAAACCTCTAATACAATTGTCTGAACAATAGAACAGTACAAATAAAAATAACAAAAAGAGAACTTCAAGGACTACAGACAATATAGCAGCTACCTCTTAGTCTCCCGAAAGTTTGCAACAACTCAAGTCTGGAACTCACTCAATCCGGAGGTACCTGGATCTGCACACAAAGTGTATAGTGTAGTATGAGTATAACCGACCTCACATACTCAATAAGTAACAAGTCTAACCTTGGGTTGCAAGCAGTGATGAGTTCAGAGGAAACCGTCAGAGATCAACATTTAACAATCGATAACAACTCAGGTTATAAAGAAAACAATATAAGTAATTAACTCAATGATACTCTGCTCATCTTGATCACAATACAGGAATTTAAACATGCTTTCAAGTATAAAAGTTAAAGTCCGACACGGATAAAATATTTTATTTATCAGCTAGCATGAGGAAAGTACATATCTATGCCTACACGTCAAGTATAAATGTCAAAATAACAATATCACATTGGATCCATCAAAATAATCACACTTAGCACGGCAGGGGTGCCTGACATAATTGCCCATCATCAAAGCACGTATATAAAATATTGTGCCTGAGCCCATTGCTGGTATGTCAGACTTCGAAGGGGCGGATCTTACCCAAGCTCTAATCATAAACATATAACTCAATAGTGAGGCCTGGTGTACGCATTGCCTAAATCAATAACACTTAACCTAATATGAGCCTAACGTACGCGTCAACTCAAAATTAATATCAAACCGGCCCTAAGGCCCAAACTCAGTCATTAACTAAGTAATTCTCAGATAATCACCTATCACAATACTTAGTTCAACTATATTATACATGAGAGCCATCAACAACATTTAAGGAATCAAATAAGGAAGTACTGAGACAAAGATAGCATACACGGATATAACATTATGACTGAGAGCATGTGTACAATTAAGGCAAATAGCTCGAAACAACAAGAATAACACTATAGAGTCTCAACAAATAGCACATATCCAAGACATGATGTCTAACATGAATCGTAGTTCAAATAATCAAACAAGTAGGGAAAACACGGGGATAACAAGGTATGATAACAAACCAAGTCTAGTAATAGTCTAAAATCCTCCCCAAACAAAGAACACATCAGTACTCGTACACATGCCCGTCGCCTAACGCGTATGTCACCCCAATATCTTTCATATAATGCAATTCCCAGGGTTAAAATACTCCAAAAATCCCTCACCATGCGAATCGGCCTCCAATCGACTCAAATCTAGCCAAAGCAACTTAATATCATTGATAATAACCATAGGAAAAAGTCCCACACAATAAATCTAAGATCTTTAATCAAAATCAAAAAGTCAACCCTAGGACCGCACCCTAGAACCCAACTAAATTCATAAATTTCTAACACCCATCCAATTACGAGTCCAATCATACCAATTTCATCTCATTCTAACCAAAAATTGACTTTCAAATCCTCACATCTCACTCTCCAATAACATATTCCAAAATCCCCAAACTTTACCTCATAAACTAGGTGTAATAACAATCAATGGGTAATCAATATATTTAATTAAAATTGATCGAACTTTACTTACCTTCTTAATAGTAGCAAAAAGCCTCCCAAACATCGCTTCCAACCGAGCTCTAAAATTCCAACTATGAGAAAATGGCCAAACCAACATTTTAATAATTTTTCCTAGTGATTCTCGCATCTACGGTCTCTTTTGTGTTGTACCTGCGACTCCCTTTTTGCGGTAAAAATTTTGCTTCTGCAGAAGAAACCACTTAAGCTTCCGACCAAGAGCACATACGGTCCCCCTTGCATGCCTGCGGGACTTCATCAGCAATCCACTTTCGCAGTTGTGGATGCCCATGTCTCCTCACATTCTACGCACTCGCAGATGCGGAAAGACCCCCGTATCTGCGCTTCTCCCCAGCTCAAGCCAAGTTTTCTCCTGCGATCACCAGGCCGCTTCTGGGATCTCGCACCAATGGCCAAATCCTCGCAGATGCGATTACACCAAACCATCAACCTTCAACCATTCCCCTAAGGCCAAACATGATCCCTCAACCATCTGAAACAGCCCCGAGGTCTCCGGGACCCCATCCAAACATACCAAAAATCCTAAAATACGATACAAACTTTCTTGAAACCTCAAATCACATCAATATCATGAATGGCACATCAATTTAAGTCTAATGAAACTAACAAACTTCTAACTTCACAAACTCGCATCGAACTATATCAAATCAACTCTGAATGACCTCAAATTTTGCATGCAAGTCCCAAATAACACAATAAGCCTATTCCAACTCCCGTAACAATAATCCAAACCCGATATCAACAAAGTAAACTCTCGGTCAAAACTATCAACCTTTCAAACCTTTAACTTTTTAATTTTTGCCAAAAAGCACCAAAACAACCTACGGACCTCCAAATCAAAGCTCCATTCTGGAGTCATCTACACAAAGTTCAAACTCCAGCCAACTCTTTCAACATAAGCTTCCAACCTTGGGACTAAGTATCCTAATTCACTCCGAAACAAATCCTGAAACTAATCAAACCACCCCAACAAGTCACATAATAATAAATGAACATAGAAGAGGCAATAAATAGGGGAACTGAGGTAAAATGCACAAAATGATCGGCGGGTCATTATATTTTCCCCCTCTTAAACAAATATTTGTTCTCGAACGAGTCTAGAGTCATACTTGGAGTCTAAAAAAAGTAAGGGTATCTTGTCCGCATTTCCTGCTTGATCTCCCAAGTAGCCTCCTCGACCGGCAGACCTCTCCATTGCACTTCCAGTGATGCTATATCATTTGATCCTAACTTTCGAACCTGCCGATTCAATCTGGCCACCAGCTCCACATCATACGCCAAATCCCCATCCAAATGCACCGTGCCGAAGTACAAAATATGGAAAGGATCACTATAATACTTCTGGAGCATAGAAACATGGAACGTTGAGTGAACTCCCTATAGACTAGATGGAAAGGTATGTCCATAGGCCACCTCTCCAACTCTCACAAGCACCTCAAAAGGTCCAACATACCGAAGGCTCAACTTGCCCTTCTTCTTGAACCTCATCACCCCCTTCATGGGTGAAACTCCAAGCAGAAGCTTCTCACCCACCATGAAATCTGTAACTCAACCCTTCCAGTCTGCATAACCCTTCCAGTAATTTAACATATCAATAATTGCGTGATAACTTTTGGAATTTACTTTTGAAGTAAGGATAATATCGTCTGCCAAGAAGATATGTGGAAAAGCAAAGCCAGTTGGAGATAATTTAATTGGAGCACATAATTGGCACTTGATAGTTAACTACCATATAAGGATAACTACCATAAGATTGATGAGCTACAGTGAA
Organism: Nicotiana tomentosiformis; assembly: GCF_000390325.3. Lineage (NCBI taxonomy): Eukaryota > Viridiplantae > Streptophyta > Magnoliopsida > Solanales > Solanaceae > Nicotiana > Nicotiana tomentosiformis. The sequence goes on from NC_090812.1 coordinate 151,495,105, forward strand.
AATAGGAAAAACAATAATGAATGAACGGCCGCATGTAAAAAGAAAACTTCCATGTCTAACTTAAAAGCACGTGTCAGCTTGTTTTGCCATGCATATTCTTGCAATGTGTGAGAAAATGTCAATTTAAACAATAAAATCATTATTTGATAAAACTTAAATATTTAAAGATATAAATAAATATTTTATATTTGATAATTTTTTGAAGTATCTGAAATCCAAATTATATATCAATCAAAACAATTATTCTAACAAAATCTAATAAAAAATTAAACTAAACATAAATTTATCTTATAATCAAGATTACCCAAACAAAACATTGAAATCAAAATTTGTTCCAATTTAAAATTCGTGTATTTGAACTAATTGCAAAATATCAAATTCTAGCTAAAGTACAAACAATGAAAAATTATTTCAAATAACTATATATATATAAAACAATCGGGCATTTATCTTCCTCGCATTAGCTGAAGTGCAAGTTCCCCGCATACTTCCATTTAGATGTTCCTTTTTCGGAAATTTTATCACTTTGAACATTAAAATTTATAAATATGAAATAATTTTGTCCAATATCAAATATCTTGCTTTAGAACTCCATGAGCACGTTTGAATTCATACCCAACCCTATAAGGCTATCACCATGCCTAGGGAAAGTCAAACCGAAAATTAATCGGAAATTGAATGGGAAAACTGACGGAAGAGGGTCACAGTTCTCCCACTTTCGCTTAGCCTATCTAAACTTTTAAGAAACACAGGGGAAACCCTGCCAAACATTTTAATATTACAAAAAGATAGGAAGGGGAGAGAGGAGTTAGAAAATAAAGGGAAGAGAAATATGATTCAAGATTTAAATTTATGATAAATTTATAATTAAAAATGTAGTAATCAACACTTTACATTGAGGATTGGTTTCAAATGCGATTGAATTAAATGTATTATTAATTTAAATTAAAACGTACTTAAGGTAATTATAGTAAATTAAAATTGAACTTTTTAGACCGAAAATGGTAAATCGACAACAAAATAAAAAAATAATGTATTGTATTATATCCACTATAATTTTGAATTTTAAAGTTATAGCTTATAATTTCAATATTTATGTTAAGCATGAAGTAGGAGTAAGTTATAACATAAAAATACAATTATATCCAATACAACAATAACAACCCAGTAAAATTCAACTAATGGGGTCTAGGGAGGGTAATGTGTACGCAGACCTTACCCCTACCCCAAAGGAGTAGAGAGGTTGTTTCCGAAAGACCCTCGGTTCAAGAAAACAAAAAGACAAAAGGACAAAAGGAGACAATATTAGTATCACCACAACAATCATAGGAAAAATAGGAACACCATGAAATGCAGAAGAAAGATGCAAAGCAAAAACGATAGCTAGTAAATAGGACATGCACTGAAAACCGAAGTAGTAAAACACAACATTGTCACTAGCTATCTTAGACAAAAACCCTACATGGCTAGTCCCACAATGGTACGAAGTAAGTCAAGACTCAACTACATCCTAACCTACAACTCTAATACTCGACTTCCACATCTTCTTATCAAGTGTCACGTCCTCGGAAATCTGGAGCCTCGCCATATCGTGTCTGATCACCTCTCCCCAATACTTCTTAGGCCGCCCTCTACCTCTTCTCGTGCCCTCCACAACCAGCCGCTCACACCTTTGTACCGGAGCATCTGGGCTTCTCTTTTGAACATGTCCGAACCATCTAAGTCTCGCTTCCCTCATCTTGTCATCAATGGGAGCCACGTGCACCTTCTCCCGAATAACATAATTCCTAATCTTATATATCCTAGTGTCCCCGCACATCCGCCTCAACATCCTCATTTCTGCTAGTTTCATCTTCTGGATATGTGAGTTCTTAACGGGCCAACACTCAGCCCCATACAACATGGCCGGTCTAACCACCGCTTTATAGAATTTACCTTTGAGTGTTGGTGGCACTCTCTTGTCACACAGGACTCCAGATGCTAACATCCACTTCATCCATCCTACCCCAATACGGTGTGTGACATCCTCGTCGATCTCCCCTCCCCCCTGGATAACCGAACCAAGGTACTTGAAGCTGCCTTTACTCGGGTTGACCAGTAATTCAAGCCTCACATCCACGCCCACTTCCCATGGCTTAGCAGTGAATTGACACTACAGGTATTCCGTCTCCGTCCTGCTCAACTTGAAACCCTTAGACTTAAGAGCCTGTCTCCAAACCTCTAGCCTCTCGTTAACACCGGCTCGCGACTCATCAATCAGAACAATTATATCGAATAAAGAACAAATTACTAAAATATAATTTTAAATTTTAAGTTGATAAGAAATGAGCCTAAATAATGAATTTTATTTTCATAATAATATATTACATGATCAATTGAGCCAATCGAGATCGACAACCAAATTAGGTGTGCCCTAATTTAGACGAAGCTAAGCATGACAAAACTGAGCGAGGCTGAGCTCTGAGCCGACTCACCTCTTTTCTTGTCCTTTCATCATGTATTTTTGTTAGTTTTCAATTAACAACCAACACGTTTGAAGAACGAATTTCTTGCCAAATCAAAATCCGCCGGTAAGATTTTGCTTCAATATAAGTATTATAAATGTCAATCTTCTGTATTTTATTTCTTAATTGCTTTTGACTGTTTGTTGATAATCCTAGATTTTTCATCTAGTCTTGAGATTTCTTTTTATTGAACCTTTTGATCCGTTTCAGACCTAGAAAGGCCGCCTGCTAGAACTAAAATTCAGCAATTACCGCTATCAAAATCTCGATTTGAAATCAGATTCATCTACTCTAACTCGTGTTATGTACGTTTGGACTTTTCTTTTCGAGTGAAATCAGATTTGTGATATTTTGGTTACTGAAATTCTTGAACTTTTTTCTTTCTTGTTGTTTATTTTTGTTTTCTTTTTGAAGGTGAATTTCCTGCAAAAGAGTCTAGTAGCGTTGATATTACTCCATATGAGGTTAAAATGTTATATTGCTACTTACCCTTTTCCCTTAATCAGTTTTGTGATTTTTATTTTTAATTTCAGATCTTATATACATCAGATTTTGAAGGTCGTAAGATCAAATTATGTGAAGGAATCCTGATTTGGTGAAAGTATGGAACACTTCATCAAGAGAAATACATGGATGCTGAAGCTATAAATTATGTTGGTGTATTTGGAAATTATAAGAGAAAAGTTATGGTTACGTAGTCATATGTTAAAGTAATTCATTGTTTTGTTTGAATCGTATGTGGTGTATAACTCTTGAAACTTTTGAAATGAATAAAAATGTTTGTAGTATTGTAAGATCACCAATAGTTAATTGTTTGTTTTCTACTTTTTTACTACACATTCTACATAATACTTAAAGGAATAAAAAGGGAATGTTTTTTTTCTTAATATTATAATATAAATAATGATTTTGATATTCAAATAATATGTCAAAAACAAACGATTTATCTAACATTTCTATGTATGTCGCAAATAAGATAGTTTAAGAGCTCAAATTGTTGACATTTGATAAACGTTAAATAAATGTCACTAGATTTTTACCGATACTAATTTAAATGTCGTAAAATTGAGGAATCCTGATTTGGTGAAAGTATGGAACACTTCATCAAGAGAAATACATGGATGCTGAAGCTTTAAATTATGTTGGTGTATTTGGGAATTATAAGAGAAAAGTTATGGTTACGTAGTCATATGTTAAAGTAATTCATTGTTTTGTTTGAATCGTATATGGTGTACAACTCTTGAAACTTTTGAAATGAATAAAAATGTTTGTAGTATTGTAAGATCAGCAATAGTTAATTCTTTGTTTTCTACTTTCTTACTACACATTCTACATAATACTTAAAGGAACAAAAAGGGAATATTTTTTTTCTTAATATCATAATATAAATAATGATTTTGATATTCAAATAATATGTCAAAAATAAACGATTTATCTGACATTTCTATGTATGTCGCAAATAAGATATTTTAAGAGCTCAAATTGTTGACATTTCATAAACGTTAAATAAATGTAACTAGATTTTTACCGATACTAATTTAAATGTTGTAAAATTAACGACATTAAAATTTCCAACATTTGATTTAAGTATACAATAAAAATCGCTAAATAAATTTGCGACATTTAATTTAATTGAGTTATGGCGGCATTTATATAATGTCGTTATATCCCATGTTTCTTGTCGTGATGTGGATGCAAGAGAATGAGAGATATGTTTCTCTTCAATTCGATACCCTAGTATACAGAAGAGATGTTATGCAATAATTAAAGGCTTGGTGGCTCTCATAGTCAATTATTATCATGAATTGCTGCTTTACTTTATTAATATAATCTTCTGACTTTAATAATTTATTCGATAGTAAAAAAAAAGAAGTAAATAATGGGGTTGTTTAAGCTGTGAAAAAGTGAAGTTTGCTATTAATGTTTGAATTGCCCTGGTATATGAGAAACTTTTATTCCAAAAAATAGCTGTGATAATAGAAAAAGAACGAAGTTTTTTTTTTTTGGTGGGGAAAATGTTACAGGGATGCAGCGGTAAAAGATCAGTGCTCAGTAGTTTATGCATGGTAGAATGATAGTTGAAACTTGAAAAGTAGTGAAATGGAGAAGATTAATATCTAGTGAAATGGAGAAGAATTATTGATAATGGGGAAAATCTGATTATGGAAAGAGAGAGTCAAAATGGTATTAGAGGTGAGGAATGGAAGGATCCGATGGAGAAGAGGTGAGGTGTGATATGCTCACAATGCCATGTCAGCAGCAAGTGTTTAATTTAAACAATTTATTAGGTGTTAAAGAGTTCAACTAGAACAAGTCCAAAATAGAGCGTCTAAATAAAAATTGATGTCAACTTTGAAAGGTTATCTATGTATTTGGCCTTCATTTGGCAAACACTACTAGTAACAATAAGGAGAGCTAAAATCAGACAATTTCAGCTATCTTCTAGGAGCTAAATTTAAAGTCAAACAAAGATCTTGATTGGATACAACTGATAGATCATTACTGCAGTGCAATCAACGGAACATACTCTATTCATTTCAATTTATGTGTTTTATAGTAATATATATTGTTTTGGTCTATTTAAAAGAAAATGTCATATAGAATTTATTTTAGTAAATATTTATTTCAACATTCTCGTATTACCCTTAATAACACTCCCTTATAGAAATGCGATAACATATTTTTCCACAACATTCAAAAGATATAATTAGTATTGTCACGACAAAAAATCTCACCGCAGGCGTTGTGATGTCACCTAATCTTTAAGTTTAGGTAAGTCGATTACTATCAATGATTAGGCCAGTTTTAACAATAATAATTAAAAATATAGTTTAATATAATAACGAACCAAAAGCGGAATAAGCCTACGCGGCAATAATCATAACAACTTCCCAATATTTGGTAATACAGAGTCAAGAATTCTAGCTGAATACATGGAATGACCTCAAAGATCGAAATACAATATTGTTCAATTGACAAGCTGACAGTACAATATAAGGAAATAACTCCAAGGGACTGCGACGATCAAGTAGTTATACCTTGAATCCTCGCGATCAACAAGCTAACTTCGTCCGAGTTTGATATCTCTAATACCTGGCTCTGCACAAAAATATACAGAAGTGTAGAATGAGTACACCACAGTCGGTACCGAGTAAGTATTAAGACTAACCTTGGTGGAGTAGTGACGAGGTACAAGTCAAGACACTCATTAGATAACATAACATGTGCAGTATCGAAGTATAAAGCTAATAATGAAAGCAGGAATCAGTCAATGGCAACAAGAATCAACATGTGACATAAACAGTAAAGCAATAAAAACACCAAGAAAATACCATTGAAACCAAATAAGGAATACAAATGACAACCAATTAATCAAGTCGTTCTAACACAAGATTTGCAACAAATATTACCCGAGATACATAATCTCATAGTCACGGGTCTCAACCCACTATCATATGCTCACGACACCTTGTGCTCACATTTCAAATCACAACCGCACGGACAACTCACGTGTCAATATCTCAATCCGCCCGGCATGATCACATCACTACTAAAAAAATCTGATTTTAGCGACAGATAAATTCTGTAGCTAAACAGAAAAATTCGTCGCTAATCTCATTTAGCGATGGATTAGCGACAGATTAACAATAAATTCTGCTAGCTACGGGAGATTTAGCGACAGATTAGCGACGACGTTCGTAGCTAATTTATTTGAGCAAATTGTAATTGATAAGATTTATTGAAAGAATTATATTTGAAAAATAATTATTTGAGAAAATTATATTTAAAAGAGAGTTATGTGGAAGAACTATTACATATATTTGAAGGGCTTGATTTAATTGGGTGTAATTGTGTTTATTAATTGTTGAGTGATATTAATGGTATTCTTGTTGTTTGTTGTGCATATCACTGGTTGTTTTATCCTGTCCTTATTATTATTATTATTATTATTATTTATTTCCTATTATTTTTTATATTATATTGCACAGGTTATTAGACTAGTGAGTGTCTTGACTGTACCTCGTCTCTACTACATTGAGGTTAGTCTTTATACTTAATGGGCACCGCTGTGGTGTGCTCACTCTACACTTTTGCATATTTTTGTGCAGAGCCAGGTATTGAAGATAACGAACTTGAGCAGAGTTAAAGCGAGATCATAAGGATACAAGGTAGAGCTGCTTGGTCATCGCAGTTCCTTGGAGTCCTTTCATTTTATTGTATTGTTAACTTGTAATCAAACAGTATTGTATATTCGGTCTTCGTGACCATTCTATGTATTCAGTTAGAGTTCGTGACTCAGTACTACCAGTCTTGGGAGGTTGTATAATGTAATTATTTTCGCTGTTAGTTTTGGTTTCGTTTATAATAAAAAAATGACTTCAAAAATGCAATGAAAATCGGCTTACCTAGTTTTAGAGACTAGGTGCCATCACGACTCCTGTGGTGGGATTTTGGGTCGTGACAAGTTGGTATCAGAGCTCTAGGTTCATAGGTTCTACGAGTCATGAACGAGTCTAGTAGAATCTTGCGGATCGATACAGAGGCGTCTGTACTTATCTTCGAGAGGCTATAGAACTGTTGGGAAATTTCCATTTCTTTCATTCCTGTCATGCGGAATTTGTTGAATTTGATATTTGAACCTTTGTATCTCCATTCTCTCACAGATGGTGAGGACACGTGCTACTGGGTTAGCTGAGCAAGCATCTGCACATACTGCTAGGGCTACAAGAAGCCGGGGCCGAAGTAGAGGCCGAGAAAGGGTACGTGCTACTACTAGAGCAACTGTCAGAACAACAGTTGAGGAGCCACTAGTAGCTCCAGTTGGGGGACAGGTACCAGAAGCACCTGTTGTTACCCCCGGACTTCAGGAGACTTTGGCACAGTTCCTGAGTATGTTTGGTACATTAACTCAGGCGGGATTGATCTCTGTTGCACCAAACATTCCGTATATTGGGGGAGTAATTCAGACTCCTATCACAACTCCAGAGCAGCAGGTTCACGTTGGTCAGGTTCCGGGTGTAGTACCGGTACAACCTGTTATTCGGTTCGGTCTGAGGTCAGGCCCGAGGCATCAGAAGAAGAACAAAAGAGACTTGAAAGGTTTAAGAGGTATAGTCCACCAACTTTCAGTGGCACAACTACAGAGGATGCCCAAGAATTTTTGGAAAATTGTCATCGTATTCTCCGCACTATGAGTATTGTGGAGGTGAGCGGAGTTGCCTTTACTACATTTCAACTGTCAGGCGCAGCGTATCGGTGGTGGAAAATCTATGAAGAAGGTAGACCAGCCGATGCAACACCACCAACTTGGGCTCAATTTTCGGAAATATTCTTGAAAGAGTTTGTTCCCCAGACTCTCAGAGATGCGCGGTGCACAGAGTTTGAACGGTTGCGTCAGGGCACTATGACAGTATCAGAATATGCCATCAGGTTCAGTGAGTTAGCCCGTCATGCACCTATCTTGGTTTCTACAATCAGAGAGCGGGTTCGCAGATTCATTAAAGGGCTCGATTATGATATTAAAATATGCATGGCTCGAGAATTGCAAACTGATGCTTCATTTCAGCGAGTAGTGGAGATTGCCAGGAAGATTGAGGGTGTTTTAGGCGAGGAAAGGGAGTGTAAGGAGGCCAAAAGGTCTCGAAGATCTGGAGGGTTCATTGGATTTTACTCTTCAGCTAGAACCCATTATAGCGGAGGCTCAAGCAGTCACTCAGCTCAGTCCGCACATCATATTACTCGGGGTGCTCAATTTTATAGTGCACCACAGATACGAGATTCTTACAGTGGTTATTCCAGTTATTCGGCACAGACTCAGTACGAGCAGCCGCGACCTCAGAGGGTTTGTTATAAGTGTGGTGATACTAGACATATCATGAGAGATTGTCCGGACTTGGGAGGGGTGAATTTCATCAGAACACTCCAGCTACAAGCTTTATTCCAGTTGATACTCCACGTGCACAGTCAACTAGAGGTGGAGGACGGGCGGGTAGTGGGCACCTAAGAAGTGGAGGCCCGACCCGTTAATTTAATCACTATGATTTGGCTAAGGCCAATACACCAGATGGTGTCGTTACAGGTGCGATCCTGATTTTTATTATAAAAGGATATTTTTCTTAATTTGATTCGGTTCTGAATATTGAGGTAGGTCCTCTTATTATGCTCCACTTTTGGATGAGCTTCGTAAATTTGTGACCCACATATATGTGTATCCCTGTTGAGAGATTTAGAGATGAGAGCCTGTGTCTGTCATTTTATTTTTATGCACCATTGAGGGTTATAAGTCCAAAAGAATTTTTTATTATTCGATACTGTGAGTTTTGATGTGATTTCGGAATAATTGATTTCAATTTTATGAATTATATGCCCTACCTGTATGAGGGTTCATTATATGTTATGAAAATTATTTATGAAATATATTGAAAAGAAGAAAGAAAGGAAATTAAAAATTTCAGTTGGCTCAATGTGCAAAATACTTGTGATTCGGAGTTGAGGATGAGATCATCGTATTTTTATATGATGTGAAATATTTAAACCGGGCTACAAACTGCGGTGAAAGCTATATAAGGATGAGGTCCTTGTGTGAAATGTTTACGAGTTTAAAATATTCCCTTTGTGAAATTTAATTGTACAATAATATTAATAGGGAGTCATGCCTGTTAAGATTATCTGATAATTCTTGTGTATTGTTCTCTGCATATTGAGCCATTTTCATGTTGTAAACATTGAGTTTTAACCTATGAGATGAGTGCCCAGGTGACGTTAAATGTGACTCATCAATCCGAGTAAGCAATCATGAGGTCTTCATGCCTCACATTCTGTTGTCAGTGTTGTGAAAATTCGAAATGAGGTGGTAGTTAATATGAGATTAATTGATGATGCTGGAATTAATTATCAACAACTTTTAAGACCAGAGATGTGGTGATGAGCATACATATAATGTGCTTCATGTCCTGATATCATTATGATAACGCAGTGCTTGTAATGCTGAGATTGGTGTTATTGATATATACCTTATGGTATTTTATTGTGTTGTGGATGTGTTGTTAGGAGTGGTTTTGGTGTTACTCTGGCAGGTGGATAGGCCCAATTACAGGGGGGACTCTGTCGAAATTTCTAAAAAAGATTGGGAGTTAGTAAAATTTGGAGGATTGAGATTTGCAAAGGAAGAGATAAATATGTTATGTGTTTGAGGGCGAATGATCCTAAGCGGGGAAGAATGTAGCAACCCGGAATTTTTTTGAAGTACTTCAACACTATCAAGAAAGTTGATGTGTGCGTAGGCACGTGTTACTATAGCCAGTTGAGACTAATACCGTACGTCAAAGTGAAAATCAGGCCTTATGGAAATGATTGGAGAGTTAGGGAATTTTCTTTAAAGCTTATAAGAATGGAGAAAAGAAATAATCTCAATTGAGATGGTGTCGTCGGACCCGTGTTAAATTGCGGGAACATAGAATCACCCACAAGTATGTGTGTAAAAATATACTCAGTAATTGAAAGTCCTCAGAAAGATTCTTAGCACGTTCGAGGACGAACGTTTGTTTAAGAGGTAGAGAATGTAACGACCCGACTTGTCGTTTTAAGAATTTACGTCCCGTTCAGTGACTTAAGGTTTCGAGTAGCCTAGCGATATGTATTATGACCCGCGTGTGTGGTCAAGTTTGAATTACGGATGATTCGGAGTGATTTGGGACACTTAGTTCCTAAAAGGGGAGCTTAGGTCTTAGGATTTTGACCGTAGTAAGAACTGTATAATTTAAATTATGAAGTGTGGTACCTCGAAATAATTCTTGTATAAGCTTTGTGTGAGAGCGGTTGATTATTGGGTTGTTACTTGTTTTCCTTACTTGGTTTCGCTGGACTTCAATTGTTTCTACTTCCTTTACATCATTATTACTTGTATTGTTATTCAAACCATGTTTCGCTTTATATTCGTACCCATACAGGTTATAATGTCTAGTAGGTGTCGTGACTGTTCCTCATCACTACTCCACCTAAGTTAGTCTTGATACTTACTGGGTACCGCCGTATGTACTCATACTACACTTGCTTCACATTCTTGTGCAAATCCAGATACCTCGGAGCGTGTTGGTCATTACATAGCTGATCGACTATTGTTGTGGAGACTTCAAGGTATACCTACTATTGTGTTAGCAGGCCTCCGAGTCACCTTATGAAGTTTTACTTTATACTGTTTATTTCTATTCCAGAACAGTTGTACTTACAAAATTTTTCGTAAACTCAGTAGAGTTTATGACTTGTACTACCTGTTTTGGGATATTGTATATCTACTTTGGATTATTGGCTTTGTATAGAAATTTCTCGTTCATGTTTAATAGTTAATTGGTTAAAATCTGTTATTAATTCAGTAAGTGTTAGGCTTACCTAGTTTTAGAAACTATGTGCCAAGTGCCATCACGATTTCTAAGGAGGGATTTTAGGTCATGACAATTTTTGATTTTAAAAAGTTTATCTTTTGATCCAAGCTACTATTAAAGTAATTTAGCATATCAATAATTGCGTGATAACTTTTGGAATTTACTTTTGAAGTAAGGATAATATCGTCTGCGAAGAAGCTATGTGCAAAAGCAAAGCCAGTTGGAGATAATTTAATAGGAGCACATAATTGGCACTTGGTAGTTAACTACCATATAAGGATAACTACCATAAGATTGATGAGCTGCAGTGAAAATTGGAAAAATAATAATGAATGAAAGGCCATTCAAGCATGTAAAAAGAAAATTTCCATGTCTAACTTAAAAGCATGTGTGAGCTTGTTTTGCCATGCATATTCTGAACTGTGTGAGAACATGTCAATTTAAACAATAAAATCATTATTTGATAAAAATTGAGTATTTAAAGATATAAATGAATATTTTATGCTTGATAATTTTTTGAAGTATCTGAACTTCAAATTATATATCAATCAAAACAATTATTCTAACAAAATCTAATAAAAAATTAAATTCAACATAAATTTATCTTATAATCAAGATTACCCAAACAAAACATTGAAATCAAAATTTGTTCCAATTTAAAATTCCTGTATTTGAACTAATTGCAAAATATCAAATTCTAGCTAAAGTACAAACATTGAAAAATTATTTCAAATAACTATATATATATATATATATATATATATATAAAACAATCGGGCATTTATCTTCCTCGCATTAGCTGAAGTGCAAGTTCCCCGCATACTTCCATTAATATGTTCCTTTTTCGGAAATTTTATCACTTTGAACATTAAAATTTATAAATATGAAATAATTTTGTCCAATATCAAATATCTTGCTTTAGAACTCCATGAGCCCGTTTGAATTCATACCCAACCCTATAAGGCTATCACCATGCCTAGGGAAAGTCAAACCCAAAATTAATCGGAAATTGAATGGGAAAACTGACGGAAGAGGGTCACAGTTCTCCCACTTTCGCGTAGCCTATCTAAACTTTTAAGAAACATAGGGGAAACCCTGCCAAACATTTTAATATTACAAAAATATAGGAAGGAGAGAGAGGAGTTAGAAAATAAAGGGAAGAGAAATATGATTCAAGATTTAAATTTATGATAAATTTATAATTAAAAATGTAGTAATCAACATTTTACATTGAGGATTGGTTTCAAATGCGATTGAATTAAATGTATTATTAATTTGAATTAAAACGTACTTAAGGTAATTATAGTACATTAAAATTGAACTTTTTAGACCGAAAATGGTAAATCAACAACAAAATAAAAAATTATGTATTGTATTATATCCACTATAATTTTGAATTTTAAAGTTATAACTTATAATTTCAATATTTATGTTAAGCATGAAGTAGGAGTAAGTTATAGCATAAAAATACAATTATATCCAATACAACAACAATAGAACAATAACAACCCAGTAAAATCCAACTAATGGGGTTTAGGGAGGGTAATGTGTACGCAGACCTTACCCCTACCCCAAAGGAGTAGAGAGGTTGTTTCCGAAAGACCCTCGGTTCAAGAAAACAAAAAGACAAAAGGACAAAAGGAGACAATATTAGTATCACCACAACAATCATAGGAAAAATAGGAATATCATGAAATGTAGAAGAAAGATGCAAAGCAAAAACGATAGCTAGTAAATAGGACATGCACTGAAAAGTGAAGTAGTAAAACACAACATTATCACTAGCTATCTTAGACAAAAACCCTACATGGCTAGTCCCACAATGGTACGAAGTAAGTCAAGACTCAACTACATCCTAACCTACAACTTTAATACTCGACTTCCACATCTTCCTATCAAGTGTCATATCCTCGGAAATTTGGAGCCTCGCCATATCCTGTCAGATCACCTCTCCCCAATACTTCTTAGGCCGCCCTCTACCTCTTCTCGTGCCCTCCACAACCAGCCGCTCACACCTCCGTACCGGAGCATCTGGGCTTCTCTTTTGAACATGTCCGAACCATCTAAGCCTCGCTTCCCGCATCTTGTCATCAATGGGAGCCACGTGCACCTTCTCCCGAATAACATAATTCCTAATCTTATATATCCTAGTGTGCCCGCACATCCGCCTCAACATCCTCATTTCTGCTACTTTCATCTTCTGGATATGTGAGTTCTTAACGGGCCAACACTCAGCCCCATACAACATGGCCGATCTAACCACCGCTTTATAGAATTTACCTTTGAGTGTTGGTGGCACTCTCTTGTCACACAGGACTCCAGATGCTAACATTCACTTCATCCATCATACTCCAATACGGTGTGTGACATCCTCGTCGATCTCCCCTCCCCCTTGGATAACCGAACCAAGGTACTTGAAGCTGCCTTTACTCGGGATGACCTGTAATTCAAGCCTCACATTCACGCCCACTTCCCCTGGCTTAGCACTGAATTTACACTCCAGGTATTCCGTCTTCGTCCTGCTCAACTTGAAACCTTAGACTCAAGAGCCTCTCTCCAAACCTCTAGCCTCTCGTTAACACCGGCTCGCGACTCATCAATCAGAACAATTATATCGAATAAAGAACCACAAAAATTACAAATTACTAAAATATAATTTTAAATTTTAAGTTGATATCAAATTCTGATAAGAAATGAGCCTAAATAATGAATTTTATTTTCATAATAACATATTACATGATCAATTGAGCCAATCGAGATCGACAACCAAATTAGGTGTGCCCTAATTTAGACTAAGCTAAGCATGACAAAACTGAGCCAGGCTGAGCTCTGAGCCGACTCACCTCTTTTCTTGTCGTTTCATCATGTATTTTTGTTAGTTTTAAATTAACAACCAACACGTTTGAAGAACGAATTTCTTGCCAAATCAAAACCCTATAAAAGGAGCATATACAATAACTCTTTAACAAAATAACCCTCTCTTCCATTTCAAAATGCAGTTCTTCAACTTGGTTTCCATTTTTCTTTTTGTATCTTCTCTCTTTTTATTTATGAAATGGAAGAAATCAAATAACCAAACAAAAAGATTGCCTCCAGGTCCATGGAAAGTGCCTTTTCTTGGAAGCATGTTTCATATGCTAGGTGGACTTCCACACCATGTCCTAACAAATTTAGCCAAAAAATACGGACCCCTTATGCACCTTCAACTAGGGGAAATGTCTGTAGTTGTAGTTACTTCTCCTGAGATGGCAAAAGAAGTACTAAAAACTCATGACCTTGCTTTTGCATCTAGGCCTAAACTTGTAGCCGTTGATATTGTCGGCTATAACGGGACAGACATTGCCTTTTCTCCCTATGGCGATTATTGGAGACAAATGCGTAAAATTTGTGTCATGGAATTACTTAGTGCAAAAAATGTTCGATCGTTCAACTCGATTAGACGTGATGAAGTTTGTAGTCTCATTGAATTTTTTCGATCATCTGCCGGTGAGCCAGTTAATGTAACAAAAAGGATATATGTATTCGCAAGCTCTATGATATTTAGATCAGCGTTTGGGAAAGTAATCAAAGAGCAAGACGAATGTATACGACTAATCAAAGATGTTTCAGGATTAGTAGGAGGGTTTGATGTGGCTGACATATTCCCTTCACAGAAGGTTCTTCATGTGCTCAGTGGAAAGAAGGGTAAAACGATGTATCTCCACCATAAGATAGATACAATTATTGAGAATGTCATCAATGAGCACAAGCAAAATCTTGCAACTGGCAAGTTCAATGGTCAGTTAGGAAGTGAAGATTTAATTGATGTATTGCTAAGACTTATGAAGGATGGAAGCCTTCAATTTCCAATCACCACTGACAACATCAAGGCCATTTTTATTGTAAGTACTATATATAATGCATAAATCTACCCTCATTATTATTCAAGTATGCATTTATAAATTCCGTGATCATTTTTGGTACCTAGAGAATTGATATAGTGGCAAGCAGAGGACTTAATAAAATTTACACATTAAAAAGATTACAATAAAAAATTATGTCAGCCACCACAATTTAGTATTTCTAGGGTTGTGAAATAATAGCTAAATATAATATATTAGAAAATAATTTTGGCCTTGAAGTTAAAAGAAATTTAAATATTTCAGTGGAAATTGGTGAAAAGATTATAAAGACAAATAGCTAGCAAATATTATTAAACTTGCTCATCATGCAGGACTTGTTTGCTGGTGGAACAGAAACTTCATCATCAACAGTTACTTGGGCCATGGTAGAAATGATGAAGAATCCAAGTATACTTATCAAAGCTCAATCTGAGGTAAGAGATGCCTTTAAAGGTAAAGAAGCTTTCGATGAAAATGATGTAGAGGAGTTGAAATACCTAAAGTTAGTTATTAAAGAAACTTTTAGACTCCATCCTCCACTTCCACTGTTGATTCCAAGAGAATGTAGGGAAGAAACAAATATAAATGGCTACACCATTCCTTTAAAAACCACAATCATGGTTAATGTTTGGGCGATGGGAAGAGATCCAAAATATTGGGTTGATGCAGAAAACTTTAAGCCCGAGAGATTTCAGCATAGCACTATGGATTTTACTGGTAATAATTTTGAATTTCTTCCCTTTGGTAGTGGAAGAAGGATTTGCCCTGGAATATCATTTGGTTTAGCTAATATTTATTTGCCACTGGCTCAACTATTGTACCACTTTGATTGGAATCTTCCTACCGGAATCAATCCAAGTGACTTGGACTTAGCTGAATCGGCTGGATTAGCTGTTCTTAGAAAGAGTGACTTTTATTTGATTGCAACTCCTTATCCACCTTCACCTGAGTAATTTGGTGGCATCAAACATGTTTTAACCTCACCATTGTACTTTCTTTCCTGTTGTGCTCTATGTTTTTACTTATTTATAATGCATATGTCTTATCTATAGAAAATGTATCATTACAGTTTTACATAGAGAATATCAAATAAATGCTTTGCTGTTAAATTTTGGAATGTAATGAATGGGGTTGTCGTTACTTAATTTAATTAAATCCCCTTATAAGGAGTATAAGCAAATGTATCGTTATATTCTATTATGTTCGCCATCCCAATCCCCATATTTTATTGTTAAGATGTGTTAAGAGTTTTGAAAGTTGAGTTATTTTCATTTAGGGTTAACCACGTAAATATCGCATCGCACCAATTTTCATTTAAACTTCTAGTGGAAAACTACAACATTAATTAAAGTTTACTTCACCCATGATAATCTGGCAAAACATTCAATTAAAAAATGTTACGTGACTTTTGATTAATTAATCCAATTATTCTTTTGAGAAAACAACAGAAAAAAAAACACATTTGTGAAAGTATTCTTAGCCCCTCCCTTCGCTTTCCTCGCCAACCCTCTTCCCCCATCCCCGCCCCAAGGCGATCGACTTCTTAACCCACCCTGGTCGTCTTCTTCCTCCCTCACCCCTCAACATATACATACTAATGTTTAGAGCGCCAAATTAATATATAAAATCAAAACCTTCGAACAAGAAAATGAGCAAGCTGAATGTGGATGCAAGAAGATGTTCAACTGTTATATTAAAATAAGTTTAGAAAGTTGTATTATTTTCATTTAAGGCCAAGTACAAATATTCCCTCAAAGTTAGCACCAATTTTTATTTGAACATATCACGCACCGTGATCAAGAAAAATATTCAATTAAAAATGCCACGTGACGTTTGATTAATTAATCTAATTTTTTTTTTTTGAGAAAACAAAAAGGAAAAAAAACATTTGTGAATTGTCACTTTCAGCCCAGATCTCCCCCCCCCCCCCCCCAACCTCCCCCCAAAGTCGATCTACTTCTTAATCCACCATGGTCGTCTTCTTCCTCCCTCACCCCTCAACTCACTTGTTTTAGAGCGCCAAATTAATATATAAAATCAAAACATCCGAACAAGAAAATGGCAAAGCTGAATGCACTACAAGAAATATGTGATACGGTCACATTTAATTAGTGACACTTATAATAAATGTCAGAAAAAAGTTAATTTAGTGACATTTGTCAGAAAATGTGATAAGAACATCGACATTTATTGAAACATGTCAAAAACAATTTTGGTATTTGATTTAAATGTCATATTATTAGGAATATAACAATATTTAATTAGTAACATTTATAACAAATGTCTAAAATAATTTTTTCCCCAACAAGAAAAAATAACTTTAAACATTTTAATGGGCCTTTAGGCTTCTCTTCTTTTTACAGAAATACAAAAGAAAGTTAAAAATAACAGTCAATCCACAACTCTTCAAGCCGCAACCGTAAGAACTATGAAACTTCATTAGTTCATCTCCATAACTTTCACTCATTCTGATCACAATCCGCCGGTAAGATTTTGCTTCAATATAAGTATTATAAATCTCAATCTTCTGTATTTTGTTTCTTAACTGCTTTTGACTGTTTGTTGATAACCCTAGATTTTCCATCTATAGTCTTGAGATTTCTTTTGATTGAACCTTTTGATTCGTTTCAGACCTAGAAGTGCCGCCTGCTAGGACTAAAATTCAGCAATTACCGCTGTCAGAATCTCGATGTGCAATCAGATTCATCTACTCTAACTCGTGTTATGTACGTTTGGACTTTTCTTTTCGAGTGAAATCAGATTTGTGATATTTTGGTTACTGAAATTCTTGAACTTTTTTTCTTTCTTGTTGTTTATTTTTGTTTTCTTTTTGAAGGTGAATTTCCTGCAAAAGAGTCTAGTAACGTTGATATTACTCCATATGAGGTTAAAATGTTATATTGCTACTTACCCTTTTCCCTTAATCATTTTGGTGATTTTTTTTTATTTTTTTTTAATTTCAGATCTTAAATACATCAGATTTTGAAGGTCGCGAGATCAAATAATGTGAAGGAATCCTGATTTGGTGAAAGTATGGAACACTTCATCAAGAGAAATACATGGATGCTGAAGCTTTAAATTATGTTGGTGTATTTGGAAATTATAAGAGAAAAGTTATGGTTATGTAGTCATATGTTAAAGTAGTTCATTATTTTGTTTGAATCGTATGTGGTGTACAACTCTTGAAACTTTTGAAATGAATAAAAATATTTGTAGTATTGTAAGATCAGCAATAGTTAATTCTTTATTTTCTACTTTCTTACTACACATTCTACATAATACTTAAAGGAATAAAAAGGGAATATTTTTTTTCTTAATATCATAATATAAATAATGATTTTGATATTCAAATAATATGTCAAAAACAAACGATTTATCTGACATTTTTATGTATGTCGCAAACAAGATAGTTTAAGAGCTCAAATTGTTGACATTTGATAAACGTTAAATAAATGTCACTAGATTTTTACCGATACTAATTTAAATGTCGTAAAATTAACAACATTAAAGTTTTCAAAATTTGATTTAAGTATAAAATAAAAGTCGCTAAATAAATTTGCGACATTTAATTTAATTGACTTATGGCGACATTTATATAATATCGCTATATCCCATGTTTCTTGCCGTGATGTGGATGCAAGAGAATGAGAGATATGTTTCTCTTCAATTCGATACCCTATTATACAGAAGAGATGTTATGCAATAATTAAAGGCTTGGTGGCTCTCATAGTCAATTATTATCATGAATTGCTGCTTTACTTTATTAATATAATCTTCTGACTTTAATAGTAAACAAAAAAGTAAATAATGGGGTTGTTCAAGCTGTGAAAAAGTGAAGTTTGCTATTAATGTTTGAATTGCCCTGGTATATGAGAAACTTTTATTCCAAAAAATAGCTGTGATAATAGAAAAAGAACGAAGTTTTTATTTTGGTGGAGAAAATGTTACAGGGATGCGGCGGTAAAAGATCAGTGCTCAGTAGTTTTTGCATGGTAGAGTGATAATTGAAAAGTAGTGAAATGGAGAAGATTAATATCTAGTGAAATGGAGAAGAATTATTGATAATGGGGAAAATCTGATTATGGAAAGAGAGAGTCAAAATGGTATTAGAGGTGAAGAATGGAAGGATCCAACGGAGAAGAGGTGAGGTGTGATATGCTCACAATGCCATATCAGCAGCAAGTGTTTAATTTAAACAATTTATTAGGTGTTAAAGAGTTCAACTAGAACAAGTCCAAAATAGAGCGTCTAAATAAAAATTGATGTCAACTTTGAAGGGTTATCTATGTGTTTGGCCTTCATTTGGCAAACACTACTAGTAACAATAAAGAGAGCTAAAATCAGACAAGTTCAGCTATCTTCTAGGAGCTAAATTTAAAGTCAAACAAAGATCTTGATTGGATACAACTGATAGATCATTACTGCAATGCAATCAACGGAACATACCCTATCCATTTCAATTTATGTGTTTTATAGTAATATATATTGTTTTGGTCTATTTAAAAGAAAATGTCATATAGAATTTATTTTAGTAAATATTTATTTCAACATTCTCGTATTACCCTTAATAACACTCCCTTATAGAAATGCGATAACATATTTTCCCACAACATTCAAAAGATATAATTAGTATTGTCACGATCAAAAATCCCACCGCACGCGTTGTGATGACACCTAATCTTTAAGTCTAGGTAAGTCGATTACTATCAATGATTAGGCTAGTTTTAACAATAATAATTAAAAATATAGTTTAATATAATAACGAACCAAAAGTGGAATAAGCCTACGCGGCAATAATCATAACAACCTCCTAATATTTGGTAATACATAGTCAAGAATTCTAGCTGAATACATGGAATGATCTCAAAGATCGAAATACAATATTGTTCAATTGACAAGCTGACAATACAATATAAGGAAATGACTCCAAGGGACTGCGAAGATCAAGCAACTATACCTTGAATCCTCGCGATCAACAAGTTAACTTCGCCCGAGTCCGATATCTCTAATACCTGGCTCCGCACAAAAATATACAGAAGTGTAGGATGAGCACACCACGGTCGGTACCGAGTAAGTATCAAGACTAACCTTGGTGGAGTAGTGACGAGGTACAAGTCAAGACACTCATTAGACAACATAATATGTGCAGTATCGAAGTAAAAAGCTAATAATGAAAGCAGGAATAAGTCAATGGCAACAAGAATCAACATGTGACATAAACAGTAAAGCAATAAAAACACCAAGAAAATACCATTGAAACCAAATAAGGAATACAAATGACAACCAATTAATCAAGTCGTTCTAACACAAGTTTTGCAACAAAAATTACCCAAGATACATAATCTCATAGTCACAAGTCATGGGTCTCAACCCACTATCATATGCTCACGACACCTTGTGCTCACATTTGAAATCACAATCGCACAGACAACTCACGTGTCAATATCTCAATCCGCTCGGCATGATCACATCACTACTAAAAAAATCTGGTTTTAGCGACGGATAAATTCTGTAGCTAAACAAAAAAATTCGTCGCTAATCTCATTTAGCGATGGATTAACGACAGATTATCAATAAATTTTGCTAGCTACGGGCGATTTAACGACAGATTAGCGACAATGTTCGTAGCTAATTTAAGTTTTTTTTTGTAGTGCATGCTCACATTCACAATCCGTCCGGCCTTGTCACAGGCGCACAATCACAATCCGCCCAGCATGACCATAGGCTCACAATCACAATCTGCCCTGCATGGTCACATGCTCATAATCACAATCCGCTTGGCATGGTCACAGGCTCATAATCACAATCCTCCTCGCGCGGTCACAGGCTCATAATCACAATCCGCCTGGTGTGGTCACAGGCTCATAATCACAATCCATCCAGCATGGTCACAAGCTCATAATCATAGTCCACCTAGCATAGTCACATACTCAGTATCAACGTGGAAACAAATAATACAAGAACACATGGGCATGATCAATAAATGTCAAGTTTCATACTCCTAAGCTAGTATAACTAGCATGCTACAGTGTGTGCTTGTGCATTTGTATGACTATAGCCCAAGTCAACAAGTAATATCAAAGACATCGAGTAATGTATCGAAGCAACACAACAAATCACGTAAGGTGTATGACATACACAAGGAAAAATACACCATCACACGAATATCACCAACAAAATGTCCCCAAGCCATATCACATCATCCTTGACATTACCACCCTTATTTCTCCGATAGCCACCCGTATCACTCCGTCCTGACAATGTCATTAGCTACCTGTATTACTCTGATAGTTGCACGTATCACTCTGTATCATAACCACCCTTATCGCTCCGTTCGGATAATAGCACAATAGCCTCATGTATCACTACGTACATTCAACAATAATGAGATGCCACCCTTATGCCCCACATAACAACAACGGTAAAGTGCCACACTTATAATCCGCATAATAACAACCACACCACACAAGAATTCACATGTGCTAATATCACAATAACATGACATATGAACTCGTACCGCAAGTGCCCAAAGGCCATAACCTTCCAAGGATCCAACAATATCAATATTTCCAAAGCAACTAGCCCACAACTCAAATACAATGTGTATAGAATCTCAATAACAATGAAATGAACGGGAAAGTAACTCAACAAGGAACCATACCCCCTTTATACACAACTTCAATTAAAGTTGATTAATGACTTTCGATAACCTCAATTCAAATTAATTATTTAAGGATAAACTCGATAGTGAAAGTACTTCCATAAAATGGAAAACTTCGGATTATAGTGTATGAATTAGGCTAACAATGAAAGAGATGGCACGAACTAGTACTACGTCTAAATGCATGAGAACAACCCGGAAACAAAAGGATTCCATGTAATAACAATTTCAACTAAGAGTAACTCAACCATAAAAGTGATCACATAATGATAAAAGTGGTAAGAAGTTCAAAAAATGCATATAAGAGCAAACTCGACAAGTAAATGATGTGACATGTAACGACAACTTCAAATATAGCATGTGATAGTAGACATGGTGAATAACAAATATAACATGTGCTAACAATTCCAAATAAATACATGAAAGAAGCCTACGAGTCCAAACTGGTCAATTTCCACAGTACGTACCCGTCGCCTCGTGTACATGGTTTTCACATAACCCAACTAGCACAAATGACTCAAATTCTAAGGGGTAGTTCCCCCACACAAAGTTATGCAAGATACATACCTCAAAAAAGCTAAACTACTACTCTAAACAACCTCCAAATGACTCAAATCTAGCCAAAATAACTTAATATCATAAATAAAAACCACACGATACAAATTCCGGATAATAAAGCTTTGATCTTTAATGATAACTAAAACGTCAACCCAAAAAGTCAACCTCGGGCTCGCACCTCGGAATCTGATAAAATTTACCAAAATCCGACCACCCATTCTGACACAAGTCCAACCATACCAAAATTATCCAATTCCAACATCAAATAGGCCTTGAAATCCTCATTTTACATTTTTGAAAGTTTATACAAAAATTCTCATTTTGTCCCATTCAAATCACTAATTTAATGTTAAAAACAAAGATGGAATCATGAAATATAATCAAATCCGGATAAAGAACACTTACCCCAACAACACCTGAAAATCCCCTAACAGATCGCCTAAATCTGAACTCTCTAACTCAAAAAGTGATACAATATCAAAAGCCCTCGAAATAGAATACTTATAATCTGCTCAGTAATTTACTCACCGCAATCGCGGAAAATCACTCGCGATTGCGGATACAAAATGATAACAACTTACAAAACCTTAATCGCGAACTCATAACAGAAGTCGTGAATGCGACACACAGTCTCGAGCTCACTACGCGAACGCGGTTTCACCCACACGATCGAGGACAACAAAGGCCCGAGGCCCCTTCCAGCTTCCCTTATACGCGATCACGTAACACAAAATGCGAACGCGAAGAACAAAGTACTTGAGATCACCATAACACTATGTGAACGTGAAAGAACAAGCGTGAACGCAATGAAGAACACTAGATGACAAAAATCAGCAGTCCAAAATAGAAGAAAATGGCATGTAGCCCATCACGAACACACTCGAGGCCCCCGGGACTTCGTCCAATCATAAAAACCGGTTCCATAACATAACACGAACCTGCTCGAGGCATCAAATCACATCGAACAATATCAAAACTATAAAATCGCACCTCAAATCAAACTTAATAAACTTATGAACTTTCAACTTCTACAACTCGCGTCGAATCATATCATGTCAACCCGGAATCATGTCAAATATTGCATGCAAATTTCAAATGACATAAAGGATCTATACCAACTACTAGAATGAAAATCCGAACCTGATATCAACAAAGTCAACTCCTAGTCAAACCTCTCAACCGTTCAGACCTTCAACTTTCCAATTTTGCCAAAATGTATCAAATCAACCTACGGACCTTCAAATCCGGACGCACGCCTAAGTCCAAAATTATCATACGAAGCTATTGGAATCATCAAAATACCATTACGGAGTCATCATAAAAAAAGTCAAACTCCGGTCAACTCTTTTCACTTAAACTTCTAAAATAAGAACTATTCTTCCAAAGCAATCCCAAATCATACGAAAACCAAACTTGACCACACACACAAGTCATAATACATAATATGAAGCTACTCGAGATCTTAAGCCATCAAACGGGCTGTTAATTCTCAAAATGACCAGTTGGGTCGTTACATTCTCCCCCTCTTAAACAAACGTTCGTCCTCGAACGTGCCAAGAACCATTCCGAAGTCATCAAATCACTAAATGAACTCACCTTATATATACTTGCGGGTGATCCCATGTCACCCCAATCCTCATAGGCCCGACAATACCATCTGAACTGAAAATTATTCCTTCCACCCACACTAATAAGCCTTGGAACCAATATTTTCACCATCTGATCATTTCCCAAGACCCGATTCCCACATCAACACACGATATCGGCCTTAACCAGCTGCAAAAACTCATGTGTACACCTACAAGATACAACCACACGACATAACACATCACACATATGCCCATAACAACATCTCTGACCACTATAGCAACCCATAATCAAATCCAGCACCGACAATTAACCTTATATTAGCTAGAACCCCATTCCAAACCTTTACAACACTGATAGCGATGCAAGAAACATGAAGATTCCATGACCATTCACTCAAATTAACAAGTCACATCTAACGTCGCTTGGGCACACACCTCACAAGCTATAACTTAACAAGCACAACGCAAATATGACTGAATATGTAAAGAGAAACACATGAGAGAACTATCAAATAAGCCCGACAGATACAACTCCCTATTAGTACCATACTACGAATCAATTCTACAAGGGAGAATCAAAACATATGAACTAATCACAAGGATCTCATCCTTATATAACCCCACCGCGGCACGTAGCCAAGTTCAAACATATCAAACCACATGAAAACTCGAGGATCCCACTCTCAACTCTGAATCACAAGTAGAATACATATCATACCAGCCAAAACCTTCCACTAACTCAATTCTACGGATAAAAATTACAACACGTAACAGACTTCCCATACCGGTAGAGCACGTAAATCACAAATCGTAGCCAAACCATTAAGAATCATATCAAAACTTACTGTAATGAGTAACAGAAAGGTCAATATAGTCGTATAGCTCTGAATGGTAAACAAAACAAAATGATAGATATTGGCTACCACAATAGAATCTCCCAATAGGGGTAAACACATAAGTAGAGTACAAAATCACGAAACTCACTCATATGTGAAACAAGATGTTAGGACTCACCCCGATAAGCAGAACCGAATCAAAATAAGAATGATGCCCCTCTATAACAAATCGAAACCATGCCTGTAATGGCATCATCTTGTGCAGTAGCCTTAGCTGTACCATAGAAAGCATATCAACGGGTCGAGCCTCTCCCTCTAGGGTGCCCTCTACCCTCCTGTCCTCCATCCTTAACTAGTTGTGCATGTGGAGTAGAAACTGGAATGGAGCTTGTAGCCTGAGTGCTCTGATGAAATCCGCCCCTCCCGAGTCTGGGACAATCTCTCATGATGTGCCCAGTATTACCACACTCATAACAACCCCTCTACAGGTGTGGCTGCTCGTACTGAGTATGTGTTGGATAACTGGAATACCCACTGTAGGAACCCTGTGCCGGCGGTGCACTAAAAGATGATTGCCCCAAATGAGTACCCTGACTAACTGGAGCACCATGAGTAGTCTAAAGTGAGGACTAGACTGGCTGACTGCCCGATCCATTGCCATGATGGGTCATTGCTAAAAAGTAGAATCCACTGAACCCTCTTGAACCTAGAGACCTCTTGGTCTCCTTATCCTCCCTCTCCTCACCCAGAATACACTCTAACCTCCTCGCAATCTCCACCACCTGCTAAAATGGAGCATCAGTCTCCAACTCCCGAGCTATGCTGAATCTAAGATCATAACTGAGCCCTTCAATAAATCTGCGGACTCGCTCTCTGACTGTAGGAAGAAAAATAGGTGCATGATGGGATAAATCACTGAACCTGATGGCATACTCTAACACTGTTATGGTGCCTTGACGCAACTGCTCAAACTCTGTACGCTACGCAACCCGGAGGGCACATTTTTGTGCAAAGCTACGTATTGGAGATATCATACTTGGGTGGAGTTAGCTTGTTGGTCGCGGAGATTCATGGTAGAGCTTCTAGGTCATCATAGTCATTTGGAGTGCTTTCCTTATATTGTACTTTCAGCTTGTCAATTGAATAATATTGTATTTCAATCTTTAAGATCATTCCATGCATTCAGCTAGAGTTTGTGACTTGGTATTACCAAATCTTGTGAGGTTGTTATGATTATCATTGCGTAGGCTTATTCTGTTTTTATTTCGGTATTATATTAAACTAGGTTTTTAATTATCGTTGTTAAAACTTTCCTAATCATTGTTAGTAATCAGCTTACCTAGTCTTAGAGACTAGGTTCCATCACGACACATGTAGTGGATTTTTGGGTCGTGATAAGTTGGTATCAATGCTCGAGGTTCATAGGTTCTTCGAGTCATGAGCAAGTTTAGTAGAGTCTTGCATATCTGTACAGAGACGTTTGTACTTATATTCGAGAGGCTACGAAACTATTAGGAAAATTCCACGTCTTTCGTTCCTGTCGTGAAGATTTGTTGATTTTGAAGTTTGAGCCCTTGTATCTCTATTCTCTCACAAATGGTGAGAACACGTGCTACCAGAGTAGTTGAGTAGACACTTGTGCTCTCTGCTAGATTCGCGAGAGGCCGAGGCCGAGGTAAAGGCCGAGGCCGAGGTAGAGGCCGAGGAGGGGAACGTGCCGCAGCTAGGGTACCTGCCAAAGCAGCCGTTGAGGAGCCTCTATGGTTGGGGAACAGGCACCGGAGGCACCTTTTGTTACCCCCGGACATCAGGAGACTTTAACTCAGTTCATGAGCATGTTTGGTACATTGGCTCAGGCAGGATTGATCTTTGTTGCACAAGCTACTTTATAGATTGGGGGAGGAACTCAAACTCCCACCGCTCGTACTCCAGAGCAGCGGGCTCACATGGGTCAGGTTTCGAGTGTGGTGTCGGTACTGCCTGCTATTCTGATTCAGCCTGAGGTCAGGACATGGGCATCAGAGCACGTGCAAAAGAGGCTTGGGACGTATAGTCCACCTACTTTCAGTGGCATAATTACCAAAGATGCAAAGGGTTTTCTAGAGAAGTGTCACCGTATTCTCCGCACCATGGGTATTGTGGAGGTGAGCGGAGTTGCTTTTACTATATTTCAGTTGTCGGGAGCAGTATATCAGTGGTGGCAGGTTTTTGAGGAGGGTAGACTAGTCGATGCAACACCACCCACTTGGGCTCAGTTTTTAGAGATGTTTTTTAGGGAGTTTGTTTATAGTATGAGTACACCACGATCGGTACCCAGTAAGTATCAAGACTAACCTCGATGGAGTAGTAACGAGGTACAAGTCAAGACCCTCACTAGACAAAATAACCTATGTAGTATAGAAGTATAAAGCTAATAATGAAAGCAGGAATCAGTCAATGGCAACAAGAATCAACATGTGACATAAGAAATAAAGCAATAAGAACATCGTGAAAATACCATTGAAACCAAATAATGAACACAAATGGCAATCAATTAATTAAGCCATTCTAAGAAAAGTTTCGCAATGAAAATTACCCGATATACCACATCTCATAGTCACAAGTCACGGGTCTCAACCCACCATCATATTCTCAGGGCACCTTGTGCCCATAGGTCACAACCATTCCAAAGATCCAACAATATCAATATTTCAACAACAAATAGCTCACGGCTCAAACACAATGTATATAGAATATCAATAATAACGATATAAACGGGAAAGTAATTCAACAAGGAACCAAACCCCTTTAAACACAACTTCAATTAAAGTAGATTAATGAATTTCTATAACTTTAATTCTAATTTATTGTTTAAGGATAAACTCGATAGTGAAAGTATTTCCATGAAATGGCAAACTTCGGATTCTAGTGTAGGAATTAGGTTAACAATGAAAGAGATGACACGAACTAGTACTACGTCTAGATGCATGAGAACAACCTGGCAACAAAAGGGTTTCATGTAACAACAATTTCAACTAAGAGTAACTCAACAATAAAAGAGATCACATAATGATAAAAGTGGTAACAACTTCAAATAAAGCATATAAGAGCAAACTCAACAAGTAAAGGATATGATATGTAACGAGAACTTCAAGCAAAGCATGTGATAGTAGACATGGTGAATAACAGATATAACATGTGCTAACAATTCCAAATAAATATATGAAAGAAGCCTAAGAGTCCAAACCGGTCAATTTTGTCACGACCCAAAATCCATTAAAGGTCGTGATGGCGCCTAACACTACTGTCAGTCAAGCCAACAACTAAATGGATAACTTCATTACTATTTTAGTATTTTTAAAATCATAATTTCCTTCAATTTTATAGTAAGAGATACAATTTACAGATTAAATGACGATATTTTTTCAACTTTAATATTGAACAAAAGCACCCCCAAAACCCGGTGTCACGAGTACATGAGCATCAACTAGAAAGTAAAATAAAATACAACATCTATCCCAAATACAAATTAGATAGGAAAAATATAAATAAATCTGAAGGAGACTCTGCTGGCTGCAGATCGTAGCATGGGATGCAGCTCACCTAAGTCCCCGCAATAAATGTGCCTCTGCGCTCATAAGGCCACTAGACATATATGTACCTGCACAAAATGTGCATCACGTGTAGTATGAGTACGTAATTCAACGCGTACCCTGTAAGTATGCAGTCTAACTTTGAAGAAGTAGTGACGAGAGGTCGACTCCGACACTTACTATGGGCTAACAATAAAATACCGATGTTATAATTAAGCATGGATTTCCATTATATAGCTGAAAACTCAATAACCGGAAATAATAAACAATCCTCTTACTAAAAGTAATTCCCGGATCTTATTTTCATCATTTAACAATTTATATCTCAATCCAATGAAGCAATGTCAAGTATTAGTAGTTCCAAAGAGTTATCATGCGCAAGTCATGCCGAGGTTGTACGACCCGATCCAACATAAATATTTAAACTGTGCACTGCCGAGGGTCGAACGACGCGAACCATAGATGCATCTATTAACCTGCCGAGGTGAACGATCCACTCCCATTAGAGTAGTAAAAATTTACCCCGCTCACGGAATATAGTTGCGACGCGGTTGAACATAGATTTATCAAGTTATTATAATATTCCTCAATTCTTTTCAAAATACGAAAATCAAATGAAAACTTTCAAATTTCGAAATCCTCAATTTCAACTCTTTTCAAGCCAATTAATAATCATATTCAAATCTTAACTCTTTTCAAGGAAAATAATAAACGTAATCAAATAATGGAATCAACAAGGCATGGTGTAAACCTAAAACTACCCGGACATAGGCATAATTAGTAGCTACGCATAGACTATCGTCACGTTGTGCATATGTAGCCCCCGCAAATACGAGCACACATGAATTCAATTCACCTATGGGGTTAATTCCCTCTTACAAGGTTAGAAAGGAGACTTACCTCGATCCCAAATTCCATAACCGGCTCCCACGCCTTTCCAACAACACAAATCGATGCCCCACGCTCCAAAACCGGTCAATCAATGTACAAATCCATAAATACATACTCAAATGCTAATTATAAATCAACTTATAACAATTTCCAACTCCACTCGAAGAATAGATAAAGCAACCCTCAGGCCCACATGCCCAGGTTCCGAAATTATTTTGAATATAATCATTACCCATAACACTACAAACTTAAATACATGATTTATTCCCAATTCCATGCCCAAATTTGTGGTCAAAATCCAAGAATACAAATTTTCTAGGGTTTTCTTCAAAATTCCAATTTCTACTAATTTCCATGTTTAAATCCTTACATAAACCAAGTATTTTAACTTGGTATAGGTGGGAATCACTTACTTTGACATAGATTATGAAACTCTCCCCTTGAAGCTCTCCAGATATAGACCAACCAAGTGAAAAATGAGAGAAAAATGAGCCAAATCCCGTTTTTAAAGAAACCTCACTGCCAGCTCGAAGTCCACTTTTGCAGTCTTGTAGCCGCTCCTGCGGCTCTGCATCTGCAGAAGACCCATCGTAGATATGGCTACAGTTCAAACCAACAGCCTTCGATTCTGCGCCCAAGGTAGCGCACATGCACTCACGCTTCTGCGGGCCAAACGCGCTTCTGCGCACAGACGTGTCATTTCTGCGCCAAATGGTCTGCACCTGCGGACTTCTTCTGCGACCCCCTGGACGCTTTTGCGTCTTCGCACCTGCTGCCAAAACCTTGCAGGTGCGGTTACACCAGAAAACATATGCTTCAACTCTCTTTCCAAGTCCAAACTCGATCCGTTAACCATCCAGAATTCATCCGATGGCCTCAGGACCTCAACCAAATGAACCAACACGTCCCAAAACACATTACAAACTTAGTCGAGGCCTCAAATCATGCCAAACAACATCAAATCTACGAATCACCCTCCAATTCAAACTTAATGAACTTTGAAATGCCAAACTTCTACAATCGATGCTGAAACCTATCAAATCACGTCTGATTGGCCTCAAATTTTACACACAAGTCATAATTGACATTACGGTCCTACTCCAACTTACGGAATCATAATATGACCCTGATATCAAAAAGGCCACTCCTGGTCAAACTTCTAAAAAACCTTCAAATTCCAACTTTCGCCAAATGACCTCAAAAGGACCTACGGAACTCCAAATCCACATCCAGACGCGCTCCTAATATCAGAATCACCATACAGAGCTATTCCCAGGATCGGAATCCCAAACGTACATTGACAACATTGAAATGCACTTCAACTCAAATTTATGAAATTCTTCCAAAATGCCAACTTCCATAATAGGCACCGAAATGCTCTGGGTCATCCAATACCCGATCCGGACATACGCCTGAGTCAAAAATCATCATACGAACCTGTTGGAACCTTCAAATCCTGATTCCGAGGTCGTTTACTCAAAAATCAACCCTGAGTCAGCTTCTCTAACTTACAGCTTCTGAAATTAGAATTTTCCCTCCAAAGTAACTCCGAACTCCCCGAATTTTAATTCCGACCACAAGTACAAGTCGTGATACCCGAAGTGAAACTACTCATGTCCTCAAGCCTCCGAATGACTTGCTAGAGCTCAAAATGACCGGCCGGGTCGTTACATTCTCTCCCACTTAAACATACGTTCGTCCTCGAATGTGCTAAGAACTGCTCCGGAGTTGTCCGAAATCACTGTTTAACACCTCGTGCGCCTCCCCGTGCTACCACATCCCAGTTGAGCACATTAGCTTAAGCCAGTTTGAAGATCCACCCTTTTATTTAGTCAAATAAGCCTTAAAGTTAAATTCCAACATCTGGAATTCTCTACGATACCAGATTCTAACACACGAACATCGTATCAATTACCAGACTCCGTACCAAAACATGATAGTATACCCTTTCTGAATTCACACCCTGCACTGCATAATTCACATGACCATAATAACATTCCCTGACCACAATAGCTGAAATTTCACGAATCTGATGCCTAAAACACACCTCATGACATATATAAGTCCTGTTCCAACTCTTGTAATGCTTCCACGGTGGAAAACATGTGTAGAAATTCATAACCCACTGCCGAGTCAACAAATCATTGAGTTTTTCCTCTTGACAAGAACCATTACCTCATTATGAACCAAATAACGATATTTGCTCTTTAATATGCTTCATATAAATCTGATCGCACTGATCCCAGGTCCAATAATCTCATCTCACCTAACATAAGCTATTCAGGCAATAAGCCACCTCAGATACTGCAAAAAATCTCATATGATGCCAGAATGTGCCCACAAGCTACAAACTCGAATGTGATACATAAGAAAAATGAACTCTGGAAAGAACTACTCAACCCACATAACTAATTAAACGACCGAAAGGATGTTATGAACCTTCCTCAGAAACGAGAAACAAAACACACAAGAATAGATATGGGGAATTGTACTCAACATCACACTGTTGTGGCATGCTACGCGATCCACACATGATACCGTTACGACGTGCAACCCCATCCAACCATGATACCCGTGGCGGCGTACCACCCGATCCAAACAACATACCCATGGAAGCGTGCCAACCGATCCACACATTAAAATCCATAAGGAAATACTTACCGAGCAAAAATGCTCATAACTACCAAATACCCGAATATCGACCACAAGCACGCCAAGTGCATAATACCATCCCTGGGGAGACAGATAGAGCCATACGCTACAATACGCATGCAGGAATAAGGTGCTATAAATGAACTAGATCTAGAGAGCCATCCTGCTCATATAACACCGCAAGCTACACTGGACAACAACACATGTGCGAATAATCAAACTGTCTCACAACCCACATGGCACAATAAAGTATTACATGGAATAGATGACGACAGAAATAACATCCAAGGCCCGAAGAATCCTCCGTAAATAATGCTATGCTGAAATGAACACATCCGACCTGATATAGAGCTCACATTAACATTTAGATCCATCCATAAACCTCAAGCCGATTCTGATCGCACCGCACTGGGCTAATAACCTTTCAAGGATCCACAATAACCCTCTTTCCCATGACACACAAGAACAACCAACAAATTCGAAACAACCTTCCACAGTCCATAACCAAATGAACTGAGCGCCCTTCAGGCACAAATTCCCACTTACACGATAGTACCACAATCTCCATACTTGGTTTCACTCTCAATCAAGTGACTACATGTGACACTTATACAATCTTCCCCCGGAATACGCTCCTCCGGCCTTCCGCACCAGGTAACAAGTATGCACATCCATACCACCGGCCATCCTAGTGCTGTAGAGCAAATCAAAAATCCGCAAATTAGTACTCAAAGCCTCTCACACAGGACACCGATCTCAGGTGACGTAAATACAATACCAGCTTACTCTAAACATCCGAATCCTTCCCTGCTCATCTGAGCTCGTGACATCCCTGTCAACACTGAACTGAAACCTTGATCCTCAACTTTCAAATTTTATGCCGTTCACCGTACCTATCTTACCAACATGCAATAGCCCAAGAATTTTATCATAACTCCTGAACCACTAATAGGATACACACTTCATCATATAGAACCCTTTCACTTACTCATTCCAGGAGAACCACTACAATACGTGACTGAAATCCCATAATCGTAGAAAATACAAACCTCAAGTAGCGGTCTAAACCACCATAACTCTTCTGGGATCCATCTACGCATAACATGCCATAATACTCAAATGCCTCCAAATAAAATCAATCACGGTGGCCGTCAAGCCTCGCACGTACCACCACAAAGTACATGTATAACTTAACACGCTGAAAGAGCCAATCATTGCCACCATCATGCCAATTCAACCATTGCTAACCGATCCGACTTCTTTTAATTTACTCTGGACTTGCCTTGGGAATAATAATATCTCCATTCAACATATATCGAAGTCACTCCGCACTCATCCTGAGTGACCTTATTTCATGAGACCATGTTGTCTCAAAACCCACAAACCATCTCATACCCTCCTTGTACGCATATTTGCATCTTCAACTGGTACACCCATTCTGAAAATTTCTCTATGAATCCAAAGTTAATTTCTCCCATTCCTCCAATGCTACACAGCAGGCCGAAGATAATATAGAACACTCCCAACCTCTTTCATAATCCACTAGGACTATTTTTGAGAGTCACCCACTCTGGCTTGTTCCCTAAATATGATCAAACTCCAAGGCCCTGCTAACACATGAACACTTTCTCAGGGAAGCACCCGGCTGACTCACTTTCCTTGTACATCACATCTACACGAAGCATAAACTCTGAGTCTCTCCAAAGACTGAACATGAATCGATAAGGCCAAATATAGAACACATTCCCCAAATCCTTTTCTCAAATTACCACTGATGTTTTCTTTCCTTAGTCGTACTAACCCACCAATATGCCAATAAGCAGAAACCTCATAAGTAGACAACCACACAATCAAATCGTAGATGGTGGGGCTCTCCCACTTATCTTGAAGCTACCATTACATAACCCTGGAACCTACAAGGATTTCTTCTTCCTCACTAACATGATCTCGCCCCATTGACCATTCCTCGAAATCTTCCTGTTAACAATTTCATAAGCACTCTAAATCAGTGACCACATTCACATGTTCGATCCCTTACCGGATAGGCGGTAGAATTCTTCGCAGAAGCTTCGTCAACACCACGCAACCGTTAACCTGCTCACCAGAGATAACCCACTTGTGGAAATTCCACGCCGACACCTTCCAACAATGTTGCACCGAGTACAATTACCACGAAACCAATAAACCATCCTGAGCCTATGCTCATTCACCAGCTGTACAAGTCTGTTCACTCCTCATGGACATCAACTAAAGGTGCGACAATACATTCCAATCCAAAGTCATGTTGTATCCTTCTTCATACAAAACAACTCCTTTCCATCGTATCCAACCTTTCTTCGTATAGCAGCCAATATTCCAAATTAAGTTCGTAGACTTAGTCACTGTCCACCACGAGTTCCAAATCACTCTAAACTTTCCTCAATGTGTGTAGCTATCCTACCCCAGAACCCATATGATACTCTGCCACTCTCCCACTTTGGTCAAACCCTTCTCCTTTAAGAAACTACTCGATTTCTGTTTTCTTACACTTGACCTTCTAGAAGTTTAACCACGGCAAAACAGCTCTCACATGTCCTTCTTCATCCCTCGCAACCCAGTTGTTGCCTTAAACCAAAATCCATCTCTTTAGCACCTGAACCAACAGATCGCCGCCAACTCTAAACCTCCCCGAAGATCATCTTCCTTGAGCCATTAACATTAGGATCACCGATTCGATTGTGAACCACAACACATTGCGACCTCTAACAGTCGCTTCCCCGACACCATTCAAAATACCCTACCCCGAAGGCGAATTAAAGAAAACCATAACATCGGCAAACTTAACACATTCTACAAGGACAACGACGCCACATTACCGATGAAAATTCCACCATCCTCGAAAATACCAAGTCTCGTTACTCCATTAACCCAAACCTGAACATTCTTAGTCTGATTGCCTTTCCTCCGCTACAAATAGAACATTGAACCTCTGAATCAGGCATTGAGAAAAACCTCCTTTAAAGTCATTCACTACCCCGACACGTAGACAAGTATCCCACCATTACATCAATAATGTGCGATAACAACTAATGAACATCATAGCAATTGGTGCATAGCCCCAAAACCATCAGAACTACAACTAGTGAGCTGAAATGACAGAACACCCTTCCGCAAGGTGGCGATATTAGCTTAATTGAATATGCAGGGAGAAACATCATGCATAACATCCGTAATGCCGTTAAAATTCCTTGATTCCCAATTTATAATAAGCGTTTCACGTCGCATAAGAATGAGTAGGAAGGGAGTGAAGGCATAAGCCTCATAGAAATCGAATCAGACGATGAGGAATCAAGAAGGGAAGTGCTCCTAACCGTCTTGTAGCCTCTCGAAGATAAGTACAGATGTCTCCGTATCTATCCGCAAGACTCTACCAGATTCGCTCATCACTCGTGAAACCTAAATGAACCTAGTGCTCTAATACCAAGTTGTCACGACCCAAAATTCATTAAAGGTCATGATGGTGCCTAACATTGCTGTCATGCAAGCCAACAATTAAATGGATAACTTCATTACTATTTTAGTATTTTTAAAATAATAATTTCCTTCAATTCGATAGTAAGAGATAAAATTTACAGAGTAAATGACGATATTTTTACAAATTTAATACTGAACAACCCAAAAGCATCCCCAAAACCCGGTGTTACGAGTGCATGCGCATCAACTAGGAAGTAAAATAAAATACAGCATCTGTCCGAAATACAAATTAGACAGAAAAAATATAAATAACCCTACTGGCTGTGGATCGTAGCATGGGATGCAGCTCACCTAAGTCCCCGCAATAACTGCGCATCTACGCTCACGAGGCCACTAGACATATGTGTACCTGCATAAAATGTGCAGCAAGTGTATTATGAGTACGTAATTCAATGCGTATCCAGTAAGTATCCAGTCTAACGTCGAAAGAGTGGTGACGAGAGGTCGACTCCAATACTTACTATGGGCTGACAATAAAATATAAGTGTTTCCATTATATAGCTAAAAACTCAATAATCGGAAATTAGAAAAAATCCTTTTACTAATAGAAATTCCCGAATCTTATTTTCATCATTTAACAATTTATATCTCAAGCCAATGAAGCAATGTTGAGTATTATTAGATCCAAAGAGTTATCATGCACAAGTCATGCCGAGGTCGTACAGACCAATCCAACATAAATATTAAATTATGCACTGCCGAGGGTCGAATGATGCGAACCATATATGCATCTATCAACCCGCCGAGGCGAACGGCCCGCTCCCATGAGAGTACTGGAAATTTATCCCGCTTGCGGAATATAGTTGCAACGCATTTGAACATAGATTTATCAAGTTATTATAATATTCCTCAATTCTTTTCAAAATACGAAAATCAAATTAAAACTTTCAAATTTCGAAATCCTCAATTTCAACTCTTTTCAAGGCAATTAATAAGCATATTCAAAAATCTCAACTCTTTACAAGGAAAATAATAAACATAATCAAATAATGGTATCAACAAGGCATGGTGTAAACCTAAAACTACCTGGACATACACATAATTAGTAGCTACGCACGGACTCTTGTCACCTTGTGCGTACATAGGCCCCGCAAATAGGAGCACACAAGAATTCAATTCACCTATGGCGTTAATTACCTCTTACAAGGTTAGAAAGGAGACTTACCTCGCTCTGAAATTCCATAACCAGTTCCCACGCCTTTCCAACAACTCAAATCGATGCCCAACGCTCCAAAACTAGTCAATCAATGTGCAAATCCATAAATACATATTCAAATGCTAATTATAAATCAATTTATAACAATTTCCAACTCCGCTCAAAGAATCGATAAAGCAACCCTCGGGCCCACGTGCCCGGGTTCCGAAAATATTTCGAAGATAATCATTTCCCATAACACTACGAACTCAAATACGTGATTTATTCCCAACTCCATGCCTAAATTCGTCGTCAAAATCCAAGAATATAAATTTTCTAGGTTTTTCTTCAAAATTCCAATTTCTACTAATTTTCATGTTTAAATTCTTACATAAACCAAGTATTTTAACTTGAAATAGGTGGGAATCACTTACCTTGATATATATGATGAAAATCTCCCTTGAAGCTCTCAAAACATCGCCCAACTAAGTGAAAAATGGGAGAAAATGGGCCAAATCCTGTTTTTAAAGAAACCTCACTGCTCAGCTCGAATTCTGCTTCTACGGTATTCTAGTCGCTCCTGCGACTCCGCATCTGCGGAAGACCCATCACAGATGCGTGTCCAGCTCAAACCAACAGCCCTAGCTTCTGCGCCCAAGGTAGCGTACCTGGGCTCATGCTTCTGCGGGCTGAATGCGCTTTTGCGGATGCGCTTCTGCACACAGACGTGTCGCGTCTGTGGTCCTTAGCAGCCTTGGCCCCTCCGCTTCTGCTCCAAATGGTCCGCACCTGCGGACTTGGCTTCTGCAACACCCTGGCCGCTTTTGTGGCTCCGCATTTGCAGCCAAAATCTCGCAGGTGCGGTTACACCAGAAAATAGATGCTTCTGCTCTCCTTCCAAGTCCAAACTCGATCCGTTAACCATCCGGAATTCACCAGAGGCCCTCGGGACCTCAACCAAATATACCAACACGTCCCAAAACACATTACGAACTTAGTCAAATCCTCAAATCACGCAAAACAATATCGAAACTATGAATCACCCTCCAATTCAAACTTAATGAACTTTGAAATTCCAAACTTCTACAATCGATGCCGAAACCTACAAGGAGCCTACTCCAACTTCCGGAATCGGAATCCGACCCCGCTATCAAAAAGTCCACTCTCGGTCAAACTTCTCAAAAACCTTTAAATTCCAACTTTTGCCAAATGACTTACGGACCTTCAAATCCACATCCGGACGCGCTCCCAATATCAGAATCACCATACAAAGCTATTCCCAGGCTCGGAATCCCAAACAGACATTGATAACATTGGAAGGCACTTCAACTCAAATTTATGAAATTCTTCCAAAATGCCAACTTCCATAATAGGTGCTGAAATGCTCCCGGTTCATCCAAAAGTCGATGCATGCATACGCCCAAGTCCAAAATCATCATATGAACCTGTTGGAACCTTTAATCCCGATTCCGAGGTCGTTTACTCAAAAATCAACCCTGAGCCAGCTCCTCCAACTTACAACATCTGAAATTAGAATTTTCCCTCCAAAGTAACTACGAACTCTCCGAATTTCAATTGCGACCACACGTACAAGTCATAATACCCGAAGTGAAGCTACTCATGGCCTCAAACTACTGAATGACATGCTAGAGTTCAAAACGACTGGTCGGGTCGTTACACATTTCCACAAATAATCTCGGGTACGTATTAGTCACCTCGCGTACACGATGTTTACATAACACAACTAGCACAAATGACTCAAATCTTAAGGGATAGTCCACCCACACAATGTAGGCAAGATACTTACCTCAAAGAAGCTAAATCGATACTCTAAAACGAGCTTCTCGTGTGAAACAACCTCCGGATGACTCAAATCTTGCCAAACTAACATAATACCATAAACAAAAACCATAGGAAATAAATTCCGGATAATAAAACTTCAATCTTTAATGAAAACTAAAAGACAACCTAAAAATGCAACCTTGGATCCGCACCTCGAAACCCGACAAAAGTTACAAAAACGGAACACCCATTCCGATACGAGTCTAACCATACCAAAATTATCCAATTCCGACATAAATCGGCCTTCAAATCCTCATTTTATGTTTTTTCAAAGTTTATACAAAAATTCTCATTTTCTTCCATTCAAATCACTAATTTAATATTAAAACAAAGATGGAATCATGAAATATAATAAAATCCGGATAAAGAATACTTACTGTAATGACCCGGCCAGTCGTTTTGAGAGTTGTAGCCCCAATCCCCCATTTATTGCTCAATTATTGCTTCACAATTGATATGTGACTTGTCGGGGTGATTTGTTTGGGTCCGGTGAGGTTTTAGAAATGAATTGAAATACTTAGTTCCAAGGTCTAAAATTAAGTTAAAATAGTGACCGGATGTCGACTAATGTGTAAACGAACCCGAAATAGAGTTTTGATGATTCCATTAGCTCCGTATGGTGATTTTGGACTTAGGAGCGTGTCCGTAAATCTTTTTTGAAGTCCGTAGTGGAATTTTGCTTAAAATGGCGAAAGTTGAATTTTTGGGAAGTTTGACGATGGAGTTAACTTTTGTTATCAGAGTCAGAATCCAGTTCTGAAAATTTTCATTGATCCGCTATGTCATTTATGAATTGTGTGCAAAATTTGAGGTCAATCGAAATTGATTTGATAAGTTTCGGCATCGAATGTAGAAGTTAGAAATTCTTAAGTTCCTTAAGCTTGAATTGGGGTAAGATTCGTGGTTTTAGCGTTGTTTTATGAGATTTGAGGTTTCAACTAAGTTTGTATGATGTTTTAGTAAATGTTGGTGTAATTGGTTGAGGTCCTAGGGGCCTCGGGTGAGTTTCGGATGGTTAATAGATTAAAATTTGGACTTAAACAGTTGCTGGAATGATTCTACTGGAAACAAATCGAGGTCAGAAAATTGAGGTCTAGAAAAATTGAGGTTAGGAAATCGAGGTCATGAAAATCGAGGTCAGGAAACGAGGTCATGAAAATTGAGGCCAGGAAATCGAGGGCAGCGCCTGGATAGAAACTTTAAGTTATAAAACAGGGGTTTCGTCCCATTTTCCATTTTTGACAAATTGTAGGTTGGGGAGAGACAATATTTAAGATATTCTCAAGGAAAAACATCGGGTAAGTGATTCTAACTCGGATTTGGTCAATACACACGAATATATCATTGTTTTCATCATTTAATTAGTGTTTTGAGATGGAAATTTGGGAAAAATGAGGAAGAGTTCTTGGAGTAGAATTTTGAGGTTTTGAATGGGATTTTATTATCGGATTTGAGTGAAATTGATATGGTTAGACTCGTGAGTGAATGGGCTTTCGGGTTTTGTGACTTTTGTCTGCTTTCGAGACGTGGGTGTGGGTATGGGTGTCAGGTTTGAGCTAATTTCTGATTTTTGGCTATAATTTTACATTTTCTTGTGGAATTGATTCCTCTTTCCTATATTAATTATACTGTACTGCTTGTGGCTAGATGCGGGATATTTGGGGACCCAATCACGAGGCAAGGGCATAGCAGAGTAAGAAATTACGCGGCTTTGAGGTAAGTAACACTTCAAAAATTGGTTCTGAGGGTATGAATCCCCGAATTGGTGTTATAATAATTGTTTGGAGGTGATGCACACGATAGTTGACGAGCTTGTGGACGTGCACCATATAAATTGTGACTTGAATAAATTCTGTGAAGTTGTAAAATTAGAGAATTATGTTATTATCTGAACATTGTCCACTTGTTAGAGAAATTGAGATGAGGCACTTATTAAATATCGTGTTTTGGCTATGTGCCAATATTCTGCGACCCATGGGGTCGTGTTGCTATTGAATTAATTTTTTCAAAAATATACATTTCACACTTAGTCATATTCATCCATTGTGAGGATATTTATGGGATCGAGTTGCGCGCCACAGCAGGCCATATTAGCTTTATATATATATATATATTATTATTATATGGATTGGGGATGTCCGCCTGCAACAGGACTTATAGGCTATATTATTATTATGGGATCGGACTGCACACTGCAGTAGGCCATATCGACTTTATATAGATCTTAGGCTGAAGGAGCCCCTCCAGAGTCTGTATACGCCCCCAATGAGCGTAGATGATTATATATATTCGGGACGGACTTCCTAGGGCATGGACTTGCCTTACTTATTTATATGTTGTGATGAATTTTACCGGGACATGGATCTTATCTGTATCATTTACATTGGGGATAAATTACCCCAGGGTTTGATTGGCCTTATAAGGTACTGAGTGATTGACTGTCAGTCGATGTGTATATATATACGGGACGGAATATCCCTGGGCTGTATTGGCCATAAATAGTACTGAGTGACCGAATAAGTTGTGACCAGTATCTACAGGAGGCCTTTCTACTGAGATGTCATATTCCTCATATCATACAATATTGATCCATTTCACTTGTGCTGAGTTTAACTGTAGAACTTGAAAGCATGCCTACATTTTTGTACTATTATTTATACTGGACTGTACTTGCGGAGCTCGTCACTACTTTCAGCCCAGAGGTTAGTATTGTTACTTATTGAGCTGGTTGTACTCATACTACACTCTGCACCTCGTGTGTAGATCCAGGTGCTTCCGGATACTACAACTACAAGATTTCGGAGTTACTTCTATTGGAGACTATCGAGGTAGCTTCAGACAATGATTTTTATTAGTCAGACTTTGTATTAATTTAGATGCTCATGTACTCAGTGATACCGGGTTTTGGGAATGTTTATATTTGTATTTGTGAGATTTCTTCCGCTGAATTTAGTTATTATATTTTCAAACTTAAAAGATATGGTGGTTTATTGAGATTGTCAGCTTGCCTAATATTTAGATAGGCGCCATCATGACATGTGAGATTTTGGGTCGTGACAAGTTGGTATCAGAGCCTAGGTTACATAGCTCTCACGAGTCATGAGAAGGTTGAGTAGAGTCTTGCGGATTGGTATGGAGAAGTGTGCACTTATCTTCGAGAGGCTGACGAACCCTTAGGAAAATTTCACTTTCTTGTATTCTGACGTGCGAATTTGTTGATTCGGGAAACTAAATTTATGTTATTCTATTCTCTCACAGATGGTGAGGACACGTACTAACGGATCGGATGGTCAGCCACCAGTACCAACAGTTAGGGTCGCGAGAGGCCGAGGTGTAGCTTGTACAGCAGTTGGAGAAGCACCTGTAGCACCACCAGTTACTCCAGCTCAGGAGCATATTCCAGATATAGCGAAGCTGACAGTACCAGATCAGGCACCAGTTGTGGCCATTGAGATTTAGGACTTCAGGAGACTTTGGCCCAGATATTGACAGTTTGCACTGGCCTTGCTCAGATGGTTTATGCTCAGGCTGCACCTGCCATTTCTCAGGCCGGGGGAGGTACTCACACCCCTGTTACCCATACTCCAGATCAGATAGTACCGAGACATCAGATACCGAGGGCACTACCAGTCCAACCTGTTACAACTGCTCAGGCCCCGATAGTCCTCGTTATGACAGATGATGAGCAGAAGAGACTTGAGATATTTTGGATGCTTCGACCTCCATCATTTAGCAGTGCTGAGTTAGAGGATGCTCAGGGTTTTCTGGATAAGTGCCAGCGGATGCTTCGGATAGCGGGTATTCTGGAGACCAGTGGGGTCTTTTTCTGGTGGGATGCTTATGTGTGGCGCAGGTCGGTTGGTGCAGTACCACTTACATGGTAGGAGTTCTCCGTTCGATTTTTGGAGAAGTTCGTGCAGCAGTCTCGCAGAGAGGAGCTGCGTATACAGTTTGAGCAGTTACATCAGGATGGTATGTCTGTGACGCAATACGAGATGAGATTTTTTGAGTTGGCTCATTACGCATTTTGGTTGGTTCCCACTAATAGGGAGAGGATAAGGAAGTTCATTGATGGCCTCACATATCACCTGCAGTTGCTTATGACTAGGGAGAGGGTATCTGGTGCCACTTTTGACGAGGTAGTTGACGTTGCTCGGCAGATAGAGGTGGTCTGTAGCCAGGAACGTGTTCAGAGGGAGGCCAAAAGACCTCGAGGTTCGGGAGGTTCTGGAGGACAGTCCTACCACAACAGGGGTCGTCCTTATAGACACGCTCAGACGGGTCCTCCATTTCACCGTGGTGCATCATCCAGCCATGGTTCATATAGTTCTCATCAGGGTCATTCATCTCTTAGTGTAGTTCCAGCCCAGAGTATGCCCCGTGAATCATCAATTCAGGGATCATCTATACCAAGTTCTTCTGGTAGTTATTCCGGTCCTCGAGGTCCGCCTCAAAACTCACCACCATTCTTCAAGAGGGAGTGCCATGACTATGAAGAGCTAGGTCATGTGAGGAAATTTTGTCCCCGCCTTACTCGAGGTCAAGTTCAGTGGAAGATTCAGGGTACTACTTCTGCACCAATTGATCCACCACCCTCCCAACTAGCTCATGGTGGGGCTCAGTCAGCTAGGGGTCTCCCAAGAGGGGGAGGCCAATCAGGTGGCGGTCAGGCCCGATTCTAATCTTTTCCTGCCAGGCCAGATGTTGTTGCTTCAGATGCAGTGATCACATATATTGTCCCAGTGTGCCACATGGATGCTTCTATATTATTTGACCTTGGTTCCACTTTTTTGTATGTATCATCGTAGTATTCTCATTATCTGGATATGCCCCGTGAGTCATTAGTTTCATTTGTTTGTGTATCTACGCCGGTGGGTGATACTATTATTGTGGACCGTGTGTATCGGTCGTGTGTGGTATCTATTGGGGGACTGGAGACTAGAGTGGATCTCTTATTGTTCAGTATGGTTGATTTTGATGTAATTCTGGGTATGGATTGGTTGTATCCAGGTCATGCTATTCTGGACTATCACGCAAAAATCGTGACGTTCGCAATGTCGGGGTTGCCGAAGGTCGAATGGAGAGGTTCTCTTGATCATGTTCTTAGCAGGGTAATTTCTTATTTGAACGCCCAACGTATGGTTAGGAAGGGATATTTGTCATATTTGGCTTTTGCGAGAAATGTCAATACAGATATTCCTACTCTTGATTCAGTACCAGTAGTGAGAGATTTTTCGGATGAATTTCCTGCAAACCTACAGAGTATGCCACCCGACAAGGATATTGATTTCGGTATTGACATGGTGCTGGGCACTCGTCCAATTTCTATTCCTTCGTATCGTATGGCACCAGATGCATTGAAAGAATTGAAAGAGCAAGTTCAGGAACTTCTTGATAAGGAATTTATTAGGCCTAGTGTGTCACCTTGGGGTGCACCAGTTCAATTTCTGAAAAAGAAAGATGGTACTATGCGGATGTGCATCGATTACAGGTAACTGAATAAAGTTACAATCAAGAATAATTATCCTTTGCCACGTATTGATGATTTATTTGACCAGTTACAAAGAGTGAAGGTATTCTCCAAAATTGATTTGAGATCCGGGTATCACCAGCTAAAAATTCGGGATTCAAATATTCTATAGACGACATTCATGACCCATTATGGTCACTATGAATTTTTGTGATGTCTTTTGTGATGACCAACGCCCCGGTAATATTTATGCACTTGATGAATAATGTATTCCAGCCATATCTTGATTCATTTGTCTCGGTATTTATTGATGATATCCTGGTGCACTCACGTATTTAGGAGGAACATGCACCACACTTGGGTCTTGTATTACAGAGGCTGAGAGAGGAGACACTCTATGCTAAATTCTCTAAGTGTGAGTTCTGGCTTAGTTCGATGGCATTCTTGGGACACATAGTGTCCAATGAAGAGATTAAGGTGGATCCAAAGAAGATAGAGGCAGTTCAGAGTTGGCCTAGACCATCTTCAATTACTAAGATTCAGAGTTTTCTCAGCTTGGCCTGTTATTATCGTCGCTTCGTGGATGGTTTCTCGTCTATTGTATCGCCTATGACTAAATTAACCCAGAAAGGTGCTCCGTTCAGGTGGTCGGATGAGTGTGAAGAGTGCGTTCAAAAGCTCAAGACAACTTTGACTACAATTCCAATTCTAGTTTTCCCTATAGGTTCAGGGTCTTATACTATGTATTGTGACGTGTCGCGCATTGGTCTCGGCGCAGTGCTGATGCAAGATGGTAGGGTGATTGCCTATGCATCCAGAAAGTTAAAGGTACATGAGAAGAATTGTCCAGTTCATTACCTTGAGTTAGAAGCTATTGTTCATTCCTTGAAGATTTGATAGCACTATTTGTACGGTGTCCATTGTGAGGTTTATACTGATCACCGGAGTCTACAACATCATTTTAAACATAAGGATCTTAATTTGCAGCAGCAGA
Source organism: Nicotiana tomentosiformis (assembly GCF_000390325.3). Lineage (NCBI taxonomy): Eukaryota > Viridiplantae > Streptophyta > Magnoliopsida > Solanales > Solanaceae > Nicotiana > Nicotiana tomentosiformis. The sequence goes on from NC_090812.1 coordinate 151,539,584, forward strand.
GGTGGTTGGAGTTGCTTAAGGATTATGATATTACTATTCTCTATCATCCCGGAAAGGCCAATGTAGTGGCCGATGCCTTGAGTCATAAAGCGGAGAGTTTGGGTAGCTTAGCATAGTTACCGGTAGCAGAAAGGCCTTTAACCTTGGATGTTCAGGCCTTGGCCAACCAGTTTGTCAGATTGGATATTTTCTAGCCGAACCGAGTTTTGACTTGTGTGGTTTCTCAGTCTTCTCTTTATGATAGTATCAGAGAATGTCAGTATGATGACCCTCATCTGCTTGTCCTTAAGGACATAGTTCAGCATGGTGATGCCAAGGAAGTCACTATTGGGGATGATGGTGTATTACGGATACAGGGCAGGCTATGTGTGCCTAATGTAGATGGTTTGCGTGAGTTAATTCTCCAAGAAGCTCACAGTTTGAGGTACTCCATTCATCGTGGTGCCGCGAAGATGTATCAGGATTTGAGGCAGCACTATTGGTGGAGGCGAATGAAGAAAGAGATAGTTAGGTTTGTAGCTCGGTGTTTAAATTGTCAACAGGTGAAGTACGAGCATCAGAGACCTGGCTGATTGCTTTAGAGACTTGAAATTCTGGAGTGGAAGTGGGAGCGTATTACCATGGACTTCGTAGTTGGGCTCCCACGGACTTTGAGAAAGTTTGATGTTGTTTGGGTGATTGTATATCGGTTGACCAAGTCAGATCATTTCATTCCTGTGGTTACTACTTACTCTTCGGAGAAACTGGCTCAAGTTTACTTTCGCGAGATAGTCAGGCTTCATGGCATACCGCTATCTACCATCTCTGACCAGGGTACGCAATTTACATCACGGTTCTGGAGAGTCGTACAATGAAAGTTAGGTACTCCTGTGGAGTTGAGTACATCATTTCACCCTCAGACGGATAGGGAGTCCGAGCGCACTATTCTGATAGTGGAAGATATGCTTCGTGCTTGTGTGATAGATTTTGGGGGTGCTTGGGATCAGTTCTTTCCACTTGCGTCATTTTCTTACAACAACATTTATCAGTCGAGCATTCAGATGGTGCCGTATGAAGCCTTATATGGTAGGCGGTGCCGGTCTCCAGTGGGTTGGTTCGAGCCGGGAGAAGCTAGACTATAGGGTATGGACTTGGTTTAAGATGCCTTGGAAAAGGTTAAATTGATTCAGGGTCGGCTTCATACAGCCTAATCTAGAAAAAAGAGTTATGCGGATTGGAAAGTTCGTGATGTTGTATTCATGGTTGGTGAGCGGGTCTTGCTCCGGGTTTCGCCCAAGAAGGATGTTATGAGATTTGGGAAGAAGGGCAAGTTGAGTCCTAGGTATATTTGGCCTTTTGAGATTCTTGAAAGAATTGGAGAGGTGGCTTATAGACTTGCACTACCACCTAATCTCTCTACAGTTCATCCAGTGTTCCATGTTTCCATGCTCCGAAAGTATCACGACGATCCTTCTCATGGGTTAGACTTCAGCTCTGTCCAGTTGGATCAGGATCTATCTTATGTTGAGGAGTCAGTGGCCATTTTGGACAGACAAGTTACATAGCTAAGATCAATGACCATTGCTTCGGTAAAAGTACAGTGGAGGGGTCATCCGGTTGAGGAGGCGACTTGGGAGACGGAGCATGATATGCGTAGCTGTTATCCTCATCTTTTCAAAACTCCAGGTATAATTCTAAACTCGTTCGAGGATGAAGGTTTGTTTAAGAGGGGGAGGATGTAATGACACGACTAGTCGTTTTGAGAGTTGTAGCTCCATACCCCTATTCATTGCTCAATTATTGCCTCACAGTTGTTATGTGATTTGCCGGGGTGATTATTTTGGGTCCGGTGAGGTTTTAGGAATGAATAGAAACACTTAGTTCCAAGGTTTAAAATTAAGTTGAAATAGTGACCGGATGTCGACTTATATGTAAATGAACCCGGAATAGAGTTTTGATGATTCCAATAGCTTCGTATGGTGATTTTGGACTTAGGAGCATGTCCGAAATATTTTTTGATGTCCGTAGTGGAATTTGGCTTGAAATGGCAAAAATTAAATATTTGGGAAGTTTGACCAGGGAGTTAACTTTTTGATATAGGGGTGGAATCCAGTTCTGAAAATTTTTCATAGATCTGCTATGTCATTTATGACTTGTGCAAAATTTGAGGTCAATCGGAATTGATTTGATAGATTTCGGCATCAAATGTAGAAGTTGAAAATTCTCAAGTTCCTTAAGTTTGAATTGGGGTAAGATTCGTGGTTTTAGCATTATTTTATGGGATTTGAGGTTTCAACTAAGTTTGTATGATGTTTTAGTACTTGTTGGCGTATTTGGTTGAGGTCCCGAGGGCCTCGGGTAAGTTTCGGTTGGTAAACGGATCAAAATTTGGACTTAAAAGATTGCAGGAATTTTTCTGCTGGAAAATAATCAAGGTCGTGAAAATCGAGGTATGGAAAATCAACGTTTGGAAAATCGAGGTTATGAAAATCGAGGTCATGAAAATCGAGGTTAGGAAATCGAGGTATGGAAAATCGAGGTCAGGGAATCGAGGTCATGAAAATCAAAGTCATGAAAATCAAGGGCAGAAAATCGAGGGTAGCGCCTGGACAGAAACTTTAAGTTATAAAACGGGGGGAGAGGCGATTTTTGAGAGATTCTCAAGAAAAACATCGGGGTAAGTGATTCTAACTCGGATTTGGTCAATATACATGAATATATCATTATTTTTATCATTTAATTAGTGTTTTGAGATGGAAATTTGGGGAAAATGTGGAAGAGTTCTTGGACTAGAATTTTGAGGTTTTGAATGGGATTTTGTTATCAGATTTGAGTAAAATTGGCATGGTTAGACTCATGAGTGAATGGGATTTCAGGTTTTGTGACTTTTATTGAATTTCGAGACGCGGGCCGGGGGCCGGGTTTGAGCTGATTTTGGAGTTTTGGCTATAATTTCGTATTTTCTTATGGAATTGATTCCTTTAGCCTATATTGATTATACTGTACTGCTTGTGGCTAGATTCAGGATGTTTGGGGACTAATTCACAAGGAAAGGGCATAGTGGAGTAAGAAATTACACGGCTTTGAGGTAACTAGCACTTCTAAAATTATTTCTGAGGCTATGAATCCCTGAATTGGTGTTATAATAATTGTTTGGAGGTGACGCACATGATAGTTGACGAGTGCGTGGACGTGCACCATATAAATTGTGACTTGAATAAATCCTGTGAAGTTGTAAAATTAAGGAATTATGTTATTATCAGAACATTTTCCACGTGTTAGAGAAATTGAGCTGAGGCTCTTATTAAAGATCATGTTTAGGCTACGTGCCATATTTTGGGACCCATGGGGTCATGTTGATGTTGAATTAATTGTTTTAAAAATGTATATTTCACACTCAATCATATTCATCCATTGTGAGGATATTTAAAGGATCGAGTTGAGCGCCGCAGTAAGCCATATTGGCTTTATATATATTTTTATTATATGGATCGGGGCTGCCCGCCTGCAGCAAGCCTTTTAGGCTTTATTATTATTATGGGATCAGATTGCATGTCACAGTAGGTCATATTGGCTTTATATAGCGCTTGGGCTGAAGGAGCCCCTTCGGAGTCTGTATACACCCCTAGTGAGCGTAGATGATTATATATATCTGGGATGGACTTCCCAGGGCATGGACTTGCCTTTCTTATTTATATGTTGTGATGAATTTTCCCTGGACGTGGATCTTGTCCATATCATTTACATTGGGGATAAATTATCCAGGGTTGGATTGGCCTCACACGATACTGAGTGACTGACTGTTAGTCGATCTGTATATATATATATATATATATATATATATATATATATATATACGGGACGGAATATCCCTAGGCTGGTGTAATGACCTGGCTGGTCGTTTTGAGTATTACAGCCCCTTTCCCCCATTTACTACTCAATTTATACTTTACAATTATTGTATGACTTGCCGGGGTAATTGGTTCGGGTGTGGAAGGATTTTGGGGTGAAATGAGACATTTAGTCTCATAATGGAAAGCTTAAGTTTGAAAAGTCGACCGAACGTTGATTTATGTGTAAACTACCTCGGATTTGAATTCTGATATTTCCAATAGCTCCGTACGGTAATTTTGAACTTAGAAGCGTGTCCGGAAAATTATTTGGAGGTCCGTAGTGGAATTAGGCTTGAAATGGGGAACGTTGAATTTTTGGGAAGTTTGACCAGGGGTTGACTTTTTGATATCGGGGTCGGAATACAATTTTGGAAATGGGAATAGCTTCGTTATGTAATTTACGACTTGTGTGCAAAATTTGAAGTTATTTCGGATTGATTTGATGTGTTTCGACACAAGATATTGAATTTGAAAGTTCAAAGTTCATAGATATTTATTTGAGGTGCGATTCGTCATTTTGATGTTGTTTGATGTGATTTGATGCCTCGAGTAGGTCCGTGTTATGTTATGGGACTTATCAGTATAATTGGTCGGGGTCCCGCGTGGCCCCTACTGACTTTTCGGACGAGGTTCAGATAAATTTCGTTGTATATTGCACTGCTAGAGGTATGCTGGTTCTGGTGTGATCGCACCTACGACTGGGTTGCGCAGGTGCGATGGTCGCAAAAGCGACAATAAACTCGCAGGTGCGAGGTTCTTCGCAAGTGCTGAGCCTATTGCGCAATAGCGTGACCGCATATGCGGTCATTGGCATCATAGAAGCGGAGGTTCACTGGGCAAGGGATGTCGGCAAAAGCGCAATTGTTTCCGCAAAAGCGGATGTGCAAGTGCGAGCCCAGGCACCGCCAGTGCGAAAATGCCTGGGAACTATTAAAACGAGGGTTTCTGTGATTTTTCTCTTTTTGGACATTTTGGAGCTCGATTTGGGCAATTTTGGAGATGAATTTTTCCACACAACTTGGGGTAAGTGTTCTTGACTCCCTTGTGATTATATTCCATGAATCTATCTTCATTTTTAGCAATTAGTTGACGAATTTAAAGAGGAAATTGGGGGTGCTGGCCTAAAGTTCATAATATGAATTTTTCAGTTTTGAACATCTATTTGGAGTCGGAATTGAGTGCAATTAGTATGGTTGAACTAGTAATTCGATGGGTTGTCGGATTTTATGAGTTTTGTCAGTTTCTGAGACGTGGGCCCCATGGATGATTTTTGTAGTGTAATTTCGAATTTTTTGGTAAAATATTAGTATTTTGATATGGAATTAATTTCTATAAATTGTGTGGACTGAATCAAATTTATTATGGATAGATTCGAGTTGTTAAGAAGTTGATACACATAGAATGGGATTTCTGGAGCATTGTTTAGCTTGCTCGACTTTGGATTCGTCTTGTTCGAGGTAAGTAACTCTTCTAATCTTGGAGCTGAGGGTATGAACCCTGATTATACATGTTATGTATTTGGTGTTGAGGTGACGTACATGCTAGGTGACGGGCATATGGGCGTGCACCGTGTGAACTGTGACAATTATTTCTGTGGTACTGTGTAGTTATTTGAACTTGTCTGAAATCATGAAATCTCTACGTACTAGAGTTAGCAAAATGTGATTCATGCTATAAACTATGTTTAGACTATATGTTTATCCGGTTGGGACCCACCGAGGTCATTTCTACTGTTAAGTTATCTTCTTTCATTGCATTACATACTCAGTCATACACATTGATATGCATATCATATCCCAGTCTCTGTTGTTATATATTGATACATTATATCATCATTTTCGAGCTATTTTCATGACATTGTGAGCCCATGAGAGAAAGACTGGAGAGATTGATGACTAAGTGAGGCCAAGGGCCTGATTGATTCTCATATTAATACTAATTTATGATAGCGTTTTGGCTGAAGGAGCCCCTTCGGAGTCTGCACACACCCCCGGTGAGCGCGATTGATATTATTGAGGGATGGATCTTCCCGGGACATGGTCTTTGTCCTAAACTTTATATACCTGGAGATTGATCTTCTCCACAGGGCTGGATTGGCCTTCCTCGGTACTGGGTGACTTGTAGTCAGTGATGTATATGTTCTGGAATAGATCTTCCCTGGGCCATATGGGCCATATACAGTGCCGAGTGGTTGAGTATTTGAGAGTGTGAACCTGGAGATGGATCTTCTCTATAAGGCTGGATTGGCCTTCCTTGGTAGTGGGTGACTTATAGTCAGTGATGTATATGTTCTAGGATGGATCTTTCCTGGGCCTTATGGGCCATATACATTACCAAGTGGTTTAATATTCGAGAGTGTGAGCACATGCGTCTGTCAGCATGGTGCATCATATATAGCATTGCATTGATATACACATATGACATACATGCATAGAGGTGTATTTTTCTCATGTTGAACGGTATCACGCCATTTATAATTTCTGACACGTGTTAACATATGGGCATAGTGATGGATTTGTTTTACACTAGTTATCTCGAAAGAAAATGAGACATCTTAATTATCATTGAAAGGATTTTGGAAAAATTACTGTTTTCAAACTTACTCATATTTTTGGAAACTCCAATAAACGATTTGGGTTTTCATTGATGTACTTGAAAGGCAGAACTATTTTCAGAAATCATGTTTTTGTTGAACACTTGATTATTGAGTTACTTCTGGTATTACTTATTTTTTGTTGTTTTAAACTATAGTTGGTTATTGAAGTTGGGACCCGACGTTGGTATAAACGTTTGTCACTACTTTCAACCTAATGTTAGGTTTGTTACTTATTGAGTACATGGGGTCAGTTGTACTTATACTACACTTCTGCACCTTGCGTACAGATGTTGGCTGCTGATGTTTTTGTGTTCGTTGGGAGCTGGATCTGAATATGTACCTGCGTTCCGGATGTTGTTGCCTCTTGTTCATGGTAGCCTTAGATTCATAAAACTCTGTTTATGTACTTTTCAAACAGATAATGTATTACTTCATACCAGCTTTGTATGCTTTATTCTTAGAAACTCATGATTTGTACTACTAGTTCTTGGAGAAATGTATTAGTTTTATATATTTTCTTTTAATTAATTGACTTATTAATTTCATTGGAGTTGGATAGTTGATAATTGGCTTACCTTGTAGGTTGTGTTAGGTGCCATCACGACTAGTTGGATTTTGGGTCGTGAAAAGGTGGTATCAGAACCCTAGGTTCATATGTTCTATAAGTCAGGAGCAAGTGTCTAGTAGAGTCTTGCGGATCGGTATGATGACGTCCGTACTTATCTTCGAGAGGCTACAAGGAATTTAGGAAACTTTCCCATCTTTCTTTCCTTGTCGTGCGGAATTGATTTAGCTTGAGACATAACTCTTTGAATTCCTTCCACGCATTCATATGCGCACATGAGCGCTTGGTATCAGTTGTACATCGCCGGCTTGTGATCACATGAACGGTGTTTGAGATGTGTATTCTATGTTTTGGTGATGGTCCAGTTTGGAGGACTTGAGGCCCGGGTTAGACCGTAGCTTAAGCTCGGTAGCTTCAGTTGTAACTTGTATATTTAGACTCATATGTCCGGTAATGTCCCTACGAGTGAAATTCATGGCTCGATGAGTATGATGTAACTGCGGTATATGTTAAGAGGATTTGAATACGACGAGAAGTGTTTCCTTGAAATATAAAGGAAAGTCCATTGGGTGCTTGATTTTCATTTTGATGTAACGTACAGTCTCGAGTATTAATGTTCTGAAGGATCTTCTACGTTGTTAAATTTTGGGACAAATTAAATTCTCATGCCTGGTTAATGAGTTTGACTCAGAAATATTAAGTGATTTTATAGTAATTGTAACTGCGAAAGGGTATAACAAGATACCAATTTGAGGCTAAGAAGGTGGGTTATCCCCTGCAGAGTAATCTACTTGACTGTCAGTGAAGAATTTATTTTCTGCCAGTGGAGCGTATGTGTTGAGATTTGAATTGGAATCTGGTTGAGAAAGTTGACTTGACTGTCAAGAGAATAAATGCGAGCTTAGCGGATGATTGAGATATTTTATGGTTGGTGTTGCATGAGCTTGAGAAGAATTGTTATTGTACTGATTGCAGTATTATGACAGTAATAGAGCATGGGTATTGCGAGTTATCGAGTGTTTAAATTTATGGCTTTGACTCAAGTGGGGGAGTCTGCTATTGACAATTCAATTCATGGTTATATGTCAAATATTTGTTTTGGTCTGAGATATACATGAGAATCAGTGATGATTTGCAGAGGTGGAGTTCGAAAATAACTTGAGTAAGGAAATTTCTGGATACATGTTATGGCACTTTAGGAGAATAGGAAAAATCATGGGATGAGTGAGCTGTTATTTTTGAAGGATGTAGTGCGCACAAAGTATGAATTTGATCGGTGGTATTAAGGTAGGGTTACTTCTTTGAGTGTTGATTGTGCTAAAGGAGCACATGTCTTTCGGCCCGTTTAAGGAGAAGCAAATTAGATTTGAGCAAAATGGGTAACTCTCGAGAAGGTGCTAATGGATTCAAAAACGTATAAGTGGCAATTGAATTTTTTTTGGATTCATATATCGCTAGAATCGGTTATTTACATTGGACAGTGTCAGGACATGCGGTAATTCTGTATGACTATGGATTATAAATTTCAGTATAAGAAAGGAAATGGGGACAATTTTAAATTTACATAATGTCTTTCAGAGTAGATGCCTCGGTTGTGGTACTTTTGGGGTACTTATGAGGGAATTCAGTGGCTTTATAGGCCTTAGGACATTGTGGTTCTATGCTAGGGTTCGTGGGGTGAGTTGTGGTTAAAGATCGTGGTGTTTTAGCAAGGAGAAGTATCAATTTGAAGACAAATTCGGAAAGGACTCGGAGAAATAGGACAGCTGGGTAGTAGACTGGACCAGTATGGTATGATCGGTTCTTTAGGTACATATGAAGTGGTGAGGCTCTACGGATGTTTTAGTGGAAATATTGTTGGGATGGTGATCTGCGTGGCTTGGTCAAGTTAGAGGAATTCAGTTATGATAGCGTGGTTATGTGCAAATGAATTTCAAAGTGTTCTTGATTGTTTTTACCATGGTTTGAACCAGATATTTTCTACCGGTGTGGGGAACGTGTTGTGCATTGTTATTTCCTCTTGGAAAGAAGCAAGAGAAAGGTTTCTATCTAATAGGGTATGTAAATTGTTGGTGACTCAAAGTTGATAATGAGATTCTTGTGCTTGTCACATGATGGCATGATAGATGCGGTGTTGTGTAGGATTAAGGTTGGCGTGTGCAAGGTAACGGTTTAGTTTTGAAGGGGAGGTCATAATTTCTTAGATGGAAGGGATGATTTTCGATGTTTAGATGAATGTTATAACTATTTGGTATTGCGTGAGTAGAGTGTACATTTCAGAAGGTGCACTATGTTTTGAATTATGTATATGTCATAGGTATTGTGGTACTCTCCTGATTGATCGACTGCTGATTTTAAGACGTTGTTATGTGGCACGAAAGAATGGGAGAAGTATTCCTCATGGGATGATCGTTTATAAGAGATGTGTTAAACATTCATGCGGTAAATATGGGATCAGAAATGGTGATTCGTGTGTTCTATAGATTTGGAGACTGGGAGTTGTCAAGAGCAGATTGTTTCATGGTTGTGGGTTGTGAAAGCATGGCCGAAGCTAGCCAGGTGATAGTATGTATTATGATTAAATCGATGTGGATTTTCGGAGGGTTATTTATCTATTGGTGGGTAACCAGAGTTGATTTGGGGGTCCATTGGTAGGCCCAATTAGGATGTGTATTCTACACCGAGTCAGATTGGTTGGCTCCATACTGCTATTATTGAGGGACGTGCCATTCGGTTGGTGTTGGAATTATTTATGTTCTGAAATGATCTGTGAGTTACTCTTATATGTTACGAGGAGTTGTGATTCATTGGTTATATGTACATATGGTGCGGTCCTATTGGGGGCCTTATGGAAGAATTTGAGTGAGATGAGTATTTGGGTATTGCATGATCGGTTGCGTATTGGCGCACGAATGACACGGTTTGTGACTCTGAGTTATATTGGTGTGACATGTTTGTGGTATAGTTGTGTTTAATAATATATGGTCGTTGAACCTTGAATAGGTACTATCAGGTTTGATTACGGTATATTCAAAAGGATAGTATTGAAAGTCAGCTCAGAAAGTGATTATGGTTCTGGTTGGGGCGAGAGAGCTCTGTGACTTGTTGATCTGGTGAGTGGTCATGAAATTTCGCGTGTTTATTTTATTATCAAAAGTGTACGAAGGTTTTGGGATGGGGTTTGGTTTGATATGGGTTTAATACTAGTATTTGGTTGGTTTTGGAGCAGTCACTATGATCAGGAATGGTGCTACGAGCATGCGAGTTGTGTAATATGTGAGGTGATTATATCCGTGGTTATGGTTATGGCTTGATGCAGCTTGTTCGGACTCATACTATGTGCAAATGTAATATTTGTGTCTTGAAAAGAAATTCTGAAGGTTGGGAATTGAATCCCATGGTTTATGGGCTAAGGTTAAATTAATTATTTTCAGTTGTATTGTGTTGTCAGGACTATATAGAATAGGGTAACATGGGATCACCCCCGGGGTACACGTGTGGTAAGATGGAATAGTGATTTGATGGCTTGGAAACAACTCTTGGCACGTTCGAGGACGAGTGTATATTTCAGTGGGGAAGAATGTAATGACTCGGCCGATCGTTTTGAGTATAATAGCCCCGTTCCCCCATTTACTGTTTAATTTATGCTTTACAGTTGTTGTATTACTTGCCGGGAAAATTGGTTAGGGTCCGAAAGGATTTCGGGGTGAAATGAGACACTTAGTCTCATAATGGAAAGCTTAAGTTGGAAAAGTCGACCGGATGTTGATTTATGTGTAAACGACCTCGGATTTGTATTCTAATATTTTCAATAGCTCCGTATGGTAATGTGGACTTAGGAGCGTGTCCGGAAAATTATTTGGAGGTCCGTAGTGGAATTAGGCTTGAAATAGCGAAAGTTGATTTTTTGAGAAGTTTGACCGGGGGGGGGGTAACTTTTTGATATCGGGGTCGGAATATGATTCTGGAAATGGGAATAGATTTGTTATGTCATTTATGACTTGTGTGAAAAATTTGAAGTCATTCCGGATTGATTTGATGTATTTCAATACAAGATATAGAATTTGAAAGTTCAAAGTTCATAGATTTTGATTTGAGGTGTTATTCGTCGTTTTGATGTTGTTTGATGTGATTTGAGGCCTCGAGTAGGTCCATGTTATGTTATGTGACTTGTCGGTATAATTGGTCTGGGTCTTGACTGGCCTCAGGTGAGTTTCAGACGAGGTACAGATCAATTTCATTGCATATTGCACTGCTAGAGGTATGCTGGTTCTGGTATGATCGGACTTGTGGCTGGGTTGCGCAGGTGCGATAATCGCAGGTGCGAGGGTCGTCGCACTTGCAGAGCCTGTTGTGCAAAAGAACAACCGCATATGCAGTCCTTGTCATCGCAGATGCGGAGGCTCGCTGGGCAAGGGATGTCCGAAGAAGCGCAATTCTTTCAGCAAAAGCGGATGCGGAGGTGCGAGCCCAGGCACCGCAGGTGCGGAAATGCCCGGGCAGTGTTAAAAACGAGGGTTTCCGAGATTTTTCTCATTTTGGACATTTTGGAGCTCGGTTTGGGCGATTATGGAGAGGAACTTTTCCACACAACTTGGCGTAAGTGTTCTTGACTCCTTTGTGATTATATTCCATGAATCTATCTTCATTTTTAGCAATTAGTTGACGAATTTAAAGTGGAAATTGGGGGTATTGGCCTAAAGTTCATAATAAGAATTTTTGAGTTTTGAACATTGATTTGGAGTCGGAATTGAGTGAAATTAGTATTGTTGAACCTGTAATTGGATGTGTTGTAGGATTTTGTGAGTGTCGTTGGATTCCGAGATATAGGCCCCACAAGTGATTTTTGGAGTGTAATTTCGGATTTTGTGGGAAAATATTGGTATTTTGATATGGAATTAATTCCTATAAATTGTGTGGACTGAATCAAATTTATTGTCGCTAGATTCGAGCCATTTAGAAGTTGATACGTATAGAATGCGATTTCTGGAGCATTATTTAGCTTGCTCGACTTTGGATTTGTCTTGTTCGAGGTAGGTAACTCGTCTAATCTTGGAGTTGAGGGTATGAACCCTGATTATACATGTTATGTATTTGGTGTTGAGGCGACTCACATGCTAGGTGACAGGCGCATGGGCGTGCACTGTGACAATTATTTTTGTGGTACTGTGTAGTTATCTGAACTTGTCTGAAATCATGAAATCTCTGCGTACTAGAGTTATCAAAATGTGATTCATGTTATAAACTATGTTTAGACTACATGCTTATTATGTTGGGACCCACCGAGGTCATTTCTACTGTTACGTTATCTGCTTTCATTGTATTACATACTCAATCATACGCATTCATATGCATATCATATCTCAGTCTCTGTTGTTATATATTGATACATCATAGCATCATTTTCGGGCTATTTTCATGACAATTTGAGCCCATGAGAGAGAGACTGGAGAGATTGATGAGTGAGTGAGGTTGAGGGCCTGATTGATTCTGATATTAATACTGATTTATGATAGCGCTTAGGCTGAAGGAGCCCCTCCGGAATCTGCACACACCCCCAATGAGCGCGGTTGATATTATTGAGGGATGGATCTTCCCTAGATATGGACCTTGTCTGAAGCACTATATACCTGGAGATGGATCTTCTCCATAGGGCTGGATTGGCCTTCCTCGGTACTGGGTGACTTATAGTCAGTGATGTATATGTTCTGGGATGGATCTTCCCTAGGCCGTATGTGCCCTATACTGTACTGAGTGGTTGAGTATTTGAGAGTGTGAACCTGGAGATGGATCTTCTCCACAGGGCTGGATTGGCCTTCCTTGGTACTGGGTGACTTATAGTCAGTGATGTATATGTTCCGGGGTGGATCTTCCCTGGGCCGTATGGACCATATATAGTACCGAGTGGTTGAGTATTCGAGAGTGTGAGCACATGAGACTGTCAGCATGGTGCATCACATACAATATTGCATTGACATGCACACATGACATACATGCATAGAGGTGTATTTTTCTCATGTTGTACGGTATCATGCCATTCATGATTTCTCACACGTGTTGACATATGGGCGTAGTGATGCATTTGTTTTACACTAGTTATCTGGAAAGAAAATGAGACATCTTAATTATCATTGAAAGGATTTTGGAAAAATTATTGTTTTCAAACTTACTCATATTTTTGGCAACTCCGGTAAACGATTTGTGTTTTCATTGATGTACTTGAAAGGCATAACTATTTTCAGAAATCATGTTTTTGTTGAGCATTTAATTGTTGAGTTACTTCTGGTATTACTTGTTTTATGTTATTATGAACTATTGTTGGTTTTTGAAGTTTGGATCCGACCTTGGTACAAATTCGTCACTACTTTCAACCTAAGATTAGGTTTGTTACTTATTGAGTACATGGGGTCGGTTGTACTCATACTACACTTCTGCACCTTCCGTGCAAATATTGGCTGCTGATGTTGCTGTGTTCGTTGGGAGCTGGATCTGAAGATGTACCTGCGTTTCAGATGTTGCTGCCTCTTTTCATGGTAGCCTTAGATTCATAAAACTCTGTTTATGTACTTTTCTAACAGATGATGTATTACATCATACCAGCTTTGTATACTCTATTCTTAGAAGCTCATGATTTGTACTACCAGTTCTTGGGGAAATATATTAGTTTTATATATTTTCTTTTAATTATTTGCCTTATTAAATTCATTGGAATTGGATAGTTGGTAATTGGCTTACCTAGCGGGTTAGGTTAGGTGCCATCACGACTAGTTGGATTTTGGGTCGTGATAGCTGGATTAGCCATAAACTGTACTGATTGACCGAATAATTTGTGACCAGTATTTACAGGAGGCCTTTCTCCTGAGATGTCATATTCCTCATATCATGCAGTATTGATCCATTTCACTTGTACTGAGTTTAACTGTTGAACATGAAAGCATGCCTACATTTTTGTACTATTATTTATACTGGACTGTACCTACAGAGCTCGTCACTACTTTCAACCCAGAGATTAGTCTTATTACTTATTGAGTTGGTTGTACTCACACTACACTCTGCACCTCGTGTGCAGATCCAGGTGCTTCCAGATACGACAGCTACTAGATTTCGGAGCTACTTTTGTTGGAGACTATCAAGGTAGCTGCTTGACGTCCGCAAACTTGATTCACTTCCTGTTTAGTTATTGTACTGTTATATATTTAAGACAGTGATTTTTATCAGTTAGAATTTGTATTCATTTAGATGCTCATGTACTCAGTGACACCGGGTTTTGGGAATATTTATATTTGTATTTGTGAGATTTCTTCCACTGAATTTAGTTATTATATTTTCAAACTTAATAGATGTGGTAGTTTATTGAGATTGTCGACTTGCCTAGTATTCAGATAGGAGCCATCACGATAGGTGATATTTTGGGTCGTGACACTTACATTAAACCAACACGTGAAAATCCCTTCCAAAATCGCCTAAAATCGAGCTCTCTAACTCAAAAAGTGAAAGAATATCAAAAGACCTCGAAATAGAGTACATATAATCTGCCCAGTGATTTACTCATCACGACCGCAGAAAAGAACTCGCGATCATAGGGACAAAATGATAACTGCTGAAATATAATTTAGTCCATTCTTTCTTCCAATTAATTTTCTTGAGCTTCTAAGTTATTATTACATCGATCATAGGGACAAAATGATAACTGCTGAAATATAATTTAGTCCATTCTTTCTTCCAATTAATTTTCTTGAGCTTCTAAGTTATTATTACATCAAACACTTTATTTCCCATGCTAATTTTCATTTACTATAATTTAGTCCATTCTTTCTTCCAATTAATTTTCTTGAGCTTCTAAGTTATTATTACATCAAACACTTTATTATTATTATTGACCTGGAAAAAGTATTTTACAAGGTCCCTAGGGAAGTTCTTTGGAGATGTGTGGAGGTGAAAGGTGTTCCGATGGCTTATATTAGAGTGATTAAGGACATGTATAATGGAGTTAAGGCTCGGGTTAGGATATTGGGGGTGACTCGGAGCATTTTCTGGTTGTTATGGGGTTAGACCAAGGATTTGCGCTTAGCCCGTTCTTATTTGCTCTGGCGATAGATGCACTGACATATCATATTCAAGGGGTGGTTCCATGGTGTGTGTTAACTAGAGGTTGGAGGTTTGGAGACAGACCCTTGAGTCTAAAGGTTTCAAGCTGAGCAGGACTAAGACAGAATACATGGAGTGCAAGTTCAGTGGCGGGTCGGGAGAAGCGTACATGGACGTGAGGCTTGCCTCTGAAGTCATCCCCAAGAAAGGGAGCTTCAAGTATCTAGGTTCGGTTATCCAGGGGATAGGGCGATTGACGAGTATATCACACACCTACAGGGGTGGGGTGGATGAAATGGAGGCTAGCGTCTGGCGTCTTCTGTTACAGGAAGGTGCCCCCCAGAAATTAAAGGGAAGTTCTATAGAGCGGTGGATAGACCGGCCGTGTTGTATGGTGCATAGTGTTGGCCAGTCAAGAATTCTCATATCCAGAAGATGAAAGTTATTGAAATGTGGATGCTTAGATAGATGTGCGGGCATACTCAGTTGGATAATATTAGGAATAAAGATATCCAGGTGAAGGTGGGCATGGCTCCCATGGAAGACAAGATTCGGGAAGCTAGGCTTTGATGGTTCGGGCACGTGCATATGAGAAGCATGGATGCCCCGGTAAGGAGGTGTGAACTGTTGGCCTTGGGGGGTATGTGGAAAGGTAGAGGGCAGCCTAATAAATACTGGGGAGAGGTGATCAGGCACGACATGGTGCGACTGCAGATTTTCGAGGACATGGCCCTTGATAAGAAGTTGTGGAGGTCGGGTTGTAGGTTAGGATATAAGAGGCTAGTCTGATAGTGTTTTGTTTTAGGTTGCTAGTGGTTAGGTTGTGTCCTTAGTACAACATTAGGAATGTAGGTTAGGTTGTAATAAGCTAGTCTGGACGTATTTTGTTCTAGGATATTAGTGGCTCTTGTTGCGTCCTTATTATTCCATCGCGTTTGTGGTACTGTGTTGTTGTTACTGCTTAGTATTATTACTTGTATCTCTATTTTCTGGTTATTACGTTACTGGTGTTATCTTTCTGGATTCCTTTGTTGTTACTGCTACATTGTCTCGTTTCATCTTATTGTGCCGAGGGTCTATCGGAAACAGCTTCTCTACTCCACCGGAGTAGGGGTAAGGTCTGCGTATACACTACCCTCCCCAGACCCCACTTGTGGGATTTCACTAGGTGGTTGTTGTTGTTGTTGTTGTTGTTATTATTATTATTATTATTATTATTATTATTATTATTGTTATTATTATTATTATTAATTCTACTACTACTAGTACTACTATTGTTATCAATTTTATTATTATCATCCTTAGTGTTGCTACTACTGCAGTTTTAATTTAATTATTAATATCTACTTAATATATGATTAAAAAAAGTTAATTAGAAACCCGGGAAATTGATTTGAAGAAAGAAAAGGGCCATAAATTCGGCCAAGACAAGGCCCAATTGTTCCTCGCCAATTAGTTTGAGGAAATAACACTAAATGCCTGTCACTCCCAAAATATTTATCCAGAGTTTTCCATTTGAAAATTAATTACAACTCTTACCTAGGCATTCTACACTTATTACCCGTAAATTCACTTACCTTTCCCTTTTAATTTGCTTTACGCTTTTACCTAGCATGAGGGGCAAATTGAAAATGTAAATCTTTTTTTTCGTTCTGTTTTATTTTATGACTTGAATTCCAAGACTTGTGACTTTTGCAAAACATTAATCTGCCATTGGAGGACCTTACAGCTTGAAACTCATAAAATTGGGTTTGTTAAGTTTGTGGTAATTTTGATCCGATTCTGACTGGGTAAGTTCGAAATGTTAATTGGAGGATGTGGCTATATTCCGAGTCAATTTGGTAAAGATTTTAGAGTAGATTTTTAAATTTTGGGTTGAAGTTGAGTTGAACGAGCATAGAAGACAGATTTGTACTGTATACCAAAATGCTATATTGTATACTATATTGGTATATAATAATTAATTCAAGAGTGTATAATTAACTACAATAATATACTACTAATTATTTTTTGAAGGAATGAACCAATCCTCTATATACCAAAATAACATATTATAAACCATTTTGGTTAATTCAATAGTGTATAATTTATTGCGTTGAACTAGAGAAGAAGAATTTGTAATGTATACCAAAATGATATACTATATACCATTTTGGTATACAGTTCATTCCAATGATATACTATTATAGTACACTATATAATGTAATGGTATACTCTTACAATTAGATCCTTTTAGAATTCTTTTGAAAGTTTTATTGACAACTGATATTTTTTCAGTTTAATAATTGAATTAAAAAAATCCTTTTTAAACTCCTTGCATACAATTATATACCCTGTTGGTATAGCTATATACTATACTTGTATCATATGTTAGTTGGAACATTTTTTGGTTGTATTAGCTACATTTAATTGGCACACTATTTGATTTTTTTAGTAATAGTAGAATAGTACAATATCCTAATTTTTTTTTCCTTTATGCATGTATATTATGTATTCATTTTAATTTTTTCTTTATGCGTTTATTTTATATAATAGTATTATAGTATAATATCTTGAAATACATAATTATATTAATATATGGTACACTAGTTTTTTGATTTTTCTCTTTATGCATGTGTATTATGTAATAGTAGTATAGTCATATATAGTTGCCTAGAATTAATTAGTAGAAATGTATACCCTATTGGTATAATTATATGTCATATTGATATCATATGGTAGTTGGAATATATTTTGGTTGTTTTAGCTGCATTTTAAGTGAATTCTATTCTGAAATGATTTATATGATCATTTTTTGTTGTGTTGGATTTTCTTGTACTTATGGACACGGATTTTGGTATTATGTAATAGTTTTTATAGTTATATGCAGTTGTTGGAACGATCTCTTACAACTATATATATCCTATTAGCAAAGCTATATACTATATTGGTATCATATGCTAGTTGAATTATTTTTTGGTTGTATTAGCTGCATTTATTTGGTACACTATTTGATTTTCTTTTAATAATAGTAATATAGAATAATATCTTGAAATACTTTATTTTATTAATATGTGGTACACTATTTTTTTATTTTTCTCTTTATGCATGTGTGTTATCTAATAGTAGTATAGTCATATAGTTGCCGGGAATTAACAAGTAAAACTGTATACCATATTGGTATAGTTATATGCCATATTGGTATCACATGGTAGTTTGAACATTGTTTTGGTTGTTTTAGCTGCATTTTTAAGCGAATTCTATTATGAAATTATTTATATGAACATGATTTGCAGTGCTGGAAATTTTTTGTGTCGATGGACACAAATTATGTGTATTATGTAATACTTTTTTTTTATAGTTATAGGCAATTGTTGGAATGACCCCATACAACTATATAGCCTGTTAGTATACAGAATGAGCAAGTTGCTTTGCGAATATTTATCTTGCAATGTGAGTATGTAATTTTCTCATACTTTTATTGCACCCTTTAATGCTTTGGTACAATAGTATAGTCACAGATAGTTGTATCAATATTCTAGAGCAATCATATACTCTGTTGGTATACATGTATACCATATTGGTATCATATGGTACTATAATTCTTTTTTTCTACTTATACTTTTATTGCAGTATCCAATATTTTATTATCATTTCTATTCTAACTAGTATATATAGAGATTTGGTGACCGTAAATTATGTTTTCTTACTCCATAACTGGTTATATTGGTAGAGTGTGTACTGATATTTGTAGGGAAGGAGATCAAGGTTTGCATGAAAATCACGTGTTGATTCTTAAAATCTAATTATGTAATCTATGGTGCTCAGCAGCAGCCAGTATGATATTCAATGAATTAGATCAAGCGACAACTGAGAAAAAAGACAAAAGGTATATTATACAAGTTATATTTAAAAAAAAGTGAACAAATTTTTACTATATCAGTTATTTTTCTTATTGTATAAAAATAAGAATAATAAAAAATAGTGAAAAGAGTAAATGTCATTAGATTATGAAGAGAAAAGTAATATAAAAAAAGAAGTTCAATGAAATTAGAAAAGGAACAAGAAATAGAAAAAAAATAAAAAGAAAAAAAATAAAAAAATAAATAAGGAGTCAAAAATAAATAATACGATTTGGGAAAAAATAAATGAATAGAAAAAGAGAATAAAGAAAAAAATAAGAAGAAAACGAGAAAAAAGAAAAGGAGAAATGAAAGAAAAAAGGAAAAAAGAAAAGACTCATAGAAATAAAAAAGAATTGGTGAAAAAAGAGAAAAATCGCAACAAAAATTACTATGGATAGAAAATGTAATTAGTTTGATGGGTAGAAAAACAAATGGGTAGGTAACGATAAATATTTTTATTTTTGTGGATAACTATGTCATTCACACTATTATTTCCTTTCAAGCCCACAAACGAGCCCAACAAGATCTGCCCAAAACTTAACTAGGTTCTCCCTTTCATTTTGATTTTTTCTCTTCAAAGCCATTCCCACCATCTTCCTCTCTCCTCTTCTCCTTCTTCCATTTTTATGCAAGGTCAAGCTTTACATTAGCCAAGGACAAACCTCTTCCCTTCCATTTTTGAGCAAGTTCCTTGTCTCCCTTTTGTCTTAAACGATTTAGTCACCACAAGATACCAAAGAACCTTTTTTTCAATTCTAATTTTTATGCAAAGAATCACTAGAGCAGAGATTTAAACGGCTCTTTGTGAAGCCCAAGATCGACCCGTGATCCTTCCCTGCCAAGGGATTTTGTATTTCAAAATCAAGAGCATGAACCCTAGATCTACATCTCCTATAAATACTCACATTCGAGAGGGTTTAGACACCCTTGAGCCACCTTTACTGGACACAAGAATCATAAATACCATTTTATCGCTCACATATGATATAGTCTAAAATACTCAAGAGTCGCTGACAAAAACCTTTCTTTTCTGTCTCGGTGTACTTTAGCCGTGACAGAGATATTGGAACTCATTCGGTTCGAAGTTCGGATATGACTGGTTCTAAATATGTGTTCATCTAAATATTTAGGCCTAGTGAAGCAGAATCTCAGTATGGAACTTTTATAAGAAATACTCTTATACACCAGTAACTAAAAAGCTTAACGAGCTATGTTCTCATATACGTGCTAATTTATGATAACGATTCCATGATACCACTACTTACTTTATTTCTTTTCATCTTCCGTGCCTGAGTATGTATGTTGGCTTTAATGCCTATCCTCTATGCCTTTTTTTTATTTAAAAAAACAAATACAAAGTCATTGCATGATTCTTCTTCGAAAAATCTTATATGTTCGTGTATTGTTGTTTAATGTTTTGATTTTTGTATTTTTTTGGGGTAAATTTTCTTTGTTCAGTAGTTGATATCCCCAAGTGTTATCATTGTTCATTGTTTTTACGTAAAATTCGTGTAATAACCCGAGCGGTCGTTTTGAGTATTGTAGTCCGTTTTCCCTATTTAATATTTATTTTGTGCTCATTTGTTGTTATGTGACTTGCCGGGGAGTTGGTTTAGTTCCGGGTGATATTTCAGAATTTAATGGGACACTTAGTCCCAAAGTTGGAAGCCAAAGTTGAAAGAGTTGATCGGATATTGACTTATGTGTAAATGATTCCGGAATAGAGTTTTGATGGTTCCGATAGCTATGTATGTTAATTTTTTACTAAGGAGTGTGTCCGGATATTGATTTGGAGGTCCGTATATGAATTTGGCTTGAATTGACGAAAGTTGGAAAAGTTGAAGTTTGGAGAGTTGAATAGTTTGACCGAGAGTTGATTTTGTGGTTACAAGGCTCGAATTTTGGTTTCGGAAGTTGGAATAGGTCTATTTTGTCATTTATGACTTGTGTGCAAATTTTGAGGTCAATCGGAGTTGGTTTGACAAGTTTCTGCATCGATTGTAGAAGTTGAAAATTCATTAGTTTCAATAGGCTTGAATTGGGGCGCGATTCATATTTTTGATGTTATGTGATGTGATTTGAAGCCTTAACTAAGTCCGTATGATGTTTTAGGATATGTTGGTATGTTTGGATGGGGTCCCGGGGGCCATGGGGGCCACGGGTGTGATTTGGATTATGTTCGGCTCATTTTTGGACTTGCTAGATTGTTGTTATGTCTATTGTTGGTTTCATTATACGCGATCGTGAGTGGAGGTCCGCGAACACGAAGAGTTGTTTGGGCGACTGGTGAAAATTGTTCTATGCGATTGCGAGAATTGGTCTGCGATCGCGGAGCTATGGTCAGTGGTACCGCGTTCGCAAAAAAGGAAGGAGAGGTGGCTTGGAAGCCACACGTTTGTTCATCTGGATCGCATGAGGAGGCGTACGATCACGTACATTTGAGTTTTTGTGCACCGCGTTTGCGTTGTTTGTTCGCGTTAATTTGGAGGGCAGTGATTTTTGTTCTTCTCGATGGCGAGGGGCTTTCTGCGATCGCGAAAAGGAACAACTGGGCAGATTATTTAATTTCAAAAAGGATGGTTAGAGTATAATTTCACATTTGAACTTTGGGAGCTCGGATTGAGGTGATTATTGGAGGGATTTTCAAGGAATTGATTGGGGTAACTGATTCTAACTCGAATTTGGTTAATATATATGAATCTATCATTGTTTTTACCATTTAATTACTATTTTAAGTTGGAAAGATTGTATAAGCTTCATAAATTGTAATTTGAGGATTTGAAGGTCGAGTTGAGATCGGAATTGAGTAATTTTGTTATGGTTGGACTCGTTGTTGAATGAGTGTTAGGATTTTGTAAATTTTATCGAATTATGAGACGTGATCCCAGAGTTGAATGACTTTTGTTAAAGAACCTAGCTTTATCATATGGAACTGATTCTTATAGGTTGTGTTGATTATATTAAGTTGTTTATGGCTAGATTTGAGTCGTTCGGAGGCTGATTCGAGAGGCCAGAGCTTGTTGGAGTAGATATTTGCACTGTTTGAGGTAAGTAACACTTCTAAACTTAGTTATGAATCCCTGAAATATGAGTTATGTGGTTAGTGTTGAGGTGACGCACATGCTAGGTGATAGGCATGTGGGGTACACCGTGGTAATTGTGAACCAATCGATTCCTTGGTACTATGTAGTTATCCGACCCTCTTGATATTCATGTGAATCCTATGTATTAGAGTAATTGAGCTGCAATCCATGTTAGAAATCATGTTTACGCTATATGCTTCTTCTGTTGGGACCCGCTGGGGTCATTTCTGCTATTGATTTATTTGCTTGAACGGTAATTATGTATTCAGTCACATCCATCATTTTCATATCATATCTCAATCTTAGTTGCTATTCATTGTTGCATCATGTATCAATGTTTAGGTTGTTTGGCATGAGATAGGTGAGCCCGAGAGACTAGAGAGATTGATGACTAAGTTGGGTCCTGCGAGCTTTATTGTGAGTGAGGTGTGGATCGGGTTGTACGTTGCAACATGCCTTCTTGGCTTTATATATATTATTATTATTATTATGGATTGGGCTGCACGTCGCAGCAAGCCTTATAGTCTATATATATTATTATTATGGGATTGGGTTGCACACCGTAGTAGGCCATATTGGCTTTATAGTAGTGCTTGGGCAGGATCCACCCCTCTGGAATCTGACATACCAACAGTGAGCGCATGTACCGTAAAATGCTGAGTGATTGAGTGTGATGAGTGAGAGTTGAGACAGTCAGATTGAGTACTTTGAGAGTGTGAGTACATGAGGTTATAATTGTGATGCATTACATGTGACATGCATATTTGACATGTAGATATAGAGATGTAACATTCCTCATTCAGTGACACTTGGCATATTTTATCTGTGTTGAACGTAAACTATTAAACTTGAAAGCATTTCTACATTTCTGTACAACTGTTCTATTTTTCAAGATAGTTATATTAGAAGTTTCGACTATGTTGATATTTAGTAGCTTATGTATTCAGTGACACCCGAATTTTGGGAATTTTGTATTTGAGTTGCAGTATTTCTTGTTGATTATTTATGAGAGTTATTACTGTTAAACTTGTTTCATCTTGTTTTCAATTAAACAATGCTTAGTTATTTGTGGTTGTCGGATTTCCTAGTACTATGATAGGCGCCATCACAACATATTTAATTTTGGGTCGCGACAAGTTGGTATCAGAGCCTAGGTTACATAGGTCTCATGAGTCATGAGGGAGTTTAGTAGAATCGTCAGGACATGTGCTACCAGATCGGGCGGACGACCATCAGTACCACCAGTTAGGGCCACGAGGGGCTTGGGCCTTGGTAGAGGCCGATGTGCACCTCGTACATCAAATAGAGCAGTACCTGTAGACCCACCAGTTGCTCCAGCTTAGGTGCAGATTCCAGATGTGGTCGAGCCGGTGAGACAAGCTTAGGTACCAGTTGTGCCC
Source organism: Nicotiana tomentosiformis (assembly GCF_000390325.3). Classification (NCBI taxonomy): domain Eukaryota; kingdom Viridiplantae; phylum Streptophyta; class Magnoliopsida; order Solanales; family Solanaceae; genus Nicotiana; species Nicotiana tomentosiformis. The sequence goes on from NC_090812.1 coordinate 151,563,072, forward strand.
ATTGTGATTCCAAGCGTTGAGGAAGCTTTGGCCCAGATATTGATTGTATGCATTAGCCTTGCTCAATCCGTTTCAGTTCCATCCGTGCCAGCCACATCTCAGACCGGGGGATGTGCTTAGACTCTCACCTCCCATACTCCTAAATAGGTGGTTTAAGGAGTTCCGACACCGGGGATACTACCAACCCAGCCGGTTGCAGTTTCCCAGGCCCAGGTGGGTCCACCGATGAGTGACGAGGAACAGAAGAGGCTGGAGAGATTTGGGAGGCTCGGGCCTCCAACATTCAGTAGGGCTGAGTTAGGGGATGCTTAAGATTTCACAGACTGATGCCAGCGGTTTCTTCGCACGTCAGGTATTCTGGAGACTAGTGGAGTCTTATTTACTACTTTTTAGCTTTCGAGGGCATCCTTCAGATGGCGGGAGGGCTATGAGTTGAGAAATCCAGTCGGTGCTGCACCATATACGTGGCACGAGTTCTCTTTTATCTTCTTGGAGAAGTTTGTTCGACAGACCCACAAGAAGGACTTGCGTAGGCAGTTTGAGAAACTACACTAGGAGGGTATATCCATGACCCAATATGAGATTATATTTTCAGAGTTGGATCGTCATGCAATATGGTTGGTTCCCGCAGAGAGGGAGAGTATTAATATGTTCATTGATGGCCTCAACTATAGACTGCTATTTGTTATGACTCAAGAGATTGCATCGGGTGATAGGTTGGACGAGGTGATTGATATCGCTAGGCGGATAGAGCAGGTCTGTAGCCAGGAGCTTGAGGAGAGGGAGGCCAATAGGCCTCGTGGTTCGGGTGGTTAAAGCGGTGTTTCTTTTGGAGGTCAGTCCCACCACAGCAGGGGTCGCCCTTATAGGCCCGCTCAAATGACTCGTCCGGTTTATTGTGGTGCATCACCTAGACTTTGTTCATACAATGCTCATCCGAGACAGTCATCTCTCAGTGACCTCCCAGCTCAGAGTTCATCTCGTGCTCCATCAGTTTAAGGTTTATCTGTACCAGGTTCTTCTAGTAGCTATTCTGGTTCTCGGGGTCTGATTCAGTCTCCACCACCATTGACGTTCGTAGTTGCTACGATTGTGGGGAGTTTGGATATGTGAGGAGGTATTGTCCCTATTTCTTGGGAGGTCCAGTTCAGTAGAGGGGTACGGTTATGACTTCTGCACCATTTACTTCATCACCCGCCTAGCAAGCTCAGGGTGGGACTTAGGCAGCTAGAGGTCGCCCTAGAGGGGGAGGCCGATTAGGTGGTGGTCAGGCTCAATGCTATGCTTTCCCTTCCAGTCCATAGGTTGTTTCTTCAGACGTAGTGATGCCAGGTATTGTCTCAGTATGCCACAATGATGCTTCTATATTATTTAATCCCGGCCCCTCTTATTCGTATATGTTATCATATTTTTCTCGTTATCTGGATATGCCCCGTGAGTCCTTAGTTTCGCATGTTCATGTATCTACGCCGGTAGGCGATTCTATTTTTGTGGACCGTGTGTATTGGTCATGTGTGGTAACCATTGGGGGATTGGAGACTAGAGTAGATCTCTTATTGCTTAGTATGGTTGATTTTGACGTGATTCTGGGCATGGATTGGTTGTCCCCATGTCATGCTATTCTAGATTGTCTCCTAGACTGTGATGCTGGCGATGCAGGGGTTACCTAGGATCGAGTTGAGAAGTTCTCTAGACTATGTTCCCAGTAAGGTGATTTCATATATGAAGGTGAAATGGATGGTTAGGAAGGGTTGTTTGTAATATTTGACTTTTGTGAGGGATGTTGATGCTGATACTCCTACCATTGACTTAGTTCCGATAGTGCGAGACTTTATGAATGTGTTTCCTGCAGACCTGTCGGGCATGCCACCCGACAAGGACATTGATTTTGGTATTGACTTGAAGCCGGGCACTGGCCTAGAAATCCCACTTTGTTACCGTGATTGCGCCTAACATTTCACTTGCTAGGCAAGCCAACGTTACAATCATTTATCCACTTTTAACATTTCAACTTAAATAATAAATAAGAAACCGAAATAACTGAAATAAATTCAGAAGTAAGGAGCGGAAAACGTAACAACTAAATTCTCTACTACAGCCTGAATCTGGTGTCACATGTGCACGAGTTAAGGGTACAAATAAATTCACCCTTATTTCACCATATTAATCAATCATCTATGATTAATGGATACGAAGCGGAAACAGAAAGGGAATCTCATCTCAAATTAAGAATCTACCATAATGAATACTAAACAGCAAGACGGTTCAAATAGATGACAACTAAGGGTACAAATAAGTCATTTCAAACAGTAATAGTAAATCATGGAAGCACGGAAAAATCTAACATTCTTAACATGAGAGTAATAAGTGACAAGTAGAAAATAAGGCATATGAATTAATTAAAATATGTAACAATTAAGGCATGTAATGAAATAATTCAGGAAATGCGAGACAAACAGGGAAACAAGTATTTTGGCGACATATATACACTTGTCACCTCACATTTACGCGGCAACACATGAATTTCATATAGCACATAACTCAAAGGTTCCTAATTTCCTTAAATCAAGGTTAAACCCAACACTTATCTGACTCCACAATCAAGTCAAAATTCAATCACGACCTTGCCTTTCGAACAAGCCTCCAAACTAACCAAATCTAGCAAATTATTAACTAAACAATTCAAATTAATCTTTAGAAACTACTCATGAATGAAAGATGTTCAATTTAGATCATTATTGAAAAAAAACAAAAGTCAACCCCCAGGCCCGCTTGGTCAAACCCGAGGTTCGGATCAAAATCCGATCACACATTCCCCACCGAGCCCGATTACGCAATTTGTTTCGAAATCCGACCTCAATTCGAGGTCTAAATTCAAATGTTTTTAAAATCATCCCTAATTCTACCTAAATCCGCAATTTCTACCATGAAAGTCCTAAATTAAAGGTTGAAATCTTATTAAATGTAGTGGGTAATAGAAAGAAAGTAGGTTAGAGTCACTTACCAATGAATTGGATATGAAAAGCTCTTGGAAAAATCGCCTCTAGGGTGTTTAGGGTTGAGAATTTGAGAGAATGAGCTAAACTCTCGTCTATATCAGCTTTTGACCAGGTGCAGATGTCGCAATAGCGACATGGGGTTCACAATTGTGAACCTTGCAAATGCGAACTATGGTTCTTCGCAAATGCGACCCTTTTGATCGAAAATGCGACCTCAGCTGACCCAACCCCTCTTCGCAAATGCGAAGAGTTTCTTCGCAATTGCGAACTTAGCATCAATTTAGTTTTTCGCAAATGCGAACATTGACCCTGCAATTGTGAGGTCAGAGACCTGCACAAGAACAAATTTTTCACCAGCTATTTTCTAAGTCTAAAACCACTTTAGAAGCCTATCGGGAACTCACCCGAGCCCTCGGGGCTCCAAACCAAACATGCTCGCATGATCAGAGACCTGCACTAGAACAAATTTTTCACCAGCTATTTTCTATGTCTAAATCCTTTTTGAAGTCCAAAAACATCATAAAAACTCGCTCGCATGATCAAAACATCAAAATAACACATAGAACTACGAATCAGACCCAAAACCAATGAAATTTTTAATAAAACTTAAGACCTTTTATTTTAACGACCGGACATCCGAATCACGTCAAATCAACTCCGTTTTACACTAAAATTTGCAGACAAGTCATAATTACAATAATGATCTAATGCTAAGCTCCAGAACAAAAATCCGGACTCGGTAGCAATAAAGTCAAACTTCTGTCAAATTCATAAATTCATTAAACCTTTAAACTTCAAATTTTCAACAAATTTTCATAACTATGCTAGGGACCTCTGAATTCGATTCCGGGCATACGCCCAAGTCCCAAATCACGATACAGGCCCACCGCAACCGTCAAAATAAGTATCCAAGTTTGTTTGCTCAAAACGTTGATCTAAGTCAATTCAAATAAATTTTTAAGGCACGAATTCACATTTTAATCAATTTTCTCAAAAAAGCCTCCCGAAAAAAATACGGACTGCGCACGCAAATAGAGGAAGGCTAAAAGGAACTATTTAAGGTTCTGAAATACAAAATTAAGGGTTAAAACTCTAGATGACCTATCAGGTCATCACAAGTGACTTGTCACATCATGAATGTTGTCATGTCAGATATTGACGAGATATTGGGTCTAGCTCTATTTGATCCGTATTTTTAGATAAATTCTACCGGCTTCCATGTAATTACTAGATTGTGTTATAAGTTAGAAAATTATTATTTAATTGAAAAATCTTATAGTATATATTTAAAATATGTCTACTACAATTGTGTTGTAAGTATTAGTTTATTTTTTAAAGGTCAATAAAGTGATAGTGGAGAAAGGATGACATAGTGGAGAAATGATGATATTTTGAAGATTGTGACCGAACTTTGTTTTTCGAGTTGCCTACATTTCTCTGGTTGCATGAGAATCAGGTCGCAAGTAGTTTTGGAAGATTGAGTGCTACTTGTGAATTGTAGCCTCATGGAGTGGAAGACAAATATTCGAGGATGAAAGGTTCATGTGATATCGACATTGCTTCCAAGATTTCCACAGTGTCAGACTGTGGTAACACTGGCACATAGACGTTGAATGATGGACGCATTGATTGAATAGATTTTTGATGTGGATACAGCCGGGCTCTGTGTCGAGTTTTCCTACATATCTCGGATGTAACGAGAATTAGGTTGGTTGTAGTTTGAGATAAGGTTATTTGATTTTTGATTTTGATCTTGAAAATTGTCCCAACATCAGGCTGTGATAACACTGTGTATTTTATTTTTACCTTGGGGGTTCAGATTACCTACACACCGCATGTCAAATGGGATGTAAGAATGATAATTGGGGACATGTCGCTGATTACTATTGGACAGCTCGACGTCCGTCCTATTAATCTACCCCACTTTATTTGCTAGAAGATAATTCCACGTTGTGCTACCTCTTTGATCAGTAAAGTTGACGATGTGTGGACTACGCTTCTATTTGACTTGAGAAAGATGGATATGTGATATTTGGACGAAATAGGGTCCCAAATTGGAACTCTAATTCGAAGGAGATCCGGGCTAGATACCAGTATGAAGTGATCAGAGCATTTTGGATTTTTGAAGGAATTCCGAGTTGGGTAACAGTATGAAGCAATATCGGAGCACTTTGATTGTTGAAGGAAATCCACGTTGTATACTGGTTCGAAGTGATATCATAGCAATTGAATATAAAAAGGAAATCCGGGCTATGTACCGGTCTGAATCAATATCGGAACATTTAAATCTAAAATGCCCATATTAGAAGGTGGGTGCTTGTAAAATTTGAACTTGAAATGAAATGCCCATTGTTTAGGAGTCCGCCTTGAAAATTTGACTTGAAATGAAATGTCCATTGTTTAGGAGGGTGCATGGAAAAGCAAGAAGCTATATTTTTCTATGTAAGAAAATTGATGAAAATGGTTTTGTTATTAATGAATCAAGTAGGTAATAGATGCAAAATGATAGAATTTTTAAATGATATGGCCAGGTCTGACTAAGACTGCCTACGTATCCTAATGGAATTAGACCAAGATGTAATTCGATTACAAAAGATGACTGAATCTGATGTGGATTGCCTACGTATTCCTACCAAAGGAAATCAAGTCACGATGTAGTTCCAAATATATAGATATAATTTTTGGTTTTCTATAACAAGAGGGGGACCGAACCCTATGTGGCTTGCCTACGTATCCCCTTGTGGGAACTCAGGTTGGAACGTAGTTCTGTTACAACAAGGCCTAACTGTACTGTCAATAAACTTGACTTTTTTTTCTATGTCTTTTGCTGTTTTGTAGATTTTGTAGAGAATATTATAGAGAAAGACTGTTATTATCTTTATCGATTATCTTTTGACTTGAGTTTGGTTGGTACCAACCATTAGTATTGTGCATTTCCACCATATTCTTTCCAACAAACCGAGATCAGCTTATGTGTAATTCCTATAGCTTAGAGCGATAGCTCGTGTATACCTAAGTATCAACAAGATTTGTTCTTCTTAATTCAATCAAAGGTTTCGAATTCTACTTAACTCATGTGTCATGTTTCCTCACCACAAAGAAAGTCCTAATTTTCACACACATATTTGATGTATTTGTTATTATTTTAGGACATTTTGAGAAGTACAGTCACACTCAAAAAGATATTCAATGCATGCGATCAAGATACCATATGCTTGACCTTTATGTGAGTATCCACTAATGTGAGAACTCTTAGAATAGGATCATGTAGGGCTTTGCTATTGGCTTGTTAATGTAGGCTTGGGGACAGATATGATATTCATTAAGGATAAAGAGTGACTAAACCCTCCATGAACACTGCACTATATCTGTGTCTTTGGAGTTCAAACCATGCTTCGACTCTTGTTCTTGTTTGGCTCGATGTCCCTTTCTTTTGTTTGGCTTCTTTTGAACTCGTCTTCTTGTTGGAGGTTCTTCTTCCTTTTCAAGAGATTATTTTTTCTTTTGAACTTTCACCCGCTTTGTAGGAGGTTTTTTCTTCTTTTGTTGGAGTTCCTCCTCTTTGAATTTGTAGAGTATTCCCCTTTTCTCATTTTTGTTTTTGATTTTCCTTTGAATTTGCAGAAGTTCTCTCCTTCTTGTTGGATTCTCCTTTGAATTTGCGGAGTTTTGTCTTTCTTTTCTTGAAGCCATGTCTTCGATTTTCCTGGAATTAGCAATTTTTGCCTTTTAATATTTCTCGCCTTCACTTTGGTCTTCATCCGAAGTTACATATTTTCAGTGCACACATGGAGGTTGGGCTAAGAGAGGGATGGCACATTTAAGCACATAGAAGCGTATGGGCTAATAAATGGTTGTCCAAATAAAGGCTTAAGTCTGAAATGGGGAATGCTAGGGATTAATGTCAGGCTTGAAAGGCTCAAATGTGTAAAAGAAGGCCTACGATCCTTTTCCAAACCAAGCGTTACTCAGGATTTTGCTTCAACAGACATTCGGGCCAAGTTCTAGATCTACAATGCAATACAATAAATTTTAATCTAGGCTCACCACAAAATGCACATGAAACGATGAGGTCGGCTTTGTTCTTACCCCAATTATAAGCACGACTTCGTGAAGATTAGGCATAGAGGAAGATGTTTCAGATTTTTGAAGTTCCTCAAGGAGGAATTATGCAAGGATATGATTTTGGATTTTGATTTTTCTTCGACATTTACAGAAAGACATTTAAGCAACAGGGAATGACCCGTTCGCAAGGATCTTTGGTAAAGTGTGACCCAAGTGGCCATACTTGACTAAATCATCCAATTAAGGACGAGGAATACCAGACCTATGATGGGTTGCCTATGTATCATAATACAAGGTTAGGAATCAGGTACGCGTAGTTTGTGAAGGTTGGAGAGTATGAGATGTATGATTTTCAACACTTCTTTTACTCTCCTATTTCAAGGCGTTGCAACTAACTATATTAGTATATAAAAGATATGTATGAAATGCAAGGGTATAGATAAACTCGGAGCTATGCTTCGTTGTACCCATATTGGGTGTGGTATTTTTGGAGTTTAAGAGTGACTCCCTTCAAAAGGCGTGCCCCAGTTGCTCCTTCGAACAATAGCTTCGATGCCTTTGACTGTTTGCGATACAATTGTTGTAGTTGTATCCCAATTGACTGCATGGATGTTTTGTTGTGACCTTCCAATTGTCCATTGTAACCTTTTGGTGAGCGTCCCCAGCTATTAGCCGGGGCGATTATCTGATGGAATTAAGAATTATAAGTAACACTCCCCTGATTGTTCGGTTGATGTACAATGTCGGATGTTATTTCCCATTCAGTCCCAGGATGACGAACGTTTCAACTGTCCATAGGAACCATTTTACGATCGTCCCCGATTGAGAATCACAAATGATGGAGTTCATCGTAAAACTACTACTCCCCTAATTATCTGAATGATGCTCCACCAAGTCTGAATCCAGATGATATCTCCCGTGAAGGGCTCGGGATGTTATTCGTGCAAATCTTAGAAGAGAAAATGTTAGAGTCTCTCTCAGGTAAAGTTATAACATTAAGAGGGTGTATAGTTAGGCCGTGCAGCTAGTGGTGTGTCCGATAGTGATTAGGAACGCGATATCGGCATTACATGATGGTTTCAGAGATAATGTCCTTCCTATGTCCAAAGAAGTGTTCTTAGATTTCAGGGAAGGGAATCATTTTGTATTGATTCGAGGCTGTGCTTTTCCTTCCTTGTTTATCAGAGTCGTGCACAGTCCGGGCGTGTTTCCAGAAAGTGTTTATGTGAAAAACTGTGAAAAATATGAAATTTTGCTTTGAAAACCATTTGAGTTGACTTTGGTCACCGTTTTGAGAAAACAGACCCGGATTCATATTTTGACGGTCCCGGTGGGTCCGTATCATGATTTGGGACTTAGGCGTATGCCCAAAATCGAATTCGGAAGTTCCTAGCCCGATATATCGGACTTTGTTGAAATTTGAAAGTAAAAGGCTTAATGATTTGAAATGTTTGACCGATGTTTGACTTTTTGGATATCAGGTCCGTATTTTGGTTCCGAAATCTAGTATAGGTCCAATACCATATTTATGACTTGTCTGTGAAATTTGATGAAAAACGGAGTTGGTTTGACGTGATTCGGACGTCCCGTTGTAAAAATAGAAGTTTCAAAGTTTTCTTGAAAATTTCATTTGATTTGGTGTTCAATTCGTAATTTTAGGTGTTATTTTGGCGGTTTGATCACGCAATCAAGTTTTTATGATGTTTTTAGACTGGCGTGCATGTCTGGTTTGGAGCCCCGAGGGCTCGAGTGAGTTTCAGATAGGCTACAGAGTGAAAATTGTACTTAGAGCATTGCTGGTGTTTCTGTTTCTGGTGTAGGCCTCTGATCTCGTAAATGCGAGATCAGGCATCGCATTTGCGACCTCTACAGGTTCCGCATTTGCGATCTATTTCTCACATTTGCAAAGAATAGCTGGGCCTCATGACTTTCGCATTTACAAACAATCCTTCGCAATTGTGAAGTGGGACTAGGGAAGGGAGGGATCGCAAATGCAATCGTTTGGTCGCAATTGCGGAAATGGTCAGGCTCGCATTTGCGAGATTTTCTTTGCATTTGCAATGACAACAGGAATGTGGAAACCTTCGCATTTGCGATTAGGTTCTTCTCATTTGCGAGGGTCGCATTTGCGAAGACTTCTTCTTCCCCAATAAGTATGAAGACTAACATCGGTGGAGTAGTGACGAGGTATAGTCAAGACACTCACTAGTCAAATAACCTGTACAATATAACAGTATACAATAGTATTGAAAGACAACTAGCAGGGATAGCAACAAAAATCATTGGTAAGTGATTCCAACCTATTTCCTTTCAATCTTTCACTACATTTCACAAGTTTTCAACCTCAAATCTAAAGTTTTCATGGTGGAAATTGAGGGTTTTGGGTAGAATTAGGGATTTTTGAAAAATAAGGATTTAGACCTCAAATTGAGGTTAGATTCCAATACAAATTACATAATCGGGCTCGGGGGTGAATGGGTAATTAGGTTTTTGTCGGAATTTCAGGTTTGGACCAAGCGGGCCAGAGAGTTGACTTTTGTTAACATTTTCAATAATGGCCCAAATTGAATTCTTTACAATCGTGGGTAGTTCCTAAGGATTAATTTGAATTGTTTGGTTGGTAAATTGATAGATTATTTTGGTTAGGAAGCTCGTTTGACAGGCAAAGTTGTGATTGAGCTTTGAGTGGATATTTAGAGCGAGGTAAGTGTCGTGGCTAACCCAGACTTGAGGGATTAGGAATTGGTTATCTAATTGCTACATGTTTAGATGTTGGGTACACCGTATATGTGAGGGGGTGATTACTTATGCGGTGTTGTCGAGTTCAAGCATGAGGGTGGAACTTGTTCCTTATAGTTTATTGCTTACTTGATCTTGTTATCCATGCTTAGACTAGTTACTTACTAAATTGATCGTACTTATCGTGTTTACGGGTTTTGTGATAATTTTTTATTGATTCCAGAGCTGAGATTTGTATTGTGGAACCATTGTGGAAGTAAGGCTTATTTTTGTTGATTCTATCTCCCTGCTATTACTTGTTCATTGCTATGTGGTAAGGGAGAGTGTTAATGCACGAAGGGTGATATCGTGCCATATTGTGAGTGTTAATGCAGAAGGGTGATGCCATGCAATAATGTGAGTGTTAATGCATGAAGGGTGATGCCGTGCCATGTTATGAGACTTAATGCACGAAGGGTGATTCCGTGCCGTATCTATTGATTTACATTGTGAGACTGAGAGTAAAAGCACAAAGGGTGATGCCGTGCAATATTCTCCATTGTATTTAGTTGTTTTCACTGGTTAGAAGCATGTTGACTGTTCTAGTTATCATTTTCACTGTATCTCCTATATCCTGTGCCCTTTAGCATGTCCCCCTCCTTATTGTACATGTTTAGCGGTTATTTTTGTTTTCTTGTACATATACTGTTATCTGCACAGGTTTATTATGTGGGTGTCTTGTCATAGCCTCGTCACTACTTCGTCGAGGTTAGGCTCGACACTTACCAGTACATGGGGTCGATTGTACTGATACTACACTCTGCACTTCTTGTGTAGCTTTAAGTACCGGTCCTAGATGACCGTGAGGCTTAGCAGCTTGGATTTGCTATCAGGAGACCCAAGGTAGATCTCCTGGCATCCGTAGACCCCAGAGTCTCTTCATAGTTTTATCATTTACTATTTCCTTACTTCAAAATAGTGTATTTTTCTTTTTCAGACTCGGTTTGTAGTAAACCATAGTAGCTCGTGAGTTGTGATTCTAGATACGAGTTGTAGTAATTAATTAAGTTTTTATATCATTCCGTACTCGCTGAATTTTATTTTAGCTTATTCGCTGTTATTTACTAAATTGAACAAGGATTGTATTAATAATTCCCTAATGTCGGCTAGCCTAGCAAGTGGAATGTTAGGCACCATCACGGTCCCGACGGTAGGAATTCTGGGTCGTGACAGCCCCGCTCTGCTTTATTAAAAGCAAGGACCACTACTGGAGGTCAAACCAAGGATATACTGGGGAAAAGATCGTAAAGTTCCCTACCGAGACAAACTCTCAACGGATCCTCCGCACGCTGGGAATACCTCTTCCGTGCGTCTTTCTTGTAAGAGAAAGGCTTACTAGTGGATTGAGTAGCGTGTTTTGAGGTAAGTGTCTTGACTAATTTTGTATGGGTGAATTACTCCTTAGGATTGGTGTTGGTTTGTGTTAATTGTGATATGTGGAAGCCGTGTACGCAAGGTGACGAGTGTGTACACGGGCTAAATGTGGTAGATGCCAGGTTTTAGTTATATATATTTCTTTCATGCCTTTAATTGAGTTACCATAACATGTTACATTCATCATCATTAGTCTATCTTCACATGCTCTAATTGTCTTATATCTTACTTGTTAATTATCTTTACATGTTTAGTTGAAGTTATTATTTCCTCTATTCCTTATTCATTATTTAAATGCTGAGTACTTTACTTGGAGTTGTTATTCTTGGAATATCTTGCTGTTGAAATTGGTATCGAGTTATAAAGGTCATGATTCACATTGAGGCAATGTTGTAAAGTTGTGAAATACTATTCTTGTTGCGTTATTCACTTCGAGTTGTTATTGTTGAGACTCTTGTGCATATTGTGGTTGAGCCATGTGCTATTTATTGTGAAAACACCATTATTGTTGACTTCTCTGGAAAGTTGTGATATTGGGCACTTGAGGTGCGAATTATGATACATTGTGATATTGATACGCATGCGGTGGTATAAGGATTTGGGGTTGAAATGCACGCGTTGAGATAAAATGGGCTTGATACGCGTGTTGCTAGTAGGGGAACTACTTGAATCCACGTGGTGTGATAAGGTGGGCTAAAACATAGGAAGTTATTTCGGGACCTGAATTGTTTTGTGGTTTGAGACTACGAGGCGGTACCTCGGTAGTGATTCTTCTTGATATTTTTCTATTACTTCACTTGTGTTTTGGTTGCTTGGTTTCCTTGGTATATCATTCCTAGTTTTCTTCCGTGATGCATTATTTGCCTTTTTCCAGTGCAACTAATCAAGGTATATTTCTTTATTGCTTCAATTCCATTGTTATCATTATTATATTGTTATATACTTGTTCCATTTCTTATTTATTCTAGTAGGGCCTTGACCTGACCTCGTCACTACTCTACCGAGGTTTGGCTTGGCACTTACTAGGTACCGTTGTGGTGTACTCATGCTATGCTGCTACACATCTTTACATGTAGATCCAGGTACATCCTACCAGTCCAGGCACCAGTGAGTCGATCTCAGCTTCGGAGACTTCAAGGTATATCTGCTGGCGTCCGTAGGCCTCGGAGTCATGCTCTATCTAGTCTACTTCATTTCCTTCAATTTTTTATAGACACTGTTGTATAGGGATGATCAGTACTTACTCGTATAGCATGTGACTTGTTATCACCAAATTTTGGGAAGTTTATTTATGCGGAGTTGCGATGCTTCCTTTATGATACTTGTTGAGTATTTGAGAGTTTTATTGTTATTCCAGTGATATTTTGCATGCATATTAGGCTTACCTAGTCTTAGATACTACGTGCCATCACGACATTCTATGAAGGGAAATTGGTGTCGTGACAAGTTGGTATCAGAGTTCTAGGTTCATACTAGGTTCATAGGTGTTATGAATCGCGGATCGCTACGGAAATGTCTATACTTATATTCGGGAGGCTATGGAACTGTTAGGAAAAGCTTTACTTATTTGATTCCTTATCATGCTAATTTGTTTACTTCAAAATTCTAAATCTCTGTCTTTCTGATCTCTCGCAAATGGTGAGGACACGCATAGCTGGATCTAACGATCAAACACCTGCGCCCCCTGCTAGAGTCGCGAGATACCTGGGCGAGGGAAAAGGCCGAGGACGAGCAGATGGTGCAGCCAGAGCACCTGCCCAAGCAGCTATAGAGGAGTCCCCAGTAGCTCCAGTTAGGGGCAGGCAATTGATGCGTCTGTTACTTCCCCTGCACTTCAGGAGACCCTCGCCCAGTTTTTAAGCATGTTTGGAACTCTAGCTCCTGCCACTCATACCCCATAGCAGTGAGTCCAAGTTGACCAGGTCTTAGAGGTCATATATTGTAGACGGTTATCCCATTTAAGCCCGAGGTTAGGGCAACAACATCTGAGGGGGAGGTGCTCAGGCTCGAGAGGTATCAGAAGTACCACCCCCTACTTTTAGAGGCTTAGCTTAAGAGGATGCACATGGTTTTCTTGAAGAGTGTCACCATATCCTCCGTACTATGGGTATTGTGAAGATGAGTGGGGTTTCATTCATAACATTCCAGCTTAATGAAATGGCTTATCAGTGGTGGCGAGCATACGAGTTGGGTAGCTCGGCCAAGGTAGCTTCACTCACATGGGCTCAATTTTCAGATATGTTCATGAGGGAGTTTGTTCCCAGAGCCTTGGGGACACATGGCGCATGGAGTTTTAGTAGTTGTGCCAGGTGCTATGACCATGTTGGAGTATGCTGTCAAGTTCAGCGAGTTGTCAAGACATGCACCAGCCTTAGTCTCCACAGTTAGAGAGCGAGTTTGTCTATTAATCAAGAGGCTTATCTATGGTATTAGATTCAGCATGGCTCGAGAGCTGGAGACCGATACCCCATACGAGAAAGTAATAGAGATTACTTATAGATTGGAGGGTATGTGGTGTTGGGGAAAGAGAGGACGGGGGGCCCAAGAAGCCTCGAGATTCTGGCACATATAGTGGCGTTTGTGCCCCAGTTGCAGCCCGTCTAGGTAGGGGCTGTGTGAGACGCCCAGTTTATTCGGCACTTCCAGCTTGCAGTGGTATTTCAGCTACCTCAAGGTATCAAGTTGCCCATCATGCACTGCCACTGTCTAGTGAACCTCCTGCACGGTGTGCAGTTACCGCACTAGTTTCCATTCCATTTGCATATCCAACTAGAGGTGGAGTTCGAGTGGGTAGGGGTCACCCTAGAGGGGGAGTCCATGGCAGATGTTATGATCTACCGACTAGAACGGAGGCTGTTGCATCAGACTCAGTCATCACAAGTATTGTTCCGGTTTGTCGTGGAGATGCATCCGTTTTAGTTGATCTAGTCTCCATATATACCTATGTATCATCTTACTTTGCTCCATATTTGGGTATATCCCGTGATTCCTTGAGTTTTCTTATCTATGTGTCCACGCCAGTGGGAGATACCATTGTTGTTAACCGTGTGTATCGGTCGTGCCTAATTGTTCTTGGTGGTTTTGAGACTAGAGTTAACCTATTGTTGCTCAGTATGGTATATTTTGATGTTATTTTGGGCATGGACTGGTTGTCGCCCTATCATGCTATTCTTGATTGCCACACCAAGACAGTGACGTTGGCTATGCCAGGTTTAATGCGGTTGGAGTGGAGTGGTACTTTAGATTACGTTCCTAGCAGGGTGGTGTCTTTCCTTAAGGCACAATGGATGGTTGGCAAGTGGTGTGATGCATATCTAGCCTTTATAAGGGATGCCAGTGTTGATACACCTACCGATTAGTCAGTTCTGGTAGTGAGAGACTATCTATATGTATTTCCAGCGAAACTTCTGGCATGCCGCGCAATAAGGATATCAATTTTGGTAATGATTTGTTGGCGGGCACTCAGCCCATTTCCATTTCACCATATCGTATAGCCCCAACGGAGTTGAAGACGTTAACAAAGCAGTTGTAAGAGTTTCTTGATAAGGGCTTCACCTTGGGGTGCTCCGGTCTTGTTTGTAAAAAAGAAGGATGGTTATATGCGCATGTGTATTGATTATCGACAGTTGAAAAAGGTTACAATGAAGAACATGTATCCATTTCCGCACATTGATGACCTATTTGATCAGTTATAGTGTGCTAGAGTGTTCTTAAAGATTGATTTGCGGTCAGGCTATCATCAACTGAAGATTCGGGATCCAGATATTTTGAAGACTTCCTTCAGGACTCGGTACGGTCATTACAAGTTCCTTGTGATGTCCTTTAGGCTGACCAACGCCCCAACTGCATTCATGCACTTGATGAATAGTGTATTCCAGCCATATCTTGACTCATTCGTCGTTATGTTTATTGATGACATCTTGGTGTACTACCGGATCTAGGAGGATCTTGAGCAGCACTTGAGGATTTTGCTTCAGACCTACAGTTTACATCGCGATTCTGGAAGGCCGTATAGCGTGAGTTAGGCACATGGGTTGAGTTGAGTACATCATTCCACCCTCAAATAGATGGACAGTCTGAGTGCACTATTAAGATATTGGAGGATATGCTTCGTGCATGGGTGATGGAGTTCGGGTGTTCTTGGGATCAATTCGTTCCGTGTGGGGAGTTTGTCTATAACAACAGTTACCAATCGAGAATTCAGATGGCTCTGTGTGAAACCTTGTATGGGAGGCGGTGTCAGTCTCCATTGGGTTGGTTTGAGTCAGGTGAGGCTAGGCTATTGGGTACTGGCTTGGTTTGGGATGCTTTAGAAAAGGTTAAATTGATTCAATATCGGCTTTGTACAACTCAATCTAGATAGAAGCATTATGCAGATCGGAAGGTTTGTGATGTTATATTCATGGTTGGAGAGTGGGTCTTGCTCCGTGTTTGTTATGAGGTTCGGGAAGAAGGGCAAGTTGAGCCCTAGGTATATCGGACCTTTCGAGAGTTTTGAGAGGATTGGAGAGGTGGCCTACAAGCTTGCATTTCCACCTAGTTTAGCTATAGTTCATCCACTATTCCATGTTTATATGCTCCGCAAGTACCACAGTGATCCGTCTCATGTGATGGATTTCAGCTCAGTCCAATTGAAGAAGGATTTGTCTTATGTTGAGGAGTCGATGACTATTTTGGACAAGGAGGTCCGAAAGATGAGGTCGAAGAGCATTGCTTCAGTGGAGTGGTGAACCAGTCGAGGAGGCGAATTGGGAGACCGAGCATGATATGCGTAGCCATTATCCTCATCTATACACTACTTCATGTATGTCTTTATACTTGTTGGAGGTCGAACGTTTGTTTTAAGAACTAAGAGACCTATATTACACTATTTAATGTACACTTCGACTAAGGTCTATTGAACCGTTGAGATTCTGAGTAAGCGTTCAAGTTATCTCGAGAGAAAGGTGTTAGACATCCCTTAAGATCCACAAAATGTGGTTCCTGCAGACTCAATCAAATAAGGGAGGAAAGGTTCAAAGTTAATTAACAAATACTCACAACCAGTACAGAGAATAAAAGAGGGATTAACGTGTACTAGAATGAACAATAATGATATTAAATATGAATGAATTATGTGCAGATAAAGTATGCAAGTATTTTTTAGTATTTTTGAAATAAAATGATTAAAATATATATTTACTCATATGAAATATATGTAAAGTGGACAAGGGAATCATATCCCAAAAGATAAGCTGAGTATAAAGTGAGTTCTAGATAAGAATAGAAAAATATTTGACAAAATATATGTGCAACAAAATGTAGTATGTGAAAGAATAAAAAGGAATATTAAAGAATGGTATTTTAGTGTAAATTGAATAATATGAGAAGAATTGCATTTAAAGAATGCATGTGAACTCAAAGAGTTTGAACAAAATCTTGAACTTACAAGAATAAACCAGAAACGACTCATAATTAGAGTTTAAAAGTTTAGATGGATGACTACAACAAGGAGAAACTTATATTAAAGGATTGAGAAAAAAAGGGGAAAGAATATTTATTTGCATCAGAGTAGATATTTAACAAGTAATTTGACCAAAGAGTGTTGAAAGAATTATCTCAATATATAATGAGCAAAGTGAAAGAATTGTTTTAATGAGTAAGGAATGGATATGTTGTAACGGCCCGACCAGTCGCTTTGAGCTTATTTAACAAGTAATTTGACCAAAGAGTGTTGAAATAATTATCTCAATGTATAATGAGCATACTGAAAGAATTGTTTTAATGAGTAAGGAATAGATATGTTGTAATGACCCGACCGATCGTTTTGAGCTCTAACACTTCGTTCGGCGGTTTGAAGCCTTGAATAGCTTCACCTCAGGTATTGTGTCTTGTACATGTGGTCGGAATTGAATTTCGAGAAGTTCAGAGTTGTTTTGGAAAGAAAATTCTAATTTCGGAAGCTTTAAGTTGGAGGAATTGACTATGCTTGAATCTTGAGTAAACGACCTCAAAAACGGGAATTTAAGGTTCCAATAGGTTCGTATGATGATTTCAACTTGGGCGTATGTTCGGTTTGAGTATCGGATCACCGGGAGCATTTCAGCGCTTATTGTAGAAAGTTGGCATTTTTGAAAGTGTTAGAATTTCATAAGTTTGGTTTGAAGGGAATTTTGATGTTATCGATGAACATTTGTGTTCCGAGCCTTGGAATAGGTTCGTATTGTGATTTTTTACTTTCACGCAGAGTTTGGAGTCATTTCAGAATGTTTGATATGGTTCAGAGGCATTGGTCAAAGTTTGAAAAATTGAAAGTTTAAAGAAGTATTTCGGCCGTCGATTCGTAGTTTCGATGTTGCTTTGTGTGATTTAAGTACTCGTCTAAGTTCGTAATGTATTTTGGGATATGTTGGTATGTTTGGATGGGGTCCCAGGGGCTTCGAGTTTGAAACGGATCGTAAACGGATTGAAATTGTGATTTGAAGAAGTGTTGGTGTTGCTGAAGACTGGTGCATTCGCACCTGCGGAAGAAGTGGTCGCAGGTGCGGTCACACAAAAGCGGCCAAAGGGTTGCAAATGCTTCACAAACGTGAGAAAAATCCACCACACCTCCGAGCCCGCAGGTACGGGCTATAAGACGAAGAAGCGAAATGGAGGAAGAAGAGGTAGTTCTGCAGAAGCGAAGAATCGGGTGCAGGTGCGCCTTCACATGTGCGAAAGCCTGCGCGCATATACGGAGGTGGAGGGGCCTGAAGGGAACCGCAGAAGCGGAGGTTTTGGCCGCACCTGCGGAACCGCAGAAGCGGTCAAGCGACCACATGTGCGGTGATCGCTGGGAAATTGTGCCTTTTAATCGAGACCTAGCTCTCATTTCTCTCATTTTCTCTTGGGTTAGCCGAAGTTGAGGAGCTAATTTGAGGGGTTGTTCATCGAGCAACATGAGGTAAGTAATTTCTACAAGGTGTGAGTGAAATATATGAATTTGGGCTTGTAAATACATGAAAAAATAGTGAAATTGTGGGATTTTAAGAGAAAACCTAGAAATTGGTATTTTTGAATTTTTATCACGAAATTGGACAAGGAATTAGGAATAAATTATATATTTGAGTTCATAATATTAGAGGTAATGTTCATCTTCAAAAATATTCAGAATTTGTGCACGTTGACACAAGGTTGAGTTTATTGACTTTTCAAGTGGAGTTAGAAATTGTTATAAATTAATTAATTATGGGTAATAGAGTATATTATTATGAATTTGCACATTTGTTTGACTAATTTTGGAGAGACGGACATCAGTTTGAGGTGTTTGAGAGGTGTTGGAGTCGATTATGGAACTTCGGAGTGAAGTAAGTCTCATGTCTAACTCTGTGAGGGGGGAAACTACCCCTAGGTGATGTATTTGATATGTGCTACTTGTTCCGGGGGCTATGTACACACGAATTGACGAGAGTACGTATGTTGCAAAAAATTCATGTTATTGCCCAGGTAGACATAGGTTCACACCATGCTATAACTGTACTATTTGAGTTGTTCCTCATGTATTAAATTCCTTTATTTTACGTTACGACTTGAGAATAGACTTGCGTAGAGTGATAGATTTGCTATTGTAGAGATTTGACAGGCTTCATGATTAGCCGCAGCATAATAGTACCCTTCTTACGAATTCCTCCCGCGCTATACGTTTTCATCGAAAAGTTTTCCTTAAATTTCATAACATGCACGTTTATTCGCGAACGAGATCAAGGACCCTTTAAAACTTATTATTCTAATAGGATCAGACTGTTGGCCTTGGCAGTATAATAGATACATCTATGGTTCATGCTGTTCGAACCTCGGCAGTGCACACATTATGATATGATCGGGTCGTTCGCCTTAGAAGGGTTATGTATCACACTCTCATGAAAGAGGGTTGTTCGCCTCAGCAATATAATAGATGTATATATGGTTCGTGCCGTTCGACCCTTGGCAGTGCACATATCATGTGCAATATTTGACTAGAAGCCAGTGTATCTGTGAGTTTTTGTGATTTGAACTGTGACGACCTATTTGGTGAGGTCCATTATATATATACTCCGATTGAGGAGGTAAATGCTTAGTGAGAGCTTCAGTTTACCGTTCAAAGGAGGATTGTACCTCGTAGTTATATTTTGTCATACCATTTATCTGCTCTGCCCCATATTTATTTACTTCTTACTGTACCTATCTTATTGGACCACTAGTAAGTGTCGATGTTGACATCTCGTCACTACTTCTCTGGGGTTAGGCTATACTTACTGGGTACGCATTGATTTATGTACTCATGATACACTTGCCGCAGTTATTGTGCAGGTATATATATATATGTTTCTGGTGGTCCTCTAGGCGCAGAGGCACGACATTTGCGGGGACTTTACGCTGAGCTACATTCCAGGTTACGATCCGCAACATATAGATTCTCCATCAGAGATATTTATATTCTCATGTCTAACTTGCATTCTAGACAGATATTGTATTTTATTATATTTTCTAGTTAATGCTCATGCACTTGTGACACCGGATTTTGGGGTTATACTAGTTGATGCTTATGGTTTAATATATTATTATCGCCTTCCATTTCTTTTATAAACTACAAATGTTGTACGTTCCTATGGATTTAGAAGTGTAAATCTCATTCCTTATTAAAATCTATATTTTCAAAAGTAATAAAATGAGTAATTAAATTGATAAACTACCGTTGGTTTGCCTAACAACGGCGTTAGGCACTATCATGACCTATAGTAGATTTTGGGTCGTGACATATGCTATAAAATGTACAAATTTAAAAGAGAAACATTTGTAAATAAAATAGACATAATATAATGAATAGTGAAGGACTATTTTGATATACCAATTGTTTGGATCAAGCCCAAATGAGTATAAGGTCTAGAAATTCCAAATGTGACAATTCAACTATGATTTTTATAAGTTATGTCAAATTGGAGAGTAATAATTAAGAAATAATATACAAGTAGATTGGTTTGAAAAGCATCCTAGTATAATTATAAAAAAACAGGTAATGTTATTTGTTTTGATAAAAGATACAATACTTTTGTTTTTATTATGTATGTATATAATTCAATTAATTACATGCATATCTATCCCAGTTAACCAAACAAGTTACGAAATATACTCGATATCCTAAATATGTAAATATAAGCTTAACGAGTTATATAATGCACAACTTCACAAGTTAACCTGATTATTAACTAGATGCGGCTCATCCTAAGTGTTGGCAAATATGCAAATATCAAATAAGGTAGCAAATACGATACCTATCTACGATTTCACTATACTTGCGTGTTGTACATCCAAGAAGGGAAGTTATGAAGCGGGAAGCTTGGTGGGGATTTGTCTTTTCGTCTTCGAGTGTCATCTTCCGAAAGCAACATCGTGTGATAGTACCTCGCAAGACAAGAGGAGTGAAATTATTAATAAAATATAAATTAAACAATAGACTAATTTGTTTTGAAATGATTTTAGTTGAAAATGTTTTTGGAAGATTATTTTTGGAAAATAGTTTAAAAAATAATATAGGAAAATACTCATTTGAAAATGATTTTAAAAATATTTTTGGAGGCTCAGATGGTGTATGCCCATTAGCAATAAAACATTAGAACACGAACGACGACTTGGTAGAAACTCTGGTGGCCAGTCGTGCAGCCTTCCAAAGCGCGTGTCGTCACATTCTCGTCTTTTATTTTTCCTTTGGCTTTTGTCATCGCTTAATAAATATATTTTGTTCCGGATCCAAGGGACGGTGTAGTATCTTGTCCTTTATCTATCGAAAAGCATCACGAGACCTCAAAGATTTATTCTCATTGGCTCGTGTCCAACAATACAAAATTCTATCCAAATTAATGTTCATCAAACACAAGAAGATGGTTCCACAACATCAACCATATACATCTTCATGGATGAATACTCGTTGAACCCAGAAGAGTCAGTAGAATCTTGAACGAACATGAAGGTTTCACACTGGACTTGACCAGACCTTCTTGGTCGATGATTTAAACACCAGCATGACGGTTGTCACTTCCGATGGCGGCGCGACATCAGGGAGTGGGGAAAATTATGAGAGATGGAGAGACAGTGGAGCAATGAAGGGGAGCGATCATTGGTGGCTGGCCGGATTCCACAGTGACAGACCTTGAGAGAGAGACGAGAGGGTGGATGGGGAATGGGAGTTATGCGGCTGAAGCTCAAAAGAAAATGAGAGGGATCCCTTTATTTTTAGGATTTCATCCCTATTAAACAAAAATATCTGATGGTGTTTGTAAGTGGGGTGGGGGTTGTGTAGATATTTTAAAATATGTGGACTCAAATTAAAGTACAAAAAGATAAAACCTAAAAGAAAATACGCGGTAAAAAATAAAAAGATGGCATGTCACATCATAATATTTTGTCACGTATGTTGTCATGCTAGATGTTGCCAAGATATTGGGTTTGACTGTATTTGATCTGCATTTCGAGATAAATTCTATCGGCTTTCATGTAATTACTAGACTGTGCTATAAGTTAGAAAATAATGTTTTAATTAGAAAATCTTGTAGTATTAATTTAAAATATGTCTACTATAATTGTGTTGTAGTAATTATTATTTTATTTTTTATAGGACTATAAAGTGATAGAGTGTTATAGTAATTGAAAAATAAGACAATTATTAATAAATTGTTTGAAATTTATAAAAATGCACAAAAAAGTAGTATTTAACTAATTGCAATAAAATAATAGAAATTTCCATATTTCGTAAAAATAGGAATAATCATCAATAAATTGCATTAAAGTTTAATAATGTGCAAAAATAACATTTTTATCGTTTTTTATTAGGAAGCCAGCAAAAGTTAATTTAAAATACGGAGGGTCAAAATTGAGTGTCAACACTTATCAACCCTCTCCTCACTCTGAATACTCTCTAACATCCTGGCAATCTCCACCACCTGCTGAATCTAAGATCATAACTAAGCCCCTCAATAAATCCGCGGAATCACTCTCTGACTGTAGGAACCAAAGTAGGTGCATAACAGGATAACTCACTGAACCAGATGGCATACTCTAACATTGTCATGGTGCCCAGACACAAATGCTCATAATCTGTGCGCCATGCATCCCGGAGGGTCTGGGGAACAAATTCCCTCGAGAACATCTCGGAAAACTGATCCTATATGGGTGGTGCCGCATCAGCTGGTCTACCATCCTCATAAACCTGCCACCACTAACACGTTGCTCCCGATAGGTGAAATGTAGTAAAAGCAACTACGTTCGCCTCCACAAAACCCATGGTGCGGATAATACGATGACATTTATCTAGAAATTCCTATGCATTCTCGGTAGTTGTGCCACTAAAATTAGGTGAACAATACCTCTTGAACCTCCCAAGCCTCTTATGTTCCTCCTCTGATGCCCCTGGCCTGACCTCAGGCTGAACCGGAATAACAGGTTGTACCGGCACCATACCTGGAACCTGACTAATGTGAGCCCGCTGCTTTCGAGTATAGGGACTGGGAGTCTGAGCTCCTCCCCCAATCTATGAAGTGGCTAGAGCAACAAAGATCATTCCCACCTAAGCCAATGTACCAAACATGCTCGGGAACTACGCTAAAGTCTCCTGAAGTTCGGGGGTAACAGAATGAGCCTCTGGTGCCTGTCCCCAAAACGGAGCTACTATAGGCTCCTCTACTACTGCTCTAGTTGGTGCTCTAGTTGTGGTGCGTGCCCCTCCTCGGATTCTACCTCGGTAGCGCGTGTCCTCACCATCTGTGAGAGAATATAGATACAGAGGCTCAATCTTCAAAATAAATAACTCCGCACGACATGAATGAAAGAAGTGGAATTGTTCTAATATTTCCATAACCTCTCTACTAAACTCGCTCATGAATCATAGAACCTATTAACCTAGAGCTCTGATAGAAATTTTTTACGGCCCCAAACTCCATCCATAGGATGTCATGATGGAACCTAGTCTCTAACACTCCATGATACTTCAGCTCATAGTCACAAGTCACGGGTGTCAACCCACCGTTACATACTCACGGCACCGCATGCCCACATCTTGAATCGCAACTGCACGGACAACTCATGTTCCAATATCTCAATTCGCCCAGCATGATCATAGGCTCACATTCACAATCCGCCCGGTGTGGTCACATGCTCAAAACCACAATCCACCTCGTATGGTCACAGGATCAATAGCAACATAAAAAAGAATAATACAAGAACACATCAAGTTTCATACTCCTCAGCTATTATAAGTGGCATGATACAGTGTATGCGTGTGCGAGATGCATGATGTGACCTACATCTTTTCACTCAAAGCAACCCTTCAGCTGATGTGGTTGTTGAATATGAAGCTGTTGGTGACAACTCAAAGGACCACCATAGAAACTCTGTATCGAGGGTGCATTAATAGGACCCCGAGCTAGAAGTGCACTATATGATGACTGCCCCGAGTGAGAAACAATAGCACCATGGCCACCTGATGTACCATGAGAAACCTGGAGCATTGACTGTAGTGATCGAATAGTATGACCTCTGCCAAAAGAACCCCTACCTCCAGACGAGGCCCCACTAAAACCACCAAAATGACAAGGCCTCTTGTCAGATGTCAATTCTCTCCCACAACCATGAATCCACATAATCATCCTAGCAATCTCAACCACCTGAGTGAAAGAAGTCACTATCTCGACTTCTCTGTCCATCTGAAGTCTGATACTATAGGTAAGACCCTCTATGAACTCTACACCATCTCACTTTTAGTAGGGACCAGCATAACTGCTTGACGAGACAAATCAATAAATCTTGTCTTACACTGGGTGACTATTAGGCTACCCTACTGAACACACTCAAACTGACTGCGTAGCTCATCTCCCTAAAAGAGGGGAGTAATCTTCTCCAAGAAAAGCTGTGAGAATTGAGCCTAAGTGAGAGGAGGTGATCTTGCTAGCCTACCCATCTCATAAACCGGCCACCACCCATTAGTTTAACCATGCATCCGAAAAGCGGTGAAATCCATTCCTTTGGACTCAACTAGTCCAAACATTTCACAGAATCTCATGACAATGGTCCAATAAGTCATGGGCATCCTATGAAGATGCAGCACTAAAATAAGGAGGAGACAACTTTAGGAACCTATCCTTCCTCTTCAGCTCATCAGATAACATAGCGGGCCTAACCTCAGGTTGTGCAAAAATGATAGGCTGAGCAACCCAATGGGTAACACTCTTAGGGTTTGATATCCCTAAACCATTTTCTCTAGGGTACGAGTGGCGGGAGTATGAACTCCTCCCTCAACTAAAGAAGCAGCCGGTGCCATAAGAAACACACCTGCCCGAGCCATACTCTCCATAAGGCCCACCACACAGACCAAGGCGTCCTGAAGTACTAGAGTAGCAGTAAACCCCTCTAGGACCTGTGCTGCTTCCACTAGATCAACATGAGTCAGAATCTGATCATCTAAATCCATATGAGGCTTAGTTAACACTGCTCTAACACGAGCGTGAGTGGCTACAGGTGCTGCACTACCTGTCCTGGGTTAGGGTCTAGCCTTGCCCCAGCCTCGCCCTCTATCCCATGTAGCGGCTAGGACCTGGGGTGTAACAACCCAACAGGTCGTTTTGAGTATTATAACCCTGTTTTTCCATTTACTGCTCAATTTATGCTGTACATTTGTTATGTGACTTGCCAGGGGTAATTGGTTCCGGTCTGATGAGGTTTTGGAATGATTTGGAACGCCTAGTTCCAAGGTTTCAAAATTTAGTTGAAATGGGTGACCAGATGTTGACGTATGTGTAGTGACCAGGAAAAGCTTTGCTAAAGAAATGAAGGTTTTATGGGGTCGAGGTAAAACAATTAGTACAAAAATGAACAATGCACCGGGAAGTAAAGGAAAATTTATTGGCGGAAATAGACGTTTCTGTGGTACATTATGTGACCGCATAATCACTTTGTGGGCCGCATAATGGCCACAAAAGTGAGGCAGAAGAGGGCCAGTTTGGATGAAATTTGCGGTCGACTATGCGACCGCATAACTGTTCGGCGGTCACTATGCGACCGCATAATAGGTATGCGGGCCACACAGTGACCGTATACATAGACAGATGTTTGCCAGTATTGATCACCGATTATGTGACCGATATGTGATCCACATAAACATTATGCGGCCGCATATGCGATCGCAGAACCTATTCCGGAGCTTCATTTTTCTGGTTTTATAAACCCGACCCCATTCTTATAAAACACTATTGGGGGTCATTTTGAAAAGTTTTCATCTCATATTTTAGAGAGAGGTGAGAGCATTTTAGAAAGAGAAAGTGAAGACTTAGTCATTTATCCATCAATTCTTGTTCAAGGTTTGAAGATTTCACAAGGATCTTGCTAGGGCTTCAAAGAGGTAAGAATTGCTTTCCTCAATTCTTCAATTTCGGGTTTGGAGTAAAGATGGGTGATTAATAGTATGATTCTTGGGTTTAAGATTATTATGTATACATACCAATAAGGTTGTCGAACGATTGTTAAGTTCAGATGGGTAAGGATTGGGTTGAAAATGGTAGAAATCTTCATAGACTTTAGTTGAAGATATGAGGGTCGAGTTGATGTCGTACTTTGGTGAAATTTATATGGTTGGACTCGTGGTTGGATGGCAGTTCATATTATGTAACTTTTGTCGGGTTCCAAGACATGGGCCTTACGAGAAATCTTTGAGTTAATTTCGGATTTTATTAGAAAAATTAGTATTTCCTTATGGATTTAATTACAATAATTTGTATTGTGTGAATCAAATTAATTGTGGCTATTTACGAGGCTTTGGGAGACTAATTTTCGTGGCGAAGGCATAGCGGAATAAATAATTACACGGGTTGAGGTAAGTAACAATTATAAATCTGGTCGTGAGGGTATGAAACCCCGGATTTTGGTATCATGTGATTATTTTGGAGGTGGCGCACATGCTAGGTGAGGGCGTATGGGCGTGCACCGAGGGGATTGTGACTTAGTTCATCTCGGGAAACTGTAAAGTTGAATAATTTATTGTTAGCTATATGTCTCTATGTGTTGAAGAAATTTGACTATAAATCATGTTAGAAATCATGCTTAGGCTATGTTATAGTACTTTTGAGACTCGTAGAGGTCGCGTACTTGTTGAATTATTTGCTAATTGTTGTATTGTACTCAGTCATGATGTTTCTTGCATATTATACCTTAGTATTTCTGGATATTTGTTGATATACTATGTTATCTTTGATTGGGCTGATCTTTGGGATTTCTGAGAGGCCGAGAGACTTGAGAGGTTGAGGACTAAGTAAGGTCAAGGGCCTGTCAGTGAGGTAAAGATATTATGGCACGTGAGTTGTCCGTGCAACACCTGAGTTGTCCGTGCAGATTATGGCGCTTGGGCTGTTGGAGCCCCTCCAGAGTTTGTACACACCCCCTAGTGAGTGCGGGTACCCATTGAGTGTGAGTGCTGAGGGCTGAGAGCCGAGTGGTTGAGCTGTTGTGATGCGCTGAGTGATTGTTGCCTAAGAGGCTGTACTTGCTTTGCTTTTGTTGTTGCACTTGGTTGCTATCTGTCATTGTTGTGAAATCTCTGAAAGAATTTATATCTGGATTACTTGAAATTGAACTGTATTAAATTTATTTGACTTAAAGTGCCGGATTTGAAAGCATGTCTATTCTTTGCTGGAACTACTGAAAGTGAACTATAATTGTGTAGCTCTCCATTATCTCCAGTTCCTTAGTTATTATTGTTACTTATTGAGTTGGTTGTACTCATACTGCACCATGCACTTTGTGTGCAGATGTAGGTGTTCCTGAACATAGCGGGTGTTGATCATTTCGCGCAGTTGATTTTCAGGAGGTTTTGAGGTAGCTGTCGTGTTCCACAAACCTTGTATTTCCTTCTCTATCTCTTTGTTTACTGTATTTGGTCTCAGACTATTATAGACCATATTTTTCAGACTTGTACTCATATTAGATTCTCATGTACTCAGTGACATCAGGTTTTGGGAGTGTTGTATCGAAAATTGCTAGATTTTTTGGTATTGTATTAAACGTTACATTTTAAAATTTAAAGGAAATCATGGGTTATTGATGTTGTCGGCTTGCCTAGTATTTAGATAGGCACCATCACGACAGGTTAGGAGTTTGGGTCGTGCCAAGTTGGTATCAGAGTGTAGGTTACATAGGCTCACTAGTCTTGAGCAGGTTTAGTAGAGTCTTGAGGATCAGTACAGAGACGTATGTACATATCTTCGAGAGGCTGCAGAACCCTTAGGAAAATTTCATTTTCTTGTATTCTGTCATGCAAAATTATTGATTCCGGAAACTAAATTATGTTATTCTATTCTCTCACAGATGGTGAGAACACATACTACCGGATCGGACGGTCAGCAACCAGTGCCACCAGTTAGGGCCGCGAGAGGTCGGGGCCAGGGTCGAGGTAGAGGTAGAGGTCGAGGTGTAGCTCGTACCATAGTTGGAACAGCACCTGTAGTACCACCAGTTTCTCCAGCTCAGGAGAAGATTCTAGATATGGCTGAGCCGACAGGATCAGCTCATACACCAGCTGTACCCATTGAGATTCCAGGCCTTCAGGAGACTTTGGCCCAGATATTGGCAGCTTGCACTGGTCTAGCTCAGGTGGTTTGGGCTCAGGCCGCACCTGCCACTTCTCAGGCCGGGGGAGGTACTCATACCCCTATTGCCCGTACTCCAGACCAGGTAGTACAGGGACTTTAGATACCGAGGGCACTAGTAGCCTAGCCGGTTGTAGCTGCTCTGGCCCGAGTAGTTCCTGTTATGGTAGATGATGAGCAGAGAGATTTGACAGATTTGAGAGGCTTCGACCTTCATATTTTAGCGGTGCTGAGTTAGAGGATGCCCAGGGTTTTTTGGATAAGTGTCAGCGGATGCTTCAGACAACGGGTATTCTGGAGACCAGTGGGATCTCATTCACTACTTTTTAGTTTTCTGGGGCTGCCTTCAAATTGTGAGAGTCTTATGAGAGGTGTAGGCCAGTCGGTGCAGCACCCCTTACCTGGCAGCAGTTCTCCGGTCTATTCCTGGAGAAGTTCGTACCTCAGTCCCGCAGAGAGGAGCTGCGCAAGCAGTTTGAGCAACTTTGTCAGGGTGATATGTCCGTGATGCAATATGAGATGCGATTTTCTTAATTGTCCAGTCATGATATCTGGTTGATTCCTACAAACAAGGAAAGGATCAGGAGGTTCATAGATGGTCTCACTTTTTAGCTGCGATTACTTATGACTAGAGAGAGAGTGTGTCTGGTGCTACTTTCGATGAGGTTGCTGACATTGCTCGTCAGATTGAGACAGTTCGTAGCCAGGAGCGGGATGAAAGGGATGCTAAGACGCCTCATAGTTCCGGTGATTTCAGCGGTGTTCCTTCAGGGAGGCTGAGATGGTTTTTACAATGCTCACTCAGGCCAGTCTTCGTTAAGTGAACTACCAGCGCAGAGTTCTCATCAGGCCTCCTCCATGCAAGCTTCTACAGGTAATTCTTTAGGTTATCAGGAGTAGCAGTTGTGTCAGAGCAGGTGTTGTTTCAAGTGTAGAGAATTATGTCATTTCAAAGAGATTGTCCTAGGCTGTTTAGTGAGGCTCCACAGAAGAGTTCTCGACCAACGGCACCAGCACCAGCAGTTACACCACCCGCCCAACCAGCTCGGGGTGGGGGTCAGGAAGCTAGGGGTTGCCCAAGAGGGGGAGGTCGATCAGGTGGCGGTCAGACCCGATTATATGCTTTTCCTGCCAGGCCAAATGTTGTTGCTTCGGATGTAGTGATCACATGTATTGTTTCAGTGTGCCACAGAGAGGCTTCTATATTATTTGACCCTGGTTCTACTTATTCATATGTATCATCGTATTTTGCTCATTATCTGGATATGCCCTGTGAGTCCTTAGTTTCACATGTTAGTATATTTACACCAGTGGGCGATATTATTATTGTGGACCATGTGTATCGGTAGTGTGTGGTAACGATTCGTGAACTGGAGACTAGGGTTGATCTTTTATTACTCGGTATGGTTGATTTCGATGTAATCCTAGGTATCGATTGGTTGTCTCCGCATCATGTTATTATGGACTGTCACGCAACAACCGTGACATTGCCGATGCCGGGGTTGCCGAATGTTGAATGGAGGGGTTCCATAGAGTTTGTTCCTAGCAGGGTAATTTCTTATTTGAAGGCCCAACGTATGGTTGGAAAGGAATGTTTTTCATATTTGGCCTTTGTGAGAGATGTTGATGCAGATACTCCTATTATTGATTCAGTACCGGTCGTGCGAGACTTTCCAAATGTATTTCCTGTAGACCTGCCGGGTAAGCCACCCGATAGGGATATTGATTTCGGTAGTGACTTGGTGCAGGGAACTCGGCACATTTCTAATCCTCCGTATCGTATGGCACCAGTTAAGTTAAAAGAATTGAAATAGCAACTTCAGGAACCCCTTGAAAAAGGGTTTTCTTAGGCCTAGTGTGTCACCTTGGGATGCAACGGTTTTGTTTGTGAAAAAGAAAGATGGTACTATGCTGATGTGCATTGATTATAGGCAGTTAAACAAAGTGACAATCAAGAATAAATATCCTTTGCTGCGTATTGATGACTTATTTGACCAGCTTCAAGGAGCGAGGATGTTCTGCAAAATTGATTTGAGATCTGGGTATTACCAATTGAAAATTTGGGATTCGGATATTCAAAAGACGGCATTCAGAACTCGTTATGGCCACTAAGAATTTCTTGTGATGTCTTTTGGGCTAACCAATGCCCCGGCTGTATTCATGCACTTGATGAACAGTGTATTCCAATCATATCTCGACTAATTTGTCATAGTATTTATTAATGATATACTGGTGTACTCGTGTAGCCAGGAGGAGCATGCACGATATTTGAGTATTGTACTACAGAGGCTGAGAGATGAGAACCTTTATGCCAAATTCTCTAAGTGTGAGTTCTGGCTTAGTTCGGTAGCATTCTTGGGACACATAGTGTCTAGTGAAGAGATTAAGGTGGATTCAAAAAAAAATAGAGGCAGTTTAGAGTTGCCCCAGGCCATCTTCAGTTACTGAGATTCAAAGTTTTCTTGGCTTGGCCAGTTATTATCGTCGCTTCGTGGAGTGTTTCTCGTCTATTGCATTGCCTATGACTAAATTGACCCAGAAAGGTACTTAGTTCAGGTGGTCGGATGAATGTGAAAAGAGCTTTCAGAAGCTCAAGACATCTTTGACTACAGCTCCAGTACTGGTGTTGCCTATAGGTTCAGAGTCTTATACTATGTATTGTGACACGTCGCATATTGGTCTCGGCGCAGTGCTGATGCAAGACGGTAGGGTGATTGCCTATGCGTCCAGACAACTAAAGGTACATGAGAATAATTATCCAGTCCACGATCTTGAGTTAGCAGTTGTTGTTCAAGCCTTGAAAATTTGGCGGTATTACTTGTACGATGTCTAGTGTGAGGTGTATACCGATCATCAGAGTCTACAACATTTGTTTAAATAGAAGGATCTTAACTTGCGGAAGCGAAGGTGGTTGGAGTTGCTAAAGGATTACAATATCACCATTTTCTATCATCCCAGAAAGGCCAATGTGGTGGCCGATACCTTGAGTCGTAAGGCGGAGAGTTTGGGTAGCTTAGCATACTTACCGGTAGAAGAGAGGCCTTTAGCCTTAGATGTTCAGGCCT
The DNA here is from genome assembly GCF_000390325.3 of Nicotiana tomentosiformis. Classification (NCBI taxonomy): domain Eukaryota; kingdom Viridiplantae; phylum Streptophyta; class Magnoliopsida; order Solanales; family Solanaceae; genus Nicotiana; species Nicotiana tomentosiformis. Next base: position 151,593,975 of record NC_090812.1, read on the forward strand.
TGGCTAATCAGTTTGTTAGATTGGATATTTCTGAGCCGAATCGAGTTTTGGTCTGTGTAGTTTCTCGGTCTTCTTTATATGATTGCATTAGAGAGCGCCAGTATGATGATCCACATCTGCTTGTCTTTAAGGACATAGTTTAGCACGGTGATGCCAAGGAAATCACTATTGGAGATGACGCTGTATTACGGATGCAGGGCAGGCTATGTGTGCCTAATTTAGATGGTTTACGCAAGCTGATTCTCCAGGAAGCTCACGGTTCACAGTAATTTATTCATGCAAGTGTCGCGAAGATGCATCAGGATTTAAGGCGAAAGTATTGGTTGAGGCGAATAAAGAAAGATATAGTTGGGTTTGTAGCTCGGTGTTTAAATTGTCAACAGGTAAAGTACGAGCATCAGAGACCAGGAGGATTACTTCAGACACTTGAAATTCCGGAGTGGAAATAGGAGCATATTACCATGGACTTCGTAGTTGGGCTCCTACGGACCTTGAGAAAGTTTGATGTTGTTTGGGTGATTGTAGGTCGGCTAACCAAATCTGCGCATTTTATTCCAATTGGTACTAATTATTCTTCGTAGCGGTTGGTTAGGATTTATATTCGCGATATTGTTCTCCTACACGGCGTGCCGATGTCCATTATTTCAGATCGGGGTACGCAGTTTACCTCACAGGTTTGGAGGGCAATGCAGCGAAAATTGGGCACACAGGTTCAGTTGAGTACAACATTTCACCCTTAGACGGATGGACAGTCCGAGCGCACTATTAAGATATTGGAGGATATGCTACGCACTTGTGTCATTGATTTTGGGGGTTCTTGGGATCAATTACTAACACTCGCGGAGTTTACTTACAATAATAACTACCAGTCAAGCATTCAGATGGCTCTGTATGAAGCTTTATGCGGGAGACGGTGTCGGTCTACGTTGGGTTGATTTAAGCTGAGTGAGGTTAGACTATTGGGTACTGACTTGGTTCAGGATGCTTTAGAGAAGGTTAAAGTAATTCAGGAACGGCTTTTCACAACACAGTCTAGACAGAAGAGTTATGCCGACAGGAAGGTTCGTGCACTTGTTCACATGGTTGGGGAGAAGGTTCTGCTCAAGATTTCACCCATGAAGGGTGTGTTGAGGTTCGGGAGGAAGGGAATGTTGAGCCCTCAGTATATTGGGCCTTTTGAGATACTTAAGAAAATTGGATATGTGGCTTATGAACTTGCTTTGCCACCTAGTATATCAAGTGTTCATCCAGTGTTCCATGTATCCATGATCCGAAAGTATGTCGGGGATCCGTCTCATATTATGGTTTTCAGTACAGTGCAACTGGATGTTAATTTGACTTATGATGTGGAGCGAGTAACTATTTTAGACCAGAATGTTCAAAAACTGAGGTCCAAGAATATAGCATCAATGAAGGTGCAGTGGAGAGGCCATCCAGACGGAGAAGCTACTAGGGAGATTGAACAGGAGATGCGGAGTAAATACCCACACTTATTTAAGACTCCATGTATTATTCTAAACCCGTTCGAGGATGAACATTTGTTTAAGGGGGGGAGAATGTAACGACCCGACCGGTCATTTTGAGTATTATAACCCCGTTTCCCCATTTACTGCTCAATTTATGCTCTACCTTTGTTATGTGACTTGCCAGGGGTAATTGGTTCGGGTCCGGTGAGGTTTTGGAATGACTTGGAACACCTAGTTCCAAGGTTTCAAAATGTAGTTGAAAAGATTGACTAGATGTTGATGTATGTGTAGTGACCCGAAGAATATTTTCTATGGAAATCAAGGTTTTGTGGTGTCGAGGTAAACAAAAGGGCTCGGACCTTTTGGGTTCAAAAATGCACCGGGAAGTAAAGGAAAAATATTTGGCAGAAAAACACATTTTTGCGGTCCATTATGCGACCGCATAATCACTCTGCGGGCGCAAAATGGCCGCAGAAATGAGCTAGAAGAGGGCCAGTTTGGATGTAATATGCGGTCGACTATGCGACCGCATAACTATTCTGCGGTCACCATGCGAACGAACAATAGGTATGCGGGCCGCATAGTGACCTCATACACAGACAGATGTTTGCCAGTATTGGTCACCGATTATGCGACCGATATACAGTCCGCATAACCATTATGTGACTGCGTATGCAACCGCAAAACCTGTTCCAGAGCTTCATTTTTCTGGTTTTATAAACCCGACCCCATTCTTATAAAACACTATTGGGGGTCATTTTAAAGGGTTTTCATCTGATATTTTAGAGAGAGGTGAGAGCATTTTAGAGAGAGAAAGTGAAGACTTAGTCATTTATCCATCAGTTCTTGTTCAAGGTTTGAAGATTTCACAAGGATCTTGCTAGGGCTTCAAAGAGGTAAGCATTTCTTTCCTCAATTCTTCAATTTCTGGTTTGGAGTAAAGATGGGTGATTAATAGTATGATTCTTGGGTGTAAGGTTATGGAAGGATTGTTAAGTTCAAATGGGTAAGGATTGGGTTGAAAATAGTAGAAATCTTCATAGACTTTAGTTGAAGATTTGAGGGTCGACTTGATGTCGTATTTTGGTGAAATTTATATGGTTGGACTCGTGGTTGGATAGGCATTCATATTCTGTAACTTTTTTCGGGTTCCGAGATGTTGGCCCTACGGGCGATTTTTGAGTTAATTTCAAATTTTATTGGAAAAATTGATATTTCCTTATGTAATTAATTAAGATAATTTGTATTGACTAAATCGAAATAATTGTGCCTAGATACGAGGCTTTCGGAGACCAATTCTCGTGGCAAGGGCATAGAAGAGTAAATAATTATACGGCTTGACATAAGTAACAATTATAAATCTTGTCCTGAGGGTATGCAACCCCGGATTTTGGTATCATGTGATTATTTTGGAGGTGGCGCACATGTTAGGTGACGAGCGTATGGGCATGCACCGAGGGGATTGTGACTTGGTCCGTCTCGGGAAACTGTAAAGTTGAATAATTTATTGTTAGCTATATGATCTCTATATGTTGAAGAAATTTGACTATAAATCATGTTATAAATAATGCTTAGGCTATGTTATAGTACTATTGAGACCCGTAGAGGTTGCGTACTTGTTGAATTATTTGCTAATTGTTATCTTGTACTCAGTCATGATTTTTCTTGCATATTATACCCTAGTCTTTCTGGATATTTGTTAATATACTATGTTATCTTTGTTGGGGCGGATCTTTTTGATTTCTGAGAGCCCGAGAGACTTGAGAGGTTGAGGACTGAGTAAGGCCGAGGGCCTGTCGATGAGGTAAGGATATTATGGCACGTGAGTTATCTGTGCAGGATATTATAGCACGTGAGTTGTCCATGCAGATTATGGCACTTGGGTTGTAGGAGCCCCTCCGGAGTCTGCACACACCCCTAGTGAGCGTGGGTCCCCATTGAGTGTGAGTGCTGAGGGCTAAAAGCCGAGTGGTTGAGCTGTTGTGATGAGCTAAGTGACTGTTGCATGAGAGGCTGTAATTACTTTGCATATGTTGTTGCACTTTGTTGCTATCTGTCATTGTTCTGAAATCTCTGAAATAATTTATATCCGGATTACTTGAAATTGAACTGTATAAAATTGATTTGACTTAAACTGCCGGATTTGAAAGCATGTCTATTCTTTGCTGGAACTACTAAAAGTGAACTATGACTATGTAGCTTGTCATTATCTTCAGTTCCTTAGTTATTATTGTTACTTGCTGAGTTGGTTGTACTCATACTACACCCTGCACTTCGTGTGCAGATCCAGGTGTTCCTGAACATAGCGGGTGTTGATCATTTTGCGCAGTTAATTTTCAAGAGATTTTGAGGTAGCTGTCATGTTCTGCAGACCTTATCTCTCCTTCTCTATCTCCTTGTTTACTGTATTTGGTCTTACACTATTATAGACCATATTTTCCAGACTTGTACTCATATTAGATGCTCATGTACTTAGTGACACCAGGTTTTGGGAGTGTTGTATCGGAAATTGCTAGATTTTTTGGAATTGTATTAAACATTACGTTTTTAAATTTAAAGGAAATCGTGGGTTATTAATGTTGTCGTCTTGCCTAGTACTGAGATAGGCGCCATCATGACAGGTAAGAATTTCGGGTCGTGACATGGGGCTCCGGCTCCTGATTAGCTATAGCCGAAGCACGTGTCCTCACCATCTGTGAAAGAATAAGAGAATAAAGATTCTAACTTAGTCAGAAAAAAGTCGCATGATAGATAAAGAAAGAAATTAAAGTTTTGCTAAAGCCTTGTAGTCTCTACAAGATAAGTACAGACGTCTATGTAGTGATCCTCACAACTCTACCAAGCTTGCTCATGACTTGTGAGACCTATGAAACCTAGGGCTTGATACCAACTTGCCACGACCCAAAATATCATTCAAGGAGTCGTGATGGCATCTAACACCACTTGCTAGGCAAGTCAGTACATAGCAACAATAAGTAAAGCAAGTTTAACAGTTATAATAAAGATAAAGAACGAAACTCATAAATATATAATTAGGCTACAACCTAATGTTGTCTATCCTCTTCCCAATATTTGGTCACAAGTACATGTGCTACTAAGGTCACTTAATACAAAGTCTGCAAGAAAATACAGTATTGTCTAGTACAATGAACCGTGATAAAAGGATAGGAAGGGGACTCCAGGTCTGCGAACGCCATTTAGCACTATCTCAAGTCTCCTGAATAGTCTGAGATAATCACCCATAGGAGCACTGCTAGGACCAACACTAGAAACTGCCCAAGAAAGTGAAAAAGTATTACATGAGTGCAACCGACCCCACGTACTCAGTAAGTATCGAGCCTAACCTCGACGAGATAGTGACAAGACACTTACTATAAACCTATACAAGTAATAAGTAGAAAGCAATGGCTAAATAGAAAGAAGTGTATGGTCATAAAATATAAATAAGTCAATAAATGACGAGGTTCCCATAAATAATATCATGGCACAATCTTATAAACAAACATTATAGCGGAGAACAACAACCAAGAATAAGTACAATACATTATATCTGATGTGTCTTGCATCCCGATCCAAACATATACCGTTGTAGCGTACAACCCGCTACAATAAAAATACCATCAATACTCAATACCGTTGTGGCGTGCGACTAATCCAACCTCAATATTATCGACAATAAATACCGTCGTGGCATGAAATCTGATCCAACATATCAATTCATATGACAACATCCAAAAACTAATCAAGTATAGAGAAACTCACAACATAACATAAAAGAGAACTAAAACATATCATTCAGAAAGTAAATATGAACGCGACCAAAGAATGATAGACAATCCAGTGTTCAAGAACTAGCCTCATACTTATATATAACAACAAAGACTTCAACAAGTTATAAATACAAGAACAATCTAATGGTCACACAATACATTATAGCATAGTAGAGTAAGATAAACAAAGTAAAGGCATAAGGCAAGTAAAGGCATAGGATAGGTAAAGGCATGAAGCATGTAAAGGCATCTATCTAATAACATGTATGGGCATGTAACAAATAAGGGCATACAAATAGTAAATCATGAAGCAAGTAGAAGCATGTGACAAATAAAGCATGTAAAATAGTCATTATAACAAGTAGAAGCATGAACTAAGTAAGGACATGGTATATTTAAAGGCGTGAAATAAAATAGTTCCTCCACATGCTTTAACCCATGACAAAGCATTTACACTTTTCACCTTGCATATAGGACGTCCCCACATATAGATCACCTAGCAAACACACCAATCACCTTCTAATTCCCTCAAATCAAGGTTAACCACGATATTTTGCCTCTTTCCGAAACAAAATTAACAATCCAGCACAGCTTTTCCGTTAGAACAAGCTTCCAAACCACTTATATCTAGTCAAATAATGCCCAAATAAGTAAAAATAAGTTTTAAAAACTATCCTAGTACCAAAAAGGTTCGATCTTTAATATATTTAAAAAGAGTTAACATTAGCCCACATGGTCGAAGTTTGAAATTATGACTGATTCTCGTTTAGCCCCTGAGTCAAAAAATGTGATTTTCATCAAGATTCGACCTTAAAACTCAAATTTCTACACTTTAAAGCACTAGATTCAAGTATAAAAATCTATGCGAATTCATGAGAATAAATCAAAACTAGATAAATATTACTAACTTTAGAAGTTGGGATAAAACTCCTCTCAAAAACCACCCAAATACATTGTCTAGGTCTCAAAAATAGTGAAAAGTGGCTAAATCCTGATTTCAACCCTTTATAGACCTCGACGAACTTTACTAGTGGCCAGTGACCATCGTGTTCGAGAGCCCAACTCTTATTTGTGTAAGCCAAACCCCAGCCAAGCCTTCGCATTCTTGGCATACCTCTACGCGTTCGCGAAGAGAAAATCCCACTACCTCCCAGAAGACTTGGAATCCTTCGCGTTTGCAATTTACCATTGCGTTCACGTAGAACAAATGTTCCATGGCCCAACTCTTTCGACCTGATTGCTAGACCACCATCGTGATCACGGAGAACATTTTCCCCCAGCGGCAGAAGACACTACGGATCGCGGTACTAGCAACGCGATCGTGTAGAACAACCTGCACCCAACCACAATCGCATTACATGATCACGAGACAAGCTCTGTGATCCAAAACTTTAACACTAGCAGATCAGCTAACTTAACGATGCCAAGAATGATCTGAAACTAACTCGAGCGCTCCCTCCCCCGGCCTACTCCAAATATCAACATAAGTATAGAAATCTCACATGGATTCGCTCATAAGCTGAAAACATTAAATTAACATCAAGTCAAGATTCGCACATCAAAATGCAAAGATTTCAAAGTTCTTAACCTCAAAATTCTAAATTTTCACAAATAAGAGGTGAAACAGTCTTGGGTCACCAGAACCCAACCAAACATGCGTACAAGTCCAAAATTATCATACAAACTTACTCGAATTTCCAAAATAATTAACCAAGGTCGTTTATCTACAGTATTGACCGTGGTCAACTCCAACTATTTTAAAGTTGAAAAAGCAAGTTCTCTGTCAAAAATCATATTTAGACTTTTAGGAAATCAAAACGGACCATAAACAATTCATAAATCATCAAATAAAGCTACATAAGTTCTTAAATCATTAAATGAGAAGTTAGAACTCAAAATGACATGTCGGGGTCGTTACAGTTGAATTCATTTTATTGTGCATGCCATAGAGATATTTGGATAGAAGGGTCGATAGATAAAGTGTAGTTCGGTTCTTAGTTAGTTGCCAAGTTAGACTTGCTAGTAGAGCTTTATTTTTTTAAGTTAGTTTCTGAATGCGTAAACCACTAGAGTACTTTGGTGTAGTTATAATTTTTAAGTTTAGATGATGTAGTTTCATTTTGGTAGTTGTCGAGCCGTCAAGAAAATCACATTCATATTTCTCGAATTCTTTTAGCAATCGAGCATGGGATCAAGATGTACTGCATAAATTAGTTTGAAATACTACTTAGTGAGACACATATTTATCAAAATAAGTGTTGATGCCCATGTCGAGGAAGCTAGTTTTTCAACCAACAAGTTGCATTTTGAAATAATATATGATAAATCAAGTAATTTTTCAAGGGAAAATGGCTGAAGATAGGAAACCTACATATTTACCAAATGAATTTCCTTCAGTAATGTTAAAGGAACAAAGCATGTAAATTCTATCTCTTTCATTGCAATTTTAGATCAAAAGATTTTTTGTAACGACTCAACCGGTCGTTTTGGGCTTTAAGGTTCCGTTCAATGGTTCGAGGTCTTGAGCGGAATCATATTGTGTATTATAACTTGCGAGCATAGTTGGATTTGATTTTTAGATGTTTTGAGAGGTATTTGGATGAATGATTATTACTTTAGAAGCTTAAGTTGAAAATATTAACCAAGGTTTGACTTTTTGTTGAAACGACCCAAGAACAATATTTTGATGGATGTGCTAGGTTTGTATCGTATTTTGGACTTAGGCAAGTGCCCGAAATCAAATTCAGAGGTTCGTAGGTTGATATGTGTTATTTTGCCGCATATTGGCAATTTGAGGTTTAGAAGTTTGATTGTATGTTGACTTCATAGTTATCGTGTTTGGATTTCTTTTTCGGGACTTGGAATAGGTCTATTTTGTTATTTGGAACTTGTTTACAAATATTGGCGTAATTTCGAGTTGATTTGATAGGAATCGGACGTGCTGTTGTGTTTTTAGAAGTTCTTGAGTTTCTTGTTGATTTCATGTGTTTTAGAGGCCTGGTTCATGGATTTAGATGTTATTTTGATGATTTGATCACACAGGCAAGTCTGTGTTATGTATTTAGATTTGTGTTGATGTTTATTGTGGAGCCCCGAGGGATCTGGTGAGTTTTGGAGGCGTTTCAGAGTGTTTGATAGAGTTTAAGTTCTATTGGTTTTGCACAAGTACTTCACGTCTCGCATTTGTGAGATATGGATCGCATTTGCGAGATTTGGCTGGGGTCTGCTAGATTCGCATTTGCGAACATTCTGTTCACTTTTGTGATGGGGATTTGGGCTAGGAAATGGTAGCATTTGCGATCAATTTGATCGCTTTTGCGATACATCCACAGTTCGCAATTGCGAATTATTCGTCGCATTTGTGATGACAACAAGGGTGTGAAGGTATTTGCTTTTGCGATCATTTCCTCTCATTTGCAAGGTTCACATTTGTAGGGTTCACATTTGCGAACCCCATTTCCCATTTGCGATACTTGCGACTGGACATAAAAGTTAAGGGGCGGGACTTTTGTCTCATTTTCATATTTTGGAACCCTAGACTCGGTAAGAGATGATTTTAAGGAGGGATATTCATCTATAATCATTGGGTAAGTGATTTTGATCAATTTTTAACTATTTTATATGAGATTTAATAGGAAACCTATGAGAATCAAAGTGAAATTTTTAGAAATATTGTATATGTTTTGAAAATAGAGGATTTGAGTTTTTAGAGTCGGTTTGGACTCAGATTTTGAAACAAAACACACACATGGACTCGTGGGGCTATGGGTAGTCGGAATCTACCCTTGGACCCAGATTTTGACTGGACAAGTCCGGATTGAGTTTTGTTGACTTTGGAGAAATTGTGTAAGGAGAAATTGACTTTGGACCCAGATTATGTCGATTTTGGTTAGATTTGAGCTGACCGGAGGTGAATTGTAAGGGGAAAGCTGTATTAGAGTAATGATTGCGGGCGTTCGAGGTATGTATCTTGCCTAACGTTGTGTGGGGAAACAACCCCGTAGGGATTGGTTTGTTTGCACTATTTGAACTACGTAAAAGACGTTTACGCAAGGTGACAAGTGTGTACACGGTCTTATATGTGGAAATTTGACCGATTTAGGCTCTTAGGTTTCTTATATCCATTAAACTGAAGTTGTTCCATCGTGTTATGTGACCCATTGTTAATTTACCCTTATATGCTTTATTTGAATTTGTTGGTTCATGTTCTATCTTATATTGCAAAATTTACTCATACATGCTTTAATTGTAATTGTTGCCACTTTATTGTTACATGTTATCTCCTCAGTAGTTGATTATTCTTATTTGAAGATATTGTTACATGTCATATCTTCAGTAGTTGGTTATCCTTATTTGAAGTCGATGTTACATGTTATCTCTCTTATTGTCAACCTACTCTTACTTGAAGTTTTTCTTACTTGTTATCTATTTCATTGTGGAGTTTAACCTTTTGTTTCATTGTAGTGTTGTAATTCTTGTGTTGATTTACTTGTCGTACCCCCATGTTATTAACGTTTTTGTTGTACATTGTGTTGTTGAGCCGTGGGCTATGTGTGGTCGTGGTATTTGAATTGTTGTTATGAAAATGTTGTGGTATATGAGCATATGTGGTGTTGGTTGTTATATTGTACTGTTATATTTTTAGCACATGTGGAAGTGTTGAGAGGATTGTCGGGGTATTCGCACGTGAGTTGTCCGTGCTTTTGTTACTATTGATATTTTGCACAGGTGACGGGACAAGGCGTGATATTTATGTTGAGATTGCACATATGGCCAGACAAGGTGGGATAATTATTATGCGCATGTGGCGAGACACGGCAGGCATTTACTTTTTTGTAGCGCACGTGACGAGACAAGGGGGCATTATCAATAATGATCTTTTTGTGGTGATGTGCCTATTTTGTGTGAATCATGCATACTGCGGGTTTATTTTTTTATTTCCAATGTTCCATTCGTTGTCCCTGATCGTACTTGTTGACTCGAGTTGTGATAGTACACTTGCACAAGCATACACGTAATCCATCACTTATATTAGTCCAAGAACATGAACCTTGAATTTTTTGATCATTTACATGCATGCTTGTATACCTTCCTTCTATGAATGAGTTGTACTATTGGAATGTGAGTTGTCCGTGCAGACATGAGCTATTGTAATTATTAGCACATGAGTCGTCCATGCAGATATGAGGTATTAATGGTATTGGCATGTGCATCGTTCATGCAACGCGTGAGTTGTCTGTGCGGTTGTGATTTGTACTATGGGCACATTATTGGGTTGTTACTTATTCCTTACATGATTTCATTGGACTTTAACTGTATTATGCTTACTTTATGATGTCATTACCTGCTTGCTACTTGTTTCTAATTATTACTTTTAGTTTCCATTTGCAAGTAATGTTATTGTTATTACCATGTTTCACTTTATATTGATATTGTTCCCTGTTAGTTTTATATTCATACTCGTACAGGTTATTATGTCTAGTTAGTGTCTTGACCGTTCCTCGTCACTACTCCACCGAGGTTAGTCTTGGTACTTTTTGGGTACCGTCGTGGTGTACTCATGCTGTTCTTATTGCACATTATTGTGCAGATCCAAGTATCTCGAAGCGTGTTGTTCATTATGTTACTGACCGAGTATTGCTGTGGAGACTCCATGGTATAGCCTGCAGGCCTCGGAGTCACCTTTAAAAGTTTTACTTTGTACTGCTTATTTCTATTCTGGAACAGTTGCACTTAGAGATTTTATATTGAACTCAGTAGAGCTTGTGACTTGTACTACCAATTTTGGGGTGTTGTATTTCTACTTTGGAATGTTGGCTTTGTATAGAAAATTCTGGTTCATGTTTAATAATGGATTGGTTAAAATCTGTTATTAATTCCTTAACTAGTCTTAGAGACTATGTGCCAGCACGATTCCTAAGGAGGGATTTTGGGTCATGACAAGTTGGTATCAGAGCTCTAAGTTCATAAGTTCTACGAGTCATAAGAATGTTTAGTAGTGGCTTGCAGATCGTTATGGAGATGTTTGTACTTAAGTTCGAGAGGCTACGAAACTATTAGGAAACTTCACTTTTTTTAATTCCTATCGAGCGAGTTTATTGATTGGGTTTGAGCCTTTGTCATTCTATTCTCTCATAGATGGTGAAAACACGAGCTGCAGTTACTGATGATAATGCACCCATAGTCGGTGTTGCTAGGGGTCGGGATAGAGGCAGAGGTAGAGGCGGAGGCTGAGGCTGAGGAGGAGCACATGCTACAGCTAGAGCACCTACCAAAGCAGCGGCTGGGGAGCCACTAGTAGCTCTAGTTGGGGGACAGGCACTCAAGGCGCATGTTGCTACCCCTGGACTTTAGAAGATGTTAGCGCAGTTCTTGAGTATATTTGGTACATTGGCTCAGGCAGGATTGATTCCAGCTCCACCAGCTACTTCAAATATCGGGGTAGGAGCTCAGAGTCCCGCCGCCCGTACTCCAGAGCAGCGGATCCATATTGGTTAGGTTTCGAGTGTTATGCCAGAACAACAGGAGCATCTGATGAGGAGAAGCAGAGACTCTAGAGGTTTAAGAAGTATCACCCTCCTACTTAGAGTTGCATAGATACCGAGGATGCGCAGAGCTTTTTAGAGAAGTGCCATTGTATTTGTAACGTCCCGGCTGATCGTTTTGAGAGTTGTAACCCCATTCCCCCATTTACTACTCATTTTATTTTTTATAGCTATATTGTCACTTACCGTGGTAGTCACTTTGAGTCCGAAGAGATTTCGGAATGAATTGAGACACTTAGTCTCAAGGTTGAAAACTTAAGTTAAAAAGGTTGACCGGATATTGATTTATGTGTAAATAACCGCCGAATAGAGTTTTGATGATTCGAATAAATTTAAGTTTGAAAGTTTGACTGGGTAGTTGACTTTTTGATATCGGAGTGGGAATCCAGTTTTTAAAAATTTCATACCTCTGTTATGTCATTTATGACTTGTGGGAAAAATGTGAGGTCAATCGGACTTGATTTGAGAGGTTTCAACATCGAATGTAGAAGTTGGGGTGTGATTTGTGATTTTAGCATTATTTGATTTGGTTTGATGTTTCGACTAAGTCCGTATGATGTTTTAGGACTTGTTGGTATGATTGGTTGAGGTCCCGGGGGCCTCAGGTGAGTTTCAGAAGGTTAACGGATCAATTCTGAATTTGGAGAACAGTTGAAGAATTTCTGTTGTCCAGCTCTGGTTTCCTTCTACGCGTTCGCGAGAGAGGTCTCACATTCGTGAAGGGGAACTGGGGCAGGCGAGTGTTTGTTTTTCACGTTCACGAATCAAGGGACACGTTCGTGACGGGTGAGGACCAGTGTGCATTGCAAACGTGAGAGAGGCCACGCGTTCGCGAAAAAGAGTGAGGGTTGGGGTGTACTTTACGCGTTAGCCTATGCATTCGTGAGTGAGGCATCGCATTCACGAAGGCATGGGACCCCTGGTCATCGCATTCGCGAAGAGGAAATTTTGGGCAGCACATTTTGTGCTTCGCGAACGCGAGGAAATTGTCGCGTTCGCGAAGAAGAAATCCCTAGGCAGAAACTTTAAGTTTTGAAAATGGGACTTCTATTTTTACCGATTTGGAGCTCGGGTTGAAGCGATCTTCTTGAGATTTTCAAGAAAAACATCAGGGTAAAAGTTCTTAACTAAATTATGGTCAAAGTACCCGAATCTATGGTAGTTTTTAACATTTAATTGGCGGATTAAGTTGGAAAAAATATGAAAATCCCTAAGTTTAGATTAAAGATTTGAGGATCGAATTGATGTCGGAAATTTAGTGATTTTTGGTATGGCTGGACTAGTGTTGAATGGGCATTCATATTTTGTAACATTTGTCGGGGTTCCGAGACGTGGCCCCCACGGGCGATTATTGGGTTAAATTTTGGATTTTGTTAGAAAATTTGTATTTTCATATGGAATTTATTCTTTTAATTTGAATTGATTGAATCGAATTAATTGTGACTAGATACGAGGCTTTCAGTGGCCAATTCACGAGGCACAAGCATAGCAGAGCAAATAATTACACAAGTCGAGCTAAGTGATTTGTCTAACCTTATGTGGGGGAAATTCCCCTTAGGATTGGTATTGATATGATAATTGTGATATGTTGAAAGTCGTGTACGCGAGGTGACGAGTGTGTACACGGGCTAAATGTGGAAAACTTTGGTTTTAAATTGTGTAGATATCTGTTACACATTAATTAAATTATTTTATCCGGTTATATTCATCTTCATTGATCTATTTTTTTATATTTTAAATTTTCCTGACATTTTTCTTCTAATTGCTTCACTTGTTTAGTTGAAACTTTGTTTCTTTTATTTTGTGCGGATTATTTGAAAGTTTAATTTTTAATTTAATTATTATTAATATAAAATATTTGACATTAATTTTTTTTTGTATTGAGGCATGATGTTAAATATTTGAAATATTATTTTTGTTGAGTTATTCACTTCTGAATACTTTTGTGATATTTTATATTCATTGTGATTGAGTCGTGAGCTCCTTATTGTGGAAAATAATGTTGTTGTTGATTTATTTTTGCAAACTGAAATACTTGGGCCCTTGAGGTGCAAATTATGATATAGATACGCATGCGGTGGTATAAGGTCTGGGTGTTGAAACATATGCGGTGAGATAAGGGTAGCTTGATACGCGTGGATAGTTGGGGAACTACTAGAAGTGATGCGGTGTGATAAGGGTGGCTAAAACGCGGGATGCTATTTCTGGAAAAATATTTTCTTTAAAATTAATTGTGAAGGCTCCCATGGTGAATTTATTTATAATTTGGGACTACGAGGCGGTACCTCGGGAGTGCCCCTGTTGATTAATTCTTTTTGGCAGCATTTGCCCTTGGTTGTTTTGTGACTTTCTTTAAAGTTGCAAATTTCTATTTTCTTTCAGCGTCCGCAGACCTCTGACTCCCCTTCTATCCTTTTTATATTGTTTTCCTTATTCTCTTTAGACTCTGATGTATAGAGACAATTAGAATAATTTCTTAGAAGCTTGTGAATTGTTTCTACCGGATTTTGGGAGTTGTAATTTGTTAAATTTGCAGTACTTATTTAGTTCATCTGTTAAGGATAGGATTTCAGATTTATATTTAGTTATTCCGCAAATTGTTAAGCTTACCTAGTCTTAGAGACTAGGTCCCATCACGACATCCTACAAAGGGAATTTGGGGTCATGACAAGTTGGTATCAGAGCTCTAAGTTCATAGGTGTTATGAGTCACAAGCAGGTTGAGTAGAGTCTCGCAAATCGGTACGGAGACGTGTGTACTTATCTTCGGTAGGCTATATAACTGTTAGGAAAATGTTCACTTCTTTGATTCCTTATCGTGAGCATTTGTTGACTTCGAAATTCTAAACCATTGTCTTTCTATTCTCTCAGAAATGGTGTGGACACACACAACTGGATCCGATAATCAGACACTGACGCCCCATGTTCCAGCGGTATTCCAACTACTCCCAGACCTCAGGTTCTATATTATGCACTATCAGTGTCTATTGTACCTCATACGGGGTGCTTTCAGTAGGCAGTCCAGTCGATTAGGCCCAAGCCAGTCTCAACAACCACATCCTCCGAGGGCTTGTTTTGAGTGTGGTGACACTCGTCATATCATGAGGGATTTCCCCAGACTTAGGAGTGGTGCACCTCCACAGATATCTTAGGCCCCAACCATTCCACAGGGCCCTAAGGCTTCTCAAGCCATGATTATTACACAAGTTGCTACTCCACGTGCACAGCCAGCTAGAGGTGGAGGTCAGACAGGTAGAGGTCGCCCTAGATGGGGAGGCCAGGCCAGATATTATGCCCTTCCTTCTGCGATGGAGGCAGTTGCATCCGATTCTGTTATCATAGGTATTGTTCTGGTCTGTCATAGGGATACATCAGTCTTATTTGATCAATGCTCCACTTATTCTTATGTGTCATCTTATTTTGCCCCGTATTTGAGCATATCCCGTGATACTTTGAGTTCTTCTGTTTATGTATCTACACCCGTGTATGATTCTATTATTTTTTACCGCGTGTATCGATCTTGTTTGATTATTATCAATAGTTTTGAGATAGAACAAATTTATTATTTCTCATTATAGTGGATTTCGATACTATTTTGGGCATTGACTGGTTGTCGCCCTATCATGTCATCCTTGATTGTCATGCCAAGATGGTGATGTTTGCTATGCTAGGTCTACCGCGGCTAGAGTGGAGAGGTACCTTAGATTATGTTCCTAGCAGGGTTATTTCATTTCTTAAGGCTCAACGAATGGTTGAGAAGGGTGTGATTCGTATCTGGCTTATGTGAGAGATGTTAGTGTTGATACTCTTACCGTGGAGTCAGTTCCTAAAGCAAGGGATCTTCTAGATGTATTTCCAGTGGATCTTCCGGGTATGCCGCCTGGTAGAGATATTGACTTTGGCATTGATTTGTTACCGGGCACTCAGCCCATTTCTATTTCACCAAATCGTATGGCCCCAGCAGAATTGAACGATTTAAAAGAACAGTTATAGGAACTACTTGATAATGGTTTTGTTTGGCCCAGTGTATCTCCTAGGGGTGCTCATGTCTTGTTTCTGAAGAAGAAGGATGGTTCTATGTGGATGTGTATTGATTACCACTAGTTGAACAAGGATACAGTGAAGAACAAGTATCCATTGGAACGTATTGATGACCTATTCAATCAACTTTAGGGTGCCAGAGTGTTCTGTAAGATCGACTTGCATTCAAGCTATCATTAGGTGAATTTCGGGAGCCATGTATCCCAAAGAATGATTCCAGGACTCGGTATGGTCATTATGAGTTCCTTGTGATGTCTTTTGGGTTGACCAACACCCCAACAATATTTATGCATTTGATAAATAGTGTATTTTAGCCCTATCTGGATTTGTTTGTCATTAAGTTTACTGACGACATTATGGTGTATTCCTGGAGTTGGGAGGATCATGAACAACACCTGAGGACTGTGCTTCAGACTTTGAGAGAAAAGAAGTTATATGCAAAATTTTGAAAGTGTGAATTCTGGCTTGATTCAGTGGGATTTTTAGGACATATAGTTTCGTGCGAAGGGATCAAGGTAGATACGAAGAAGATCGAGGTAGTGCAGAGTTGGTCCAGACCATCCTCAGCTATGGAGATCTAGAGTTTTCTTGGTTTGGCGGGGTATTATTGCCGATTTGTAGAGGGTTTCTCTTCTATTGTCGCGCCTGTTTCAAAATTGACCCAGAAGGGTGCTCCATTTAGGTGGACCGAGGAATTTGAGGAGAGATTTATAAAACTTGAGACATTTTTTACTACCGACCAAGTATTGGTATTGCTCACCGGAGTCTACAACATTTGTTTAAATAGAAGGATCTTAATTTGTGGTAGCAGAGGTGGTTGGAGTTGCTTAAGGATTATGATATCACCATTATCTATCACTCCACAAAGGACAATATGGTGGTTGATGCCTTGAGTCGTAAGGCAGAGAGTTTGGACACTTTAGCATACTTACCGGTAGCAGAGAGCCCTTTAGCCTTGGATGTTCAGGCGTTGGCCAACCAGTTTTTTAGGTTGGATATTTCCGAGCCGAGCTGAGTTTTGGCTTGTGTGGTTTTTCAGTCTTCTCTTTATGATCGTATGATTGTATCAGAGAGAGTAAGTATGATAATTGTGTATTACAGATGCAGGGCAGGCTATGTGTGCCCAATGTAAATGGTTTGCAGGAGTTTATTCTCTAGGGGGCTCACAGTTCGCGGTACTCCATTCATCTAGGTGCCGCGAAGATGAATCATGACTTGAGACAACACTATTGGTGGAGGTGGATGAAGAAATACATAGTGGAGTATGTCGCTCGGTGCCTAAATTGTAAATAGATGAAATATGAGCATCAACGACCAGGTGGATTGCTTCAGAAGTTAGAGATTCAAGAATGGACATGAGAGCGGATCACTATGGATTTGGTTGTTTGATGCATTTTGGGTGATTGTGGATAGATTGATCTAGTCAGATCATTGCATTCCTATAGTTACTACTTACTCTTCGGAGCAGTTGTCTCAGGTTTACATTCGCGAGATTGTCAAGCTTCATGAAGTACCAGTATCCATCATCTCTGACCGAGTTACGCAACTTACATCATAGGTTTGGAGAGTTGTACAGCGAGAGTTGGGTACCGGGTAGATTTGAGTACAACATTTCATCCTCAGACTGATGGGCAGTCCGAGCGCACTATTCAGATACTGGAGGATTGCTTCCTGCGCGTGTGATAGATTTTGGGAGTGCTTGGGATCAGTTTTTGAAACTTGTAGCGTTTACTTACAACAACAGTTATCAGTCGAGCATTCAGATGGCGCCGTATGAGGCCTTACATGGTAGGAGGTACCGGTCTCCAGTGGGTTGGTTAGAGCCGGGCGAAGCTAGACTATTAGGTGCAGACTTGGTTCAGGCTACTTTGGAAAAGGTTAAGTTAATTCAGAATCGACTCTGTACATCCCAATCTAGACAGAAGAGTTATGCGGATCGAAAGGTTCGTGATGTTGCATTCATGGTTAGTGAGCGGGTCTTGCTCCGGGTTTCGCCCATGAAGGGTGTTATGAGATTCGGGAAGAAGGGTAAGTTGAGCACTAGGTATATTGGGCCTTTTGATATCCTTGAGAGACTTGGGGGGGGGGCTTATAGACTTACATTCCCACCTAATCTCACTGCAGTTTATCTAGTGTTCCATGTTACCATGCTCTGGAAGTATCCCGATGATCCATCTCATGTGTTAGACTTCAACATAGTCCAGTTGGACAAGGATCTATCTTATGTTGAGGAACCCATGGTATTTTGGACAGACATGTTAGAATGTTGAGATCGAAGGGCATTGCTTCCGTAAAAGTACAGTGGAGGGGTCTTGGGAGACCGAGCATGATATGCGTAGCTATTATCATCATATTTTCACCACTCCAGGTATAATTCTAAACGCATTCGAGGATGAACGTTTGTTCAATAGGGAGAATATGTAACGACTCGACAGGTCGTTTTGAGAGTTGTAACCCCATTCCCCCATTTACTGTTCATTTTGTACTTTTAAAGTTGTATTGTGACTTTCCGGGGTAGTCAGTTCGAGTCCGGAGAGATTCGGGATGAATTAACACGATTAGTCTCAAGGTTGAAAACTTAAGTTGAAAAGGTTGACCGGATATTGATGTCGCGAGCCAATTTATCAATTTAAATCTCATTTACAGGAGTAACAATTAATTTCATAAACAAGCAAGAATAATAATTCATTTAATTCCAAGGATTTTCCAATTTATTAATTAGCTTCTCAAGCTGAAATAAATTACTAAAGTATAGTGTAATTAATATTATTAAGCACGATTTCTGTCGAGGACGTATGGCCCGATCCAGAGTGTCATGTACACTGCCAAGGGACGTGCGACGTGATCCATAGATGCATCTATCCTGCCGAGGCGTTCTGCCCGCTCCACAAGAAAGGAGGACATTTTCTTATGTGCCTCCGGAAGGACAGTATGTTTATTATAAGATAAATTTGGGAGGAGAACAATTTTTTTAACAATTAATTGATTTAAATAGAAAATCAAGCCTATGAGATTTCCATCCTTTAATATCTTTATCAAACAATTCACAATATATTCATATATATATATATATATATATATATATATATATATATATATATATATATATATATATATATATCAATTAATATTAATTAATCAAAGAATACAATTTACACAAGTAATACATGCTTTGAGTCCTAAACTACCCGAACTTTAGCAATAATAGTACCTACGCACGGACTCTCGTCACCTCGTGCGTACATAGCTCCCACAATAAGGAATAATTATTTAATCTTAATCACCTATGAGGTAATTTCCCCCTCACAAGATTAGACAAGAGACTTACCTCGTCTTGCTCCAATTTAATCCACTATAAGGCCTTTTCCATGATTATCAAACTCCGTCTGGCTCGAATCACGCCAAAATAATTCGATACAATCACTAAATATTATAGGAATCAATTCTATAAGAAAATACTACATTTTAAAGAAAAGATCCGAAATTAATTAAAATTTCACCTGCGGGGCCCACATCTCGGAATCCGGCGAAAGTTATGAAATCCGACAACACATTCAATTACGAGTCCAACCATACCAGTTTCACTCAAATCCGACTCTGAATCGATACTGAAATCTCAAAATTTCGTTTCTATGAGATTTCTAAACTTTTTCCAAATTTTAATGTCAAAACACTAATTAAATTGTGAAAAGAATGATATATTCGTGTATATTGATGAAATCCGAGTTAGAATCACTTAACCCAAATGTCTTTCCTTGAAAATCTGTCAAAAGTCGCCTTTGTTCAAGCTCAAGTTTGTCAAAAATGACAAATAAGTTGAATGCTTCTGTTTTTATAACTTACAGATCTGCCCAGTTCGATCTTGGGAGCTCGATCTTTCCAGTTCGATCTTGGGAGCTAGATCTTGGGATTCGACTTTTGTCAGGGACCTCGATTTTGTCAGGGGGTTCGAGTTGTCAGGGTCCTCGATTTTGTCAGGGACCTCGATTTTTGTCAGGGGTTCGATTTTTGTGAGGCAGCTCGATTTTGACAGCAATTCCAGCAGAACAATTGCAGCAGCTTTTGCAGCAGCTAAGTCCTACTTTTGATCCGTTAACCATCCGAAACTCACCCGAGGCACTCGGGACCTCAACCCAAAACACCAACAAGTCCGAAAACATCATACAAACTTATTTGAAAACTCAAATCACATCAAACAACGCTAAAATCACGAATCATGCTCCAATTCAAGCTTAATGAAACTTAGAATTTTCAACCTTTACATTCGATGTCGGAACCTATCAAATCAACTCCGATTGACCTAAAATTTTACACACAAGTCATAAATTACATAATGGAGCTATGAAAAGTTTTGGAACTTGATTCCGACTCCGGTATCAAAAAGTCAACTCCCAGGTCAAACTTTCAAATTTTAAATTCCTATTTTAGCTATTTCAAGCCTAATTTCACTACGGATTTCCAAAGAAAATTCTAATCACGCTCCTAAGTCCAAAATCACCATACGAAGATGTTGCAATCATCAAATTTCTATTCCGGGGTCGTTTTCTCAAAATGTTGACCGAAGTCAAACTTAGCACTTTAAGGCCAACTTAAGGAACCAAGTGTTCCGGTTTCACCTCAAACACTTCCAAATCCCTAACCAACTATCCCCGAAAGTCATAAATCATTACAAGCACCTACAGAAAGATTTATTTTAGGGAACAGGGTTCTAAAAGTTAAAATGACCGGTTGAGTTATTACATTCTCCACCTCTTAAACAAACGTTATCCTCGAACGGGTTTAGAATTATACCTGAAGTGCTGAATAAGTCTGGATATCTGCTCCGCATGTTTTCCTCGGTCTCCCAAGTCGCTTCCTTGACTGGTTGGCCCTTCCACTAGACTTTTACTGCAGAAATCCTCTTGGATCTCAACTGGCGAACCTGTTTATCAACAATGGCAATTAGCTCCTCTTCATAACCCAAGCTATTATCTAGCTGAACTATGCCGAAGTCTAACACATGTGATAGGTCGGCATGATACTTCCACAGCATAGATACGAAAAATTAGATGAACTCCCGATAGGCTGGGAGGCAAGGCAAGCTCATAAGCAACCTCCCCAACTCGTTTCAACACCTCAAATGGGCCTATAAACCTTGGGCTCAACTTGCCCTTCTTCCCGAATCTCATAATTCCCTTCATCGGCGAAACCTTCAAGAGAATTTTTTCACCTACCATAAATGATATATCACGCGCTTTCTGATCCGTGTAACTCTTTTGTTTGGACTGTGTTGTACGATGTCGCTCCTGAATTAACTTTACCTTTTCCAAGGCATCCCTTACCAAATCAGTATCATATAACTTAGCATCACCTGGCTCAAACCATCCGATAGATGAACGACATCGCCGACCATATAAAGCCTCAAATGGAGCCATCTCGATGCTGGATTGGTAACTGTTATTATAAGCAAACTCAGCCGAAGGTAGGAAATGATCCCACTGACCTCCAAAGTCAATCACACATGCCCTCAGCATATCCTCCAAAATCTGAATTATCCTCTCTGACTGTCCATCGGTTAGCGGATGAAAGGCTGTGCTGAGCTCTACACGGGTCCCCAACTCACTTTGTACTACTCTCCAGAAATGTGAAGTAAACTGAGGGTCTTTATCTGATATGATGGAAATTGGCACACCGTGCAACCGAACTATCTCCTGAATATAAATCTGGGCCAACCTCTCTTAAGTATACGTAGTCACAACAAGAATAATAAAATGTGCCGACTTGGTTAACCTGTCAACAATAACCCAAACTATATCAAACTTCCTCAAGATCCGCGGCAACCCAACTACAAAATCCATAGCAAATCGCTCCCATTTCCACTCTGGTATGGTCATCTGCTGGAGTAGGCCACCTGGCCTCTGGTGCTCATAATTAACTTGCTGGCAATTTAGACACCGAGCTACATACTCAACTATGTCCTTTTTCATTCGTCGCCACCAATAATGTTTTCTCAAATCACGATACATCTTAGTAGCACCTGGATGAATAGAATATCGAGAACTGTGTGCCTCTTCCAGGATCTTTTTCCTCAACATATCCACATTGGGAACACATAGATGATCCTGGAGACGCAGAACATCATCCGATCTAATAGTAACTTCCTTGGTATCACCTCGTAGTACCATTTCACGAAGAACCACCAGGTGTGGGTCATCATACTGGCGAGCCTTGATATGCTCCAATAGTGAAGATTGGTCCACAACACATGCAAGAACTTGGGTGGGCTCTGAAATGTCCAGCCTCACAAGTCTATTAGCCAAGGACTGAATATCTGAGGCTAATGGCCTTTCCTCTGCTGAATTGAATGCCAAACTACCCATACTCTCCGCCTTTCTTCTCAAGGCAGCTGCGACCACATTTGCTTTGCCCGGATGATACGAGATAGTAATATCATAATCTTTTAGTAACTCCAGCCATCTGCGTTGTCTCAAATTTAGGTCCCTCTGCTTGAACGAATGCTGCAAACTGCGATGATCAGTGTAAATTTCACAAGATACCCCATAAAGATAATGCCTCAAAATCTTAAGAGCGTCAACAATCGCAGCTAACTCCAAATCATGTACCGGATTATTCTTTTCGTGGGGCTTCAGCTAACGTGAAGCATATGCAATAACTTGCCCTTCCTGCATCAATACACAACCCAAGCCAACTCGCAAAGCGTCGCAATACACTGTATACATCCCCGAACCGGAAGGCAACACTAACACTAGTGTTGTAGTCAATGATGTCTTAAGATTCTGAAAGCTCACCTCACAATCATCGGACCATTGGAATGGGGTACCCTTTTGGGTTAATTTGGTCAAAGGTGCTGCAATAGATGAAAAACCTTCCACGAATCGACGATAATAACCTGCCAAACCCAGAAAACTCCTGATCTCAGTCGCCGAAGTGGGACGATGCCAATTCTGAACTGCCTCAATCTTTTTGGGATCAACTTTAATACCTTCGCCCGATACAATATGTCCCAAAAATGCTACAGACTCAAGCCAGAACTCACATTTAGAGAACTTAGCATATAGTTTTTGTTCCCGCAATGTCTGAGGCACTAATCTCATATGCTGCTCAAGTTCCTCCTTACTGCGTGAATAGATTAATATGTCATCAATGAAGACAATGACAAACAAATCAATATATGGCATGAATACCTTGTTCATCAGATCCATAAACGTTGCCGGAGCATTAGTTAAACCAAAAGACATTACCAGAAACTCATAATGACCATATCTAGTATGGAAAGCAGTCTTCGGAACATCCGAATCCCGAATCTTCAACTGATGGCACCCCGACCTCAAGTCGATCTTAGAGAATACCCTAGCACCCTGCAACTGGTCAAATAGATCATCAATACGCGGCAACGGGTACTTGTTCTTAATAGTGACTTTGTTCAATTAGCGATAATCAATACACATCCGCATTGTTCCATCCTTCCTTTTCACAAATAATACTTGTGTACCCAAGGCGATACACTCGGTTTGACGAACCCTTTGGCTAGTAACTCTTCAAGTTGTTCTTTCAATTATTTCGGAGCTATGCGATACGGTGGGATAGATATAGGTTGGGTATCTGAAGCCAAGTCAATACAGAAATCAATATCACGATCAGGTGGCATACCTGGAAGATCTGACGGGAATACATCGGGAAACTCCCGAACTACAGGCACTGAATTAATAGCCGGAGTCTATGCAGTAGTATCCCGAACATAGGCTAGATAAGCCAAACAACCTAGAATAGCATGATATGGAGATAACCAGTCTATGCCCAGAATAATTTCAAAATAGGTCATCTCAAGCAATAGGAGATCTGCTTTAGTTTCATAACCACAGAATGTAATAATATAGGACCGGTAGATCTAGTTCACAACAACATAATCGCCCATAGGAGTGGACACATATACAGGAGTACTCAAGGACTCACGAGAAACACTCAGGAATGGAGCAAATACAGATGACACATATGAATACGTAGATCCTGGATCAAATAATACTAAGGCATATTTGCCACAAACAGAAATAATACTTGTAATCACAGCATCTGAGGCCTCTGCATCTGGTCTATCCGGAAAAGCATAGAACCGAGCTGGAGTGCCAACTGTTTGGCCTCCGCCTGGCTGACCTCCACCTCTAGGATGACCCCCACCCACCTATCCTCCACCTCTGGGTGGTCGGACTACTGGTGGAGCAACTGGTCCAGTAAGAATAAGTTGCTGACCCTGATGTACTGGTCTACCTCGAAGCCTGGGGCAAAACCTTCGCATGTGACTGGGATCCCCGCACTCGTAATAATTCTTCGGTGCGATGGGCTGCTGACTAAATGTCTGGCCCTGGGGACCTGAATACCCACTGGGAGGACCCTAAATAGCTGGTGGGCGGTAAGAACTCTCTGGGATAGCACTGAGATAAGGTCACATTGGAGCACCTCAAGGAGGTGGTGGTGGTGGATATGGGGGTCTGCTGGACTGCCCCCTCACGAACTGACCTCTGCCCCCGGATGGAGCACCTCTGAACTCTCCAGAGTACCTGAACCGCTTATCTCTCATAATCTGCTCTCGGCTCCGCTGACGTACACCCTCAATCCTCTGGGCTATCTCCACAACTCGCTCATAAGAAGTACCCATCTCAACCTCTCGAGCCATAGTGTCCTGAATTCCAGTATGTAAACCGGCTATACACCTTCGCACTATCTCCGCCTTAGTAGGGAGTATCATTAGTTCATGGCGAGATAATTCAAAAAACCTCGCCTCGTAATCAGTCACTAACATCTGACCCTGCTGGAGCTGCTCAAACTGAAAACGCAACTCTTCCCTCTGGGAGAGTGGAATATATATGTCCAAGAAGATACGGGTGAACCTGTCCCAAGTCATGGGAGGAGAATCTGCTGGTCTACCAAGAGCATAAGACTGCCACCATCTACGGGCTCTACATTCTAGTTGAAAAGTAGCGAAATTAAGCCCATGGGATTCTAATATCGTCATGCTGTACAGTCTATCATTTCAACGATCAATGAAATCCTGTGGATCCTCGTGTCGCTCACCCCCAAAGACTGGAGGATGTAGTCTAGTCCATCTGTCCAATAGTTTCTTAGGATCGGCGGCTACAGCTCGCCTGGGCTCAGGTGTAGCTGCTGCCATTGGCTGGACTCCACCCATGGGTAGTGCACCATGGGTCTGATATACATCAGCTGCTTGTCCATGAGCCTGCGCGTTAGGGGTCTGTGCTCCCCCGCCCACCTGAGATGTGGCTGGGTCTATCGGAAATAAACTGGCCTGAGTCATATTATCCATGAATCGCAGCATACGACCCATGACATTCTGAAATCCCGGTGCAGATGTGAAGTCCACCGGAGATGGATCTACCACAGGCACCTCACCCTACTCCTCAATAATGGGATTCTCTGCTGCATCCACTGGCGGCATAACCGGAATAGTCTTGGGACATACTCTCCCTCTACCACGGGCTGGAGCCCTCCCTCGGCCTCAGCCTCAGCCTCTAGCAATTGGGGGAGTAGCTCTTCCCTGGTCTGGAATCTCATTAGAGCGTGTTCTCACCATCTGTGAGAGAATAAGAGAAGGATATTTAGTACTAAATCAATTTCACGATAGAATATGAAGAAAGGTAGTTTCCTAACACCATATAGCCTCTTGAAGATAAGTACAGACGTCTCCGTACCGATCTGCAAGACTCTATTAGGTCTGCTCATAACTTGTGAGACCTACGCGAACCTAGTGCTCTGATACCATGTTGTCACGACCCAATTTCACCTATAGGTCATGATGGCGCCCAACACTACAGCTTGGCAAGCCAACTAATAAGTCATACGTACATTGGTTAAACTTTTATTCCAAGAAAATAATAAAATACCAACTTCTACCAATGTGTGTGTGCGAAGACCCGGTGTCACAAGTGCATGAGCATCTGGTAGATTATACAAAACTCCAAATACTATCTGAAATGAAATAGACAGAATATAAATATAAGAAGAGACACTGGTAGCTGCAGAACGGCTCAGAAAGGCAGCTCACCACTATGCCTCGGGATGACGTGGGTATGTGATGATAGATCCTCCACTAGTACCTGTCTCAGATCCTGTACAAAAAAGTGCAGCAAGTGTAGTATGAGTACGTAAACAACGTGTACCCAGTAAGTATCAAGCCTAATATCGAAGTGGTAGAGACGAGATGGCCGACTTTGACACTCACTATGGGTCAATAATAATAACTGAAATATAACTAGAATATTTAAATCAGCATGATTTACATAATTTACAATAATTTGTTTAATCAGCAAAGATAATCAAATTCCTTTGAATGTAATAATTCTTAATAAATTAATTAAATTCCTTCAATTCAGAAAAATTCCAATTTATTAATTAGCTTCTCAAGCTGAAATAAATTATTAAAGTATCGTGTAATTATTATTATTAAGCACGATTTCTGCCGAGGACGTACGACCCGATCCAGAGTATCGTGTACACTGCCAAGGGACGTGCGACGCGATCCATAGATGCATCTATCCTGCCGAGGCGTTCGGCCCGCTCCACAAGAAAGGAGAAGGACAGTATGTTTATTATAAGGTAAATTTGGGAGGAGAACAATTTCTTTTAACAATTAATTGATTTAAATAGAAATTCAAGCCTATGAGATTTCCATCCTTTAATATCTTTATCAAACAATTCACAATATATTCATATATATATATATATATATATATATATATATATATATATATATATATATATATATATATATATATATCAATTAATATTAATTAATCAAAGAATACAATTTACACAAGTAATACATGCTTTGAGTCCTAAACTACCCGGACTTTAGCATTAATAGTAGCTACGCACGGACTCTCGTCACCTCGTGCGTACATAGCCCCCACAATTAGCAACAATTATTTAATCTTAGTCACCTATGAGGTAATTTCCTCCTCACAAGATTAAACAAGAGACTTACCTCGTCTTGCTCCAATTTAATTCACTATAAGGCCTTTTCCATGATTATCAAACTCCGTCTGGCTCGAATCTTGCCAAAATAATTCGATACAATCACTAAATATTATAGGAATCAATTCTATAAGAAAATACTACATTTTAAAGAAAAGATCCGAAATTAATTAAAAATTCACCTGCGGGGCCCACATCTTGGAATCCGGCGAAAGTTATGAAATCCGATAACCCATTCAATTAAGAGTCCAACCATACCAGTTTCACTCAAATCCGACTCTGAATCGATACCGAAATCTCAAAATTTCGTTTCTATGAGATTTCTAAACTTTTTCCAAATTTCAATCTCAAAACACTAATTAAATTGTGAAAACAATGATATATTTGTGTATATTGATCAAATCCGAGTTAGAATCACTTAACCCAAATGTCTTTCCTTGAAAATCTGTCAAAAGTCGCCTCTCTTCAAGCTCAAGTTTGTCAAAAATGGCAAATGGGTTGAATGCCTCAATTTTTATATATTACAGATCTGTCCAGTTTGATCTTGGGAGCTCGATCTCGGGAGCTCGTTCTTGGGAGCTCGATCTCGGGAGCTCGATTAAATGAGATTTTTGTCAGGGACCTCGATTTTGTCAGGGGGTTCGCATTGTCAAGGTCCTCGATTTTGTCAGGGACCTCAATTTTTGTCAGGTGTTCGATTTTTGTTAGGCAGCTCGATTTTGACAGGCAGCCAGATTTTAACAGCATTTCCAGCAGAAAAATTACAGTAGCTATGTCCTACGTTTGATCCGTTAACCATTCAAAACTCACCCGAGGTCCTCGGGACCTCAACCCAAAACACCAACAAGTCCGAAAACATCATACAAACTTATTTGAAACCTCAAATCACATCAAACAATGCTAAAATCACGAATCATGCTCCAATTCAAGGTTAATGAAACTTAGAATTTTCAACCTTTACATTCGATGTCGGAACCTATCAAATCAACTCCGATTGACCTCAAATTTTACACACAAGTCATAAATTACATAATGGAGCTATGAAAATTTTCGGAACTGGATTCCGACTCCGGTATCAAAAAGTCAACTCCCCGGTTAAACTTTCAAACTTTAAATTCCTATTTTATCCATTTCAAACCTAATTTCACTACGGACTTCCAAATAAAATTCTGATCACGCTCCTAAGTCCAAAATCACCATACGAAGCTGTTGGAATCATCAAAATTCTATTCCGGGGTCATTTTCTCAAAATGTTGACCGAAGTCAAACTTAACACTTTAACGCCAACGTAAGGAACCAAGTGTTCCGGTTTCACCTCAAAGACTTACAAATCCCGAACCAACCATCCCCGCAAGTCATAAATCATTACAAGAACCTACGGGAAAGTTTTATTTTAGGGAACGGGGTTCTAAAAGTTAAAATCACCGGTTGGGTCATTACAATTGACTTATGTGTAAAGAACCCCCAGAATAGAGTTTTGATAATTCCAATAGCTCCGTATGGTGATTTTTGAATTAGTAGCATGTCCGAAAAATTGTTTGGAAGTCTATAGGTAAATTAGGCTTGAAATGGCAAAAAATAAAAATTTACGTTTGGAAGTTTGACCGGGGAAATGAATTTTTGATATCGGAGTCGGAATCTAGTTCTGCAAATTTCCATAGCTTTGTTACATCATTTATGACTTGTGTACAAAAATTGAGGTCAATCAGACTTGATTTTGATAGGGTTCGGCATCGAATGTAGAAGTTGGAAATTGTTAAGTTTCATTAAGCTTGAATTAGAGTGTGATTTGTGATTTTAGCATTATTTGATGTGATTTGAGGTTTTGACTAAGTCCGTATGATATTTTAGGACTTGTTTGTATGATTGGTTGAGGTCCTGGGGGTCTCGGGTGAGTTTCGGAAGGTTAACGGATCAATTATGGACTTCGAGAACAACTAAAGAATTTTTAGTGTCCAGCTCTTGTTTCCTTCTTCGCGTTCACGAGAGAGGTCTCATGTATGCGAGAGAGGTCTCGCATTTGCGAAGCGGAACTCAGGAAGGCGAGAGTTTTTTCTTCGTGTTCCCGAAGAAAGGGATGCGTTCGCGAAGGGTGAGGACCAGTGTGCATCGCGAACGCGATAGAGGCCACGCGTTCGTGAAGAAGAGTGAGGCTTGGGGTGGACTTCATGCGTTTGCGAGTGAGGCGTCACGTTAGTGAAGGCATGGGACCCTTGTTCATCTCGTTCGCAAGCAGACCCTCGCGTTTGAGAAGAGGAAATTTTGGGCGGCACATTTTGTGCTTCGCGAATGCGAGGCAAGTGTCGCGTTCGAGAAGAAGAAATCCCTGGGCAAAAACTTTAAGTTCTTAAAATGGGAATATTTTCCATTTTTACCGATTTGGAGCTCGGGGAGAGGCGATTGTCGAGATATTTTCAAGGAAAACATCTGGGTAAGTGTTCTTAACTCAACTTTGGTCAAAGTACCCGGATCTATGGTAGGTTTTAACATTTAATTGGTGGATTAAGTTGGAAAATTTGTGAAAATCCCTAAGTTTAGATTGAAGATTTGAGGGTCGAATTGATATCTGAATTTAGTGATTTTGGTATGGCTGGACTCGTGGTTGAATAGGCGCTCATATTTTGTAACTTTTGTTGGGTTCTGAGACATGGGCCCCCCGGGCTATTTTTGGGTTAAATTTCAAATTTTGTTAGAAAATTTGTATTTTCATATGGAATTTATTCCTATAATTTGTATTGATTGAATCAAATTAATTGTGACTTGATACGAGGCTTTCAGTGAATAATTCATGAGGCAAAGGCATAGCAGAGTAAAGAATTACACAAGTCGAGGTAAGTGACTTGTCTAACCCTATGTGGGGGAAATTCCCCTTAGGATTGGTATTATGATAATTGTGATGTGTTGAAAGTCGTTTATGCGAGGTGACGAGTGTGTACACTAGATAAATATGGAAAACTCTGCTTTTAAATTGTGTAGATATCTGTTACATATTAATTAAATTATTTTATCCGGTGATATTCATCATCATTGATCTATTTTTTTATATTTTAAATTTGCGTGACATTTTTCTGCAAATTATTTTACTTGTTTAGTTGAAACTTTGTTTCATTTATTCTGTGCTCATTATTTGAAAGTTGATTTTCTTAATTTTATAATTATTAATATGAATTATTTTTGTTGTTAAATTTGAGGCAAGTTGTTAAATTTGTGAAATGTTATTTTTGTTGAGCTATTCACGTCCGAATATTTTGTGAGATTTTATATTCATTGTGATTGAGTCGTGAGCTCCTTATTGTGGAAAATAATGTTGTCGATTTATTTTGGCAAGTTGAAATACTTGGGCACTTGAGGTGTAAATTGTGATATATTGTGATATTTATACGTATGTGGTGGTATAAGGTCTGGGTATTGAAACGCATGCGGTGAGATAAGGGTGACTTGATACACGTGGCTAATAGGGGAACTACTAGAAGTCATGCGGTTTGATAAGGGTGGCTAAAATGCGGGATGCTATTTTGGAAAAAATATTTTCTTTAAAGTTAAATATGAAGGCTCCCGCGGTGATGTAAGGAAATGAGATATTGTGAATTTATTTATGATTCGGGACTGCGAGACGGTACCTCGGGAGTGCCCTTGTTGATATTCCTTTATGGCTACATTTGCCTTTGGTTATTTTGTTATTTTCTTTAAAGTTGCAAGTTTCTGTTTTCTTTTTACGAGGTATAATTTACCCTTATTCTGTGAAGTTAAATTGGGACATACTACTTACTTGATTCATTCCCATTATCATTTTGTTGTTATTATATTGTTGAATTTTTCACCATGTCTTTTATTATTTCCAGTAGGGCCTGACCTGACCTGACCTCGTCACTACTTTACCGAGGTTAGGCTTGGCACTTACTGGGTACCGCTATGGTGCACTCATACTATGCCTCTGCAGATCTTTTTTGTGAAGGCCGTGGTACTTCCTATCATACCAGACATCAGTGAACTAGCTGTAGAAAGAGACTTCAAGGTATATCTGCCAGCGTCTGCAGACCTCGAAGTCCCCTTCTATCCTTTTTATCTTGTTTTCCTTATTCTCTTTAGACTCTGATGTATAGAGACACTTAGAATAAATTCTTAAAAGCTCGTGACTTGTTTCTACCGGGTTTTGGGAGTTGTAATTTGTTAAGTTTGCAGTACTTATTTATTTCAGCTGTTAAGGATTGGATTTCAGATTTATATTTAGTTATTCTGCAAATTGTTAGGCTTACCTAGTCTTAGAGACTAGGTGCCACCACGACATCATACAGAGGGTATTTGGGGTCGTGACAAGTTGGTATCAGAGCTCTAGGTTCATAGGTGTTGTGAGTCACAAGTAGGTTGAGTAGAGTCTTGCAGATAAGTACGGAGACGTCTGTACTTTTCTTAGGGAAGCTGTGGAACTGTTAGGAAAATGTTCACTTCTTTGATTCCTTATCATGAGCATTTGTTGACTTCGAAATTCTAAACCATTGTCTTTCTATTCTCTCACATATGTTGAGGATATGCACAACTGGATACGATGATCAAACACCACGCCCCATGTTGGAGCCGCAAGAGGCCGTGGTCGAGGTAGAGGCCGTTCCAGAGGCCGAGGAAGACCATGTGGTGCAGCCAGAGCACCTACACGAGCCGTTGTAGAGGAGCCACCAGTAGCTCCAGTTGGAGAGCTGGTACTTGAGACACCTGTTTATACCCCTTCCCTTTAGGAGACTCTTACCCATGTTTTGAGCATGTTTAGCACTCTAGCTAAAGCAGGGTTGATTCCACTTGCTCCTGCCACATCTCATGCCAGGGGAGGAGCACAGACTCTCTCCACCCGATCCTTAGAGCCACAGGGACAGGTTGACCATGCCTAGAGGTTAAAGGAGTGCAGTTTGCGGTTAGGGCAACAGTTTTCGAGGGGGAACCACTCAGGCTCGAGAGGTACAAGAAGTACCACCCTCCCACTTTCAGCGGATTCGCTTAAGAGGATACTCAGGGTTTTCTTAAGGAATGTCACCATATCCTCCATACTATGGGTATTATGGATTATAGTGGGGGGGGGGGGGGTTCACGGCATTCCAGCTTAGAGGAACGACCTACCAGTGGTGGCGGGCATATGAGTTGGATAGTTCGGTTGAGGCAACTTCACTCACTTGGACTCAGTTTTCAGATATGTTCTTGAGGGAGTATGTTCCTCAGAGTCTTAGAGATGCATGGCGCATAGAGTTTGAGCAGCTGCGCCAGGGTTCTATGAACCTGTCAGAATATGCAGTCTAATTCAGTGATTTGGCTAGGCATGCACCAGCCTTAGTTGCTACTGTTCGAGAGCGTATTCGCCGATTTATTGAGGGGATCTACCCTAGTATCAGATTTAGTATGGCCTGAGAACTAGATATGGACATCACATACCAACAGGTTATGTCAATTGCTAGGAGATTTGTGGGTATGCAGATCCGGGAGAGAGCAGAGAGGGAAGCTAAGAGACCTCGGGATTGTGGCATATATAACAGTTCTCGTGCCCTAGCTGCAGCATGTCAAGGTAGAGGCTATGTGAGCTGTCCTATTCATTCAGCACCTCCAGCTACTCCCAGACCTTAGGTTCCATATTATGCACCACCAGTGTCTAATGTACCTCCTGTACGGGGTGCTTTCAGCGGGTAGTCTAGTCGATCAGGCCCGAGCCAGTCTCAGCAACCACGTCCTTCGAGGGATTTTTTTGATTGTGGTGACACTCGTCATATCATGAGGGATTGCCCTAGACTTAGGAGGGGTGCACCTCCACAGATTTCTCGGGACTCACCCATTCCACAGGGCCCTCAGGCTTCTCAGGCCATGATTACTGCAATAGTTGTTACTGCACTTGCACAACCAGCTAGGGGTGGAGGTCGGACAAGTAGATTTCACCCTAAAGGGGGAGGCCAGGCCATTTATTATGCCCTTCCTTCTAGGACGGAGGAAGTTGCATCCAATTTTGTTATCACAAGTATTGTTCTGGTCTATCATAGGGATGCATCAGTCCTATTTGATCCACACTCCACTTATTATTATGTGTCATCTTATTTTGCCCCATATTTGGGCGTATCCCGTGATTCTTTGAGTTCTTCTGTTTATGTATCTACACCCATGGGTGATTCTATTATTGTTGATCGCGTGTATCGGTCGTGTTTGATTGTTATCAGTAGTTTTGAGACCAGAGATGATTTATTCTTTCTCAATATGGTGGATTTCGATATTATTTTGGGCATAGACTGGTTGTCGCCCTATCACGTTATCCTTAATTGTTACGCCAAGATGGTGTCGTTAGCTATGCCAGGTCTACCGCGACTAGAGTGGAGATGTACCTTAGATTATATTCCTAGTAGGGTTGTTTCATTTCTTAAGGCACAAAGAATGGTTGAGAAGGGTGTGATGCGTATCTGGCCTATGTGAGAGATTTTAGTGTTCATACTCTTACTGTGGAGTCAGTTCCTGTAGTAAGGGATTTTCCAGATGTATTTCCAGCAGATCTTCCGGCATGCGGCCGGACAAAGATATTGACTTTGGCATTAATTTGTTCCCGGATACTCATTTCTATTCCACCATATGGTATGGCCCCAGCAGAATTGAAAGAATTAAAATAGCAATTACAGGAACTGCTTGATAAGGATTTTGTTCGACCCAGTGTATCATCTTGGGGTGCTCTTGTCTTGTTTGTGTAGAATAAAGATGGTTCTATGCGGATGTGTATTGATTAGTGGCAGACGAACAGGGTTACAGTGAAGAACATGTATCCATCGCCACGTATTGATGACCTTTTTGATCAACTTAAGGGTGTCGGAGTGTTCTCTAAGATCGACTTGCATTCAGGCTATCATCAGTTGAAGATTCGGGAGCCAGATATCCCAAAGACTGCTTTTAAGACTCAGTATGGTCATTATGAGTTCCTTCTGATGTCTTTTAGGTCTGACCAATGCCCCAGCAGCATTTATGCATTTGATGAACATTGTATTTCAGCCCTATGTTGACTCATTCATCATTATGTTTATTGACAACATTCTGGTGTATTCCCGGAGTCAGAAGGATCATGAACAACACCTGAGGATTGTGCTTCAGACTTTGAGAGAAATTAAGTTATATGCAAAATGTTCAATGTGTGAATTCTGGCTTAATTCAGTGGGACTTTTGGGTCATATAGTTTCGTGCGAATGGATCAAGGTAGATCCGAAGAATATTGAGGCAGTACAGAGTTGGTTTAGACCATCCTCAGCTACGGAGATCCGGAGTTTTCTTGGCTTGGCGAGGTATTATCGCCGATTTGTAGAGGTTTTCTCTTCTATTATTGTGCCTATGACCAAATTGACCCTGAAGGGTGATCTATTTAGGTGGACCGAGGAATATGAGTAGAGCTTTCAAAAGCTCAAGACTGCTTTGACTATAGCCCCGGTATTGGTATTGCCTATAGGTTTAGGGGTCTTATAATGTGTATTGTAATATGTAGCGCATTGGTCTCGGTGCAGTGTTGATGCAAGACGGTAGGGTGAATGCCTATGCGTCCGGATAGTTAAAGGTAATAACTCGGTCTACGACCTTGAGCTAGCAGCTATTGTTAATGCCTTGATGATTTGGCGACATTATTTGTACGGTGTCCATTGTGTGGTTTATACTGATCATTGGAATCTTCAATGTCTGTTTAAACAGAAGGATGTTAATTTGCGGATACATAGGTGGTTGTATTTACTTAAGAATTATGATATCACCATTCTTTATCACCCCGGGAAGGCCAATGTTGTGGCTGATGCCTTGAGTCGTAAGGCGGAGAGTTTGAGCAACTTAGTACCCAAAATAATATACTTCTGAGAACTCCAGTCTCCAAATTTATTAAACACATGAATCACCGTAACTGATCCCAACTCCAGCACTATAATGACTAACACATACTTGTCACGATCTTCCCATAAGGAATACTTTCATAATTCTTCCGTGCCACGTAGCAATAATTTGAATATCAGTAGTCTATCAACCAGGTGAGTACGGCAATACCAATGATCATCCGTAAGTTAAAACACAATGCGCCTTTTGAAATGCGCACCTTTCTCAGGGATTACTATGCAATTATAACATTCATCTAATTATCTGAAATTGACCATTCTGTCCAAAATGCGTGATCTTCCTTTCAAGAATGAACTGCCACCTTGTACAAGTAAATCGCAATCCCACACAATAGACCGCGTCTACCATGCCATCCTGTGAAGAGTACAAGAACCTCATAATCACTCTGAGTCATAAGCAGAATACATACCCCGTCAATCAGAAACCTTCCACTTGATCTCCTCCCGGAGAAAATCCCAATACGCCATAAATTCCCAACGCCGGCAGGAAATATACTCCTCGAACCGTGGTAAAAACCATTAAGAACTCTTCGAAACCTATTTGCACACAACCAAGCTATTAGAACCGAATTCTTCTAACTCTACCAAGCCACACAGGTTGCCAAATCCGAGAGTATTTCCACAAAACACCTGTAAAGCCCCATCTCATATTAAGAACCAAAAGAGCCGAGCATACCATTACCATACTGATCAATCATGTTACCCATTTGTCCTATTTTCTCCGAGTTTCTTCTGAATTATTCTCAAGTTGCCATTTCTCCTTGTCAGAACACTACTACTTTACCCAAAGCTCGCTACAAGATATCCTAACATAAAACTACACTACCCTAAGGCCCATAAGCGATTGTATTCTTCTTAAGCACCTTCATAGATACCCCAACCGTAACACTCATTCTGAAAATAAATTATGCGAATTTAAAATTGTTCCTCTTTACTTTCTTATACTGAAATGTAGAATCCATAGTCAAATAGAATTACCGCACATCCCGATACCATCCAATGTAAGTAATTGTTTCTAGTGATATACAGATTAAAAAAAAAACAATTTCAATTTCCACATATACATTTTGAATGCATTAGAACCCTCTCGATAGTCATCCACTCTGCTCAAAACTAATTTACTATGTCCCAAACGAGCCAAAAGACATGTACTCCTTTAGCACAATCAACACTCAAATAGGTAACCTTGCCTTATTACCACCTATCAAATTCATACTCCATGCACACTACATCATTCACAAATAACAATTCACTCATCCCACGATGTTCATATACTCATAAAGCGCAATATAACCCGTATCAAGAAATCTCCTTACTCGAGTCATTCTCGAACTCCACCTCTGCAAGCCATCACTGATTCCCAAGTATACTTCAGACCAAAACAAATAAATTTGAAACATAACCATGAATTGAATTGTCAATAGCAGGCTCCCCCACTTGGCACAAAGCCATAGATTAAACTTCTTGATAACTTACAATACCCTTTTTTATTACTGCCTTAATACCGCAGTCAGTTCAACAAAAATTCTTCTCAAGCTCAAGACACACCAACCATAAAATACCCCAATCATCCGCTAATCTCCCATTCATTCTCTTAACACTCAAGTCAACTTTCTCAACCAGGTTCAAATTCAAGTCTCAATACATGCGCCCCACTAGCAGAAAAGAAAATCTCTATTTACATCATAAGGAACACACCTACATAGACTACTGTGCAGGAGATAACCCACCTGCTTAGTCTCAAATTGGCATCTTGTTATACCCTTTCGCAGCCACAATTACTATGAAATCACTTAATCTTTCTAAGTCCAAACTCATTAACCAGACACGAGAATTTAATTTGCCCCAAAATTTAACAACGTGAAAGATCTCTCAAAACATTCACACTCGAGATTGTACGTCACATAAAAACAAAAATAAAGCACCCAATGGCCTTCCTTTACATTTCAAGGAAACACTTCTCGTCACATTCAAATCGTCTTAACACGTCCCGCAGTTACATCATACTCATCACAAAGCCATTCCACCTCTCATCGAGCCACAAATTCCACTCGTAGAGACATTATCGGATATGATTCCAAATGTACAGGTTACAACTGAAGCTACCGAGCCTAAGCTGTGATCTAAACTTGGCCTTAAGTCCTCCAGACTATCATATCACCAAAACACAAAACACACATCTTGAACCTCGTTCATAGAATCACAAGCCGGCGATGCACAACTAATACCGAGAGCTCATGTGCGCATACAAATGCGTGGAAGGAATTCAAAGAGTTATGTTTCAATCTGAATCAATTCTGCACGATAGAATACAAGAAAATGAAATTTTCCTAAGGGTTCGGCAGCCTCTCGAAGATTAGTACAGACATTTCCATACCGATCCGCAAGACTCTACTAAACCTGCTCATGACTCGTGAGACCTATGTCACCTAAAGCTTTGATACCAATTTGTCACGACCTAAAATCTCACCCGTCGTGATGGCACCTATCTCAATACTAGGCAAGCCGAAAATCTCAATAAACCATAATTTCTCTCAATAAACCACAAATCTTACAATTACCGATACAACCACTCCCAAAACCTAGTGTCACTGAGTACATGGGCATCTAATCGGAATACAAGTTTGGAAAATACAGTATATAATAGTCTGAGACCAAATACAATAAAGAAGGAGATAGAGAAGAAGAGACAAGTTCTGTGAAACACGACAGCTACCTCTGAATCTCCAAAAAAAGTCAACTGTGCGAGAGAATCAACACTCGCTATGACCGGGAAAACCGGGATCTTCACACAAAGTGCAGGGTATAGTATGAGTACAACCAACTCAGTAAGTAACAATAATCAATAAAGAACTGAAGATAGTGATGAGTTATAGAGCTATAGTTCATATTCAGTAGTTCTAGCAAAGAATAGACATGCTTTCAAAATCTAGCAGTTTAATGTCAAATCAATTTTATACAGTTCAAGTAATCCATATTTAAAAATTTTCAAAGATATCACAACAATGACAGATAGCAACTAGGTGCAACAACAAATGGAAATCAAGTACAACCTCTCAGGACAACAATCAGTCACTAGGCTCCCAGCCCTCATCACTCATTGGGCTCCCAGCCCTCATCACTCGTTGGGCTCCCAGCCCTCATTACTCACATTCAATTGGTACCCGCGCTCACTGGAGGTGTACAGACTCCGGAGGGGCTCCTATAGCCCAAGTGCTATAATCTGCACGGAAAGCTCACGTGCCATAATATAAATAACTAGATCCGCACGGCCAACTCATGTGCTGCACGGACAACTCACGTGCTATAGTATCAATATCTCATAATCAGGCCTTCGGTTTCACTCAGTAATAAATCTCTTCAGTCTCTCGGGCTCTTAATAATCATGAAATCAGCGCAAACAACAATGATATGATGTATCAATAATAATAACAGAGATTGAGATAAAATGTGCAAGTAAATGCTGAGACTAAGTACATATAGCATTTAGCAGGCAATTTAACAAGTATGTGACCTCTGTGGGTCCCAACAGTACTATCACATAGCCTAAGCATGATTTCTAACATGATTTACAGTCAAATTTTATCAACACATAGAGAGCATATAGATAACAACAAATTATTCAACTTTACAGTTTCCCGGGACAGACAAAGTCACAATTCCCTCGGTGCACGCCCACACGCCCGTCACCTAGCATGTGCGTCACCTCCAAAATAATCACATGATACCAAAATTCGGGGTTTCATTTACTCATGATCAGATTTATAACTGCTACTTACCTCAAACCGTGTAATTCTTTATTCCG
Source organism: Nicotiana tomentosiformis (assembly GCF_000390325.3). NCBI lineage: Eukaryota > Viridiplantae > Streptophyta > Magnoliopsida > Solanales > Solanaceae > Nicotiana > Nicotiana tomentosiformis. The sequence goes on from NC_090812.1 coordinate 151,632,464, forward strand.
TTATTTCCTTGCCATGAGAATTGGTCTCTGAAAGCCTCGTATCTAGCCACAATTAATTCGATTTAATCAATACCAATTATTATAATTAATTCCATAAGGAGATGCTAATTTTTCACTAAAATCCAAAATTAACTCAAAATATGAACGCCCATCCAACTACAAGTCCAACCATGTAAATTTCACCATATTCCGACATCAACTTGACCCTCAAATCTTCAATTAAAGTCTTTGAAGATTTCTACCATTTTCAAGCCAATATTTACCCATTTGAACTCAACAATCTTTCCATAAACCTTATTGATATGTATAAATAATACTATTACACCCAAGAATCATACTCTTAATCACCCATCTTTACCCAAACTCGAAATTGAAGACTAGGGGGTAGAACCTTACTTCTTGGGTGAAGATCTTGTGATATTTCTTTGTTGGATTTCAAAGCTTGAACAAAGCACTTGAGCTTCTTCCTCTTTATAGAACACTTTCCTTCTCTCTAAAAATGTCATATGTCTGCTCCAAAATGAATCCCAAAGCCTATTTATCAAAATGGGATCGGGTTATGAAAATAGAAAAATTAACCCTCTGAAAGCAAGTTTGTGGTCGCATAATGTACCGCAGAATGGGTATGCGGGCTACAAAGTTGATCACAAAATCAGTGCCCAAAACTGGGCTCTTCTGGTCCATTCTGCGACCATTTGGCGGTCACAAAAGCAGTTTTGCGATCGCATAATTGGTCACAGAATTCTATTTTTCCAGCCTTTAGTAATTTGGTCATAACCTTTTGTAGGAATGTCCAAATGACGAACAGTTTGAAGCGTTAGAAACTAGACTAAATGATATTTCATTTGATAGGTAATACATCATATAAAACTTTGTATCATGAGAGTTATGCTCATTTGACTTTGGGTCTTATGCGAACTCACTTGAACTTTAGTCTATTATGAAATTTCCAACTTCTACATTCGATGCTGAAACCTATCGAATCAAGTTCGATTAACCTCAAATTCTGAACACAAGTCATAATACCTTGTAGGAAGTTATGCAAGACCTCAAATAGTTTAAAGGAGATTAAATACTCAAAACGATCGATCGGGTCATTACAGTTGAGGCTGATGCACCAGATGATGTCATTACAGGTATGATTTTGGTTGATTATAGAGGTGCATTTGTGTTATTTCGATCCAGTCCCATTTATTGGTAAGATTCATCCTACCTTACTTCAGATATGGTTGTAGTTTTGTGATTCTTGTACTATGTTCATGTGTTCACTCTAGTTGGGGGATTTTATTGTGATACTCGTGCCTGTCGCGCCCCTTTTTCTCACGAAAGCGGGCTTTGACATGTGAGAACTCTTTTAAATGGGTATTAAAAGAGAAGAGTCACCACCTAACGGTTTTAAGGTGCGTTAGGGTACCTATTTGCAAATAACTCTGTTTGACTAGTCAACGCCACCAAAGATTGGGTAAGGGCTCAAATTACCTCAAAGAGAAGGTGTTAGGCACTCTTCGAGGTCCACAACTATGGGTCCCGAACGAACTTAAGACTATGTGGATTATGAAATTGGGCTAGGTGATCAGATGAACAAAGAAATATAAAAGTTGAAGAGTTTCATTATAACACAATGAGAATTGGGTACATATGTTTAAGGACTACAAGGAAGCAACTACAATGGTATATGACTAAGCAAGTATATAAAGGTGGGGGAAGGGGGGTCCTATGTTTCTTAGCCTAAAGGATCACCCCGTGCAACATAAATAATACTTCGCAACTCCTTTTATGATAGGATTTGCTCATATTATTTAGCGGGCACAGACTATCATCTCCTGCTACCCGATTACTATGTTGAAGTTCTTTATCTGAGAGAGTTCTAATTCAATTCTGAGTCGTACCCTATGTGTGCGCATCGCCTAAAAGGTTCCAAAGTTGTAATTAAATCCAAATCCTTCTAACCTCAAATCCTTTTCAAGTCCTTCCGATCAATCAACGAGAATGTTCAAAATTAGAAGATACAGTCACTTGGATCAGATGCAACCAAAATGAGAGAAATAAAATCAGAGACTCTTATTGGTGAAAACCTTCACGGGGACCATAGGGTTATGGCGAGCAGAGAAAAAAGAGAAATGAGAGAGGTAAGCTGTTTAAAACCCGCAAAGGGCACTACTGATCGAAAGGAGGATATTCACAAACATTGGCATCGACACAGTCCTGGGCAAGGTTTCTCGGTTTCGAGGCAAAAGTTATAATGATTTTCTGAGAGTCGGACAGTTTACACAGAATAGTCATCCAGTACAAAAGGCATATCATGTTCATTGAAGTCCATATGTACTCCAGATAAGTCCTTTCCTTTCCCCGAAAGGGATACCACTTGTCTAAATTCATTGTCCATTCCATTGTTTGTTGTCCTTTGAATCACTTTCGGTCTAACTCTGTCCCAAAACTAAGTCGAAGAGGGATGGCAAGACTCATTTACAGGGCCTTTGTTTGATATAAACTAATATTCAAGAGGCACCCAGCCTCGACAAGGGAATCAAGTCAACCCCGACTGGCCATGGTGGCTGATGCTTTGAAATCAAAAACTCTCGAAAGGAGGAAATCAAATTGAAAGTGCCTACAAGGGTAAAATGAAGTTAAAAATGTCCTAAGTGACTAACCGTTTTGGCAATGTTTGAAAAGCAAAGGTTCCCTAATGCTCTAAATACCCGTCCCATGCATATGGACCATGAGGCTTTGGACCTACTATTAGGGTGGTTCTAGAATTTACTTAGGTTGCTAAAAAATGATAAAACTAAGCGACATTCAAAAAACAAAGAGGACTGCACATAATAGCAAAGAGTAGCTCATGTTAGCCTCCACACGTAAACAAAGAAGCACGCAGACTGATTTTTAGATTAGGCAGTAGAACGTTTCGAACTTGAGACTCAGAATCCTTTGGTCCTATAGGCATGATATCTATGTGATTCCAATATCAAATAGGTGATGCTGCATTTTAGTCCAACGTACAAATTAAATCAGTATATGTCCTACAGACATGGTTTCTAAGTGATTCTAATTTTAGCAATATACAGACAACGGATTTGCAGATTACAAAAACCTATAGGCATGATTTCTAGACTGTTGGCAAAAGGCAGTGAAACGACTCCAGAACCATGAACTACCAACGCTGATTTTATAAACAAGTTTGTTAGGCAGGTGATAGTGTCCTAGCTGCATGATATCTAATAGTTGGATTGACATTGATTTTATATAGTTTTATCCCTATAGGCGTGCTATCTAGATGAGCAATACAAACGATATGGGCAGTTGATTGATTATTAATCCTATAGGCATGAGCAGTACAATGACAATTGAGATAGATTAATCATTAGAAGTCCTATAGGATGGCACCTACGTAAGTAGAATATTGCATTGCTACGCCCTATAGTCATGTCATCTAAGCAAACACAATAGTGGAGACTGGTACAGCGGATACTTGAAATAGCATGCGTTGGCAAGTTAAGTGATGTGTGTGCGTGCAACTCCTATAGGAAGGCTTTCTGCTCATGAAGTTAAAACATGTGAGCAAATAGCGAATAAATCACATAGATCCTATAAGCATGCTTTCTACCCATTTATGTGAGAATTAAAGTACCCTACCCCTCTTTTACTAATTTCCCCGTCTGTTTTTGTTCACAAATTATTATAGACGCAAAAATAATGAATACAAGTGCGAATGTTATATATTAAAAGGCTACAGGACCAATACACAGAACAGGCCCAAAAGAATATAACCCAGTAACACCTGGGCCTTCAACAAACTTCTCATTTTACACAAACAGTGAACCGAAGACCCAACATGTTTCAGAGTAAGAATGTACCAGCTATACAACAAGGGCCATACATAAACTCAAACCAAGCTTGAAAGGGAAAACCATACATGATAACCAATTGAACAAACGAATGAGGAGGTAGAATACTGGTAGTAAGAGAACCCCAGATCCCCGATGCTTCAGAGTTCACAAGAGCCTCGAGAATGGCTCCGATCAGTGCTTGCACCGGAGGAGGTTGTTTTAACAATATTATGGCCTTGGCTTTCAGTCGGCCAAGGATTCAACGATTCCAGAAAATATTCAAGTATCTCAGAAGAAGTGAACGAGTGAGACAAGAGTATATTGAGTATACTTGCAGCGAAAATTAGGTCTGTCTAGAGAGGAAATTGGGGAGTGGATTATATAGTGTTCAAATTGAGAGGACGAACATGGAAAATCATCAGTCAAACACAAGAAAGGAAAGAATAAATCACATGCAATCAAAATCAGTAAGGAAAAAGGAAAATCTCAAACCCTAGTTGGGTCAAACGGTCTTGAATCGAACCAATAATGCAAGAATCATCCATTGATGAGTGTATATAGACGAAAAAGCATCCAGATCTTCACAAAATCGGAGTCAATCAGGCTTGCACTTGAAAGGTAGTTTTTTGCCAAAAACAGAACAAGAATTAAGTAACACCACAGGCACTCATTCGATAGTAAAGTATCACAATATAGGTAAGTGAATCTCGGATTGATTCCATTTTTGGGTTGGAATCGGAGAAAAATCAAAAGGCGGCTATTAGGTTTTCTGAGAGACAAAAGGAATAAAGAGGGTGTAGAGGCGACTGGAGTGGGGATATGGGGTTAGGGTTTGGGTGAGGGGATATAAGGAAAGTGGAGAAATTATTATGGGTCTTTGATCATTTGAGATCAACAACCAGGATCGAAATTGGAGTAGGGCGGGTCGTTTAAGCGGGTACCGACCGGGTTGAGGTGAAGGGGTCATTTGGCTTGAGCTAGGGAGATTGGGCCAGTGATTTGAGTAGTTTTGGACCACTAATGTGGTTCAAAATATGTATAACTTAGGCTATCTTTTAAATACAAAATTGTTTAAGTACAAATAATTAATAATAAATAATAAAATATTTTTTATGCACTAAAATGATAGAAAATAATAAATTATAATTATAAATTATAAAAAGGCTATTTTGGCACAAATAATGTAATTACAAACGTAATTATGTATGAATATATGTTATTATTGCAAAAATTACATAAATAACTAAAATATAGATGTAATTATATAAAATGAAGTAAAATATTATTAAACACACACATGGATATAAAATGATAAATTTGGATGATTAAGTCATCATAAATAATTAAAAGGGATAATATTTAAGTAATTTAGATGCAAGAAAATTAATTTTAAAGCTCTAAAAATCATGAAACAATAAGAAACTATTTGTATAAATATTGTAAATTAAGTAATGATGCAAAAAATGATATTTTAAAAGTATATATACTATGAGGGCAAAATCGGGTAACAACAGCTGCCCTTCTTTATCCTAGAATGATGAAAGAGTTATCGGGTAAGAAAGATGATGACCAATTTTGTCTGAAATGAGTGAGGAATGATGTTTTTTTTAAACAAAATGGGGGTCGAACCCTCTTCTTGTGTTTCCTACATGTACATGGTGTTATGGGAATCAGGTTGTATGTAGTTATGGATACAACGACGAACAAACCGATGGAGTTATTTTAAGAGTGGTCGTATGTTTCGAAAAGATTCTTTTGTGTAGGATAGTGTTGTAAGTAATGGATAATTTTAAGTGGAGTCATGAAGGTGAAATGAACGTTACGGGTGTATCGCAAGGTAGATATCTGAACGGTTACCTAGTAAAAGGTAGTCAGTTACTGGTAGTTGGTTATGTTTGAGGTAGTCAAAGGATGTGAACGTTGTGAATGGAAACCAGAGCGAAGATTGCTCCTGTTTATAGAACGGTTACCTCCCGAGTTACCTGCAAAACTCAAAACACGGCGCATATAAAGATATATGGGTTATTGCAAAAATTTAAACATGATGCAAATTCCCTTTGAACCATTAAGGTTGTCTTCAGATGATGAGGATGATGTCCTTAGACCGTGAAGTCCTGGGCCATGAAGCGTGTGATAAGGGATTTGCAGGCCATGAAATGGTGTCCTCGGGCCATGAGGATTGTGCCTCTAGACTATGACGCCTTTGAATAATGATGTGCAGTACCTAGAGATCCTCAGGCCATGGAATGATGTCTTCAGGCACTGAGGATGGTGCCTTCGGAATATGATGCCTTCGGACAATGTGGCAATGTTTCAGCCTATAAAATGCAAAGATATGGCAATGTCGATCGCTTGATAGAGGAAACAGGTGATGCTTAGTCATATGCGATGAAGAGACAAGACAAGGCTTAGTCTTGTATGAGATTAGAGCAATGCTTACCCCTATACGAATATGGGAGATAGTTATTTACCTTATGCACTGTAGCGGAGATAGTGTTTAGTCTCATGTAAAGATAGGCAATGTTTAGCCTTATGCAGTAATGGAGGCAGTGCTTAGTCTCAAAGGAAGTCAGTGTTAGCCTTATGAAAGGTGAGGGTAGTGCCTAGCCCTATGCAAGGAGTGGAGACAATGCTTAGTCTCGTGTAAGGAGAGGCAATGTTTAGCCTTATGCAATGTAGCGGAGACATTGTTTAGTCTCATGCAAAGAGAGGCAATGTTTAGCCTTATGCACTAATGGAGGCAGTGCTTAGCCCTATGCAAGAAAATCAATCAATAGATACGAGAGAGTAAAAAATTTCTTAACTTGATATGTTTGCGTTTGGCAACTTTGTCGTTACAAAGATAGCGATTTTTGCCACATGTATGTATTTGTGAATATTACTGTATGTTCATTATTCCTGCATTCAAAGAAAATTTGTGAGATTCTGGGGGATAGTTGGTTCGTTCTTTTGATTCCTTGCTTCGCCTTTACTCGTGTTTTGAGGCCCTGCTTAAGCCCCCTGGGTAATATTTGGCTGCCATAGAAACAAAGTTTTCAAAACATGCATGCATTTGACAAGCTATTTATAGAAATGTAGTTTTTTTTTAAATGCACGAGATTAAATAATTTAGATGAACTGGCAATTGTGACGCATTTAGAGACAGTGCAACCTCCTTGATCTAGAATTTTGAGGGTCCTCCTCAAAATTCTGCCCCAGTTTAAATGCATACTTCTTATAACACATTCCTTGGTTGTTCCAAACGTCATGAGATTGAACAAATTCGAGATCTTGCCCCAGTTTCTGATCATGGGGAAATGATGATTTTTTTAGGATGTGACCAAACCCACGGGGCTGCCTACGTAAACCCTCTTATATGGAAATCAGGTCAAGCGTAGTTCAGTTACATCAAAATAAAAAATGCAAACAATCTTAAACATAGTATCTCTTGATTTCATCTGAATTGATAGGTTTCGGCCAAATCTCTCCATCTATTTTTGCAAGTATAAGTGCTCCTCATGTTAATACTCGGTGAACCATGTAAGGGCCCTGCCAGTTGGGTAATAATTCCCCTTTGGCTTCATCCTGGTGCGGGAAAATTCGCTTTAGCACCAATTGCCCCAGTGCGAATTGCCTTGACCTGACCTTTTTGTTGAAAGCTCTTGCTATTCTGTTCTAGTAGAGTTGACCGTGACATACCACATTCATTCGTTTTCCACCAGTGAGAGTTAATTATTCATATCGGCTGAGTACCCATTCCGCATCGCTAAGCTCAGCTTCTTGTATGATTCTTAAAAAAGGAATTTCCACTACCATAAACCAGTAGGTAGGATGTGCGAATAGTGGTACGATACCCAAGTAAAGAAAATGGAAGCTTCTCATGCCATTGTTTGTAAATGTCCACCATTTTTCTCAATATCTTCTTGATATTCTTGTTGGCGGCTTATACGGCTCCGTTCATTTGTGGCATGTATGCTGTGGAGTTCTTATGCTTGATCTTGAATGTTTCACACATGGATTTCATAAAATCGCTATAGAGATTGCCGGCATTGTCAGTAATGATTGACTCTGGTACTCCAAATAGACAAACAATGTGGTCTCGAACAAAATCCAGTACAACCTTCTTAGTTACAACTTTATAAGATGCAGCTTCAACCCACTTTGTGAAGTAGACTATGGCCACCAGAACGAACCTATGCCTATTTGAAGCAGCGAGCTCGATTGGTCCGATGACATCCATACCCCAAGAGGAGAAAGGCCAAGGTGAATTTATTGCGTTGAGTTCATTGGGTAGTACTCGTATCATGTCAGCATGTATCTGGCATCAGTGATACTTCTGAAGATACTGATGCAGTCTGTTTCCGTAGTTATCCAGAAATACCCTACTCTTAGTATCTTCTTGGCTAAGATGAAACCATTAATGTGTGGTCCGCAGGTTCCGGCATATATTTCCTCGAGCAATTTGGATGCCTCCTTGGCATCGACACACCATAGTAATCCTAGGTCAGGAGTCCTTCTATACAGAATTCCTCCGCTTTAAAAGAAATTTGTTGGCTAATCTTCGAAGCGTGCGCTTCTGGGTATGGGTAGCAGTCTCTAGATATTCTCCCTTTTCCAGGTACTTCTTGATATCGTGGAACCACAGATTTCCATCAATCCTTTCTTCAACATGTGCACAATAAGCCGTCTATATATGAATTCCTATTGGGATAGGATCAAGGAAATTCTTGTCCGGGTGTTGTATCATGGAAGACAAGTGGCTAACGCATCTTGGAACTCATTCTGGATCCTCGGAACATGTTTGAATTCTATCTTTGTGAACTGCTTGATCAGCTTTTTTACACACTGCAAATATGGTAAAATATTGGTGTTCTTCCTAACCCATTCCCCTAGAACCTGGTGCACTAAAAGATTTGAATCTCCGATTACCACCAGCTCCTGAATGTTTATGTCAATGGCCAATATGAGTCCCAGGATGCAGGCCTCATATTCTGCCATATTGTTTATGCATGGAAATCTGAGTTTTGCGGATACCGGATAGTGTTGACCGGTTTTTAATACTAAGACAGCTCTGATACCTACTCCTTTGAAGTTTGCTTCTCCGTCGAAGAATATCCTCCAACCATCATATGCCTTGGTGATATCATCTCCTACAAATGACACCTTCTTATTAGGAAAATACATTTTCAATTGTTCATATTCTCAGTCTACGGGATTTTATGCCAGATGATCCGCCAATGCTTGCCATTTGACTGCCTTCTGAGTTACATAGACAATGTTGAACTCACTCAGCAATATTTTCCACTTTTCTAACTTACCGGTATGCATGGGTTTCTGAAAGATGTATTTTAGCGGATCCATCCTTGATATGACATATGTAGTATATGAACATAAATAATGCCTCAACTTCTGAGCGATCCATGTTAAAGCACAACAGGTACGTTCCAGGAAGAAGTATCGGGCTTTAAAAGGCATGAACTTGTTGCTCTGATAATATATCGCCTACTCCTTTCTGCCAGTTTCATCATGTTGTCCCAAAACGCAACCGAAAGCGGATATGTTGAGATGAAACTATTCATGTGTGGGCATATGTTGAGACTTGAACCTTCATCTATCAGGACCCTAACGATGAACTTATCCTCAAATTTCATCGTGATGCGTAGCACCCTATTGTGACTTAGCCCTTCTGGTGGTAATTCATCTTCATGAAAAGTGATTTTGTGTCTCTCCAATACCTGTCCGACCATATTAGCCATCTCCCCACTAGTGATATTGGTGGGTACATAAGCTTCACTCAACACCTTCATCAAATTATTCCTATGTGTGTCCGAGATTTGCAGGAGTGATGAGATGGATATCTGAGCAGGAGTTTTGTTCAAGTGGTCAACAATAGAGTACTCTCTTACTTGTACCTTTATCCAAAGATAATCAGAGCCAGTCTCGACAACAGGCGGCTTAGATGCAGCCTCCTTACTTGTTCCCCCCAGGTTCTCAGGTGTATAAACTCTGTTAGTTCTGGTCATATCTTGTGCCGCACCTGTTTCCTTCATTTTTCCTTTTCCCTTTCTCCTCGCTTCCGTAACATAGTCCCATGGGATGGTAGTAGACTTGTAGATTAGTGTGGGAGCTACCATCACAGTGAAGGGTGTATATACCTCAACTTCAAATGGTGCCTGGGTTTGTACCACAACTGGTATGAGGGTGACTGAGATGTTTTAGGAGCATCTCCCTCTCGAATGAGTCCGATAGACCCCTCCTGATCCCATTCTTTGTCGGTCTCTATCACATTTACTCCCTCACCTCTGTGATCCAGGAGAGGATTGTTACGAACATTTGGTACAACCTTATTTGCCTGTATGACCTTAGTGTCGATCAGTGCCTGAATCTTGTCTTTTAGTTTGCAGCATTCATCAATAGTATGACCCTTCATGCCTGAATGATAGGCACATTTTTTGTTGGGGTCTATCCACTAGGAGTAATTCTCCATAACAATAGTAGGGATGGGAGTGACATAAATAGCGGCATTCAGTCTCTCGTACAGTTGGTCTATGGGTTCAGCAATTGGGGTGTATTTTCTAGGCGGTCTGCGGTTGAAATTTGGTTGTGGTTTCTGGTACTTTTGGCGGGCGGGTGGTGGTGAATGGTACTATGCAAGCTGAGTATTATACGTATGGCAGGTGGCAGCAGGCTATTGGTATCTAGGGGGTGAGGGTTGATATGTGGGTGGAGGTGTTTTGTATGTGAGAGGAGACTTAGGACCCTAGGCCACCATCACGGCACCTACTTCTTTCCTCTTCGAAAGACCTTCTAATTGCAAAAATTTATTTGTGGCCTACAGTGCCTAGAAATTGGTCACCATCCCATGCTTAATTCCTTCTTCTATACTTTCTCCTAACTTGATGATGTCGAAGAACTTGTGATTTTCAATAACGATTAACCTCTCATAATACTGCGGGTCTTGAGCCCTGACAAAGAACTTGTTCATTTGTTCTTATTCAAGTGATGGCCTTACTTTTGCGGCTACTCATCTCCAACGAGTAGCATACTCGCGGAAGGTTTTTGTCGGTTTCTTCATGAGTTTTTGAATGTAGAAAATGTCTGGCGTGTTTTTTGTATTGAACCTCAATCTATCCATGAAGTATGACGCCAAACTCACCCAACTAACCCACTTATTTAGGTTTTGACTAATGTACCAAGACAAGGCATCTCCCGTAAGGCTTCGCATGAACATTTTCATGCGGATTTGTTCATTAATGCCCACTCCTACAAGCTTGTAACAATATGTTCTAATATTTACTTTCGGATCACCAGTTCCATCGAACATTTCAAACTTGGGAGGTTTGTAACCCTCCGCCAGTTCCACATCCGGCTGAATACACAAGTCCTCATAGTTTAGACCTTCAACACCTTTACCACCCTCGACACTCTGAACTCTACCAGTGAAATTCTTGATCTCCTCCGCCATGTTCTTAATGAGAAGCTCCTTCTCAGTCAATTCACGTATGTATAGGGTTTGCTGCGGGATGTGGGGTAAAGTTTCCACATATAATGGATTACTGGCACTTGGGTATAAAGGTGGTCATTGGTTGAGTTTTGGGGATCGGGATTAGGTTGTGGCGCATTCTGGGGAGTGTGATAAGTAGTGGTTTGTAGGTATTGAGTTGGATGATGGTGGTGTTGTTGAGGGGTAGGTACTGGTGACAGGTTAAGGTTCTGGGGAGGTGCGGGATAGTGGTGTGGTGTATGAGGATTGGGTGGTGTGTTTTGGTTTTTTGTGTTTTGCGGTGGTGTTTTGTTCTCTGTAGTCGGATTTTGCCGGTTGATGTCGGGGACATTGAGAGTGAGGGAGAGGTTTGCCAAATTTTGGACCTGCTCAAGCTCGCCTTGTAGTTCCAGGATTTTCTGTTCCAGATTTTGGCTTTCCTGATACCACTCAAATCATCCATTTTCAACTTCCCTTTGCTTTGCCTTTAGGCTCGCTTGGTGAAGGAGGAGGTGGAGGACCTCTGGATCTAGTGTGATATGTTGATGATGCCAGTATGCACGAACCAATATTTGGGAATGGGAATAATCAAAAGGAAAGAAAAGGTAAAAGGTAACCTTAGTAAGAAATATTAAAAGAGTGTTTGCGATATTAAAACATGTTTTACAAAGTCATGCAATAATTCGCGTCTTAATTTGGGGACCTCATTGTGCTCGAGATAGGACTAAGAGACACGTAGACTTGGAGAAAATTGATGCCAACATTTGCGTCATATCATTAATGCCAAAATGAGTCAAACCTTTACTAAATCGACAATAATAAAAATTACTACTGACATTTAGCCTTATTACAATCGAAATCTAAAGCTAAGCTATAAAGAACATCATTTCCTAGTCTACTTGGTCCCTGAAGAACCTTCTCCATGCTTAGCTCTTTTGACCCCATCAATCAGGTTTCCCAGATCGCGTATATCCAATAGCAAGTAGGCTTTTTCTAGATGTCCTCCTTCACTGCCATCCGTGCCTTGGCAATCTGAGAGTCTCTTTCTCATCTTTCCCTCGAGCTCCATCAATCCTTGTTCCAATTATTCTAATCTTTTTGTTGACTTATTGGCAATATCCTACCATTCCTTTATTGCTTCCATATTCACTTTATGTTGTTTCAGATGTTTAGCTTTAGACTCGAACACCCTTTTACGTAGCCTTCTATACTTAACCTATTCTTTGGATACTTCATCTATGACCCTATCCGTCAAATTGACTCACTGTTGGACGTCTCCTACTACATCATCCTCCAACCATGGTAGATAGTAGTACATATGTCCGGCGTGATACCTGTCTCGCTCAATGGTTTATTTTTCCACAATGACCTTTTGGTTCCACATATGTTGTGCCTCGAACTTGAATGGAATGACGTCTCCTTTAAAATCAGTCTTGTACTGGACCATGTTGGAAACCTGAGGTATGACCTGTTTTCTCCCCGCTTGCCTCATTACCCTTATGAGAGCATACGGACAGATTCCTCGCAACCTAATTAGTACCATATGAGTAGTCCCTCTTGACCTGATGATGAACTCACTGCTAGGAAACCACTCGCTCGTCCCTCAGATTGCTGAAGAAACGCACCCAACTTACAACATTTCCTAGTTGTGCAAACCTGTCTGGGATAAACATCATTTTCTTTGGGTGATGGTAAGCTATATAGTCATTCAACGGTCGTCGTATAAGATCTTGGCGATACTCTCCCCTCTGAAAGTGTTCCAGCAACCAGACTTGTAGTAACAAATTACAATCCTCAAAGTGTCTAAATCCCTGCTTGCACCGATCTAGAGCGCGGTACACCTCGGCTAAGATCATAGGGATGATAGTATAAGTTTGTCCTTCGATGCCGTCCATCAAAGTCATGGCGACCATGGCTGAGCGTGTATGAATCCTTCCCCATTTCATTGGAAATATCAACAACCCCAAGAAGCAGACGATGAACACATAAACCCGGTGGTGCGTCCAACCCAAGGAAGTAATGGCAAGTCCGTCATGATGAAGACGATATGACTTGCTATGCCTATAACGCCCATAAAGAAATTCAAAAGGTATGTATGACTTCTTTAAACAGAGCAGCTCGTTATTTTTCTTAAAACCCAACATCTTTAGAAAACCGCAAGGAGTGCAATTCTTTGTTACCAGAAATCCCGGACTATCCCATGGTAACTTGGCGAAGCCTCCTATTTCCTCTAGGAGGGGAGTAATTTATATATTGCCAAATCGAAAAATGGCTCTTTTCTCGTGCTAGAACATGGTAGCGGCCTCAATCAATGCCCTATTTGGTCGAATGATCAGCAAGGATGGCAGGTCACCCAATACTATTCTCACATGATTATTGTCGCAAGGAGCAAGGTCTTTCCACCTGTCAAGTAGCAATGGTGGGATGGTTTGGACCATACCAAACCTGGGGACTTCATGCTTCATTTTCTGCAAGCAAACAAAGGCTAGCCTTTTCCCCCTCCAGATTTGACTACTTATGCAATAATGATCAACAAGTTGGCATATTTTCTCCAAGTAATGAACATAATATGATAGTGTCCATTGGGATTGTGGAAATCCCGTCGGACTTTGGACAAGGTTCATCTTAGCGGGTTGTTACGTTAATAATGTTCCAACACGTACAAGATTTAGCATGATGCATGTACATATCAAGTTGGAGTAGGGTTTCTAGAATGATCTACACGGTTACTCCCAAGTGGACAACCTTGGAAGTAAAGGCACGGGACCGTCGATTGCACCGTTGATCGACTAGTCTACCGCAAATAAGCCTTTCCGATTGGAAGTGGAGACCCTATGTATACAAATCATCAACTAGGGAGTGGAGACCCTATGTTGGAAAAGCGACTAGGGAGTGGGGGCCCGATGTCTAAAAATATCAACTAGGGAGTGGAGACCCGATGTTGGAAAAAGCGACTAGGGAGTGGAGACCCTATGATTAAAAATCATCAACTAGAGAGTGGAGACTCTATGTTGGAAAAGCGACTAGGGAGTAGAGACATATGTCTAAAAATATTAACTAGTGAGCAGAGACCCTATATTGGAAAAGCGAGTAGGGACTGGAGACCCTATGTTGAAAAGCGACAAGGGAGTGGAAACTCTATGTCTAAAAATTATCAACTAGGGAGTGGAGACCCTATGTTGGAAAACCGACTAGGGAGTGGAGACCCTATGTCTAAAATAAAATCAACTAGGGAGTGGAGACCTTATGTTGGAAAAGAGACTAGGGAGTGGAGACCCTATGTCTAAAAATCGCCAACTAGGGAGTGGAGACCCTATGTTGGAAAAGCGACTCGGGAGTGGAGAATCTATATATAAAAATCATCAACTAGGGAGTGGAGACCCTATGTTGGAAAAGCGACTAGGGAGTGGAGACCCTATGTCTCAAAACATCAACTATATAGGGAGTGGAGACCCTATGTTGGAAAAGCGACTAGGGAGGGGAGACCCTATGTCTAAAAATCATCAACTAGGGAGTGGAGACCGTATATTGGAAAAGTGACTAGGGAGTGGAGAACCTATGTCTAAAAATCATCAACTAGGGAGTGGAGACCCTATGTTGGAAAAGCGACTAGGGAGTGGGGGTCCGATGTCTAAAAATATCAACTAGGGATTGGAAACCCGATATTGGAAAAAGCGACTAGGGAGTAGAGACCCTATGATTAAGAATCATCAACTAGGGAGTGGATACTCTATGTTGGAAAAGCGACTAGGGAGTAGAGACATATGTCAAAAAATATTAACTAGTGATCAGAGACCCTATGTTGGAAAAGCGACTAGGGACTGAAGACCTAATGTTGAAAGGTGACTAGGGAGTGGAGACTCTATGTCTAAAAATTATCAACTAAGGAGTGGAGACCCTGTGTTGGAAAAGCGACTAGGGAGTGGAGACCCTATGTCTAAAATAAAATCAACTAGGGAGTGAAGACCTTATGTTGGAAAAGAGACTAGGGAGTGGAGACCCTATGTCTAAAAATCTTCAACTAGGGAGTGGAGACCCTATGTTGGAAAAGCGACTCGGGAGTGGAGAATCTATATCTAAAAATCATCAACTAGGGAGTGGAGACCCTATGTTGGAAAAGCGACTACGGAGTGGAGACCCTATATCTCAAAACAACAACTATATAGGGAGTGGAGACCTTATGTTGGGAAAGTGACTAGGGAGGGGAGACCCTATGTCTAAAAATCATCAACTAGGGAGTGGAGACCGTATATTGGAAAATCGACTAGGGAGTGGAGACCCTATCTCTAAAAATCATCAACTAGGGAGTGGAGACCCTATGTTGGAAAAGTGACTAGGGAGTGGGGGCCCGATGTCTAAAAATATCGACTAGGGAGTGGAGACCATATGTTGGAAAAAGCGACTAGGGATTGGAGACCTTATGATTAAAAAGCATCAACTAGGGAGTGGAGACCGTATGTCGGAAAAGCGACTAGGGAGTAGACACATATGTCTAAAAATATTAACTAGTGAGCAGAGACGATATGTTGGAAAAGCGATTAGGGAGTGGAGACCCTATGTTGAAAAGCGACTAGGGAGTGGAGACTCTATGTCTAAAAATTATCAACTAGGGAGTGGAGACCCTATGTTAGAAAAGCGACTAGGGAGTGGAGACCCTATGTCTAAAATAAAATCAACTAGGAAGTGGAGACCCTATGTTGGAAAATAGACTAGGGAGTGGAGACCATATGTCTAAAATAACCAACAACTAAGGAGTAGAGACCCTATGTTGGAAAAGAAGAATAGGGAGTGGAGACCCAATGTCTAAAATAACTTCAACTAGGGAGTGGAGACCCTATGACTAAAATAACATCAACTAGGGTGTGCAGACCCTATGTTGGAAAAGCAAACTAGGGAGTGGAGACTGTATGTCTAAAATAACATCAACTAGGGAGTGGAGACCCTATGTCTAAAAATAATCAACTAGGGAGTGGAGACCCTGAGTTGGAAAAGAGAGTAGGGAGTGGAGACCCTATGTCTAAAAATCATGAACTAGGGAGTGGAGACCCTATGTTGGAAAAGAAGAATAGGTAGTGGAGACCCAATACCTATAATAACTTCAACTAGGGAGTGGTGACCCTATGTTGGAAAAGAGACTAGGGAGTGGAGACTCTATGACTAAAATAACATCAACTATGGAGTGCAGACCCTATGTTGGAAAAGCAGACTAGGGAGTGGAGACCCTATATCTAAAATAACTTCAACTAGGGAGTGTAGACCATATGTTAGAAAGGTAGACTAGGGAGTGGAGACCCTATGTTGGAAAAGCGTCTAGGGAGTGGGGGCCCGATGTCTAAAAATATCGACTAGGGAGTGGAGACCCTATGTTGGAAAAAGCGACTAGGGAGTGGAGACCTTATGATTAAAAATCATCAACTAGGGAGTGGAGACCGTATGTCGGAAAAGCGACTAGGGAGTAGACACATATG
Source organism: Nicotiana tomentosiformis (assembly GCF_000390325.3). NCBI lineage: Eukaryota > Viridiplantae > Streptophyta > Magnoliopsida > Solanales > Solanaceae > Nicotiana > Nicotiana tomentosiformis. Next base: position 151,649,221 of record NC_090812.1, read on the forward strand.
TCTAAAAACATTAACTAGTGAGCAGAGACGATATGTTGGAAAAGCGACTAGGGAGTGGAGACCCTATGTTGAAAAGCGACTAGGGAGTGGAGACTCTATGTCTAAAAATTATCAACTAGGGAGTGGAGACCCTGTGTTGGAAAAGCGACTAGGGAGTGGAGACCCTATATCTAAAATAAAATCAACTAGGGAGTAGAGATCCTATGTTGGAAAATAGACTAGGGAGTGGAGACCATATGTCTAAAATAACCAACAACTAAGGAGTAGAGACCCTATGTTGGAAAAGAAGAATAGGGAGGGGAGACCCAATGTCTAAAATAACTTTAACTAGAGAGTGGAGACCCTATGACTAAAATAACATCAACTAAGGTGTGCAGAACCTATGTTGGAAAAGCAAACTAGGGAGTGGATACTGTATGTCTAAAATAACATCAACTAGGAAGTGGAGACCCTATGTCTAAAAATAATCAACTAGGGAGTGGAGACCCTGAGTTGGAAAAGAGAGTAGGGAGTGGAGACCCTATGTCTAAAAATCATCAACTAGGGAGTGGAGACCCTATGTTGGAAAAGAAGAATAGGGAGTGGAGACCCAATGTCTAAAATAACTTCAACTAGGGAGTGGTGACCCTATGTTGGAAAAGAGACTAGGGAGTGGAGACTCTATGACTAAAATAACATCAACTAGGGAGTGCAGAACCTATGTTGGAAAAGCAGACTAGGGAGTGGAGACCCTATGTCTAAAATAACATCAACTAGGTAGTAGAGACCCTATGTCTAAAAATCATCAACTAGGGAGTGGAGACCCTATGTTGGAAAAGCGACTAGGGAGTGGAGACCCTATGTCTAAAAATCGTCAACTAGGGATTGGAGACCCTATGTTGGAAAACCGACTCGGGAGTGGAGAATCTATATCTAAAAATCATCGACTAGGGAGTGGAGACCCTATGTTGGAAAAGCGACTAGGGTGTATAGAACCTATGTCTCAAAAAATCAACTATATAGGTAGTGGAGACCTTATGTTTGAAAAGCGACTAGGGAGGGGAGACCCTCTATCTAAAAATCATCAACTAGGGAGTTGAGACCGTATATTAGAAAAGCAACCAGGGAGTGGAGACCCTAAGTCTAAAAATCATCAACTAGGGACTGGAGACCCTATGTTGGAAAAGCGACTAGGGAGTGGAGACCCTATGTTTGAAAAGAGAGTAGGGAGTGGAGAACCTATGTCTAAAATAAAATCAACTAGGGTGTGGAGACCCTATGCTGGAAAATCAACTAGGGAGTGGAGACCCTATGTCTAAAAACATCAACTAGGGAGTGAAGACCATATGTTGGAAAAGCGACTAGGGAGTAGAGACCCCTTTGTCTCAAAACATCAACTATATAGGGAGTGGAGACCCTATTTTGGAAAAGCGACTAGGGAGTAGAGACCCTATGTCAAAATATCATCAACTAGGGAGTGGAGACCCTATGTTGGAAAATCGACTAGGGAGTGGAGAACCTATGTCAAAAAATCGTCACCTAGAGAGTGATGACTCTATGTTGGAAAAGCGACTCGGGAGTGGACAATCTATATCTAAAAATCATCAATTAGTGAGTGGAGACACTATGTTGGAAAAGCGACTAGGGAGTGGAGACCCTATGTCTCAAAACATCAACTATATAGGGAGTGGAGAACCTTTGTTGCAAAAGCGACTAGGGAGGGGAGACCCTATGTCTAAAAATCATCAACTAGGGACTGGAGACCCTATGTTGGAAAAGCGACTAGGGAGTGGGGGCCCGATGTCTAAAACTATCAACTAGGGAGTGGAGACCCTATATTGGAAAAAGAGACTAGGGAGTGGAGACCCTATGATTAAAAATCATCAACTATGGAGTGGTGACCCTATGTTGGAAAAACGGCTAGGGAGTAGAGACATATGTCTAAAAATATTAACTAGTGAGCACAGACCCTATGTTGGAAAAGCGACTAGGGAGTGGAGACCCTATGTTGAAAAGCGACTAGGGAGTGAATACTCTATGTCTAAAAATTATCAACTAGGGAGTGGAGACCCTATGTTGGAAAAGCGATTAGGGAGTGGAGACCCTATGTCTAAAATAAAATCAACTAGGGAGTGGAGACCCTATGTTTGAAAAGAGAGTAGGGAGTGGAGAACCTATGTCTAAAATAAAATCAACTAGGGTGTGGAGACCCTATGCTGGAAAATCGACTAGGGAGTGGAGACCCTATGTCTAAAAACATCAACTAGGGAGTGAAGACCATATGTTGGAAAAGCGACTAGGGAGTAGAGACCCTATGTCTCAAAACATCAACTATATAGGGAGTGGAGACCCTATTTTGGAAAAGCGACTAGGGAGTAGAGACCCTATGTCAAAATATCATCAACTAGGGAGTGGAGACCCTATGTTGGAAAATCGACTCGGGAGTGGAGACCCTATGTCAAAAAATCGTCACCTAGAGAGTGGAGACCCTATGTTGGAAAAGCGACTCGGGAGTGGACAATCTATATCTAAAAATCATCAATTAGTGAGTGGAGACCCTATGTCTCAAAACATCAACTATATAGGGAGTGGAGAACCTTTGTTGAAAAAGCGACTAGGGAGGGGAGACCCTATGTCTAAAAATCATCAACTAGGGACTGGAGACCCTATGTTGGAAAAGCGACTAGGGAGTGGGGGCCCGATGTCTAAAACTATCAACTAGGGAGTGGAGACCCTATATTGGAAAAAGAGACTAGGGAGTGGAGACCCTATGATTAAAAATCATCAACTATGGAGTGGTGACCCTATGTTGGAAAAACGGTTAGGGAGTAGAGACATATGTCTAAAAATATTAACTAGTGAGCACAGACCCTATGTTGGAAAAGCGACTAGGGAGTGGAGACCCTATGTTGAAAAGCGACTAGGGAGTGGATACTCTATGTCTAAAAATTATCAACTAGGGAGTGGAGACCCTATGTTGGAAAAGCGATTAGGGAGTGGAGACCCTATGTCTAAAATAAAATCAACTAGGGAGTGGAGACCCTATGTTTGAAAAGAGAGTAGGGAGTGGAGAACCTATGTCTAAAATAAAATCAACTAGGGTGTGGAGACCCTATGCTGGAAAATCGACTAGGGAGTGGAGACCCTATGTCTAAAAACATCAACTAGGGAGTGAAGACCATATGTTGGAAAAGCGACTAGGGAGTAGAGACCCCTTTGTCTCAAAACATCAACTATATAGGGAGTGGAGACCCTATTTTGGAAAAGCGACTAGGGAGTAGAGACCCTATGTCAAAATATCATCAACTAGGGAGTGGAGACCCTATGTTGGAAAATCGACTCGGGAGTGGAGACCCTATGTCAAAAAATCGTCACCTAGAGAGTGGAGACCCTATGTTGGAAAAGCGACTCGGGAGTGGACAATCTATATCTAAAAATCATCAATTAGTGAGTGGAGACACTATGTTGGAAAAGCGACTAGGGAGTGGAGACCATATGTCTCAAAACATCAACTATATAGGGAGTGGAGAACCTTTGTTGAAAAAGCGACTAGGGAGGGGAGACCCTATGTCTAAAAATCATCAACTAGGGACTGGAGACCCTATGTTGGAAAAGCGACTAGGGAGTGGGGGCCCGATGTCTAAAACTATCAACTAGGGAGTGGAGACCCTATATTGGAAAAAGAGACTAGGGAGTGGAGACCCTATGATTAAAAATCATCAACTATGGAGTGGTGACCCTATGTTGGAAAAACGGTTAGGGAGTAGAGACATATGTCTAAAAATATTAACTAGTGAGCACAGACCCTATGTTGGAAAAGCGACTAGGGAGTGGAGACCCTATGTTGAAAAGCGACTAGGGAGTGGATACTCTATGTCTAAAAATTATCAACTAGGGAGTGGAGACCCTATGTTGGAAAAGCGATTAGGGAGTGGAGACCCTATGTCTAAAATAAAATCAACTAGGGAGTGGAGACCCTATGTTTGAAAAGAGAGTAGGGAGTGGAGAACCTATGTCTAAAATAAAATCAACTAGGGTGTGGAGACCCTATGCTGGAAAATCGACTAGGGAGTGGAGACCCTATGTCTAAAAACATCAACTAGGGAGTGAAGACCATATGTTGGAAAAGCGACTAGGGAGTAGAGACCCCTTTGTCTCAAAACATCAACTATATAGGGAGTGGAGACCCTATTTTGGAAAAGCGACTAGGGAGTAGAGACCCTATGTCAAAATATCATCAACTAGGGAGTGGAGACCCTATGTTGGAAAATCGACTCGGGAGTGGAGACCCTATGTCAAAAAATCGTCACCTAGAGAGTGGAGACCCTATGTTGGAAAAGCGACTCGGGAGTGGACAATCTATATCTAAAAATCATCAATTAGTGAGTGGAGACACTATGTTGGAAAAGCGACTAGGGAGTGGAGACCATATGTCTCAAAACATCAACTATATAGGGAGTGGAGAACCTTTGTTGAAAAAGCGACTAGGGAGGGGAGACCCTATGTCTAAAAATCATCAACTAGGGACTGGAGACCCTATGTTGGAAAAGCGACTAGGGAGTGGGGGCCCGATGTCTAAAACTATCAACTAGGGAGTGGAGACCCTATATTGGAAAAAGAGACTAGGGAGTGGAGACCCTATGATTAAAAATCATCAACTATGGAGTGGTGACCCTATGTTGGAAAAACGGCTAGGGAGTAGAGACATATGTCTAAAAATATTAACTAGTGAGCACAGACCCTATGTTGGAAAAGCGACTAGGGAGTGGAGACCCTATGTTGAAAAGCGACTAGGGAGTGGATACTCTATGTCTAAAAATTATCAACTAGGGAGTGGAGACCCTATGTTGGAAAAGTGATTAGGGAGTGGAGACCCTATGTCTAAAATAAAATCAACTAGGGAGTGGAGACCTTATGTTGGAAAAGAGACTACGGAGTAGAGACTCAATGTCTAAAAATCTTCAACTAGGGAGTGAACACCCTATGTTGGAAAAGAGACTAGGGAGTGGAGACCCTATGTCCAAAAATCATCAACTAGGGAGTGGAGACCCTATTTTGGGAAATCATCAACTAGGGAGTGGAGACCCTATGTTAGAAAAGAGACTAGGGAGTGGATACCCTATGTCTAAAATATCATCAACTAAGGAGTGGAGACCCTATGTTGGAAAAGAGACTATGGAGTAGAGACCCTATATTGGAAAAGAAGATTAGGGAGTGGAGACCCTATGTTGGATAAGAAGACTAGGGAATGGAGACCCTATGTTTAAAACCATCAAATAGGGAGTGAAGACCCTATTTTGGAAACGCAGACTAAGGAGTGCAAACCCTATATCTAAAAACATCAATTAGGAAGTGGAGACCCTATGTTGGAAAGGCATATTAGGGAGTGGAGACCCTATGTTAGAAAACGCGACTAGAGAGTAGAGACCCTATTTCTAAAATAAAATACACTAGGGAGTAAGGAAACCTATGTTGGAAAAGATACTATGGAGTGGAGACCCTATGTCTAATATATCATCAACTGTGGAGTGGAGACCCTATGTTGGAAAAGAGACTAGGGAGTGGAGACCTTATGTCTAAAATAACATCAAGTAGGGAGTGCAGACCCTATGATGGAAAAGCAGACTAGGGAGTGGAGACCCTATGTCTAAAATAACATCAACTAGGGAGTGGAGACCATATGTCTAAAAATCATCAACTAGGGAGTGGAGACCCTATGTTGGAAAAGCGGCTAGGGAGTGGAGACCCTATGTCTAAAAATCATCAACTAGGGAGTGGAGATCCTATGTTGGAAAAGCGACTCGGGAGTGGAGAACCTATATCTAAAAATCATTAACTAGGGAGTAGAGACCCTAGGTCTAAATACATCAACTATATAGGGAGTGGAGACCATATGTTGCAAAAGCGACTAAGGACTGGAGACCCTATGTCTAAAAATAATCAACTAGGGAGTGGAGACCCTATGTTGGAAAAAGCGACTAAGGAGTGGAGACCCTATGCCTAAAAATCATCTACTAGGGAGTGGAGACCCTATGTTGGAAACATCTACTAGGGAGTGGAGACCCTATGTCTAAAAAGCATCAACTAGGGAGTGGAGACCCTATGTTGGAAAAGCGACTAGGGAGTGGAGACCTATGTCTAAAAATATTAGCTAATGAGCAGAGACCCTATGTTGGAAAAGCGACTAGGGAGTGGAGACCCTATGTCTAAAAATTAACAACTAGGGAGTGGAGACCCTGTGTTGGAAAAGCGACTAGGGAGTGGAGACCCTATGTCTAAAAATCATCAGCTAGGGAGTGGAGACCCTATGTTGGAAAAGCAACTCCTGAGTGGAGAACCTATATCAAAAAATCATCAACTAGGGAGTGGAGACCCTATGTCTAAAAATATCAACTATATAGGGAGTGGAGACCATATGTTGGAAAAGCGACTAGGGAGTGGAGACCCTATGTCTAAAAATCATCAACTAGGGAGTGGAGACCCTATGTTGGAAAATGCGAATAGGGAGTGGAGCCCTATGTCTAAAAATCATCTACTAGGCAGTGGAGACCCTATGTTGGAAAAATCGACTAGGGAGTGGAGACCCTATGTCTAAAAAGCATCAACTAGGGAGTGGAGACCCTATGTTGGAAAAGCGACGAGGGGGTAGAGACCTATGTCTAAAAATATTAACTAGTGAGCAGAGACCCTATGTTGGAAAAACGACTAGGTAGTGGAGACCCTATGTCTAAAATTTATCAACTAGGGAGTGGAGGCCTTATGTTGAAAAGTGACTAGGGAGTGGAGAATCTATGTCTAAAAATCATCAACTAGGGAGTGGAGACCCTATGTTGGAAAAGAAGACTAGGGAATGGAGACCCTATGTCTAACACCATCAATTAGGGAGTGAAGACCCTATGTGGGAAATGGAGATTAGGGAGTGCAGACCCAATGTCTAAAAAGATCATCTAGGAAGTGGAGACCCTATGTTGGAAAAGTAGACTAGGGAGTGGAAACCCTATGTATAAAATAAAATCAACTAGGGGGTGGAGACCCTATGTTAGAAAATGCGACTAGGGAGTGGAGAATCTATATCTAAAATAAAATTAACTAGGGAGTAAGGAAACCTATGTTGGAAAAGATACTAGGGAGTGGAGACCCTATGTCTAATATATCATCAACTAGGGAGTGGAGACCCTATGTTGGAAAAGAGACATGGGAGCGGAGACCCTATGTCTAAAATAACATCAACTAGGGAGTGCAGACCCTATGTTGGAAAAGCAGACTAGGGAGTGGAGACCCTATGTCTAAAATAACATCAACTAGGGAGTGGAGACCCTATGTTGGAAAAGCGACTGTGGAATGGAGACCCTATGTCTAAGACCATCAAAAAGGGAGTGAAGACCGTATGTTGGAAACGCAGACTAGGGAGCGCATACCCTATGTCTAAAAAATCATCAACTAGGGAGTGGAGACCCTATATTGGAAAAGCGACTAGGGAGTGGAGACCCTATGTCTAAAAATCATCAACTAGGGAGTGAAGACCCTATATTGGAAAAGCGACTAGGGAGTGGAGACCCTATGTTGGATAAAGCGACTAGGGAGTGGAGACCCTATGTCTAAAAATAATCAACTAGGGAGTGGAGACCCTATGTTGAAAAAGCGACTAGGGAGTGGAGACCTATGTATAAAAATATTAACTAGTGAGCAGAGACCCTCTGTTGGAAAAGTGACTAGGGAGTGGAGACCCTATGTCTAAAAATCATCAACTAGGGAGTGAAGACCTTATGTCTAAAATTCATCAACTAGAGAGTGGAGAACCTATGTTGAAAAGCGACTAGGGAGTGGAGACTCTATGTCTTAAAATCATCAACTAGGGAGTGGAGACCCTATACTGAAAATCGACTAGGGAGTGGAGACTCTATGTCTAAAAATCATCAACTATGGAGTGGAGACCTTATGTTGGAAAAGAGACTAGGGAGTGGAGACCCTATGTCTAAAAATCTTCAACTAGGGAGTGAAGACCCTATGTTGGAAAAGAGACTAGGGAGTGGAGACCCTATGTCCAAAAATCATCAACTAGGAAGTGGAGACCCTATTTTGGAATATCATCAACTAGGGAGTGGAGACCCTATGTTGGAAAAGAGATTAGGGAGTGGAGACTCTATGTTGAAAAAGAGACTAGGGAGTGGAGACCTTTTGTCTAAAATATCATCAACTAGGGAGTGGAGTCCCTATGTTGAAAAATGCATCTAGGGATTGGAGACGCTATACTACCATGATTTTGAACTTTTTTTCTTTTGGAGTTGTTGCTGCAAAGCTGTTTCTAGCCCTTGCGCAGTTTGTTTTTGGTTGCACCTGCTTCTTGCAATGTTTCTTTTGGATTGCACCTGTTTCCGGTTTTTGTTTTTCGAACAAAGAACAATTTGTTAGTTTAAATGGCTGTGGGTTTTGTGGTCTTGAATGTTTTGGTGACTTAATATCGGCCCTTTCAACTGCAACTAGTTATTTCCTCATACCAATTCCATTTCTGATCCTGGAGAACCTCTAGCTTTTCCACACTTTGCCATGACGGTTAGTCACGTGGTACTTAACCTTTCAACTTTATTTTGCCTTTGTGGGCATTTGACTTTGATTTCCTTTGTTTTCATGAGTTTTGATTTAAAAACATCGGCCATCATGGCCAATCGGAGTCGATTTGATGCCTTTGCCGAGGCTTGGTGCCTTTCGAATATTGGCTCATATCAGACAAAAAACCCTTTAAATCACCTTTTCCATCCTTTCTTTGTCTTAGTTTCAGAACAAAATTAGACCGAAAGGGATTCAAAGTAAAGCACACAATGGAATGGAGAAATGAACTTAGACGAGAGGTATCCCTTTCGGGGAAAAGAAACAAGGACTTATCTTGAGTGCATGCAGACTTCAATGAACATGACATGCCTCTTGGACTGGATGCCTGATCTGCGTAGACCATCAAACTCTCAGAAATTCATCACAACTTTTCCTTGAAATCGAGAAACCTTGCCCAGGACTGTGTCGATGTCACTGACTGTGAGGATCCTATTTTCGATCAGTGGCACCCTTTGCGGGTTTTCACTAGCTGAAGTCTCTCATTTCTCTTCTCACCGTCGCCTTATAGTACTTTTTACGAGTTTTCACTAGTAAGACTCTCATTTTCTCTTATCATCGTCGCCTTATAGTGTTCTTTACGAGTTTTCACTAGTAAGACTCTCTCATTTTCAATTTCTCAGCTTACTATCGCCTTATGGTGCCCATGAGGATTTTCACCGATAAGACTCTCTCATTTTATTTCTCTCATTTTGTTGTATCAGATCCAAGTAATTGTACCCTCCCATTTTGAACCTAGTTGCCGATTGATCAGAAGGACTTGAATAGGGTTTTTTGGGGTAAAAAGCATTCGTATCGAATTAAAATGTTGGAACCTTTCAAGCAAATCCATCGCCGAATCATTGTAACTTCTGCCCCAGTTTCAACTTTTGGGGGACTTTAGATTTTTGTTTTGGTGTGACTGAACCCCCGCAGAGAGGCTGCCTACGTATCCTTTCAGAATCAAGTCGAATGTAGTTCAAGGAACATGACTTTCAGGTTCTAAAGAGATCAAAGAAAAAGGGAACCGGCTCAAAGGGAAGGGTTGGTAGTGTTTGGGTAGCAAGAATGAAAGTCTTCGTCATTCCAATCAAAGAGTATTAAAGTTGCGAAAAGGGTCAAACGTAATACCTCTTGACCGCATCTCCATTGACAGCTATTTCTAGATCATTTCCTTCAATATCCCCCAAGTACAACGCTCCTCTTGGCAATACTCTTCTTATAATGTACGGACCTTTCCAATTCGTAGCAAATTGTCCTTTGGCTTCTTCATGGTACGGGAGACTACGTCTTAGAACGAGTTGCCCCACTTAAAAGTTTCTAGGCCGCACTTTCTTGTTGTAGGCACGGGCCATTCTTTGTTGGTACAGCTGGTCGTGGAAAACTGCGACCATCCGTTTTTCATTAATCATGATCAATTTTTCCAACCGGATCTTGACCCATTCATCATCCTCAATTTCGGCTTCAACAATGATTCGAAGAGAGGGAATTTCAACTTCTGCAAGTATTATGGTTTCAGTACCGTAAGCCAATAAATAGGGGATGGCTCCAACTGGTGTGCGCACGGTTGTGCGATATCCCAATAATGAAAAAGGCAGCTTTTCATGCCACTGTCTGGAACTTTGAATCATTTTCTTGAGGATATTCTTGATATTCTTGTTTGCAGCTTCAATAATGCCATTAGCTTTGGGCCGATAAGGGCTAGAGTTACGATGCGTAATATTAAATTGTTCGCATACCTCCCTCATCAAGTGGCTATTCAGATTTGCATCATTGCCTGTAATGATAGTTTTAGGAATACCAAAATGACAAATAATGTTGGAATGCAAGAAGTCCACCACCGCTTTCTTGGTGACGGCTTTGAAAGTGACTACTTCAATCCACTTTGTGAAGTAATCGATGGCAACTAGAATGAATCTGTACCCATTTGAAGCTTTCGGCTCGATTGGCCCAATAACATCCATACCCCAGGCAACGAACGACCAAAGTTCTGACATAAGATGCAACTCTTAAGGCGGTGCATGAATCAGGTCACCGTGTATCTGACATTGATGGCATTTCCGGACAAAACTGAAGCAATCATTTTCCATGGTCATCCAGTAATAACCTGCCTGAAGGATTTTCTTTGCAAGGACATATCCATTCATATGAGGCCCACATACTCCCGAATGCACTTCATTCATGATATTTTCATCTTCTCGGGCATCTACGCACCTCAAAAGATTCAGATCTGGAGTTCTTTTGTACAAGACTTCTCCGCTCAAAAAGAAACAACTGGCAAGCCTTCTGATAGTTCTCTTTTGATCTCCACTGGCCTGCTCAGGGTATTCCTTTGTTTTCAAAAACCTTTTGATATCATGATACCATGGCCGAACATCTGGTTCTATTTCAATTGCATTACAATAACCATGCCTTTCTCGAATTTGGAATTCCAGCGGGTCAATATGGACATTACTTGGATACGGCAATATTGAGGCCAAAGTAACTAATGCACCAGCTAATTCATTGTGGAATCAAGGAATATACATGAACTCGACAGACTTGAACCGTATGTTAAGATCCTCCACATGTTGCCTATATGGAATAAGCTTGATATCTTGAGTTTCCCATTTACCTTGGGCTTACCTAATGATCAAATCAGAATCTCCCATGATTAACAATTCTTCCACATCCATATCAGCTGCCATATTCATGCCCATAATGCAGGCTTCATACTCAGCGGTGTTGTTGGTACAGAAGAACCGAAGTCAGACTGTGGCCGGATAGTGCTGACCAGTAGGCGAAACCAAAATTTCTCCGATACCGACACATTTTGCATTTACAGCTCCATCAAAAAACATTTTCCAAGAATTGGTGTCTTCTGGAATTACTTTAACTGAATTTACTTCCTCGTCCTGAAAGTAAGTACTTAGGGGTTGGTATTCATCATCAACCGAGTTCTCAGCTAGATGAACCGCCAAGGCTTGAACTTTCATCGTCGTGCGGGTGGGTGACATAGACAATGTCGAACTCAGTGAGCAAGATTTGCTATTTTGTTAACCTTCCTGTAGGCATTGTTTTTTGGAATATGTACTTTAGAGGATCCATTCTGGTTATGAGATATATGGTGTAGGCCAAAAGATAATGTCTGAGCTTCCAGACGACCCTAGTTAGGGCGCAGCAAGTTCTTTCTAACAGAGTGTATTTGGCTTCATAACTAATACTTCTTGCTCAAATAGTATATGGCTTGTTATCTCTTCCCGGTCACATCATGTTTCCCCAGGACACAACCGAAGGAATTTTCCAAGACCGTCAAATACAAGAACAAAGGTCTTCCTGGCTCAGGTGGAACCAACACTGGCAGATTTGACAGATAGTCTTTGATTTTATCAAAAGCCTCTTGACATTCATCCATCCATTTGATCGCCGCATCTTTCTTCAACAACTTAAATATAGGCTCACACGTGGTAGTAAGCTGATAAATAAACCTGTTGATGTAATTCAATCTTCCCAGTAGACTCATGACCTCTTTCTTGGTTCTCGAAGGTGGAAAATCCCGAATAGATTTTATCTTTGTTGGATCTAATTCAATACACCTTCGGCTGACTATTAATCCCAGAAGTTTCCCAGATGGAACTCTGAATGCACATTTAGTTGGATTCAATTTCAAATCATACATGTGCAAGCACTCAAAGAACTTTCTCAAATACCTCACATGGTCTTCCTGCGTTCTGGATTTAATGATCATATAATCCACATACACCTCAATTTCCTGGTGCGTCGTGTCATGGAAGATGGCAGTCATAGCTCTCACTTAGGTCACCCCGGCGTTTATCACACCAAATGGCATGACCCTGTAACAGTAAGTGCCCCAAGGTGTGGTGAAAGCCGTATTTTCTACGTTTTTTTCATCCATCAGAACCTGGTGATATCCAGCATAACAATCCACAAAAGACTGTATCTCATGTTTGGCACAATTGTCAATAAGAATGTGGATGTTTGGCAAAGGGAAGTTGTCCTTAGGGCTTGCTTTGTTCAAATCCCAATAATCAACACACACTCACGTTTTTCCATCTTTCTTTGGCACTGGGACCACGTTAGCCAACCATGTGGTGTATCGGACCACCCGAATTACACCAGCTTTCAATTGTTTGGTAACTTCTTCTTTTACCTTATCACTGATGTCCGTTTTAAACTTTCTCTTCTTTTGTTGGACGGGTGGATAACCGGGATACGTTGGCAATTTATGTACCACCAAATCGACACTCAGCTCTGGAATATCATCATAAGACCATGCAAACACGTCTTTAAATTCAAACAAAAGTTGGATCAATGCATCTCTAGTTCTTTCATCGGCGCGAATGCTTATCATGGTTTCCCAGACTCTTCTGAACTACCCAGATTAACTGGCTCAGTTTCATTTAAGTTTGGCTTAGGCTTATTCTCAAATTGTTCCAGTTCTCTATTTATTTCCCTAAAATCCTCATCTTCATCATATTCCGGTTCTTCATTCATTATTTCATAGTTAGATAGTGTTTTAGGATCTGGGCATTAAGTCCGCAAGCATGTCATGTTATTTAAGTCTGCATTATTAGAACTGAAAAGTAAAAGTTAAGAAAAATAGCAAAATCAGAATAAAGAAAAAGGAAACATCCATAGACGATGAAATATTAATTTCATTTCATTGAATAGAATATAAGAGGGTTTACATCGAAATCAAAAGACAATAAAATAAGAACATTTGAGCTACACCCTAAAATAACTTGTAATGTAGAAAAAATGGCAAGACTGGACTACTGGGATTCCTGCTTGACAGGGAATGGGGTAGCTTTGAAATTCTGAAGCTTGGCATTTAGTCCCATGTACAACACCTCAGCAGTGCTAGTGCCTTCCTCTGGCTGGACCATGTGGGACTTATACATCATTTGTTCTATGGCTTCACAAATATCCTCAATCTCTTCTTCTTCTTCTTCTTCTTCTTCTTATTCTTCTTCATACTTGGTTTTAATAAATGACTTGGAGAGATGCGGAACGGGCTGGGGCAGGACCCATCCATTTTTCTTGCACTCATCAGCCCATCTTATATCGGCATTTGTATCTTGGAAACCTATGCCGAAGAACTTCTAATTGTGGTCGAAGTGACAGGCTCTGTGATGCCTTGTAGAGATACCACGAGCCTCTCTCCGGGCTTGTACCCATGTTTAATCTTTTAACTGGCGACCATGACCGATGCATTAGATATGCAGGGTTGAGGGAATGAGACCCCTTCTTCGCATTGATCGGCGAACACAATTTCAAAAGCTTGGTATACAATTTGATCACTTCCTTCTCTAGCTTCGAGACACAGGATTGAAGGGTCCCGGTAAATAGACTGTTCATCCTCCTAATGTACAACAATTTCTTGGTTTTCATACTCAAATTTGACCATTTGATGAAGAGTGGAGGGCACAGCTCCTGCAGCGTGAATCCATGGTCTTCCTAGGAGAAATTTATATGAAGTATCCATGTCCAGAACCTGGAAAGTTACTTCGAAATCCACAGGGCCAATGGTCAAAATAAAATCAATTTCTCCTATTGTGTCTCGCTTGACACCATCAAAAGCGAACACACATACACTATTTGGTCGAATTCTTTCTATTCCAATTTCCATCATTTAGAGCGTTGAGAGAGGGAAAATGTCAACCCCGGACCCGCCATCTAGCATGACTCTCTTCACATAATAACCATCGCTTTTGACAGTCAAGTGAAGGGCTTTGTTGTGGGCGGCTCCCTCTGGGGTCAAATCATCACGGCTGAAGGAAATCCTATTGACTTCGAAGAATCGTTCAGCCATTCTCTCCAGTTATTCATCAACTAGGACATATGCCTCGTTCAATGTTTTCAGGAGTACCTTTTTATGTTCATTCGAGCTCAATAATAGAGATAGAAGCGAGACCTGGGAAGGAGACTTCCGGAGTTGGTCAATTATGGCATATTCCGAAATTTTCATTTTTCGGAAAAACTCTTCTGCTTCTTCAGCACCCACAGGCTTCTTGGGTGGAAACCATTTCTCCTTGTTTAGTTTTAACTTCTTTAACTCTTCTGGGTTATGGTACTTCCCAGATTGGTTCATTTCTTTCACTTCTCCCATACTCTCTTTCTCCTTGTAAGTAACCATTATTTTGTTGTAATTCTAGGGGACTGCAATGGGGTCTCTCATAGGGCTTTGTGGTGCGCGACTGATAACCACAGGCTCAGTCAGCCTTGGTGAAATTACCGTCCCCCGCACCACATAAGTCCCTTTTGGTACATACAACTTTGGCACATTTAGCGTGGCTTTCCTCTATTCAAATATTTTGGGAGTATTCAACATGAGTTGTTCTTTCCTTGTGGCCCTAGGAACATAGAGAATTGCATTCTTAGCAGGTGCTGCCCTAGTATTTGTTTCTACAGCTTTTTCTACAACTTGAGGGATTGGAGTGATTTTCTTCTCATTTCTGGCTTGTTTTGCCGTGGCTTTGGGTTTTTCCTCGGAATCGGCATTGGCAATGATGGATTTTAAAGCTTGATCAAACTCTTTATCATCACAAATCATTCCAATGACCGGCCCATTGTTGTGAGCCGATAATGGATTGTTAGTCACATTGGGGACTTCCTCGTCCCTCAGCACCACTCATTTTTGTTCTACCAAATTCTCAATTGTCCTCTTAAGAGTCCAACAATCTTATGTATCATGACCCTCTGCCCCCAAATGCTAGGCACACCTGGTACCGGGCTGGTATGATGGAGATTCCGTATTTTGCCGGTTTGGAGGCACAGGTTACAATATACCCATCTGGATTAATTTCGGAAACAAGCTAGAGTAGAACTCACCAATAGGGGTGAAGTCGTTTCTCCTAGGAGGCTCATAGGGGCGTGTATTGTGTTGGTAGTTATTTTGTGGTGGACGGTGGTTATATGGAGCTTGGTGAGGATGGTTATTTCTGGGAGGTGGAGCTCGGTTTTGGTTGAAGTGTTGTTGTGGCCGTGTATAGGGATAGGCATTCATCACCGCATAGGGAGGCAGTGCCATGGTATATACTGCATCTTGATGGGGGTAGTAATGTTGTGGGGTTCTGGGAGGTAGGTAAATATGATCATGGGATCGACGGGGGCCCTCGAAACTGAATCCATACTCTTCTTTCGATTATCTAAACCTCCTGACCCGGTCTGGATGGCTTGAGAGGTGACTCTCAAGGTAGATTGACTTATGATTCGACCAGTTTTCATGCCATTTTCTACCATTTCTCCGATTTTTATAGCCTCTGCAAAAGGTTTTCCCATGGCAAATATCATGTTCTGAAAGTAATCGGCCTCTTAGTCCTACAAGAAAACATTGACCATTTCTGTCTCATCCATAGGCGGTTTCACTCTGGCTGATTGCTCATGCCACTTGATAACGTATTCACGGAAACTTTTCGCGGTTGTCTTCTTGAAATTGGTCAGGGAATTATTATCTGGAGCTATATCAACATTGTATTGAAATTTCCTGACAAAATATCGGGCCAAGTCATCCCATATATGCCAAAGGGAGATGCCTTTGTCCATGTACCATTCTGACGCAATTTCCGTCAAACTTTACCCGAAATAAGCCATCAATAATTCTTCTTTTCCACCAGCAACTCTCAACTGGTTACAGTATCATTTCATGTGAGCGATCGGGTCTCCATGCCCGTCGTACTTTTCAAATTTTGGCGTTTTAAAGCTAGCGGGCAAGTGAACATGGGAAAACATGCATAGATCGGAGTACGAGACACTCGTTTGGCCACTCAGGCCTTGCATGTTCTTTAGACTTTGTTCGAGGCTTTTCATCTTCTGAGCCATCTCTTCTTGTTCGGGGTTTCTCGTGGCTCTTTCCTGTTCCATGGGAGACTCAAATTGCGGGTGCTGAGGGTAAGAGTTTGGGGTAACATGAGCGGTGTCTAGCTGAAATTGGGGGACTTGAAAAGTGAAAGCTGAAGGCTCGAAGCATGGCCTGGGTACTGTTGGCTGTGCCGTAGTAGAGACTGGTGGTGCGGTGAATAATGTTGAAGGTACCCCTAAAAACGATGCCTGGGGGCGAACCTTAGAAGGCATACCGGTGAAATTGGCTGATATAGTATGGTACCCAAATGGGATGAATGGGTTGGTTACGGGGATGGGGACATTGGAGGTTCCACTCGTCCTGGGAAGCAGTTTAGGAAATTCGGGGATTGTACTCGGCGGTTCTTTGCCATTAGACCAAGCGTCCCACATTTCTAACATGCGGACGCGCAGCCTCCTATTTTTCTCAACGGCTGCAGACTATGACTTTGGAATAGCCGATACCGAACTATCATGAGGCTCAATAATTGGTAGATGACTTCTGGAGGCCATAGGAACACAGCCTTTAGATTTTGTGATGTAGGCATGGGAAGCCAGATTACCACAAATCCAACCACCTAAACCGGACCTGTCTTATTTGCACAGACAACAACCTGGTTAGTTCAAGATATTTAACATATAGGGAATCGCATATTGGGGATGCAATGCACCTGAACAATTAAATGTTTCTAAATGTCTTTGCAACGGCTCTGTGTTTCATCCCCGCTTTACTATCTCTTTTCTCAAATTTCGAATCCTGATTTCTTTTCCCTTCCCTTTTTGTTGTTTTCGCTCGTTTATTTTTCACTCTTTTTTCTTTCTTGTTCACACAATTTGCCTTCTTTTTCTTTCTTTTTATTTATCCTTTCAGTTTATTTTTCACTCAAATTGCCTATAGCTATGATTGAATCCGATAGGGATTGCATACGTATCATAACGACGCATGAATCAGATCATTACATAGTTCAGGAAATAAATGCAGAATAAAAGAAAAAATTTGGGGTTTTCAATATTTCATTAAATAACAATATTTTTGGGTTTTTCTATTACAAAGACTTTGGAAATACTGACGATTAAACATATAGACTCAAAACAAACAGACTTGGAAAAGATAAACAGACTCGAAAAGGTAAAATACAAACTCAAAGACAAAAATAATAAATAAATAAAACAAAAATCAGGAATACATAAGAGCCTCCAATACTACTCCGGGGGCTCGCGGGACATCAGTCGATCTCGACACGGGCCTGCGTGCAATATCTTCTTGAAGGTACTCTAAATCAGCCATCACCTGGCGGACAAAGGTCATCACAAAAGCAAAGAACATGAACCTGGTCATATCTTCGAATTCATGGAACTTCAATACGACATAATCAACGATTTCTTTAATCCTTATTCTAATGACACCCTTTTCTTGGAGCACGCATCCAATTTGCAGAGACCGGGCCTCCAACACCTACGTGGCCGTACGATTTTGATCTTGTAATTGTTGTATGTATTCTTCCAATCGGGAAATCAATGTATAGCAATGTACTCTTTCAGCTTTGAAATCCTTTGTATGTTGGACCATTTTGTTTTCGAGATTAGTGAGCTTTTCCCTTCAGATCGCGACCCCTCTATCATAGTTTTGCTTTAAATGTTGAACGCGCCTTGCCCATTCTTCTGCATTATTTACCAATTTTTTCCGAGCTTTTGCCAATTCATCCTTGGCCTTTGTCAAATCAAACCCATAATCATGAACTTTCCGCCTCAGATTGCTTATGAGTCTTTCATCTTTTTTGCTTCTTACCGGGTTTTCAACGGCTATTTTAATTTTCACAATCTGAGCTCGGAGGACTTCGTTTTCTTGAGCCAACTTTTTCTTTTCCCATTCATCTACAGCAGCTTGCAAACTACTATCAAATTTGATGTTTCTGATTTAATCTTCTAGTTTGCTTATGGTGGCCCGGTAATCATTCTCTTTGGCTAACCAAGCCCATTGTTCCTGCGATGCGTCGATAACTTCTTGGATATGAGGCCTTTTAGTTGGCCTTTCAAATTCATCATTCATCGCAACTCTCTTTCCATACCAAGCGACATAACCAGGTAATGTCTCGCCCCTGGATAAATCACGTACTCGGGTGTTTGCCCCCAAATACTAGCATTCGCTCCAAATTTGGCGAACCATTTCTTCGGGAAATTGGCCATCGGAGCGGATTGCGACTACATAAGTACTAATATCTTCATCTCTAGGAACTGTCTAGTATCTTCTAACTTGTCTCAAAACCCGGTACGAGGCATAGGGCTGAATGCTTCGGAGACCTATTAGAACGAAATAGGGACCGGTGGCGGGCATGTAAACAATCTCATCAACGGGAAGCCAACCCAATGTCCACTCTATCTGATATGCGGTTATAGAACGAAGGTGGGATATCCAATCTTTGACCCTTTCTGGCATTTCGAATCCAGTCACTCGTGTACAAAACTCTTCGACGCAATTCTTCCACGTAGACTCGTAGTTCATGTATTGGGATGGTGACAAAGGTGCTCGATCATTCACATTTGCAACAGCAGATTGCATCCCTCGAAGAACCTGACTCCGGCCTTACAGGATGTGAGGGATCGAAATATGTCTAATACGATCATGGGTACAAGGGTGCTCTTGGCCTGAGCAGTCAAAATATGGACAACTCCGGATACACGCAAATCAATGTGCACGTCTTCCCTTGGAAACACCAAAAGTCCTAAAATGCCACCATGAAAGCAAAACATCTGTGCATTTCCTATTTTGACCGGTTTCCCTTACTGCAGAGTCCATTTTCTAGGTCCTCGAATTCCCTTAAATGCTCGTATCGCTGGTATAGAAAGTGGAAAGTAGAAACTCCCCCTGCTAGACTTTCGGTCTTGATCTGTCTGTTTATTTTCCGTAAGTCTAGAAACTTGTAGGGAGTAACGGTCCTTGGAGATACTAGATACTTGTATCTTAATCCCTCTGCACTCCCAGCATAACCCGCCATTTCTTCCAAGGTAAGTGTAAGCTCAAAATCTGACAAGTGCAAAACATTGTGAGCGAGGTCCCAGAATGACACTAATGCCTCTATCAAATCACTTCTAGGTTGAATTTTTAATAGAACAGTGAATGCCCCCCAAGTAGTGGTTGACCCTCTCTTGTTCCTGTTTTCCCAAGTCTTCCCACCACATGTGGAGTGCTAGTGGAATCTGATCATAACCTTTAACGGTAAAATCTGAACAATGCTGATTCTGCATATTTTTAAATCAGGGTGAGTGGGTTAAAATGTGTGAGTTTTGTTTGAAAACTGACCAGAAAAGATTTTTCTTTTTTTCAACTGAAAAAACAAATCACGACTGCTTTTGCAAATACAACCCTTCAGCACTTCATAAGGGAAGATTTTAGGGTTGTGTTTGCTAAGTGGCCAAAATTTGAAAAAGGACTATAGGTGGCTATTCTTCCAAAACATGGCCTTCTGGCATCCCATCTGGACATTTCTGGCTATTTAGACAAAAAAACGGCATCACCTAATTTTATTCATAACAAAATGATGACATTTTCATTTTTTTTTTTTTTTTGCAAAAGCGGTGCTGGGCCTGATGAAGGTTGCCTATGTATCCCACGTCCGATGAGAATTAAACCCGCGTAGTTCAATAAGTTTTGACGCAACAGGAAAATATGGTTTATTTTGAAATGACTATTTCTCTCTTTTGTTTTTCAAAATTTCAGTAGAGTTTCGGGATATTTTGAATACCGGGATCTTCGAAATCAGGTGTTTTCTCTCCTATCTCACTCTTAGTTTTTCTTGATTTTATTTCCCTATTCTATAAACCAGTCAACATGCAAGCTGAAACAAATAAATGCGCAAGTAGCACGTAAAATGCATCAGGATGGACCCTGGGTGTTGAGTCCCAAACCCATGTGTTGAGTCCCCAAAGTCAAATGCACATGATGCAAACAAACACACCTACCAAGGATTCGGCATGAGGTTATGTCATTCTAGGTTTGAACCCTGGGTGTATTGTTCTGGACCTGGCTTACCCGAGCGGAAAACTCGAGCCGAGGGGAGCAATGTACCGGTAACCAAAAGGCCATCCAGCTTTGTAACTGATCCAATACTCATTCTAAAATTAAGGTATGACTCTAGCAGAAAAGAAGTCACGCCAGCGTGCATTTCCCAGAAGATTTAGAAGACTCTGAGAGAAGAAGGGTTTCGTAACAGTTTATATACAGTTCAAGCAATATCAAAGCGGTAAAAAGCGGCATTTAGCATATTCGGCTCAAACACATAAAAAATCAGATAATAAACAAAAGCCAACTACAACAGTTATTCTAAGCTCGAATTCTGAACCCTGAACTAGAGATTCTGGCGTTGGTTCCCCAGTAGAGTCGCCAGAGCTGTCACGCCTCCTTTTTCCCGAGGGATAGGGGATTTTTTCCAATTAAAGTGAATTATTCGAGATGGGATTATTTATTTAAATCAGAGTCGCCACTTGGAATAATTTATGGTGTCCCAAGCCACCGGTTTGTTTTAAAATCTCAAATCGAGGAAATTTGACTGTGTTTCAAAGTTCGTGAAAACCAGAAGACCGGGTAAGGAATTCTGTTAACCCGAGAGAAGGTGTTAGGCATTCCTGGGTTCCGTGGTTTTAGCACAGTCGCTCAACTATCAATAATTGGTCTAATTATCTGATTTAATACATATTAAAACCTATTGTGCATTTTTAAACTTTCTAACCGCTTTTAACTATTTTAATTGCTTTTAGGATTTATGGAATTCATTTGAACAAGTTGCGATGTCGTACACTCATTTTTTATTGTACACATTGCAAACTGCGCCACGTGAAACGTACCCGTAATTTGCAACATGTTTATTTTTATTATTATTTGAAGTTATGGTCAAGTCGCGTGAAACGCGTACTTGAATTAGGGTATACATATCATGACGATGCCACGGGAACCGTACACATAGTCACGATGATTTATTATTAATCGCACCTAAAGCAAGCTACAATGTTCGAATATTATTCAATTACTAATTTTGAGATTATTGTAAGGTCATGAGGTATGGATATTGTTGTGGAGGAAATGAAGTAAATTAATTATGGAAAAGTTGGCTAGTTGTTTATTTGTTTTTGGTCCTGGGCAACAATTAGCCCATAAATACGTCGGGGAAGTCCAATTAAAGTCCTACACCAATCATGGCCCAACCTAATATCTTATAATTTTACTGCTAATCAATATTTGAAACTAGACTAAATTTATGGTAGGAATAGATAGATACGGACAGAACCAATTTAGTCACTAAGATAGGAGATCAAAATGAAACTAAATCATGCTAAAATGGAAAGCCATTACTTCATTGAATAAACAAGAAAAGTAACAAATTAATACAAAGTAACATATTCATCAATAAGATTAACCATATGAACTACCAAAAAGGACAATAAACTTATCTTAACAAATACTCAACATGAGAACAAATTAATCATAGCACACTCAGATGCAAACTCGACCATATCATACTCAAAGTTAAATTAAAACAGAGTGACCCAAAACATTAATGAGAAAACAAAATAGAAAGAGAAGTGAACATTTTTATTGATGATTGTGGATTTAAATTACAACCACTCAATGATCAGATAGCTCTCAACTGGACCCTTCGGACCGCGGAAAACGCGCGCGGAAAATCTCAACTTGCAACCTCAATCGACCTTGCAAAACCGACGATTTAGTGGCTATTTTTGGAGCTTTTATTTATTGGGTTAATGATGGCTCAAAAGTGGTCAAGGGATGGTGGATTTTGGGTGGTGAAGCTGCTAGATTTTTGAAAGAAAGACACGAATAGAATTTATTTTAGCGTAGAAGAAGCAAAAACATTTTTCTCCAAATCCCTCCCCTCTTTTTTCCTTTCTCTCCCTCCTTTTTTTATCCTCACATTTCTCTTCTATTTATAGAAAATTTTCAGAATTTTTTCAGATTTTTTTTTTTTTTTTTTTAATTAAAAATAATTCCCACTTCCCATTTTTATTTTTATTTTTTAAAATATAATTCCCCACTTTCATTTATTTTTATTTTTTAATTTTTCACTTTTCTACTTTTATTATATTTAAATTCCCACTTTTTTTACTTTTCTTTTCTTATTTTACTTTTCTTTTTTTTATCTTCCACTTTCTTTAATGTTTTTTAAAAACAATTTCAGCTACATTTACTTTTATTTTTTAATTCCAACTTTCTTTAACATTTTATTTTTTAAAATTTCTACATTATTTTATTTTATTTTTTTAATTTTCAACTTTCTTTTAATTATTAAACAATTTCCAAATACTTTTACTTTTACTTTTTAATTCTATATTTCTACTTTTCCTATTTTTTAATTCCTATCCGAACTTTTTTTTTTTTAAATATTTAACTTTTTTTAGGTTTTTAATTAATTTTATTTTAAAATAAAATTAAAAATAATAACAATTGACCTTTTAAATTATTATTAATTTTTACCCTATATAAAAAAAGTGTAACAAAGCTAAAAAATATATACTAAATTTCTGAAAATATTTACATAGTCTGGTGATAAAAATTTAAATATAGTCAAAAATTAGGTGCTCGCAGATGTGTGACAACTCTTTTAAATGGGTATTAAAAGATAAGAGTCGTTACCTAATGGTTTTAAGGTGTGTTAGGGCACATATTTGTAAATAACTTTGTTTGACTAGTCGACCCCACCAAAGATCGGGTATTAGCTCGAATTACCTCAAAGAGAAGGTGTTAAGCACTCTTCGAGCTCCACAACTGTGGGTCCCAGCCGAACTTAAGACTATGTGGATTAGATAATTGGTCTAGGTGATCAGATGAACAAAGAAATATAAAATTTGAAGAGTTTCATTATAACACAATGAGAATTGGGTAAAGATCTTTAAGGACTACAAGGATGCGACTACAATTGTATATGACTAAGCAAGTATATAAAGGAGGGGGTCCCAAGTTTTTTAGCCTAAAGGATCACCCCATGCAACATAAATAATATTTCGCAACTCCCTTTACGATCGGAGTTACTCATATTATTCAGCGGGCACAGATTATCATCTCTTGCTACCCGATTACAATGTTGAAGTTGTTTACCTGAGAGCGTTCTAATTCAATTCTAAGTTGTACCCTATGTGTGCGCTACACATTCCATGCCTATGGCCCATGAGGCTTTGGACCTACTATTTGGGTGGTTCTAGACTTTACTTAGGTTGCTCGAAAATGATAAAACTAAGCGACATTCAAAAAACAAAGAAGATTGCACATAATAGCAAAGAGTAGCTCATGTTAGCCTCCACACGTAAACAAAGAAGCACGCAGACTAATTTTCAGATTAGGCAGTAGAACGTTTCGAACTTGAGACTCAGAATCCTTTGGTCCTATAGGCATGATCTCTATATGATTCTAATATCAAACAGGCGACGCTGCACTTTAGTCCAACGTACAAATTAAATCATTATAAGTCCTATAGACATGGTTTCCAAGTGATTCTGATTTTAGCAATATACAGACAACGGATTTGCAGTTTACAAAAACCTATAGGCATAATTTCTAGATTGTTCACAAAAGGCGTTGAAACAACTCCAGAACCATGAACTACCAATGCTGATTTTATATACAAGTTCGTTAGGCAGGTGACAGTGTCCTAGGGCATGATATCTAATAGTTGGCGATTGACATTGATTTTATATAGTTTTATCCCTATATGCATGCTATCTAGATGAGCAATACAAACGATATGGGGAGCTGAATGATTATTAAACCTATAGGCATGAGCAGTACAATGACAATTGAGATTGATTAATCTGAAGTCATATAGGCATGGCACCTCGGTAAGTAGAATATTGCATTGCTACGCCCTATAGTCATGTCATCTAAGAAAATACAGTAGTGGAGACTGGTATAGTATATACTTGAAATAGCATGCATTGGCAAGTTAAGTATTGTGTGTGCGTGTGACTCCTATAAGCAGGCTTTCTACTCATGAAGTTAAAACATGTGAAGCAAATAGTGAATAAATCACATAGATCCTATAGGCATGCTTTCTACCCATTTATGTGAGAATTAGAGTACATAACCCCTCTTTTACTAATTTTCCCATCTGTTTTTGTTCACAAATTATTACAGATCCAAAAATAATGAATACAAGTGGTAATGTTATACATTAAAAGGCTACACGCCCAATACGCAGAGCATGCCCAAAAGAATATAACCTAGTAACACCTGGGCTTTCAGCAAACTTCTCCTTTTACACGAACAGTGAATCGAGGACCCAACATGTTTCAGAGTGAGAATGTATCATCTATACAATCAGGGCCATACACAAACTCATACCAAGCTTGAAATGGAAAACCATACATGATAACCAATTGACAGTCCTAAAGTCTATTAACAGTGGTCATAATTCTTAGATGTTAAGGGAACAAGATTGTTTAAACAAGAGGGCTTGAGCATACCAACTGAGTAGACAACTTTGGCATAGCAAGTTTGACATAGAAGAACTAACATCATATTGAACAATTATTCAACAAAGGGAAGGGTATATCATAGTGAGCCTAGTTATATATTAAGAGGGCTGAAGAGGCAAGTCTGTAGAGCTGACAGGACAAACACACAGATATACTAATTTCTCAAAAATCATGTTTCACGCAGGACATTAACCAAAATGTCAGAAAAATATTTTAAACAAGTGAACCTTATTCGAGACAATCATAGTTTGAGGGATATGCAATTTCATATGAAGATGACCATAAGCAGCATAGCAACAAACTAATGGCATTGTTTACCATAAAGCTCAACAGTGTCCTCGCTCATGAGAACATACAACACTTAAAAGGGGAAGAGACAGGCAGGCATAACCATTCGTACTAATTGCCTAGGCGGCAGAGAAACTAACATAGCAATTTGCCCTAGGAGCCATTCTAAACCAAACATGCAACAGAACTTAAATGGAAACATGCTTTAGTTAATTAATACAGTATCAGAGATCTATCATATTGGTCAAGAAGAACTTAACAAGGTCTAGAATATAAACATAGAGATACAGGACAAGGTAGATAACCCACATTAGTCTAGAAACACCTAAGAAATCTAGAATCCATTCCAATAATGAAAGGATCTTACATGTGCTGAAACCTACTGAATTCGACTAATAAATAACATGGAATTGTAGAGGATTATAAAACAATATCATAGCAGTACAATATCAGGGATTTATGAATAACAGGGAAACTGAATAATGCTTATAGAATTTAAACAACATTAACACATAAAACACATACGTCATAGATAAACAGGAAGGAAAATAGTTAACATTGCAAGAGTTAAGGACACTAACCAGTAGAAAAGTTAAACGAACAAACAAATGAGGAGGTAGAATACTAGTAGCAAGAGAACCCCAGATCCCCGATGCTTCATAGTTCACACGAGCCTCGAGAAGGGCTCCGAGCAGTGCTTGCACTGGAGGAGGTCGTTTTAAAAATATTATGGCCTTGGCTTTCAGCCGGCCAAGGATTCAACGATACCAGAAAATATTCAAGTATCTCAGAAGAAGTGAACGAGTGAGAGAAGAGTATAATGAGTGTACCAGCAGTGAAAATTAGGTCTGTCCAGAGGGGAAATTGGGTAGGGATTTATATAATGTTCAAATTGAATGGATGAGCATGGGAAATTATTAGTCAAACACAAGAAAGGAAAGAATATATCACATGCAATCAAAATTAGTAAGGAAAAAGGAAAATCTCAAACCCTATTTGAGTCCAACGGTCTTGAATCGAACCAATAATGCAAGAATCGTCCATTGTAGAGTGTATATTGACGAAAGATCATCTAGATCTTCACAAAATCGTAGTCAATTATGCATGATCTTGAAAGTTAGTTCTTGCCAAAAATAGGGCAAGATTTAAGTTATACCATAGACACGCATACAATAGTAAAGTATCACAAAATAGGTAAGTGAATCTCGGATTGATTCCATTTTTGGGTTGGAATAGGAGAGAAATCAAAAGGCGACTACTAGGTTTTCTCAGAGACAGACGGAATAGAGAGGGTTTAGAGGTGGTTAGAGTGGGAAAATGGGGTTAGGGTTTGGGTGAAGGGATATAAGGAAAGTTGAGTAGTTATTATGGGTCGTTGATCATTTGAGATCAACGGCCAGGATCGAAATGGGAGTGGGGCGAGTCGTTTAAGTGGGTATCGACCAGATTGAGGTTAACTAGTCGTTTGGGTTGGGATGGGGAGATTGGGCCAGTGATTTGAGTAGTTTTGGGCCACTAATGTGGTTCAAAATATGTATAACTTAAACTATCTTTTAAATACAAAATTGTTTAAATACAAATAATTAATAATAAATAAAAAAATATTTTTTTATACACTAAAATGATTGAAAATAATAACTTATAATTATAAAATATAAAAATGTTATTTTGGCAAAAATAATGTAAATAAAAACGTAATTATGCATGAATATAGGCTATTATTGCAAAAATTATGTAAATAACTAAAATATATATATAATTATATAAAATAAAGTAAAATATTATTAAACACACACATGGATATAAAATAATATATTTGGATGATTAAGTCATCATAAATAATTTAAAGGGATAATATTTAAGTAATTTAGATGCAAGAAAATTAATTCTAAAGCTCTAAAAATCATGGAAAAATTATAAAATATTTGTATAAATCTTGTAAATTAAGTAATGATGCAAAAAATGATATTTTGAAAGTATATATACTATGAGAGAAAAATTGGATATCAACAAGGATTGAATTGCGATGCATGTACCGGGGTGGCATTTGATGTGGCTTATGATCGGGTTAGTAGTTATGAGTTCCACATGTTTCTTATTTCATTGTTATTGTTGTGAAGGTCTGGAACAAGGTTCTAGTCGATATGAGTTTGTTGCCACTACCAGGCTTGGTGTTTGGCAGTTATTGTGGTTAGAGTTGATGTTATATGCATATGGGTGATGCATTATGTTTTGTGGTTGTGCCTTGTGGATGTATGCATGAGTTATTGCGGCTATTTGAGGGTTATACATCGTGTTTATGTGAGAATCGAGTCCTTTATGGGTGTCAAAATTTAGTTTCAAGGCTTATCGGCATGAATAAAAGAAATAATCTTTGGTTGAGATGGTGTTGTTGAGCTTATGTGGACTGGGGTGACGTAGGATCACCTGTGGGCATGCGTATAGTGCGCTTATACCCTGATTTGATGGCATACGAAAGACTCTTGGCACATTTATGGACGAACGTTTGTATGAGATGGGGAGAATGTAACGACCCGATCGATCATTTTGGGCTTTAAGGTTTCGTTCTGTGGTTCGAGGTCTTGAGAGGCATCATATTGTGTATTATGATTTGCCTGCATGGTCGGATTAGATTTTCGGATGTTTCGGGATGTATTTGGATGAGTGCTTCTTACTTTAGAAGCATAAGTTAAAAATATAGACCGAGGTTTGACGTTTTGTGGAAAGGACCCCGGAACGGTGTTTTGATGGCTCCTCTAGATTCTTGTCATGATTTTGGATTTGGGCTTACGCCCAGAATCGAATTGGAGGTCTGTAGGTTGATTTGTGTTATTTTTACCGAAAATTGGCAACTTGAGGTTTAGAAGTGTTACCGTAGGTTGACTTCATATCTATCGTATTTGGATTTATGTTTCGGGACTTGGAATAGGTCCATTTTGTTATTTGGAATTTGTTTGGCGTCATTCCGAGTTGATTTCTTAGGAATCGGACACGCGGTTGTGTTTTTAGAAGTTCTTGAGTTTCTTGTTGATTTCATTTGTTTTGGAGTCCCGATTCATGGATTTGGATGTTATTTTGATGATTTAATCATGCGAGCGAATCCGTATTATGTCTTTAGACTTTTGTTGATGTTTGGTGTGGAGCGTCGAGGGCTCGGGTGAGTTTCGGATGCGTTTCAGAGTGTTTGATAGAGTTTAAGTTATGCCGGTTTTGCATAGGTGCTTCAGGTCTCGCATTTGCAAGATATAGATCACATTTACGATATTTGGCCGAGGTCTTCTAGGTTCGCATTTTCAAACATTCTGTTCACTTTTGCGATGGGGATATGGGCTAGGAAGTGGTCGTATTTGCGATCAATTTGATCGATTTTGCAATACGTCCGCAGTTCACAATTGCGAACTATTCGCCGCACTTGCCATGACAGCAGGAGTGTGAGGGTCTTCACTTTTGCGATTATTTTCTTGCATTTGCAAACCCCATATCGCATTTGTGACTGGACATAAAAGCTGAGGGACGGGACCCTAAACTCGGTAGGAGGCAATTTTGAAAAGGAATTTTCATCTACAATCACTAGGTAAGTGTTTTGATTAATTTCCAACTATTTTACATGATTATATATGAGATTTAACATCAAAATTATGAGAATCAAAGTAAAATTTTGAGAAACTTTGCTTATGTTTTGAAAAGTGAGAATTCGAGTTTTGGGAGTCGATTTGGACTCGTATTTTAAAACAAAATACATACATGGACTCATGGGGTTCTGGGTAGTTGGAATCTACACTTGGACCCAGGTTTTGACCTTGCGGGCCTGGGGTTGACTTTTAAAAAATTGTGTAAAGATCATAGCTTTATTTATTGAAATTGATTTCTCTTGCATTATTTAATATTATTAAGTCAATCTTTATTAGATTTGAGCCGAGCAGAGGTGAATTGTGAAAGAAAAGTTGTTTTAGAGTATTGATTGAGGGTTTTTGAGGTAAGTATCTTTCCTAACTTTGTGTAGGGAAAGTACCTCATAGGGATTGGTTTGTTTGCACTATTTGAACTACGTGAAAGACGTGTACTCGAAGTGACGAGTGTGTATACGGCATTATATGTAAAAATTTGATCGATTTAGACTCTTTGGTCTCTTATATCCATTAAACCGAAGTTGTTCCATCGTGTTATGTCACCCAATGTTAAAGTAACTCTTATATGCTTTATTTGAAGTTGTTGGTTCATGATCTATCTTCTATTGCCAAATTTACTCATACATGCTTTAATTGTAATTGTTGCCTCTTTACTGTTACGTGTTATCTCCTCCGTAGTTGATTATCCTTATTTGAAGTTATTGTTACATGTTATCTCCTTCTTAGTTGATTATTATTATTTGAAGCTATTGTTACATATCATCTCTTCATTAGTTGGATACCTTTATTGAGGTCGATGTTACATGTTATCTCTCTTATTGTTAAACTGCTCTTACTCGAAGTCATTATTACTTGTTATGTATTTCATTATTGTGTTTAACCTTCCATTTCATTGTATTGTTATAATTCTTGTGTTGATTTACTTGTCGTACCCTCGTGTTATTGATGTTCTTGTTGTACTCTGTGTTTGTTGATCTGTGGGCTATGTGTGGTAGTGGTATTAGAATTGTTGTTATGAAAATGTTGTGGTATATGAGCACATTTGGTGCGGGTTGTTATATTTTTGGCACATGTGGCACTGTTGAGAGGATTGTCAAGGTGTTCGCACGTGAGTTGTCTGTGCTATTATTACTATTAATATTCTACACATGCGGCATGACAAGGCGGTCTATTTATGTTGATATTGCACATGTGACGAGACAAGGTAAAAAATTATTATGCATGTGTGGCGAGATAAGCCGGGAGTTTACTTTTTTGTTGCGCACGCAGCGAGACAAGGGGGCTATGTCAGGGATGATTTGTGATTGCCTTGGGGCATTGTCATTGATGATATTTGTGTGGTGGTGTGCCTATCTTGTGTGAGTTATGCATATTATGGGCTTTGTTGTGTTGTTTCCAATGTGCCATTCGTTATCCCTGATCTTACTTGTTGACTCGAGCTGTGATAGTACACTTTCTCAAGCATACACTGTAATCCATCACTTATATTAGTCCAGAAATATGAACCTTGATGTTTGTTGATCATTTACATGTATTCTTGTATACCTATCTTCTGTGCGTGAGTTGTACTATTGGCACGTGATTTGTCCGTGCGGATATGAGATATTGATACTATTGGCATGTGAGTTATCCGTACGCATATGAGGTATTGTTACTGTTAGCAGGTAAGTTGTCTGTGTAGATATGAGGTATTAATAGTACTGGCACGTGAGTCGTTCATGCAACACGTGAGTTGTGGGATTGTGATTCGTACTGTGGGCACAAGATGCCGAGTGATTAGGGTTCCTCATTTGGGACCCATGATTTTAAATTATGAGGTGTGGTATCTCGGAAATATTCTTGTATAAACCTTGTGTGAGAGCGGTTGATTATTGGGTTGTTACTTGATTTCCTTAATTGGTTTCACTAGACTTCAACTTTTTCTGCTTCCTTTACATCATTATTACTTGTTTTCTTCTTGTTGTTAATTGTTGCTTCAAGTTTCCATTTGCAAGTACTGTATTATTATCCTTACCATGTTTCGCTTTATATTCATACCCATATAGGTTATTATGTCTAGTAGGTGTCGTGACTGTTTCTCCTCACTACTCCACCTAGGTTAGTCTTGATACTTACTAGGTACCGCCGTGGTGTATTCATGCTAAGCTTGCTTCACATTCTTGTGCAGATTTAGATACCTCGGAGCGTGTTGGTCATTAGATAGCTGATCGAGTATTGCTGTGGAGACTTCGTATACCTACTATTGCGTTCGCATACCTTGAAGTCACCTTTCGAAGTTTTACTTTATACTGTTTATTTAATTTCTATTCCATAACAGTTGTACTTAGAGATTATCTAGTAAACTCGATAGAGTTTGTAACTTGTACTACCGGTTTTGGGATGTTGTATATCTACTTTGGATTGTTGGCTTTGTATAAAAATTTCTGATTCATGTTTAATAGTTTATTGGTTAAGATCTGTTATTAATTCAATAACTGTTAGCCTTACCTAGTATTAGAAATTATGTGCCATCATGATTTCTAAGAAGGGATTTTAGGTCATGATAATTTTTTATTTTAAAAAGTTTATCTTTTGATCCAATCTACTATTAAAGTAATTTAGCATATCAATAATTGCGTGATAACTTTTGGAATTTACTTTTGAAGTAAGGATAATATCGTCTGCGAAGAAGCTATGTGCAAAAGCAAAGCCAGTTGGAGATAATTTAATAGGAGCACATAATTGGCACTTGGTAGTTAACTACCATATAAGGATAACTACCATAAGATTGATGAGCTGCAGTGAAAATTGGAAAAACAATAATGAATGAAAGGCCATTCAAGCATGTAAAAAGAAAATTTCCATGTCTAACTTAAAAGCATGTGTGAGCTTGTTTTGCCATGCATATTCTTGAACTGTGTGAGAACATGTCAATTTAAACAATAAAATCATTATTTGATAAAAATTGAGTATTTAAAGATATAAATGAATATTTTATGCTTGATAATTTTTTGAAGTATCTGAACTTCAAATTATATATCAATCAAAACAATTATTCTAACAAAATCTAATAAAAAATTAAATTCAACATAAATTTATCTTATAATCAAGATTACCCAAACAAAACATTGAAATCAAAATTTGTTCCAATTTACATGCACTAACTATTCGTGTATTTGAACTAATTGCAAAATATCAAATTCTAGCTAAAGTACAAACATTGAAAAATTATTTCAAATAACTATATATATATCAAATAACTATATATATATAAAACAATCGGGCATTTATCTTCCTCGCATTAGCTGAAGTGCAAGTTCCCCGCATACTTCCATTTAGATGTTCCTTTTTCGGAAATTTTATCTCTTTGAACATTAAATTTATAAATATGAAATGATTTTGTCCAATATCAAATATCTTGCTTTAGAACTCCATGAGCACGTTTGAATCTATTTAATTCATGCCCAACCCTATAACCATGCCTAAGGAAAGTCAAACCGACAATTAATCGGAAATTGAATGGGAAAACCGAGGGATGAGAGAGTCACAGTTCTCCCACTTTCCCTTAGCCTATCTAGACTTTTAAGAAACATAGGGGAAAACCTGCCAAACTTTTTAATATTACAAAAAGATAGGAAGGAGAGAGAGGAGTTATAAAATAAAGGGAAGAGAAATATTATACAATATTTAAATTTATGATAAATTTATAATTTAAAAAGTAGTAATCAACACTTTAAATTGAGGATGGGTTACAAATGCGATTGAATTAAATGTATTATTAATTTAAATTTATACTTAAGGTAATTATAGCACATTAAAATTGAACTTCTTAGACCCAAAACAGTAAATCAACAACAAAATAAAAATAATTGTATTGTGTTATATCCAGTATAATTTTGAATTTTAAAGTTATAACTTATAATTTTATTTTTATGTTAAGCATAAAGTAAGAGTAAGTTATAACATAAAAATACAATTATATCGAATAAAGAACCAAAAGATTATAAATTACTAAAATATAATTTTAAATTTTAAGTCGATATCAAATTCTGATAAGAAATGAGCCTAAATAATAAATTTTATTTTCAAAATAACATATTACATGATCAATTGAGCCAATCGAGATAGACAACCAAATTAGGCGTGGCCGAAGTTAGACTAAGCTAAGCATGACAAAACTGAGCCAGGCTCAATTGGTCGAGTCGAGTCTCGATACTCTCTTGAACGAGTCCAGCCAAGTCGCTAAAATATGAACGAGCCAAGCTGAGCTCTGAGCCGACTCACCTCTTTTCTTGTCCTTTCATCATGTATTTTTGTTAGTTTTCAATTAACAACCAACGCGTTTGAAGAACGAATTTCTTGCCAAACCAAAACCCTATAAAAGGAGCATATTCAATAACCCTTTAACAAAATAACCCTCTCTTCCATTGCAAAATGCAGTTCTTCAACTTGGTTTCCATTCTTCTTTTTGTATCTTCTCTCTTTTTATTTAGGAAATGGAAGAAATCAAATAGCCAAAGCAAAAGATTGCCTCCAGGTCCATGGAAACTGCTTTTTCTTGGAAGCATGTTTCATATGCTAGGTGGACTTCCACACCATGTCCTAACAAATTTAGCCAAAAAATATGGACCCCTTATGCACGTTAAACTAGGGAAAATGTCTGTAGTTGTAGTTACTTCTCTTGAGATGGCAAAAGAAGTACTAAAAACTCATGACCTCGCTTTTGCATCTAGGCCTAAACTTGTGGCCATTGATATTGGCTGCTATAACGGGACAGATATAGCCTTTTCTCCCTGTGGCGCTTACCGGAGACAAATGCGTAAAATTTGTGTCTTGGAATTGCTTAGTGCGAAAAATGTCCGATCGTTTAGTTCGATCCGACGTGATGAAGTTTGTCGTCTCATTAAATTTTTTCGATCATTACCTGATGAGCCAGTTAATGTTACTAAAAGGATATATTTATTGTCAGGCTCTATATATCGAGATCAGCATTTGGAAAAGTAATCAAGGAGCAAGACGAATGTATGCAACTAATCAAAGAAGTTTCAGGATTAGTAGGAAGATTTGAGTGGAAAGAAGGGTAGAATTATGTATCTGCACTATAAGATAGATGCTATTGTTGAGAATATCATCAATGAAGATCTAATTGATGTATTGCTAAGACTTGTGAAGGATGGAGGCCTTCAATTTAGAATCACCGCTGACAACATCAAGGCCACTATTATTGTAAGTACTATATATAATGCATAATGATATAGTCTCAAGTAAGACTTCTGATCTTGTTTTCATAATGAAATGTATGCATTAAAAAGGTTAAAATAATTATGTCAACCGCCATAACTTAGTATTTTAGGGTAATGTAATAATAGCTAAATATCATGTTTTGAAAATAATTTCGGCCTTGAAGTTATAAGAAATTTAAATATTCCAGTAGAAGATGAAAAGATTATAAATATAAATAGCTAGCAATCACGACATATATCAAACTTGCTCATAAATGCAGGACTTGTTTGCTGGTGGAACAGACACTTCATCATCAAATAATTACTTGGGCCATGGAAGAAATGATGAAGAATCCAAGTGTACTCATCAAAGCTCAAGCTGAGGTAAAAGATGCCTTTAAAGGTAACGAAACTTTCGATGAAAATGATGCAGAGGAGTTGAAATACCTAAAGTTAGTCTTTAAAGAAACTTCTAAACTCCATCCTCCACTTCCATTGTTGATCCCAAGAGAATGTAGGGAAGAACAAATATAAACGGCTACACTATTCCTTTGGAAACCGTAGTCATGGTTAATGTTTGGGCAATGGGAAGAGATCCTAAATATTGGGTGGATGAAGAGAGCTTTCAGCCAGAAAGATTTCAACATAGCATTATGAATTTTGTTGGTAATAATTTTGATATCTTCCCTTTGGCAGTGGAAGAAGGATTTGCCCTGGGATATCATTTGGTTTGGCTAATGTTTATTTGCCACTGGCTCAACTATTGTATCACTTTGATTGGAATCTTCCTACCGGAATCAAACTGAATCGGTTAGATTAGCTATTATTAGAAAGAGTGACCTTTACTTGATTGCAACTCCGTATCCACCTCCGCCAGAGTAATTTGGTGGCATCAAACATGGTTAAAACTAATCTTTTCTTCTTGTGTACTCATAATGCATCTGTCTTAACAATAGGAAATGTATCATGACAATTTTACATAGAGAATTTCAAATAAATATTTTCTCTGTTAAATTTGGGAATATAATGAGTGGTGGGGGGGGGGGGGGGTTTGTAGTATACTTAATTTTCTTACGCCCTTTATAAGGAATATAAACTATTTTATCGTTATATTCTATTATGTTAATCGTCCCTATCCCCAGATTTTCTTGTTAAGATGAATGTGTGAGCACCTAATTTTTTACTATATTTAAAATTTTCACCACTTTTAGTTTAAAATAGTTTTAAATTTAATTTTGATATTTTAACTTTTATATCATTTTTATTAGTAGGTTTTATTAGAGAATATGTAATATTTTTAACAAAGTCTATTTCGTAGAGGACGGAAGAATTTATTTGAATCACAGACCAAATCTAATAAAATTACTTCCTACATTTCCTACACTATATCTTTGTCCCATCACCCACCTACTATACTATTCACGTGTCACATCTCACTCCCTTTCATTATTCCCTTGTAACATCACCCACCTACTACACTATTCACGTGTCACTATTCCTTAGCTCATCGTTCATTTTCAACACTCCTCCTCTATATGTACACACACAAAAAAGAAAAAAAATGACCGGATGGACCTCCTTCTTCCCCAAGCGAAAAATGCACGAAACCTCTAGTAACACCCACCTCTTTGACGCCAAAAAAATCAGTCAATTCAGCACCATTTTAGCTACAAAAATCAACTGAAACTACCCCAAAACATAGCAAAAAATAGCCACGAATTTCATCCTGAATTCCAGCAAAAGGCAGCCCAAAATTACAGCAAAAGCTGCCCAAAAATGCAGCAAAGCAGCTGCAAAACCTACCTCCATTAACGCCAATTTTCATCTTCAAAACTGCCGCAAAAATGCAGCGATTCTCCATAAAAAAACCAGCTCGCAAATATCACTAAACCAGCAGGAAAAAGTCACTCTTGGTCGCTAAAATCTGAGTGAAAACAATCCGGGAAAAGTCCCCGATGAGGTCTTGGTTCGAGGTTCCGGTGTACGGTCAGTTACGAGTTGACGACGAAAGTCTCATTTTTGTTTCTGGATCTCTTCACTTTGGACAAGATTATGTACGAGTCAGAGATTTTTTCTTATCAATATATTTAAAAATCGTTGCATATTCAAGGTGTTTTTCCATGCTCTTATCAGTATTTCCATCAAAGTTTCATGTTTTGAATTATTGGTGTGATTTTGTGGTGTGTTTAACTGTTTAATCAATGTGAAAGTTTGAGTGGTTTATTGCTCTTTGTTTCATCAACTATAAATGCTACTGTGTTTTGAATCAATCTTTTACTAAGTACATATCTTGTTTAATAGTTATTCTTGTCAAGTGGGGTTGTTATGGCTTTATGTTGGGTGTGAGTATTAATCATAAATTGGAAAAGTCAAATGAGCTACTGTTTGATTTGGTAGAAATCACGTTGGAGTTTAGCATTAGCTTTCATTTTATTCCATTAATTTTCTTCATCAAGAAATAAGTATAGATAAAATAGAATGAATAAGTAGGATTTATTAACTTGTCGCATTATCTCACTATACATGGCATCATTTATACCTCTAGTAATCTTTAAGAATCAATCTTATATTTTTCGTAATTCTATCTCATAACCTTTGAACCTCACAATAATCCCAAACTTAGCAAATAATTAAACAACTATGAATAACGTAGTGTGCTTTAGGTGTGATTAATAATAGATTATCGTGACTATGGGTACGGTTGCGTGGCATAATCATGGTACATAATTTCAAATTCGAGTGCACGCTTGTGTAACTTGACCTTAACTGCAACGTCATAATAAAATTATAACGTTATTTATAATGTAATTTTGTCCTTCCATAAATAATCAAGCAATGAAAGCGGACATAGGTAAAACATGAAAACCAATAAAACATAGTTTATCAAAAAATAATTCAAGCTAAATTTAATCAATAAAAGTGATCGTGCTAAAATCACGAAACTCGGGAATGCCTAACACCTTCTCCCAGATTAACAGAATTCCTTACCTAGTCTTTTGTATTCGCGGACTATAAAAATAGAGTCAATTTCCTCGATTTGGGATTTAAAATACACCAGTGACTTGGGACACTATAAATTATTCCAGGTGGCGACTCTGAATATATAAATAATCTCATTTCGATTAATGTCACTTTAATTCGAAAAACTTCCCTATCCCCTCGGGAAAAAGGAGGTGTGACAGCCATGGCGACTCCGCTGGGAACTAACTAGAATTCGAACTTGTACATGTTGACTTTTATTAGGCTTTATTAATTTTGTATATACTGTAATTTTATTTGGGCTTAATGTGCTACTTATCTGCTTTTTACTGCTTTGATATTGTTGAACTGTACATATCAACTGTCTTCTCTCGCACCCTCTATGAGTCTTCTTGATATTAAAATTGGGCATTTGCTTGATATAGCCCGCTTTCTTTGAGATAGTCGAGGTGCTTGTTACCCGGTAAAGGATTTTAGTCACACGTATTTTAGGCGAGGAGCACCACCAGCTAAGCCGGAAAGCAATGCTACTGGTACGCTGACCCTTCTCGACTCGTGTTTGTCCGCCCGAGTAAGCCAGTCTAGATACCTTCTCCACTAGGAATTAAACCTAAAAGAACAAACCTCATGCCAGATATCCTTAGTAGGTTCGCTTTATTTACATCACGTGCATTTGACTTAGTGAAACTCGTCACATGGGTCGGGTCCGTATAAGACAGGTATCCTCTTTGAGACCATTATGTTCACTTATGTGGTACTTGCTACATCACTTGGAAGGCTTTCTTGATTTCTTGATCAACTTTAGAAAATTAGTTGAGCGGAATTATTAAAAAAAAATCATTCTCCTTGTTTAGAACAAATAATCTATTTTTTTAAAGATTTTTTAGTAGTCTGGCGTGAGGTGTAAAGATTAATTTTCATAAAAATTAAAAGCTTAAAATAGTCATTTTGACCGAACAATACGGGTCTGATTCTCACCGGATGTGAGATACATAGGCAAACCTCATCAGTTCCGGCCTCCAATTTTCAAAAATCCGAAAAGATATTTTTCTTCAATTCATTCTTTAGAAGTTTTTTTTTAGACCAAAAATCCAAAAATATTTTCTTCCTTTTTTTAAAAGTCTTTCTCCCAAAATTCAAAAAATAAAATAAAATCAAAATCCAAAAATAATTTATGTCTTTTTTATAAGTCTTTCTTTTTGGAAATTAAAAAAAATTAGTTTATTTTCTTTAATCCTGATATTCCCGAACTACGCAAGATCTCATTCCTGTTCTCACATGATACGTAGGCAACCCATATTAGGTTCGATCGACTATTTTAAAAAAAAACCTTGATAATAATAAGGATCGACTGAGTCCATTCTAACGTGTCTCTTATTTTGAATTGTAAAGAAAGTTTGAGGTGGTCGGTTTGTGGAAAGCTGGCAACACAAGATCCAGGAAACAAATGCCATTGACAACTGACATCGAAGGTGTTACAAGTGCTCAAGAGACTCAAGGTCAGAGGGATCAACAAAAGTCTACTCTAGTTC
Organism: Nicotiana tomentosiformis; assembly: GCF_000390325.3. Lineage (NCBI taxonomy): Eukaryota > Viridiplantae > Streptophyta > Magnoliopsida > Solanales > Solanaceae > Nicotiana > Nicotiana tomentosiformis. Next base: position 151,687,735 of record NC_090812.1, read on the forward strand.
AGGAAAATAGAGTACTGAAGCAGCAAATGATTGAAATATGTCAAGCATGGGCCGATGGCCAAGGACCGCCTTTTTCTATTCATGGTTTCCCAGAGTTCACATCCATCTCGACTACTAATATTCCAATTTCATTATCTGATCAATCATATCTACCTGGGTTCCGTCTTTATCCTAATTGTACGCCTACAGCTGGAACTTCTGTTGTGCGCTCCCAAAGTGTGCCATTGACAACCAACCAGACAACCACTACTATTATGCCCGTCTTCACCATCCCATAGCCGATGGTGGTGTAAAGGAAAACTCACGAGTCACAATTTGCTACCCAGTAAGAATAATACCACTCTCTCGTGTACCACTCGTACCTATTTGATCTTCCTGTAAAGATTGAGAAGACTGCCCGAAAGATGGCACAGGAAGAAATGACCCAAAGAATGAAAAGCTTAGAACAAAGTTGAAAAACATGAAAGTATTGGCAGGTCAGAAGAGTATTGTTTTCAAGGATCTATGTATGTTCCCTGATGTTCATTTGCCACTTGGTTTCAAGACTCCCAAATTTAAAAAGTATGATGGACATGGAGACCTCATAGCCCACCTGAAAAGGTATTGCAATCAACTAAGAGGTGCGGGAGGAAAGGAAGAATTACTGATGGCTTACTTTGGGGAAAGCCTTACGGGAGTAGCCTCCGAATGGTTTATGGATCAAGACACATCTTGTTGGTATGTTTGGGATGGCATGGCCCGGGCCTTTGTCAAACAGTTCCAATACAACATCGACATCTCCCCAGACCGCAATTCCATTTCAAACCTGAAGAAGAAACCAACTGAAAGTTTCAGGGAATATACCATTAAATGGAGAGAGCAAGCGGCTAGAGTTAAGACACCCATGGATGACCACGAGCTAATCACTGTCTTCCTTCAGGCTCAAGAGCCAAATTATTTTCAAAACATGATGTTCGTAGTTGGAAAATCCTTCTCGGAAGCAATCAAAATGGGGGAAATGGTTGAGAATGACCTTAAGACAGGCAAAATCATAAGTCAAGCAGTTCACAAAGTCACAACTCAGGTTGTCCATATTGAATCTATTAATTTTAGTGACATGAATGAGAAGGATGAAGAAACCATGATGACGTCAAGGTCGAGAAGAGGTCCTAGGAGAACATCTCGAAGGTATCAGTAGCCTCGTCTGGTTTCCTATGATTCCCCTCAGCACTACCACCCACCTCAGAACCCACAGTACTCTGTTGCTCCACCTCAATACGTTGTCCAGCCACCAAGACACCCCAGAAGGCGAGCACCAGCACCCCCAAAAGGCGAGCACCAACACCGCAAATCACCACCACCCTCCACAAAATTTTCAAGTGCCATATAACCCACATCCAAGCCAGGGGTATAGAGGGGAACAAAGGTTGAAAGATAATTTTACATTAATAGGAGAGTCTTATGCAAGCTTGTTTGAGAAATTAAAGCATTACGACATGATTGCACATATTCCTCCAAATCATGTGGACCCACGTGCAAGAAGCTTTGACTCTTCTAAAAGGTGTGAATATCATTCCAATGTCCAGGGGCATAATGTTGAAAGCTGTCGGGATTTTAAAAGAGAAATAGAAATGATGATCTAGGAAAAACTTATTGTGATCCAAGACAATGACACTTAGAATATCGCGCGGAATCCTTTACCTGCACATGATGATGCACACTTTGTGGGGATAATGCGTGGTGATATGGAGTACGAAAATCCTCTCGGGAACATGCTGACTGAAGTTAATGATATTGAAATTGGAGAAGGCCCTATTGATTCTGATGAGCAATTTTTTGGCTAAATGTCAAACTTAGCAATTGAAAAGTCATTCTCTCCTCACTAGGAAGGAATCTTGGTAGCTTGTTTTGATATTTTTCTATTATCTGGGTTATTTCAAGGTTGTGATCCAGATTTTATTTGTTTTACTGAGTCAAACCCTTCTATCCCTCTATTCTGTTTGTGTGAGTCTTGTTTGTTTATTCTGTTGTGATTTTATTATCTGGGTCATTTCAGGGTTATAACTCAAATTTTAGGTTGTTTGTCTTGTTTTTAATCCCTTCCATCCTTTACTCAATGAAATACAATTTGTCCTTTTGTATCATTCTATACTTAGTTCTTTCACCGCTAGTTTTAATAACATGATATGCATGCGGAATTTTTGGCCAGATCTTAGAAAATTGATTTAATCTTGAATTGGGTAACTGAGAAAAAGACATTTTTGAGGATGAATAAAGAGTCGAAACACTTTGGAATTATGCTCGAGTAAAATTCACCTTCAATCATTGTGAAGATCGGGTTTGAGGAAGAACCAATTGAAGTTTGTTGGAAAGTTTGAGATTAATGGATGAAAAGTGTCTTTTGGCCACGACACACCAAGAAGACAGACATGTTCATCAATGTTGTGATCGCGAAAAGATACTATGTTTGGCGTTCTCGAGGCCGGGAGACTCTTTTTCTGCTATTCAAGCACTTTATACCCCTTGTTACCCTTTTTTGAGCCTGTGTTATTTTTTTTTACCACCCTCTTTTGGAATCAAGTTTCGAGTTAAAAGAAAAAAAATGAAAAGAAAAGTACATGCCCCAAGAGTATATACTCGGGCAATTCTTAAAGTTCAAGTGAAGAAAAAGAAGAAAAAAATAACAGTCAAAGGTCCATGCCCCCAGAAAACAAAATATGGGTCAACTTCTTTTGGAAACAAAAAAAAAGAGAAAAAAAAACAAAAAAAATATATAGTTAGGTCAGATATTTGAACTATGTTCGACCTGATTCCTTTAAAAAATAAAGGACACGTAGGCAGCCTTACACGGTTCGCTCCAACAAAATAAGAATTCAGAAGAAAAAGAAATTCAAAAATCCCTAGTATCTAAAACTGGGGCAAGATTTCATTTCACTTTTGAAAGATTCGATTCCAAGAGTTTTAAGTCTACAACCACTCATTTTGAGACTACTTTGAACATTCATGCCGTCCTTTCTTTCCAACCATATCCAAAAATCTTCTAGATAAAGACCTCCCGATATGCCTTCAAGAATGCAATGAGCAACGACTGTCATGTGACATAGAATACTGTCAAGTTGCTCACACAAAAAGCAAAAGCAAAATAAAAAAGGAAAAAATAAGAGAGTTTTACTAGTGAAAACCCTCACGGGCACTGTAAGACGATGGTAAGTAGAGATAAATAAATGCGAGAGACTTGTTGGTGAAAAACTCTCGAGACACCACTAGTCAAAAGTAAGTTGTGAAGCTGATGCAAGAAATTGGCAAGAATAAGCCCGGCTTCAAAGGTCATAAGATTGGTAAAAGGGAAGATTGGATCAGTTTGATAGATCAAGTCGTTAAGTCCAAAATACATGTCATGATCATTAAACCTAGTTACCTCATTCAAAAAAAAAAACTTCCTCTTTTTCTTCCCGACATGGGCATTCCTTGTTAATATTGTTTCTTTGCATCATGATGTCCTTTTCTTTGAGTCCGTCCTGGTCAAAACAAGCAAGAAAAGATTTCAAAATCTGCTACCAGCTTTTCAGTTGCACAAAATAAATTTGGCCAGCACACTCAGTTATTACAGTCAACATGCCTTGAGGATTCATGAAAATGCTTCCCCCCAAAAGATTCTTGTCAACCTACTTGGCTAAAGCAAGCAAAGATAACCTCAAAGTTAATCATGGACTCTCTGTAGTACTGAACAAGGACTATGAAGTGTGCACATCATGCAAAAGGCACTTACAAGTTGTGATTCTCTCTAAGAGACAAAATTGCTCCAAAAGCAAAAGCCATTCAACATATCTGAAAAGGTTATCCAAGAAAAGAAATCTTTTTTTTGAGATAAGGCTGATTGAGACAAAACACAAATGTCACTGTGAGCAAAAAAATCAGGGTTGATACAAAAAGTAAAGGTCCTTTGTAAGCAACAACAGAGTCTCCCAGTAGTGCATGAAATTACCAATGCAGTTGCTCTTCCAAAGGATGGATGATCACAAAGCCAAGTCGCCCAAGACTCAAGGCAACAAATCAACCACTACTTTCAAAACTGACAAATGTTTTCTTTGTTTCAAACAGGAACAAAGCAGTGCAAGGAAAGTGGTAAAAAAAAGAAAAAAAAAGAAAACAAAGAGAAGAGAAGAGTCGGCAAAGGAAAGTTTCTTAAATCTTTGCTTTGATTTGTCTTGATAGTGTGCATAAAATTTGCCATTGCTCTTTACATTTTTCCTCCTAGGCTAATACATCCTAGTCTGATGGATTTTTCCTCCAAATAAAAATCTTAATCTGATGAATCCTTTTCCTAAGGTAAGAAAACCTAGTCTGATGAATCTTTCTCCTAGGATAAACGCCTTAGTCTGATGAATTTGTTTCCTAAGATATATAAAAAAAAAACCTAGTCCGATGAATCTTTCTCCTAGGATAGACATCTTATTCTGATGAATCTTTCTCCTAAGATAAGAAAAGCCTAGTCTGATAAATTTTCTCCTAGGATAGAAATCTTAGTATGATGAATCTTTCTCCTAAGATAAAAATAAAAAAAAGCCCTAGTCTAATGAACTTTCTCCTAGGATTGAAGTCTTAGTCTGATGAATTTTCTCCTAAGATAAGAAAACCTAGTCGGATGAATTTTCTCCTAGGATAGAAATCTTAGTCTGATGAACCTTTCTCCTAAGATAATAAATTAGAAAACCTAGTCTGATGAATCTTTCTCCTAGGATAGAAATCTTAGTCTGATGAATCTTTCTCCTAAGATAAAAACACCTAGTCTGATGAATTTTCTCCTAGGATAGAAAACCTAGTCTAATGAATTTTTTCCTAGGATAGAAATCTTAGTCTGATGAATCTTTCTCCTAAGATAATAAGATAAGAAACCTAGTCTGATGAATCTTTCACCTAAGATAAAAAACCTAGTCTGATAAATTTTCTCCTAAGATAGAAATCTTAGTCTGATGAATCTTTCTCCTAGGATAGAAATCTTAGTCTGATGAATCTTTCTTCTAAGATAAAAAAACCTAGTCTAATGAATTTTCTCCTAGGATAGAAATCTTAGTCTGATGAATCTTTCTCCTAAGATAAAAAACCTAGTCTGATAAATTTTCTCCTAGGATAATTTTTTTTTTTAAAAAGAGGGTCATTTGTTCATGCCCTCAAAAAATAAGCGTTGGGGCAATTTGTTTAGAAGAATGATTTTCTTAAAAAAAAAAAAACCAAAAAAAATAATCCTTATTGGCTCGTTTTAGCATTCGTTTTTCCAATATAGGGTCTTCACTGCCTAGTTGATTTTATTTTAGACATAGGGTGTCCACTCCCTAGTTGAATTTATTTTAGACATAGGGTCTCTACTCCCTAGTCGATTTTTATTTTACACATAGGTTCTCCAATCCCTAATCTTCTTTGCCAACATAGGGTCTCCACTCCCTAGTTGATTTTTATTTTAGACATAGGGTCTCCACTCATTAGTCTCATTTTCAACCTAGTTATTTTTCCAACATAGTGTCTCCACTCCCTAGTTGATTTTATTTTGACATAAGGTTTCCATTCCTTAGTCCCTGTTTTTCAAGTGTACACCATTCCCGACATTTTATTGCTTTCAATAAAGAAGTAGTTTAGAATTTTGTTACAATAACTCACGAAATTTTCCTAGTGAAAACTGGGGCAGAAATATTTTGTTCATTTGTTTATTTGTTTTGGTGTATGAGTAGGTTTTACCTCGAGGCACAGGGTTCGAGATGACCAAAATAAGAAGTCTCAATTCAGAATAAAAGAAAAATAAAAGAAGTGAATCCAAAATACCGAAGTAGATGAAAAGATGTGGACTGCTCCACACATGACTGAAATCACGAGCTATTTCCCGTTTTGATCAGAAGAAGCCTTAGAAGAATGAACTAACACCTGCAGCTAGCAAGCATCAAGGTTCAGATTAGAGTCTGTGTGAAGAACCAGTCAAGAACCAAGATCAAGTTTCAGAAGATTTATAGACAGGAATTATGTAACTCATAGCTGATAGGTTTGTTTAGTTTCTTTTGATTTTGATTTTGATGTAATAACAGGACCACGGACCGGAGCCTCGACGAAACGTCACTCGACTCTCGAACTCATCACTCAATCCTTTAACACACTTGAACTACACGCGACTTGATTCCCTTATAACCCGGGATATGTAGGTTGTCCAAAACCAGGACTTGGTTGCACTCTTGCACTCTCTTCTCTTTTCTTTGTTTCTTTCTTTTTGAATAATGGTATGGTCAAAGATTAATCATACGACTCACTTTTTCTTTGCCTGAAAACTCTTTATGTTTCCAAGCAAAGAGGGGCATGCTATGAGCACCTAACTTTTGACTATATTTAAAAATTTTACCACTTTTATTTTTTAGAATTTAAATAGTTTTAAATTTAATTCTGATATTTTAACTTTTATATTATTTTTATTAGTAGGCTTTATTAGAGAATATGTAATATTTTTAACAAAGTCTATTATGTAGAGGGTGGAAGAATTTATTTGAATCACAGACCAAATCTAATAAAATTACTTCCTACCTTCCCTACACTATATCTTTGTCCCATCACCCACCTACTACACTATTCACATGCCACATCTCACTCCCTTTCAATATTCTCTTGTCACATCATCTATCTACTACACTATTCACGTGTCACTATTCCTTGTCCATCATTCATTTTCAACACTCCTCCTCTCATCTTTTCTTAATATATGTACAAAAAAAAAAAAAAAAGACCGGATGGACCTCCTTCTTCCCCAAGCAAAAAATGCACCAAACCTCCATTAACACCCACCTCTTTGACGCCAAAAAAATCAGTCAAAATCCAGCACCCTTTTAGCTACAAAAACCAACTGAAACTACCCCCAAACATAGCAAAAAATAGCCACGAATCCCACCCTGAATTCCAGCAAAAGGTATCCCGAAATTACAGCAAAAGCTGCCCAAAAATGTAGCAAAAAAGCTGCAAAACTTACTTCTATTAACACTAATTTTCATCTTCAAAACTGCCGCAAAAACGCAGCGATTCTCCATAAAAGAATCAGCTCACAAACATCACAAAACCAACAGGAAAAAGCCACTCTTGGTCGCTAAAATCTGAGTGAAAACAGTCCGGGAAAAGTCCCCGATGAGGTCTTGGTTCGAGGTTCCGGTGTACGGTCAGTTACGAGTTGATGACGAAGGTATCATTTTTGTTTCTGGATCTCTTCACTTTGAACGATTTTATGTACGAGTCGGAGATTTTTTCTTATCAATATATTTGAAACCGTTGCATATTCAAGGTTCGTTTCCATGCTCTTATAAGTATTTCCATCAAAGTTTCATGTTTTGAATTATCGGTGTGATTATGTGGCGTGTTTAACTGTTGAATCAATGTGAAAGTTTGAGTGGTTTATTGCTCTCTGTTTCATCAACGGCAAATGCTATTGTGTTTTGAATCTATCTTTTACTAAGTGCATATCTTGTTTAATAGTTATTCTTGTCAAGTGAGATTCTTATGGCTATATGTTGGGTGTGAGTATTAATCATGAATTGGAAAAGTCAAATGAGCTAGTGTTTGATTTGATAGAAATCACGTTGGAGTTTAGCATTAGCTTTAATTTTATTCCATTAATTTTCTTCATCAAGAATTAAGTATAGATAAAATAGAATGAATAAGTAGGATATATTTACTTGTCGCATTATCTCCCTATACCCAGCATCATTGATACCTCTAGTAACCTTTAATAATCAATCTTATATTTTTCGTAATTCTACCCCGTAACCTTTGAGCCTCACAATAATCCCAAACTTAACAAATAATTAAACAACTATGAATAACGTAGTGTGCTTTAGGTGTGGCCAATAATAAATTATTGTGACTATGGGTACGGTTGTGTGACATAATCATGGTACATAATTTCAAATTCGAGTGCACGCTTGTATAACTTGACCTTAATTGTAACGTCATAATAAAATTATAACGTTATTTATAATGTAATTTTTTCCTTCCATAAATAATCAAGCAATGAAAGCGGACATAGGTAAAACATGAAAACCTATAGAACACAGTTTATCAAAAAATAATTCAAGCTAAATTTAATCAATAAAAGTGACTGTGCTAAAATCATGGAACTCGGGAATGCCTAACATCTTCTCCCGAGTTAACGGAATTCCTTATCCGGTCTTTTGTGTCCGCGGACTATAAAAATAGAGTTAATTTCCTCGATTTGGGATTTAAAATACACCGGTGAATTGGGATACCATAAATTATTCCAAGTGGCGACTCTGAATAAATAAATAATCTCATTTCGATTAATATCACTTTAATTGGAAAAACTGTCATCCCCCTAGGGAAAAAGGAGGTGTGACAAGATGTGTTTCATAAGTTAAAATGAGTTTTGAAAGTTGTATTATTTTCATTTAGGTCCAAAAACATAAACATCCCCTCAAAGTTAGTACCTTTTTTCATTTGGACACTTTATTTTAAGTTTGTTCAGTTGAACACTCCAACATCTGTTAGAGTGTACAAGTTGAGCCACTCATAATTAACCACTATATATATATATATATATATATATTAAAAGTGGGAACAATCAAAGTTAAAAGTTAAAAGACGAAAATGCCCATAAATAATTAAGTGCTCATTTTACCATTCACCTAAATATTATTTAGACAAACTTAGCCTTGAAATGTGATGGACTGTAACGTCTTTAAGTAAACTAACTTATTCCTCCATAAATGGGTATGTATCTTCGTAACTCCACAAAACGGAAGAATTTGAATAATTGCAATTGATATAACAATGAAAACTAAATCATTCCTTCCTAAACGGGTACATTAACAAACGTTCTTTAATCTTAAACAGAAGAATATGAAGAGTTGCAATTGATAAAACAATCTACATAAGTAAATTGTATTTATATGATCATTCTTCCATTAAGTCTATTCATTCTTATTCGGTTACTCTCTATAATGTATTCAGGTGTCAACTATCAAGCTATGGTTATTTCATGTCTATATGAATAATTAGATTATGAGATTCATATACATACTTGTGATATATGATAGTTGCGCTTTTGGACAACAAGCTGGTTGTAAAGACTCGACTTGTCGTTTTAAAAATTTACGTCCCGTTCAGTGACTTAAGCTCTCAAGCAGTTTCGTAATGTGTATTATGGTCCGCGGGTGTGGTTGAGTTTGATTTTCGGAAGATTCGGAATTAAATTAAAAGAACAATTCTTATTTAGAAGCTTAAATGGAAAGAGTTGACCGTAGAGTTGACTTTTGAGCAAACGACCCCGGAATAGAATTTCGATGATGGCAATAGTTTCGTATGATGATTTTAGACTTAGGCGTATGTTCGGATTTGGAATTGGAATTCCGTAGGACAATTCGACGCATTTTGGCGAAAGTTGGAAAATAGAAGATTTTTGGAAAGTCCGACCGAAGGTTGAACTTTTTAAAACGAGGTCAGATTTCGATTTCGAAAATTTGAATAGCTCTATTACGTCATTTATGACTTCTGTGCAAAATTTGAAGTCATTCCGGATTGATTTGATACGTTTCGGCACAAAATATAGAAGTTGGAAGATTTGAAAACTCATAATTCGATTCGATGCGCGATTCGTAATTTCGGCGTTGTTTGAGATGGTTTGAAGCCTCGACTAAGTTCGTATTATATTTTGGGACATGTTGGTATATTTGGTTAAAGTCCCGAGGATCTCGGGTGGATTTCGGGAGGTTAACGGATCAATTCGGACTTGAAGAAAAGCTGCTGGAATTTCTGGGCAGCAGCTGATGCTTTTGCTTCTGCGGAAGTTTCATCGCAGAAGCGACCTCGCAGAAGCGAGGAAATCATCGCAGCGGCGACTGGAAAGGGAGCTGGACAGAGGATGGCTTGAACTCACAGAAGCGGACATTTCTGCGCACCTGCGCGATCGCAGAAGCGCAGGTAAGAATGCAGAAGCGAAGCTGGCAGCTTGCTGGTTTTTCGCAGAAGCATGAACAGTGCTCGCAGAAGCGTGAACAGTGAGCTGCGCAGAAGTGTGAACAGTGCTCGCAGAAGCGAGCTCGAAGGCGTGACAAATCTGCCTGCAGGTGCGAAACTGGGCAGCAACATAAAGACCAAAAAACAGTCACTTTCCATTTTCGATTGAGATTTTGGAGCTCGGTTTTTGGGCAATTTTGGAGGAGTTCTTCATGACTTTGACTTGGGTAAGTGTCCTATATCCTAAAGTGTTTATATTTCATGAATCTATGATTATATTCATCGTTTAATTCGGATTTTAATGGAAGAAATCAAGATTTTGGCAAAATCTTTCAAAAATAAAAATTTAAGATTTGGAGGTCGTGTTGTTATCGCAATTGGATAAAATTGGTATGGTTGAACTCTTATCGGAATGGGTGTTCGGCTTTCGTGAAAATTATATCGGGTTCCGAGAGGTGGGCCCCGCGTTGACTTTTGTTGATTTTTTGGAATAAATTTTTAATTCGACGTAATATTATCCGGAATTATTTCCGATGAATTTTAATGTAGTTAGACAATTAATTTGGATAGATTTGAGCGGCCCGTAGGTCAATTCAAGCAAGAAGGTGATTTTGAAATATTGGAATAACTTCAAAAAGGCAAGTATCTTGCCTAACCTTGAGTGGGGGAATTACCCCTTAGGCATCGAGTCTTATGTGCCATTTGTGAAATGTGAAAAGCCGTGTACGCGAGGTGACGAGTACGTACCCGGGCTTATAGTTGCAAAATTTATTGAGTTAAAGTCTTGGGCACATTGTGTAGTAAATTGAATAATTGTTCGCATTTATTTAATCATCTATTTGTCATGCCTCAAATCACATTTATTGAATTTGTTTTTATATGACAATTTGATGTAATTATTGCTTGTATATTTATGTGAATTCCGTGAGTTTGATGGTTTGATATTTCTTGGAATTTAATTTTATTATGGATTTTCCCTATGAAATAATTAATTAAGCAAGCTTAAGAAGAAGCGTTAATATAATTATCAAAATTTGGATTAATAAAGGTGTTGCCCTATGCTGATTATTTTCTATCTCTTTTGATTGTTTTTGAGGTTTTATATACATTGTGTGGAGCCGTGGGCTATTTGTTGTGAAATTAATTGATTTTGTTATATCCTTGGAATTGGTTGTGGCCATTGGGCAAATTGTGATATGAATTGATTTTGTATAATATTCCGTGTAATATAAGGGTGGCATTTCACTATTGATATTATGTGGGCATAAGGGAGACATTTCACTGTTGTTATGTGTGTTGGAATATTGTCTGGGCGGAGCAATAAGGGTGGCTATAGGAGAGATAAAACTGGCTATAGGAGCGATAAGGGTAGCTATATGAGATATAAGGGTGGCTATAAGAGCGATAAGGGTGGATATTGATATTGTCAGGACGGAGGGATAAGGAAGGCTATTATAGGAGTGATAAGGGTGGCTATAGCAGAGATAACGGTGGCTTTTGTCAAGGATGATATGTCATAATGTGGAGTTATTGTGTTGGTAATTTTTATGTGATGTCGAGGTATTCCTTGTGTTTATTTTTATACCTTGTTCAATTTATCTTGCTGTTGGTAAATTGATAACAATATGATTTATGTTGAGATTGCGGGCCTGTGGCTATTGTCAGGCAGATTATGAAAAACATTGTGGGCATAGGGTGCCGTGAGTAAATAATGATGATATTGGCACGTGAATTGTCCGTGCAGTTGTAATATGAAATGTGGGTACGTGGTGCCGTGATTAAAGGATAATGATATTTGGCACGTGAGTTGTCTGTGCTGTTGTGATAGAGAAATTGGCACGAAGTGCCGTGAAAATATGAAATTGGGCTGAGACCCGCATTTTGTGATTATGAAATGAGGTGTCACATGGTGACCTTTTAAATTGAAAGAATTATATTCAAAATATTTATTTGGAAAGATTTTTATTCAAAAAGATTTATTTGAAAGAATTATATTCGAAAGATATTTATTTAAAGAAATTATATTTGAGAGATATTTATTTGAAGGAAGTATATTTGAAAGATATTTATTTGAGGGAATTATCTTTTAAAGAGATTTATTCGAAAGAATTATATATGAAAGATATTTATTTGAAGGACTTGATTTAATTGGGTGTACTTGTATTTATTAATTGTTGAGCGATATTAAGAGTGTTCTTGTTACCCTACTGTGCATATCACTGGTTGATTTGTGTTGCCCTTATTGTTATTTGTTTCCTATTATTTTGTATATCATATTACACAGGTTATTAGACTAGTGAGTGTCTTGACTGTACCCCATCTCTATTCTACTGAGGTTAGTCTTGATACTTACTGGGTACCGACCGTGGTGTACTCATACTATACTTCTGCACATTTTTTTGTAGAGCTAGGTATTGGAGATATCGGACTCGGATAGAGTCAGAGTGGGATCGCAAGGATTCAAGGTACAGATGCTTGGTCGTCGCAAATCCTTAGAGTCTTTTCATTTTATTGTACTGTTAATTATTATTCAAACAGTTTTAAGTATTCGATCCTTGAGATCATTTCATGTATTCAGTTAGAGTTCGTGACTCAGTATTACCAGTCTTGGGAGGTTATTTGTAACTATTTATGCTGTTAGTTTCTATATAAAAAATAAAAACTTGAAATATAATTATAATCGGCCTACCTAGTTTTAGAGACTAAATACCATCACGACGCCTGTGATGGAATTTTTGGGTCGTGACACTGGTCGGCTATACTCTCCTAGATTACCTCTAGCCTCTAGGTAGCTAGATAAGTACACATGTTGGGAAGGTTCATCCACTGTTTTGTCTACAAAATCAGTTTGGTTTTCAGCTAATATGTGCTGTTTCTTATTATCCTCAGTTTTTGTATTTTAATAAACACCAACTTATATGAAAATCGAATCTTCATTTGATTTTGTAAATATATTCCCTCATAAAGGAGGAGTATAAGGAGGCAGTAAAGCAAAAGAATGGAAAAGACCCATCGCCACGATGTTATCAATGCGCTGCGCCATCTTTCTTAAATCTGTAACTTAATACTTTATTTGCTTATGTCCAATGCATTTCCTGTTCTTTTTGTTTTCTTCGTTGTAACTATCCGACTGATCGTTTTGAGCTCTATCACATCATTCGGTTATTTGAGACCATGAATAGCTTCACTTCGGGTATTATGACTTGTACGTGTGTTCGGAATTGAAATTCGGGATGTTCGGAGTTGATTTGGAGAGAAAATTCTAATTTCAGAAGCTTTAAGTTGGAGGAATTGGCTAAGAGTTAATTTTTGAGTAAACGACCTCGGAATCGGGATTTGAAGGTCCCAACAAGCTCGTATGATGATTTTGGAGTTGGACGTATGTCCGGATCGGGTTTTGGATGACCCGGGAGCATTTCAGCGCCTATGGTGGAATTGGCATTTGGAATAATTTCATAAATTTGGGTTGAAGTGCATTTCAATGTTATCGATGTCTGTTTGGGATTACGAGTCTATGAATAGCTCTGTATGATGATTCTGGCCTTAGAAGCGTGCCCGGAAGTGGATTTAGAGGTCCATAGGTCATTTGGCAAAAGTAAAAAATTTGGATGATTTTGAGAAGTTTGACCGGGAGTGGACTTTTTGATATCAGGGTCGCATTCCGATTCTGGAAGATGGAGTAGGTCCGTAATGTCAATTATGACTTGTGTACAAAATTTGTGATCAATCGGACGTGATTTGATAGGTTTGGTCATCGATTGTAGAAGTTTGGAATTTCAAAGTTCATTAAGTTTGAATTGGAGGGTGATTCGTAGTTACGATGTTGTATGGCGTGATTTGAGGCCTCGACTAAGTTCGTAATATGTTTTGGGACGTGTTGGTATATTTGGTTGAGGTCTTGTGATGACCCAAAATGTCATCTTTAAATTTAATAAGTAATTCTGTGCTCTAAGACCTCAAAAAGCACCAGTTATCATTCCTCGACTTGCGTGCACAATTCGTACATTTTTCCGAAAAGTTTTTATGTGATAAATGGATTAAAATGGGAAATAGAGCTTTAAAACTCAACTAAGTTGACTTTGGTCAATATTTTAAGCAAACGGACACGAATCAAAGTTTTAAAAATTCTGGTAGGTCCGTATCGTGATTTGAGACTTATGCATATGCCCGAAATCGAATTCTGAGGTCCCTAGTCCGAGTTATGGAATTTTGATGAAAAATTAAAAGCATGAAAGCTTAATGATTTCTAAGAAATTACTGATGTTGGATTTATTGACCTCGGGTCCGTATTTTGGTTCCGGAGACCGGTATAGGTCCACTATAATATTTATGACTTGTATGCCGAATTTGGCAAGAATCGGAGTTGATTTGACGTGATTCGGACGTCCGGTTATAAAAATATAAGTTTTAAAGTTTTCTGGAAAACTTCCTTTGATTTGGTATCCGATTCGTAGTTCTAGGTATTATTTTAGCGATTCGATCGCGCGAGCAAGTTCATATGATGTTTTAGAACTTGTGTGCATGTTTGGTTTGGAGCCCAGAGGGCTCGGGTGATTTTCGGATAGGCTACAGGATGTTTTGGACTTTGAAAATCTGGTATTTTGCTGCAGTAGGTGTTCTCGCATGTTCTTCTTCGCGTTCGCGAAGGTACTCTCGCGAACGCGAAGACTAAACTGGGCAGCTGGATCTTTCTTCTTCCCGAACGCGAAGGCTTGGTCGCGAACGCGAAGCGATGGGGGTATTACCCTTCGCGAACGCGACCATCTCCTCGCGAATGCGTAGTGTTAGGCACAACTGTATTGAATATGGAATTAATACCTATGATTAGTATTGAATATATTGAATTGTTGTGAATAGATTTGAAGCTTTCGGAGGGAAATTTAAAAGGAAAAGCTATGATTGAATAATTGATTGGAATTTTCAAAGCGAGGTAAGTGTCGGTTAACCTTGACTTGAGGGAATAAAACCCTTAAATTGTTTGTTATGTGAATTACATGTAAACAACGTATAGGCGAGGTGACGAGTATCTATACGTCGTTAAATTAATTGTTTGCCTGCTTACTTGAAAAATCACAAATTATTTTTAATCATAAATTAATTATTATAACAATTATTTCTCTCTTATTCTTTGCAAATATAAATTCTTGAATTCCTGCATTAATTGTTACATGGTATTTGAATTATGTGCCTTAATTGTTATTTGACATTTAGCATAATAAATATTAAACTGCCTATTTGCTCCATGATTTCCATAATAATTTGCTATTTGTCATTGTTTGCTTCATAATTAAACCATAATTATTGTATGCTTCTTTTCTTGTAATTTTATATTAATTGTTACATTTATTGGGAAAATTTCTTCTATAGGAATTGGTAAATAAAAATGTTGGAGGAGCGGGTTGCACGCCGCAACATGATTAATTATAATGAATATATTGGAAGATCAGCTTGTACGCTGCAACAGACTTATTAAAAGTCTATATTGGAGGATCGGGTTGCAAACCACAACACACTTATTAAAAGTCAATATTGGAGGATCGGGTTGCACGCCGCAACAGACTTATTAAAAGTCAATATTGGAGGATCGGGTTACACGCCGCAACAGACTTGTTAAAAATTTAATATTGGAGGATCGGGTTGCACGCCGCAATAGACTTGATTAAAATGAATATGTTGGAGGAGTGGGTTGCACGCCGCAACTGAACTGAATGTGGATATATTGTGAGAGCGGGTTGCACGCTGCAACAAAAATAATGGAAATGATAATTGGTTATGACTGCTGAGTTGCCTTCAATTATTATAAATGAATTACCTGATTTATTCCTATTATTGTTGTTGTTACTAATATTGCGTACATGTTAATGTAAGTGAACCGCCTTAACCTCGTCACTACTTCGTCGAGGTTAGGCTCAGCACTTAGCAGTACATGGGGTCGGTTGTACTGATATTACACTCTGCACTTCTTGTGTAGATTTTGCAGTTGGTCCTAGCGGTGTACCATAGACTTGCTCGGATTTCAGCTATCAGAGGAGACTTGAGGTATAACTGCATGCCGTTCGCATTTCTTAAGTCCCCGTCTATTGTACTTTAGCTGTGTGTTTATTTTCAGGAAGCTTTATTTTATTCAGACCTTTATTTGTATTTATTCTAGAAGTAGCGCACCTACGCTCACGCTTCTGCGGGCCACAAGCGCTTCAATGCACAGACGTGCCACTTCTGCGGTCCTCAGTAGCCTTGGCCCCTCCGCTTCTGCGCCAAATGGTCCGCACCTGCGGACTTTGCTTCTACGACTCCCTGGCCGCTTTTGCCGCTCCACACCTGCGACCAAAACCTCGCGGGTGCGGTTACACCAGAAGACAGATGCTTTAGCACTGCTCCAAGACCAAACTCGATCTGTTTACCATCCGGAATCCACTCGAGGCCCTCGGGACCCGTCACGTCCCGAATTTCCCACCTTCGAAACGTGATGGCGCCTAACATTTCACTTGCTAGGCAAGCCAACGTAAGAATAATATTAACCGTTTTTAAAATAATTTTTACATTTAGTAATAACAAGGAAGCAAATGCGAAAGTAATTTTAAAATAATCCATAATAATAACGGTCTCTAAATACCATCCCAGAATTGGTGTCACAAGTGCACTCGAAAAAGCGAGAACCGTAGGAGCGGCTAGAAGGCCGCATAAGCGAAAATCGCATGTGCAGTGTATAAGTTGCAAGAAGCGGGTTTTGGCTCATTTTATCTCATTTCCTTCATGGGAGCCGACCTAGGAGCGATTTAGGAGCATCACTTTCACCATCAATCATGAGGTAAGTGATTTCTACTTGTTGTGAGTTAAATACAAAGTTTATACATGGATATAGACATAAAACTTTGTAGAAATTGGGGTTTGAAGAAAAACCTAGATATTGGTATTTTGGATTTTGACCACAAATTGCACATGGAATTGAAAATAAATTATATATTTTTGTTCATAATGCTATGGGTAATGATTACCTTCAGAAATATTTGGAATCCGGGCACGTGGGCCTGAGGGTGATTTTTATCAACTTTTCGAGCGGAGTTGGAAAGTGTTGTAAATTGAATAATAATGAGTATTAGAGTATATATTTATGGATTGGCACATTTATTGACTAGTTTTGGAGCGATGGGCATCGGTTTAAGTTGTTTGAAGGGATTTGGAGTCGGTTATAAAATTTCAGAGTGAGGTAAGTCTGTTTTCTAACTTTGTAAGAGGGAATTAACACCATAGGTGAATTAATTTAATATGTGCTTCTATTTGTGGGGGCTACGTACGCACGAGGTGACGAGAGTCCGTGCGTAGCTACTATTATGCTTATGTCCTGGTAGTCTAGGACCCAAATCATGTTATACTTGCGATATTTGCAACCTACTTGTTAATTTAATTGCTTAAATCATATTGAAACTTGGTAAAGGAACTGTAAAAGGTTAAACTTCATTTTCTCGTCCGTTAATGAGAATTGGTAATTCCTTGAATAATTACCCCTTAATAAATCTTGAATTAATTGTTTTAAATGTATTTTCTCTTTTGTGGAGCGGGCCGAACGCCTCAGTAACAGATAGATGCATCTATGGTTCGCGTCGTTCGATCCTCGGCAGTGCACAGTTTAAATATTTATGTTGGATCGGGCCATCGACCTCGACATGACTTGCATGATAACTCTTTTAAACTAATAATATTTGACATTGTTTCATTGTCTTGAGATATAAATTGTTAAATGATGAAATTATGATTTCGGAATTTCTATTAGTAAGAGGATTGTTTATTATTTTCGATTATTGAGTTTTCAGCTATATTATGTAAATCCATGCTTAATTCTATCATCGGTATTTTATTGCTATCCCATAGTAAGTGTCGGAGTCGACCTCTCGTCACTACTTCTTCGAGGTTAGACTAGATACTTACTAGGTACGCGTTGATTTACATACTCATACTACACTTGCTGCACATTTTTGTACAGGTCCATATATATATCTAGTGGCCTTGTGCACGCAGAGGCGCGGTCATTGCGGGGACTTAGGTGAGTTGCATCCCTTGTTACGATTCGCAGACAGTAGAGTTTCCTTCAGGGTTAATTATATTTTTCCTGTCTAATTTGTATTTAGGAAAAATATTGTATTTTATTTTACTTCTTAGTTGATGCTCATGCACTTGTGATACCAGGTTTTTAGGGTACTTATGAGTTGTTCAGTATCGTAGTTGCGAAAAATATTTTTTATTTATTCTGTAAATTTTATCTCTTATTACTTAATTGAAGGAAATTATGATTTTAAAAATACTAAAATGAGTAACTAAGGCAATCATTTATTGTTGGCTTGCCTAACAACGGTGTGTTAGGTGCCATCACGACCTTTAATGGATTTTGGGTCGTGACATTTATAGAGGATCAACTTTTGTAAACATTAGTAGTCTGAAAAATGCAACAATTTTAAAGTTATTTTAACATATTAGTTAGTGGGAAAAAAATCAATAGAAAAAAACATTTTCAGATATTAAGTAGGCGTTTGGACATAAGAATTGTAAAATTCGAAAAAATGGTCAAAAATATTTTCAATGATATTTGAAATTTAGAGTTGTGTTTGGACATAAATTTCAATTTGGGTTGTTTTTGAAGTTTTGTGAGTGATTTGAGTGAAATTTTTGAAAAACAGCTTTTTGAAAATTTTTAAATTTTCGAAAATCTTCAAAATGCATTTTCAAGTGAAAATTGAAAATTTTATGAACAAACGCTGATTTAAAAAAAAGTGAATTTTTTCCGGAAAAAACTTCAACCAAATTTTATGTTCAAACGGGCCCTAATTTTAGAGAGATCATCTATAATTAACGTTAGACCTTATCATCTTATTTCTATTTTATCCTTATCGTTTCTCCTTTTTTCAACAAAAAATGTATTAATATATTCACGAGCACAACTAGCTTCCATCATATTAGAGATCAAGAGAGATAAAGATGTAATAAAATATGCGACGACAAATATTGTATTAATTGATATAGGATACACGCCGGCAAAAACTAGTAAAATTAAGTGCATATACTTCAACACGGTGATCTAGCAAAACGTTCTATGAAAAAACGCGACGTGACTTTTGATTAATTAAAGTCAATATCTGGTGCAACAGAAACCCAAAGTCCAGTTAAAGTTTTCCGTCCAGAGTTAGCTTTAAGACTAAACCAAGATACTTTACAATTTCACAACTACTACTCCGATACTTATTTATGTGAACTTATTTCTTTTTTTATCCGTTCCAAAAATAATGACCTCTTTCTAAATTTAAAAACACTTTAGCTTAAACTTTCAACCCTACCCTTAATGAGGAACTTTTATAACCACATAAATACTCTATACCCCTTTTTGATTTGCTTAGGACCACAAATTCTAAAAGTTTTCATTTTTTCTTAAATTCCGTGCCCGTCGAACATGTAAATAGAGGGGGTATAAGATAATAGAAGTGCAAGGCAAATACAGTAGAGGAAAGGGTTTCTCTTAACTTCCTATTTAAAAGAAAGAAGTTACTTGCAAGCTAGTTTCTTGATTAATGCAAGCCTCTTCAGAAAGTTGTAACAACAGAAATTTATGAGCCGGAACTGACACACAAATAGCTACTCCCTCCGTTTCAATTTATGTGAATCTGTTAGGCTGGTCACGTAATTTAAGAAAGAAAAAATAAGACCTTTAGAATTTGTAGTTCTAAACAAGTCAAAAAGGAGCCCCGAATATTTGTGTGGTTAAAAAAACTTCTCATTAAAGGTAAAATTGTAAGTTTAAGCTAAATTATTACCAAATTTAGAAAGTGGTCATTCTTTTTGAGACGGACCAAAAAGGAAATAAGTTCAAAATTAGAACACGGGAGTAATACCCATTAGCCGTACCATTTTCAATTATTATCTTATCATGATCTCATAATCCAAAATAATACCAAATCATAGATAATAGCCAAATCTATCAGCATACAGTGGAAGTTAAAATATACTATCCAAAGTCTGAAGTGAATGATAAGCCGTAAAATATAGTTAAGGAGCATCTACTCGAATATGGATACAATAGTCTAGGGACGTAGCTATAGAATAAAACATAGATGATAGGCTTGGATTCCACCATGGTAAATGTGGTTGGATTCCACCCTGGTAA
Organism: Nicotiana tomentosiformis; assembly: GCF_000390325.3. Classification (NCBI taxonomy): domain Eukaryota; kingdom Viridiplantae; phylum Streptophyta; class Magnoliopsida; order Solanales; family Solanaceae; genus Nicotiana; species Nicotiana tomentosiformis. The sequence continues at coordinate 151,707,857 of NC_090812.1, forward strand.
ATGTGTCATCTCGATTCGTAACTAGGATGCCCTACTCATTTTAAAGGAAAAATATATATGTATCGTGCTTTTATATCATGTAATATTAGTACTGTTTTTATTACTATTATTTGTATATTTTTAACTTATGTTTCACTTTTATTTTTATTTGATATGTTGATAACATGAGATGAATCTAAATGAAAAACTGATAATTTATATAGTCGACCCCATCTTGTTTTGGACTGAGGTATAAGTCTTGCATAAGTGTATAGAGTAAAATATGTTTATATTAAATGATTGCACGAGAAAGTGACGTGTGGAGCCGAAGACAGAAGGCAGTTACATCGAGAGGCAATGATCTCATCTGTTACCGGAGAGAATAATGCTCATAAAGATTAAATAAATGTCTGCAACCCGGCAATATTTAATAAAGAATATTCTACAACATTAAGTGTGCGACCCGTTACAGAGAATATGGCATTCACTGCCTGTCGTTACACATTCTTCAATGGCCCTCGTAATTGTCATTAAAGAGGGGCTTGATCCTAAGACCTTGTTCCCTAGGTGCAGCTATAAATAGTGAGCTCTATTATCATTATAAGATATGGATTTTCTGACAAACATACGCTACACTCTGTTTAACGCTTAATATAATTTTATCTTCTTGTTCATTTATATCGTTGTTATTGTCCCTGGAAGCCCTGCTCCTGGAATTACAATTTCTGTTGTTTTATCTCCATCTCAAGGCTAAGTATTATATAATTTAATTATTATTTTGGGATTAATTTAATTTACTTGTCTATAAACTACATATAAATTCAACTGTACCATTTTTCAGGTAAACAGTTTGGCGCCCACCGTGGGGCTTAGACAATTGTGTAATTAAGTTGATCCTTGCCTCTATTACGAATGCGTTTGATTATTTGTCCTTAGCAAAAAATCATAGAAAATAGCAGATAACCGTGTCAACAACACACACAACGTTAAGGTTCAAGGAAATCAACCTCAGCATGAAGATTCAATCAGTGATACCCTCAATGAGGGGAATGAGGCCACGTCGATCCACGACAGACGGTATCCGCGACATGTTCGAGAGGTGACTCTTGATGATGCTGAAGAAGAGCACATCGTCGAAGCAGTAAGGGTCTTGCAGGAGCAACAAGAGGCATAGGCCATGTCACACGACAGGATAAGGTCATGCCGGAGCTGAAGCAGGTGTTGTTGGGTGCTTCCAACAAAGCGAATGGATGAGGTCCAGTTCCTTTCGTTACTCCCGCAAATCAAACAAAGCAGAGGGTAGAAAACACCACCCCGAGAGGCGAAGTCGGCTTCGATGGGGTAGGGGGGATCCGGTCACAACAAACAGAGCAATCCCTTTAAAATTGAACTCATGCGGTTTATGAGGGAAGTTAACGCTGAATGGTTCAGATTCCGGGCACACCACCAGTGCTGGAAGAGCCGGACTCAAAGAGGTACACACAGTTGCCATACAAACCAAGCGCGGTACCAGAATTGATCCCGAAGTGGTTTAAAATGCCAGACAAGCCGAAGTATGATGGGACTTCAGATCCTTAGGAGCATATCACCACCTATACAACGGCGGTAAAAGGGAACAATTTAGCTCCCTACGAGATTGAGTCAGTGTTGTTGAATAAATTCAGGGAAACTCTTATGAAGGGATCCCTAACGTGGTATTCACTTTTGACCGAGCATTCCATATACTCCTTCGAGATGCTCGTGGACTCTTTAATCAAGGCCCATGCCGGGGCCAGAAAGGTCGAGGCCCGAAAGACCGATATATTCAGGATTGCACAAGGAGAATCCGAGTTGCTGCTGGAGTTTGTAACCTGGTTCCAGAAGGAAAGGATGTTACTTCCAGTCATACCAGACGAATGGGCAGCTTAAGCATTCACCAAAGGTCTGAATCCGAGAAGGTTTGACGCTTCCCGAAAGTTGAAAAAAAGTTTGATCGAGTTCCAGGAAACAACTTGGGCGGATGTTTACAACCGGTACGAGTCAAAGATAAGGATTGAGGATGATCAGCTCGGTTTTCCGGCATAGGTTAAGGCTTGAGACCGAGAGAAGAACAAAGAGAAATCGAAAGATGATTTCGACACAGATCGACGGTCTTTGAAGAGTCGGTTTTTTCCTAATAAACGGGCCGAAGGACGTGGCAGAGGTTTCCGATCGACTGATAGATTAGTTGCCGATAGGAGAGTTGATCACGGATGAAACAATAAGTCATTACATGACAAGGAAACTTCAGGTTCTCGAGATTCTTCCTACCCCAGGATTTCCGAATACAACTTCAAAGTCAGCGTAGTGGAGCTAGTGTCGGCCATAAGGAATATTAAAGAAGCACGGTTCCCGAAGCCATGAGATCTGATCCCAGCCAGAGGGATCCTAATTTGTGGTGCGAATACCATGGGACCAAATTTCATCAGACTGGGGGACTGCCGGCATCTACCTGAAGAGATGGCGACAATGCTGAAAAACGGCCATCTCAGGATATTTTTAAGTGACCGAGCTAAAAACAACTACGGTCGCAATCGTGATAATACGGAGCCTTCGAAAGCAGGAGAAGATCCCCCGTGCCTGATGATCAACATGATTTTTGGTGGGAACGAAATTAATGGGGTTACATTCTCGGTGGCAAAAAAGATGAAGGTATCAGTGAACCACAATAAGATACTCTGGGAAGTCACTGAAGACGACATTACTTTTAAGGAGGAAGGCGTTGATGGGCTGCTGCTACCGCATAATGATGCCCTAGTAATCTCTATAAATATCTTAGATTTTAAAATTAAACTTGTTCTGGTGGATCCAGGATGTTCGGCCAATATTATACAATGGAGGGTGTTGGAGTAAGACAAGCTCACCAGAAGAATCATTCCGGCCATAAAACTCCACGCCGGTTCAACCTAGCAAGCGTGACATCCCGAGGAGAGATCCTGCTGAAATGAATGTCGAAGGGGTGATGAAGACGACCCTATTCGAGGTAGTGGATAGTGATATGGGTTACAATATCATCCCGAGTGACCATGGCTTCACGAAATGAAGGTTGTTCCATCCACATATCATCAGTTGCTGAAATTCCCAACTCCCGAGGGAGTTAAACAAATAAGAGGTGACCAAGTGGCAGAAAGGGAGATGAATGCAATCTCAGTCTACAGTAGCAAAGGGAAGAAGCCTGCGGCATAGCAATTACAGGAACCGGCGCCTGCTCCCAGGCAAAGTGAAATCAACCAGGGTGAAGAGTCACCGAAATCCTATCAGGTACCAAGGTATTTTCAGGCACCAGAAGAGACGGGCGCAACAAAATCTATAGTGAAGGATCTTGAACAAGTCACATTGTTTGAATAGTTCTTGGAAAGGAAGTTCCACTCGGGGACAGGACTGCACCCCAAGCTCAGGTATGGATTTATCGAATTCCTTAAATTTAATGTCGATTGTTTTGCGTGATCGTCGATATGACAGGTATCTCGCCAAAAGTTGTCGTACACAAGCTAAGTTTGGATCCCAGCATCCCTCCGGTAAGGCATAAAAAATATTTTATTCCCGAGGTCAGGAACCAATTTGTCAAAGAAGAGGTAACTCGCTTGCTTGATATCGGTTCAACTCGAGAGATAAAGTATCCTGACTAGCTAGCTAATGTAGTTGTAGTTTCGAAAAGGTAAAACAAACTTTGCATGCGTAGACTATAAGGATTTAAATAAGGGGTGCCCAAAAGACTCGCTCCCCATTGCCAAACATTGATCAAATGATTGATGCAATGGCTGGGCACGAGTTAATGAGTTTCCTCGATGCGTACTCTGGGTACAACCAAATAAAGACAAACCCAGAGGATTAAGAAAAACTTCATTCATAACAAACTTTGGCACATATTGCTATAATGTGATGCCCTTCGGGCTAAAGAACATCAGAGCCACGTATCAGCGGCTCGTGAACAAGATGTTCAAAAAACAAATAGGGAAAACCATGGAAGTTTACATAGATGATATGTTGGTTAATCCATTGAACGCAGGTGATCATCTTAAACACTTGCAAGAAACTTTTGATATCCTAAGGAAGCATAACATGAAGCTTAACCCTGAGAAGTGTGCGTTCGGGGTCAGTTCCGGCAAGTTCCTGGGATTCCTGGTGTCACAAAGGGGGATCGGATTTAACCCCAACAAAATTAAAGTCATCGAAGACATCCCGGACCAGATGTCAGAATGAATGAGGTTTAAAGGTTAACGCGAGACTGACCGCTTTGAGCAGATTCATTTCACGGTCTTCAGAAAAATGCCATCATTTCTTTTTGCTGATCAAAAAGAAGAACTAGTTTGAATGGACCCCGGAATGTCAGCATGCTTTAAAGTAATTTAAATGGTATCTGTCAAGTCCTCTGTTGCTATCAAAACCGGAGGAAGGCGAATAGTTGTTGATTTACTTAGTGGATTCAAAGGTATCGGTAAGCACCGTTTTAGTCTGTGAGGACAAAGTTACGCAATCCCCTATTTATTACGTTAGTAGAATTTTAACGGGAGCAGAAACTCACTACCCACATCTGAAAAAGCTGGCCTTAGCCTCGTAGTAGCCTCTCGAAAGCTAAGGCCTTATTTCCAATGTCATTCGATAGCTGTGGTGACCATTTTCCCATATGGAATATTCTTTATAAACCTGAACTCAAAGGTAGGCTGGCCAAGTGGGCCATCGAAATGAGCGAATTTGACATAGAATATAAACCAAGGACTGTGAACAAGTCACAAGTTTTGGCCGACTTTGTGGCCGATTTCAGTCCGAGACTTTTACCTCTAGCTACCAAAGAGGAAGTAATGGTGTCGGAATCAACATCAGGAGTTTTGACCTTGTTCATAGATGGAGCTTCCAATGTGAAAGGGTCCGGGCTCAGCATAGTATTGACCACGCCATCAGGAGAAACCCAAAGGCAGGCTATAAGAATTGTTCCCTTGACTAACAATTAAGCGGAGTATGAAGCTTTTACTATAGGACTCGAATTGGTCCGAGGACCGGACTCTGAGGTCATAGAAATAAAATGTGACTCCCAGTAGGTGGTAAACCAGATCTACAAGATCTTCGAAGCCAAAGAGGAATGCATGCAACAATACATAATTAAGTTCCAGTCTTTGCTCGCTCGGTTTAGTTAATGGTCAATTACACACAACCCGGGTGAAGGAAATGCAGAAGTGAATGCACTAGCCAATCTAGGTTTATCTACAAAAATAAAAGGATTGGACTCCGGTATGGTCGTGCAGCTTATGCACTCGGTGCTAGACGCAGATAGCTATTATGAGGTAAAGGCAACCAATTAATCTAGGACCGGAGAAATGAGATCATTGACTATATCGAGAACGGAAAGTTTCCTGAAGATCCCAAGGCAGCTCGGGCACTATGCACTAAGGAAGCGCGATATAGTTTCAAAGAAGGCCAACTATACAGAAGATTTTTTCAAGGCTCGTTGGCCTAATGTTTGGGAGCCTCCAAAGCTAACTATGTTATGTGAGAAGTCCACAAAGGGATTTACAAAAATCACTTGAGCACAGCTTCTGCTGAAGTTAATTAGGACATGATACTACTAGCCCCGGATGGAGCAAGATGACAAGGCTTATGTTCAAAAATGTGATAAATGTCAACGTTATGCACCGTTGCTTTATCAACCGACAGAACCGCTGCACTCGGTTTTGTCACCATGGCCATTGATTTAGTAGGGGATGGATATTATTGGACCATTGCCACTAGCTCCCGATAAGGTAAGATTTCTTTTGATTTTAACTACTATTTTTCTAAGTGGGTTGAAGCAAGTCCTTACCAGAATATTGGCGAACGAGAAGTAGTAGATTTCTTGTGGGAGAATATAATTTTCATATTTGGGATACCAAAAGGGATAGCTTGTGACAATGGTCCCCAGTTTATAGGCGCGGAGGTCACAAAGTTCCTTGAAGACCTAAAAATCAAATGGATCACATCATCACCTTATCATCCGAGCGCAAATGGCAAAGCTGAATCAATAAACAAGGCGATCATACAAAATCTCAAAAAGAGATTGGAAACAGCTAAGGGTAAATGTCCTGAAGAGTTGTCAAGAGTACTATGGACATATCGGACAACAGCCAAGCCGAGCACATGAGAAACTTTTTTTTTTCTCGTGTACGAAGCAGAAACCATAATCCCGATGGAAGTAGGAGAACCTACCCAGAGATATTTCCAGGCAAACGAAGAAACAAACAATGAAGCAATGTTGGTCAAATTGGAGATATCGATGAATGTAGAGACTTAACGCATATAAGGATGGCAGCCCAAAAGTAGAGAATGGAAATATATTACAGTCGAAGAGCCAATCTCCGTTTTGTTTCAAAGTGAGAGACTTTGTTTTGCGCAAAGTAACTTAAAACTGTTGGGAGCTCAATGTAGGGAAGTTAGGTCTGACCAGGGAAGGCCCCTACCGGGTTTCAGCTGTCACCATAAAAAGGGTCATACGAGTTGGAAAATCAAGACGGAGAAAAGCTACCAAGCAACAAGAACGTGGCACACCTCAAAAGATACTATTGTTGATGAGCATCGCCTATACTGAAAGTATGTGTTGCACTCGTTTTTCCTTCGCCCAATTTTTGTCCCAATTGGGTTTTTGTGGTAAGGTTTTTAACAAGGCAGCAACGGAAAGCATACTACTAAGGAAGCCTCAACAACAGCAATAAAACTTTAAATGACAAGGCACACAAGCAAAGAACCACTACGAAGCTGCTAGATAGTCTTTTTCTCGATATCAAAATTCCTACCGGGAAGTAAAGTTTGTTGTCGAATAGAGATTACCCAACATTTCACAAGTGCAAGCCACTGGGGGATAATTAGATAATCTTTGGCTCGATAGCATAAATTCCTAAGGCTAAGTGAAGTTTGTTATCGAACTGAAGATTATCTAGCAATTCACTAGTAGAATCCTCGAAGGTGTGAAACATCCAGTGTCAAATTCACATTCTTTGCATTCAAAAACTGGGGGGGGGGGGGAGTGATATGAGGACACGACAACAACGAATGCCAATTCGATCGAAATACGAAACCCTAAAATATAGTTGTATTAACGAGACCGAGGATTGCGCGACTAGTCCCGTAGAAACAAGTTGTACAAGTTAGCCATAAGAAATGGCAATTTTGTTTTAGCATAACGAATGCTTATGTACTTTTGAAAATGGAAGGAATAAAATAAAGTCATTTTGTTTCTATCTTGTTTCTTGTGTGAACGATGAATTGATTTTATCATTTGAAAGTTAAACAAGTACTTCAAATGCTAGTGCCTTAATGAACATGAGACGTCCTCTTGAAGAGCACCGTAAACATAAGAGGGCCATTTTCTATGAAAACCCTCACGATAAAAGGGTTGATTTTGGAAGAACTTGTGCCCAAAATCCAAACGCTTTCGGGAGAAAATACACCAAAGCCTTGTACAATTAGACGCAAACAGTAAAACCTGTACAAATACCTAAACGAAAAAGAAAAGACGCAAATATGAAAACTTGCGCAAATGTTTAAACGAAAGTATGCAGCAAGGGAAACTTATACAATACTTGAATGAAAAAGAGTTTTTATTTACGATAAATATGCTAAACATCACAAGTACAAAAGATTGAAAAGGAATGCAAAAACTAAGCTGCTGCATCTTCGGAACCCAGAGGAAGAGAAACATCTACGCCCCTAGGATAAGTGGGTAGATCCGCCGTTGATTCGATATCTTGGCCTTTGTCATTTTGTCCTTCAACATCATCACCTTTCGCTTCCTCTTCAGTTACCTAAAACTCAAAACCAGAACCAGAAATATTGGTTGCATTTGGCCTGGCCGGAAGACCATTTTAGTAGTTAACTCCAACTCAAGGGATTTAGCGATTTCGGCATCAAAATCAATGACACCCTCTTTAGCCTCTTCCAAGATTTTTCTCCTTATGTTGTACATAGAATATGTTTTTCAATAACGAGGGAAGCCGCTCGGCGCTTGAGTTCTTCTTTAAGTTGGTCAACCTCTGCAAAAAGATTTTCCCGCGTGGATCTACCGGACCGGAGGCTGACTTCGAGATCACAGACAGTAGAGCTGAAAATTCTATTATGCTCAATGGTCTTCTTATGTTTCTCCTCCAATTTGGCATACTTCGCCTCGCAACAGCAAGTTCTTCAGTTTTGGGAGCTAAGGCTGCCTCCAAATTATTCAACCTTTATGCAGCAGCAGCCTCGCGATCGGATGCAGCAAGAACGACATTGTGCACTTTAACCTATTTAGCCATAGTGTCTTCGAATTGTGCCCTTAATGGGGTGACCTACTGGATAAAAGTCACTACTTCTTGCTCGCTTTGCTGCAATTGAGCCTCCAAATCAACAACCTCAGCAGCTCGAGCTTCTAGGTCTAAGAGGCGGGCACCAGTTTGGTCTCACTCAAAGGTAAGTTCCTGCTTATCACGAATCAGTCGTTGGAGGCCCTCAAAAGTAAGGAGTTTAGCTTGCAAAACAAGATTGCAAATTCAAAACTCTGCCATAACACATATAAAAGAAATAACAGAAAAAACAAAGACTATACTAGCGTTGAATTGTGCATAGCATTGTTCAACAAACATCTCCCGAGAGCAGAGAGGGTGACGCCTCTCCTCCTTTGTGCATCTTCTGAGGGGGCAGCATAATTTTGCCCCAAATTTCCGTGAACTGGTGACTGGGGGAGAGGGATGTTCTCCTCTCGGGAAACCATGGCCGGTGGAGATGATATAGTAGCTGCTGGTAGCGAAGGAAGAGTTGGTGAAGAAGGAGATGAAGCTGATGGAATTGAAAGATAAGAAGTGGTTGCGGCAAGCGCACTACTAGTTGTTGCTTTCTCATCAACCAAAGATAACATGGACCCAATACTCAGCCTCACGGTACCGGGCATGACGACTGGGATTAGGAAGAGGGAGTTAGCATTTTCCACCATCTAATACTCTCCCTAGAGAGCCGAGGCAACACTCGATTGGTGTAACTAACTCACTAGATTGAGCAGTCTGTTAAGCTCAGGAAGTCATTGTCTTCTATGTAGAGAAGGCCCATTGACGAGCGCAAAACATACACTTAAATTGTGCTCGCTAGTCAAAGATAGTATAGTATAATATCGTATCCACAGGGATTAGAGTTAAACAGTATTATCGTAGTTTGTAGCTAGATTGTTATCCAGGAGGATCAACAATGGGGATTTATATAATTAATAATCTAAAATCTACAGCTATTGATTAATGACAATCGCAACAAAAGTAAGCAAGGGAGTTACCAATGGGAGAAAATATGGGTTGATAGGATAGGTGCAGGATAATTGTTAGGGATCTAACTCTAGATAATTCAATTGTAATGTTCAAGTGAGTCTCTCAAATTAACTCAATTATCAGTACAATTGTTTACTAGAAACTCCTCTCTCGATTAAGTCTCAACCTCACAATATGAACCAATTTAAGCTCGATGAAGTTATGCAAGAATTCGTAATGGATTAGTTTTTAGAAGAACCTCTTTCAATTATCCTCCTACCTAGGTTTAATCAAGGATTCAACTAGCCTCTTTCAATTACTTCGAAGAATCTATGAACTCAACCAATAATATAGTACAAATATATCACAAGTTATGCCTTTCTCGATTACAAGAACAAATGAACATAGATGCATCAATTAAATCCTCCACAAACGATTCAAATACATAAGAATAGAGTTCTAATCCACAAACAATCATCAATATACCAAATCCATCAAAACCCAAAAGGATCTACTCCATAGAATTGGAGAAGTTCTTCACAAATAAAACTTAAGTATAAGAAAGCATAAATTCAATCCAAACCCGGATCTTGAGTGAGGAAGGAATGATGAAATCCGTGTGCTTGTGTTCTTCCAACTCCTCCTTATCCTCCTTGGTTCCTTAGGTTAAATATGTGTCAAGAGTCTAGAAATGGTATTTTTTCCGTATATTTAACTATCCCCCCAAATAACCCGGGACGAAAATACCCTTTTTTGCAAAAATAGGAAGATACTATAGGAATTTTGCACTACCGCGCCGCATGTCGCTCCGCACCATGTGACGCGCTATTGGCAATTTCCAGAACGATTTGCTATATGGATTCTGGGCACATTTTGCATAGCCGCGTCACCCCATGTATCGCCCCATGGGGCACGTCTGTGTAGTTTTCTTCGAGTAAGTTTGTCTCTCAAATCTTTGACATCCGGACTTGGTACTCGACTCCTGAACGCGATCCCGGTTTAATTCTTTGGGTTTCTACTCAGACTTCTCCAATTAGCTCGAATTTGATCCACAACATCTAAATAACTTGGAATCACACCTACATGGCATAAAATACATAATAAGTGCAAAGCACTACTAATTAAAGCTCAACATAAGTAAAGTGCAGTGAATTAGAGTGCAATAGACTACTAAAATACGGGATTATAGCCTACCATCAACACCCCACACTTAAACCATTGTTCGTCCTTGAGCAATCAAACTATATTTCACATAGACACGACCTTTTTGAAAAACTCTCCTAACTCATCACACCAAGAATAATAAAATAGATTAAGCATAATATCGTAACATCCTCGCTTCAAGATTTGACTCAAAAGCACCACGCAATTATTTTCACAACATGCTCACTTACTCTAACACAGAGGTCAATGATATTACCTTTCCTTCATGAATCAAGTGTCCTCACACAATAATAGAGAGTAGTTCCACACACAATAAAGTTTAAGAATAATTAGGAACTCAAGATAGGAAGAAGTTGCTCACTCTCAGAAACAACATTCATGTGACACAAAAGACGTACCATAAGTTTGCTCGTAATGTAATACTCTACTAATTGAGCTCATAAAGTCAAGGATCAAGTAGGACTTTATTTGGTTGTAATATAAGCTGTAGGATGGGTAAGATATATTTGGATATAAGCATGACTACACCTCCTAAAGCACTTTAATACATACCGTTTAACCATTTAAAACTCCATACTTATGTCAAACCATAAGTCCACCTTCACATCAGTATACGTCAACTCCCAACTTCTTTAAGTACAAATACATTAAGAGTTACCACTATCAATGAATATTTGTACAACAATGCAATTATAATATTTTCCATGCCAAGCGGCTCTTATTATTATTATTATTATTATTATTATTATTATTATTATTATTATTATTATTATTATTATTATTATTATTATTATTATTTCAAAACATTGCAACTTTCTCCTTATTTCATTAGTTCCACTCAATAGCTAACCAACACCCCACGCTTTAACTTTTATAAAGTTCATAACAATTTCAAGTGCTCGCGAGAGGTAAAATGGGTAAGGTTTATAATGTCGTTGCCAAAGAAATAGGGTTACGGGCTCAAAGGGGTTAACTAAGATACATAACAATTTGGTGGGTGCAACATATAACTGGCTCAACAAAAAAATGCCTATATCATTTCCAAGACTGAATAAAACTACTATTTTGCTTTGCAAACACACGGGGCAAGTTCTAGACATCAAATGCAATGCAAAGAATACACGAAACCTCACACACACATGGCACATAACTCACTCAGGATCGGACTTATCAAGACACTCTAATCAAAGTAGTTAAGCAAAGTTAAGATCATACAATTTAAGGTGCTTATACATGAGTCAAAAACTAAGCCTAAGCATCACAAATAAAGTACTTACTATTCTCAAGGCATAATAAAGTCAAGAGAATTTGCTTTTATTTAAAATCACAACACAAAATTTCCTACTTCTAAAAAAAATAAAACTAACTACACCTCATTCAAACAAAACCCTTATAAAAGGACCGCGACACAAAAAAACAATGGGGAATTATTATACTACCTAAAGAAAATAATATAAATTTTTGTTTTTCAATCAAAAAGAAACTAAAACAAAATATAATCTCAATCAAAAGAAACAAAAACACACACAAGAAATGAAAACAAACAGTTATTTACATATTTACATCCTCACCCCATACTTTAAATTATGGCATGTCCCCATGACACACAAATAAAAAGCAAGAGGTAAAGAAAATTCCCCTGGACTTTTTTCGTTTCCGACAATTTGTGAACTCCACCCCTAATTCTGAATGCATTTTTCATTTTCGCTCCTCGGGTTTCTTTACGGAGCTTATCAGGCTAAAGTCCTTTAGGGATTTTTGAAATACCCGCTCGTTTCTTTCTTTCTTGGCCTCATTTTGAGCGGTGGATTGTTCTTGTAGGATTATCCTCAACTTGTTTTTGCATTCATTCACAAGATCAATCCATACATATTCCTGTAAATCCCTAAAAACAAAATTCACATGATCACGATTAGAATAAGAAAATGAAGAAGAAGGGTCATGTGAGTGTTCCTCTAGTATGTCCAAGAACATTTGTTCCTCATTCTCTTCTAATAAACAATGTGGTTGTGGATAGGTGGATTGGTATTTGAACTCTTCTTTTATGGATGCACAATCAACCCAAGCCTCATCTTTAATCATCTCATTTGAAGAAGAGTCCTCATGCAGAGTGGAAAGCTCTCTCTGTAGATATTCATCATCTCGGGTAGGCTCAATTACACATGGTATCTCTTCCATATATTCACCATCACAATGCAATGAGCTTCTGAAAGTGTACTTATTATTTGACTCACTTATATTGTTAGGTTGTTAATGGTTTCATCATCTTGTGTAAATCTCTCTTCCACCTTATTAATGAACTTATACATAAGTTCTTCTAAAACTAACATTCTCTGCTTGATGTGGTTGTCTCACTTCTCTTGCATTCCAGTTATAACAAGGGTAATTATCCGAACCAGAGTCAGAATTGTGCCCATATGAATCTTCATACATCTACGGACTAGAGACAAAGTGAGAGCGTTCAAAAGATGAATCATAGGAAGAATACCTACCTGCTTGACAATCAACCCATAGATGATTTCCACCGCATTTAAAACACATAGAAGACCGCTGACAATGTCCAGCTGCTAACTCTTTAACTGTTCTCTTAGGCTGGTTCAACTCCATTTTTACAACATTTAGAGTTCAGTATCAAGAATATGCTCTTCAAGATTTCTTCAGCAAAAGAAATCTTGAGGAGAAGTTAACATAACAAAGCTAAAAATAAGAGAAAAAAAAGAAAATATAAAAGCTAATTCCTAAATTAGCACTACAAACTATTTCAAACACTATTGATTTCGAATCCCCGGCAACGACGCCAAAATTTGGAGCACAAAACACACACTTAAATTGTGCTCACTAGTCAAAGATAGTATATATAATATCGTATTCACATGAATTGGAGTTACAGTACTATCATAGTTTGTAGCTAGATTGCGATCTAGGAGGATCAACAATGGGGATTTATATAATTAAAAATCTAAAATCTACAGCTATTGACTAATGACAATCGCAATAAAGGTAAGAAAGAAAGTTATCAATGGGAGAAAATACGGGTGGATAGGATAGGTGCAAGATAATTGTTCGGGATCTAACTCTAGATAATTCACTTTTAATGTTCAAGTGAATCTCTAGAATTCACTTAATTATCAGTATAATTGTTTAGTAGAAATTCCTCTCTCGATTAAGTCTCAACCTCACAATATGAACCAATTTAAGTCCAGTGAAGATATACAAGAATTCGTAATGGATTGGTCTTTAGGAGAACCTCTTTCGATTATCCTCCTAACTAGGTTTAATCAAGGATTCAACTAGTCTCTTTCGATTACTTCGAAATATCTATGAACTCAACCAACAATATAATGCAAATATATCACAAATTATGCCTCTCTCGATTACAAGAACAAGTGGACATAGATGCATCAATTAAATCTTCTACAAATGATTCAAACACATAAGAATAGAGCTCTAATCCAAAAACATTCATCAATATACCAAATCCATCATCCAAAAACAATCATCAATATACCAAATCCATCAAAACCCAAAAGGATCTACTCCATAGACATGGAGAAGTTCTTCACAAGTGAAACTAAAGTATAAGAAAATATAAATTCAATCCAAACCCGGATCTTGAGTGGGGAAGGAATGATGAAATTTTTGTGCTTGTATTCTTCCAACTCCTCTTTAGCCCCCTTGGCCTTCTTAGGTCGAAAATGTTTCATAAGTCCAGAAATGGTATTTTTCCTATGTATTTAACTATCCCCCAAAATAACCCCAGACGAAAATACCCTTTTTAGCTGAAATGGGAAGATTCTCTAAGAGTTTTGCACTACCACGCTGTATGCCGCGCCCCACCATGCGACGTGCTAGTGGAAATTTCCAGAACGATTTGCGATATGGATTCTGGGCACATTTTCCACAGTCGTGCCGCCCCATGCGGCGCATGTTACACCCCGTACCTTAGTATTAGGATGTGCCGTAGTAAATCCACATGAGTTCGAAGGGATTATATCTATTAGGAGGTTGTAGAGGGTTTAAGACATTATTATTATGAGACCCGGTAAGTTTACAATATTGATACCGTTAGATATTATGTTAGTGCTATTTTCTTTTAAGTGAAGTATTTTAGTAAATGTTTTATAAGTATAATTTTGGATAGTTACCATTATTACTATTTTCGGATATGATAAATTATACACATAATATAAGAAAGTTTATAAAAAAAAAAATTTATTTTAAAGATAGAAATTATTTTCTCACAAGAAAAGAAGGTTATCTTTTTACCATTTTAAGAATCAAGCATACGAGAATTTGTACTCTTTATATGAGATTAGGAAAATTAGAAGTTGAAAAATATATGCATTTTTACACGGATGTTTTAATGAAATAATAGTGTAATGTATAAAGTGGGTTAAAAGTGAATAGTAATTTAAGATAATTTTTAATTAGGTAGGTAATTGATTAATTATCGGGTAACGGGTCATTACCTAATTAATTAGGATCTTGGAGGCAAAAACGTGGCAGCAAGACACTAACCAAACAAATGACTCTTAGTCATTGTTGATTAGGTGGCTATCTAAAGTAAGGTACATAAAGTCATATGTCTTAGGTGGCCATCTAAAAGTAAGGTACATAAGACACATACGTTTGATATTACAAATTTGGTCTCATTGGGACATACAACAATAAACTGAGAAATGATATACCATTCTTCCTAATTCAAAACCTTTCAAGAACAGACGCTAAACTCATCCAAAAAGCTTCCAACAAAATTTCTTGCGACCAAATCAAACCCAGCAATAATTATTAGCACTTTAGCAACGTAAACTTTTGCGGTTCTAATGGAGTACGGTGTAATATTTTTCAAGAATATCATACGGATTTTTTCCTACTCCAGGTATGTTAACGCTAATTCTTCTTTCTTTTGGCATGATCCAAGTGACGATACGTAAACGTAATGCTATTCCATAAGTGATTCTACTCTTAGTAATTAAGAATATCTACGTTATTCAGTTTCATTATTTACATGAATCTCTTCTTAGTCCTTATGAGCGGATAGTCTACTCAGCCAACTTTTCGAGACTGAATTATACTTCAATAGCTGAATAAGTATTGCATTGCAAGTAAGGGTGTCATTATTGTATTAGGCGATATTAAAAGATAACAACTGTCTACATGTAAATGTAATATTTCTGCCAAAGATAAAAGCTTGTTCTTTATCCTTGCATTTTACTTTTTATGACTGAAGCTGTTAGAGCCAGTGAGATTTTGGCAAAAAGTAAGTAAAAGTAACTCTGCTTCAAGTCCTGTTCCCAGTAAAACAAGAAAAATAGTCCATTAAAATAATATGGAAGTACTCAAAAGAGGTTATACACAGAGGAAAAGGCAGAGGTTTTAGTTGACAGTTATGAACTCTTTTGCTATGCATCATTATTTATCACTGAGCTACGACCGGTTGGGCAGTTACATATTTACTATCGAGCTACGACCGGTAAGAAAGTTACGCATTTATCACCGAGCTACTGCCGGTTGGGCAGTTATACATCTACCACCGAGCTACGGCCGGTCGGGCAGTTACCACCGGTTAGGTAGTTATGTATTATTATTTAACACCGGTTGGGTAGTTATGCATTTACCACCGAGCTACTGCCGGTCGGGCAGTTACCATTGATCAGTTGGGCAGTCATGCATCATACGATATGGATAATAGTATCAAATAGAAGCATTGTATATATATATAAGTTTAAGCATATACGGTGGCACTTTAGAGATTCAGGTTGATTCTTATATGTCTTTAATTAATGTTGACTTATTATTATATTTCAGTTCTGCCTTACATACACAGTACATTATTCGAACTGATGTTCTTTTGTTGGGGACGCTGCATTCATGCCTGCAGGTATAGATAATCAATTTGACGAGCCCTCATAGTAGACGAGATTGGCATTCACCAAAGGATCGGTAAGACCCCACCTCATTCGGAGTGCAGCCGAGTCTATGAGTCATCATGTCAAAGTTTTACCACAGACTTATGGGTAGACCGGTACCCTGTCCTATTTGATATCAAATAATCTTAGAGGCTTTGTAGACATAGGTTCATTTTGTACAGTATGTTAGAGGCCTTGACGGCCCATATGTATTCATATTTTAAGAAAACTTGTTCAGTGATACAGTGTTGCCCACTTATGTAGCCATGTTGGCCCATGATAGTTACAGAAGAAAAGCAAATGAGTTACGCAGTAGTTCGCTCAGGCCAGCAGGGCACTGGGTGCCAGCCACGCCTCCCCAGGTTCGGGGCGTGACAACGCGGTTGTGTAGTTTTCTTCGAGTAAGTTCGTTTCTCAAATTTTTGACATCCGGACTTGGTACTCGACCCCCGAATGCGATCCCGGTTTAATCCCTTGTGCATATACTCATAATTCAAAGCTCAAATTAGCTCGAATATTCTCCGTAACATCTAACTAACTCGGAATCACTGTTTCACGGCATAAAATACATATTAAGTGCAAAGAACTACTAATTAAAGCTCAACATAAGTAAAGTGCAGTGAATTAGAGTGAATAAGTGACTAAAATATGGGATTATAGCCTACCATCACCCCTCCTCGCTGGTTTCCTCATCATCGCCAATCATCACGTGTCTATGCCGGCTCGGGCGGGGGGCTCATCCCCACAACTTCCGGAGACTACTCGGGGGCGACACTCTTTACATTTTTATTTTTTCCCCTACCGCAGAGGAACATCTTCTTTTTGGTTGCTAGTTCTCCGGACGGGGACTCCGAGAAGAAGTACTTGCACCAGAAGCAAGCCCGGAGACATGTCTATGTAAAAGTCTCCTACAACAGCCTCGCCACATCAGCAGAATTAGCCAAAACGTCCACCTTGGGGACGACAACTGAGCCCTGGAGTAGACCTGAATTCAACAGGAGAGAATGGTTAAACAACTTCCTTATACGAAAAGGTAAAAAACCGATGAGTTCGGCTTACCATGATTTTTGGCCTTCCACTTATATTTAATGGCCAATGTTTTCCACGTGCGGGTCTCGGGCGTAGTAATGTCCAAACTTTTCTGGACCCACTGGTCCAAGCCTTCAACTCTAGGTGGTACCCACCTAGTCGCTGAAATAAGCGAAAGAAGAAGGGTAAATAATGATATGGGACGATCTTTAATGGAAGAAAAGACAAATAGTGAACTTATGAGTGCGGTTCCATAATTCTGAAAAGGTTGAAGCCGTGGCCAGAAAGATGTCATTGGTGGAGACTGCAACAAACCGTTCCATCCACCTATGATCACTGTCATCATCCATGCTGGATAGCAGAGCATGGTGGCCACGCTTGCTGAAATTTATCATTCCCCCACGGAAGATCTTGGGGGAATAGAGGTTAGCTCTTCTCCCGT
This sequence comes from Nicotiana tomentosiformis, assembly GCF_000390325.3. NCBI lineage: Eukaryota > Viridiplantae > Streptophyta > Magnoliopsida > Solanales > Solanaceae > Nicotiana > Nicotiana tomentosiformis. The sequence goes on from NC_090812.1 coordinate 151,725,631, forward strand.
CTCCTGGCACAAACGCCAAAGACAAGTTACTGTCCTCAATAAAGAAGAACTTACTTGTGCCAGGCATACCTGGTAGCGGATGCAAAACTCAACGATAACGGATTCAAGCTCTCCACTCAAAGAGAACTGCCCCAAAGTGAAGGGATACATATAAAAATACGTAAAACCCTTCTTGGGTATGGTTATCCGCTCTGCCAGGTCAGGAGCGATAATGTCTAAATCTTGGCAATGGTAGTCTTCCTTCATAGCAAGAATACTAGAAGGACGTATGGAAGAAGGGTATTTTCTAACTGCCCACGTACGAGGGTGAGCCGAAGGATACTTCTCTTCAAAATTTTTAGTTATGACGAGACTCTTTAGGATGTTGGAGCTCACTGTAGGAGGAGAAACAACATCATCTTTACCTTTGTTCTTTGAAGAACTAGGGTTTCTAGAAGAAGAGTCCATTTTTATCAGAAATGAAGGAAGGTTTTTTCTCAAGAAGAAGGTTAAAGAAAGGTTGAAGAACAAACTACGAGTTGAGTAAAGAAAGTTTGAGAACGTTTAGTGAATTATGAAGTGTAAATGAAGAAGTTAGATGTGTATAAGCTAAAATTATATCTATAATTACCTCGATAACCGGCAAAAGTGATGCTAAATCATGGGATGACGCGTGTTCCGGACATTAAATATGGAGAGACGTGCATCTAATCAACAATCAGAAACTTTTCAGAAGGGGTCAAAGAATTTCCCGCCCAAAAGATATTTCTATCAACTTCTCGGTGACACAAAGTTATGCGACTGGAAAGCAAGGGGCTATCTGTATTGGGTAAAATATGTTTATATTAAATGATCGCATGAGAAAGTGATGCGTGGAGCCGAAAACAGAAGGCAGTCGGATCTGGAGAGAATAATGCTCATAAAATTGAAATAAATGCCTTCCAACCGGTAGTATATAATAAAGAATATTCTACAACATTAAGTGTGCGGCCCATTACAGAGAATATAGCATTCACTGCTTGCCGTTACACATTCTTCAATGACCCTCATAATTGTTATTAAAGAGGGACTTGATCCTAGGACCTTGTTCCCTAGGTGCAACTATAAATAGTGAGCTCTATTATTATTGTAAGACGGGAATTTGTTGACAAACATATGCTACACTCTATTCAAAGCTCAATATAATTTTATCTTCTTGTTCATTTATATCGTTGTTATTGATTCCGGAAGCCCTGATCCCGCAATTATAATTTCTGCTATTTTATCTCCATCTCAAGGCTAAGCATTACATTTTTGTCATTTAATTATCATTTTGGGATTAAATTAATTCACTCGTCTATAAACCACGTATAAATTCAACTGTACCGTTTTTCGGGTAAACGGTAAGTTAGAAAGTTGATTCAGTTAGTTTTTAAATAGGATTACGAATCTCACTTTCATAGAAAAATTTACCACATTTAAAAAATATGATGAAATAAGTGATAAGGATACTGTTTTCTGCTCTTGTATTCCATGTAGGAGTTGGTCTCTATGTTCTTAGTTTGAGTTGGTTTTGTTACTGTATACATATAGCTATAGGATTCTTGGTTATTGCTGTTCTGTAAATATATGGACTTGTATTCTGTATGTAAATCATTGAGGAAGACTATATATTTGTATTGGAGCCCTAAGAGGTTAAAACAATCCTCGTTGAAAAATAATGAAGGCGGTATAACAATCAGAACAAGCTCTTTAATGGGGGATGATAATGTTTCCAAGGCAACCTCATCCTTACCAGGAAGAGGAACATCGCTTAGCAAATCATCTCCCATAATTCCCACCATGTCTTCTCCAAATCTGGCACACCAATTGCGGGTAAAACTTATATCCTCAAACTTCTTTTTATGGAAGACGTACAGTTTCTTCCGATGGTCAAGGGCTGCGGACTTAGCCATCACATTAATGGTGGTGGGTTGGTTCCCGAATAGTTTCTGACTGGTACTCAACCTAATCCAGCGAATATTATTTGCGTACGAGAAGATCAACTTGTTCTAAGTTGGATAGTTGTTTCGGTCTCTGAAAGTATATTACCCAACTAGTTGGTGCTGAAACTGCTCAAGAAGCTTGGAACAAACTTGTGGTAGCTTATGCTTCAGGTTCAAAGCCACAAATTCGTGAGTTAAAAACTAAGTTGCACAACTTGTAGAGAGATAATGCAAGTATAAAGTATTGAATGAACGGTACCTTGGAATGAAATATGTGCCAAACTGCCGGTAATCAAATTTGTATTTAGGGTGTGTTTGGAATGAATGAAAATATTTTTTGATTTTCTCATGTTTGATTGGCTTAAATATCTTGAAAATTATTTTGCTCATCAACTCATTTTCCTCCAATTGGAGGAGAATATTTCTCCTATCAAGAAAAGGAAAAAATGGAGCTATAGGTGACGGATGCAATGGCTAAATGGAGCACAGGAGGGCAAGATGCTATTTTTTATAGAACTACCTAAATAGACATTGGGAGCCTACACACTTTATAGAATACAAATGCCATCATTCAGACATATGCAGTTGAAGAATGCTTTCGTATGGCCACAAGAAATATAGATTTCTGGTGTTTATTAAGTAACATTGCTTCTCCCTCTCGTGTAGATGTACATTTTTGTCATATAGGAAGATGTCAATTTCTTCTTTTGCTGCATGATACAAGTCAAGGATCGGGGGAATAGCCTTGTTTCTTATTCTATACGTGTATATTTTTTATTGGCTAGTTTTCCAGTACATTCTCTTGTAGGTATTGGCATTAAGTCCCCCTCCATTGTAACTTTTTTTTTTTGGTAATATGCACGGTAGAACCGTAGAAGTCCATGTCAAACTCCCCATAAAAACGAGAAATGATGATTTGGTCGAGTTTGTTCTTGCTGCTGGGCTAGGACAGCTTATCGTCCTTATACTAGATCATTTGAATCACGTCAAGAGGATATTTTTTTGACGCTTTATATGGGCTCACTACTAGAAATTCGCTAAAAACCAATCAAAAGAACCGACCAAGTTGGTCGGTTATGGCCAATTACCGACCAAAACGCGATCATTAGGGTGTGGACGGTGTTTTGATGGTCGGAATGCCTTACCGACCAAAGTTGGTCGGTAGCTTAAAACGACCATCTGACAAGTTTAAGTACTTACCGACCAACTTTGGTCGGAAACATATTTTATTAATTTAATTTTACCGACCAAAGTTGGTCGGTTTAACTAAATTATATTTTTTTATTAATTATTAAAATTTAAAAAAACCGACCAACTTTGGTCGGTAATTAAAAATATATATTTTTTTTTAAATAATTAAAATTAAACATTACCGACCAACTATGGTCGGTAACCTCAACAGTGTAGGCAAAATACCAACCAAAGTTGGTCAGTAATGTTGAATTCTGGGAATTCAATGTTCATTAACCAACCAACTTTGGTCGGTATTTTGGAATATTTTTTTATTATTATTAAAAACCGACTCTGGGTTTAATTTTGGCATAAAATGTCTGTTTTGGCAGCTACACCACCCGCCAGCATACCAATACACCTAAGAACAATAACAACAACAACAACAACAACAACATAACAACAACCAAAACATTTAATAAATACTTTAGAACTAACAAATTAAAGTTAAATTGAACATAAAAATCCAAAACCAAGTTAAAACTAATTACAACAAGTTCAAAATTGGTTCTATTTGTCTAGTTCAAAGTATATAAAAGTCAAGGGGTATTTTCTACAACATCATCATCACCGTCTGATGAACTTTCATTTACAAAACGGTATAGAGAATGGTCTTGTGGAGGACGGGAGGAACGATCACGAGCAGGATGGGACGAACAATCACGTGGAGGTCGACCCTTTGGAGATGACTCATGATATCGGGGAAACGGAAAAGCTCCACTAGATAGGAGAGTTCTGATATGAGCTTGCATGCCAAGGAATTGAGCATTTCTAAGCCTTTCTCTTTCCTTGGCCGCTTCTAGCTCGGATGTGAGCTTTGTCACTGTCTCCCGCATAGCGGAGAGGCTCTCCCTATTAAGTTACTCGCCTTGCGAGGAAGTCCCTATTCCTTGCATTCCACACTTATAGCGATGGAAGTTTTTAGTAGGAAGCCCGTATACCTTCCCCCATTTTGGACTGCCAATAGACTCCAACCATATTCTTTCAACATCCTCGTCCGAAGGCTGGGTTTGCTCACCCGATTCACCAGCTGGATGACTACGGATGAATTCCTCCATGTTACTTTGGTAGCGACCCTATATTATTTTAAATTAAATCAGTATTTCAAATTTTTTATAAAAGTAAATTATAATACTTAAAGAAAATTGAAAGCTTACATATGCAGTCGAGGCCCGGTCCTCGACCCACCTATTTTGATTCCCCTCTTTCTTCTTCTTCATAATATGCGTCTCCTTGAATATCTCATCATGACTCATTGGACGCCCATACTTCTTTTCCTGAAGTATAACCCTCAGGCATCATTCAACGCATAACCCTCAGGCATCTTCAATTTCGTAACCCAATCACAAATTTGTCATCTTTCCTCCAAAGTGAATGTGTAACTTGCTTTGGGCTTGAACACCTTACCATTGTTTGCTTTCTGCAAGTATAATTCAGGCCGCCTGCAATATTCTTGTATGTTCATTCTAGCCTTCGATTTATCTTTTGTCTTACCTTTAAAATCCATCACTGTGTTGAATAAATTATCAAAATAATTCTTCTCAATATGCATGACATCAAGGTTGTGTCGGAGAAGATTATCCTTCTAATAAGGCAACTCACAAAATATACTCTATTTCGTCCAATTATGATTAACACCATATCCGGGGAATCTATAAGGTGGAGCCTCAGTAACTTTACTGAAGTTCTGGACCCTCTCCCAAATTTCCTCACCTGAAAGTATTGGAGGTGGAGAATCAAATTCCACTTTATTATTTTTGAATGCATTTTTCATCCTTCTAAACTCATGATCATCAGTCAAGAATTGACGGTAATAATTAAACCATGATTGCTTTCGTCCATGTTTCAAAGTGAACGCTTTACTATTTTTCATGCAGTAAGGACAACCTAGCTTCCCATCAATCATCTACCTAGACAACATTCCATACGCAGGAAAATCGTTAATAGTTCACATTAAATTAGCACACAAATTGAAATTCTGCTTGCTTGATATGTCATATATTTCAACACCATCATACAACAATATTTTTAGCTCATCAATCAAAGGTTGCAAATATACATCAATCAAACTTTTTGGATTACGTGGACCGGGGATAATACAATTTAAGAATATATATGGACTAGTCATACACAACTCAGGTGGTAGATTATAAGGTATAAGAAAGACATGCCAACATGAATATGGAGTCGCAGATATAAAAAAAGGCGTGAAGCCATCCGCACATAGACCTAACCTAATGTTCCTTGGTTCACTAGCAAAATCTAGATATGTCCTATCAAAGTGCTTCCAAGCTTCTCCATCTGAAGGATGACACATTGACGAAAGTCCTAACTTAGAAACCAATATCTTTGCCTTATAGAAATCACTAGGTAAGTTGATATTAGGGTCAACTAGTTCACTTATAAGGTCAATGAAAGAGTCCATGGCTGCTTGAGAAATATTCCAATCAGATTTGATACTTAGTAATCTAACTGCAACAGACAGCTCAGAGTGCGGACTTCCTTCATGTAGTGGACGACTAGCTTCCTCTAACTGTTCATAAAAACGTTTTGCGTCATCATTAGGAGTTGTTCCACATTTTCATTGGGCTCACCCCCGAAGTGCATCCCAAAAGCATCCGCAACCACATCCTGAATTCTAGAATCAGATTTGTATTCTCCACCGACCTACTACTTTCACCAACAACCATGTTATGAAATATCCCACGGCTACCATCGATCTCTCCATGATTAGTCCACACAAAGTAATTCTCATTAAACCCCTTCCTATAAAGATGAAGCTTAACTTCCTTCGATTTTTTAAACTTCATATAATCGCACCTGACACAAGGGCACGTAATTACTCCTTCACTTTGGTATGTTGGAAGTGACATTTCATGTCTAATAAAGTTATCAACCCCTTCTACAAAATCCTCCCGCAATCCCCGCCGATTAGGATAATTCATACTATACATCCAAGTACGATGTTCCATCTATACAAATAAAACAAGAACAAATTAATTTAATCTATAATTATAAATTAATTATATCTTTTTTTAGTTAATTCAAGATAGGTATTTTTTTCCTAATTACACCAACTTATATCCTAAAAGTTCCAATTCATATCCTAAGAGTTCAATTCATATCCTAAAATCCTAAAAACTAAAATTTCAATTCATATCCTACGAGTTTAAACATAAACAAACTAAACTAAAGAAATTCAACCCATACCCTAAAAGTTCGATTCACAAGAATAAATTAATTTATTTTACAATTAAAATTTAATTATATCCTTTTTAGTTAATTCAAGATAATAATTTTTTTTTAATTACACCAATTTATATCCTAAAAGTTCAATTCATATCCAAAAGGTCCAATTCATATCCTAAAAGTTCAATTCATATCTTAAAAGTTCAATTCACAAGAACAAATCCTAAAAACTAAAATTTCAATTCATATCCTACAAGTTTAAATATAAACTAACTAAACTAAATAAATTCAACCCATACCCTAAAAGTTCGATTCACAAGAACAAATTAATTTATTCTACAATTATAAATTAATTATATCTTTTTTAATTTTCAAGATAATTATTTTTTCCTAATTACACCAATTTATATCCTAAAAGTTCAATTCATATCCTAAAAGTTCAATTCACAAGAACAAATCCTAAAAACTAAAATTTCAATTCATATCCTACCAGTTTAAACATAAACTAACTAAACTAAAGAAATTCAACTCATACCCTAAAAGTTCGATTCACAAGAACAAATTAATTTATTCAATAATTATAAATTAATTATATCTTTTTTAGTTAATTAAAGATAATTATTTTTTCCTAATTACACCAATTGATATCCTAAATGTTCAATATATACCCAAAAGGTTCAATTCATATCTTAAAAGTTCAATTCATATCCTAAAAGTTCAATTCACAAGAACAAAACCTAAAAACTAAAATTTCAATTCATATCCTACGAGTTTAAACATAAACTAACTAAACTAAAGAAATTCAACCCATACCCTAAAAGTTCGATTCACAAGAATAAATTAATTTATTCTACAATTACAAATTAATTATATCTTTTTAGTTAATTCAAGATAATTATTTTTCCTAATTACACCAATTTATATCCTAAAAGTTCAACTCATATCCAAAAGATCCAATTCATATCCTAAAAGTTTAATTCACAAGAACAAATCCTAAAAACTAAAATTTCAATTCATATCCTACGAGTTTAAACATAAACTAACTAAACTAAAGAAATTCAACTCATACCCTAAAAGTTCGATTCACAAGAATAAATTAATTTATTCTATAATTATAAATTAATTATATCTTTTTTAGTTAATTCAAGATAATTATTTTTTCCTAATTACACCAATTTATATCCTAAAAGTTTAATTCATATTCAAATGGTCCCATTCATATCTTAAAAGTTCAATTCATATCCTAAAAGTTCAATTCACAAGAACAAATCCTAAAAACTAAAATTTCAATTCATATCCTACGACTTTAAACATAAACTAACTAAACTAAAGAAATTCAACCCATACCCTAAAAGTTCGATTCACAAGAATAAATTAATTTATTTTTCAATTATAAATTAATTATATCCGTTTTAGTTAATTCAAGATAATAAATTTTTTTTAATTACACCAATTTATATCCTAAAAGTTCAATTCATATCCAAAAGGTCCAATTCATATCCTAAAAGTTCAATTCATATCCTAAAATCCCAAAAACTAAAATTTCAATTCATATCCTACGAGTTTAAACATAAACTAACTAAACTAAAGAAATTCAACCCATACCCTAAAAGTTCGATTCACAAGAATATTCTACAAATAAAAATTAATTATATCTTTTTAGTTAATTCAAGATAATTATTTTTTTTTAATTACACCAATTTATATCCTAAAAGTTCAATTCATATCCAAAAGGTCCAATTCATATCCTAAAAGTTCAATTCATATCTTAAAAGTTCAATTCACAAGAACAAATCCTAAAAACTAAAATTTCAATTCATATCCTACGAGTTTAAACATAAACTAACTAAACTAAAGAAATTCAACCCATACCCTAAAAGTTCGATTCACAAGAACAAACTAATTTATTCTACAATTATAAATTAATTATATCTTTTTTTAATTTTCAAGATAATTATTTTTTCCTAATTACACCAATTTATATCCTAAAAGTTCAATTCATATCCTAAAAGTTAAATTCACAAGAACAAATCCTAAAAACTAAAATTTCAATTCATATCCTACTAGTTTAAACATAAACTAACTAAACTAAAGAAATTCAACTCATACCCTAAAAGTTCGATTCACAAGAACAAATTAATTTATTCAATAATTATAAATTAATTATATCTTTTTTAGTTAATTAAAAATAATTATTTTTTCCTAATTACACCAATTGATATCCTAAATGTTCAATATATACCCAAAAGGTTCAATTCATATCTTAAAAGTTCAATTCATATCCTAAAAGTTCAATTCACAAGAACAAAACCTAAAAACTAAAATTTCAATTCATATCCTACGAGTTTAAACATAAACTAACTAAACTAAAGAAATTCAACTCATACCCTAAAAGTTGGATTCACAAGAATATTCTACAAATAAAAATTAATTATATCTTTTTAGTTAATTCAAGATAATTATTTTTTCCTAATTACACCAATTTATATCCTAAAGGTTCAATTCATATCCAAAAGATCCATTCACAAGAACAAATCCTAAAAACTAAAATTTCAATTCATATCCTACTAGTTTAAACATAAACTAACTAAACTAAAGAAATTCAACTCATACCCTAAAAGTTCGATTCACAAGAACAAATTAATTTATTCAATAATTATAAATTAATTATATCTTTTTTAGTTAATTAAAAATAATTATTTTTTCCTAATTACACCAATTGATATCCTAAATGTTCAATATATACCCAAAAGGTTTAATTCATATCTTAAAAGTTCAATTCATATCCTAAAAGTTCAATTTACAAGAACAAAACTTAAAAACTAAAATTTCAATTCATATCCTACGAGTTTAAACATAAACTAACTAAACTGAAGAAATTCAACCCATACCCTAAAAGTTCGATTCACAAGAATATTCTACAAATAAAAATTAATTATATCTTTTTAGTTAATTCAAGATAATTATTTTTTCCTAATTACACCAATTTTTATCCTAAAGGTTCAATTCATATCCAAAAGATCCATTCACAAGAACAAATCCTAAAAACTAAAATTTCAATTCATATCCTACCAAGTTAAACATAAACTAACTAAACTAAAGAAATTCAACTCATACCCTAAAAGTTCGATTCACAAGAACAAATTAATTTATTCAATAATTATAAATTAATTATATCTTTTTTAGTTAATTAAAGATAATTTTTTTTCCTAATTACACCAATTGATATCCTAAATGTTCAATATATACCCAAAAGGTTCAATTCATATCTTAAAAGTTCAATTCATATCCTAAAAGTTCAATTCACAAGAACAAAACCTAAAAACTAAAATTTCAATTCATATCCTACGAGTTTAAACATAAACTAACTAAACTAAAGAAATTCAACCCATACCCTAAAAGTTCGATTCACAAGAATAAATTAATTTATTCTACAATTACAAATTAATTATATCTTTTTGGTTAATTCAAAATAATTATTTTTCCTAATTAAACCAATTTATATCCTAAAAGTTCGACTCATATCCAAAAGATCCAATTCATATCCTAAAAGTTCAATTCACAAGAACAAATCCTAAAAACTAAAATTTCAATTCATATCCTACGAGTTTAAACATAAACTAACTAAACTAAAGAAATTCAACTCATACCCTAAAAGTTCGATTCACAAGAATAAATTAATTTATTCTATAATTATAAATTAATTATATCTTTTTTAGTTAATTCAAGATAATTATTTTTTCCTAATTACACTAATTTATATCCTAAAAGTTTAATTCATATTCAAATGGTCCCATTCATATCTTAAAAGTTCAATTCATAACCTAAAAGTTCAATTCACAAGAATAAATCCTAAAAACTAAAATTTCAATTCATATCCTACGAGTTTAAACATAAACTAACCAAACTAAAGAAATTCAACCCATACCCTAAAAGTTCGATTCACACGAATAAATTAATTTATTCTATAATTATAAATTAATTATATATTTTTTAGTTAATTGAAGATAATTATTTTTTCCTAATTACACCAATTTATATCCTAAAAGTTCAATTCATATCCAAAAGGTCCAATTCATATCCTAAAAGTTCAATTTATATCCTAAAATTCAATTCACAAGAACAAATCGTAAAAACTAAAATTTGAATTCATATCCTACGAGTTTAAACATAAACTAACTAAACTAAAGAAATTCAACCCATGCCCTAAAAGTTCGATTCACAAGAACAAACTAATTTATTCTAAAATTATAAATAAATTATATCTTTTTTAGTTAATTCAACAAAATTAGTTTTTCCTAATTACACCAATTTATATCCTAAAAGTTCAATTCACACGAACAAATCCTAAAAACTAAAACTTCAATTCATATCCTACCAGTTTAAACTTAAACTAACTAAACTAAAGAAATTCAACTCATACCCTAAAAGTTCGATTCACAAAAACAAATTATTTATTCTACAATTATAAATTAATTATATCTTTTTTAGTTAATTTAAGATAATTAATTTTTCCTAATTAAACCAATTTATATCCTAAATGTTCAATATATACCCAAAAGGTTCAATTCATATCTTAAAAGTTCAATTCATATCCTAAAAGTTTAATTCACAAGAACAAAACCTAAAAACTAAAATTTCAATTCATATCCTACGATTTTAAACATAAACTAACTAAACTAAAGAAATTCAACCCATACCCTAAAAGTTCGATTCACAAGAATATTCTACAAATAAAAATTAATTATATCTTTTTAGTTAATTCAAGATAATTATTTTTTCCAAATTACACCAATTTATTTCCTAAAGGTTCAACTCATATCCAAAAGGTCCAATTCATATTCTAAAAGTTCAATTCATATCCTAAAAGTTCAATTCACAAGAACAAATCCTAAAAACTAAAATTACAATTCATATCCTACCAGTTTAAACATAAACGAACTAAACTAAAGAAATTCAACTCATACCTTAAAAGTTCGATTCACAAAAAAAAATTAATTTATTCTACAATTATAAATTAATTATATCTTTTTTAGTTAATTCAAGATAATTATTTTTTCCTAATTACACCAATTTATATCCTAAAAGTTCAATTCATATTCAAAAGGTCCAATTCATATCTTAAAAGTTCAATTCATATCCTAAAAGTTCAATTCACAAGAACAAATCCTAAAAACTAAAATTTCAATTCATATCCTACGAGTTTAAATAGAAACTAACTAAACTAAAGAAATTCAACCCATACCCTAAAAGTTCGATTCACACGAATAAATTAATTTATTTTATAATTATAAATTAATTATATATTTTTTAGTTAATTCAAGATAATTATTTTTTCCTAATTACACCAATTTATATCCTAAAAGTTCAATTCATACCCAAAAGGTCCAATTCATATCCTAAAAGTTCAATTTATATCCTAAAAGTTCAATTCACAAGAACAAATCGTAAAAATTAAAATTTCAATTAATATCCTACGAGTTTAAAAATAAACTAACTAAACTAAAGAAATTCAACCCATACCCTAAAAGTTCGATTCACAAGAACAAACTAATTTATTCTACAATTATAAGTTAATTATATCTTTTTTAGTTAATTCAACAAAATTAGTTTTTCCTAATTACACCAATTTATATCCTAAAAGTTTAACTCATATCCAAAAGATCCAATTCATATACTAAAAGTTCAATTTATATCCTAAAAGTTTAATTCACACGAACAAATCCTAAAAACTAAAACTTCAATTCATATCCTACCAGTTTAAACATAAACTAACTAAACTAAAGAAATTCAACTCATACCCTAAAAATTCGATTCACAAGAACAAATTAATTTATTCTACAATTATAAATTAATTATATGTTTTTTAGTTAATTGAAGATAATTATTTTTTCCTAATTACACCAATTTATATCCTAAAAGTTCAATTCATATTCAAAAGGTCCAATTCATATCTTAAAAGTTCATTTCATATCCTAAAAGTTTAATTCACATGAACAAATCCTAAAAACTAAAATTTCAATTCATATCCTACGAGTTTAAACATAAACTAACTAAACTAAAGAAATTCAACCCATAACCTAAAAGTTCGATTCACAAGAACAAATCCTAAACCCTAGATTCTAACTAAACTATTCAAGACAATACAAAGTTAATAATTCAATTCTAACTAAACTATTCAAGACAATACAAACTCAAAATTGAAACACTCATCAATTAAAACTAATTCATAACTAATTGACTAATTAATAAAACTAATTAACAAAACTAATTAAAACAAGACATAAACCCTAATCCTCAATAAAATGCAATGTTCAAATAATTGAAACACTAATAAATTGACACTAATTCATAACTAATTAACAAAACCTAGAAATAATAAATAAATGGGTCCTAATTCAATCCTAAAATTTTTAGGATGTGGAGAAGGAGAGGGGCGGCAGTGGCAGTGGCAGCGGCGACGGCATGGGCTGGGCGGTGGCGACGCGGGTTGGGGAATGGGATTTATGTGAGGGAAATAGAGAAGGAGTGGGGAAGGTATTGAGTGAGAAAAATAGAGAAGGAGAGGGGAAGGTAAGAGAGAAATGGGGGTCCCCCCGTTATTTCAATTCTAATTTCAGAATTACTAACCAAAGTCGGTCGGTACATTAAGTGTTGACCGTTTGACCAAAAACCGACCAAAAAGATTTATAAACTATAAGCATTTTTTTTATTTAACTATACAATTATTATAAATAATTATAAACTATAAGCATAATCTTTATAAATAATTATATTAACTATTTACTTTTAATAAATTATAATAGTATCTATCTAAGTAAATTTTCTAAGTTATAATTAAGTATGTGAGTAATTTCTCTCACACACACGCATACACTATATTGTAATTGATGCATACACTATATTGTAATTGATGCTAATAACTTCTTTTTTCATTCGTTCATCACTAATAATGCATAACATAGATTAATCAATATATAGGTCGAGACGTTTTGATGAATCATCGATTAATATTCATCGATGCATCTAAGTAAGTTATAAGTCGATGAATCAATTTACAAATAGATATATTTGATGATAAAGTATATCTACTAATTAGGATCTTCCCAAGTCTATCCCTAAAAGAACCCGACCTTGTGGTCCTAGCGCTTCGTGTTCTTATATATATACGGCTATATATATATATATATATATATATATATATATATATATATATATATATATATATATATATATATATATATATATATATATATATACACACACACACAAACACACTTCACTGTAATACTTTAACTATATGTATAGCTTGTTATAGTATATGTTAGTGTGTATATATATAGCTTGTTAAAGTTTGACCTATTAATTTAACTCGTTTACTATTAATATATATATATATATCAAAGATGTTTAGTATTAATTCTTCTATTTTTCATTCATTCATCACTAATAATACATGACATAGATTAATCGATATAGGTCGAGATATTTTATTTTTACTATTAGTCGATATAGGTCAAACGTTTGGTTTTTAATATTCATCGATGCATCTAAGTAAGTTATAAGTCGATGAATCAATTTACAAATAGATATATTTGATAATAAATTATATATACTAATTGGGATCTTCACAAGTCTATCCCTAAAAGAACCTGACCCTGTGGTCCTAGCGCTTCGTGTTCTTATATATATACGGCTATACCTCTCTCTCTCTCTCTCTATATATATATATATATATATATATATATATATATAACACGCTTCGTTGTACTACTTTAACTACATATATAGCATGTTATATATAGTATATGTTAGTGTATTCAATATTTGTATTATAAAAGTGTTAACGAGTTATATTTATATTATTTAGATAGTAAATATAAAAGTAATTCAAAAGTTTGACCAATGTTGACGTAATAACCGACCAACTTTGGTCGGTTATTTTGCAGAAAATAACAATTACCGACCAAAGTTGGTCGGTAAATGCTTCCCATGCATTAACCGACCAACGTTGGTCGATAATTTTAAATATAAATTCTTAAATATTATAAAATATTTTAAATAATAAAATAATTATTAAAATTTAAAAAATTGGGTCCAGATTACCGACCAACGTTGGTCGGTAATCCAAAATTTTCTTGTCTGACCAGCTGGGTCAATTCGTTGACCAATTTACCGATCAATGTTGGTCGGTATTTAGTTTTAAAAAATATATAATTTTTTTTTAAATTTCAGTCCAAGCTGAACGGTTTTTGATCGGAATTCTAGTAGTGGCTGTTGTTGAATGAAAAGACAATTAAAAAGAGATGAGGCTCTTAATGTCATTGCACCTACAACACAGTTTACTTAAAATTCCTTCACTTCTGCTCGTAGACACGTGAGAGGCAGAGGCAATAGAGGCCGTAGACGATTTTAGAATCAAGGATTCTCACAATCTACTCAAAATCGTGGTTTCCAGTATACTCAAAATCGTGGTTTCCAGTATACTCAAAATCGCGGTTTCCAGTATTCTACCGTCTACAATTATTGTCACAATTGCGAAGGTAAGGGGCATATCGCACGAGTTTGTCACAATTGTGAAGGTAGTGTAATGTTGGTTCTCCGAGTACAAGTAAGTATACGTGGACGTCAAGTTAGAAAGTGACTCGAAAGTCGGATATCGAACCTACAGAGACATAGATTAATCGTTAACTAATAAGCAAACTAAAATCAATTTAATGTCCAAGATAATCGAGAATGGTGTTTTTCTATTACAACTACTATTGCGAAATTTAAACACGTAACCAAGGGAGATATAGATTCCAGTGTTGTGGTCGGTTTATCAATCCTATTGAGTTCGTAATTACACATGTTAATCCAAATTATCTATGATTTTTAGTTGACCGTATCGTTTATATAAATAGCATGTTCCCACAATGCTATACGTCTTTTCATAATATGTCAACCCTATATTTCTATGGTCTTGAATCTATCATGAACAAATATAATACAGTATTCAACTAAGAAAGACTGTTAGGTATATTCCTATCTTAACCGCGAAATCTTCCCTCGAGCCACGGGTTCAGAAACAAGCTCTCTCCAATTTTACTCTAATCTAAGCACGGCTTTTTCAAGCATAACGTAGATTGTAAATAGAACTCAACTGCTGGCCAAACAATTAAACAATTATACACAGAATTAGAAAACAACCAAAGATGATATCTCGAATTAACAGTAATATAATTAATAAACTTTAATATTCATGACAACCACAACCCTAGCTAGAACGTGAAGTTTAGCTCCACATAGACATGGTAGCAAAACAACAAATCATCAAGAAAAAGTAAAGATTACTAAGTTTGATGGAAAAAAGGTGGAATCTGATGAATTCCGGGCTCCTCGCTCTCCCTAGGTCTAAAATCTGTCCAAAGTCGGTCCCCTTAAAAATAATGTTTAATGACTATTTATATGTATAGGAAAAAAATCTAGACGAAATAATCAAGTCCTTACCCAAAAATAAGACAAAATAGACTTGAAACCCGGACCACACATCGCCTCGTGAAACACGTGACGCACCTCGCGAGCTCCAACGTGAGCAGAAAGTCTCGCTTCGCCGCTTATCCAATTTGTTGTTGCCTAACTTTTTTTCTCGAAGCTCGTCGCTTTTGAGTGCAGCCAGGTAATCTCCAAACCTTCATGCTTTAATTTTTGTGTCTCCAATTACATGCAATCATTTAAATACATATAATATACTTTCAAATATTTGCTTTGCTCACAATTTTCACTATAAAATACCTACACATAAAATAAATTTAATTAAGTATAAATATAATATAATTTAGTATTAAAGTACCTAAATATAAAATAAGTAATGTATTAAAAATGTATAATTATAGTCCAACGTCATTTAACACTATTCTAGTGTAAATAAGCTATTTGATAATGATGCTACAAACGTCTTTATATGTACAACCTACTACTTTGGACTCAGTGGGGCAGCTGTACAGTCAATTCGTTTTTCTTCTTTTAAGAATCAAACTTCTAGCAGCCGCAGTTGACTGATTTATTGGTCACGCTCCATTGCTCACAGGGGCGGATGTACATCATTAGTTAGAGTTCAACAAAATTTAATAATTTTAGCTCATATTCTATATAATCTATTCCGATTCAATATGTTGTCATCCCTCAAAATTTAGAACAATAAACTTAAAATTTTGAATTCGGTTATAATTGCTTACTAGAAACTTCACGAGCATGACAAAAAGATATTTATGTTTATCTCCATAATAATTAATCAACTAAAATAATTGCTTACCTCATGTTGTTCTTTTAGCCAGCTGAACTATTTCTTGGACGAAAGTTTAACTGTGTAATAGACAAAGAATTGAATTTCCAGCCACCAACTTAGAAAGTTGATTCAGGTAGTCTTCAAAGAGGACTGTAGTCTATACTAGTAGTCTTGCTATTATAAGAAAATTACCTATTTGGTGAAGCAACTCTACTCACGAGCGTTTGGTCCTGAGTTTGAGCCACGCTGGAAAGGAAGTGTGGGAAACACTATAGATTCTCTTAAATTTGGAGGGATTTTTAATAAGTAAAAAAAAAAGATAAAGAAATAATAGCAAAATATCATGATAAAAAAAATTGCAGACTTGAAAATTTTAAAGTTCCTTTTAATGTAGAACAAAAGGTAGTAACAAAGCATAGAATAAATGAGTTATTCGAATAATTCAATAAAATTGATCAAATACTTTGTTTTGTACACAATAAATAGCATGCGCACGAGATAATTTGATATTGTCACTTGCTCACAAATGTGGCATGTGTCATGTCCCATCATCATAAGGACACCTGACAGGCATCCCACAAGGGTGGAGCAAGAAGTTTGAACGCGGATTCGGACGAACCAGTAATTTTTGCTTAAAAAAGTACATTTGTATTAAAATATTCATTAAATATGTACAAAAATTAACTTTAGAACCAATTTATCGTTATAAAGTTCGAAACATATAAAGTTAAATTTCTGGCTTCGCCTACAATAGTTATGCCTTTAACTTCCGCCGAGGTACCATTTTATATAAAAAAGATGCTCCATTCATGAATGACATAACGATTGTCCATAACATATACAAAATACACCAAATATGTTATAAAATATAACTCAAAGTAACAATATGGAACAAGGAAAACAAGCTAAGAGATATATGGAGAAAGAGAGAAGAGATTCTTATTTCTTTTTCAATTGTATGTATTTTCCTATCTATTTCAAAGCCTTTATATAGGCATGAAAAGTGAAGAAAATATGTCATTGAATATGCCATTAAACATAGAAAATATGTCATTGAATATATCATTAAGCATTTGAGATGAAGATCATGGAGGAAGAGTAGACATCCACCATAATTTGATATTTCTTATAACACTCCCCCTTGGATGTCCATAGATAATGTGTCTCGTTAAAACCTTATTGAAAAAAAAAATCCTAGTGAAGGAAAAAAAGTACACATGTTTAGGAATACGCTTTATGGTAGCCTCATTAAACACTTGCAAGGAAAATTCAGTGGGACAAAACCTTGTAAGGGAAAAAGAGTACACCGCGTATTAACTTCCCTTGATGAGAGCATCAATTCACATCCTTGAGCCTTCGTATCCCAATCTTGTACACTAGTTTCTTGAAGGTTGACATTGGTAGAGATTTGGTGAACAAATCAGCCATATTATCACTTGAACAAATCTGTTGCACACTGATATCACCGTTCTTTTGAAGATCATGTGTGAAAAATAACTTTGGTGAAATGTGTTTTGTTCTATCTCCTTTTATGAGTCCTCCCTTCAATTGGGCTATGCATGTTGCATTGTCTTCATACAAAATTATGGGTAGTTTGTCACACTTCAAACCACATTTATCTCGAATTAGGTGTATTACAGACCTCAACCATACACATTCTCGACTTGCTTCATGAATAGCAATTATCTCAGCATGATTAGATGAAGTAGCCACGATTGATTGCTTAGTCGATCGCCAAGATATTGCAGTGCCTTCACATGTAAACACATAACCTGTTTGAGATCGAGCCTTGTGTGGGTCAGATAAATTTCCAGCATCGGCATAACCAATAAGATCGGGACTGCAATTATTGCCATAAAATAAGCCCATATTGATAGTCCTTTTTAGATGCCGCAATATGTGTTTGATTCCATTATAATGTCTCCTTGTAGGAGCAGAGCTATATCTTGCTAAGACATTAACTGAAAAAGTTATGTCAGGCCTTGTAGTGTTAGCAAGATATATTAGTGCACCAATTTCACTAAGATATGGTACTTCAGGACCAATAAGCTCTTCATTCTTTTCTTGAGGTCGGAACGGGTCCTTATTCACATCAAGTGATCGAACAACCATCGGAGTACTTAATGGATGTGCTTCATCCATGTAAAATCGTTTCAATACATTTTCTATGTAGGCAGATTGATGAACTAAAATCCCATTTACCAAATGTTCAATTTGCAAACCGAGACATAATTTTGTCTTTCCGAGATCTTTCATCTCGAATTCCTTCTTTAAATAATCAATTAATTTTTGGAGTTCTGTAGGAGTTCCAATAAGGTTTATGTCATCAACATATACGGCAAGTACAACAAACTCCGATGTTGTTTTATTTATAAAAATACATGAACAAATGACATCATTTATATAACCTTCCTTTAATAAATATTCACTAAGGAGGTTATACCACATTCTTCCTTATTGCTTTAGACCATAGAAAGATCTTTGCAATTTGATTGAAAATATTTCCCTGGACTTTGAATTATGTGCGTCAGGCATTTTAAATCCATTGGAAATTTTCATGTATATCTCATTATCAAGTGAGCCGTAAAGGTAGGCTGTAACCACATCCATTAAATTCATGCCAAGTTTTTTCATGGACAGCAAGACTAATGAGATAACAGAATGTTATAGCATCCATAACAGGAGAATACGTCTCTTCATAATCGACACCAGGCATTTGTGAAAATCTTTGTGCAACAAGGCGTGCCTTAAATCTTTGTACCTCATTTTTCTCATTCATTTTACGTACAAATACCCATTTATAGCCAACAGATTTAACACCATTAGGTGTTTGGACTACAGACCCAAAAACTTCACATTTCGCAAGTGAATCCAACTCAGATTGGATTTCTTCTTGCCATTTTGGCCAATCACGTCTTTATCGACATTCTCCAATGGATTAAGATTCAAGATCCTCATTATCTTGCATAATGATAGATGCAAAATTATATGCAAATACATAATCCACAACTATATTCAATCGATTCAAATCTGTCTCAATATCGATTGTGTTTATTGATAGTTCCTTATTTTCTTAAGTCTTAGGCTCATTGATTTCTTCATGAATTTCAGGATTGGTTACATCATGGGCTTCTTTATGAGACTCATTCGTAGTGTCATCTTGATTATTTATTTTTCTTTTTCTAGGATTTCGATCCTTAGAACCCAACGGCCTGCCACGCTTTAGGCGTGCTTTTGACTCATTAGCTATGATACTAGAAGATTGTCCAATATGGACATCAATACGGATTGGAACATTCTTTGCATGGATATGTGATTTCGTTATCCTTTCCAGATCCGTAAATGCATCTAGCATTTGATTTGCTATTTTCTGCAAATGGATAATCTTTTGCACCTCTTTTTCACAAATAGAGCCACGTGGATCAAGATGAGATAATGATTGATTTTTTCACGAAATTTCCCGTTTGATTTCACCAATTTCTCCCCCTAATTTTGGAAAAAGTGCCTCATCGAATCGACAATCTGCAAATCGAGCAGTGAACAAATCTCCCGTTAATGTTTCAAGGTAGCGAATAATGGAGGGCGATTCAAACCCAACATATATTCCTAACCTTCTTTGGGGACCCATCTTGGTGCGATATGGCGGTGCTACAGGCACATATACAGCGCATCCAAAAATTCTTAGATAGGATATATTAGGTTCATGACCCAAAACTAATTGCAACGGGTAATATTTATGATAATATGTCGGTCTGAGATGAATTAGCATTGTTGCATGAAAAATGGCATGGCCCCAAACATAAGTGGGTAATTTCATTTTCATGAGTAACTGTCTTGCAATCAATTGCAGACGTTTAATCAAAGACTTTGCAAGGCCATTTTGAGTGTGAACATGAGCTACAAGATGTTCTATTTTTATCCCAATTGATAAGCAATAATCATTAAATGCTTGGGATGAAAACTCATCAGTATTATCAAGTCGAATAGACTTAATTGGATTATCGGGAAACTGTGCCCGTAATAGAATTATTATTGCCATTAATTTTGCAAACGCCAAGTTGCGAGATGACAATAGGTACACATGAGACCATCTAGAAGATGCATGTATTAAGACCATAAAATATCTAAACGACCCACTAGGTGGGTGAATAGGTCCACAAATATCCTCTTGTATACGTTCCAAAAACGCAGGGGACTCAATCCCAACCTTTGCTGGTGATGGTCTAATAACCAACTTGCCTTGATAACAAGAAGTGCAAGAAAATTCATTATTTAAAAGAATCTTTAAATTCTTTAATGGATGCCCATTTGAGTTCTCTATAATTCGTCTCATCATAATTGATCCAGGATATCCCAATCGATCATGCCAAAGTACAAAAATATTAGAATTAGAAACCTTTTGGTTTATGATAGAATGTGCCTCAATTGCACTAATTCTTGTCCAATACAGGCCACAAGATAAAGATGAGAACTTCTCAATAACCCTTTTCTGGCCAGAGACATTTTTGATAACGATGAGATATTCGAGATTATTCTCATCTATTGTCTCAATATGAAATCCATTTCGACAGATATCTTTAAAACTCAACAAGTTCCTCTTGGACTTGGAGGAGAACATTGCATTCTCTATGATAAGTATTGTTCTCTTAGGTAGAGTTATATTAACTCTTTCAGAGCCTTCAATTAGATTACTACTACCAGAAATTGTAGTAACATCTGCCTTACACATACTTAAATGAAAGAAATATTTCTTCTCTTTGAATATTGTATGTGTTGTACATGAATCAATTAAGCAAATATTTTTACAATTCAACTTTGATCCAAGTTTGCTTTGAAAGATATCCATATTTGCTTCCCATGGTTTGACATACAAAAGAAGTATATGAATAAATATTAGTATTTTTTAGAGAAAAAGGAAAAGAAAGTTAAACCAATAATTCAATAGTGACATTTTAATGCATTTTTTATCAAATTCTAATTATTATACAAATAATTACGCAGCAAAAATAATTCAATAATAAGTACATGAAAAACAAATTAAGGGTGAAGTAACAAAAGTTGTTCCAGGGTGCTTGTAAACCTCTTCTTAAGGAGAATTAAAGTAACGTAAAGGAAAATCAAAAGGAATTAAAAGATCAGTGAGACTAGGACACTAATTACTTAGATATTACTCCTTGTTTATGAAATTTATGAAATTTAGGAAATACATATATTTTTAAAAAATACATAAGAAGTATTATTAAGTGCAATAAAAATTATAAGATGTTTATTCATTACATACTCCGAATAGGAAAACATAAAATTCAAAATGCTCAATCATCTTTAACCATAGATCCATCACCTATCGAGTGCTTTATTTTTCCATCAGGGTACTCAAAAATATCTGCCACATCCAAGTGGGTGATGTCAAATTCATTGTCATAGACAAAATTAGCTTCATGAGCTTTATCCTTTAGAGATGTTTGACAAAGCTCAACCAAATATTTTGGTATGCGACAAATATTTGCCCAATGCCCTTTTCCACCGCAACGATAACGTTCAGTTTCTGAACCATTTGCCTTTGGCCCTTTTCACTTTTGGTGGTTATTTTTCTTTGGGGGGTGATTAACACCAGGAAAATTTCTTCCTTGGCCACGACCACAACCACGAACATGGCCACGACATTTTCCACGCTTATAATAATGGGAATACACCTCATTCACTTCAGTCAATGGTGTAGACCTAGTGGGTCGATTTTCGTGATTTATCATGAGCAAGTCATTGTTTCGTTCAGCCACAAGGAGAAGAGAAATCAACTCAGAATACTTCTTGAAACCTTTCTCTCGGTACTGCTGTTGCAAGACCATATTGGAGGCATGAAGCATTGTGAACGTTTCAAGCATATCACAATCACTGATAGTATCTCCACAGAGTTTCAATTTAGAAGTAATTCTGAACATCGCAAAATTATATTCAGAAACAGACTTAAAGTCTTGGAGCCTCAGATGAGCCCAATCATATCATGCTTGTGGAAGAGTGACCAACTTTAAGTTGTCATATCTTTTCTTTAAGCCATTCCACACGCTAAGTGGATCTTTGACTGTGAAATATTCTATCTTTAACCCTTCATCAAGGTGATGGCGCAATAAAATCAAAGCCTTAGCACAGTCTTGGGTAGATGCTTTATTTCTATCTTTAATGGCGTCTCCAAGACCCATTGAATCTAAATGGATTTCAGCATCCAACACCCATGTCATATAGTTCTTGCCCGAAATTTCAAGGGCAACGAACTTTCTTTTCATAATATCAGTCATAATTAAAAGAGGAGAAAAGTTATACCTTAGTCTTCTCAAAGAGCTTCTTGAGACGGTAAAGTCTTGTGTTGATAATGTGTTATAAAATATAACTCAAAGTAACAATATGGAACAAGAAAAATAAGCTAAGAGATATATGGAGAAAGAGAGAAGAGATTCTTATTTCTTCTTCAATTGTGTGTATTTTCCTATTTATTATAAGGCCTTTATATAGGCATGAAAAGTGAAGAAAATATTTCATTGAATATGTCATTAAACATAGAAAATATGTCATTGAATATATCATTAAACATTTGAGATGAAGATCATGGAGGAAGAGTAGACATCCACCATAATTTGATATATCTTATAACAAAATATATGTTTATGGAGCCTTTACGACAATCAAAATAAAATTTATCCACAAGTTGAAAAAAAAATAATATGACGTCCGGCTATACAACCAAAAAAAATGATATGACGTCTTTGGCCTCCACTAGATTTTGTTTTTATTGTATTGTTTTGAAAACATTTGCCTTGTTTTGCTGCCGCCATATTTGAATATAACTAGGACCGGAAGTTAATTATTGCCACAAAACCCTTGTAAGCAGGACTGTCTACTATGAATTTATTGGTGCATCTACATAATTATTCCCTGGTTTTCATTTAATTGACAATATATTTTTTTTAATCTGTTTCGAATAGAATGAAGTCATCTTTATTCAAAAATAATTTAATTTCAAATTTTTTATTTTACTTTTAATGACTTGATTTCATAACCTAACAAATATCATGACATATTTAAGATAAAACTTTCAAGTTAAAAGTTTAATAGCTATACAAATTTCATATATATTTAAGATCACGAGTTTCAAAATTCTTTCTTTTATAATTTCTATCTCCGTCAACAAATTCACATAAAATGGAACAGAGAAAATATATTCTTTATCTATTTCATACTAAACAGACTTCAGCCACGAAAAATAAATTTCATATATTGCTCCACATAATGACTAGTCGGTCAAAATACAATTGCTTAACTCATTTTGTGTTCAATGAGTCGAGTGAAGTACTTTTCACTGACAAACAAAAGTTGCTGAAAAATGCATATCTCATATTTTTTTAGACAAATCCCATTTCTTGCCTAAACGAAATGCATGTAAAAGAGCATATATTTGCAACAACAGTTTGCAGAACCTATGTCGAATACATAAAAATGTCTCAAAAGTACAATATTGTCCGAATATAAAAGCAACAGTATCAAAGTAAAGGAAGGGGACTCTAAGGGTCTGCAATGGTCATGCGGCACTGTAACACCCCGGAAACTTTTGAAGTACTTAAGCGATATTAAGAAAGTTGATGTGCGCTAAGTATATTATTTTGTGTGCAGACGAGGACTATTATGATGTGATGTTTTAACTTCAATACCACACAAGAGGAGAGGGGGGGTGATTTGTGTGGTGTCCAATTTTTTGCGTGCACAGATTATAGAAGGACCTGGTTCTTCTATGTGTTCCTTATACTACTATTGCGGAATAATAAATGCAGAAATTAAAGAACATAAGTATTTTACGTGGAAAACACCTGGCTCAAAAGGTGAAAAAAAACCATGACCTACATCCTAGTAGGATTTTTTCAAACTCTCCACTAAATCACTGAGCCAAAAATGACATTTACAAAATACTTTTGTAAATCTAGGATTAACTCTAATCCCGTTGTAGCAACCAGCCTCTAACTGTTGCGACAACATCAAGTTAACTCTAACTTGAATACTCTGAGTACCTATTACAATTGCTTCTAGATAAAGCTGAAAGGTACAATATGAAAACACTTACTAAAATTGAACTAGAATAAAAGACAGACACTTGGAACTGGTTCTTCTATCTGGTTCATGTAGCTTCAGGTTCGCACACTTGAATCACACACGAACTGCTTGCAAAATGTCTTGCTATTTTGCTCTCAATTCACGTTTAACTTCTGCTTTTGTGCGTCACCTGTAGAATGAGAACTTCCTACGATTTATAGAGTTAGTACAGTAGAAAACAACTAGAGTTCTAATGCTACTCTTCCTTGGTGGAAGAGTTCTAGTTGATCTCAACCTCTAACTTCTCCCGTATCTTGGATAGTGTTCTCTTTGATAAATGAGACCTTCTTCTTATTAATTATGCAACCCTTTTCGATCAGGAGATCTTCTCCTTATCAATTATGCAACCCTGTTCGATCAGGAGATATTAATTAGACCAAGTTTAGCTTATCTCGTTCACGTGCATCCCACATGCTCGAATCTGCCCTGTCTATGCACACAAGGGATGGACCTGGTTCATGCCTGAGCTTCCTTTTTCAATCTTCAAAACTAACCTTCACTTGGACCAACAAATTTCCCCTTTTTGATAATGACAAACTCTGTGTTTTTCATAAGCTTAGGCCTTGTTTCAACTTACCCCAACATCAACACAATGTTAAAACAATTTTCACTTATCATCAAGGACCAGGTTCATTAGGTTATAAACATCCATGTTCAAAGTGTAAAGCACAACCTTTTCCCCCCTTTTGGTGTCATCTAAAAGTTGCATAAAAATATGAGATAACCAGATTTTAAAACTTACTCATGGCTACTGGGCCTACTTCAAATGCAATCATGGATTAATCATCATAGATCAAGCTAAGAATTTTAACCATCAAAGAAATATAAACAAACAGTTATAGCAAAAGACAATGAATTTAATTAATGATCGATAAGATTTTACCACGAAGCATAAGAAGAAATAAAAACACTGGAAACATGAGCAAAAGAACCAAAAAATCCCGAACTGGGTCACTGGTTTTAATCTACACTACGCTAGGAGGCTTAAGGCTGGGAAGAACTAGGTGCTTGGTTTTTGGCTTGGAGGAGTTTTAACATATCTTGAAGAATACCATCATTCTTCTCCTTTTATCTTGCCAGCTCAGTTCTGAGAGCATCTCTCTTAGTCTCCACCTCTGCCAACCTCTTCTTCAGCCTCTCAATCTCAGCATCCTTAGCCCCACTTTCTAGCACCAAGGCTCGCACCTTGCTATTCACTGATACCTTCTTAAATGAACCAGGTTCTTTATGAGTGACATGGACTTTATAGTCACAAGCAGGCAACGTATTTTCCCCAAAATGATCCTTGCTTGTACCAACCTCCATTTCTTCTTCAGATTATAACTTTCAGTCACTCTCTTCAGTAGGTCTGCGAGGCTTTCCTGTTCAGATGACACAGGTTCATCTATATTTTTTCCAAGTTGATCCAGCCCTTCAACGGCTTCGCCAGACCCACTCCCCCTGTTTTCTTTACACTCTCATCTACTCCAGCAGATATTTCTCCCCAAACAACCATTTCACATGTGTCTTTTGTTAAACTCACATGAGTGGGTGAAGAATCAATCACTCTTTTACCCTTTCCCCTCACAGCACTTCGAACACCCTTGCTCTCTTTTTCTTTTTCTTTTTCATTTTTACCACCAATTCCTCCAGACTCTGTAGTTTCAACACCTGCTATAGACCCTACTAGTACAAACCTATTCTCCAAATTTGTATCAACTTCAGAAATTGTCTCAGGAGTAACTTTAGGGCCAACAGATACATGTTCGGTTTCAGAAGAAACTGTTTCTTCCCCCTCAGTAGCAGATTTAAATGAGTCTTCAGATTTCTTTGGGTGGGGATGAAGGATTTTCAGGAGTGTTAGCCATTTTTGTGCTTGGGTATGGGAGAGAAGAGAATTGGATTGTGTTTAGAAGATGAGAGTATTTAAAGACAGCTCATGATCGAAATACTATTATTCAAATTATGCAGAGTGTAGAAAACATACCGAGTAATCTTAATGAACCAGGTTCTTCACTGAGAATTATCTTGTGTAAGTCTAATATTTCCAAAATAGAGAAAATATCATTAGAGATTAATGAGTCATTTTAGCACATGGCATAAGAGTATACTATTGAAAGTATGAGACAGAGCAAAATCTAATCTAATTACACACAATTTACAGATTTTCTAACCATTTTTTTTTCAATTGTTTTCGTTGTGAATTCTGAACTGGTCCTGTTAGGTGATCTTAATCATCCCTAATTCTAACATGTTCCTTTCAAAGTGATCTCTACTTAGGGCTTTTGTGAAGATGTCAGTTATTTGCTTGTCAGTAGCACAAAATTCCACAGTGATCAACCCTTTTTCATAGTTATCTCTCAAAACGTAATGCCTAATATCTATGTGCTTAGTTCTCTTGTGATGAACCGGGTTCTTGGTCATACTAATAGCACTAGTGTTATCACAAAAAATGGGAATACAACTAACAATAATTCCAAAGTATACTAATTATTGTTTGATACACAACAGTTGAGCACAACATGAAGCAACAACAACATACTCAGCTTCAGCAGTAGATAAGGCCACTGGATTTTACTTTTTAGCAGCCCAAGACACAAGACATGAGCCAAGAAAGTATGCCATACCTGAGGCGCTCTTTCTATCCACTAGAAAACCTGCATAATCATCATCAGCATATCCCACTAGATTGAAATTACTACCTTTTGGATACCATAGATAGAGATTAGTGGTGCCTTTTAGATATCTCAAAATTCTCTTGACAACAGTCAAGTGAGAATCCTATGGATTTGCCTGAAATCTTGCACAAAGGCCTACACTGAAAAAAATGCCAGGTCTACTAGCAGTGAGATACAACGATGAGCCAATTATTCCCCTATACAACTTATGATCGACAGATGAACCAGGTTCATCTATATCCAACTTTGTAGCTGTTGCAATAGGAATGTCAATTTCTTTAGAATCTTCCATTTTAAACCTTTTAACAACTCTTTCACATACTTCTGCTGATGGATCATAATTTCATTTGGATTTTATTTAATTTGTAAGCCTAAAAAGAAATTAATCTCACCCATCATGCTCATTTCAAATTTACTCCCCATTAGTTTAGCAAATTCTTTACTTAACTTATCAGTAGTTGCTCCAAAGATTATATCATCAACATATATCTGAACTACCAAGGGATCTTTACCTTTTTCTTTCAAGAATAAGGTATTGTCAATTTTACCTCTCTTGTAGTCATGTTCAAGCAAAAACTTTGATAACTTTTCATACCATGCTTTTGGCGCCTGCTTAAGCCCATAAAGTATTTTGTCAAGTTTGTACACCTTATCAGGACTCTCATTGCTTTCAAACCCCGGAGGTTTCTTGACAAACACTTCTTCCTTTAGATAACCATTGAGGAAGGCACTCTTGACATCCATCTGGTGGAGGGTGAATTCTATGTAAGAAGAAAAGGCTATAAGGAGTCTTATTGCTTCCAACCTTGAAAATGGAGAAAAGGTTTTATCGTAGTCTATGCCCTCCTCTTGGCTATATCCTTGAACCACAAATCTTGCCTTGTTCCTTGTAATTGTTCCATCTTCATCAAGTTTGTTTTTGAAGACCCATTTTGTGCCAATTACTGATCTGTCCAAGGGTATTGGTACTAGATGCCAAACTTGAATCCTTACAAATTGGTTGAGTTCATCTTGTATTGCATTTACCCAGTCTGCATCCTGCAAAGCCTCAGCAACATATTTGGGTTCAATAACAGATAAGAAAGCATTAAAAGCACAAAGATTCTTTAATGAGGATATGGTTTTGATTCCAGAGGTTGGATCAGTAATTACGTTCTTAATGGGATGAGAACTTTCATACTTGTAAGGTTTCACAACCAACTAGTTTCCCCTCGATGTTCCTTCAGTGTTTTGTTGATGTGGAACAAGTTTATGGACAAGTTTCATTGAGGTTTGGGGATCATTTCCCCTTTGTTCTGTTCCCTCAGACATGTTGCTCTGGGTGGAAGAACCTATTCCATCACCTGTTCCTTCTTCCAGTGTAGCTTCTGTTTGGGTTGTGGTTTCATTTAAGTTTCTTACCAGCCCAATTGCTTCATCATGTTCCCGTATCTCAGAAAGAATGTTAGTTTCATCAAAAACCACATGAATACTTTCTTCAACACACATAGTTCTTTTGTTATAGACTTTATAAGCTTTGCTATGTGAATAATATCCCAAGAATACTCCCTCATCACTTCTGGGATCAAACTTGCCTAGGGAGTCATTACCATTGTTGTGCACAAAGAACTTGCATCTGAATGCCCTAAGATAGGATATATTTGGTTTTCTCCCTTTAAGTAACTCATATGGAGTCTTCTCAATAAGAGGTCTAGTCATGCACCTATTTATGATGTAGCATGCATTATTTACAGCTTCTGCCTAGAAGCTATGGGGCAGTTTACTAGAAAGAAGCATAGTCCTAGCCATATCTTCAAGTGTCCTATTCTTTCTTTCAACTACTCCATTTTATTGTGGAGTCCTAGGAGCAGAAAAATTATGATCTATGCCATGGTCATCACATAATGCAGCAAATTTAGCATTTTCAAATTCAGTGCCATGATCAGACCTAATTGATGCAAGTTGATTACCTAGTTGTTTCTGAGTTTTTCTAACAAAAGAAAGGAACATGTCAAATACTTCATATTTAGATGTTAAAAACAATGTCCAAGTAAACTCAGAGTAATCATCAACAAGCACCATCACATATCTTTTACCACCTCTGCTTAATGTTCTCATTGGACCACAGGGATCCATATGGACCAATTCCATCGTTCTGGTGATACTTACCACTTTCTTGCATTTAAAGGAGGATCTTACCTACTTCCCCCTTGCACAAGCCTCACAAACTTTGTCTTCCTTGAACTTGATATTAGGTAGTCCTATCATCAAGTCCTTGGAGACAAATTTGTTGCGTTGGCCCAGACTTGCATGTCCAAGTCACTTGTGCCAAAGGAGGGGATCATTGTCCAACACACTCAAGTGAGTTCATTTTTTCACAATGTGGACAGATCTACAATATATATATTGTTCACTCTTTTCCCTGCAAAACAATCTTGTCAGTGGTAAGATTAATCACAAAGCATTTAGTTGAGGTGAATGCTACTAAGTTACCTCTATCACACAGTTGTGATACACTAATTAGACTGTATTTTAGACCGTCTATCAAATAGACATTCTCAATCGAGTGAGATTCAGTCTTACCTACCTTACCAACCCCAATGATCTCACCTTTCTTTCCATTTCCAAAGGAGAAATTACCTCATTTGAGGTCCTCAAGTGAAAGGAATTGGTTCTTGCTTCCTATCATGTGCTTTGAGCAGCCACTATCCATGTACCATATTTGCTGCTCCCCTTCACTTGTACTTGCAAAAGGAAATCAGAGGTTAGTCTTAGGAACCCAAACTAGTTGGGTCCCTTTCTATAAGCAAAAGGATGAATCAAATTCTTTTTAGCCCAGCCTGGCAGCCTATTTTTCCCTTGAACAAACTTTTTATTCTCTTGACTAGCCTTTTCTTTTGCAGTGCATTCACTTTTATAGTGACCAGTCTTACCACAGTGTATGCAAATTTTGTTCTCAGGAAGTGTGAGATACTGGCTTTTGGGATCCCATTTAGGTGGCAGATTATCAAAGCCAATTCCTCTTCTATTGCTACTATGATGTTCCTGTAGCCATGACAGTGCATCGGAGGACCTGTTCCATTTACAAGTTCTGTCTAGTTCATGCTTGATTTTGCCTAGATCCTCTTTCAAAATTCTAACCTGCTCATCCTTCTTATACAACTCATCTTTTAGTTTACCTACATTTTCTTCTAGAGTGAGTTGTATGCAATCAACTGTTTTCTTCCTTGTTCCTAATTTCAATTTTAGGTTTTCATATCTAAGTTCTAGGACATTTGATTCAAATGCATGAACCTGGTTCTTTAATACAGTATTTTCACTTATAGTCTTACTAACCCTAAGTTTTAGGTTCTTACACTTTGCTTTCAAAATCACACATTCCTTAGACAACTATTTCTTTTCATTATTTATATCCTCAAATTCATCAATGAAATCTAGAAGTAACTCAAATAGCCTTACTTTAGACAAAAACTTAATATTGTCTTTTAGATGGATTATACTTACTTTAGATTCCTCATTAGATTCTCAAATTGCCATAAGTGCTTGTTCATCTCCATCTTCATCATCTGAGTCCTCATCAACGCTTTCTCCCCAAGAAGCAACCATAGCCTTTATTGATCCTTTGTTCTTCTTGGGATGAACATATTCCTTCTTTTTGTTTCTTCGTTCAACTCTTTCCTTCTTCCATTCAATTTCCCATTGAAGGCAGTTTTTGATGCGGTGATCAGTCTTCCCACACTTGTAGCAGCCCTCGTTGGTTTGCTTTTCATAAACCCTTGGTTTGTTGTAGCCTCCATTTCTTGAAGAAGTCTTTCCTCTCATTAGGTACTTCTTGAAGTCCTTTGTGATCATAGCCATTTCATCATCTTCAAGATTAGAACCTTCAGTTATTCTGAGTGCCAGGCTTCTTTCCTTCTTGGGTACATCCATATTCATGGTTTGCCTTTTAAGTTCATAGGTAGTGAGATGTCCAATTAGCTCATCCAAATTAAGAGTGGCAATATTCTTTGATTCCTGAATAGCAGTGATTTTGCTCTCCCATGAGACTGGAAGAACCCTTGTCAAAATCTTCTCATCTTTGTCTTCTTCAAGAATAACCCTTCCAAGAGGCTTAAGTTCATTTGTTAGTGTGGTGAACCTTGTATACATCTCTTGGATGGTTTCCCCTTCTTTCATAGTGAAATTATCATATTAAGAATATAGTAAAGTTCATCTGGACCTCTTCACCTGAGGTGTTCCTTCATGAGCCACTTGCAAAGTGTCCCAAATTTCCTTAGCAGTAGTACAACTTTGATTTCTGCTGTACTCGTCTGGGCCAAGTCCACACACGAGCCATTTCTTGGCTTTAACATTTTTCTCCCATTTCCTCAAGTCGTCAGCAATGCAGTCAGCTCTTGTTTTTGGCATCTCTTCTCCTTCGACATTAATCATCATGGTAGCCGGTGGACCGTCTATGACAATGTCCCATAGCTCATAGTATTCTCCTATGATGTGATCTCTCATCATGTTTTTCCACCAAGAGTAATACTGGCCATTGAAGAGTGGTGGCCTAGCAGTGGATTGCCCTTCCTAGTTTCTAGGTGGTGTACTCATCTTGATCTTCTCCTAAGGTGTTAGCCTCTTCAAGGATAACTTGCTCTGATACCAATTGATGTTTTAACTTCAATACCACACAAGAAGGGGGGTGATTTGCGTGGTATCCAATTTTTTGTGTGCACCGATTATAGAAGGACCTGGTTCTTCTATATGTTCTTTATACTACTGTTGCGGAATAATAAATGCAGAAATTAAAGAACACAAGTATTTTACGTGAAAAACACCTGGCTCAAAAGGTGAAAAAAACCAAGACCTACGTCCCAGTAGGATTTTCCCAAACACTCCACTAAATCACTAAGCCAAAAACTGCATTTACAAAACACTTTTGTAAACCTAGGATTAACTCTAATCCCGTTGTGGCAACCAGCCTCTAACTGATGCGACAACTTCAAGTTAACTCTAACTTGAATACTCTGAGTACCTATTACAATTGCCTCTAGATAAATCTGAAAGGTACAATATGAAACCACCTACTACAATTGAACTAGAATAAAAGACAGTTACTTGGAGCTATTTCTTCTATCTTGTTCATGTAGCTTCAGGTTCGCACACTTGAATCACACACGAACTGCTTGCAAAATGTCTTGCTATTTTGCTCTCAATTCACGTTTCTTCTGCTTTTCTGTGTCACATGTAGAATAAGAACTTCCTACGATTTATAGAGTTAGTAGAGTCGAAAACAACTAGAGTTCTAATGATACTCTTCCTTGGTGGAAGAGTTCTAGTTGATCTCAACCTCTAACTCCTCCCTTATTCTGGATAGTGTTCTCTTTGACTAAGGAGTCCTTCTCCTTATCAATTATGCAACCCTTTTCGATCGGGAGATTTTCTCCTTATCAATTATGCAACCCTTTTCGATCAGGAGATTTTCTCCTTATCAATTATACAACCCTTTTCGATCAGGAGATATTAATTAGACCAAGTTTAGCTTATCTCCTTCACGTGCATCCCACATGGTCGAATCTGCCCGTGTCTATGCATACAAGGGATGGGCTTGGTTCATGCATGAGCTTCCTTTGTCAATTTTCAAAACTAACCTTCACTTGGACCAACATGATGGATATTAATTGGATATGATAATATATGTATGAGGTGCATTAAGAATGATTTATGGTCTAAGGAGAGCCCTAAGTCCAAGTCAAGTTGGAAATTTCATAATAGACTAAAGTTTCAAGTGAGTTCGCACAAGACCTAACTTAAAACGAGCATAACTCTCATGATACGAAGTATAATATGATTTATTACCTATAAAATGAAATATATTTGAGTCTAGTTTCTAACTCTTCAAATCGTTTGTCATTTGGACACTCCTACAAGAAGTTATGATCAAATTACCAAAGGCTGGCAAAATGCAATTTTGCGACCAATTCTGTGACCGCAGAACCATTCTGCGTGCCGTAGGAGTGGTTATGGGATCGCAAAATGGTCGCAGACCTGGCCGGCGCAGCCCAGTTTTGGGCATAGATTCTGCGATGCATTTTGCGATCTGCATACCCATTATGCGGTCCATTATGCGACCGCAGACTTGATTTCGGAGGGTTAATTTTTCTATTTTCATAACCCGACCCCATTTTGATAAATAGCCTTTGGGGCTTATTTTGGGGTGTTTTTCTGAGGGTTTTAGAGAGAGGTAATAGCATTTTAGAGAGAGAAGTAGGGAACCTAACATTCTAATCATCCAATCTTCAAGAATCAAGGAAGCCAATCACAAGATATTTATCTAAGAGGTAAAATTCAAACCCCTAATCTTCAATTTTCGAGTTTGGGATAAAAGTTGGGTGATTGAGAGTATGATTCTTGGGTGTAAGAGTATTATACATATATTCTTGTACCAATAAGGTTTGTGAAAAGATTTTTGAGCTCAAATAAGTAAGGATTGGGGTTGTGGAGTGAAGGAAATCTTGTAGAAGAACCTTGTAAATAAATTTGCACACCTAGTGTTTGATAAAATGCACAAATAAGTTGAAAACATGAATATCTTCCTAATTATGGTTCACTTTTGTTATATTTCTAAATAGATTGAAATTGATAGGATTTTCGGAACCTCATAGTAATGTAAGGAGGGCTCAAGAAAGATTGGAGCTGTCCGGAGGTCAATTCACGTGAGAAAGCTATTTTGGACTATCGGCCTAACTTCAAAAAAGTAAGTATCTTGCCTAACCTTGAGTGGGGGAATTACCCCTTAGACATTGAGTCTTATGTAAAAATTGTGTAATTGAAAACCATGTACGCGAGGTGAC
Source organism: Nicotiana tomentosiformis (assembly GCF_000390325.3). Classification (NCBI taxonomy): domain Eukaryota; kingdom Viridiplantae; phylum Streptophyta; class Magnoliopsida; order Solanales; family Solanaceae; genus Nicotiana; species Nicotiana tomentosiformis. Next base: position 151,759,868 of record NC_090812.1, read on the forward strand.
GAGTACGTACTTAGTTTATATGTGCAAATTATATCGGTTAAAATTCGTAGACTCCCTTTATGTATTAAATTGAAAGATTGTTGGAACTTAGTAAATCCTTGATTTATCATGCCTCATTCCTTGTTTGTTGAGTTTGTATTTTATATGATAATTTGGTGTGATTGCCATTTGACTTTTATGTGAACTCTGTGTTTGTTTGAATTGCCATTTTTATGGAAAGTACTTTCATTATTGATTTTATCTACAAATAATTTAAATGAGAATTTTAGTTAATAAGATGAATAAATCTATTATTTTATGATGTTGTGATTTAAAGGTGTCGTTCCTTGATGAATTACTTTTCAGTTCATGTTGTTGAAAATTTGGTATTGAATTATAAAGGTCGTGAATCATATTGAGGTAAAGTGCCAAGTTGTGAAATATTATTCGGTTGAGTTGTTCACGCCCGAACATTTTGGTAAGATGTTGTGCACATTATAATTAATTAAATAAGTTTAAATTGAGGCATTTATATATTTATCTAAAATTTGGATTAAAGAAGGCGCTGTTCTATGATGAGTTATTTTTCCATCCTTGTAGGTGTTTTTGAGATTTTATGTACATTATGTTGAGCTGTGGACTATCTGTTGTGAAATTAATTGACTTTATTGTACCTTTGGAATGGTTGTGGCATACAGGAAATTTATAAATACGAGTTGATGATGATGTGTTGTTGTGATAATATTCTGTGTGAATTATTGTGTGATTTGGGTTACTGTTATGCAGCGTACAAGGGTGGCATCGTATTGTTGACATTTTGAGGGTATAAGGGTGGCATTTCACTGTTGTTATATGTGTTGGGATATTGTCTTGGCGGAGTAATAAGGGAGGCAATTAAATAGAGTGATAATGGTGGCTATAGGAGCAATAAAGGTGGCTATAGGAGTGATAAGGGTGGATATATGAACGATAAGGGTGACTATTGCTATTGTTAGGGGGGAGGGATAATGGAGGCTATTATAGGAATAATAAGAGTGGTTGTAGGAGAGATAAGGGTGGTTATTGTCAGGGATGATATGTGATGATGTGGGGTTATTATGTTGATGATTTTTATATGATGATGTGGGATTATTGTGTTGATGAATTTTATGTAATGTTGCGATTCTCTTGTGCAACATGTCTTGTTGTTTCGGTAAACTTGATAATAGTTTGATCCATGTTGAAATTGTGACCATGTGGCTATTGCCGGGAGGATTATGTTATTGGCACGTGATTTGTCCGTGAAGATGTGATATGAAATGCAGGCTCGAGGTACCGCAGAAATATGATGATTATGATATTGGCACGTGAACTGTCCGTGCAGTTGTGATATGAGATGTGGGCACGAGATGCATAAGTAAATAATAATTGTATTATTGGCACGTGAGTTGTCCGTGCAGTTATGATAGAAATATGTGCACGAGGTGCCGTAAAAATATGAAAGTGGGCTAAGACCCGTGTTACGAAAATATGAAAGTGGGTTGAGACCCGTGTTTTATGACTATGAAATGAGGTGTCATAGAGTAACTTTTATTTGAAAGAATTATATGTGAAAGATATATATTTGAAGGACTTGATTAATTGGTTGTACTTGTGTTATTTATTCGTTTGAGCAATAATTATGGTGTTCTTGTTTCCTTGTTGTTTATAACAATGGTTGATTTTTGTTGCTATCACTGCTAGTTGTCTTTCAATACTATTGTATACTGCTATATTGCACAAGTTATTTGACTAGTGAGTGTCTTGACTATACCTCGTCACTACTCCACCGATGTTAGTCTTCATACTTACTGGGTACCGACTGTGGTGTACTCATACTACACTTCTGTATATTTTTATGGAGAGCCAGGTATTGGAGATATCGGATCCGGACAGAGTTAGAGTGTGATCGCAAGGATTCAAGGTAGAGCTGCTCGGTCATCGCAGTCCCTTGGAATTTTTCTATTTTATTGTACTGTTAATTATTATTCAAACAATATTGAGTATTCGGCCTTTGACATCATTTTATGTATTCAGTTAGAGTTCGTGACTTAGTATTACCAGTCTTTGGAGTTTGTTTGAATATTTTCGCTGTTGGTTTTGATTATTTATAAATAAAAAAAAAGACTTGAATTATTGTTATAGTCGGCTTACCTAGTCTTAGAGACTAAGTGTCATCACGACACATGTGGTGGAATTTTGGGTCGTGACAGGCACTACCTTGAATCCATATCTATTAAAATTAGAGAAGAAAATTTATCCTACAAATGTTACCTATATTTTGTTACCAATCTCCTGTATTGTGACCTCTTGTGGAAAAAAATATATATTTAAAAATCATTTATAATAAATTATAAAATCGATCTTTTCAAATATGTTTTAAAAACTAAATTATTGGTACATAACCCCTTATAAGTTGAACCATCTACTGTGAATTCAATGGGGGCAGCTATTCAATTGTTTAGTTTGTTTTCTTCTTTATTAAATTATATAAAAAGTTCTAGCAGCCACTGTTGACAACTGAATAAACAAAGTTGCTGAAAAATGCATCTATCAAAAAACATTAGCATAAATATGCAACAACACTTTGGAGAATCTTTCAAACCAAATAACCCTCCCAAAATGCAGTTCTTCAATTTCATTTCCTTTGTCTTTTTTGTGTCTTTCCTCTTTTTATTAAGAAAATGGAAGAACTCCCATAGCCAAACCAAAAGATTGCCTCCAGGTCCATGGAAATTACCTGTACTTGGAAGCATGTTTCATTTGCTAGGTGGACCTCCACATCATGTCCTTGGAGATTTAGCCAAAAAATATGGTCCACTTATGCACCTTCAACTAGGTGAAGTTTCTGTAGTTTCTGTTACTTCTCCTGAGATGGCAAAAGAAGTACTAAAAACTCATGACCTCGCTTTTGCATCTAGGCCGTTACTTTTGGCTGCCAAAATTGTCTGCTATAATGGGACGGACATTGTCTTTTCCCCCTATGGCGATTATTGGAGACAAATGCGTAAAATTTGTCTCTTGGAATTGCTCAGTGCCAAAAATGTTAGGTCATTCAGCTCAGTCAGACGAGATGAAGTTTTCCATATGATTGAATATTTTCGATCATCTTCTGGTAAGCCAGTTAATGTATCAAAAAGGATTTCTCTATTCACAACCTCTATGACATGTAGATCAGCCTTTGGACAAGAATACAAGGAGCAAGACGAATTCGCACGACTAGTAAAAAAAGTGTCAAGCTTAATGGAAGGGTTTGATGTTGCTGATATATTCCCTTCATTGAAGTTTCTTCATGTGCTCAGTGGAATGAAGGCTAAAGTTATGGATGCACACCATGAGTTAGATGCCATTCTTGAAAATATTATCAATGAGCACAAGAAAATTGCAACTGGAAAGAATAATAATGAATTAGGAGGTGAAGGATTAATTGACGTACTGCTAAGACTTATGAAAGAGGGAGGCCTTCAATTCCCAATCACCAACGACAACATCAAAGCTATTATTTTTGTAAGTATTGTATACTGCATCATTCTTCCCTCATTATTATTACCCTTTCAGTTCCATTTTATATGACTTTTCTTTCTTTTTACTTTGTTTAAAAAAGAATGACAAACTTTACCTTTAGAAATAATTTAACTTTAAGTTTCTCATCATACTATTAATGACATGCTTTTATAGTTATAGAACTATCATGATATATTTAAGATCATAAGTTTAAAAAATCTTTCTCTCTTTCTTTTTAAACTTTATATCTATCAAATACTGCCGTATAAAATGAAACGAAGGAAGTATTATGATTTCAGCATACAACTAGTACTTTCTCTAATTGCATAATTGTTTTTCTATAATTATTTTGGCACTTAAAGAGTCAGTTAAGTTAGTTTTTAAATAGGATTACTAATCTTACTTTCATGACTAAATTTACATATTTGAAAAGTACCATGAAAAAACTATGTCAACGACCACAACTTAGCCTTTCTGGGATAATAATGAAATACGTAGCAAAATATCACGAGCAGAAAATAATTTTGGCCTAGAACTTTTAAAAGTTTCTTTCGATGTAGAACAAAGGTAGTAACCCAAACCTAGTATAAAAAAAGTTATTTAAATATTCAGCTGAAATTGGTCAAAAAGTTAGTGTACGAAATAAATAGCATGTGTGAGATAATATACTATTTTAACTTGCTACAAATTGAAGGACATGTTTGGTGCGGGAACGGAAACTTCATCAACCACAATTGACTGGGCCATGGTCGAAATGATTAAGAATCCAAGTGTATTCGCTAAAGCTCAAGCAGAGGTAAGAGAAGCCTTCAGAGAGAAAGAAACTTTTGATGAAAATGATGTCGAGGAGTTGAAATACTTAAAATTGGTTATCAAAGAAACTTTCAGACTCCATCCTCCATTTCCCCTTTTGCTCCCAAGAGAATCTAGAGAAGAAACAGATATAAACGGCTACACTATTCCTTTTAAAACAAAACTTATGGTTAACGTTTGGGCTATTGGAAGAGATCCAAAATATTGGGATGACGTGGAAAGTTTTAAGCCAGAGAGATTTGAGCACAACTCTATGGATTTTATTGGTAATAATTTTGAATATCTTCCCTTTGGTAGTGGAAGGAGAATGTGCCCTGGGATATCATTTGGTTTGGCTAATGTTTATTTGCCACTAGCTCAATTGTTATATCATTTTGATTGGAAGCTCCCTACTGGAATCAATTCAAGTGACTTGGACATGACTGAGTCGTCAGGAGTAACTTGTGCTAGAAAGAGTGATTTATACTTGACTGCTACTCCATATCAACCTTCTCAAGAGTGATGCAATGATATCAACCTTTTGAATTTCTGTCAACCCCACCAATAGTGTATTAATTCTTCTCCTAGTGTTGTAGGTTTTACCTATTTCTATTATATGTATTTTATCATATAATAAAAATCATGATAGTTTTGGATACAAGTTGTCGAATGAGTTTTTTTGTTGATTTCAAATTTTTGAATGTAATGAAGTGGGGACAACATACATACTTACATCCCTCGTATTATGACGATTCAGGAGATAAATTGATGGTGTTTTATACTATATATTCTGTTTTTATACCATCCATGAACTTCTTATTATAGGAACATATTTCTAATACCCCGTACACCAAACAAGCCTCTAAATATTAATATGAACCTGTATATAACCTAATTAAAGGATGGTTTGGGAGTTATATGGTTAATATCGATCCCTACCAAAGTACTGCACGTGAGTTCTCAATTCGAACTTCATTCTTTTCCTACTGTAACTGTTATTCCTTACCACAAGGAGATGGTTTGTTGCAAACTTAACAATATTTCCATCACAATCTTCTTTTCAAAACTATTTGCTACTGTTGGAATATGAATAAAAAGGGGAAAAGGGTAAAACTTGCTCTTGTATTATTTGAAATTGAGCATCTTTGTCACCTGTTAAACTTTTGATCTAATGTTACCTCTGCCGTTAAGAAACATTCTCATTTTTGCACTTGACCCCTAAAGATGCTCCAACTTGTGGGTAATTTTAAAGCATAATCAAAAGTTTTGGGTAAATTTTGAATATTTTCTTGAAGAATATGGACACATAAAGTTTATTCATTTCATGTTGGAGCTCTGTTAATGTTAAGGGATAATGCTAGAAGGTTTGGTAACGATAAGGGTATGAATGGACCAAAGAGTTACATAGGAAAAAAGTGAGCAATTCCGGATAGTAGATGGACAAATTTCGACAATTTTCCTAAAACGAAAAAGAAATAGTTTCTGGTTTCTTTGTTCGACATAATTTCTCTACAGTCATGTCACGACCCAAAATCTCACCCGTCGTGATGGTGCCTATCTCAATAATAGGCAAGCCGACAATCCCAATAAACCCCATATCTTTTAAGTTTGAAAATATAAAATATAAATTTAGCGGAAGAAAAAATCACAATTACATATATAAACACTCCCAAAACTCGGTGTCACTGAGTACATTAGCATCTAATATGGATACAAATCTGGAACATAAGGTCTATAGTAGTATAAGACCAAAATACAGTAAACAAGGAGATAGAGAAAGAGAGACTGCGAAACACGGCAGCTACCTCTGAATCTCTTGAAAATCAACTGCGCGAAATGATCAACACTCGTTATGTCCGGGAACACCTATATCTATACACGAAGTGCAGGGTGTAGTATGAGTACAACCAACTCAGCAAGTAACAATAATAACTAAGGAACTGAAGATAATGACGAGCTACACAGTTATAGTTCACTTTCAGTAATTCCAACAAAGAATAAACATGCTTTCAAATCTGGCAATTTAAGTCAAATCAATTTTTATATAGTTCAAGTTCATGTAATTCGGATAAAAAGCTTTCAGAAATTTCACAACAATGACAGATAGCAACCAAGTGCAACAACAAATGCAAAGCAAGTATAGCCTCTCAGGCAACAGTCACTCAACTCATCACAATAACTCAACCACTCGGCCCTCAGCACTCACACTCAATTGGTACCCACTCTCACTAGGGGTGTACAGGCTCCGGAGAGGCTTCTACAGCCCAAGCGCCATAATTTGCACGGACAACTCATGTGCTGCACGGACAACTCGCGTGCTATGATATCCTACACGGAAAACTCACATGCCATATATTCTTACCTCACCGACAGGCCCTCGGCCTTACTTAGTCGTCAACCTCTCTAGTCTCTCGGCTCTCGGAAATCACAAAGATCAACCCACACAAAGATAACATAGTAAATCAACAAATATCAAGAAAGACTAAGGTATGATGCATAAGTAAAATCATGACTGAGTACAAGACATCCATTAGCAAATAATTCAACAAGTACGCAACCTCTGTGGGTCCCAACAGTACTATCACATATCCTAAGTATGATTTTTAACATGATTTACAGTCAAATTTCTTCAACACAAAGAGAGCTTATAGCTAACAACAAGTTATTCAACTTTACAGTTTCACGTGACGGACAAAGTCACAATCCCTTCGGTGCACGCCCACACGCCCGTCACCTAGCATGTGCGTCACCTCCAAAATAATCACATGACACAAAAATCAAGGGTTTCTGTCACGACCCAAATTAACCCTCTGTAAGGCGTCGTGATGGCACCTAGTCTTTACGACTAGGTAAGCCTAATATTACGAAAAATATAAAGAAAACACAATATTTTAAAGATAAATAGTATATTGTGAATAGCCAAGAGTAGTACCACTCGGCATATATAAAATAATTTTTCAAGACCCGGAATATCACTAAGTCACATGCTGCTATTATCTATGTAGCTCTATACAAAATTCTGAAGATAATAAAGGAAGTCTCTAGGCGAGGGAGTAGAAGGGGACTCCGAAGATCTGCGGACGCAAGCAGTAGTACCTTGAAGTTTCCTAAAATCAGTAGCATGCACTAAACCCGAGGCTGATAGCTCGCACCTGGATCTGCACACGAAAATATGTACAGGGAAGGGCATGAGTACACCATAATAGTACCCAGTAAGTGCCAAGCCTAACCTCGGTTGAGTAGTGACGAGGTCAGGTCAAGGCCCTACCAGAGTAAATATATAAATTAAACAGTAAAAGATATAAGTAAAATTTACGGTAACACAATTAAATAAATTCTCAAAAATTTAACAGTTAAGGGAGCCCTCGGCTGAGAACAAGGTAAACTCAGTGAGAAATCTCCCGGGATACCGTCTCGTAGTTCCGAATTAATATGCAGTACAGGGGGATCTCCCAGAATACGTCCATAGTCCCAAAGTAAATATGCAGTGCTGGGAGATCTCCCGGAATACGTCCGTAGTCCCAAAGTAAATATGCAGTGCTAGGGGATCTCCCAGAATACTTCCATAGTCCCAAAGTAAATATGCAGTGCTGGGGGATCTCCTGGGATACGTCCGTAGTCCCAAAGTAAATATGCAGTGTTGGGGGATCTCCCGGAATACGTCCGTAGTCCCAATCTAAATATACAACGCAAGATGAAATGGCAGGTATGACATCGAGTTATAAAGTGTATACTGAACACATATAAGGAAAATAGGGATTTAACTAAGCATGGCGCACAGAATGTCAAATAGGTAGTTAAAACACGTAAGCATGCTTTTCTAGTCTGTGCGAAGTCTCTCCTGAATCACCTTCACCTTATCTAGGGCATCCTGGACCAAATATGTACCCAACAATCGGGCCTCGCCCGGCTCAAACCATCCCACTAGGGACCGGCACCGCCTACCATACAAAGCCTCATACGGTGCCATCTGAATGCTGGACTGGTAACTGTTGTTGTAGGCAAACTCTACAAGTGGCAAGTATTGGTCCCATGACCCTCCGAACTCCATCACACAGGCATAGAGCATATCCTTAAGAATCTGAATTGTGCGCTCGGTCTTCCCGTCCGTCTAAGGGTGAAAGGCTATGCTCAAATCCACCCTAGTACCTAACTCCTGCTGTACGACTCTCCAAAACCGTGATGTAAACTGCGTACCTCTGTCTGAAATTATGGATATTGTAATACCATGAAGGCGGACAATTTCTCTGATATAAATCTCAGCCAACCTCTCAGAAGAATAAGTGGTCAACACTGGAATAAAATGAGCTAACTTGGTCAGCCGATCATGATCACCCAAATAGCATCGAAACTTTTCAAAGTCCATGGAAGTCCAACTAGAAAGTCCATGGTGATCCGCTCCCACTTCCACTATGGGATCTCTAACCTCTGAAGTAATCCACCCGGTCTCTGGTGCTCATATTTGACCTGCTAACGGTTGAGACACTTGGCTACAAACCCAACTATATCCTTCTTCATCCTCCTCCACCAGTAGTGATGTCTCAAATCCTGGTACATCTTCGCGGCATCGGGATGAATGGAGTACCGCGAGCTGTGGGCTTCCTTGAGAATCAACTCCCGAAGCCCATTTACATTGGGCACATAGATCCAACCCTGCATCTTCATCACACCATCATCACCTATAGTCACATTGCTGGCATCACCTCGCCGGACCCTGTCCTGAAGAACTAGAAGATGAGGATCATCATACTGGTGCTCTATGATACGGTCATAAAGAGAAGACCAAGCAACCACACAAGCTAATACCCGGCTAGGCTCTGAAATATCCAACCTCATGAACTGACTGGCTAAGGCCTGAACATCCACCACCTCCGCTGATATAATATAGTGATATCATAGTCTTTAAGTAGCTCCAACCACCTCCGCTAACACAAATTAAGGTCCTTCTTCCTGAACAAGTGCTGCAAACTCCGGTGATTAGTGTAAATCTCACAGGGAACACCATACAAATAATGAAGCCAGATCCTCAGGGCGTGAACAATAGCTGCTAACTCGAGATCATGAACCGGATAATTCTTCTCATGCACCTTCAACTGCCTAGACGCGTAGGCAATCACCCTTCCGTCTTGCATCAATACCGCTCCAAGGCCAATCCTCGAGGAATCCCAATAGACAGTGTAGGACCCCGAACCTGTAGGCAATACTAATATTGGGGATGTAGTCAAAGCTATCTTGAGCTTCTGAACGCTCTCCTCCAATCCTCAATCCACCTGAATGGAGCACCCTTCTAGGTCAATCTGGTCATAGGTGCCGCAATAAATGAAAATTCCTCCACAAAGCGACAGTAATACCCCGCTAAACCAAGGAAAATGCGGATCTCCGTAGCTGATGACAATCTAGGCCAACTCTGCACTACCTCCACCTTCTTCGGATCTACCTTGATCCCATCACAAGACACTATGCCCAAGAATGCCACTGAATCAAGCCAAAATTCACACTTAGAAAATTTTGCATACAATTTCTTTTCCCTCAAAGTCTGAAGCACGGTCCGCAGGTGATGCTCATGATCTTCCCTAGACCGGGAATATACCAGGATGTCGTCAATAAACACAATGACGAAGGAATCAAGATAAGGCTGGAATACACTGTGCATAAAATGCATAAAGGCTGTTGGGGCATTGGTTAACCCAAATGACATGACAAGAAACTCATAGTGACCTTATCTGGTCCTGAAAGCAGTCTTCGGAATATCGGACTCAACTGATGATAACCTGAACGTAAGTCAATCTTGGAGAACACTCTGGCTCCCTGTAACTGATCAAATAAGTCATCAATACGAGGCAATGGATACCTGTTATTCACTGTAACCTTGTTCAACAGCCGATAATCAATACATATACGCATAGAACCATCCTTCTTATTTACAAATAAGACCGGAGCACCCCAAGGTCATACACTGGCCTGATGAAACCCTTATCAAGCAACTCCTACAACTTCTCCTTCAACTTAGGAGGAGCCATATTGTAGGGAGGAATAGAAATGGGTTGAGTGCCCGACAATAAATCATTGCCAAAATCAATATCTCTGTCGGGCGGCATGACCTGAAGATCAGCTAGAAACACATCTGGAAAGTCCCTCACTACTGGAACTGACTCGACTGTAGGGATTTCAATACTGACATCTCTCACATAGGCCAAATATACATCACACCCCTTCTCAACAATTCGCCGAGCCTTAAGAAATAAAATGACCCAGCAGGGAGTATACTCTAAGGTACCTCTCAACTCTAATCTCGGCAAGCCTGGCATAGTCAGCATTACGGTCTTAGCGTGAAAATCAAGAATAGCATAATGAGGCGACAACCAGTCCATGCCCAAGATAACATCAAAATCTAGCATACTGAGTAATAACAAATCGGCTCTGGTCTCAAAACCACTAAGAGCAATCAAACACGACCGATATACGCGGTCCACAATGAGAGAATCTCCCTGGGGAGTAGATACATAAATAGGGGAACTCAAAGAATCCCGAGATGTCCCCAAATGTGGAGCAAAATAAGAAGACACATATGAATACGTAGAGCTTGGGTCAAATAATATTGATGCATCCCTATGAGAGACAGGGACGATACCTGTGATGACTGAATCTGAAGCAACGACCTCTGAACGAGCTGGAAGGGCATAGCACCTGGCATGGCCTCCCCCTCTAGGGCGACCTCAACCTCAAGCTGGCTGAGGAGGTGGGGTGGCAGCTGGTGCTGGGAGAATGGCCGGAGGACCCGATGGAGCACGTGGAGGCTGATAAGTATGTGGAGGTGCACCCCTCCTGGCTCTGGGGCAATCTCTAACCAGGTGACGAGTGTCGCCAAACTTAAAATAACCTTTCGGAGGACGCGACAGCTGAGACTGACTCAGACCTTCCCTGCTGGAATGGCCGGTAATAGCACCTCGAGTAGGAGGCACGCTGGATACTATCGGTGCATAATAGGGCTCCTGAGGTCTAGGAGGAGCTGGAACACTGCTGGCTGCTGGAAGGGATGAATGAACAGGGCAACTCACAAAACTCCTACCATAGCGTGCTGCTGGTGCACGAGCTCCTGAATGATGACCAGTCTCTCGAGACTTCTTGGCCTCTCTCTCCTCTCTGTCCCGGGCAAACATGCCATCCAATCTCTTGGAAATGCTCACTGCTTGCTGATAAGTGATGTCCATCTCCAACTCCCTGGCCATGCTGGTCTGAATACTGGGGTGGAGTCCCTCAATGAAGCGACGAACCCTCTCTCTGACTGTAGCAACCAGAGCCGGTGCATGGCGAGCTAACTCACTGAAACGGACTGCATACTCCGACACAGTCATAGCACCTTGACGCAGCTGCTCAAACTCTGCGCGCCAAGCGTCCCTGAGGCTCTAAGGAACAGACTCACCCAAGTACATCTCTAAAAACTGAGTCCAAGTGAGTGAGGCTGCCTCGTCCTTACTACTCAGCTCATAGGTACACCACCACTGATATGCTGCTCCCCTTACCTGGAAAGCGGTGAAAGAAACCCCTCGTCTCCACAATGCCCATAGTTCGGAGAATGCGATGACACTCGTCAAGAAAACGCAGAGCATCATCTGAAGCTAGTCCGCTGAAAGTAGGTGGGTGGTACTTCGTGTACCTCTCAAGTCTGAGCTGCTCTGCCTCTAAAACATCATACGAACTTAGTCGAATCCTCAAATTACCTCAAAAACAACGCTAAATTCAATTCAAGCTTATTGAACTTTGAAATTTCTAATTTCTACAAACGACTCTGGAACCTATCAAATCACATCCGATTTACCTCAAATTTTGCGTACAAGTCATAAATAACATAACGGAGGTATTTCAATTTTCAGAATCAAATTCCGACCCCGATATAAAAAAGTCAACCCCCCGGTCAAACTTCCCAAAAATTCAACTTTCGGCATTTCAAGCCTAATTCCACTACGGACTTCCAAAAGGTTTTCGGACACGCTCCTAAGTCCAAAATCACCATACGGAGCTATGAAAATCATCAAAATTCAAATCCGAGATCGTTTACACATAGGTCCATATCCGGTCCACTTTTCTAACTTAAATTTTTAATTATGTGACTAAGTGTCTCATTTCACTCCGAATTCCTTCCGGACCCGAACCCACTAACCCGGTAAGTCATAAAATAACTTTAAAGTATAAATTGAGCAGTAAATGGGGGAACGAGGTTAAAATACTCAAAACGACTGGTCGGGTCGTTACAAGCAACTACATGCAGTCCTCAGCTAAGATTTCAAAATTTCTGTAATAACTTTCAGAATTATTAGGAAAACTTCTAGCTTGTTTAGACGGTTATTATGTATCGTTTCATAATATATCGTATCATATTGTATTGTATTGTACTGTATCATTTTGATGTATATAATATTTGGATAGATTGTATTGTTTGCCGTCGTTTGATTATGTCAAGCACCAACAATATGAAAAATAAACATGCAATATTATAAAGAAAACGTAAGGTACGAGGTAAAATTATTATATAAAAAGATAGGAAAAATGATAAAATAGGATTATTTACTAATAAGGAATGGCAAGATGAGAGGAAAAAATAAAGTAACACCGCGACCACACCAAATCATCGTTACATTAAGTGATTTTTTTTTGTTACGTAATGATGAATTACACGATACGATAAAATTTAAATAACATTCAATGGTATTTACAGTAATAATACGACACTGTACAATAGATAACAACCATCCAAACAAGTTGTTAGTGCTTTGGCACCAACCACTTAGCATAAAAGAACTTAATCATTAAAGCTTCTAAGCAAAAGATGGCACCATACGTCATAAGCTTTATTCTTAGTGCTACTCTGCGCCTACCATAAGTATTAGGGTTGACACTATGATCAACATATCTTAGAGAGTGCGCGGTTTGTTCACAATGGCACATCGTCCAAAAGTAAGATTGAGTTAACAAATCAACTAGAATAGAACCACAAAGTGCTAAACACTTTGAAACTTGTAAAGAATTTAACTAAATCCTTAAAGTATAAATCCTTAATGTATCACTTTGAAGCACAAGGAAAAGATCAAACAGATAGATTTATTGAAATCCATTAGCGAAAAAGCAATTAATTAAGAATCAACCTTTTTTATAAGGGAATTATTAAATTCAACCTACTGCATTATTTTAAATTTCCTCTTCGATATTTCAAGCATTAACAACTCCAAGACATAATCTAGTTCATATTTTAAATGAATAAACAATTGGGAATGTTATAGATTAAAAATATTATCTAAGGCATTTAATCAAACAAATGTAGGCAAATTTGTGAATATGATTATCCACATCATTGTACAATGCAGTAACTGTCAGATATGGATTTTAATGATAGACAATAACTTAATTCTACTTGCATGAAACCAATCCCAAAGGATGTCATAAGAATGGGAAAGATTTTAACAGAAAACACCAATCAAGGAGGCAAACGTGCAAGTCAAGATCCAAAGGCAAGAATCAAGGAGTAACAACTGCTGTGACCGCGCGTTCTATGAAAATTGAATATACGAATCAACCATTTACGGAAGGCATCAATCAATCAACATAAGGTGGTCAATCAATCAATATAGAAGATTAATCATGTGAATATTTGAATCAACCATTTACGGAAGGCATCAATCAACCAATGTAGAAGATCATTCATCTACACAGAAGATATTCTAAGAATATTCTTCTCAATGGATCGCAAGGAAAAGGAAATGAAGGAAGCAACGAAAGAAAAAGTCCATTCTATTTCTAGAATAAAATCATCTTCATTGATTATGAAAATCAACTCCCTTGGGTTGCCGTTCAATCATTACACTATCACGCCATGAAGAATGAAGACCAACTCGCCATATATATATTCTACAGAAGATGCCAAGGATGGACATACTTTGATCAAACCAATTTCAATCTCTTTGTTCTACTTCAAAAAAGCATTGTAGTCTGCTATAGATATTTTGTATAAGTAAGAAGAGACGAGAGACAGAAAAGAACACTGGTGAGGCATTGTATCGACTATAAGAGAGAAGAACAAAGTGACCAAAAGTTGTTGGTGTATAACAACATCAAATCATTTGTACTAAGCCACTTCATACATGAAAGAGATCACCATTGCAGCCCAAGGGGACTGACATAGGATTCACTCTGAATCCGAACCAGTATAAAACATTCAGTGTCATTTACTTTCTTATATTTAGTTTTGAAAAACCCAGTTGACTAGAACGCAAGTTAATCGACTACCACGCAAAAGAAAGAAAAATTACAATCCCCCCTCTTCCACTTTCAATTGGTATCAGAGCTAGTCTCACACTTTCTGCTTAACAACTTGTGAGAAAAGATCATGGAAAATCAAATAATTATTGGAGCACTCTTTCAAGAAAGAACGTTGCAAGTCAGTCTACCATATTTCAATGGACAACACTTTTCTCACTGAAAAATATGAATGGAAATTTATATAAAATCCTATGATGTCAAAGTATGGTGCGTTATCAAAAAGGAAAACTATCCACTACCAACAGCAGATCAACCACCCGCTGATCCTGAAGATATAGATGAATACACAGACGAAAAAATGGTGGTTGTTCAAGTTAATAATAAAGCACGAAACTTTCTCTATGATGCTATAAGTGAAGAAGAGTATGAGAAAAGTTTAAGCTGTGATACAGCTAAAGAAATGTGGGACGAACTGGAAGTCACTTATGAAGGAGCCAGCAAAGTAAAAGAAACTCGGATAAATATGTTGGTTCATGATTATGAACTCTTCCAGATGAAATAAGGAGAATCCATTGAGGAAATATTTTCAACATTCAGCAAAATTATTGGCGATCTAAAAGCCTTCGGTAAACCCTATTCAAATAGTAATCAAATTCAAACAATTCTAAGGAGTTTACCTACCATTTGGTAGAGAAAAATAGTCGCACTCGAATCTCAAGATCTAAACAAACTTTCATATGGTGAATTACGAGGAGATCTTATAGCATTTGAGAAAACCCATCTCAAGAAAACATATCAGGAAGAAAAGAAGAAAGCAGTTGCCTTCAAAACTACAACAGAAGGACCTGAAAATGATACTGATAGCAACCCAGAATCTCTTGAAGAAGAAATTACCATGGTATCAAGAAACATGGATGGATTGATGAGAAGGTATATAAACACAAGAAGGGGAAGGATGCCATCCAAGCGAACCAGGAAATACAATGAACAAGACAAGAATGATGGAAAGTGTTATGAGTGTGGAAGGTATGTGCATGTTCAAGCTGAATGCCCAGATCTTAAAAGAAAAGTATCCAAGGGATTCAATAAAAACAAATCCTTCAGAAGATGGAGTAATGAAGACAATTCAGAACACGAAGAAATAGCAAATATGTATTTCATGACCATCTTGGAAAACAACATGAACAAATACTCTGGTTGTTGGACTGATGAAGATGCATCAGACGATGAATGCAAGGAAGATACTGAGAATTGCTTCATGACACTAGGTGAAAGAAGCGAGGTAAGATCCTATAACTATGATAGATGTAATGAAATACAGGATAGTCTTGACCTTACCTTGAAGGAGTCTCAAAGAATGTTGAATGAACTAAGGAGACTCAATAGGGAAAAGAAGGACTGGGAACTTAAGCTTGAAGTCTGTGAAATATAAAAAGATGTACTTCAAGATGAAGTTCAGGAATTGCAAATGCAACTTAATGGCATGTGCAAGTCCACCAGTCACAGTTCTGTCAAATCTAACCATGCGACTTACAAGTCAACTGGAAAAAAGGACTGGCTAGAACTGAGTTCGCAAGTATTAACACAAGTTGGAGATCGAAAATTGGATCAACCCCTCTTTGTCATTACTGTAACAAAGTTGGTCATAAATACTCATTTTGTAGATTTCATAAATCAAATATTTCAGGGTGGATTTGGAAATACAAAAACAAACCTAATTCTAGTAAAACTGACCAACAAGGACCCAAGCAACTTGGGTACCTAAAAGAAGGTCATAATTTCTATTTTGCAGGAACACCATAGAAAGAATCACAAAGGAAAATTATATTTAGACTGTGCGTGTTCCAGTCACATGACGGGTGACAAAAATCTATTAAAAAAAGTCACAAAAATAAATGGAGGAAATGTCAAATTTGGAGATGATTCAAGAGAAAAGATAGTTGGTACTAGAACAGTTCCATTCAGCAATAATTGCGAAATTAGAGAGGTATATCTAGTGGATGGACTCAATTACAATCCTCTAAGTATAAGTCAACTTTGTGATTCGGGGTACGAAGTTAAATTCAAGAAAACAGGATGTGCTATTGAAGACGAGGCAGGTAAGATTATTCTCCCTGGTAAAAAGTATGGAAACGTCGACATTCTTGATGGCATTGAAAATATAGATATCCATATTTGTTTAGCATCCGTATATGATAATCCATGGCTCTGGCATAAAAAACTTGGTCATGCAAGCATGCATCTAATTGAAAAGCTCTCCAAGCATGATTTAGTTATTGGTCTTCCCAAGCTCATTGTTTCTAGAAATCATCTATGTGATGCATGTCAAATTGGTAAACAAACTAGAAACTCTTTAAAAATCAAGGACATTGTGTCTACTACCAAGCCTTTACAATCGCTTAATGTGGATATGTTTGGACCTACTAGAACTACCAGTATTGGAGGTAAATGATATACTTTTGTTATTGTTGATGATTACTCGTGTTTTATGTGGGTGATTTTCTTATCTCATAAAGATGAAGCATTGAAAAACTTAGAGATTTTCTGTAAAAGAATTGAACGAGAAAAGGGGCATAAAAAAACTTTGAGATTTTCTGTAAAATAATTGAACGAGAAAAGGGGCATCTTATAATAACTATTAAAAGTGATCACGGAGGAGAATTTAAAAGTAGAGCTTTTGAAGATTTCTGCAATGGTCAAGGATACACTCATAATTTCTCAGCACCTAGGTCACCACAGCAAAATGGAGTTGTTGAACATAAGAACAGAACTCTGCAAGATATGGAAAGAACCATGATACTAGAACATTCTCTCCCAAATTATTTATGGGAAGAAGCAGTTAGCACAGCTTGTCACATTCTCAACAAGTGTTTAATTTGACCTATTTTGAAGAAGACTCCATATGAATTATGGAAAGGTAAGAAACCCAATATTGGATAGTTTCATCCTTTTGGAAGAAAATACTTTGTCCACAACAATGGCAAGGACAATCTTGGTAAGTTTGACCTAAGGAGTGATGAAGGTATATTTCTCTGCTACTCGAATAACAATAGATCTTTTAGAATTTATAATAAGCGTACCCTATGCGTAGATGAATCAATTTATGTTATTTTTGATGATAATAAGTCTATGGCCGAGAAAGGAGATTTTACAGGTGATGAAGATATCAACAGAAATTAGCCAAAGATCAGTGAACAGAAGACTTCAATAGAGACTACTGACAATACGGCTGAAACCTCATAGTCGACTAATGAAGACATCAGTGAGTATGATCAACTTCAGAATGAGTCGACTAATCAACGTATGAAGTAGTACCTAACGAGTGGAGAAGCGAACCAGAATACCCTCAGAAGTTCATCATTGGAAATCCAACTGATGGAATGAAAACAAGTGGATCTTTAAATAAAAAGTCCAACAGCGCACTCATATCTCAAATAAAGCCAAAGAAAGTTGACGAAGCCTTGAAAGACTCAAGTTGGGTACAGGCCATGCAAGAAGAACTTGATCAATTTGATAAAAATCAAGTTTGGACATTGGTTCCCAAATCAGCAAATGCAACAATCATAGTAACCAAATGGGTATTCAAGAACAAACTGAATGAAGAAGGTAAAGTTATCCGAAACAAAGAACGACTAATTGCTCAGGGTTACTCTCAATAGGAAGGAGTCGACTATGATAAAACCTTCGCTCTGGTAGCACGGTTAGAATCAATTCGTATATTTTTAGCATATGATTCTTTTAAAGGATTTCAACTATTTCAAATGGATGTTAAAAATGTATTTTTAAATGGCTTCATTTATGAGGAGACTTATGTTAAACAACCTCCTAGTTTTAAAAACTCACAGTTTCCTTATCACGTGTTTAAGTTGACTAAGGCTCTCTATGGGCTAAAACAATCACCTAGAGCTTGGTATGAAAGACTAAGCTCATTTTTGGTTAGTCATAAATTTTCAAGAGGTAAGATTGACACCTCTTTTTATCAAAAGATCATCTTCTGTAAAGCTCATTATTCAAATTTAGGTTGATAATATTATATTTGGAAGTGCTAACCCTAATTTATGCAAGGAATTTTCACATCTCATGAAAAATGAGTTTTAAAGGAGCATGATGGGAGAATTAACTTTCTTCCTTGGACTCCAAATTCATCAATCCGATGAAAGGATCTTTATTTGTCAGACAAAGTACACATATGAGCTAATACAAAAATTCAGAATGGACAATGCCAAGGCAATTGGGATTCCCATGAGTCCAGCTATATCTCTTGACAAAGATGAACAAGTAAAATCAATAGATGAATCAAAATATCGTGGAATGATTGGATCTCTACTCTATTTAACTGCTAGTCATCCTGACATAATGTTTAGTGTATGGAGATGTGTCAGGTTCCAAGCAGCTCCAAAAGAGTCACATTTAATTGCCATGAAGCGAATTATTAGAATCCTTATTAGAACTACTTCACATGGATTATGCTATCCATGCCTTAGCAATTTTTAGCTTGAAGATTTTTCAGATGCAGACCATGCTAGTGATAAAGATGGCAGGAAAAGTACAAGTGGAACTTGTCAATTGCTTGACAAATGACTTATTTGCTGGAACAATAAGAAACAGAGATCAATTGCACTGTATACAACTGAAGATGAATAAATTACCACTGGGTAATGTTATGCTCAACTAATTTGGATGACTAGTCAATTAACTGATTATGATCTTTCATTTTAGCGTGTTAAAATTTTATGTGATAATTCTAGTTCTATATGTCTTTCAAAATATCATGTGCATCATTCTAGAGCAAAGCATATAGATATCAAGCATCATTCCATTAGAGACCATGTTCTTAAGGGCAACATTGAATTATCTTTTGTTAACACGGAATATCAATTAGCTGATATTTTCACTAAGATTCTTCTAGAGGATAGTTTTAAAATCCTTAGAGATTTACTTGGCATTATTACCTTTTCCAAATAAGGCTTTAATTTTTGTTTTACCTGAAATATTGCGTATCAAAATAAATTTTGGTAAAAATCTTCTATTAATGTGTTACTTTATTATTACTTCCTGTTGCATTAATTATGCGCCTCTATTTTCAGCCCTTCTTTTCGCCTTTTTGATTTACCGAGATGGAAACTGAATGAATCAGTCATGTCTATTGCCTTTCTCTGACCCGTCAATCATGTCTATTTAGTCACATCGCTTCATTCCTCTCTCCACCTCTATAAGTCTACCTCTCCTCTAAACTTCTTTGCATACTCCCTTCAATCATCCTCTACAATGGCTAAAGCCTCAAAAAATCTTTCCGTTTCCGCTCCCAAAAGTAACTAGTCCAAAGCAAAATCCCCTTCTCAACCATCAGAGCCAGTCACTATTGTCTCTGACCACTTTGAGGGTTTCTCGTCTTCTCAAGAAATCATCTCTGAAAATGCTCGAGCAGAACATGTATTAGGAGAGCGACCCATGGACGAAAGAGCAACAACGTACACTCCGAAGAAGGTAAAGATCGACCTGGACAGTGCACTGGAATCCGAACTAAACTATTGGGATTCTCCCAATAGAGATAAGTTCGTCTCCTTCAAAGGTAAGACAATCTCTCATGGAAGGATCATCAACTTGGAAGAGATGGAGGCGCTAAATTGCAAGGTAATAGACTTCTTCACTCTTCAAGGTTGGTAAAGTTTCTTTTCCCTAACTCCTCCAAAGGTCTATGAAGACTTAGTTCATATGTTCTATGCAAATCTTCACTCCTAGAAATCTGATAAAATTGAGTCACTCATGCTAGGCTGGTGTATTATTTTCGACTATTCTACTTTTGATACCCTTTTAAGTGTAAAAGTGTTGGTTATTCTACTTTGTTTAAGAACTCTTGGCCTGATGAGTTTGAAGTGTCGTTTGAACAAACCAAAGAATGTCTTGTTGATTCCCTGCCAAACCAATTAGGACCCAGTGAAATTAATTTTGAAACTCGTATTCTTGCCCACATTGTGGCCAAAACTATTCTTCCCAGAACTGGTTCCTGCACCACTCTGTCTCAAAGGGACACCTTTTTGGTCTACTGTCTTCTTACCAAGCACAAGGTGAAACTGTCTTCCTGGTAATAAATTTCATGATTGAATGTGTTGAAGATCCCTTAAGCCTACCATATGGGACATTCATTACTCACCTTCTCTAGTACTTCAATATCCCTCTTTCCAACAGCTATAACAATAGGGCTATAACAATAGGGCATTTGTCGGTATGTGATATGTCGTTGTGGATGGTACTAGGGTAAAGAAGCAGGATGTTGAAGCCAAAGTGATACCATCCAGTTCCAAGGTAAAAGTTGATACCCCTCAGGCTCCCATCAATAATCTAGAGCTGCTTGAAACAATAACTGCACTTGATGACAAATTGACTGTCGTCAAAGAACTGATGCTAGCTACTCAGACCTAATTTGGAGATATCTATGCAATTGCAAAGTAAAGGGGTTTTAACGTGTCCAAATTAAGAGTTATGGTGTTGAAAATCGCAGAAAAAGCAGTGACATATTTCAAGGAAGTGCATGATCGAGTGGATGGAGTCTCAGTCACAATGAACGCTAGTTTTGATCACCTCAAAGAAGCTATCTGCAACACCCTTACCTATTTCCTCCATCGTTAATCTGTGTTGGCTATTTAGACAATTTCTTTTGATCTTTCTAGATAATTTTCTTTTGCATGTTTATTTTGGATACTTTGTGGATGCCTATAATTAAGCATATTGCCTGCTAATCTTATCAGCTGGTAGTTAATCTTCCTTAGCAATCATTTTTATTGATGCCAAAGGTTGAGAAGTAGAATACATTTCACTAACTTTGTAGGATGCAGGATTTATAGTCGACTAATTGAGAAAAAGTCAAATAGTATACTAACTTGCAGGATACGGCTCAGTCAACCTAGTAAAATCAACTACTGGCATCTGAATGATGGGGAGTCAACTCCAAGTACTCAACTTACCTCAAACTAAGTTGAGGGGGAGTTGACTAGAACATGAAATTAAAATGAATTAAGTTTTTTTTGTCATCATCAGAAAGGGGGAGATTGTTAGATATGAATTTTAATGATAGACAATAACTTAATTCTACTTGCACGAAACCAATCCCAAAGGATATCATGAGAATGGGATAGATTCTACATAAATAAAGGAGGCAAATGTGTAAGTCAAGATCCAAAGGCAAGAATCAAGGAGTACAACCGTTGTGACAACGCGTTCTATGGAAACTGGATATTCGAATCAACCATTTACGGAAGGCATCAATCAATCAACATAAGATGATCAATCAATCAATATAGAAGATCAATCATGTGGATATTCGAATCAACTATATAAGGAAGACATCAATCAATCAATGTAGAAGATCAATCATCTACGTAGAAGATCTTCTGAGAATATTCTTCTCAACGACTCGCAAGGAAAAGGAAATCAAGGAAGCAACGAAAGGAAAAGTCAATTCTATTTCTGAAATAAAATCATCTTGATTGATTCTGAAAATCAACTCCATTGGGTTGTCGTTCAATTATTACACTATCACGCCGTGAAGAATGGAGACCAACTCGCCATATATATTCTACAGAAGATGCCAAGGATGGACATACTTTGATAAAACCAATTTCAATATCATTGTTCTATTTGAAACATGCACTGTAGTCTGCTATAGATTTCCTGATAACTAAGAATAGATGAGAGAGAGAGAGAAAAAATAATACTAGTGAGGCATTGTATCGATTATAAGAGAGAAGAACAAAGTGACCAAACATTGTTGGTGTATAACAACATCAACCCATTTGTACTAAGCCATTTCATACTTGAAAGAGGTCACCCTTGCAACCCAAAGGGATTAGATATAGGATTCACTCTGAATCCGAACTAGTATAAAACATTCTGTGTCATTTACTTTCTGCTTTCTTTTATTTAGATTTGAAAAGTCCAGTCGACTAGAATGCAAGTTAGTCGATGTCACTACCCAAAATCCGACTTTTTATGATGGCACCTAACCCAGCCGTTAGGTAAGCCACTTAAGCATTAACCAATTCCAATAACAATTAATAAAGTAATTTAAGTAAAGAAATATCTAAATCTTATACATTCCCCAAGCACAAGTAGTACAAATCATGAGCTTCTAAGAGTGGAGTATACAAAGCTGGTATGAAGTAAATACATGATCTGTTCGAAAAGTACATAAACAGAGTTTTATGAATCTAAAGCTACCGTGAACAAGAGGCAGAAACAACCGGAACGCAGGTACATCTTTAGATCCAGCTCCCAACGAACACAGCAACATCAGCAGCCAACATCTGCATGCAAGGTGCATAAGTGTAGTATGAGTACAACCGACCCCATGTACTCAATAAATAACAAACCTAACCTTAGGTTGAAAGTAGTGACAAGCTTGTACCAAGGTCAAAGTCCCACTTCAATAAACAATCATAGTTCATAACAATATAAAACAAGTAATACCAGAAGTAACTCAGAAATAAAATGCTCAACAAAATCATGATTTCTGAAAAATAGTTCTCTCTTTCAAGTATATCAGTGAAAAACTCAAATCGTTTTCCGTTGTTGCCAAAAATATGGGTAAGTTTGAAAATCGTAATTTTTCCAAAATCGTTTAAATGATAATTAAGATGTCTCATTTTCTTTCCACATTACAAGTGTAAAACAAATGCATCACTATGACCATATGCCAATATGTGTAAGAAGTCATGAATGGTGTGATATCGTACAACATGAGGAAAAATATATCTCTATGTATGTATGTCATGCGTGCATGTCAATGAAATGTATCTCAGAGATGAACTCATGTACTACCACTCTCAGAGGACTTAATCTCACTATCTCACACATTTCACTCATCATGCTCAATCACTCGGTACTATATATGGCCAATCCGGCCCGGGAAAGATCCATCCCGGAATATACACATCAACTGATCATCAGTAACTCAGTATTGAGTAGGGTCAATCCATCCCATGGAGAAGATCCATATCCAGGTATATAATGCTTCGGATAAGATCCATGTTCAAGGAAGATCCACCCCTCAATAATATCAACCGCGCTCACTGGGGGTGTGTGGAGACTCTGGAGGGACTCCTTCAGCCCAAACGCTATCATAAATCAGTATCAATCAGGCCCTCGGCCTCACTCAGTCATCAATCTATCTAGTCTCTCTCTCTCTCATTGGCTCACAATGTCAATTAAATAGACCGAAAATGATGATATGATGTATCAATAAATAACAATAGAGACTGAGATTTGATATGCATATGAATGTATATGCCGGAGTATGTAATGCAATGAAAGTGGATAACTTAACAGCAGAAATGACCTCAGTGGATCCCAACAGGATAAACATGTAGTAAAAACATAGTTTATAGCATGAATCTCATTTTGATAACTCTAGTACGTAGAGATTTTATGATTTCAGACAAGTTCAGATAACTACACAGTACCACACGGTGCACGCCCACACGTCCGTCACCTAGCATGTGCGTCACCTCAACCCCAAATACATAACACGTATAATCAGGGTTCATACCCTCAGCTCTCAAATAAGAAGAGTTACTTACCTCGACCAAGACGAATCCAATGCCGAGCAAGATAAACAATGCTCCAGAAATCCCATTCAGCGCGTATCAACTTCTGAACGGCTCGAATTTAGCCATAATTAAATTTGATTCAGTCCACACAATATATAGGAATTAATTCCATATCAAAATACTAATATTTTCCCACAAAATTCAAAATTACATCGGAATCCGACAAAACTCACAAAATCCGACAACCCATCCAATTACAAGTCCAACCATACTAATTTCATTCAATTCCGACTCTAAATCGACGTTCAAAACCTAAACATTTATATTATAAAACGTTAGGCCAACATCCCCAATTTCCTCTTTAAATTCATCAACTAATTGCTAAAAATGAAGATGGATTCATGGAATATAGTCACAAGGGAGTCAAGAAGACTTACCGCTAATTGTGTGGAAATATTTCTCTCCAAAATCGTCCAAACCGAGCTCCAAAATGTCCAAAATGAGAAAAATCTCGGAAACCTTTATTTTTGACACTGCCCAGGCATTTCCACACTTGCGGTGCTGGGCTCGTACCTGCGCATCCGCTTTTGCAGAAAGAATTGCGCTTCTGCGGATTTCCCTTGCCCAACGAGCCTCCGCATCTAAGATGCCAAGGACCGCATCTACGGTCGCGCTTTTTCGCAATAGGCTTCGCACCTGTGAGTTTATTGTCGCTTCTGTGACCATCGCACCTGCGAGCCCCTTTCCGCAGGTGCGATCACACTAGAACCAACAAATCTTCAGCAACTCTTCAACTTCGAACCTTGGTCCGTTAAAAACTCGAAATCAACCCGAGGTTCCCGGGACCTCAACCAAACATACCAATAAGTTTTATATCCCAATACGAACTTAGTTGAACTCTCAAACAACTTCAAAAATACGAACTACACACGGATTCAAGCCTAATGAACATTAAAATTTCCAAATTCTACAAACGGTGCCGAAACCTATCAAATCACGTCCGATTGACCTCAAAGTTTGCACATAAGTCACATTCCTAGTAGTATATTTTGCTTTAAAAAAAAAAGAAAGAAAGAAAAATAAAGCAAAATCAAAGAATGGGGAAAAGAAATTACCATAGATATGAAGAGGAATTACCATAGAAAATTATGCTACTGGAGTTGTGATTTGGTTGGTGATGTTTACGAGTATGCAGTTTTCGAAATGTGTTATTTCTGGGATTTAGAGTTCAACCTATTTGATTGTCAATAAGCCCCGTTGATGCTTTGGAAATTCCATTAGTTGCTGGCAAGATAATCTTCTTCTCCTTAAAGTTTGTGCACCCTTATAGATTGCTCCAAACAACATTATTTTAATTTTATACCTGCTTGAGAATGTAGATGCTTGAATATTAATTACAATTATTTCAGTCTCTTGTGATTTTTACACTGCATCTTGCTTATGGTGCATCTACAGAATTCTACTTCATAACTAAGGAATTAGAACTATGCTGCCGAAATTATTTAGCACTTGTAGAGTTGAAATATCATATATAAATCATATGGTATGTAAATGCACAATGTCTTTCATTTTGCATGAACATGTATAGTGGGCTGAAGCCTCAATATTATACAAGTTTTTAGTCAGATAGGAATGAAGATGGATCATATGTTAATGAGGCGGCAAAAGAGATATGTGTAAGTTTTTAATTTCTTCCATCAAATTTGCAATCATTTAGTACCTAGTATCAGTGATTGGTTCTAAAATATGTTGTAACAAGCAATATGCGGGTGTATGTCTTTTCTCTGATTTCTTGATCTGCGACTGATGATAGGCAGCACATTATAGGCGTTATATCAAGTTCTTGACTTAACCTTGATTAACTCTTTTTTTTTCTCCTACTTGGTTTTCACCCTTTAATTTATCAAATGATAATATAACTTTTTTCTCTTTTGTTTATTCAAGCATTGTGAAGTTGAAAATAAGTCTCCGCGAGATGTTCCTGGATCTGTTGCATTTTGAGTTCCCGATCATGTTGAGTGCTTTGTTTCTAAGTTGTGAATCTGTTGGTACTTTTTTTTTCCAGTTTGTTGTTGCTGCATTACTTTACTTGATTGTTGTTTTTTGGTTAAGAATGTAAAATTATTACGTTGGAACTGGACAGATATTCTTCTGTTCCTTAGCAGTTCTTTATTGTTGTAATTCCTATAAAAGAAAAAGATATTCTTCTTCTCTTATTTTTCTTTTTTAATAACTTATCAATCACTGATTGAAGGTAGGACACTAACTTTTGGTGTGTAATGTATTTAGGAAAATATTGAACTAGCATTGAGCCAAAGCACCGTGGATTAGTATGAAGTTTCGTCAAATGATGTCGTTGGTAAGGTGCTGGGAAAAGAGCACTCTGGAAGTGTAAGGTGCTTGGGATTAGGAGCTGTTCCTGGCAGAGCTTTTAGACGAGCAAGACCTCTTTATAGTGATTTAAATGCTTCAAGTTACATTGATGGTTCATGTTCTTCCCAATACCAAGAAAAGTACAATCAAATGTTCAATGCTCACAATCAAAGCCAAGAGAACTATATAGAATTGATGAATGCTAACACCCAAATAATATATACTTTTAAGGCGTATATGATAATGAAATAAGGGAGGACACCTGAAGAATTTGCAAGGATCTTTGTTTCTCCTCCTCAATCAACGGTAAGAAAAGTTCATAACTTTCTTATTTAATTTTGAAAGTATGATTGATCAGTCCAAATGTGACTCTGAATTGAGAAAGAAGAAAACTTTTCTGCTATGTGGTGTTTGACACTTTTTCTCACTTTCTTCACTCCTATATCTACACATGCATTCTCATTTTGTTCTCAGTGTGCTTTGTTTCCCACTTTCAGCTTGTGCTTAGCTGCTGCTCTCTCCAAATCTTAAGTTTTTGTGAGGTTTTGATTTAAAGTGTTGAGATACCTTTACTTTCAACAATACTATGTATTTGGATCATAGAAGTTACTAATACTTGACTAAAGCTAAGTGATTATTAATTAGGATATTGTTGAGGTACTATTCGTTAATTATATTTTTTTTGATTTTTTTGTAGCCATGTGATGCGGCTAGAGGAATGTAACAACCCGACTTTTTATTTTAAGAATTAACGCCTCGTTTAGTGACTTAAGGTCACGAGCAGTTTGCAATATGTATTATGAACCGTGGGTGTGGTCAAGTTTGAATTACTGAAGATTTAGAATTAAATTAAAAGTTTAAATGGAACGAGTTGACCAGAGAGTTAATTTTTGTGCAAAATAAATCCAGAATGAAATTTTGATAATATCAATAGCTCCGTATGGTAATTTTGGACTTAGGAGCGTGTCCAAAAAGTTATTTGGAGGTCCGTAGTGAAATTAGGCTTGAAATGCCGAAAGTTGAATTTTTGAGAAGTTTGATCGGGGGGTTGATTTTTTGATATCGAGATCGGAAGCTGATTATGGAAATTGGAATAGGTCTGTTATGTCATTTTTGATGTGTGTGCAAAATTTGAAGTCATTCCGAATTGATTTGATGTGTTTCGGCACAAGATATAGAATTTGAAAGTTCAAAGTTCATAGATTTTGATTTGAGGTGTGATTCGTCGTTTTGATATTGTTTGACGTGATTTGAGAATTCAACTAAGTTAATATGATATTTTAGGACTGGCTGGTATGTTTGGTTGAGTTCTCGGGGGCCTCGGGTGTGTTTCGGATGGGCCACGAGTCATTTCCTCCTATTTTGAACTGTTATTTTCTGTCATCTGATGTTTTTCTTTGCGATCGCGAAGTGACTTTCATGTTCGTGTAGTGTTCTGCTGATCCACCTAATATTCCTTCTTCGTGTTCGCGTTCAAGCTCTCGCAATCACAAAGGTCTGCCCTTTCCCTCCTTCGCATTCGCGTAATAGATACCAGGCACTGGGTACTAGTGACCATTTACCCTTCGCGCTTGCGTGTCCCCTTGTGCGTTCGTGAAGGTTCCTGTCCTTATTCTACACGTTCGCGGCCCTTTGCTCGTGTTCGAGTAGGTCATTCATGAGCCATTAGATGTTTCCTTTCGCGTTCGCGAGCGACCCATCGCGTTCGCAAAGCACATTTTGGCATCCTTCAGTTTTCTTCTTCGCGAACGCGATCAGTCTTCCGCTGTAATGACCCGGCCGGTCATTTTGAGCTATAGCGCGTCATTCAGCGGTTTGAGGCCATGCGAAACTTCACTTCAGGTATTATCACTTGTACGTGTAGTTGGAATTGAGATTCAGGGAGTTCAGAGTTGATTTGGAAGAATTGACTAAGGTTGGATTTTTGAGTAAATGATCTCAGAATCGGGATTTAAAGGTTCCAGCAGGTTCGTATGATGATTTTGGACTTGGGCGTATGTCCGGGTCGAATTTTGGATGATCCGGGAGCGTTTCGGCACCTATTTTGGAAGTTAGCATTTTGGAAGAATTCCATAAATTTGTGTTGAAGTGCATTTCAATGTTATCGATGTTCGTTTGGAATTTCGAGTATGAGAATAGCTCCGTACGGTGATTCTGGTATTGGGAGCGCGTCCGGAAGTGTATTTGGAGGTAAGTAGGTCATTTTGGAGTCGTCTGGCGAAAGTTAGGAATTTGAAGGTTTTTGAGAAGTTTGACCGGAAGTGGATTTTTTGATATCAGGGTCGGATTCCGATTTTGGAAGTTGGAATAGGTCCGTAAGGTCGAACGTAACTGGTGTGCCAAATTTGAGGTCAATCAGACGTGATTTGATGGGTATCGGCATTGACTATAGAAGTTTGAAGTTCTAAAGTTCATTAAGCTTGAATTGGGGTGCGATTCATGATTTCGATGTTGTTGGGTGTGATTTGAGGCCTCGAGCATGTCCGTGTTATGTTATTAGACTGGTTGGTGTGATTGGACAGGGTCCCGGGGGCCTCGGGTGGATTCCGGGTGGTTAACGGATCGAATTTGAATTTGAGGAAGAGCTGAAGCAGTTGGGCATCTTGTGTAACCGCACCTTCGTGAAGAGGGCTGCATGTGCGGGAGATGGTTCGCAGAAGCGGAAGGAGACAAGGCTACTGAGAACCGCAGAAGCAGAAGGAATTTGTGCACTTGCAATGGCGCAGGTGCGATATCAGTAGTTTAGAACGGGACTTGGCCTTAGGATGCGCAGAAGCGGCCTAAGAGTCGCAGGTGCGAAAATGTCGCTGGGCAGTGGGGTTTCTTTAAAACGGGACTTGGCCCATTTTTTCTCCCATTTTCATTTGGTTTGGGCGATTTTGAAAAGCTTCAAGGGGAGATTTTCAGCAAGAAACTCAAGATAAGTGATTCTCACTTATTATAAATTAAATGCATGGTTTGTATAAGGATTTAAACATGAAAATAAGTATAAATTGTGGGGTTTTTGGTAGAAGACCTAGAATTTGGTATTTTTGGATTTTGACCACGGATTTGGGCATGGAACTGGGAATAAATCATATATTTGAGTTCATAAGGTTATGGGTAATGATTAACTTCGCAAAGTTTGTGAATTCGGGCACGTCGGTCCGAGGAAGATTTTATCGACTTTTCGATTGGGGTTAGAAATTATTATAAATCAGATTATATTGAGTATTTTAGTATATATTAATGGATTTGCATAATTATAGGCTGGTGTTGGAATGTGGTGCATCGATTCAAGTTGTTTGAAGGGCTCGAAAGCCGGTTATGGAACTTCGGAGCAAGGTAAGTCTCGTTTCTAACGTTATAAGAGGGAATTAACCCCATAGGTGAAATAAATTAATATATGCTTCTAATTATGGGGGCTACGTACGCACTAGGTGACGAGAATCCGTATGTAGCTACTAGTTATGCCTATGTCCGGGTAGTCTAGATTTACATCATGCCTTGTTGACATTGCTGTCAATTTATGCTATTGTTTGCCTTGAGAAGAAACAAGATTGCGGTTGAGTAGTAATTGTCTTGAAAGAATGAAAATTTGAAGAATTTAAGATTTAAAAGGTTTCATTTAAACTTCGAAAAGAATTGAGTAATATTATAATAGCTTAAGAAATCTATGTATAACCGCGTCGCAGGTATGATTCGCGAGCGGGGTAATTTTCTTAAAGACGTTTCAAGTTGAATTTCCATTATTTTAAAAAGAACCAAGAAAGAAATATGATTTAAATGTTAAACTTATATTCGGCCGTGTCGCAGGTATGATTCGCGAGTGGGGTATTTCCTTAAATTTATATTTTACCGCGTCGCATGTATGATTCACGAGCGGGGACCGCGTCGTATGTATGATTAGTGAGTGGGGACCGTGTCGCATGTTTGATTCGCGACCGGAAAAATTTATAGATGCATCTATGGTTCGTGCCGTTCTACCCTCGACAGTGCACAATTTATTTTTATTATTGGATCGGACCGTACGACCTCGGCATGACTTGCGCATGATTGTATTAATTGCTTCGGAAATTATAATAAATGATATTGCCTCATTGGCCTGAGATATAAATTGTTAAAATCATGAAAAATGAATTTGGGAAAAAACTTCTTGTTAACAAAAGAATTGTTTACTTACTTCATGATGTCGGGATTACAGCCTTTTTACGTGATCCATGCTTAATCATATCATTGGTATATTAATTATAGCCCATAGTAAATGTCCGAGTCGACCCCTCGTCACTACTTCTTCGAGGTTAGGCGGGATGCTTACTGTGTACGTACTCATGCTATACTTGCTACATATTTTTGTGTAGGTACACATATGTTTAGCGGCATTATGGGCGCAGAGGCACGATTATGGCGGGGACTTAGGTGAGCTGCATTCTATAGGGCGATCCCAACCAACAGAGTCTCCATTAGAGTACTTACATTTTTCCTATCCAATTTGTATTCCCAGACAGCTGTTGTATTTTATTCTACATTCCTAGTTAATTCTTATGCACTTATGACACCGGGTTTTGGGAGGATTATGGGTTGTGCTGTATTGGAAGTTTTAAAGATATTATTATGTGTTTTTGTAAACTTCATCTTTTACTATTTAAATTGAATGAAAATATGATTTCAAAAGTAACAAAAATGAGAACCCATTTAAGTATTCATTGTTGGCTTTCCTGATAGTGGTGTCCGGCGCCATCACGACCTTTATGGATTTTGGGTTGTGACATCCGCGTTCGCGATGCTTTAATGCCAGGGCAGAAACATAAGTTCTAATCAGTGAATTAATTTGGAAAATTATGAAACCCTCTTGGTTTAATTTAATATTTGGAGGTCGATTTGTTATTGGAATTTAATAAAATTGGTATGGTTGAACTCGTATCGGAATGGGTGTTCGAATTTCATGAAATTCATGTCGGGTTCCGAGAGGCGAGTCCCGCGTTGAATTTTGTTGTCTTTTTGGAATAAAAATTTAAGTCGACGTATTATTATCCGAAAATATGATGATTTGACTTTCTGCACGAGGTTCCGGGAAAATATGATGATTTGATTATGGGCACAGAGTGCCGTGATAATATGTAAAGGACTGAGACCCGTATTTTTATGTTTATGAAATGAGGTGTCACATGTTGACTTTTAATTGAAAGAATTAAATTCAAGATATTTATTTGGAAGTATTTTTATTCAAAAAGTAGTATTTGAAGGATATTTATTTGAGAAAATTATATTTAAAAGAGAGTTATTTAGAAGAATTATATGTGAAAGATATTTATTTGAAGAACTTGGTTTAATTGGGTGTACTTGTATTTATTATTTGTTGAGTAATATTAATAGTGTTCTTGTTGCCATGCCGGGCATATCACTGGTAGATTTGTGTTGCCCTTATTATTATTATTATTATTATTATTATTATTATTATTATTATTTGTTTCCTATTATATTGTATACTATATTGCACAGGTAATTAGACTAGTGAGTGTCTTGACTGTACCTCATCTCTACTCCATTAAGGTTAGTCTTGATACTTACTGGGTACCGACCGTGGTGTACTCATACTACACTTCTGCACATTTTTGTGCAGAGCCAGGTATTGGAGCTATTGGACTCGGACAGAGTTAAAGTGTGATTGCAAGTATTCAAGGTAGAGCTGCTTGGTCGTCGCAGTCCCTTAAAGTCTTTTCATTTTATTGTACTATTAATTATTAATCAAACAGTATTGAGTATTCGATCCTTGAGATCATTCCATGTATTCAGTTAGAATTCGTGACTTGGAACTACCAGTCTTGGGAGGTTGTTTGTAATTATTTCCGCTGTTAGTTTCGACATTTGTATTAAATGATATATGTTAAAAAAATGGCTTCGAAAAGTAATGAAAATTGGCTTACTTAGTCTTAGACACTAAGTGCCATCACAACACCTGTGGTGGAATTTTGGGTCGTGACACGTATCCATTTCACCCATGGATGTAAGAAGATCATCCCGTGGAAATAATCTTAACGACAACCATTGAAGTTTGCAAATGTATCGTCCTCGATTCAATAGTCATAGTAGATCTTTTGTCCATAATATTTGGAGTAGATATTCTGTTTAAAGTTAGTTTTAAGACTAACTATAATACTGACGTTTTGTGTTTAATGGATGGAGGAGTTGTGTTTAAACCAAGTTTTTGAGACTAATGATAATTTACTTTAATATATTTTATGGTTTATTAATATATTGATGTTACTTGATTCTAGTAAGCAATTTATATAATCTATTGATGCTTCATTATATTAACATAATTGAAATCGGATTAGTTATGGGTAACAATTGCCCAAAAACAAAAAATCAATGAATAGCGGAGGTTATAACTGCCGTAATTTAATGAATAATAATATTATGTTAAAACTTGCGGGAGTTAAATAAGAATATTGTAGGGGTTTTCACTACCACTAATTTTTTATAAGTGGGCTCTTAAAAAGTCAAACTATCGAATTGCGGAGCTTAGATCGACGCTAAATACCCACCGCTATATGATAACGACGGTCTCCCAAAAAAACCCCGCAAATTGATTGCGGCGAATATTATTGCGGGGGTTTTGGAAACCGCCGTAACAACATATTGCAGAGGTTTCTGACCGCCGCAATATGTAAATAAAACCTCCGCAAATTTAGCATTTTTTTGTAGTGTAAATTCCATATAATAAATATTTTTATTCATAAATTATTTTTAAAAATTATATAAATATGATGTCTGGTTAGTTTGTATCGGTTTGACTTTTTTGAGTTAAAACCAAACCAAGCCAAATATGATTGGGAGGTTTTTCAATACAAACAAAACCACAATAGAATGTTTTTTCTTCTATTTGACTTGGATTATCGGTTTGGTGCGATTTATCGGGTTTCTTTGTACATACTTGTCGAAAAGGATTGTATATTCTCTCCTTTATACTTTCGGTCCACCATTGCACCTGGCATTATTAAACTGCTGCAAAAATACCTATATTCAGTAAGGGCCCTCAATGGTTAATACCATCCAACGGGGCCTAATATTTCACTTAGTTAGACACCACATGGCATGCATGCCACCTCGTTGCCCTAATCACATTTAACCCCCTCCCATGCTTTTCCACCATCGCCACCTCCCTTTTCACCCGCTCATCACCACCACCATCGTCTTTTTGCTAGTTTCTTCTTTGTCAATTGGTAGAAAAAATCTTTATTGGAAATTAACCTTTGACACTAGCCCTCATGAAACAAAGCAAAATTAAGGAAGAATACCAGTTTTCTTCACTTCAGGTTTTGCAAATGTATGAAGAGACTGTAATGACCGGCCGGTCATTTTGAGTATTATAACCCCATTCTCCCATTTACTGCTCCATTTATGCTTTACAGTTATTTTATGACTTACCGGGTTAGTTGGTTCGGGTTCGGTGAGTGAAATGAGACTCTTAGTCTCTTAAGAGAAAACTTAAGTTGGAAAAGATGGTTGGATATTGAATTATGTGTAAACAACCTCGGAATTGAATTTTGATGATTCCAATAGCTCCGCATGGTGATTCTAGTCGTTGGAGCATGTCCGAATGTGGATTTGGAGGTTGTAGGTCATTTCGGGGTTATTTGGCGAATGTTGGAAATTATACGATGATTATCTGGCCTGGCCTCCCCCTCTAGGGCTACCTCGACCTCCCCGACCTCCACCTTGAGCTGGCTGAGGAGGTGGGGTGGCAACTGGGGCTGGAAGAATGGCCGAAGGACCTGGTGGAGCACGTGGAGGCTGATAAGTCTGTGAAGGTGCACCCCTCCTGGCTCTGGGGTAATCTCTAACCATGTGACGAGTGTCACCATACTCAAAACAACCCCTCGGAGGATGCGACAGATGAGACTGACTCGGTCCTGGCATGCTTGACTGGCCGTTAATAGCACCTCGATTACGAGGCATACTAGATACTGGCGGTGCATAATAGGGCTCCTGAGGTCTAGGAGGAGCTGGAACACCGCTGGCTGCTGGAAGAGCTGAATGAACATGGAGACTCACAAAACCCCTACCATAGCGTGTTGCTGGTGCACAAGCTCCTGAATAATGACCAGTCTCTCGAGACCTCTTGGCCTCACTCTCCTCTCCATCCCGGGCGAACATGTCCTCCACTCTCTGGCAATACTCACTGCCTACTGATAAGTGATGTCCATCCCCAACTCCCTGGCCATACTTGTCCGAATACTGGTGTGGAATTCCTCAATGAAGCGACAAACCCTCTCTCTGACTGTAGCAACCAGAGTCGGTGCATGGCGAGCTAACTCACTGAAACAGACTGCATACTCCGACACAGTCATAGGACCCTGACGCAACTGCTCAAACTCTGCGCACCAAGCATCCCTGAGGCTCTGAGGAACATACTCATGCAAGAACATACCAAGTGAGTGAGGCTTCCTCGTCCGGACTACTCAGCTCATAGGCACGCCACAACTGATATGTTGCTCCCCTCAGCTGGAAAGCGTTTAAAGAAACCCCACTCATCTCCATAATGCTCATAGTGCGGAGAATACGATGACACTCCTCAAGAAAACCCAAAGCATCATCTGAAGCTAGTCCGCTGAAAGTAGGTGGGTGGTACTTCTTGTACCTCTCAAGTCTGAGCTGCTCTACCTCAGAAGCAGCTATCCTGGTCTCATGCTGAACCGGAGCCACTGGGGCATAGGAATATACTTTGTGGCCTTATCAACATGGACCCTCTGCTTAGGAGTGTGGGCTGCGGGAGTCTGTGCCCCTTCCCCGGCCTGAGATGTAGAGGAAGCTATCGGAAATAGGCCAGCCTAAGCTAGAGTGCTGAACATGCTCATGAACTGAGCTAAAGTCTCCTGGAGGGCTGGAGTAACAATAGGGATCTCCAGTGCTGGCCCTCCAACTGGAGCTGCTAGGGGCTCCTCTTACGCCGCTCTCACAGGTGCTCGGGCTGCACCGCGTGGTCGTCCTCTACCCCGACCCTGGCCTCTGGCGGCTCTGGCAGGGGGCTCGGGTGCCTGTCGTCGGTCCTCTCAGTACGGGTCCTCACCATATGTGAGAAAGAATAGAATAGATTTTTAGAATTTTGATAACAATAATTCGCACGACAAGGAAATCAAAGGAATATGATTGTTCTTAACAGTTACATAGCCTCCCGAAGATAAGTATGAATGTCTCTGCACCGATCTATGAGACTCTAATAACACAGCTTGTGACTCGCGACTCCTATGTACCTAGTGCTCTGATACCAACTTGTCACGACCTAAATTAACCCTCCATAAGGTGTTGTGATGGCACCTAGTCTTTACGACTAGGTAAGCCTAATATTACGAATAATGTAAAGAAACACAACATTTTAAAGATAAATAGAATATTGCGAGTAGCCAAGAGTAGTACCGCTCGGCATATACAAAATAATTTCCTAAGACCCGGAATATCACTAAGTCACAAGCTGCTATAATCTATGTAGCTATATACAAAAGTCTGAAGATAATATAGAAAGTATCTAGGTGAGGGAGTAGAAGGGGACTCCGACGATCTGAGGACGCAAGAAGAAGTACCTTCAAGTCTCCTAAACCAAGTAGCTCGCACTAACCCCGAAGCTCATAGCTCACACCTGGATCTGCACACGAAAACATGCGCAGGAAAGGGCATGAGTACACCACAATGGTACCCAGTAAGTGCTAAACCTAAACCTCGGTCGAGTAGTGACGAGCTCGAGTCAAGGCCCTAACGGAGTAAATATAATAAATTAAACAGTAAAAGATATAAGTAAAACTTTTGATAACACTGTTAAAGAAATTCTCGAAAATTTAACAGTTAAGGGACCCCTCGGCTTAGACCAAGGTAAACATAATGGGAAAATCTCTCGGGATACCGTCCTGTAGTTCCGAAAGAATATGCAGTACATGGGGGGATCTCTCGAAATATGTCTGTAGTCCGAAAGTAAATATGCAGTGATGGGGGATCTCCCGGAATACGCATGTTGTCCCCAAGTAAATATGCAGTGCGGGGGGATCTCCCAGAATACGTCTGTAGTCCCAAAATAAATATGCAAGATAGGGAGATCTACCGGAATACGTCCATAGCCCCAATTTAAATATGCAACGTAAGATGAAATGGCAAGTATGGCATCGAGTCATACAGTTTATACTGAATACAAATAAGGATAGTAGGGACTTAACTAAGCATGGCGCACAAAATGTCAAATAGGAAGTTAAACCACGTAAGCATGCTTCTCTAGTCTAAGCTAAACAATTAAACGTATTAGTGCAATTTAATAAGGGGAAAAAAGTTTATGATTTAGAAAAGAAAAACGGGATTTTTCCAATAATAGCCAGTGTACGTACTCGTCACCTCACGTACACGGTTCCCACACATCAATTAATATCAAGCACCCTAAGGGGAAAGTCCCCAACCCAAGATTATGCAAGCCACTTACCTCGAACCGCTCAAATCAACTCAATATCACGTTTTTGCCACGAGTATCCGACTCCAAATGCCCCAAATCTATTCACATTAATTGCATAATATAAATATAACTACAAGTAACTAATTTAGCTAATTAATTCGAAGCTAAAGCGTGAAATTAGGAAAAATGCACAAAAAGCCTCCCCGGGCCCACATCTCAGAATCGGGTAAAAATTATAATTTATGAACACCCATTCAGTCACGAGTTCACTCGAACAAAAATCATCTAAATCCGACATCAAATTCCCATTCAAATCTCATATTTTCAATTGGGGAACCTTTTACCCGATTTCCAAACTTCTACCCTCAAATTCCTTAATTACACGATGAAAAAAATAATAGATTAATGTATTATGATCAAAATAGAGTTAGAATTAGTTACCCAATAGTTCTACCTCAAAATCCCTCAAGAAATTGTCTCCCACCGAGCTCTAAATCGAATATTGTTTTATGAAATTTCAAACCCTCGAAATTCTCTTTTTCTGCCTAGCGATATTCGCATCTGCGCTCATGGGGGCGCATATGCGGTCCCGCACCTGCGGAAAAATCATCGCAGGTGTGAAGGTCACTAATCCGGGCCGGGGCCGCATCTGCGGGCATTTTTCGCACCTGAGGATAGTAGTCCAAACGGCGCATCTGCACATTTCATTAAAATAGCTAGTCTCCGCACCTGCGCCCACGCTTCGCACCTGCGGGCACGCAGGTGCGGTCAAACTTTTGAACCAGCGCTCCATCACCAGCCCCACCAGTTCCGCTTCTGCACACTCCCTCCGTACCTGCAGCCTCTTTTCCGCAGGTGCAAAACACAAGAACCAGCAAAGGCACCAGATCTTTCCTATGTCCAAATTCATTCTCTTAAGCATCCGAAACACACCCAAGTCCCCCGGGACCTTAAACAAATATACCAACCAATGCTAAAACACCGTACAAACTTATTCGATCCTTCAAACCACATCAAACAACACAAAAATCATGAATTAAGCATGGATTCAAGCCTAATAATTTAAAATTTTCCAAATTCTACAAACGACGCCAAACCTCATCAAATCTAGTTTGAATGAGCTTAAATTTTACACACATGTCACAAATAACACTACGAACCTACAACCACTTTCATAATTCCATTCCGGGCTTGTTATCAAAATTTCCATTATAAGCCGAATTCGCCGAAAAACTAACTTTCGCTACATCAAGCCTAAATCTACTACATACCTCCAAAACACATTCCGAATGCGCTCCTAACACCAAAATCACTCAACGGAGCTAACAGATTTGATGGAATTCCATTCCGATTCCATCTTCACATAGTTATGACTACGGTCCAAACTCTAAGGCTTAAACTCATAACTAGGGACTAAGTGTCCCAAAATTCTCTGAATTCCATAACCAATCACTCCGGCAAGTCCCAAGAGCGGAAACAAACATGGGGAAAATAGTTATTAGGGGGTCGGGGCTCTAATTCTCGAAACGACCGGCCGGGTCGTTACACCTACGCAACTTATTTTCTATAAAACAGGGGAGGTTCGGGGAGAGAGAAAAAGATAACATTTTTGGCTAAGTTCTGGGTTCTAGAGAGAAGGTGGAGCATCCTCAACACAAATACACATCAAAGGTGAGTTTTATGATATTTTTATAATGGATTAATACTAGTTAATGGTAGTGTTAATATCTACATGAATTGAAATTCATAGGGATTTCTCTAATCTTCAAGAATCATTCAAAAGGGTTCAAGTTAGAGTTTGAGCTACAAGATGTACATTCTCCACACTACACTTAAATACAACTATGGATTAAGTATTTGGAATGTATTGTGAAGTAGAAAGCACCAATTGGTTGTAGAATTATGCTAGTCCTTGAAATGAGTATTGTGAGTTAGGGTTCTTGAATGGAGAAGAAGATGAATAGTGAATTTTTGAATCTTGTTAGGATGATTGGTGATTCTGGTGCTTCAATAGTTTAATAATGATTAAATATTGAATCATATAACCTAGATTAGGCCTTAAAGTCCAAGTATGAAATCTATTAAGGATAAAAGGGATATGTATAGGAGAATTGGGTTTGTACAAGACTTTTATTGAAGATTTGAGGGTCGAGTTGATGTCGGAATTTGGTGAAATTTGTATGGATGGACTCGTGGTTGGATGGGCGTTCATATTTTATAAATTTTATCAGGTTCCGAGACGTGGGACCGACAAGCAATTTTTGAGTAATTTCGGATTATTTTTGGAAAACATAAATTGTATTTCCTTATGGAATTAATTACAATAATAGTTATTGACTGAATTGAATTAATTGTGGCTAAATACTACTCTTTTGAAGACCGATTCTCGAGGCAAGGACATAGTGGAATACATAATTACACGGTTTGAGGTAAGTAACCGTTCTAAATTTGATCCTAAAGGTATGAAACCCCGGATTATGTATGATGTGATTGGTTTTGAGGTGACGCACATGCTAGGTGACGGGCGCGTGGGCGCGCACCTTAGGAATTGTGACTTGGTCAAATTCCATGGGACTGTATAGTTGAATAATCTATTGAAATCCGCACATTCTCTACGTGTTAGGGAAATTGAGCTGAGACTTGTATTAAAAATCATGCTTAGGCATATGTTGTTATTGTTGGTACCCATTGGGGTCATTTATGTGGTTGAATTATATGTTCAAATTGAAATTTTACACTCAGTCATGTTCATTCATTTCATATCATATCTCAGTCTCTATTGCTATTTATTGATGCATCAAATTATTATTTTGAGCTGATTTTCATGTCATCTTGAGCCCGAGAGACTCGAGAGGTTGATGACTGGGTGAGGATGAGGGCCTAATTATGAGGATATATATGGGATCGGGCTGCATGCCGCAACATGTTTCATTGTTATATTCCATGATTGGCTTGTTACAGCGCTTGGGCTGAAGGAGCCCCTCCGGAGTCTGTACACACTCCCAGTGAGTGCATGTGCCTACTGAGTGAGAGTGCCGAGCGCCGAGTGATGAGTGACCGTGAGGAAAGAGTGACTGTCATGAATGAGTGACTATGAGGAAAGAGTGACTGTGAGGAAAGAGTGACTATGAGATTGGAGGGAATGAGCAGACTGAGTGGCTGTTACTTTGAGAGTATGCATTGATTTCATTATTTGCTGCATTTCAGTTGTCATATATCACTATTTTGGAAATTTCGGAAAAATATTATTTTCTGTTTCGGTCAAACTTGATATGAAATTTCAGTGAAATCTTAAATGTTAAACTTGAGAGCATGCCTACTCTTTTGTATTAAAAAGTATTGTATTTGGACTTAGCTGAGAAACTCGTCACTACTTCCAGTTCTTTATTTATTATTGTTACTTACTGAGTTGGTTGTACTCATACTACACCCTGCACTTCGTGTGCAGGTCTAGGTGATCCCGGATACAGTGGATATTGATTCTTTTGCACAATCGATTTTTCGGAGATTCAAAGGTAGCTGCCATATTTCGCAGACCTTGTCTCTCCTTCCCTATCCTTTTGTTACTGTATTTGGTCTCAAATTATTATTATAGACCAGATTTTTCCCAGACTTGTATTTGGCCATGTTTCCCTACAAATGTACTCAGTGACACCAGGTTTTGGGAGTGTTTGTATCGGTATTTGCGAGACTTATGGATTGTGTTTAAATATTATATTTTCAAACTTAAAAGAAATTATGGGTTTTTGATGTTGTCGGCTTGCCTAGTATCGAGATAGGCGCCCTCACGACAGGTGTGATTTTTGGGTCGTGACAAGTTGGTATCAGAGCCTAGGGTACATAGGTCTTATGAGTCATGAGCAAGTTTAGTAGAGTCTGGCGATTCGGTACGGAAATGTCTGTACTTATCTTCGAGAGGCTGCCGAACCCTTAAGAAAATTTCACTTTCTTGTATTCTATCGTGCGAACTGGTTGATTCCGGAAAAATAAAATTATATTATTTTATTCTCTTAGATATGGTGAGAACACGTACTACTGGTTCGGACAGTCAGCCACCAGTGCCACCAGTTGGGGCCACGAGAGGCTGGGGCCGTGATGGAGGTCGGGGCCGAGGTAGAGGTTGAGGTGTCGCTCCTACAATAGTTGGAGCAGCACCTATAGCACCACCAGTTGGTGCAACTCAGGAGCAGATTACAAATGTAGTTGAGCCGGCGGGACCCGCTCACACACCAACTGTGCCCATTGAGATTCCACGCCTATGTGAGGCTTTGGATTAGATATTGATAGTTTGCACTGGCCTTGCTCAAGTGGTTTCAGCTCAGGCCGCACCAGCCACTTCTCAAACTGGGGGAGGTACTCATACCCCTGTTGCCCGTACTCCGGAGCAAGTAGTGCAGGGACTTCAGATACTGGGGGCACTACGAGCCCAACAGATTGCAGCTGCTCAAGCCCCGGTAGTTCCTGTTATGGCAGATGATGAGAAGAGGAGACTTGAGAGATTTGGGAGGCTTCGACTTCCATCATTTAGCGGTGCTGAGTTAGAGGATGCTCAGGGATTTCTGGATAAGTGCCAGCAGATACTACGGACAACGGGTATTTTGGAGACCAGTGGGGTCTCGTTCACTAATTTTTAGTTTTATGGGGCTGCCTTCAGATGGTGGGAGGCTTATGAGAGGCGCAGCCAGTTGGTGCAGTACCACTTACATGGCAGCAATTCTCTGTTCTCTTTTTGGAGAAGTTCAAGTCACAATCTCGCGGAGAGGAGCTGCGTAGATAGCTTGAGCAGTGACGTCAGGATGACATGTATGTGATGCAGTTCGAGATGAGATTTTTTGAGTTGGCTTTTCACACAGTTTGGTTGGTTCCCACTGATAGAGAGAGGGTTAGGAGGTTCATTGACGGCCTCTCATATCAGCTACGGTTACTTATGACTCGGGAGAGAGTATTTGGTGCCACTTTTGATGAGGTAGTTGACATTGCTCGGCAGATAAAGATTGTCCGTAGTTAATAACGTGGGGGAGAGGGAGGCCAAGAGGCCACATGGACTAGGTGATTTTAGCTATATTGCTTCAAGGGGTTAGTTTTACCGCGCTATGGGTCGTCACTACAGACACACACATACGGGTCGTCCAGTTCACCGTGGTGCATCATCCAGCCATGGTTCATATAGTTCTCATCAGGGTCAGTCATCTCTCAATACCCTCCTAGCCCAGAGTTCGTCCCATGCCCCTTCGGTTCAGGGTTTATTTGCACCAGGTGCTTCTAGTATTTATTCTGGTTCTCGAGGCCTGATTCAGTCCACACCACCATTAGTACCGGGGAGCTGCTTTGAGTGCGGAGTAATTGGGAATATGTGGAGACAGTGTACTCGTCACTCGAGAGGTCCAGTTCAGTAGAGGAGTGAGACCACGACTTCAGCACCATTTACTTCTCCATCCGCCCAGCCAGCACGGGGTGGGGGTCAGTCAGCTAGGGGTCGCCCAAGAGGGGGAGGCCGATCAGTTGGCGGTACGGCATGATTCTATGCTTTTCCTGCCATACCAGATGTTATTGCTTCAGATGCAGTGATCACAGGTATTGTCTCAGTGTGACATAGTGAGGCTTCTATATTATTTGGCCCTGGTTTTACTTATTCATATGTGTCATCGTACTTTACTCATTATCTGGATATGCGCCGTGAGTCCTTAGTTTCACCTGCCCGTGTATCTACGCCGGTGGGTGATACTATTATGGTGGACCGTATATATTGGTCTTGTGTGGTAACCATTGGGGGACTAGAGACTAGGGTTGATCTCTTATTGCTCAGTATGGTTGATTTTGATATAATCCTGGGTATGGATTGGTTGTCTCCATGTTATGCTATTCTAGACTGTCATGCAAAAACCCGTGACGTTGGCGATACCGGTGTTGCCAAAGGTCGAATATCCCGAAAAGGCCAATGTGGTGGCCGATGCCTTGAATCGTAAAATGGAGAGTTTGGGTAGCTTAGAATATTTATCGGTAGCAAAGAGACCTTTTGCCTTGGAGGTTTAGGCCTTGGCTAACCAGTTTGTTAGATTGGATGTTTCGAAGTCGAGTCGAGTTTTGGATTTTGTGGTTTCTTGGTCTTCTTTATATGATCGCATTAGGGAGCGCCAGTATGATGTTTCCCATTTGCTTCTCCTTAAGGACACGTTTCAGCCCAGTGATGCCAATAAAGTCACTACTGGGGATGACGGTGTAGTACGGGTGCAAGGCATGCTATGTGTGCTTAATGTAGATGGTTTGCATGAGTTGATTCTCCAGGAAGCTCACAGTTCTCGATACACCATTAATCCAAGTGTCGCGAAGATGTATTAGGATTTGACGCAGCACCATTAGTGGTGGCGAATGAAGAAAGATATAGTTGGGTTTGTAGCTTGGTGTTTAAATTATCAACTGGTAAAGTAAGAGCATCCGAGACCGGCAGGATTACTTCATATACTTGAAATTCCGGAGTTGAGAAGGGAGAGTATTACCATGGACTTCGTAGTTGAGCTTCCACGAACATTGAGGAAGTTTGATGCGGTTGGGTGATTGTAGATCGGTTGACCAAATCCGCGCATTTTATTCTAGTTGGTACTAATTATTCTTCGAAGCGGTTGGATGAGATTTATATCCGCGAGATTTTTCGCCTACACAGTGTGTTGGTGTCCATCAATTCAGATTGGGGCACGCAGTTTACATAACAGTTTTGGAGAGCAATACTGCGAGAATTGGGCACACAGGTTCAGTTGAGTACAACATTTCACCCTCAGACATACGAGCAGTCCGAGTGCACTATTCACATATTGGAGGATATGCTAAGCTCTTGAGTCATTGATTTTTGAGGTTCTTGGGATATATTTCTGCCACTTGCGGACTTTTCTTACAATAACAACTACCAGACGAGTATTCAGATTGCTCCGTATTAGGAATTATATGGGAGACGTTGTCGATCTCAGGTTGGTTGGTTTGAGCCAGGTGAGGCTAGGATATTAGGTACTGACTTGGTTCGAGATGCTTTGGAGAAGGTTAAAGTGATTCAGGAGTAGCTTTGCACGGTGTAGTCTAGATAGAAGAGTTATGCCGACCGAAAGGTCCGTGATGTTGCTTACATGGTTGGGGAAAAGGTTTTGCTCAAGATTTCACCCA
This sequence comes from Nicotiana tomentosiformis, assembly GCF_000390325.3. Classification (NCBI taxonomy): domain Eukaryota; kingdom Viridiplantae; phylum Streptophyta; class Magnoliopsida; order Solanales; family Solanaceae; genus Nicotiana; species Nicotiana tomentosiformis. The sequence continues at coordinate 151,803,899 of NC_090812.1, forward strand.
TGAAGGGTGTGTTGAGGTTTGGGAAGAAGGGCAAGTTGAGCCCTCGGTATATTTGGGCCTTTTGAAATACTTAAGAAGATTGGAGAGATTGCTTATGAACTTGCATTACCGCCTAGTTTATCAGGTGTTCATCTAGTATTCCATGTATCCATGCTCCAAAAGTATGTCGGGGATCCGTCTCATATTCTTGATTTTAGTACAGTGCAGCTGGACGGTAATTTAACTTATGATGTGGAGCCGGTGGCTATTTTAGACTGGCAGGTTCGAAAGCTGAGGTCAAAGAATATAGCATCAGTGAAAGTACAATGGATAGGCCAATCATTCGGAGAAGCTACTTAGGAGAATGATCAAGAGATGCGGAAAAAATATCCATACCTATTTGATACTCCAGGTATGATTCTAAACCCGTTCGAGGACAAACATTTGTCTAAGAGGGGAGAATGTAAAGACCCGACCGATCATTTTGAGTATTATAATCCCGTTCCCCCATTTACTGCTGAATTTAGTATTTACAGTTATTTTATGACTTACCGAATTAGTTGGTTTGGGTCCGAAAGGATTTCGAAGTGAATTGAGACACTTAGTCTCTTAATTGAAAACTTAAGTTAGAAAAGATGATCGGATATTGACTTATGTGTAAATGACTTTGGAATTGAATTTTGATGATTCCAATAGCTCTGCATGGTGATTTTAGTCATAGGAGCACGTTCGGATGTGGATTTGGAGGTCTGTAGGTTATTTTGGGGTTATTTGGAAAAACATGAAAATTATACGATGGGTAATGTTTCAAGTGAGTTTGCACGAGACCTAAATTCAAACGAGCATAACTCTCAAGATATGAAGCTATATGTGTCTAGTTTCTAATGCTTCAAACTGTTTGTCATTTGGAGATTTCTACAATTAGTTATGACCTTTTTACTAAAGGATGACAGAACATCTACGTGAGTCTTGCGTAGCCTATGCACCATAGCAGTGTAGCCTACGCACCATTGCGTAGGAAAAATCAGCATGGAAGTGAAGGGGAGGGTTTAAGATGCATAGCCAATCTGCGTAGGCTACGTAGTTGGCTACGCAACTCATTTTCTATAAAACATGGGAGGTTTAGGGAGAGAGAAAAAGATAATATTTTTGGCTATGTTTTGGGTTCTAGAGAGAAGGTGGAGCATCCTCAACCCAAATACACATAAAAGGTGAGTTTCATGATATTTTTATAATGGATTAATACTAGTTAATGGTAGTATTAAGATCTACATAGATTGAAATTCATAGGGATTTCTCTAATCTTCAAAAATCATTCAAAAGGGTTCAAGTTAGGGTTTGAGCTACAAGAGGTAAATTCTCCACCCTACACTTAAATACAACTATGGATAAAGTATTTGGAATGTATTGTGAAGTAGAAAGCACCAATTGGTTCTAGAATTATGCTAGTACTTGAAATGGGTATTGTGAGTTAGGGTTCTTGAATGGAGAAGAAGATGAATAGTGAATTTTTGAATCTTGCTAGGATGATTGGTGGTTCTAGTGCTTCAATAGCTTAATAATGATTAAATATTGAATCATATAACCTACATTGGGGCTTAAAGGCCAAGGATGAAATCTATTAAGGATAAAAGGGATATATATGGGTGAATTGGGCTTGTTGAAGATTTTAATTGAAGATTTGAGAGTCGAGTTGAGGTCGAAATTTGGTGAAATTTATATGGTTGGACTCGTGGTTGGATGGGTGTTCATATTTTATAACTTTTATCAGGTTATGAGATGTGGGGCCCACAGGCAAATATTGAGTAATTTCGGAGTTTAATTGTAAAACAAATTTGTATTTCCTTATGGAATTAATTACAATAATTGGTATTCACTGAATCGAATTAATTGTGGCTAGATACGCGGCTTTCAGAGACAAATTCTCGGTGCAAGGGCATAGCGGAATAAACAATTACATGGTTCGAGGTAAGTAACCGTTCTAAATTTTATCTTGAGGGTATGAAACACTGGATTATGTGTTATGTGATTGGTTTTGAGGTGACACACATGCTAGGTGATGGGCGCGTGGGCGTGCACCTTAGGAATTATGACTTGGTCAAATTCCATGAAATTGTATAGTTGAATAATCTATTAAACTCCGTACATTCACTACGTGTTAGAGAAAATTGAGCTGAGACTCGTATTAAACGTCATGCTTAGGCATATGTTGTTATTGTTGATTCCCACTAGGGTCATTTATGTGGTTGAATTATATGTTCAAATTGAAATTGCACACTCATTCATGTTCATTTATTTCATATCATATCTCAGTCTCTGTTGCTATTTATTGATGCATCATATTATCATTTTGGGCTGATTTTCATGACATCTTGAGCTCGAGAGACTGGAGAGGTTGACGACGGAGTGAAGCCGAGGGCCTAATTGTGAGGATATATATGGGATCAAGTTGCATGCCGCTCCTCCGAAGTCTGTACACACCCCCAGTGAGCGCATATACGTATTGAGTGCAAGTGCTGAGTGATGAGTGACTATTAGGAAAGAGCGACTATTAGGAATGAGTGACTGTTAGGAAAGAGCGAATGTTAGGAATGAGTGAGTGTGAGGAAAGAGTGACTGGGAGGTTGGAGTGAATGGGTGGACTGAGCGACTGTTACTCTGAGAGTATGCATTGATTTCATTATTTGCTACATTTTAGCTATCATATATCACTATTTTGGAAATTTCGGAAAACATTATTTTCTGTTTCGGTCAAACTTGATTTGAAATTTCAGTGAAATCTTAAATGTTGAACTTGAGAGCATGCCTACTCCTTTATATTGGAAAGTATTATGTTTAGACTTAGTTGAGAAGATCGTCACTGCTTTTAGTTCTTTATTTATTATTGTTACTTACTGAGTTGGTTGTACTCATACTACACCCTGCACTTCGCCTGCAGATCCAGGTGATACCGGATACAGCGGGTGTTGATTCTTTTGCACACTCAATTTTTCGGAGATTCAAAGGTAGCTGCCATATTTCACAGGCCTTGTCTCTCCTTTCCTGTCCTTTTGTTATTGTATTTGGTCTCAAATTCTTATTATAGACCAGATGTTTCCCAGACTTGTATTTAGAATTTTATGGTCGTGACAGGTTGGTATCAAAGCCTAGGTTACATAGGTCTAACGAGTCATGAGCAGGTTTAGTAGAGTCTTGCAGATCAGTATAGAGACATCTATACTTATCTTCGAGAGGCTGCCGAACGATTAGAAAAAAATCACTTTCTTGTATTCTATCGTGCGAACTGGTTGATTCCGGATAACTAAAATTATGTTATTCTATTCTCTCAGAGATGGTGAGAACACGTACTACCGGATCGAACAGTCAGCTAGCAGTGCCACCAGTTGGGGCCGCGAGAGGCCGGGGCCGAGGTATCGCTCGTACAGCAGTTGGAGTAGCACCTGTAGCAATACCAGTTGCTGCAGCTCAGGAGCAGATTACAAATGTAGTTGAGCTGACGGGACCCGCTAACGCACTAACTGTGCCCATTGAGATTCCATGCCTACATGAGGCTTTGGATTAGATATTGATAGTTTTCACTGGCCTTGCTCAAGTGGTTTCAGCTCAGGTCGCACCAGCCACTTCTCAAATAGGAGGAGGTACTCATACACCTGTTGCCTGTACTCCGGAGCAAGTAGTGTAGGGACTTCAGATACCGGGGCACTACCAGCCCAGCGAATTACAGCTACTTAGGCCCCGGTAGTTCCTGTTATGGCAGATAATGAGCAGGGGAGACTTGAGAGATTTGGGAGGTTTCGACCTCCATCATTTAGCAGTGCTGAGTTAGAGGATGCTTAGGGATTTCTGGATAAGTGCCAGCGGATGCTGCAGACAACGGGTATTTTGGAGACTAGTGGGGTCTCGTTAACTACTTTTCAGTTTTTAGGGGCTCCCTTCAGATGGTGGAAGGCTTATGAGAGGCGCATACTAGTTATTGCAGTACCACTTACATGGCAGGAATTCTCCGTTCTCTTTTAGGAGAAGTTCATGTCGCAGTCTCGTGGAGAGGAGCTGGGTAGACAGTTTGAGCAGTGACCTCATGATCGAATGTACGTGACGCAGTATGAGATGAGATTTTCTAAGTTGGCTTGTCACGCAATTTGGTTGGTTCCCACTTATAGGGAGACGGTTAGGAGGTTTATTGATGGCCTCACATATCAGTTGCGGTTACTTATGACTCGGGAGAGAGTATATGGTGCTACTTTTGATGAGGTAGTTAACATTGCTCAGCAAATAGATATGGTCCGTAGTCAAGAACGTAAAGAGAGGGAGGCCAAGAGGCCTCGTGGACAAGATGATTTTAGCTGTATTCCTTCAGGGGGTCAGGTTTACCGTGGTATGGGTCGTCCTTACCGACACGCATAGGCGGGTCATCCAGTTCACCGTGGTGCATCATCCAGCCATGATTCATATATTTCTCATTAGGGTCTATCATCTTTCAATGCCCTCCTAGCCCAGAGTACGTCACGTGGCCCTTCAGTTCAGGGCTCATTTGCACCGGGTGCTTCTAGCAGTTATTCTGGTTCTCGAGGTCCGATTCAGTCCGTACCACCATCAGTACCGGGGCGCTGCTTTGAGTGAGGAGAATTTGGGCATATGTGGAGATAGTGTCCTAGTCGCTCGGGAGGTCCAGTGCAGTAGAGGAGTGAGTCTACGACTTCAGCACCAGTTACTTCTCCATCCGCCCAGCCAGCGCGGGGTGGGGTCAGTCAGTTAGGGGTTACCTAAGAGGGGGAGGCCGATCAGTTGGTGGTCCGGCACGATTCTATGCTTTTCCTGCCAGACCAGATGTTATTGCTTCAGATGCAGTGATCACAGGTATTGTCCCAGTATGCCATAGTGAGGCTTCTATATTATTTGACCCTGGTTCTACTTATTCATATGTGTCATCGTACTTTACTCATTATCTGGATATGCGCCGTGTGTCCATAGTTTCACCTGCTCGCGTATCCACGCCGGTGGGTGATACTATTATGGTGGACTGTGTATATCAGTCTTGTGTGGTAACCATTAGGGGACTAGAGACTAGGGTTGATCTCTTATTGCTCAGTGTGGTTTATTTTGATGTAATCCTGGGTATGGATTGGTTGTCTCCATGTCATGCTATTCTAGACTGTTATGTAAAAACTGTGACGTTGGCGATACCGGGGTTTCCAAAGGTCGAATGGAGAGGTTCTCTAGATCATGTTCCTAATAGGGTAATTTCTTATTTGAAAGCCCAACGTATGGATAAGAAGGGGCGTTTGTCATATTTGTCTTTTGTGAGAGATGTTGATGCAGATGATACTACTATTGATTCAATACCGGTAATGATGGACTTTCCGGATGTATTTCCTGTAGACCTACCTAGTATGCCGCCCGACAGGGATATTGATATTGGTATTGACTTGGTGTGGGGCACTCAGCCCATTTCTATTCCTACGTATCGTATGGTACCAACTGAGTTAAAAGAATTGAAAGAGCAACTTCAGGAGCTTCTTGATAAGGGGTTTATTAGGCCTAGTATGTCGCCTTGGGGTGTGCCGGTTCTGTTTATGAAAAAGAAAGATGGTACTATGCGAATGTGTATCGATTACATGCAGTTGAAAAAAGTTACAATCTAGAATAAGTATCCTTTGCCGTGTATTGATGATTTATTTTACCAACTTCAGGGAGCGAGGGAATTCTCCAAAAATGATTTGAGATTGGGGTATACCAGTTGAAAATTCGGGACTCGGGTATTGTAAAGACCGCATTCAGGACCCGTTATGGTCATTATGAATTTCTCGTGATGTCTTTTGGGTTGAACAACGCCCTAGCAACATTTATGCACTTGATGGATAGTGTATTCCAACTGTATCTTGACTTATTTGTCTTTTTATTTATTGATGATATCAAGGTGTACTCTCGTAGCCAGGAGGAGAATGCACAACACTTGGGTATTGTATTGCAGAGGCTGAGAGAGGAGAAATTATATGCCAAATTCTCTAAGTGTGAATTATGGCTTAGTTCGGTGGCATTCTTGGGACACATAGTGTTCAGTGAAGGGATTAAGGTGGATCCGAAGAAAATAAAGGCAGTTTATAGTTGGCCCAGGCCATCTTCAGTTACTGAGATTTGGAGTTTTCTCTACTTGACCGGTTATTACCATCGCTTCGTGGAGGGTTTCTCGTCTATTGCATTGCCTATGACTAAATTGACCCAGAAAGGTGCTCCGTTCAGGTGGTCGGATGAATGTGAAGAGTGCTTTCAGAAGCTCAAGACAACTTTGGCTACATCTCTAGTATTAGTGTTGCCTACAGGTTCAGGGTCTTATAATGTGTATTGTGACACATCGTGTATTGGTCTTGGCATAGTGCTTATACAAAACGGTAGGGTGATTGCCTATGTGTCCATACTGTTAAGGTACATGAGAAGAATTATTCGGTCCAAGACCTCGAGTTAGCAGCTATTGTTCATGCCTTGGAAATTTGGCGGCATTATTTGTACGGGGTCAATTGTGAGATTTACAATGATCATCGGAGTCTACAGCTTTTGTTTAAACAAAAGGATCTTAATTTGCAGCAGCGAAGGTGGTTGGAGTTGCTTAAGGATTATGATATCACAATTCTCTATCATCCCGGAAAGGCCAATGTGGTGGCCGATGCCTTGAATCGTAAAGTGGAGAGTTTGTTAAGCTTAGCATATTTACCGGTACCAGAGAGACCTTTAGCCTTGGATGTTCAGGCCTTGGCTAACCAGTTTGTTAGGTTCGATGTTTCGAAGTCGAGTCGAGTTTTGTCTTGTGTGGTTTCTCGGTCTTCTTTATATGATCGCATTAGGGAGCGCCAGTATGATGATCCCCATATGTTTGTCCTTAAGGACACGGTTCAACACTGTGATGCCAAGAAGGTCACTATTGGGGATGACAGTGTACTACGGATGTAGGGTAGGCTATGTGTGCCTAATGTAGATAATTTGTGTGTGTTTATTCTCCAAGAATCTCACAATTCGCGATACTCCATTCATCCAAGTGCCACAAAGATGTATTAGGATTTGAGGCAGTACTATTGGTGGAGGCGAATGAGGAAAGTTATAGTTGGGTTTGTAGCTCAGTGTTTAAATTGTCAACAGGTAAAGTACGAGCATCCGAGACCGGGAGGATTACTTCAGAGAGTTGAAATTCCGGAGTGGAAATGGGAGCATATTACCATGGACTTCGTAGTTGAGCTTCCACGAACATGGAGGAAGTATGATGCGGTTTGGGTGATTTATATCGGTTGACGAAATCCGCGCATTTTATTCCAGTTGGTACTAATTATTCTTCAGAGCGGTTGGCTGAGATTTATATCCGCGAGATTGTTCGCCTACACGGTGTGCGGTGTTTATCATTTTAGATCGGGGAACATAGTTTACATCACAGTTTTGGAGAGCAGTTCAGCGAGCATTGGGCACACAGGTTCAGTTGAGTACAACATTTCACCCTCAGATAGATGGGCAGTCCAAGTGCACTATTCACATATTGGAGGATATGCTACGCTCTTGAGTCATTGATTTTTGAGGTTCTTGGGATATATTTCTGCCACTTGCGGAGTTTGCTTACAATAACAGCTACCAGTCGATTATTCAGATGGCTCAGTATGAGGCATTATATGGGAGACGGTGTTGATCTCCGGTTGGTTAGTTTGAGCTGGGTGAGGCTAGGCTATTAGGTACTGACTTGGTTGAGGATGCTTTGGAGAAGGTTAAAGTGATTCAGGAGCGACTTCGCACGTCGCAGTCTAGACATAAGAGTTATGCTGACCAGAAGGTTCGTGATGTTGATTACATGGTTGGGGAAAATGTTCTGCTCAAAATTTCACCCATGAAGGGTGTATTGAGGTTTAGGAAGAAGGGAAAGTTGAGCCCTCGGTATATTTGGGCCATTTGAAATACTTAAGAAGATTGGAGATGTGGCTTATGAACTTGCATTGCCCCCGAGTCTATCAGGTGTTCATCTAGTATTCCATGTATCCATGCTCCGAAAGTATGTCGGGGATCTGTCTCATATTCCGGATTTCAGTATAGTGCAGCTGGACGGTAATTTGACTTATGATGTGAGCCGGTGGCTATTTTAGACCAGCAGGTTCGAAATCTGAGGTCAAAGAACATAGCATCAGTGAAGGTACAGTGGAGAGGCCAGTCAGTCAGAGAAGATACGTAGGAGATTGAGCAGGAGATGCGAAGTAAATATCCACACCTATTTGATACTCCAGGTATGATTCTAAACCCGTTCCAGGACGGACGTTTGTTTAAGAGGGGGAGAATGTAAAGACCCGGCCGGTCATTTTGAATATTATAACCCTGTTCCCCCATTTACTGCTCAATTTATTCTTTACAATTATTTTATGACTTACCGAGTTAGTTGGTTTGGGTCCGAAAGAATTTCGGAGTGAAATGAGACACTTAGTCTCTTAATTGAAAACTTAAGTTGGAAAAGTTGATCGGATATTGACTTATGTGTAAACCATCTCAGAATTGAATTCTGATGAGTCCAATAGCTCTGTATGGTGATTCTAGTCGTAGGAGCCCGTCCGAATGTGGATTAAGAGGTCAGTAAAGTTTCAAGTAAGTTCGCACGAGACCTAACTTTAAACGAGCATAACTCTCAAGATATGAAGGTATATGTGTCTAGTTTCTAATGCTTCAAATCATTCGTCATTTGGAGATTTCTATAAGATGTTATGCCCTTTTTACTAAAGGATGACATAACATCTACGCGAGTCTTACGTAGCCTACACACCATAGCAGCGTAGCCTATGCACCATTGCGTAGGAAAAATCAGCATGGAAGTGAAGGGGAGGGTTTAAACTGCGTAGCCAATCTGCGTAAGATACGCAGCCAGCCTACGCAACATATTTTCTATAAAAACAGGGGAGGTTCGGGGAGAGAGAGCAAAAGAAAACATTGTTGGCTAAGTTTTGGGTTCTAGAGAGAAGGTGGAGAATCCTCAACCCAAATACACATCAAAGGTGAGTTTTATGATATTTTTAAAAATGGATTAACACTAGTTAATGGTAGTATTAACATCTACATGGATTGAAATTCATAGTGATTTCTCTAATCTTCAAAAATCATTCAAAAGGGTTCAAGTTAGGGTTTGAACTACAAGAGGTAAAATCTCCACCCTACACTTAAATACAACTATGGATTAAGTATTTGGAATGTATCGTGAAGTAGAAAGAACCAATTGGTTGACGAATTATGCTAGTCGTTGGAATGAGTATTGTGAGTTATGGTTCTTGAATGGAAAAAAAGATGAATAGTGGATTTTTGAATCTTGTTAGGATGGTTGGTGATTCTAGTGCTTCAATAGCTTAATAATGATTAAATATTGAATCATATAACCTATATTGGGGCTTAAAAGCCAAGGATGAAATCTATTAAGGATAAAAGGGATATGTATGGGTGAATTGGTCATGTTGAAGACTTTAATTGAAGATTTGAAGGTCGAATTGATGTCAGAATTAGGTGAAATTTGTATGGTTAGACTCGTGATTGGATGGGCGTTCATATTTTGTAACCTTTGTCGTGTTACGAGACATGGGCCCCATGGGCAATTTTTGAGTAATTTCGGATTTTTATTGAAAAATAAATTTGTATTTCCTTATGGAATTAATTACAATAATTGGTATTGAGTTAATCAAATTAATTGTATCTAGATACGAGGCTTTTAAAGACCAATTCTCGGGGCAAGGGCATAGCAGAATAACGAATTACACGGTTTGAGGTAAGTAACAGTTCTAAATTTAGTCCTGAGGGTATGAAACCCGGGATTATGTGTTATGTGATTGGTTTTGTCACGATCCAAAATCCCACCACAGGCGTCGTGCTGGCACTTAGTCTCTAAGACTAGGTAAGCCAATTACAATTACAACTCAAGCCATTTTTTTTAAAAAACATATAATTTAATACAAGCGTCGAAACCAACAGCGGAAATAATTATAACACCTTCCCAAGACTGGTAATACTGGTAACGCCTTGTGACACCTCATTTCATAATCATAAAATATGGGTCTCAGCCCACTTTAATATTTCCACGGCACCTCGTGCCCATGTTTCTATCACAACTGCACTGACAAATCACGTGCCAAAAATATCAATATATAAAAGAATTCGCACGATCAATTTACTTTAGAAATAGTTTGAGTGAAGAAAATGACATTTGCACTTAAATTAAAGCATCACATAAACTACCGATTTGTATGTAATACTTATTAATTTAAAACATAATAGAAATTTTCTTTTATTTAAAACAATCTAGTCATCAAAAATCAGTAAAAACCAAAAATATAAATCTTCAGAGTCTCATACTAAAAAACACAAGCCAACACAATATAACAAGGAGCACAAAACACATAATAATAAAGTCAACTAGTACATCATCGAAGAAGACAAGAATTGACATATCACGGAAAAATAAAATAACCAAAGGCAAGTGCATCCATAGAAAAATATCAACAAAAGAGCACTCCGAGGTACTGTCTCGTAGTCCTAGAAGTAAATATGCAAGAAATGGGGATCTCCCGGAATACCGTTCCGTAGTCCCAAAGGAAATTTGTAGGGCAGGGGGATCTCCCGGAATACCGTTCCGTAGTCCCAAAGTAAATATGCAGGGGGATCTCCCGAAATACCATTCCGTAGTCTTAAAATAAATATACAGGGGGATCTCCCAGAATACCGTTTCGTAGTTCAAAAGTAAATATGCAGGGAGATCTCCCGGAATACCATTCCTTAGTCCCAAAGTAAATATGATTTTAACAACTGCACATCAAGTGCTCACATATCACAAATGGTTGATCAAGTGCTCAAATATTACAACATATCATAAATTTCATTAATTATTTGGAGATGAAAAATCCATAATAAAATTATCTCCAGGAAATAACAACTCAAACAAAATATGGGATTCACATAAAAATCAAAGTGGCAATCACACCAAATTATCATATAAAAACAACTTCAACAACAAGGAATGAGGCATTTCAAATCAAGAATTTACTAAGTTCCAGCAATTTTCCAATTTAATATATATGTGCATCTGCGAATTTCAACCAATGTAGTTTACGCATATAAACCAAGCACATACTCGTCACCTCGCGTACATGGGTTTTCAGCTACACAGTTTCCACATAAGACTCAATGGCTAAGGGGTAATTCCCCACTCAAGGTTAGGCAAGATACTTACCTTTTTGAAGATAGGCTGATATTCCAAAATCGTTTTCTTGCTTGAATTGACCTGCGGATAGCTCAAATCTAACCAAATTAATTCAATTCAGTGAATAGTAATTATAGGAATTAATTTCATATGAAAATACTAATTTTCCAACAAAATTCGAAATTTAACTCAAAAATCTCGGAATTCGACGAAACTCACAAAATCCGACAACTCATTTAATTACGAGTCCACCCATACCAATTTTATAAAATTCTGATAACAACTCGACCTCCAAATCTAAAATTTTTATTCTTGAAAAGTTTTGCAAAAATCTTGATTTCTTCCATTTAAATCCGAAATAAATGATGAATATGACCATGGATTTATGAAATATAATCACTTTTGGATATAGGACACTTACCCAAGTTGAAGTCTTGAAGAAATCCTCAAAATCGCCCAAGAACTGTGCTCCAAAAATCCAAAACGAAATGAAGAAAATGACTTTTTTTGGTCCTTAAGTTTCTGCCCAAACAACACTATTCTAGTTGCTAAAAGTCCAATCTCGTCGCTAAAAGTTCCAAATCTGATCGCTAAAGGTGCGCACCAGTACTATTTACACCAGCAGTTTTGTTTCAATAAAAAGTCTCAAACTCCATCATACGAACTCGGAATTAGACGATTCTTGTTCCTATGAGTCAGAAATAAATATACGAACCTACGCATCCAATAGAAACTCAATTCAGGGCTCATTTGCTCAATGCAATATCAGTTTCGCTCGTTAAACAATTAACTCAATTCGACTTGATGAAATTAGACCAAACTTTCCAGATCACTCCTATAAGTCATTATAAAAATCTCAAAAGTCTCGAAATCGAATTTCGATCTCTAGAAATAAAAATGGACCTTGGGATCATTACATGCTTAAGTTGAAAATATCAAACTCTTCCTCGACAGCCTGTAGTGTATCAACCATAACTTCTTTTACTCAACTCCAACTTCCAAATGGTTTAACGTTCTGCAAACTAGATACAAAGGTCTACAACTTTTATGTTTTGCTCATCTCCCAACTCCTTATAGATTGCGAGATATAAACTCCCAAAGTCAGCCCTGTGCAACGGATATTTCTGCCGATGCACACTACTGTAGCCAAAATCTGCAGTACCAGCTTCAGTCGATCAATTATAACTCTTTGTACAAATGTCCGAATGATCAATGGTTTATCATTCTGGAAACCTACAATCAAAGGACTACAACTTTCATGTTTTGATAATATTCAGATTCCTTATAGATTTCGAGATATAAGCTTCCAAATTCAGCTCTGCGATTGCACCGGTTGCTGTCCAAAAACAGCTTCTGCAGCAGATAAATTCCAGCAACTCCTTTTGCCCGAAATCCATCTGAGGCCCTCGGGACCTTAACCCAATATACCAACATATCCTAAAATACAATATGAACTTAGTTGAGGCATCTAACCGTGCCAAACAACGCCAAAATTATGAATCGCGCATCGAATCGAATTATGTGTTTTCAAGTCTTCCAACTTCTATATTTTGCGCCGAAACGTATCAAATCAATTCTGATTGACGTCAAATTTTGCACACAAATCATAAATAACATAACGGATCTATGAAAAGTTTTAGAACTAAATTCTGACTCCGATATCAAAAAGTCAACTCCTTGGTAAAACTTCCCAAAAATTCAACTTTCGTCATTTCAAGCATAATTTCACTATGGACTTCCAAAAATGTTTCCGGACACGTTCCTAAGTCCAAAATCACCATATGGAGCTATTGGAATTATCAAAATGAGAATTGTTCTTTAAATTAAATTCTGAATCTTTCGAAAACCAAACTTGCCAATACACGCGGGTCATAATACATATTACGAAGTTGCTAGAGACCTTATGTAGCTGAATGAGGCATAAATTCTTAAAATGAGAAGTCATGCCGTTACATTCTCCCCCTATTAAACATACGTTCGTCCTCGAACGTGCCAAGAATTATTCTGATGGCATTAAATTACTGAGTGCATTATTTCACATATACTCACGGGTGATTATACGTCACCGTAAATTTAATAGGGGTTCGACAACATCATCTCTATGGAGATTATTTCTTTTATTCACACTTATAAGCTTTAAAGAAAATTCCTTCCACTACATTTAATTTTAAATTCCTTACATCAACACACGGTATTAGTTTCAACCGACTGTAGCAACTCGTGCCTACACACACATCATATGTATGTCCATAACTACATCTCTGGTCATAATAGTTGTTTATTATTAACTTCAACATCCTCAATTAATCTTATCTTAACCAAAATCTCATATCTAATTTTCACAACACTGACGGCAACATGCGAGACATGAAGATCTCATAATTATTTACTCGGGTTAACGAGTCACATTTAATGCTACTTGGGCGGGCACCTACATCGTAGGTTAAAACTCAATAATTACAACACGAATTTGGCAAGTATGCACAGAGAATTTCATATAAGAATTTTCAAATAAGACTAACAGGCATGACTCCCTATTAGTACTATAGTACAAATTTAATTTCACAAGGGAGAATTTAAAAACAAGAATTTTCTTCACAAGGATCTTGTCCTTATATAACTTTCACTGCAGCTCGTAGCCTGGTTTAAACATATCAATTTATATTAAAATGCGAGGATCTCGTCCTCAGTTCTGAATCGCAAGTATTTTGCACATCGTGCCAACTGATTATTTTTTTCAATTTCCTTTCTTTCTTCTTTTCCATAAATTCCGTAAATAATTTTCACAACACATAATGAACCCCTATACTGGTAGGGCATATAATACATAAAATTGAACTCAAATATTCCGAAATCACATCAAAACCCACTGTAAAGAGTAATAAAAAGTCACTTTTGGACTTATAGTCCTCACTGGTGTACAAAATAAAAACGATAGACACCGGCTAAACTCATGGAATCTCCCAACAGTGATAACATATAAGTGGCTCACAAATTTACGAAGCTCACCCATAAGCGGAACATAATAGGAGGACTCGCCTCAATATTCAGAACTAAATCAAATTAAGGAAAAATATTCTTTTATAATTTCATACCTGTAACGACACCATCTGGTGTAGTGGCTTCAGCCACACCATAGCAAATATATCAACTAACTGGGCCTCCCACTCTAGGGCGCCTTTTACCCGCCAGCCCTCCACCTCTAACTGGTTGTGCACGTGGGGTAGTAACTTGTGATGACCCAAAAGGTCTTCTTCGCGAACGCGAAGAGTTGGGAATGGTGCCCTTTGCGAACGTCTCACGCGAACGCGATTGTTTAAGGAAACCGGGGGAGGGGTGATGTTCTTCTACACGCACGTGTCCACAGGGTCGCGAACGCGACGGCATGGGTGGAGTTGCCTTATGCGAACATGTAGAAAGACTCGCGAACGCGAAGTCCTTAGGCCGCTGTGCATCGCGATCGTGACAGGCCTCTCGCGAACGCAATGAAGGCTTGTCTAGTGACTTAAAACAGACTCCAAACACGGGTTTAGCCATTTCTTTAACATTTTTCAAGAACCAAACGGGTAGAGGCGATATTAACGAGTCATTTTCTTCCCCAAAGTATTAGTAAGTGATTCTAAACCATTTTATTTCAATTATCAATTAGATTTCTTGAATTATCAACCTAAAATCTAGAGTTTCATGGTAGAATTAGGGGTTAGGGTAGAAACTACGGATTTCAAAAATTTAAAGATTTAGACCCCAATTTGAGGTCAGATTCCAAAACTAATTACATATTCGGACTTAGAGGTGAATGGGTAAAAGGATTTTGGTCCAAACCTAGGGTTTTGACCAAGCGAGCTCGGGGTCGATTTTTTGACTTTTTGGAGGAAAATTTGGGAAATTTAATTTATGCAATATAATTGATTAGTTTAGAAATATTTGATATTATTGAGTCATTTTTGAATATATACGAGTGGTTTGGAGGTGAATTCCAAGGGAAAAGCTGTGATTGAGAATTAAGTGGCCTTCGGAGCGAGGTAAGTGTTGTGTCTAACCCTGACTTGAGGGAATTAGGAACCTTAGATTACTTGCTAAGTGAAATTCATGTGATATATGTGAGGTGACGAGTACTTATGCGCCGCCAATTTACCTATTTTCCATGTTTTTCTGTTTTTCTTATATTGTCTCATTCCTATGCCAAATTGTTACGTGTTATACTAGTGTTGTTCAATTTATCGTTCTTATCATGTTTACGGATTTTCTTGTGATAATTGAGTTTTCATTTCAAAGTTGAGATTGATATTATGGAACCAAATGTTGAAGTAAGGTTTGTACTTGTTATTCTATCTCCCTGTTGTTATTTATGCATTGCATTATGGTAAGGGAGAGTGTTAATGAACGAAGGGTGATGGCGTGCCATATTGTGAGCGTTAATGCACGAAGGGTGATGGCGTGGCATATTGTGAGTGTTAATGCACAAAGGGTGATGTCGTGCCATATTGTGAGTGTGAATGCACCAAGGGTGATGTCGTGCCATAATGTGAGTGTTAATGCACGTAGGGTGATACTGTTCCATGATATGAGAGTTAATGCACGAAGGGTGATGCCTTGCCGTTTCTATTAATATTTTGGTGAGATTGATAGTAAAAGCACGAAGGGTGATGCCGTGCATTTTTTCTTAGTGTATTCACTATTCCTGTTGATTCATGGTATATTGACTGATCCGGTGATCATTCTGTTGTAGTTCTTTATCTTGTATTCCCCTCAGTATGTTCCCCTCCCGACATTTCCTGTTTAGTTCTTCATTCCTGTTATTTGTGTATACATTGTTAAATTGTACAGGTTGATTGTAGGTGCCTTGCCTTAGCCTCGTCACTACTTCGTCGAGGTTAGGATCGACACTTACCAGTATATGGGGTCGGTTATACTGATGCTGCACTCTGCAGTTTCTGTGCAGATTTTGATACCGGCTCAGGTTGATCGAGATTTGCTACTGGTCCGCTGTCCGGAGACTCAAGGTAGATCTGTCGGCGTTCACAGACCTTAAAGTCCCCATATATCTTTTATGTCTTACTATTTTCTTTAATTCAGACAGTTGTATTTCTTTCAGACTATTACTTGTATTAAATTCTAGAATGCTCGTGAATTGTGACTCCATATCCGGGTGGTAGTAATTAATACAGTTTTACGATATTCCGCACTTATTATATTTTATGTTAGTTAATTATTGTTATTTACTGAATGAAAATAAAAAATTGGTTTAACAATTTTCTAACGTTGGCTTGCCTAGCAAGTGAGATGTTAGGCGCCATCAAGGTCCCGTTGGTGGGAAATTTCGGGTCAAGACAGTTGGTATCAGAGAACTAGGTTGCTTAGGTCTCACAATTCACGAGCAAGCTTAGTAGAGTCTGGAGGATCGGCACGGAGACGTCTGTTCTTATCTTCCAGAGGCTATAAAGTTTAAGAACAAGTTTCACTTATTTTCTTCTCTGTCATGCGATTTTTCTTTCACAATGCTAATTAAACACTTCTACTCTTATTCTCTCACAGATGAAGAGAACACGTACCGCTTCCTCAGCTGATCAACAGCCAGAGCCTCCAGTGACAGCTCCTACGCGGTGTAGAGGTCTAGGCCGCGGCTGTTACAGAGGCCGAGGAAGGGGCAAGGCTCAGCCTTGGGCCCGAGCAGAAGCCCCTGCAGTGGAGCCTCAGATAGAGCTTGACGAGGAGGTTCCAGCCCAGACTATTCCTGTCGGACCAGCTCAGGTTCCGGAGGGGTTCATTGCTACCCCAGTACTTCAGGACGCTTTGGTCCGCTTAGTGGGCCTCATGGAGAGTGTGGCCCATACTAGCATATTTCCCATGGCACCAGCAGTCTCTTAGGCTGTAGGAGGAGCCCAGACTCCCACCACTCCCGCGCCGGAGTAGATAGCTACCCATTATCACACTCCAGCAGCTCAGCCAGTCGGATTAGTTCAGCTAGTTATTACGGCATAGGTGGGAGATGGCCCAGCTATATCTTCTAAGGATTTATGGAGATTGGACAAGTTTACCAAGCTATTTCCTGTTCACTTCAGTGGTGCTCCTTCCGAGGATCCCCAGGAGTATCTTGATAGCTGTCACGAAATTCTATGAAACATGGGTATAGTGGAGACCAATAGGGTCAATTTTGCTGCATTTTAGATAATTGGCTCCGCCAAGAAATGGTGGAGAGATTACGTGTTGACCAGACCAGTTGGATCGCCTGCTCTTACTTGGGACCAGTTCTCTCAGCTCTTCATAGAGAAGTTTTTGCCTATCACATTGAGACAAGAACGTCGCCGTTAGTTTGAGCGTCTCCAGCAAGGCAGTATAACTATTACTCAGTATGAGACCTGTTCTTCTTCCCACCGAGAGATAGAGGGTCAGGAGATTTATTGATGGACTTGCGCAGCCTATCAGATTGCAGATGGCTAAGAAGACTGGGAGTGAGATTTCTTTTCAGGAGGCTGCTAATGTCGCCAGACGAGTCGAAATGGTTTTTACTCAGGGAGGTCAGGGGTCTTACAAGAGACCTCATCATACCGGTGAGTTCAGCGGTGCCTCACCTAGATGCAGGAGTACTTTTGGTAGAGGCCATCCTCCCAGGCCATTACATTCAGCGCTCCAGGCATTCCATGGTGCCTTAGTTGGTCGTGGCCCTCAGATGCATTATTCCGACCAACTAGCCTACAGTGCACCACCAGCTCCTATTAGTGCACCTCCACTCCAAAGTTATCAGGGTGGTTATTCAGGTCGATAGGGTCAGTTTCAGGGTCAGCAGTCACAGCAGCCGAGGTTATATTATACTTGTGGTGATCCGAGGCACATTACTAGATTTTTCCCTCGAGCAATGGGCAACTCAGAGCATCAGAGTTCTCGTGCCATGGTTGCGGCACTAGTTATTGCACCACCTGCTCAGCCAGCTAAAGGCAGGGGTCAGGTAGCCAGAGGTAGAGGTCAGATTGTTAGAGGTGTAGGTCAGGCCGTTAGAGGTGGAGACTAGCCAGTTAGAGGCCATCCTAGGGACGTAGTTCAGGGTGGTGGGGCCCGACCCAGTGTTATGCTTTCCCAGCCAGGCCTGAGGCTGAGTCATCTGACGTTGTTATCACAGGTACTGTTTCAGTTTGCAGCAGAGATGCTTCAGTCCTATTTGATACGGGATCTACTTACTCCTATGTGTCATCCTATTTTCTTTCCTATTTGGTTGTGCCCCATTATTCTTTGAGTGCTGCTGTGTATGTTTCCACACCAGTGGGAGATGCTATTATTGTAGATCGTGTTTATCATTCGTGTGTGGTCACTGTTGCGAGTCTTGAGACTCGTGTAGATCTTCTACTTCTCGATATGGTTGATTTTGATATCATACTATGTATGGATTGGCTGTAACCTTATCATGCTATATTAGATTGTCACGCCAAGACGGTGACCTCATCCTTGTAGGGGTTGCCTTGATTAGAGTGGAGAGGGAATCTTTGCCATTCTGCCAGCAGGGTTATCTCTTATGTGAAGGCTCGGCATATGGTCGAGAAGGGGTGTCTAGATTATTTGCTTATGTTCGCGATTCTAGTGCAGAGGTTCCTTCCATATATTCAGTGCCGATTGTTCATGAGTTTCCAGAGGTGTTTCCTGCAGACCTGTCGGGGATTCCACCCGACAGGGATATTGATTTCTGCATTGATTTTGCTCCGGGCACTTACCGTATTTCCATTCCATCATATCTCATGGCCCCGCCAGAGTTAAAAGAATTGAAGGAGCAGTTGCAAGATTTGCTTGATAAGGACTTCATTAGACCTAGTGTATCGCCTTGGGGTGCACCTGTGTTGTTTGTGAAGAAGAAGGATGGATCGATGAGGATGTGTATAGATTATCGGTAGATAAACAAAGTCACCATCAAGAACAAATATCCATTGCCGGGGATTGATGATTTATTTGATCACCTTCAGGGTGCTAAGGTGTTTTCAAAGATTGATTTGAGATCTGGATACCATAAGTTGAGGATTAGGACATCCGATGTTCCTAGGACAGCTTTTCGGACTCGGTATGGGCATTATGAATTTCTAGTAATGTCATTTGGGCTGACGAATGCCGTAACAGCATTCATGGATTTGATGAATCGGGTGTTCAAACCCTACTTGAATTCCTTTGTGGTTGTATTTATTGATGATATCTTGATCTACTCCCACAGTCGAGAGGAGCATGAGCAGCACCTTCGGATCGTTCTTCAGACTCTGAAAGATAGCCAGTTATATGCTAAGTTCTCTAAATACAAGTTTTGGTTGAGTTCAGTTGCTTTCTTGGGTCACGTTGTATCAGCAGAGGGTATTCAGGTGGATCCAAAACGAAATGAAGAAACCAAGACTATTTACACCAGCAATTTTGTTTTCACTAAAAAGGCTCAAACTCCATCATACGAACTCAGAATTTAACAATTCTTATTCCTATGTGTCACAAATATAAATATGAACCTACTCGTTTAATCGAAACTCTATTCAGAGCTTATTTGCTCAATGTAATACTAATTTCGCTCGTTACATAATTAACTCATGTTTTGCGCTAAACATTCAATCACGACTTGATGAAATTAGACCAAACATTCCAGATCAATCCTATAATTCATTATCAAAATCTCGAAAGTCTCAAAATCAAATTTTGATCTCTAGAACTAAAAATGGACATTTGGATCATTACATGCTTATGTTGAAAATATCAAACTCTTCCTCGACATCCTGTAGTGTATTAACCATAACTTCTTGTACTAAACTCCAACTGCCAAACGGTTTAAAGTTATGTAAACTATATACAAAGGGCTACAAATTTTATGTTTTGCTCATCGCCCAAATACTTATATATTTCGAGATATAAGCTCCCAAAGTCAGCCCTGTGCAGCAGAAATTTCTGGTGATGCACACTGTTGTAGCCAAAATCCGCAGTACCGGCTTCAGTCAATCGATCATAACTCTTTCTACAAATGTCCGAATGATCAATGGTTTATCATTATGAAAACTAAAATCAAAGAGCTACAACTTTCATGTTTTGATAATTATCAGATTCCTTATAGATTTCGAGCTATAAGCTTTCAAAGTCAGTTCTGCGATTGCATCGGTTGCTGTCCAAAAATAGCTTCTGCAGCAGAAACATTCCAGCAGCTCCTTTTGTCCGAAATCCGTTGTGTTAACCTTACGAAATCCATTTGAAGCCCTCGTGACCTTAGCCAAATATACCAACATGTTTCAGAATACAATACGAACTTAGTTGAGGCTTCAAACCGTGCCAAACAATGCCAAAATTATGAATCACGCATCGAATCGAATTATGAGTTTTCAAATCTTCCAACTTCTATATTTTATGTCGAAACGTACCAAATCAATTTCAATTGACCTCAAATTATGCACACAAGTCATAAATGACATAACAGATCTATGAAAATTTTTAGAACTGAATTCCGACTCTGATATCAAAAAGCAAACTCCCCGGTCAAACTTCTAAAAAATGAAACTTTCGCCATATCAAGCAAACTTTCACTATGGACTTCCAAAAAAGTTTCCGGACACGCTCCTAAGTCCAAAATCATCATACGGAGCTATTGAAATCATCAAAATTCCATTCTGGGGTCGTTTGCTCAAAAGTCATTCCTGGGTCATTTGCTCAAAATTCAATTCTCAACTCTTTCCATTTAAGCTTTAAAAATGAGAAATGTTCTTTAAATTAAATTCCGAATCTTCCGAAAACCAAACTCGCCAATACACACGGGTCATAATATTTATTACAAAGCTGCTCAAGACCTTACGTAGCTGCTAGGTAACAGGCGTGTAGGCATGCACTGTAGGAATTGTGACTTGGTCAAATTCCATAGCAATGTATAGTTGAATAATCTATTAAAATTCATACATTCTCTACGTGTTAGAGAAAATTGAGCTGAGACTAGTATTAAAAATCATGCTTAGGCATATCTTGTTGTTGTTGGTACCCATTTGAATCATTTATGTGGTTGAATTATATGTTCAAATTGAAATTTCACACTCAGTCATGTTCATTCATTTCATATCATATCTCAATCTCTGTTGCTATTTATTGATGCATCATATTATCATTTTTAGGCTGATTTGCATGTTTCATTGTTATATGCCATGATTGTCTTGTTATAGCGCTTGGGGTAAAGGAGCCCCTCCGGAGTCTTTACACACCCCCAGTGAGCGCATGTATCTACTGAGTGCGACTTCCGAGTGTGAGTGTCGAGCGCCGAGTGATGAGTGACTGTGAGGAAAGAGTCACTGTCAGGAATGAGTGACTGTCAAGAAAGTGTGACTGTGAGGTTGGAGTGAATGGGAGGGCTGAGTGACTGTTACTCGGAGAGTATGCATTGATTGCATAATTTGGTGCATTTCATCTGTCATATATCACTATTTTGGAAATTTTGAAAAAATATTATTTTCTGTTTCGGTCAAACTTGATATGAAATTTCAGTGAAATCTTAAATATTGAACTTGAGAGCATGCCTATTCTTTTATATTGGAAAGTATTGTATTTAGACTTAGCTGAGAAGCTCGTCACTACTTTCAGTTCTTTATTTATTATTGGTACTTGCTCAGTTGGTTGTACTCATATTACACCCTGTACTTCGTGTGCATATCCAGGTGATCCCAAGTACATTGGGTGTTTATTCTTTCGCACAGTCAATTTTTCAAAAATTCAGAGGTAGTTGCCATGTTTCGCAGACCTTGTCTCTCCTTTCCTATTCTTTTGTTATTGTATTTGGTCTCAGATTTTTTTTATTGACTAGATTTTTCCGAGACATGTAATGTATAGATACTCATGTACTCAATGACACTAGATTTTGGGAGTGTTTGTATCGGTATTTGTGAGACTTGTGGATTGTATTTAAATATTATATTTTTAAACTTCAAAGAAATTGTGAATTTTTTATGTTGTCGGCTTGCGTAGTATTGAAATAGGCGTCATCACGACAGGTGTGATTTTTAGGCCGTGACAGAGTCGTTCCAGTAAATGGAACCACGCATTATCAATCCCTTAGCTTGACTGCCAAATCAAACTTTTTCTAGTTCTACCACCAAAAAGTATCGAATTTCGACTAATATTTGTGCGAAACAAGTGTCAAAACGACTAAAATTTGATTTTTTTATGAGACAAAATTAGAGTGGAAGGACTGTACTAACAAACTATCAAAATACTAGAAATCCAAATAAAAACCAAGAACGATTAGCTTACAAGAAGAACTAAAGGAAGAAAATAAAATTACCATGGATAGGGGGATAGTTGGACATCAAGAGAGAATGAAGAATCTCATGAGGATGTGCTGGAGTTCGGAACCAAAGTAGCGTAAAATTGGACTTGAAAAATCAAACTAACGTGAAGAGAAGAAAAGGGAAAACTATTCAAATTGCCTCTTCAAACCAAACTAATTACCCGTATTTACCCATTCTCAAAGGTATTACAAAAAATGCGCACTCCACCAACTCGCTCGTCCCCCTCTACCTAAAAGACATCTACACCAAAACTCTTCTTGTTTATTCACTAGCCAATAGCTTATAAGCTTCTCCTCCTTTCAACAATTCTTCATTTAAAATCCATGTGGGTGTTTTAATCAACACTGTAATTATATCAATTGACTTGAAATTAGTTAAAGAGGTAACAGACCTTTTAGGCGGGGGTATACTACTAGATTCCAAATCGAAGGAGTCATATTATTTTAAGTTCTGGCAAGAAACATCTTTTCCTATGAGTTGTTGCAAAGGAACCTCATCTTGGTTTGTTTCTTCAATGGTTCGCTCTCTCAGTATTATATGATCACGGTTGCTCGTCATTTTTTTGTAATGTATATATAAGATTGGCGAAGCTATGGTGGTTCTCGATTAAAGGACAATGATAAAGTTTTAGGTGTTTTAAGTGGTATCTGAAATGGGTTTAAAGTCTTTTATCAAAATTCCAGATATGATTTTTATATGTGTTTGAAGACCCACCATTGTTGAGCTTTAGGTTATTTAATATGAATTATCAACTTGAAGATTTTGTTGTTAGATTCAAAGTGAGTGTTACAATATGTTGCCTATAGTACCTCTCGGAAGTTTATACTGAATTTTGGTTGCATTTGGAGCTCATTTGAGGTGATTATTGGAATTAAATTTTTGAATACCTTCCATTGTTGAACTTGAAGCTTTTTAATATGACGAAAAAATAAAATTATCCAACAATATATTGTTACAATATACAATATACTATAAAGTATATTGATATATTATACAGTTTACAACTACAATATAATTTAGCAGTACATACAATAGTATTTCTACAATAATATACTATAATAGTATACAATATACTATAATAGTATACTTCAATAATATACAATATACTACAATAGTATATAATATGCTTCAACAATATAACGTTATAATTGGACAATTTTTTAGATTTAAAAAATTTTCAGACCCTTGTTCAAATTTTAGACGGCGTTTTTATGGTGGAGATTTTGCAGTAAATTTTTTAAATTTGGGTTAAAGAGGAGTTGAACTAGAGAAGAAGAATTTATACTATATACCAAAATTATATACTATATACCATTTTGGTAAATAGTTTAGAGGAAAAAATATATTTAGCTAATATTTAAGAAAAGTTTACTATCACGATCCAATTTTCCCTCCTTCTGGGTATCGTGATGGCACCTAGTCTTATGGACTAGGTAAGCCTAACAATAATTAAAACAACATTATTTAAATAGAATCTCTTAAAACTCCCAAAACTGGTAGTACAAGTCATAAGCTCTACAGAGTATTTGCTAAAAAACTTCTAAATACAACTGTCTAGAAATAAGAATAAACAGTGCAAAACAAAAAGTTGAAGGTGACTCTGAAGCCTGCGAACGCAACAGTAGGTTTACCTTGTTTCTCCACAGCAACAGTCCACACAGATAGCTAACAAACAAGTACCTGAATCTGCACAAAAGAATGTGCAGAAGAGTAGCATGAGCACACCACAGCGGTGCCTAGTAAGTATCAAGACTAACCTCGATGAAGTAGTGACGAGGACTAGTTAAGACACCCACTGGTCTAATAAATTGAACAAGTATAAGTATAGGGATGACAGAACATGACATCTATCTAAGGATCCCGCGATATGGCTAACGACATAGCAACTGCAATAAGGAAGAAAAAATAGCAAGTAACAGCGAAACACCAGAAGAAGACACAGAAGAATGAACGAAAACACAACCCAAATCCAGAAATCACAATACAGTAAAGGCAAGTAGTAACTCAGCAGCTGCAATAGTTTTCACATCACGTCTCAGTCAACAACCCAAATAAATTAGTCGAATTCTTCAAGTGTAAACTTTTACCCATAAGTTTTTAAAT
Organism: Nicotiana tomentosiformis; assembly: GCF_000390325.3. NCBI lineage: Eukaryota > Viridiplantae > Streptophyta > Magnoliopsida > Solanales > Solanaceae > Nicotiana > Nicotiana tomentosiformis. The sequence continues at coordinate 151,828,445 of NC_090812.1, forward strand.
TGAGGTCTTTAGAATATAATCCTTTCCAATAAGAAATTATTTTTGAAATATACTTCCTTCAAACATAGTTCTTTCAAGATAAAACCTTTCAAATATAAACTTTTCAAATAATTAGCCTTCAAACATAGTTCTTTGAAGATAAATACTCTTCAAGTATAACCCTTTCAAATAAATATTTTCAAATATAGTTCCTTCAAGATAAATACTTTTCAAATAATATTCTTCGAGTATAAGTCACCCTGTGACACCTGAGCATGGAAGATTTGCAGCTCCGAACACAGATATAACCACAATGGAAATCTATCGGAATACCGTTCCGTAATCCCAAAACAAATATGCAGTGCTGGCGGATCTCCCGGAATAAGTCCGTAGTCCCAAAGTAAATATGCAAGACATGGAGATCTCCCAGAATACGTTTGTAGTCTCAATTTAAATATGCAGTACTGGGGGATCTCCCGGAATACGTCCGTAATTCCAAAGTAAATATGCAAGACAGGGGGATCTCCCGGAATACGTCCGTAGTCCCAATTTAAATATGCAGTGCTGGGGGATCTCCCGAAAAACGTTCGTAGTCTCAATTTAAATATGCAGCGCAAACAACATAGATAATAACTATAACACGACATAAACCTCGTAAATCACCACAACGAGTACAAAAGCAACGATTACATAAATGCAAAGTACGGCGAGCAAATCAACTCAAGAATTTAAATCACAAGATCGGTATAACTCATTCACAAGGAATAACCACAGTAAAGAATGTTAGGCACAAGGAGAGCAGCATAACAAGGGAAAACAGAACAAAAATATAGCAACAATTCTACAATATTCAAGACAATAATAAGAATCCAACACGAATCAAATAGTTCTAAATAATGGCAAGTCAACTAAGCTATAGGTTATCTAAACTCCTTTTGAGGTTGAGCAATTACGAGGAAAATTCAACAATTCAAGTAAGGATAAGCAACAGAAGATAATCATAAGTCAAATTAAGACTAAACAATTATATGGTGAGAAAATAATGATTTCAATTAAAGATAAGCAGTTATGAAAAATATAGCACGACGATAGAAGAGGTAAAATCTTTGGTTAAGTCGAATAAGGGTCAAATAGACAGTAAGAGTTAATCCTAAAGCAATTATCTCTAATCAAAGCATGTAGAGGTGAAACTAGAAAATAGGAAATCAAATGTATCAAAAACATCATCATAAAAAGTGAATATAAAGACATAAGAACCCTAAAAGGCCAACTTTCCACAAATAAGTCCGAGCACGCACTCGTCACCTCGCATACACAGACTACAATCAACATAGATGACTCAAATCCTAAGAGGTAGCTTCCACACCCAAGGTTAGGCAAGATACTTACCTTGAGTCAAGCTCAATCAATCCGTAAGAATACCCTTTCCACAAATATTCGTCTATGGATGGCCCAAATCTAGCCAAAATCAATTACATATCATAGTTATAACAATAATACACTTATCTAATTAACGAAATCAACATTTTAACGAAAATTCCAAAATTAACTCAAAATTGGCCATGGGACCCACTTCTCGAAATCAGGTCAAAGTCGTAAAATACAAAAGCTCATTCACTCACGAGTCTAACCATATCAAATTTACTAAAATCCGACACCAAAATCTCGAGCAAAACCCCAAAATTCGGCCTAAGAACGTTTCTCAATATTTCACCCCAAATCCGAATTTAAACGATTAATTTGAGCATAGATTAGTGGAATATAACCATGAGGGAGTTAATAATCATTACCCAAAAACTTACTCCAAAAATATCTCTCCAAATTCCGCCTTCTACCGAGCTCTCAATCAAATTTGTGAAGTGAACTTCAAACCCTCGAATCTGCCCCTTTTTTGCCCAATTATTCTGCATCTGCGGACCTTGGGTCGCACCTGTGGAATTTCCTTCGTAGGTGCGGAAACAACTTAAGAGGGCTGGGTCTGCCTCCATGTAAAAAGGGCCGCACCTACGAGTGAGCGCCTACGGACTATTGTCCGCTTCTGCGATCTCCTCCGCGCCTGCGTATCCTTTAGCGCATCTGTGGGCATCGCAGATCCGGCATTTCCCTTTGCACCTGCAACCCCTGATGACACATCCCAAATCCACTTCTGCGCTTGCCTCTCCGCACGTGCGATCACGCACCTGCAGTCTACCCACCGCAGGTGCGGAAATGACAAATGCCTAAAGACTTCAGCAGCAACACAAATCCAACTTTTGATCCGTTAAGCACTCAAAACTCACCCGAGACCTCCGGGACCTCAACCAAACATACCAACCAATCCTAAAACAGCATGCAAACTTAGTCGAGCCCTCAAATCACATCAACTAACGCTAAAATCACAAATCACCTTCCAATTCAAACTTAAAGAACTTGAAACTTCAAATTCCTACAACTGACGCCGAAACCTATCAAACCACGCCCGAATGACCTCAAATTTTGCGCACAGGTAAAAAATTACTCTACGAACCTACAACAACTTTCGAAAAACCATTATGAGCTCGATAGCAAAATTTCCACTATCGGGCGAAATCGCCGAAAATTTAACTTTCGCCAATTCAAACCTAAATCTACTACAGACCTCCAAAACACATTCTGGATGCGCTCCTAAGCTCAAAATTACTCAACGGAGCTAACAGAGTCGACGGAATTCCATTCCGGATCCGTATTCCCATAGTTCCGACTATGGTCTAAATTCTAAGACTTAAGCTCTCATTTAGGGACTAAGTGTCCCAATCCCCTTTGAATTACCTGATAATTGAATTCAACCACGCACGTAGGTAAAGGAACATATTACAAAGCTGCTTAGGGCATTATGCCGCCGTATGGGACTTAAATTCTCAAAACGAATGGCCGAGTCGTTACATTTACAGAGTCCTAGCAATAATAAGTAATTAAAAAACATGACAGCTAACACAAACCTATAATGCTCGAAATATCATGCACTAGTCTTAGTATATGCGCATTTTTACACACGGGTCACAAATGACATTACGAACCTACAGCCACTTTCGGAATTCCATCCCGAGCTCGATATCAAAATTTCCACTATCGGCCGAAATTGCCGAAAAACTAACTTTCGCCAATTCAAGCCTAAATCTACTACAGACCTCCAAATCATATTTCGGACGTACTCCTATCCCCAAAATCACTCAACAGAGATAACGGAGTCGACGGAATTCCATTCCGGATCCATCTTTACACAGTTTCGACTATGGTCCAAACTCTAAGGCTTAAACTCACAACTAGGGACTAATTGTCCCAAAACTCCCTGCATTCCATAACCAAACACTCCGGCAAATCCCCAAAGCAGAAAACAATATATGGGGAAAGCAGTTATTAGGGGATTGGGGCTCAAATTCGCAAAACGACCGGCCGAGTCGTTACATCCTCCCCATATTAAACCAATCGTTTGTCCTCGAAGAATAAGACATACCCGAAACTGTGAAAAAATGAGGATATTGGCTGCGCATATCCTTCTCGGTCTCCCAAATCGCCTCCTCGACAGGCTGACCCCTTCACTGGACAATTACTGAAGCAATATTCTTTGACCTGAGATTTCTGATCTGCCTGTCCAAAATGACTACTGGCTCCTCAACATAAGATAGATCTTTGTCTAACTGGACTGAACTAAAATCCAATACATGAGTCGGAGCACCGTGATACATCCAGAGCATAGACACGTGGAATACCGGGTGAACTCCTGCTAGGCTGGGAGGCAAGGCAAGCTCATAAGCAACCTCCCCAACTCGCCGCAATATCTCAAAAGGACCAATGAACATCGGGCTCAACTTGCGCATCTTCTCAAACCTCATAACGCCCTTCATAGGCGATACCCAAAGAAAAACCCGCTCACCAACCATAAATGCCAAGTCACGAACCTTCCGGCCCGCATAACTCTTCTGCCTGGACTGGGCTATGCGAATTCTCTCCTGAATCACCTTTACCTTATCCAAGGCATCCTAGACTAAATATGTACCCAACAATTGAGCCTCGCCCGGCTCAAACCATCCCACAGGGGACTGGCACCACCTACCATACAAAGCCTCATACGGTGCCATCTGAATGCTGGACTGATAACTGTTATTGTACGCAAACTCTACAAGTGGTAAGTATTGGTCCCATGACCCTCCGAACTCCATCACACAAGCACAAAGCATATCTTCAAGAATCTGAATCGTGCGCTCGGACTGCCCGTCAGTCTGAGCGTGAAAGGTTGTGCTCAGCTCCACCCTAGTACCCAACTCCTACTTTACGACTCTCCAAACGCGGGATATGAACTGTGTACCTCTGTCTGAAATGATGGATACTGGAATACCTTGAAGGCGGACAATCTCTCTAATATAAATCTCAGCCAATCTCTCCAAAAAGTATGTAGTCAACACTGGAATGAAATGGGCTGACTTGGTTAGCTGATCCATGATCACCCAAATAGCATCGAACTTTCTCAAAGTCTGAGGAAGTCCAACCACAAAGTCCATAGTGATCCGCTCCCACTTCCACTCTGGGATCTCTAACCTCTGAAGTAATTCACCCGGTCTCTGATGCTCATATTTAACCTGCTGACAGTTGAGACACTTGTCCACAAACCCAACTATATCCCTTTTCATTCTTCTCCACCAATAGTGTTACCTCAAGTCCTGGTACATCTTCGCGACACCCGGATAAATGGAGTACCACGAGATATGGGCCTCCTCGAGAATCAATTCCCGAAGCCCATCTACATTGGGCACACAGATCCGGCCATGCATCCTCATCACACCGTCATCACAAATAGTCACATCTCTGGCATCACTTCGCCGAACCTTGTCCTGAAGAACTAGAAGATGAGGATCATCATACTGGCGCTCCCTGATATGGTCATACAGAGAAGACCGAGCAACCACACAAGCTAATACCCGGCTAGGCTCTGAAATATCCAATCTCACGAACTGACTAGCTAAGGCCTGAACATGCAAGGCTAAGGTCCTCTCAGCTGCCGGAAGATATGCCAAGCTCCCCAAACTCTCTGCCCGACGACTCAAGGCGTCGGCCACTACATTGGCCTTCCCTGGGTGGTACAATATAGTGATATCATAGTCTTTAAGTAGCTACAACCACCTCCGCTGACGCAATTTAAGGTCCTTCTGTTTGGACAAGTACTGCAAACTCCGGTGATCAGTGTAAATCTCACAGGGAACACCGTACAAATAATGATGTCAGATCTTTAGGCGTGAACAATAGTTGCTAACTCGAGATCATGAACCGGATATTTCTTCTCATGCACCTTCAACTGTCTAGACGCGTAGGCAATCACCCTACCGTCCTGCATCAATACCGCTCCAAGGCCAATCCTCGAGGTATCACAATAGACAGTGTATGACCCCAAACTTGTAGGCAATACTAATATTGGGGCTGTAGTCAAAGCTGTCTTGAGCTTCTGAAATCAATCCTCACACACCTTGGTCCACCTGAAGGGAGCACCCTTCTGGGTTAGCCTGGTCATAGGTGTTGTAATGGATGTAAATTCCTCTACAAAGCGACGGTAATACCCCCCAAACCATGAAAACTCTGGATCTCCATAGCGGAGGATAGCCTGGGCCAACTCTACACTGCTTTAATTTTCTTCGAAGCCACCTGGATCCCTTCACTCGATACTATATGACCCAAGAATGCCATTGAGTCTAACCAAAAGTCACACTTTGAATATTTTTCATACAACTTCTTTTATCTCAAAGTCTGAAGTGCAGTCCTCACGTGCTGCTCATGATCTTCCCGAGACTGGGAATATACCAAGATGTCATCATTAAAGGTTGTTGGGGCATATCTGGTCCTGAAAACAGTCTTTGGAATGTCCGGCTCCTGAATCTTCAATTGATAATAGCCAGAACGCAAGTCAATGTTGGAAAACACCCTGGCACCCTGTAGCTGATCAAATAAATCATTGATGCGAGGCAAAGGATACGTGTTCTTCACTGTAACTTTGTTCAACTGCCGATAATCAATACACATACGCATAGAACAATCCTTCTTCTTCACAAATAAGATTGGAGCACCCCAAGGTGATACACTGGGCCTGATGAAACCCTTATCAAGAAACTCCTGCAACTACTCCTTTAACTCCTTCAACTCAGGAGGAGCCATACGGTAGGGAGGAATAGAAATGGGCTGAGTGCCCGGCAACAAATCAATGCCGAAATCAATATCTCTGTCGTGCAGTATGCCCGGAAGATCAACTGGAATCACATCAGGGAAGTCCCTTACTACTAGAACTGACTCAGCTGTAGGGGTATCAAATACTGACATCTCTCACATAGGCCAAATACGCATCACATCCCTTCTCAACTATTTGTTGAGCCTTACGAAATGAAATAAACATACGGGGAGTATACTCTAAGGTACCTCTCCACTCTAATCTCGGCTAGCCTGTCATAGCCAGCGTCACGGTCTTAGTGTGACAATCAAGAATAGCATAATGAGGTGACAACCAGTCCATGCCCAAGATAACATAAAAATCTACCATACTGAGTAATAACAAATAGGCTCTGGTCTCAAAACCACTAAGAGCAATCACACACGACCGATATACGTGGCCTACAATGACAGAATCTCCTACGGGAGTAAATACATAAACAGGGGAACTCAAAGAATCCCGAGATATCCCCAAATGTGGAGCAAAATAAGAAGACACATATGAATACGTAGAGCCTGGGTCAAATAATATTGATGCATCCCTATGACATATAGGGACAATACCTGTGATAACTGAATCTGAAGCAATGACCTCTGAACGGGATGGAAGGGCATAGTACCTGGCATGGCCTCCCCCTCTAGGGCGACCTCGACCTCCCCGACCTCCACCTCGAGCTCGCTGAAGAGTTGGGGTAGCAGCTGGTGCTGGAAGAATGGGCGGAGGACCCAGTGGAGCACGTGGAGGCGGATAAGTCTATGGAGGTGCACCCCTCCTGGCTCTGGGAAAATTTCTAACCAGGTGACGAGTGTCACCACACTCAAAACAACCTCTCGGAGGATATGACGGCTGGAATTGACTCGGGCCTGGCCTGCTGGACTGGCCGGTAATAGCACCTCAAGTAGGAGGCATACTGGATACTGGCAGTGCATAATAGGGCTCCTGAGGTCTAGGAGGTGCTGGAACACCACTCGCTGCTGGAAGAGGTGAATAAACAGGGCAACTCACAAAACCCCTACCATAGCGTGCAGTTGGCGCACAATCTCCTGAATAATGACCAGTCTCTCGAGACCTCTTGGCCTCCCTCCCCTCTCTGTTCCGGGCGAGCATGCCCTCCACCCTCTTGGCAATGTTCACTGCCTGCTGATAAGTGATGTCCATCTCCAACTCCTTTGCCATATTGGTTCGAATACTGGGTTGGAGTCCCTCAATGAAGCGACGAACCCTCTCTCTGAGTGTAGCAACCAGAGTCGGTACATGGCGAGCTAACCCACTGAAACGGACTGCGTACTCCGACACATTCATAGAACCCTAACACAACTGCTCAAACTCTGTGCGCCAAGAATCCCTGAGGCTCTGAGGAACATACTCATGCAAGAACGTCTCTAAAAACTGAGTCTAAGTGAGTGAGGCTAGCTCGTCCGGACTACTCAGCTCATAGGATCTCCACCACTGATATCCTTCTCCCCTCAACTGGAAAGCGGTGAAAGAAACGCCACTCGTCTCCATAATGCCCATAGTGCGGAGAATATGATCACACTCCTCAAGAAAACCCATAGCATCATCTGAAGCTAGTCCACTGAAAGTAGGTGGGTGGTACTTCTTGTACCTCTCAAGTCTGAGCTACTCTGACTCAGAAGCAGCTACCCTGATCTCATGCTTAACAGAAGCCACTGGGGGCATAGGAATATACTCTAGGGCCTGATCAACCTGAACCCTCTGCTCAGGAGCGGGCTGCGGGAGTCTGTGCCCCTCCCTCGGCCTGAGATGTCGCGGGAGCTATCGGAAATAGTCCAGCCTGAGCCATAGTACTGAACATGCTCAAGAACTGAGCTAAAGTCCTCTGGAGGTCTGGAGTAGCAATAGGGATCTCCGGCGCTGGCCCTCCAGCTGGAGCTGCTGGGGGCTCCTCTGACTAAATGTGATGAGTGTCTACACAGACTAAATGTGAAGGATTATATTTTTAAATTGTGAAGATCACTATTGCATATTAATTAAATTATTAAATCTTGTTATATTCTCCATCATTGATTTGATTTGTATACTTTAAATTTGCTTGACCCTTTCCTGCTAATTGTCTTACATGTTTAGTTGAAACTTAGTTTCTTTTATTCTGTGCATTATTTGAAGTTGATTTTATTTAATTTAAATATTATTAATATGAAGTATTTGATATTTTAAATTTGGTATTGAAGCAAAGTATTAAATATTTTGAAATATTATTTTGCTGAATTATTTATTCCTGAATATTTGTATAAAATTTCTATACTCATTGTGATGGAGCCGTGAGCTCTTTACTGTGGAAAAATATTATTGATGATTTATTTTGGCATGAGCCGTGAGCTATTTATTGTGGAAAACATTGTAGTTGAATTATGTTGGCAAGTTAAATTATTTGAGCACTTGAGGTACAAATTGTGATATATTGTGATATTGATACACATGCGGTGGTATAAGGTCTAGGTATTGAAACGCATGCGGTGAGATAAGGGTGGATTGATATGTGTGGCTAGTAGGGGGGACTACTAGAAGTCATGCGGTGTGATAAGGATGGCTAAAATGCGGGATGCTATTTCGGAAAAAATATTTTCTTTGAAATAAATTGTGAAGGCTCTCGCGGTGAGATAAGGAAATGAGATATTGTGAATTTATTTATGATTTGGGACTACGAGGCGTTACCTCGTGAGTGCCCTTGTTGATATTGATTTATGGTAATAGTTGCCTTTGATTATTTGTTGTGATTTTCATAAAGTTGAAAGAAATTCTGTTTTGATTCCACGAGATATTATTTTCCATTATTTTGTGTAATTAAATGGTTACATGCTACTTGATCCATTTTCATTGTCATTTTATTTTATTATATTGGTAAACATTTCACCATGCAATTAGTATTTTCCAGTAGGCCCTGACCTGACCTCGTCACTACTCTACCCAGGTTAGGCTTGGCACTTACTGGGTACCGTTGTGGTGTACTCATACTATGATTCTGCACATCATTTTGTGCAGATCCAGGTACTCCTTACCAGCCTCGACCTCAGTGAGTTACCTGTGCATGGAGACTTTGAGGTATATCTGTCAGCGTCCGCAGACTCCGGAGTCCCCTTCTATCATTACTGTGTTGCTTCCTTATTTTCTTTAGACCCTGATATATATATATTTAGAGACATTAAGGATAAATTCTTAGAAGCTTGTGACTTATTTCTACAGGGTTTTGGGAGTTGAAATTTGTTTGAATTTGTCAGGACCCAAATTAACCCTCCGTAAGGTGTCGTGATAGCACCTAGTCTTCACGACTGGGTAAGCCTAATATTGCGAAAAATATAAAGAAAACACAACATTTTAAATATAAACAACATATTTTTAAATAGCCAATAGTAGTACCACTCGGCATATACAAAATAATTTTCCAAGACCCCGAATATCACTAAGTCACAAGCTGCTATAATCTATGTATCTCTATACAAAAGTCTGAAGATAATAAAGAAAGTCTCTAGGCGAGGGAGTAGAAGGGGACTCCGAAGATCTGCGGATGCAAGTAGAAGTACCTTGAAGTGTCCTAGAATCAGCAGCACGCACTAACTCTAAGGCTGATAGCTCATACCTAGATCTGCACGCGAAAACATGTGCAGGAAAGGGCATGAGTACACCACAATGGTAGCTAGTAAGTGCCAAGCCTAACCTCGGTCGAGTAGTGACGAGGTCAGGTCAAGGTCCTACCGGGGTAAATATAATAAATTAAACAGTAAAAGATATAAGTAAACTTTACGGTAACATAGTTAAAGAAATTCTCGAAATTTAGCAATTAAGGGAGCCCTCGGCTCAGAACAAGGTAAACACAGTGGGGAATCTCTTGGGATACCGTCCCGTAGTTTCAAATGAATATGCAGTACAGGGGGTTCTCCCGGAATACGTCCGTAGTCCCAAAGTAAATATGCAGTGCTGGGGGATCTCCCAGAATATGTCTGTAGTCCCAAAGTAAATATGCAGTACAAGGGGGATCTCCCGGAATACGTCCATAGTCCAAAAGTAACTATGCAGTATAGGGGGGGATCTCCCGGAATACGTCCGTAGTCCCAAAGTAAATATGCAGTACATGTGGATCTCCCGGAATACGTATGTAGTCCCAGAGTAAATATGAAGTACAGGGGGATCTCCCGAAATACGCCCGTAGTCCCAATTTAAATATGCAACGCAAGATGAAATGGCAGTTATGGCATCGAGTTATACAGTTTATACTGGACACAAATAAGGAAAATAAGGACTTAAACATGACACACAAATAAGGCATCGAGTTATACAGTTGAAACATGACGCACAGAATGTCAATTAGGAAGTTAAAACACGTAAGCATGTTTCTCAAGTCTAAGTTTCACAATTAAGAGTATTAGTGCAATTTAATAATGACAAATAATTTACAATTTAGAAAAGCAAAAAAATGGGATTTTTGCAATAATAGCCTGTGTACGTACTCATCACCTCAGATACACGACACCCATACAACAATTAATATCAAACACCTTAAGGGAAAGTCCCCAACACAAGGTTAGGCAAGCCACTTGCCTTGAACTGCTCAAATCAACTCGATATCACGTTCTTGACACGAGTATTCGACTCCAAATGGCCCGAATCTATTCAAATAAATTGTATAATATAAATATAATTACAAGTAACTAATTTAGCTAATTAATTCGAATCTAAAGCGTGAATTTAGGAAAAATGCCCAAAATGTCTCTTCGTGCCCATGTCTCGGAATCGGGTAAAAATTATAATTTATGAACACCCATTCACTCACGAGTTCACTCGAACAAAAATCATCTAAATTCGACGTCAAATTCCCATTCAAATCTCAGATTTTCAATTGGGGAACCCTTTCCCTCCATTTCCAAACTTCTACCCTCCATTTCCTTAATTAGACGAGGAAATCAACAATAGATAAGTGTATTCTGATCAAAATAGAGTTAGAATTTGTTACCCAATAGTTCTCCTTCAAAAACCCTTGAGGAATCGTCTCCCAACGAGCTCTAAATAGAATTTTGTGTTATGAAATTTCTAACCCTCGAAATCCTCTTTTCTGCCCAGCGATTTCCGCACCTGTGGTAACGCACCTGCAGACAATCCATCGCAACTACGAAGTCTACTTAAATGGTCTAGGTCCGCACCTGAGCGCATGAGTCCGCACCTGCGGATGCGCTTCTGCGCTCAATCGTCCGCTTCTGCGGAACCTTGGGTCCTTCACACCTCCACATCTGCGACTGCCATTCCGCAGATGCGGCTCCCTCGTCGCATCTGCGACCATTGACCCCCTGGCCTAAAAGCGTACCTGCGATCCCACCCTCGCTTCTGTGAGGCCGCACCTGCGGACTCCCCACCGCAGGTGCGAAAACACCAGAACCAGCAACTCCAAAAATTACTCTAAGTCCAAGTTCATTCCGTTAACCATCTGAAACACACCTGAGGCTCCCGGGACCTCAACCAAACATACCAACCAATCCTAAAATACCATACAAACTTAGTCGAGCCTTTAAACCACGTCGAGCAACACCAAAATCATGAATTAATGACGGATTCAAGCCTAAGAATTTAAAATTTTCCAAATTCTACAAATGACGCCGAACCACATCAAATCTAGTTCGAATGACCTCAAATTTTACACACAGGTCACAAATGACATTACGAACCTACAGCCACTTTCGGAACTCCATCCCAAGCCTGATATCAAAATTTCCACTATCGCCCGAAATTGCCGAAAAACTAACTTTCGCCAATTCAAGCCTAAATCTACTACAGACCTCCAAAACATATTACGAACGTGCTCCTAACCCCAAAATCACTCAACGAAGCTAACAGAGTCGACAGAATTCCATTCCGGATCCATATTTACACAATTCCGACTACGGTCCAAACTCTATGGCTTAAACTCACAACTAGGGACAAAGTGTCCCAAAACTCCCCGAATTCCATAACCAAACACTCCGGCAAATCCGAAAAGCAGAAACAAATATGGGAAAAGTAGATATTAGGGGATCGGGGATCAAATTCTCAAAACGACCGCCCGAGTCGTTACACAATTGTAGTTTATTTATTTCAGATTTAGATTTTTATTCTGCATTGATAGGCTTACCTAGTCTTAGCGAGTAGGCGTCATCACGACATTGACAGGCCCGGGGTGAATTTTAGGGATTTTACCATTTTTGAGTTGGGTAATAAATTTAATAGTCTAATTTCAAATTATTGAGCATGTATTAATTATTTTGTATAACATTTGAATAGTTTTGGATTTTTGGCACCGAATTGGGTTTTTTACACGACGTCGTGATCGGAAGTGGGCTTTGAGACATGGTAAGTCTCTTGTCTAACATTGTAAGAAGGAATTTACCCCATAGGTAATTTAAATTAATAATTATTATTGATTGTGGGTGCAACGTATGTACGAGGTGATGAGAGTCCGTGCATAGCTACTATTATTGTTAAAGTCTGAGTAGTTTAGGACTCAAATCATGAATTACTTGTGATAACTGTATCCTTATTTAATTAAAACAATAGAATTATGCTGTCAATTGTTAGAGAAAATGGTAAAAGATTGAAATCTCACATACTTGAAATTTTGTTCAGAATATTTAACTGTTGTAGAAATTTGTACATCCTCACGTGTTAATCTCATAATGTATATATGTATTCTCATTTCGGATATTCATAAGAAAATGTCCTCTTTTATATATATATATTCTCATTCGAGAGGTTCATAAGAAAATGTCCTCCTTTCTTGTGGAGCGGGTCGAACGCTTCGGCATGATAGATGCATCTATGGATCACGTCGCATGTCCCTCGACAGTGTACACGACACTCTGGATTGGGTCGTACATACTAGGCAAAAATCATGCCTAATATTAAAAACTACACGATACCTTGATATTTATTTTTATTGCAGCTTGTGAAGCTATTTGATAAATTGAAAATTATTGGAATTGAAAGAATTAATTATTTCTGCTAGTTAAAGAAAATTATTGTTGTTCCTATAAATCATGTTGATTTAAGTATTACTATTTTAATATTATTGACCCTTAGTGAGTGTCAAAGTCGGCCTCTCGTCACTACTTCTTCAAGATTAGGCTTGATACTTACTTGGTACACATTGTTTACGTACTCATGCTACACTTGCTGCACATTTTTCTGCAGGTACAGATATGTCTAGCGGCCTTATAGGCGGAGAGGTGTGGTTAAATACGGGGAATTAGGTGAGTTGCATCCTATATTACGATCCGCAGGCAGCAGAGTCTCCTTCAGAGTATTTATATTTCTCTTGTCCAAATTTGTATTCCGGATAGATGTTGTATTTTATTTTACATTCCTAGTTGATACTCATGCACTTGTGACACCAGGTTTTGGGGTAATTATGGGTTTTTCTGTATTGAAAATTGTTAAGAAAATTAATATTTACTCTGTGAATTCCATATTTTACAAATAAATTGAAGGAATTATGATTTCAAAAATATTAAAAATGAGAACAAAATTAAGATTTATTTTTGGCTTGCCCGATAGCGGTGTTCGGCTCCATCATGACCTTTAATGGATTTTGGGTTGTGACATTTAAAGTCTTAAATATTGAAAATGTAATTAAATGATAATTTTATTTAATGTGAAATTATTTTTTAAAGGTGAAAAGATTATCAATATTTTGTATTGGAGTTTTCCGCTTTTATAATTATAATATAATATGATCGATAAATATATAATAATAAAAAGTATACGTAGTTGAAAGAAAATAATAAATGTATCGACAAAGAAAAATCGGGCTAGGAGATGACTCATAATCAATCCGGTTGTTGGATCCTGAACCCGCCAAACCAATATATTTTTGATGTAATGATATTGATCTAAAATAGCAGAACATACTGAGTTTTAATATCTAAATTACAAACCTAAATAACATTATTTGTGCTAAAAGTCAATAAACTTATAATTACCTTAAAGAAATACGTACACTTATTTACTGATAATTTCGATGTATATACTTTAGTATCTTATCTTTATTTCATTTATCTAACTGGCTTTGTGTTGTAACATGTATAAGTTTACAAAAGAAATTAATGTACATTATATTATTCACTATAACTGAATTACAGTTCATAATGTAGTCCTGCCATTTGTAAACTTATTTGTAGATATTACTTTTATTCGTAATTAATTATGGATATGTTTTCAAATGTATGCCACATATATTGAAAAGGACAAACTTTTAGCCTATAATTATTTTTTAAAGTTACTTGTAAATTGAAAAGGAGAAACTGAATTACAGTTCAAAATATAGTCCTGTTAGTTGTAAGGTGCTTGGTGAATACCCTTTGAAATATTCGCGCTAAAAGAGTACTTTTTTTTTAATATTAGAATTCCTAAATCTAAAAGGGAGTTCCATGTGCACGAGACTTCATTTGTAGTATTTTATTCTCTTTTAATTAATTTTTATTTTACTAAAATTATTAATAAGTAATTGGTTATATTTCTATACAAAGAATAATGACTCTTAAATCTAAAAAGAGTTCAAGTGGACGAAACTTTCCTACAATTTTTTTGGGTGTTACTTTTATTTTACAAATATATTGTCTTACCTAGTTCAAACAATGGAGAATTGAATACAAAAATGTCACGACCAAATTCATCCCTCCGTGAACCGTCGTGACGGCACCTAGTCTCTACGACTAGGTAAGCCTAACACTTTGCAGAAATGAAACAAAAACACGAACACTAACTACTAACAGTAACAATTATCTAATAAGCAACTAAATGCCACTCGACATATACAATTAACACCTCTGAAAAATGTACAAAACAATTTTTCAAAACCCGGAATACCGTAAGTCACAAGCTACTAAGAAGTCTTAACCGTTCTATACATCATTTCTACAGAAAGAAGGAAAAATGAACATAGGGGGATAGAGAGGGACTCTGAGGATTTGCGGGCGTGAGCAGATGTACCTTGAAGTCTCCAATAAGCATCATCGACTGCAACTAGTGATGAGGTTGGTAAGATGAACCTGGATCTGTACACGAAAAATATGTGCAGGAAAGGGCTTGAGTACACCACAACTGTACCCAGTAAGTGCCAAGCCTAACCTCGGTCGAGTAGTGACGAGATCAGGTCAGAGCCCTACTGGTATATATATAATGAAATAAGGCAGAATCAAATATCACAGTAAAATAAATACGGAAATGTAGCAGGAATAGAATCAAATGAAAGACAACAGCTCAGAACACAGTGATAACAACAGGGGATCTCCCGAGATACCCTCTCGTATTCCCAAACGTAAATATGCAGGGGGATCTCCCGGAATACCGTTTCGTAGTCCCCAAATAAATATGCAGTACAAGAGGATCTCCCGGAATACCGTTCCGTAGTCCCAAAGTAAATATGTAGCGCAACCAACCGAAATAGCAATTACAGTAGTAAATCCTATAGTTTAGACTAAATTCAAGTCAAGGAAAGTAGGTAATTTCACTAAACATGCTGCACAGAGTTCAAATAGGCAGTTAAACAAGTAGGCATGCTATTCTTGGCTAAACATGATAGTTAGATATGCTAGTGTGTTGCAATAAGGAGAAAACAAGTTATGACTTAGTGAAACACGGAGTTTTACAACAAAATAGCTCGTGTACGTACTCGTCACCTCACGTACACGACGCTAACATATTAAACAACACCAAATCCTAAGGGGAGTTCCCCCACACAAGGTTAGGCAAACCACTTACCTCGAACCAAGCTCAAATCAATCTGTCACAATGCTCTTTCCACGAATATCCGACTCCGAATGGCTCAAATCTAGCCAAAACCAATTACATAACATAAATATAGCTACAAGAAACTAATCTAGCTAACGAAATCAAAGGTAAGGGAAGAAATTAGAAAAACTCCCAAACAGTCTCCCCGGGACCACATCTCGAAATCGGGTAAAAGTTACCAAATATGAATACCCATTCACTCACGAGATCACTCATACAAAAATTATCCGAATCCGATGTCTAAATCCCACTCAAAACTCAGAAATTCGGTTGGGGAACTTTTCCCCCATTTTCCCAAATTTCTCACTCAAAATCCTTAATTTAATGAAGAAACATTAATGAAATACAACCAAAAACAAGTTAGGAATCGTTACCCCAAAGTTTTCTATGAAAATCCCACAAGCAATCACCTCCTCTCGAGCTCAAAAATAAAATTTGAGAATATGAACATCAACCCTCGATTCTGCCCCTTTTTGCCAAGCGATCTTCGCACTTACGGGCCTTGGGTCGCACTTGCGATGCCGCATCTGCAGAAAGTTCATCGCAGGTGCAGAATCACTTAAGAGGGATGGGTCCGCATCTACACCAATGGAGGCCGCACCTGCGTGTGCGCGCCTACGGAACACTGTATGCTTTTGCGGTCATCCTCCGCGCCTACAAATACTTGGGCGCATCTGCGGGCATCGCAGATGCGGAACTTCCTCGCACCTGTGACCCCTGGTCAAGTCTCCAACTTTCGCATATGCGCTTGGTCTTTCCCATGTGCGAGTCTGCACCTGCGGTCTAACCTCCGCAGGTGCGAAACACCAGAACCAGCAGAACTAAGCAACATTGCATTAGTAAAGGTTCAATGGCTATTTATGAACCACTGACCTCAGATTCCGAACCTCAGCTTCCGCATATGTGTCACGCCCCGAACCTAGGAGCGAGACAAGCACCCGGTGCCTCACCTAACCTGGCGTACCAAATTGCAACTAAGGGACTCTGAACACATAATGTCATACTTTGGTCATGGGGCCACCTTGCAAGACAATTTGCGAAGCAAAATATAAAACTGAATGGAAACTAGCGCTAACTAAATATCAATATAAAGCTAGGCCGACAAGGCCGTCATAGCTACTATAGTTGACAAACCACCAATTTATACAAACGCAACATACTGCACTAACCAACAGGATATGCCTACAAGCCTGTACTGATAGATATACTGTGATCGGAATAGGGCCCCGACCTACCCATAACATATATAAAGATATACATAAGATGTAAACAAAACTCTAGACCTAGCAACTCGGGAAACACCTACTGAGGAGGTCTACCCGTCTGTCTGTCTGAACCTGCATGCATGAAATGCAGCGCCCCCAAAAAAGGGACGTCAGTACGAAATAATGTACCGAGTATGTAAGGCAATAAAATAACTGAAATCTGAAACTGAACTGATAATATGATAACTGAAATTAACTGGGAGTCAAAGATGATCTGGAGATATACTTACCTGCTGATACTGACTCAACTCCTTCAATATAGTAAGTAAAATAATTATACGGCCTTATAAGGCTCGGTATATATAACTGCTCTGCCATAGTAGGCTCGCTCATAGGCGCTCGGCCATACTAGGCTATGTATCTCGACCATGCTGGGCTCGCTCATAGGCGCTCGGCCACAGTAGGCTCGGTATATAACTTTCCATCTGATCAGTGGTTGCCCAATAGGGGCCTGCCCATCGATTATAGCTCGATGGTAATGAAAATACTGTAATACTGTATATATAGGCTTGTTGCTCTCTTGACTGGAAGAAGACAATACTAAATTGAATATAGAATCTCGATAAGGAATAATATTGTAACTTATGAGACTAGAATAGTGTGAATAAATTCATGAATATGAACTTCTCTTTTTGTCTCATTACTAACACATGTAGCTACGAGATCATGCCAAAATGAAGGAAGGCTTAGCCTTAACATACCTTATCACAATCTTTCCAATCACCAAGTTGAACTCACCTCTTCACACCTTAATCTACAAGAATGATAATAATACTATCGTTAAGTTACGAAAGGTACAACTATCGCACAACGAACGACAAACCTATTTTGTATTAAAACGGGCAGCATCTCCCCTATAATATGCCCTTCCTCCAAATTCAAGATAACACCAACAATACAAGAACAGAACAATAACAACATATATACATCATTTTCCAGCCCTATATACACCATCAAATACTACAAAACAGCCCAACACACCCCAATCTCTTCGTACACAAAACGACCACCGTAGTAGTGTCAAACGACCCGAAAATGTTATGACGAACGACCAGCCAACCACCCTACATTTATATGGTGTTTATAAACCCCCTTCCTCCTCCAAAACTCCACAAAATAGTAGTAAAACACGCAGCCCAACAGCAACACAAAACAGTCCACAAAACAGTCCGCTACAAGTGAATAACTCGAACTCACGGCTTCCGATCACCGTCCCGTGAGTTCTTACAAGTATAGAACGACTTACCATGAATTTACAGCAGAAAAAATGGATGAAAGAGATCAGTAAACTCACCTTATTTTTTGGATAACTCAGCTCCTATCTTGGTTCTTCAAACTCTAGGTTTTCACAATTTTTTTCCAATTTTTCACAATTTAAAACACCAATTAAATGCTAAAAATAACTATAGATTCGGGTAATTTGACCAAAAAATGCCTCTTTGGACGACCCAAAATGGCCCATTTTTGGGCTTTCATTTAAGCAAGTAGGTGACACACCTACTTGTCACCTAACAGCTTGCACAGTATCGCAAGAATGCACATATATCTCTACTCCGATGTGATATTGACAAGTGGTTTAATGCGTTGGAAAATAGACTCATAGATCTTTAATTTTATGGGTGGAACACCCCATAACTCTAAGTATATTGGGAGAAAATTGCAGTTACATTTTACCCAAAGTTTCAGTAAAACTTATGAATGTAACTTGTGATGACTTTCATCGACTTTTGTTCCACAACTTGCTTGACATCAAAACATAACACACGGATGTCATACAAATAATATAAATCATAACATAATCTCCTTATCATGTTAATCACCCTAGTCTCACCCCAAAGGTACATGTTATAACATTTCCAACTTGTCGACTTTCGATGAAACATTATTTTATTTAATTGCTTTAGCTTCTGAACTGTCCAACCCTCTTTGTACTTGTTGTTCATGATCTTCAATATTTGTAACCTCAGAGGTAACATGATTAACTTACTTTATATACTTTTATATATTATCTCATTTTTGGTCCTACATTAGTTTGCTTACGACGCATTTTTACGTACGAAAATATAGGGTGTAACATCACTCCCCCCTTGGGAACATTCGTCCTCGAATGTTTACTCTTGGAGACTTTGGAAACTTTTTCCAGAGTATCCTTCGTACACTAGGTTAAAACCAACCTGCACGTAGCCAGAAACATACTATGCATGCCACACATGGCCAATCTTTATAAATAGCAGCAATTTGCCTCACCGACCGTAAATCATAAATATTGAAAGTGAAAAATAAAAGCTTACCTGATGACCTGCTAGCCTACATAGAGCTATGTTGTAGCGTCCCATCTCGAACCATATCTTCAGTTTGAAATAGGTGGGGGTATTTAGACTTCATTTCTTCCTCCGATTCCCACGTCATCTCTTCTACATTCTTGCTCCTCCATAAAACCTTTACGGAAGCTACCTCCTTATTTCGTAGATTGCGGATTTGTCGGTCTAGGATGGCAACTGGAATTTCCTCGTATGACAAGTCCTCTGTAATCTGTACATCATCCGTGGGCACCACTCGGGTAGGATCGCCAATGCACTTCCGTAGCATAGATACGTGAAAAACCGGATGGACAGACTCCAATTCTGAGGGCAACTCTAACTCATAAGCTAGTTGGCCCACTCTCCGAATGATCCTATAAGGCCCAATATACCGTGGGCTAAGCTTTCCTTTCTTGCCAAACCTCATCACGCCCTTCATAGGTGATACCTTTAAGAATACCCAGTCATTAATCCTGAACTCTAAGTCTCGTCGCCGCACGTCAGAATATGACTTCTGACGACTCTGAGCTGTCAACAGTCGCTCCCGGATAACCTTTACTTTCTCTATGGCCTGCTGAACCAGGTCTGGCCCATGTAACCCAGATTCTCCAACATCAAACCACCCTATAGGAGATCTGCACTTACGCCCATACAAAGCCTCGTACGGAGCCATCTGGATACTGGAGTGGTAACTGTTATTATATGCAAACTCGATAAGAGGTAGATGTTCATCCCAACTTCTTTTAAAATCCAACACACATACTCGTAACATATCCTCGAGCGTCTGAATTGTGCGCTCGGCTTGTCCATCAGTCTGTGGATGAAAAGTTGTGCTGAGATTCACCTGAGTCCCTAGACCTCTCTGAAATGACCTCCAAAAATGTGCTGTAAACTGAGCCCCATGGTCAGATATAATAGAAACTGGTACTCCGTGTAGCCGCACTATCTCCTTAATATATAACTTTGCATAATCTTCTATTGTATATGTAGATCTAACCGGTAGGAAGTGAGCTGATTTTGTGAGCCTATCGACTATCACCCATATGGAATCGAACTTACGATTAGAACGAGGTAAACCCGTGATAAAGTCCATGTTTATCGCCTCCCATTTCCATGTCGGGATCTCTATAGTCTGCATTAGCCCTCCAGGATTCTGGTGTTCTATCTTCACTTGCTGGCAACTAGTACATTGGGCGACAAACTCAGCAATGTTCTTCTTCATATCATTCCACCAGTACACATCCTTAATGTCATGATACATCTTCGTCGATCCAGGATGGATGGAATACCATGAATAATGTGCCTCTGACATAATCTTGTCTCGTAGCCCTGCTACATCTGGAACACACAAACGACCCCTGTATCTGAGAACCCCATCTCCCTTGAGCTCTAACAATGGCTTCTTCTGCTGCGGAACTCGCTCTCTCAACTCGACCAACTCTGGGTCCTCGTACTGCCTTTCCTTGACTTCAGCTATGAGGGATGATTTTGCAGTGTTTTGGATTACAACTCCACCATCCTCAGAATCTACTAACCGAACCCCCAACGAAGCCAATTGATGAATCTCTCTAGCTAATTGTCTTTTCTCGGGCTCTACATGTGCTAAGCTACCCATAGATCGGCGACTTAAGGCATCTGCTACAACATTAGCTTTCCCTGGATGGTAGAGAATGTTAACATCGTAATCTTTCAATAACTCAAGCCATCGCCTCTGTCGCAAATTCAACTCTTTCTGCTTGAAAATATATTGTAGGCTTTTATGATCAGTAAATACATCAACATGAACACCATATAAATAATGCCGCCATATCTTAAGTGCATGGACAACCGCAGCTAACTCGAGGTCGTGGGTCGGATAATTCCTCTCGTGCTTCCTCAACTGCCTTGAAGCATACGCAATTACCTTCCCATGTTGCATCAGGACACATCCTAACCCGACACCTGATGCATCACAATACACGGCATAACCCTCTAGACCCTCTGGAAGTGTTAGAACTGGAGCTGAGGTCAACCTGTTCTTAAGCTCTTGGAAACTCCGCTCACAAGCCTCTGTCCATTGAAACTTAGTTTCTTTCTGTGTCAACTTCGTCAATGGTGCCGAAAGGGAAGAAAAACCCTCTACGAACCTCCGATAGTATCCTGCTAAGCCTAGAAAGCTACGAACCTCTGTCGGAGTGGTAGGTCTAGGCCAAGATTTCACGGCCTCAATCTTCTGAGTGTCCACCTTTATCCCTTCATCTGATACAATATGCCCCAAGAATGCTACAGACTTCAACCAGAACTCACATTTAGAAAACTTAGCATACAACTTATGATCACGGAGGGTTTGGAGTACCGCTCGCAGGTGGTCCGTATGCTCATCCTCTGAATGGGAATAAACCAGAATATCATCAATAAATACTATCACGAACAGATCTAAAAATGGTCGGAATAGGCTATTCATCAGGTCCATAAATATAGCGGGTGCATTAGTCAACCCGAAGGACATGACAAGGAACTCGAAGTGGCCATATCGGGTCCTGAAGGCTGTCTTCGGAATATATTTTTCCCGAACTCTGACTTGGTGGTACGCCGACCTCAAATCTATCTTTGAAAAGCATCTAGCCCCCTACAACTAATCAAACAAGTCATCGATCCTTGGAAGTGGATACTTATTCTTAATAGTTACCTTGTTCAGCTTCCTATAATCGATACACATCCTCAGCGAGCCGTCTTTCTTCTGCACAAATAGTACTGGTGCACCCCAAGGTGAGGTACTGGGCCTAATGTAACCTTTCTCCAGCAAATCTTTTAACTGCTCCTTCAACTCCTTCAATTCGGCAGGTGCCATTCTATACGGAGGGACGGATATTGGTTAAGTTCCTGGAAGCAAATCGATGCTAAAATCAATCTCTCGCTCTGGAGGAATACCTGGAAGCTCATCTGGAAACACATATGCATACTCTTTGACTATGGGAATAGACTGAAGTGTAGGTATCTCAGCATCTGCATCTCTAACTCGCACAATATGATAAATGCACCCTTTTGCGATCATTTTCCTCGCCTTCAGATAGGAAATAAACCTACCTCTGGGTGTTGGTGTATTACCTACCCATTCAAGGACTGGCTCACCCGGAAAATGAAATTTGGCTGCCTTTGCTCGGCAATCAACTGTGGCATAGCAAGCTGCCAACCAGTCCATGCCCATGATAGCATCAAAATCCATCATCTCTAGCTCAACTAGGTCAGCTGAGGTCTGACGACTACAAATTGTCACCGTACAACCTCGGTAAACCCGTCTAGCAATAATCGATTCTCCGACCGGTGTAGATACCGCAAAAGGATCACTTAGTATTTCAGGCACTATACCAAACTTCCTCGCGACAAATGGGGTAATATACGATAAAGTAGATCCTGGGTCTATCAAAGCATAAGCATCGTGAGAGCAAATGGTTAATATACCTGTCACAACGTCTGGTGAAGACTCCTGGTCCTATCGACCCGCTAAAGCATAGATACGGTTCTAATTACCACCTGAACTGGAACCTCTACCTCTACCTCGACCTCTACCAGCCGAAGACTGAGACTCGCGCCTTGAAGGATGCACGGACATAGATGATCCTGTTGCTGAACTCGCTGGTTGTGCCATTCCCCCCGAATCTCTATTTGGGCAATCTCGCATCATATGCCCCGGACGCCCACATATATAACAAGCATCAGAACCTGCTCGGCATTGGCCCAAGTGTCCTCTACCACAGATGTCACACCGTGGAGGAAATGACCATGTCTGCGCAGATCCTCGCTGTCGCTGCAAACCCGATACCCGTGAGCTCTCACCTGGTTCTGACTGAGTATAGCGATCATACTTGTAACCCTGTAACCGAGGTGGCGAAGGCCTAGGTGGCCGTCCAAAGTACTGGGTCCTATAACTACCCTGAGATTGCTCCTGAGACCTGGGAAATCTCATCCTCTTACGTTGCCCTTGCTCAGCCCTCTCTGTACCCTGCTGCCGACGCCTACCCCTTTCTATATTCTGGGCGAATGCCTGAATCCGGGAGATATCCATACTATCCTGCAATGCAGCGGTGGCACATGCCTCGGTTAACTCTGGGGCTAACCCTGCTATAAACCTGTGAATCCTGTCCCGCATAGTAGAAACTATGGATGGTGCATATCTGGCCAATGAGTCAAAACGGAGACTATACTCTCGAACACTCATATTACCCTGCTTGAGGGCTAGAAACTGATCGACTCGAGCCTGTCGGATCTCCCGCGGTAAGTACTGGTCAAGGAAAGCATCTGAAAAATTCTCCCAAATAGCTGGAGGTGTATCACGTCCCCTGGACCTCTCCCATCCCTCATACCAAAGGATGGCTATATCTCGGAGTCGAAAAGCTGCTAGCTCAACTGCCTCTTTCTCCGTGGCATGCATAACACGAAAGATCCTGTGAAGCTGATCTATGAAATCCTGCGGGTCCTCCCTCTGATCTGTCCCCGTGAACTCTGGGGGACTCAAAGCAATAAACTCTCGAACCCTTGAACTCCCAGACCCCTCAGAAGTTCCTGCACTAGCTGATGCCCTAGCATGTTGCTGGGTAGCTACCAACTGTGTCAACAAATGTACCGCACTCCTTAAGTCCTGATCTGATGGAAGTGGAGGGGGAACTGGATGTGCGGTTTCCCTAGGAATCTCCGTAGTTGGTGGAGGAGCCGGTAATGGCTGAGTAGGGGTCTCACCTTGAGCCTCACACTGGGACCCATCCACTGGGGGTACCCTACTGGTCCCCTCACCTACTACTGTATCTCTCCTCTGGCTAGCCGTAGTCTTCTTAGTCACCGTCATCTGTGCATGCAAACACCAACACATAAGTTTAATTCAAATTTCCTATAACTCAGTTCTATAGCACGATTTAGATTTCAAAGAAGTGTAACCAACTCCTAAATGCCCTGTAGTTCCTTGCTTATATAATGTGGTGCACAACACATCTATAAACAAGACCCTACTAGACACGGCTTGTAGACTCCCTAGGACAGAACTGCTCTGATACCAAGTTTGTCACGCCCTGAACCTAGGAGCGGTCTCCACTCCGCAGGTGCGAAACACCAGAACCAGCAGAACTCAGCAACTTTCCTAAGTCCAAAATTCATCCGTTGAGCATCCGAAACACACTCTAGGCCCCCGGGACCTTAACCAAGCATACCAACAAATCCATAAACACCATACGAACTTAGTCGAGCCTTCAAACCACATCGATCGACATCAAAAACATGAAGTATGAACGGATTCAAGCCTAAAGAACTTTGAATTTTCAAAATTCTACAAACGACGTCGAAACATAGCAAACCTCGTCAGAATAACTTCACATTTAACACACAAGTTAAAAATGACACCACGAACCTACTCCCACTTACGAAATACCATTCCGTGCTCGATATCAAAATTCCACTACCGTCCCAAAACCCTCAAAAACTTCGACTTTCGCCATTTCAAGCCTAAATGAGCTACGGACCTCCAAAACATCATCCAGACATGCCCCTAAGCCAAAAATCACAAAACGAAGCTAACAGAATCGACATAATTACATTTCGGAGTCGTCTTCACACAGTTCCGACTACGGTGCCCACCCTAAGGCTTAAACCTCAATTTAGGGACTAAGTGTCCCAGACACTTCCAAAAACCAAAAGGAAACCTCTCGGTAAGTCACAATAGTAGAAATAGATATGGGAGATGCGGTTAATAGGGGGTCGAGGATAGAACTCTCAAGACGACCGGCCGGGTCGTCACATCCCATCCTCTTAAAACAATAGTTCGTCCTCTAACGAGTATAGAGACATACCTGAAGCTGTGAAAATATAAGGATAACGGTTGCGCATATCCTACTCGGTCTCCCAAGTCGCCTCCTCAACCGGCTGGCCCCGCCATTGAACCTTTACTGATGCAATATTTTTTGCCCTCAACTTCCATACCTGTCTGACCAACATAGCCACTAGCTCCTCAATGTAGGATAGATCCTAGTCTAAATAGACTGAGCTAAAATTCAACACATGAGACAGATCAATGTGATACCTCCGGATCATCGAAACATGAAATACCAGATGAACTCTTGCCAGGCTAGGAGGTAAGGCAAGATCATAAGCAACCTCTCCAACTCACCGCAACACCTCAAAGGGGCCAATAAACTTTGGGCTCAGCTTGCCCATCTTTCCAAACCTCATAACGCCCTTTATAAGCGAAACTCAAATTAGTACCCGCTCTGCAACCATGAATGCAATATCGCGAACCTTCCGGTCTGCATAGCTCTTCTGTCTGGACTGGGTTGTGTGACGTCTGTTCTGAATCACCTTCACCTTCTCCAGGGCAACCCGAATCTAGTTTGTACCCAATAATCTGGCCTAGCCTAGCTCCAACCAACACACTGGGGACCGACACCGCCTACCATATAGAGCCTCATATGGTGCCATCTGAATAATGGACTGATAACTGTTAGTGTAGGCAAACTCCGCAAGTGGCAAGAATCGATCCCAAGAACCTCCAAACTATATCACATATGCACGAAGCATATCCTCAAGAATTTGAATAGTGCGCTCAGACTGCCCGTCCGTCTGAGGGTGAAAAATTGTGCTCAAATCCACCCAGTACCCAACTCCTACTGTACGGCTC
The DNA here is from genome assembly GCF_000390325.3 of Nicotiana tomentosiformis. Lineage (NCBI taxonomy): Eukaryota > Viridiplantae > Streptophyta > Magnoliopsida > Solanales > Solanaceae > Nicotiana > Nicotiana tomentosiformis. The sequence continues at coordinate 151,854,608 of NC_090812.1, forward strand.
TCCAGAACCGCGATTTAAACTTCATGCCCCGGTCTGAGATGATAGATACCGGCATGCCATGCAGTCTGACAATCTCTCAGATATATAAACTCAAGCCAGTAGCTCAGAAGAATAGGTAGTCATCAATGGAATGAAATGAGCTGACTTGGTAAGCATGTCCACAATCACCCAAACTGCATCAAACTTTCGATGAGTCCATGGGAGTCCAACGACGAAATACATAGTGATCCGCTCCCATTTCCACTCCGAAATCTCTATCTTCTAAAGCAACCCACACTGTCGCTGATGCTCATACTTCACCTCCTCCACCAATAATGCTGCCTCAGGTACTGATACATCTTCGCGACACCCGGATGAATGGAGTACCGCGAGCTGTGAGTCTCCTGGAGGATCAACTCACGCTAACCGTCCACATTGGGCACACAAAACCTGCCCTGCATCCTCAATGCCCCATCCTCCACAATAATGACCTCTTTAGTATCCCTGCGTTGGACCGTGTCCTTAAGGATAAGCAGATGGGGGTCATCATACTGACGTTCCCTGATACGATCATAAAGAGAAGACCGAGAGACCACACAAGACAATACTTGACTTGGCTCAAAAATATCCAATCTTACAAACTGGCTGGCTAAGGCATGAACATCCAATGCCATAGGCCTCTCTGCTGCTGGTAGATATGCTAAACTCCCCAAACTCTCTACCCGATGACTCATAGCATCGGCCAACACATTGGCCTTCCTCGGGTGGTACAAAATGGTGATGTCACAATCCTTAAGCAGCTCTAACCACCTCCTCTGACACAAATTAAGATACTTCTGCTTGAATAGATGCTGCAAACTACGGTGATAAGTGTAGATCTCACAAGGAACGCCGTATAAATAGTGCCTCAAAATTTTCAAGGCATGAACAATAGCTGCTAGCTCAAGGTCGCGGACAAGATAGTATTTTTCATGCACCTTCAGTTGTCTGGATGCGTAGGCAATCACCCTATTGTCCTACATCAACACCGCGCCGAGTCCAACTCGCGACGCATCACAATAAACTGTATAAGACCCCAAACCTGAAGGCAATACCAATACTGGGGCTGTAGTAAAAGCTGTCTTGAGCTTCTGAAAGCTCTCCTCACACTCTTCCGTCAACCTGAACGGAGCACCCTTCTAGGTCAGCCTGGTCATAGGTGCTACAATAGAGGAAAATCCCTCTATAAAGCGACGGTAATATCCTGCCAAACCAAGGAAACTGCGAATCTCCGTAGCTTATGATGGTCTAGGACAACTCTGCACCGCCTCCACCTTCTTTGGATCTACCTTGATCCCATCACTAGATACGACATGGCCCAAGAATGTCACTGTATTAAGCCAGAACTCACACTTAGAAAATTTTGCATACAACTTCTTTTCCCTCAAAGTATGAAGCACAGTCCTTAGGTGCTGCTCATGATCCTCCCGAGTCCTGGAATACACAAGAATGCCATCAATGCATACGATGACAAAAGAATCATTATAGGGCGATAACACATTGTGCTTCAAGTGCTTAAAAGTTGCTGGGGCATTGGTCAGCCCAAATGACATAACAAGAAACTCATAGTGACCATATCTGGTCCTGAAAGCAGTCTTCGGGATATATGGCTCCTGAATCATCAACTGATGATAGCCCGAATGCAAGTCAATCTTGGAAAACACTTTGGCAGCCTATAACTGATAAAATAAGTCATCAATACGAGGCAAAGGATACTTGTTCTTCACTGTGACTTTGTTCAACTAGCGATAATCAATAGATATATGTATAGAACCATCCTTTTTCTTCACAAACAAGACAGGAGCATGCCAAGGTGACACACTGGGCCGAATGAAGCCCTTATCAAGCAACTCCTGCAACTGCTCCTTCAACTCAGGGGGATCAATACGGTATAGAGGAATAGATACGGGCTGAGTGCCCGGTAACAAATCAATGCCGAAATCAAAATATCTATAGAGCGACATGCCCGGAAGATCAGTTGGGAATACATCTAGATATTCCCTCACTACTGGAACTGACTCCACTGTAGGGGTATCAATAGTGGCATCTCTCACATAAGCTAGATACACGTCACACCCATTCTCAACCATTCGTTGATCTTTAAGAAATGAAATAACTTGATTGCGAGTATACTCTAAGGTACCCCTCCACTCTAATCGCGGTAAGCCTAGCATAGCCAGTGTTACGGTCTTAGAATGACAATCAAGAATAGTATAATGCGGTGGCAACCAATCCATGCCCAAGATAACATCAAAATCTATCATGATAAGTAATAATAAGTCAGTTATGGTCTCAAAACAACTAAGAGATATCAAACACGAGCGATACACGTTGTCCACAACAAGAGAATCTCCCACATGAGTAGACACATAAATAGGGGAACTCAAAGAATCCTTAGATACACCCAAATGTGGGGGAAAATAAAGGGGCACATATTAATATGTAGAGCCTGGGTCAAACAATAACGACACATCTCTATGACAGACTGGAACAATATCTGTAATGAAAGAGTTGGAAGCAACTGCCTTTGTACGAGCCGGAAGAGCATAATACCTGGCCTGGCCTCCACCTCTAGGGCGACCTCGACCTCCCCGACCTCCACCTAGGGCTGGATGAGCAAGTGGGGCGGTAGCAGGTGCTGGAATCATGGTCTGAGGACCCGGTGGAGCACGTCGTGGCTGAGACGTCTGTGAAGGTGCAACCATCCTAAGTCTGGGGCAATCCCTCACTATATGGCGGGTGTCTCCACACTCAAAACAACACCTCGGAGGGCGTGGATGCTGTAACTGACTCGGGACAGGTCTACTAGACTGACCGCTAAAAGTACCCGAGCAGGAGGCACACTAGATAGTGGTTGTGCAAAATAAGGCTCCTGGGGCCTAGAAGGGGCTAGAACACCACTTGCGACTGGAAGAGATGAATGAACGGGGCGACCCACAAAACCCCTACCATGGCGAGCTGTTGGGGCACGAGTTGCAGAATAAGAACCAGTCTCTCAAGACCTCTTGGCCTCTCTCCCCTCTCGGTCCTGGGCAAGTATGCCCTCCAATATCCTAGCAATACTCACAACATGCTAGTAAGGAATATCCATCTCCAGCTCCCTGACCATATTAATCCTGATACTGGGTGAAGTCTCTCAATAAATTGTCGAACCCTCTCTCGAACTGTGGCAACCAAGGCCGGTGCATGTCGGGCCAAATCACTGAAGCGGACTGCATGCTCTGACATAGTCATACCACCCTGGAGCAGCTCAAACTCCACGCGTCATGAGTCCCTAAAGCTTTGAGGGACATACTCTCTCAAAAACATGTCCGAGAACTGAGTCCATGCAAATGAATCTGCCTTATCTGGACTACTCAACTCATAAGCACACCACCACTGATAGGCTGCTACTCTAAGCTGGAAAGTGGTAAAAGAAACCCCACTCATCTCCGCTACACCCATAGTTTGGAGAGTACGATGACACTCCTCCAGAAAATCCTAATCATTATCTTTAGCCAATCCGTTGAAGGTAAGTGGGTGGTACTTCTGGTACGTCTCAAGTCTGAGCTGCTGCTCCTCAGAAGTGGTTGTCCTAGTCTCATGATGAATCAGGGCTACCAGCAACATAGGAATGAACTCTAGGGCCTGATCAACCTAGACCCTCTGCTCAGGAGTACGGGTTGGGGGAGTCTGTGCCCTTCCCCCGGCCTGAGATATGGTGGGAGATAACAGAATTAATCGAGCCTGAGCTAAGGTGCTGAACATGCTCATGAACTGGGCTAGAGTCTCCTGTAGGGCTGGTGCAGTAATAGGAACCTCTGGTGCCTGCCCTCCAACCGGAACTGCTCTGGCTGCACCACGTGGTCATACTCTACCTTGACCCCGGCCTCTTGCGGCTCTAGTAGGGGGCGCGGGTGCCTAGTCGTTCGATCTTCCGGTATGGGTCCTCACCATCTGCGAGAAAGAATATAATAGAGACTTTTTAGAATTTGATTCCAATAACTCGCACAATAAGGAATCAAAAAAGTATATTTGTTCCTAACAGTTCCATAGCCTCCCAGAGATAAGTACAGACGTCTCTGTACCGATCCGCGAGACTCTAATAAACTGGCTTGTGACTCACGACTCCTATAAACCTAGAGCTTCAATACAAAAATGTCACGACCCAATTTCTCCCTCTGTGAACCGTCGTGATGGCACCTAGTCTCTACGCCTAGGTATGTCTAACACATTGCAGAAATGAAACAAAAACACGAACATTAATTACTAACAGTAATAATTATCTAATAAGCAACTTAATGCCACTCTGCATATACAATTAACACCTCTAAAAATGTATAAAACATTTTCCCAAAACCCGAAATAACGTAACTTACAAGCTACTAAGAAGTCATAACCGTTCTATACATCATTTCTATATAAAGAAGGAAAAATGAACATAGAGAGATAGAGGGGGACTCTGAGGATCTGCGGGCGTGAACAGATGTACCTTGAAGTCTCCAATAGGCAGCAGCGACTGCAACTAGTGATGAGGTTGTTATGAACAACCTGGATCTGCAAGAAAGGGCATGAGTACACCACAACAGTATACAGTAAGTGCCAAGCCTAACCTCGGTCGAGTAGTGACGAGATCAGGTCAGGGCCCTAATGGTATAAATATAATAAAATAAGGCAGAATGAAATATCGTAGTAAAATAAATACGGAAATTTAGTAGGAATCGAATCAAATGAAAGACAATAGCTCGGAACACAGTGATAACAACAGGGGATCTCCCGAGATACCGTCTCATAGTCCCCAAATGTAGATGTGCAGGGGGATCTCCCGGAATACCGTTCCGTAGTCCCAAAATAAATATGAAAAACTTGGGGATCTCCCGGAATACCGTTCTGTAGTCCCAAAGTAAATATGAAGTACATGGGGATCTCTCAAAATACCGTTCCGTAGTCCCAAAGTAAATATGCAGCTGAACCAAGCAAAACAAAAATTACAGCAGAAAATCCTACATTTTAAACTAAGTTCAAGTCAGGGAAAGCAGGTAATTACACTAAACATGCTGCATAGAGTTAAAATAGGCAGTTAAGAAAGTAGGCATGCTATTCTAGTCTAAACAGGATAGTTACATATGCTAGTGTGTTTCAATAAGGAGAAAATTAGTTATGACTTAGTGAAAAATGGAGTTTTACAACAAATAGCTTGTGTACGTACTTGTCACCTCACGTACACGACACTCACATATTAAATAGTACCAAATCCTAAGGGGAGTTCCCTTACACAAGGTTAGGCAATCCATTTACCTCGAACCAAGCTCAAATTAATCTGTCACAATTCTCTTTCCACAAATATCAGACTCTGAATGGCTAATATCTAGCCAAAACCAAAAACATAACATACATATAGCTACAAGAAACTAATCTACTTAACGAAATCAAAGCTAAGGCAAAAAAAATAGAAAAACGCCAAAAAAGTCTCCCCGGCCCCCCACGTCTCGTAATCGGGTAACATTTACCAAATATGAACACTCATTCACTCACAAGATCATTCGTACCAAAATTATCCAAATCCGGTGTCTAAATCCCACTCAAAACTCATAAATTCGGTTGGGGAACTTTTCCCCCATTTTCCCAACTTTCACACTCAAAATCCTTAATTAAATGAAGAAAAGAACAATAGATTAAAGAAATACAACCAAAAAAAAGTTAGGAATCGTTACCCCAAAGTTTTCTCTGGAAATCCCTCAAGAAATCTCCTTCTCCCGAGCTCAAAAATCAAATTTGTGAATATGAACCTTAACCCTCGATTGTGCCCCATTTAGCCCAGCGAACTTCTCTCTTGCGGGCTTTTGGTCGCACCTACGATGCCGCATATGCGGAAAGTCCCTCACAGGTGCGGAATCAGTTAAGAAGGTTGGGTCCGCATCTGCAAAAATGGGGGCCATACCTGCGCGTGCGCGCCTGTGGAACACTGTCCGCTTCTGCGGTCTTCCTTCGCGTCTGCGAATCCTTAGGCGCATCTGCGTGCATCGCAGATACGGAAATTCCTCGCACCTGCGACCCCTTATCAAGCATCCAACTTCCGCATTTGCGCCTGGTCTCCCCTCCACAAGTGCGAAACACTAGAACCAGCAGAACTCAGTAACTTTCCTAAGTCCAAAATTTATCCGTTGGGCATCCGAAACACACCCGCGGCCCCCAGGACCTCAACCAAGTATACCAAACAATCCTAAAACACCATACAAACTTAGTCGAGCCTTGAAATCACATCAAACGACATCAAAAACATGAATTATGCATGGATTCAAGCCTAAAGAACTTTGAATTTTCCAAATTCTACAACCGACGTCGAAACATAGCAAACCTCGTCTGACTGACTTCAAATTTTACATACAAGTCAAAAATGACACCACTAGGCTACTCTTACTTCCGAAATTTAATTTCGGGCTCAATATCAAAATTCCACTACCGGCCCAAAACTCCCAAAAAATTTGACTTTCGCCATTTCAAGCCTAAATGAGCTACGGACCTCCAAAACACCATCCGGACACGCCCCTAAGTCCAAAATCACATAACAAAGCTAATGGAATCGACGGAATTTCATTTCGGATTTGTCTTCACATAGTTCTGACTACGGTGCCCATCCTAATTCTTAAACATCCATTTAGGGTGTAAGTGTCCCAAACACTTACAAACACCAAAATGAAACCTCCCGGCAAGTCATAATAGCAGAAATAGATATGGGAGAAGCAGTTAATAGGGGATCAGGCCTATAACTCTCAAGACGACTGGCCGGGTCGTCACATCCTCCCCCTCTTAAAATAATCATTCGTCCTCAATGAGTATAGAGACATACCTGATGCTGTAAAAAGATAAGGATAATGGTTGCGCATATCCTGCTCGGTCTCCCAAGTCGCCTCCTCGACCAGCTGGCCCCGCCACTGAACCTTTACTAATGCAATGTTCTTTGACCTCAACTTCTGAACCTTTACTGATGCAGTGTTCCTTGTCCAACTGGACTGAGCTGAAATCCAACATATGAGACGGATCACCGTGATACCTCCGGAGCATCGAAACATGAATTACCAGATGAACTCCTGCCAGGTGGGGAGGTAAGGCAAGCTCATAAGCAACCTCCCCAACTCGCCGCAACACCTCAAAGGGGCCAATAAACCTTGGGCTTAGCTTGCCCTCTTTCTGAACCTCATAACACCCTTCATAGGTGAAACCCAAAGCAGGACCCGCTCACCAGCCTTGAATGCAACATTGCGAACCTTCCGGTCCGCATAGCTCTTCTGTCTGGACTGGGCTGTGTGAAGTCTGTCCTGAATCACCTTCACCTTCTCCAAGGAATCCTGAACCAAGTCCGTACCCAATAATTTGGCCTCGCCGTGCTCGAACCAACCTACTGGGGACCGACACCGCCTACCATATAGAGCCTCAAACGGTGCCATATGAATACTAGACTAATAACGGTTGTTGTTGGCAAACTCCGCAAGTAGAAAGAACTGATCCCAAGAACCTCCAAACTCCATCACACACACACGGAGCATATCCTCAAGAATATGAATAATGCGCTCGGACTGCCTGTCCGTCTGAGGGTGAAAAGCTATGCTCAACTCCACCCGAATACCCAAGTCTTATTGTACGGCTCACCAGAATCGCAATATAAACTGCGTGCCCCAGTTAGAGATGATACATATCGGCATGCCATGAAGTCTGACAATCTCTCAGATATAAACTCGAGCCAGCTGCTCGGAAGAATAGGTAATCATCACAGGAATGAAATGAACTGACTTGGTCAGCCTGTCCACAATCACCCAAACTACATCAAACTTCCACTGATTTTGTGGGAGTCCAATAACAAAGTCTATAGTGATCCGCTCCCATTTCCACTCCGGAAGCTCTATCTTTTTAAGCAATCCACCCGGTCGCTGATGCTCATACTTTACCTGCTGGAAATTTAGACATCTAGCCACATACTCTACTATGTCATTCATCATCATCCTCTACCAATAATGCTGCCTCAAGTCCTGATACATCTTCGCGGTACCCGGATGAATGGAGTACCGCGAGCTGTGATCCTCCTGGAGGATCAAATCACGCAAACCGTCCACATTGGGCACACTTAAACTGTCCTGCATCCTCAATGCACCATCATCCACAATAATGACCTCCTTAGCATCACTGTGATGGACCATGTCCTTAAGGACAAGCAGATGGGGGTCATCACACTGACGTTCACTGATACGATCTTAAAGAAAAGACTGAGACACCATACAAACCAATACTCGACTTGGCTCAGAAATATCCAATCTCACAAACTGGGTGGCTAAGGCCTGAACATCCAATGTCATAGGCCTCTCTACTGCTGGTAGATATGCTAAACTCCCCAAACTCTCTGCCTGATGACTCATAGCATCGGCCACCACATTAGCCTTCCTCGGGTGGTATAAAATGGTGATGTCATAATCCTTAAACAGCTCTAACCACCTCCTCTGACGCAAATTAAGATCCTTCTTCTTGAACAGATGCTGCAAACTCTAGTGATCAGTGTAGATCTCATAAGGAACGCCGTAAAAATAGTGCCTCCAAATCTTCAAGGCATGAACAATAGCTGCTACCTCAAGGTCGTGGACATGATAATTGTTTTCATGCACCTTCAGTTGTCTGGACGCCTAGGCAATCACCCTACGGTCCTGCATCAATACCGCACTGAGGCCAACTCGCGACACATCACAATAAACGGTATAAGACCCCAAACCTGAAGGCAATACCAATATTGGGGTTGTAGTCAAAGCTGTCTTGAGCTTTTGAAAACTCTCCTCACACTCTTCCGTCCACCTGAATGGAGAACCCTTCTGAGTCAGCCTGGTCATAGGTGCTGCAATAGAGGAAAATCCCTCTATAATGTGACCGTAATATACTTCCAAATTAAGGAAACTGTGGATCTCCGTAGCTGATGATGGTCTAGGCCAACTCTGCACTGCCTCCACCTTCTTCGGATCTACCTTGATCCCATCACTAGATACTACGTGGCCCAAGAATGTCACTGAATTAAGCCAGAACTCACCCTTAGAAAATTTTGCATACAACTTCTTTTCCCTCAAAGTATGAAGCATAGTCCTCAGGTGCTGCTCATGATCCTCCCGAGTCCGGGAATACACTAGAATTTCATCAATGAATACGGTGATGAAAGAATAAATATAAGACCGGAACACACTGTACATCAAGTTCCTAAAAGGTACTGTGGCATTGGCCAACCCAAAAGACATAACAAGAAACTCATAGTGACCATATCTGGTCATGAAAGCAAGTCTTCGGGATATCTGGCTCCCAAATTTTTAACTGATGATAGCCCGAACGCAAGTCAATAGAGATGGGCTGAGTGCCCAGCACCAAATCAATGCCGAAATCAATATCTCTATCGAGCGGCATGCCTGAAAGATTAGCTGGGAACACATCTGGATAGTCGACTGGCTGCTAAAAGTACCCCGAGTAGGAGCTACACTAGATACTGGTGGTGCATAATAAGGCTCCTAGGCCTAAAGGGGCTATAACACCACTGACGGTTGGAACAGCTGAATTAACGGGGCGACCCACATAACCCCTACCATAGCGGGCTGCTGGGGCACGAGTTCATAATAAGAACCAGTCTCTCGAGACCTCTTGATCTCTCTCTCCTCTCTGTCCCGGGCAATCATGCCCTCCAATATACTAGCAATACTTACAACATGCTGGTAAGGAATATCCATCTCCAACTCCCTGACCATACTAATCTTGATACTGGGGTGGAGTCCCTCAATAAATCGTCGAACCCTCTCTTGAACTGTGGCAACCAAGGCCGATGCATGTTGGGCCAAATCACTGAAGCAGACTGCATACTCTGACACAGTCATAGCACCCTAGCGTAGCTGCTCAAATACCGCGAGCCATGAGTCCCTAAGGCTTTGAGGGACATACTCTCTCAAAAATATGTATGAGAACTGAGTCCATACATGTTAATTTGAATCATCCAGACTACTCAACTTATAAGCACGCCACCATTGATAGACTGCTCCTCTAAGCTGGAAAGTGGTAAAAGAAACCCCACGTGTCTCCGCTACGCCCATAGTACGGAGAATACGATGACACTCCTCTAAAAAATTGTGAGCATCATCTGTAGCGAATCCGCTGAAGGTAGGTGGGTAGTACTTATGGTACCTCTCCATTATGAGTTGCTCCGCCTCAGAAGCGATTGTCCTAGTCTCATGATGAACCGGGGCTACCGGCGGCATAGGAATGAACTCTAGGGCCTGATCAACCTGGACCCTCTGCTCAAGAGTACGGGTTGCGGGTGTCTGTGCCCCTCCCCCGGCCTGAGATGTGGCGGGAGCTAATGAAATCAATCCAGCCTGAGCTAGGGTGATGAATATGCTCATGAACTGGGCTAGAGTCTCCTGGAAGGCTGGTGCAGTAATATGAACCTCATGTGCCTGCCCTCCACTGGAACTGCTAGGGGCTCCTCTGTCGCAGCTCGCGTGGGTGCTCTAGTTGCACCACGTTGCCGTATTCTACCCCGACCCCAGCCTCTGGTGGCTATAGCAGGGGGCGAGGGTGCTTGGTCATCAGATCCTCTGGTACAGTTCCTTACTATCTACGAGAAAGAATAGAATAGAGAATATTTTAGAATTTGATGCCAATAACTCGCACAACAAGGAATCAAAGAAGTATGTTTGTTCCTAATAGTTCCATATCCTACTGAAGATAAGTACAGACATCTCTGTACCAATACGCGAGACTTTAATAAATCGGGTTGTGACTCACGACTCCTATGAACCTAGAGCTTTGATACCAACTTGTCACGACCCAATTTCTCCCTCCGTGAACCGTCGTGATGGCTTACCTAGTCTATATGACTAGGTAAGCCTAACACTTTGCGTAAATGAAACAAAAACATGAACATTAACTACTAACAGTAATAGATATCTAATAAGCAGCGAAATGCCACTCGACATATACAATTAACACCTCTAAAAAATGTACAAAACAATTTTCCAAAACCCGAAATACCGTAAGTCACAGGCTACTAAGAAGTCTTAACCGTTCCATACATCATTTCTACATAAAGAAGGAAAAATGAACCTAGGGGGACTCCGAGGATCTGCGGGCGTGAGCAGATGTACCTTGAAGTCTCCAATAAGCAGCAGCGACTGCAACTACTGATGAGGTTGTTAAGATGAATCTGGATCTGTGCACGAAAAACATGTTCAGGAAAGGGCGTGAGTACACCACAACGGTATACAGTAAGTGCCAAGCCTAACCTCGGTCGAGTAGTGACGAGATCAGGTCAGGGCCCTAATGGTATAAATAAAATGAAATAAGGCAGAATTAAATATCGCAGTAAAATAAATACGGAAATATAGCAGGAATAGAATCAAATGAAAGACAACAGCTCAGAACATAGTGATAACAACAGAGGATCTCTCGAGATATCGCCTCGTAATCCGAAACGAAATGTGCTGGGGCATCTCCCGGAATATCATTCTGTAGTCCCAAAATTAATATGCAAAATAGGGGGATCTCACGGAATACCGTTCTGTAGTCCCAAAGTAAATATGTAGTACAGGGGGATCTCCTGGAATATCGTTCTGTAGTCCCAAAGTAAATATGCAGTGCAACCAACCGAAATAACAATTACAGTAGGAAATCCTACAATTTAGACTAAGTTCAAGTCAAGGAAAGCAAGTAATTTCACTAAACATGCTGCACATAGTTCAAATTGGCAGTTAAACAAGCAGGCATGCTTTATAGTCTAAACAAGTTAGTTACATATGCTGGTGTGTTTCAATAAGGAGAAAACAAGTTATGACTTAGTGAAAAACAGAGTTTTACAACAAATAGCATGTGTACGTACTCGTCACCTTACGTACACGGCGCTCACCTAATAAACAGTACCAAATCCTAATGGGAGTTCCCCCACATAAGGTTAGCAAGCCACTTACCTCGAACGAAGCTAAAATCAATCAGTAAAAATGCTCTTTCCATGAATATCCGACTATGAATGGCTACTATCTAGCCAGTAGCCAAAACCAATTACATAAGATAAATATATCTACAAGAAACTAATTTAGCAAACGAAATCAAAGCTAAGGCAAGAAATTAGAAAAATGCCCAAAACGTCTCCCTAGGTCCACGTCTCGGAATCGGATAAAAGTTACCAAATATGAACACCCATTCACTCACGAGATCACTCGTACCAAAATTATCCAAATCCGATGTCTAAATCCTACTCAAAACTTAGAAATTCGGTTGGGGAACTTTCCCCCATTTTCCCAACTTTCTCACTCATAATCCTTAATTAAATGAAGAAAACAACAATATATTAATGAAATATAACCAAAATTAAGTTAGGAATCATTACGCCAAAGCTTTCTCTGAAAATCTCTCAAGAAATCGCCTTCTCCCGAGCTCAAAAATCAAAATTTTGAATATGAAGCTTAACCCTCGATTCTGCCCCTTTTTGCCAGCGATCTTTGCACCTGTGGGCCTTGGGTCGCACCTGCAACGTCGCATCTGCGGAAAGTCCTTCGCAGGTGTGGAATTACTTAAGAGGGTTGGGTCCGCATCTGCGGCAATGGGGGCCGCACCTGCACGTGCACGCCTGCGGAACACTGACCGTTTCTACGGTCTGCCTCCGCGCCTGCTAATTCTTGGGCGCATATGCGGGTATTGCAGATGCAGAACTTCTTCACACCTGCGACCCCTGGTCAAACCTCCAACTTCCGCATATGCGCCTGGTCATCCGCACGTGCGAGTCCGCACCTGCGGTCTTCCCTCCGCAGGTGCGAAACACCAGAACAAGTAGAACTGAGCAATTTTCCTAAGTCCAAAATTCATCCGTTGAGCATCCGAAACACACCCGAGGCCCCCGGGACCTCAACAAAGCATACCAACCAATCCTATGACACCATACGAACTTAGTCGAACCTTCAAACTACATCGAACGACATCCAAAACACGAATTATGCACAGATTCAAGCCTAAAGAACTTTGAATTTTTCAAATTCTACAAACGACGTCAAAACATAGCAAAACTAGTCCGAACGACTTCAAATTTTACACATAAGTCAAAAATAATACCATGAACCTACTCCCACTTTCGTAATTCCATTCGGGGCTCGATGTCAAAATTCCACTACCGGCCCAAAATTCCCAAAAAAATTGACTTTTGCCATTTCAAGTCTAAATGAGCTACGGACCTCCAAAACACCATCCGGACACGCCCCTAAGCCCAAAATCACACAACGAATCTAACGGAATCAACCGAATTCTATTACGGTGCCCATCCTAAGGCTTAAACCTCCATTTAGGGACTAAGTGCCCCAAACACTTCCAAAACCCAAAATAAAATCCCCCGACAAGTCACAATAGCAGAAATAAATATGAGAGAAGCAGTTAATAGGGGATCGGGACTATAACACTCAAGACGACCGACCGGGTCGTCACACAAAAATTTAGTTAGATTTTGAATTCCTAAATATAAGGAAAATAATTAAATGATTATTTCTTATATTAGGAAAAATAATAAAATGACTATTGTGTCTAGCATAAAATATATTTTCATGGGTAAAAAAGGCGAATGACATTTCTCTAAGGGCCTTCATGCTTTTAATATAATATAGATTACCTCAAGATGCTCTCATTTCTCCTTCACGTAACTTCTTTTAAATCTAATTGTTCTACTAATAACATATTAACTTTAATAATACATTGTTTTGTATAATTATTGAATACATGATGAAGAGTAATGTTATATAAATGAATATACATTACTAGTATATATTCATAGTATCATAATGGTATATATAAATGAATATACATTACTAGTATATATTCATAGTATCACAATGGTATACATATATTAATATTATTAAATACCATTGAAATAAATATATACACGTTGTAAATATTTATATACATTATATAATGATGATATTTAACGGTGTATAAATTACAATGGTATTTAATAATATTAATAAATAACTTGCAATGGTATTCTAGTATATTAATTTTATATTTTATCATTTTAGTTCCTCTTTAATGTGCTCCAAGCCATTCTAGCGAAGACTCTGTAAAAAAGAGAACGAAATATCTTCCAAAAGTCTCAAATTTAAAATCGGGAGATTTTGTAGGGCCCTAATAGAATTGGTCAAACTTTCAAATTTAAATTCAAAATTAGATCTGCTAAAATAGTTAAAAAGTTTGTTATTTTTGGAATAAGCAGAAAATACTATTATTTATGAGAAAACTCTTTAAAAAATTAGCAACTATGTAAAAATCTCTATAGTTTATTCCAAAGGTATACTGTTATAGTATATTATATAATGTAACAATATACTATTATAATTTGGTTCTTTTTGAATTATTTGGAATTTTTATTGAGTTCTTTTTCAACGGAGTTCTTTTCAACGGAGTTCTCATTTTTTTTAAATTCTTTTCTTAAAAATACTTACTTTGAAATATTTTATTGGAGGGTTTGGCTAAAGTTTGAATTAATTTGGTAAAAATTCTGGAGTAGATTTTTGAAATTGAGTTGAACTAGCGAAGAAGACTAATTTGTACTATATACCAAAATAATATACTGTATACCATTTTGTTATATAATAGTATTAATTTATTTCAACCGTATACTATTACAGTATATGGTATAATATAACAATATAGTTAAAATTGGTATTGTTTTATTTTATTTTTTAAATATTCAATGAGTCCTTTTTTAATTTTCTAATAGAGTTCTCGATATCATATACTAGTCAGTATATGATATATAACATGTGTGTATCATAGTATACTGCAATAATATACTTAAACTGCTACTAATATATTATTGTTTGATATACTATATTCTAAAGTAAGTTATTTTCTAATAATTAATGTATAAAAAAATATAAATAAATAAAAGGAACAACAATAAAGGAGCCAAAATGTGTGCAGAAATAGATTATAAAAAAAGGAAATAAAAGATGATTTGAAATAATGATAAATAAGAATTAAAAAGGAAAAAAAATGAAAGCAAAAAGGAAAAGAGAAAATAGTTATAATGTATAAGTTATTCTAATAATTTAATTAAAAAAAAGAAAATAAAAAAATACAAAATGCATATGTAACGACCTGACTTGTCGTTTTGAGTAATTACTCTCCTTTCTACTATTTGAAGTCTTAAATAGCTTCATATGATGTATTAGGACGTGTGTGAATCGCCGATTTTGATTTTTCAGGTGTTTCAGGATTAGTTCGGAAGAATGAATTTCATGTTGGAAACTTAAATGAAAAGGGTTGACCGGAGTTTGACTTTTATGCAAACAATTCCGGAATGGAGTTTTGATGGTTCCAATAGCTCCTTATGGTGATTTTGGACTAAGGAGTATGTCCGAAAAATTACTTAGAAGTCAGTAGTTAAATTGGGCTTGAAATGGCTAAAATGGAAATTTAAGTTTTGAAGTTTGGCCGAAGAGTTGACCTTTTTTATACCAGGGTCCGAATCCAATTATAGAAATTATAATAGGTCTATTATGTCATTTATGACTTGTGTGCAAAATTTAAGGTCAAACAGACTTGATTTGATAGGTTTCGTCATCGAATGTAGAAGTTGGATATTTCTAGTCGGTTTCGATGTCGTTTCTTCAAGATTTAAGTGGTATTACATTGATCAAATGAACTCCAAATTCAGTTTTGATTGAAGCATTAGATTAGTATTGAAATTATGGAACCATAGTAAAAGGAATCGCCGAATTCGGACATCGCATGGGAGCGTTATGCCTATTTTCGTATCGGGAATGATTTTCCATCGCCGCGAGCGCCCAGGGTAGCGTGGGGCGCTAGCCCTGGCGCTGGGAATTTTTGGGATACTGAAAAGGCGCCACAGGCAGCGCCCTAGTTACCTGTGGCGCTCGAAACTGTCAGAGGCTCTATAAACTGGTTGTTTGGCCATTTTTGACATAAAATAGTTGGGGAGCTCAGTTTGGGTGATTTTTAGAGGCAAACTTCATAAAATGGACTGGGGTAAGTGATCTTAACTTGATTTAATCCATTATTCATGAATCTAACATTATTTCCAGCACTTATTTCATGATTTGGGGGATTAGAACAAAAATATTTAGAAAATTGATTTGAGGGTTTGAAGGCCGAATCAGAGTCGGAATTTAAAAAAGTTTTGTATGATTGGACTCGTGGTTCAATGGGCGTTCATATTTTGTAACTTTTGTTGGGTTCTGAGACGTGGGATCCACTGTTGATTTTTGAGTTAATTTCGAATTTATTTGTGAAATTTATCATTTTCATATGGAATTGATTCCCACACCTCGTGTTGATTGTTTCGAATTATTTTTACTAAGATTCGAGGCGTTTGGAAGCCGGATCAAGAGGAAAAGGCTTATTGGAATAAAGAATTAATCGGATTGAGGTAAGTAACACTTCTAAACTTGGATCGGGGTTGCCCGCCTGCAAAAGGCCTTATTGGCTTTATTATTATACGGATCGGTACTGCCCGCCTGCAGTAGGCTATATTGGCTTTATATCACGCTTGGGCTGAAGGAGCCCCTCCAAGAGTCTGCACACACCCCTAGTGAGGGCGGTCTACTTATAGCGCTTGGGCTGAAGGAGTCCCTCCGGAGTCTGTATACCCCTAGTGAGCATAGATGATTATATATTTTCGGGGTGGATTTCCGAGGGCATGGACTTGCCTTACTTACTGCTTATATATATATATATATATATATATATATATATATATATATATATATATGTTTGGGATGAATTTTTTCAGGGCATGGACTTGTCTTACTTATTTATATTGTAATGAATTTACCTGGACATGGATCTTGTCCGTATCATTTGCATTTGGGGATAAATTACCCCGGGTCTAGATTGGCCTTATACGGTACTGGGTGACTGACTGTCAGTCGATGTATATTTATATACGGGTTGGAACACCCTAGGCTTCATTGGCCATGAACAGTACCGAGTGACCGGATAATTTGTGACCAATATTTACATGAGGTTTTTCTACTGAGATGTCATATTCCTCATATCATGTAGTATTAACCTATTTCAATTGTACTAAGTTTAACTATTAAATTTGAAAGCACGCCTACATTTCGTACCATTATTTATACTGGACTATACCTGCAAAGCTTGTCATTGCTTTAAGCCTAGAGGTTAGTCTTGTTACTTATTGAGTTAGTTCTCCCGGATTCGGCGGCTGCTAGATTTCGAAGTTAATTCTATTGGGGAATATCAAGGTAGCTGCTTGACGTCTGCAGACTTGATTCCCTTCCTATTTAATTTTTGTATCGTTCTATTTTTTTAGATAGTTATTTTGTCAGCCAGACTTTGTATCCATATTAGATGCTCATGTACTTAGTGACACCGGGTTTTGGGAGTGTTATATTTGAAATTGTGAGTTTCTTACGCTGAATTTAATTATTTTGTTCTCAAACTTAAAAGATATGGTGGTTTATTGAGATTGTTGGCTTGCCTAGTATTGAGATAGGCGTCATCACGACAGGTGAGATTTTGGGTCGAGACAGTATATTATACTAGTTATATTAAAAAAAGATGAACAAATATTTACTTTATCATTTGTCTTTTCTTTTTGTATAGAAAAACAAGAAGAATAAAAAAGCGCAAAAAAGTTAATAAAACTGGATTATGAAGAGAGAGAAAATAAAAGAAAAATGAGTTAAATGAAATTAGAAAAGGAACAACAAATAAAGAAAATAAAGGAAAGGAAAAAAAGAAATAAATAAAGAAGGAGCCAAAATTGATTGTGAAGCTAAATTATGGTAATAATAATAATAATAATAATAATAATAATAATAATAATAATATGATTTGGGAAAAAAATGAGAAGAAAACGAGAAAAAAAAAAGAGAAAAGAAAAGAAGGAAAAACGAAAAGAAGCACAGAAATAAAAAAAGAAAAGGAGAAAAAAGAAGAAATTATCCACAAAATCTATCATGGGTAGGAAATGTAATTAGTTTGATAGGTAGATAAGTAAATGGGTAGACAAGGGTAAATAATTATATTTTTGTGGGTAGGCAACTAGTTAACCCAAAAGAAAAGGTAATAAAGCTACCTATAGCGCAACGCTACCATGCGCCTAACGGACCAGGCTAAACAGTTATCACGACCTGAAATTTTCCACCGACGGGATCGTGATGGCGCCTAACATTTCACTTGCTAGGCAAGCCAACGTTAGAGAATCATTTACCAATTTCTTATTTCCAATCAGTAATTAACATTAATTAACTACAATGAAATATAACAAGTGCGGAATATCATAAATCTGTATTAACTACTACCGCCCGGATCTGGAGTAACAATTCACGAGCATTCTAGAATTTACAACAAGTAATAATCTGAAAGAAATACAACTATCTGAACGAAAGAAAACAGTAAGACATAAAGGATAGACGGGGACTTCAAAGTCTGTGAACGCCGACAGATCTACCTTGAGTCTCCGAATAGCGGACCAGTAGCAAATCTCGATCAACCTGAGCCGGTATCAAAATCTGCACAAAAAGTGTAGAGTGCAGCAACAGTACAACCGACCCCATGTACTGGTAAGTGTCGAGCCTAACCTTGGTGAAGTAGTGACGAAGCTAAGACAAGACACTCACATATAAACTGAACAGTATAATCATGCTAGAGGCAACAACAATAAGTAAAACAATAATGCAGAAATAATGGGAGGGGAAAATACAGTGAGGGAAATACCACATAAAGAGAGAGAATAATGAAAAGACAAAATTAAACCGGAAATCTTTTAACGAATTGAGCAACTAAGACATCAAGGAAAAATCGGCACGGCATCACCCTTCGTGCTTTTACTCTCAACCTCACCAAGTAATAAATAAGATTGCACGGCATCACCCTTCGTGCTTTTACTCTCTTCCTCACAATATAAATAAATTATGCACGGCATCACCCTTCATGCTTTACACTTTTCCTCACAATATAACTAAATCATGCACGACATCACCCTTCGTGCTTTACACTCTTCCTCACAATATAAATAAATCATGCACGGCATCACCCTTCGTGCTTTACACTCTTCCTCACAATATAAGTAAATCATGCACGGCATCACCCTTCATTCTTTACACTCTTCCTCACAATTCATAGAATTAATAAAAATAGATAAAGAGAAGTTTCACAAGAAATCAATATTTCATCAATGATTACTTTCAAAATTTTATCAACCTTGGTGGAACCGGTTACAAGTCCCCAACATTTCAACAACAACAGTAAGCATGGATAACACGATTTAAGATTTACAAATTTGCAAGAAAATGGAATTTCACTCGCATGCTATGACTCGACCACAACGTATAGATGCTCGTCACCTCAACTATTCATCGTATTCAACAACAAAACATGTAGCAGTTACTCACACAATATCTATTCCCTCAAGCCAAAGTTAGGCATGATACTTACCGCGCTTCGAAGGTCACTAAATTCTCAATCACAGCCTTTCCTTTGGAATTCACCTCCAAACCACTCGTATCTATTCAAAAATGACTCAATAATATCAAATATTGCTAAAGGAATCAATTATATTGCCTAAATTAAATACTTCCAAGTTTTCCTCCAAAAAGTCGAAAAATCGACCCCGGGCCCGCTTGGTCAAAACCCGAGGCTCGGACCACAATCTTTTTACCCATTCATCCTCGAGCCCGAATATGTAATTAGTTTTGGAATCCGACCTCAAATTGAGGCCTAAATCCACAAATTCCCGAAATCTCTATTTTCTACCCTAACCCCTAATTCTACCATAAAAACTCTAGATTTTTGGTTGATAATTCAAGGAATGTAATAGGTAATTGATAGAAAATGCTTTAGAATCACTTACCAACACTTTGGGGAAGAAAATGACTCTTGAAAATTGCCTCTACCCATTTGGTTCTTGAAAATTGTTGAAGAAATGGCTTAAACCCGTGTTTGATTTTGTTTTATGCACTGGGTGACAGTGTGCATCGCATTTGCGAGGCCACTGTCGCATTCATGAAGGGTACTGGCTACCAAGCCTTCGCGTTCGCGAGACCCAGCTCATGTTCATGATGGTTACGCCCCCTGGCCTTCGCGTTCGTGAGACGTTGCTCGCGTTCGCGATGAAGGAACGACCAACCCTCCCCCAGGTCCCCAAGTGCATCGCGTTCGCGATGAGAAGGTCACATTCGCGAAGGGTTAATCCCCCCCTCACTTCGCATTCACGAAGAAGAATTCTCAGCCTCAATGGATTACTCTTTGCGTTCGTGAGAGTGCCTTCGCGAACGCGAAGAAGGACATGCCAGAACATAGATTCTGCAGAAAAAACTAACAGATTTCCAAAGTCCAAAACATCCCGTGGCCTATTCGAAACTCACCCGAGCCCTCGGGGCTCCAAACCAAACATGCACACAAGTATAAAAACATCATACGAACTTGCTCGCATGATAAAATCCCCAAAATAACACCTAGAACTACGAATGTAGCATCAAATCAAATGAAATTCTCAAGAACACTTTAAAATCCATAACGTCTCAATTGGACGTCCAAATCACGTCAAATCAACTCCGATTCTCACCATATTTCACAAACAAGTCTGAAATATCATTGCCGCATACGGACCCGATACTAACAATGCCACATATCAATCAATTCTTAAAAATAAATAATTTCCAAACTTTTAATTTTCATCAAAAATTCATAACTCAAGCTAGGGACCTCTGAATTCGATTCCAGGCATACGCCCAGGTCCCATAATTCATAACTCAAGCATCGATCTGGGCCCGTTTACCAAAAATATTGGCCAAAGTCAACTAAAATCAACTTTTAAGGCAAAAATTCTTATTTTCATTAGTTTTCAACATAAAACCTTTCCGGAAACCTGCCCGGACTGCGCACGCAAACCCAGAAGGGTAAAAATTAGATTTTTAAGGCTTAAGAGCTCATATTCGAGTTCTAAAATATAAGATGACCTTTTGGGTAAGCACATTATCCACCTCTAAAATAATCGTTTATCCTCGAACGGACATAGAAGAGTACCTGGGCTGGTGAAGAGTGGGGATATCTACTCCGCATATCAGACTCGGACTCCCAAGTAGCCACCTCAATAGGCTGACGTCTCCACGGCACTCAAACTGAAGGGTAACTCTTTGATCTCAACTGGCGAACTTGCCGGGCTAGAATTGCCATCGGCTCCTCCTGGTAAGTCAAATCCTTGTCCAACTGGACAGAGATGAAATCTAACATATGGGATGGATCGCCGTGATACTTTAGAAGCATGGACACATAGAATACCGAATGAACAGCTGCTAAACTAGGTGGCAACACAAGCCTGTAAGCCACCTCTCCCACTCTCTCTACAATCTCAAAAGGTATGATATACCTAGGGCTCAACTTGCCCTTCTTTCCGAACTTCATTACCCTTTTCATGGGTGATACCTGAAGTAACACTCTCTCTCCGACCATGAATGCAACATCACGAACTCTACGGTCGGCATAACCTTTCTGCCTGGACTGAGCTATGCAAAGTCGATCCTGAATAATCTTGACCTTATCCAAGGCATCATGTACTAAGTCTGTTCCCAACAATCGAGCCTTTCCCGGCTCGAACCACCCAACTGGCGACCGACACCGCCTACCATATAATGCCTCATAGAGAGCCATCTGAATGCTCAACTGGTAGCTATTGTTGTAGGCGAACTCTACAAGGGGAAAGAACTGATCCCACGATCCTCCGAAGTCTAAAACACAAGCGCGAAGCATATCATCCAAGATCTGAATAGTTCGTTCGGACTGCCCGTCCGTCTGCGAATGCAATGATGTGCTAAACTCAACCCGCATACGTAACTCATGCTGAACTACTCTCCAAAAGTGCGACGTAAAATGCGTACCTCGATCAGAAATGATAGACATAGGCACAACATGAAGACGGGCGATCTCACGAATATAAATCTCCGCTAACCGTTGCGAGGAATATGTAACTACCATAGGAATGAAGTGTGCTGACTTAGTCAGCCTATCCACAATAACCCAC
The DNA here is from genome assembly GCF_000390325.3 of Nicotiana tomentosiformis. Classification (NCBI taxonomy): domain Eukaryota; kingdom Viridiplantae; phylum Streptophyta; class Magnoliopsida; order Solanales; family Solanaceae; genus Nicotiana; species Nicotiana tomentosiformis. The sequence continues at coordinate 151,876,662 of NC_090812.1, forward strand.
ACGGCGTCGAACTTCGTCTGAGTCCGTGGGACTCCAACACCAAAGTCCATAGTGATACGCTCCCAATGGACTGAGGAATATCTAACCTATGAAGTAAACCACCAGGCCTCTGATGCTCACACTTTACCTGCTGGCAATTTAGGCACCAAGCTACATAAGCAACTATGTCCTTCTTCATTCGCCTACACCAATAATGCTGCCTCAAGTCCTTATACATCTTGGTGGTGCCCGGATGAATAGAATACCGGGAACTGTGGGACTCCTCAAGGATCAACTCATGAAGTCCATCCACATTAGGCACACAAACATGACCATGCATCCGCAAAACTCTTTCATCTCCAACAGTAACCTGCTTGGCACCACCGTGCAGCACTGTGTCTCTAAGGACAAGTAAATGAGGATCGTCATCTTGCCGATCTCTGATGCACTCAAACAAGGAAGACCGAGCGACTGTACAAGCTAGAACATGAGTGGGCTCAAAAACATCTAACCTCACAAACTGGTTGGCCAAGGCCTGAACATCCAATGCAAGAGATCTCTCACCAACTGGAATATATGCAAGGCTGCCCATACTGACTGACTTTCTACTCAAAGCATCGGCCACCACATTGGCCTTCCCAGGATGATACAATATGGTGATATCATAGTCTTTCAATAGCTCCAGCCACCTCCTCTGTCTCAAATTGAGTTCATTCTGCTTGAACAAATACTGCAAGCTCCGATGATCAGTGAATACCTCACATGGCACGCCGTAAAGATAGTGCCTCCAAATCTTCTGCGCATGAACAATGGTTGCCAGTTCTAAATCACGAACAAGGTAATTCTTCTCGTGAACTTTCAATTGCCGCGACGCATATGCAATTACCTTGCCATCTTGCATTAATACTATACCAAGCCCAATGTGAGAGGCATCACAATATACCGTATACGATCACAAACCTGTGGGTAATACCAACACTAGCGTTGTAGTCAAAGCGGTCTTGAGCTTCTGAAATCTCAACTCACACTCGTTTGACCATCTAAATGGGGCACCCTTCTGGATCAATTAACTTCATGTTAACAAAAATCTCGTTTCAAACCTTCATAATACTAATAACGAGATGTGAGGCATGAAGACCTCATAATTATTTACCCGAATTAACGAGTCACATTTAACGCCACCTGGGAGGGCACCTACCTCGTAGGTTAATACTCAATATTACAACACGAATTTGGCAAGTATGCATAGAGAATTTCATACAATATATTTTTTTTCAAATAAGCCTAGCAGGCATGACTCCCTATTAGTACTATAGTACAAATTTAATTTTCACAAGGGAGAATTTAAACACAAGAATTTTTATAACAAGGATCTTGTCCTTATATAACTTTCACCGCAGATCATAGCCCGGTTTAAACATATCAATTTATTTTAAATTATGAGGACCTCGGCCTCAGTTCTGAATCACAAGTAATATGCACATCTTGCCAATCAAAACTTTCCATTTTATCCTTTTAAATAACTTTCGTTAAACAAAATCACAACACATAATAAACCCCACACCGGTAGGGCATATAATTCAAAATTTGTAATTAATTATCCAAAAATACATCAAAACATGCTAAAATAAGTATCAGAAAGGCACCTTTAGCCTCACAAATCTTATTAGAGTCCATCATGGAATGATAGGTGTATTTATCTCAATAAAACCTCCCAACAGAAGTAAACACATAAGTAGATTATAGAATTACGAAGCTCACTCATAAGTGGAGCACAATAGGAGGACTCGTCTTGATACTCAGAACCGAATCAAGTTAAGGAAATTATTCCTTTATTTTAAATCGAGGTTGTACCTATAACGACACCATCTGATGTAACGACCTCCACTATACCATAAAATAAATATAACAACGGCTGGGTCTCCACCTCCAGGACGCCTTCTACCCGCCTGTCCTCCACCCTTATCTGATCATGTGGGTGGTATAGCAACTGCAATGGGGCACGTAGCCTGAGTGCTTTGATGAAATATGCCTCTCCCAAGTTTGGGACAATTTGTTTTTCATGATGTGCCAGATAACTGGAATAACCATTGTAGGAAAATCATGTCAGTGGTGCATTAAAAGAACTTACTGGAGCACCTCGATTAATCTGATGTGCAAACTGGGTTGGCTGACTACCCGAGCCCCCGCCATAATGATTTATACTCACAGAGTAGAATCCACTGAATCCCCAGAACCTCGAGACGTATTGGTCTTCCTCACCCCGAACACGTTCTAATATCTTGGCAATTTATACCACTAGTGGAAATAAAGTATCAGTCCATAGCTCCCGAGTCATACAAAATTTACGATCATAATTAAGTCCTTTAATGAGTCTGTGGACTCGCTCTATGGCTGTTAAAAGTAAAGTAGGAATATGATGGACTAACTTATTGAACCTGATGGCATATTATGACACTGACATGGTGACCTAACGCAATCGTTCAAACCCTATGCGCCTTGCATTATAGAGAGTTTGGGAAACAAACTCTTTCAAAAAGTATTTCTGAGAACCGAGCCAAGTGGGCGGTGTTGTATTGGCTGGTCTTCCCTCTTCATAGGCTTCCCACAGACACCTGTGGAGAATTATCTCTCTAAAGGCAAATTTCTTCTTTTGTTATGCTAACTCAACACTGTTGAGCTGACCCATTTCTTAACATACTCTTCGATTCTTCTTTGGGGTAAACTTTACCCCTATTTATATACAATGATCACAAAAGTAGAGCTCCATACAGACAATTCTTTGTCCAGAAGCTTGTCAACCACTGTACTTCCTCCGAAGCACCCCAAAATCTGCAATCGTGATGTCCACGCTAAGTAGACCTTCTGTAATTTTAATGTTGTTTCTCTAACTCCTTTGGTACTGAAGTATAAGATTATTACGGAGGCGGACATACCGCAAGTACCAACCTTATCCTCTACAAAATCTCAGGACATAAGCACATGTAAATTTTGGGAGAAATTTTCAATACCACATAAATACATTTCAGGCCAAAACTAATATAACACATGACTCGCAATCCATTCATTGATAGTGGACTCCCCCACTCAGCGCAAAGTCATAGTTCACCACGTCCGATGGTCCACCATATTAATCTTCACAACTCGTATAAATCAACGAGATGCCATGGTACATTGCACCCCCCACATTATACACTAGGTGATCTCTTTATATGTCCGCATCTTCAGTCGGAACCACACGTTGGGGCAATGTTTGGGCATCTCTGTCTCCCGCGTAGCTCATCTGCGGCATCACGAACCATCGATGCACAACTGATACTGAGTGCGTAATGCCATACACGAGTAGATATAAAGAAATTTAATATATAGGTTTCAAGCAAAATCAATGTCGCACGATAAGAAATGAAAGAGGTGATATAGTTCCTGAACTTCATAGCCTCTGAGAGATAAGTACAGACGTCTCTGTACCGATCATTCAGACTCTACTAAGCTTGCTCGTGAATCGTGAGACCTATGTAACCTAGTGCTCTGATACCAACTGTCACGACCCAAAATTTCCCACCGACGGGACCGTGATGGCGCCTAACATTTTACTTGCTAGGTAAGCCAACGTTAGAGAATCATTTACCAATTTCTTATTTCCATTCAGTAATTATCATTAATTAACTACAATGAAATATAACAAGTGAGGAATATCATAAATCTGTATTAACTACTACCACCCGAATCTGGAGTCACAATTCACAAGCATTCTAGAGTTTACAACAAGTAATAGTCTGAAAGAAATACAACTGTCTGAACGAAAGAAAATAGTAAGACATAAAGGATAGATGGGGACTTCAAGGTCTGTGAACGCCGATAGATCTACCTTGATTCTCCAGATAGCGGATCAGTAGCAAATCTCGTTCAACCTGAGCCGGTATCAAAATCTACACAGAAAGTGCAGAGTGCAGCATTAGTACAACTGACCCCATGTACTGGTAAGTGTCGAGCCTAACCTCGGCGAAGTAGTGACGAGGCTAAGACAAGACACTCACATATAACCTGAACCGTATAATCATGCTAGAGGCAACAACAATAAGTAAAACAATAATGCAGAAATAATGGGAGGGGAACATACAGTGGGGGAAATACCACATAAAGAGTGAGAATAAAAAAAATACAAAATTAAACCGGAAATCTTTAAACAAATTGAGCAATTAAGACAGTAAGGAAAAATCAGTACAACATCACCCTTCGTGCTTTTACTCTCAACCTCACCAAGTAATAAATAAGATTGCACGGCATCACCCTTCGTGCTTTTACTCTCTTCCTCACAATATAAATAAATTATGCACGGCATCACCCTTCGTGCTTTACACTTTTCCTCACAATATAACTAAATCATGCACGACATCACCCTTCGTGCTTTACACTCTTCCTCGTAATATAAGTAAATCATGCACGGCATCACCCTTCATTCTTTACACTCTTCCTCACAATTCATAGAATTAATAAAAATAGATAAAGAGAAGTTTCACAAGAAATCAATATTTCATCAATGATTACTTTCAAAATTTTATCAACCTTGGTGGAACCGGGTACAAGTCCCCAACATTTCAACAACAACAGTAAGCATTGATAACATGATTTAAGATTTACAAATTTGCAAGAAAATGGAATTTCACTCGCATGCTATGACTCGACCACAACGTATAGATGCTCGTCACCTCAACTATACATTGTATTCAACAACAAAACACGTAGCAGTTACTCACACAATATCTATTCCCTCAAGCCAAAGTTAGGCATGATACTTACCTCGATCCGAAGGTCTCTAAATTCTCAATCACAGCTTTTCCTTTGGAATTCACCTCCAAACCACTCATATGTATTCAAAAATGACTCAATAATATCAAATATTGCTAAAGGAATCAATTATATTGCCTAAATTAAATTCTTCCAATTTTTCCTCCAAAAAGTAAAAAAATCGACCCCGGGCTCGCTTGGTCAAAACACGAGGCTCGGAGCAAAATATTTTTATCCATTCACCCCTGAGGCCGAATATGTAATTAGTTTTGGAATTCGGCCTCAAATTGAGGCCTAAATTCCCAAATTCCCAAAATCCCTATTTTCTACCCTAACCCCTAATTCTACCATAAAACTATAGATTTCTGGTTGATAATTCAAGGAATGTAATGGGTAATTGAAAGAAAATGGTTTAGAATCACTTACCAACACTTTGGGGTAGAAAATGACTCTTGAAAATCGCCTCTACCCATTTAGTTCTTGAAAAATGTTGAAGAAATGGCTTAAACTCATAGTTGATTCTGTTTTACGCACTGGGCGACAGTGTGCATCGCGTTTGCGAGGCCACTGTCATGTTCGCGAAGGGTACTGGCTGCCAAACCTTCACGTTCGCGAGACCCAGCTTGCATTCGTGATGGTTACGCCCCCCCTGGCCTTCGCGTTTGCGAGACGCTGCTCGCGTTAGCGATGATGGCACGACCAACCCTCCCCCAAGTCACCAAGTGCTTCGCGTTCGCGATGAGCAGGTCGCATTCGCAAAGGGTAAATCCCCCCATCACTTCGCATTCACGACCAGGCCTTCTGTTCGTGAAGAATAATTCTCAGCCTCACTTGATTACTCTTCGCGTTCGTGAGAGTACCTTCACGAATGCGAAGAAGGACATGCCAGAACACATATTCTGCAGAAAATAAAACCAGATTTCCAAAGTCCAAAACATCCCGTGGCCTATCCGAAACTCACCCGAGCCCTCGAGGCACCAAACAAAACATGCACACAAGTCTAAAAACATCATACGAACTTACTCGCGCGATCAAATAGCCTAAATAACACGTAGAACTACGAATTTAGCATCAAATCAAATGAAGTTCTCAAGTACACTTTAAAATCCATAACTTCTCAATTGGACGTCCGAAGCACGTCAAATCAACTTCGTTTCTCACCAAATTTCACGGACAAGTCTTAAATATCATAATATAATTGTACCGGGCTCCGAAACCAAAATACGTACCCTATACTAACAATGCCAACTATCAATCAATTCTTAAAAACAAATAATTTCCAAACTTTTAATTTTCATCAAAAATTCATAACTCAAGCTAGGGACCTCCGAATTCGATTTCGGACATACGCCCAGGTCCCATAATTTGATACGGACCTACCGGGACTGTCAAAGCATGGATCCGGGCAGGTTTACCAAAAATGTTGATCGAAATCAACTAAAATCAACTTTTAAGGCAAAAATACTTATTTTCATTAGTTTTCAACATAAAAGCTTTCCGAAAACCTGCCCTGACTACACACACAAATCGAGGAGGGTAAAAATGAGATTTTTAAGTCTTAAGAGCTCAAGTTCTAGATCTAAAATATAAGATGACCTTTTGGGTCATCACAACAGTCGTCTGGTATGGCACATGCTTTCCATGCGCTATATGTCGCTGCTTTTCCATAAATCTGACGAGGTAGACCATTCTTTTCTATTTTCACCATTTTTCACTCTATGCTCCCACCACAAGTTCCTCCTCTTCATACTTCTAAGTTCTAGCACCAACAATGTCCAGTTGAGGTGATAACCCTATGTGTTTTTGCGAAAAACGTACAATCTTGGGGCCTTCATGGGCCCCTTACAATCCGGGTCGAAGGTTTTGGGCTTGTAACTAATATTTGGATAATAAATATGCAGATCTATATTTTGTTGTTCTAATAATTATTTTATACTTTGATGCATTAATTTTCTTTTGTTTTGATGTGTGTCTCTCTCTTTGTACGTGCGTGTGTGTGTGTGTATATATATATATATATATATATATATATATATATTTCTATATATAAGTCAGATCAAGGTAGTTTTAAAGAGTGGTATGATGAATTCTTTTAGTAGAAATGCCACAAATCAGTAACTGTAACGACTCGGCTGGTTGTTTTGAGAATATTAACCCTGAACCCCTATTAATTTCTCCCTCTATTTCATTTTTGGATTTTGTGACTTGCCGGGAGGATTTATTTTTGGTTTCGGAGTGACTGGGACACACAGTCCCTAAAATGGAAGTTTAAGTCGTAGGAATTGATGTGTAACGACCCGACCGGTCATGTTTCTTTCTAGAACCCTATTACCCTAAATAATACTTCTCGTTCATGCTTTTACTGATTTATGACTTGCGGGGACGGTTAGTTCGGGATTTGGAAGAGTTTGGGTTGAAATCGGAACACTTGGTTCCTTTAAGTTGGCTTGAAAAAAAAAGTTTGACTTTGGTCTACATTTTGGGTAAACGACCTCAGAATCGGGATTGGACGGTTCCAATAGGTTTGTATGATGATTTCTGACTTGGTCGTATGTTCAAATCTGGTTTTGGATGACCTGGAAGCGTTTTGGCAACCAATAGTGAAAGTTGGTTCTTGAAGGTTTTATAAGTTTCTTAAAATTTGGTTTGGAGTGTGTTTTGGTAATATCGAGGTCCAAATAGAATTCCGAGACAAGGAATAGTTTCATAGTGTCATTTAAGACTTGCACGCATAATTTGGTGTCATTTCGAGTAGTATAAGTACTTGTCGGCGCATTGGAAGTAAATTGAAGAACTTGAAGTTCTTAAATTTGATTCAATTGGTTTTAGGGTGTGATTCTTAGTTTTAATGTTGATTCGGGCATTCTGAGAGTTTGAGTGAGTCCGTTTTCTTATTTAAAACTTGTTGTTACGTTCGGACGGGGCACCGGGGGACCCGAGTGTCAATCGGACGAGGCTTAGACCATGTTGGAATTTGGAAGCCAAAGCTGAAGCTCCAACTGTTGTCATAATCGCACCTGCACTTGGCCAGCTACAGGTGCGAGCCCCATGATCGCAGATGCGTCCCATCATAGGCTGCCCAGCCATCGCAGAAGCGGAAGAAGTACCACACCTGCGAAAGCGCAGGTGCGAAGTCAGACATCGTAGGAGTGTGCAGTGTCGCGGATGCGCGTCATTTGTCGCTGATGCGTGGCCGCATGTGCGATCACCTGGGTGCAGAAGCGAGATGAGGCAGCCTGGATTTGGTCCGCACTTGTGCGAGTTTTCTGCAGAAGCGAAATCGCAGGTGCGGAAGTCGCTGAAGGGCAATGTTGTTTTAAATCTGACTTTGAGCACTTTTGCTCACTCCTTACACTTCTTGGGGGCGATTTTGGAGCTGGTTAGAGAGGGGATTTCCATCAAATAGTTGAGGAAAGTAATTCCTATCAAATGTGAGTTAAGTACATGGTTTATGGGTAGGTTATATCATGTAAATTAGTAAAAATTACAGGTTTAGATAAAAACCTAGGTTTTTGATAAAAATGGGATTTAACCACGAAATTCGTTATGGAATTTAGTAAAAATCATATATTTATGTTCCTAAGGTTATGGGTAACTACATTCTTTAAAAAATTTCGGAATCCGGGCAAGTGGGCCCAGAGGTGAATTTTAGGAATCTTGCAATTTAGGTTGGGTAATCATTTAAATGGTGGAATTATGAACTTTTGAGCATAGATTGATTAGTCTATGTAATTTTTGACTAGCTTCGAGTTGTTTGGCGTCACATTTTGAGGTTTGAGCGCGTTCTTGAATTGGGAAGTAGGCTTTGAGATGATGTAAGTCTCTTTTCTAACCTTGTAAGAGGAAATTAACCCCATAGGTAAATTAAATAAATATTTGTACCTAATTGTGTGGGCTACGTACGTACGAGGTGACGAGAGCCCGTAAGTAGCTACTATTATGCTATTGTCCGGGTAGTCTAGGATCCGTATCATGCTATACTTGGAATGTTTGTGGCCATACTTGCTAATATAATCACTTAGTCATGATATAAATTGATATAAGAATTGTATAAGGTTAAATTCACTTACTTGAAGGTTTGTATGAGATACTTGACTGTAAATGAGAAACTTGTATTTTCTTGAAAATAATTATTATTTGTGGATCGGGCTGAGCGCCTCGGTAGTAAATATATGCATCTATGGTTCGTGTCGTTCGACCCTCCGGCAATTCACAATTTAATATTATGTTGGATCGGGCCGTATGACCTCGGCATAATTGCGCATGCTAATTATTTCGAAATTCTCCATGATTTATTTTGCTTAATTGCCTTGTAATGTACATTGCTAAATGGTATTACTGAAATTTAAGTTAAAATTATGAAAGAAGGACTTATATCTTCCTGTTGTTTAACTGACAGTATCATTCATGATATCCATGCTTAGCATAATACATTTATTACATTATTATTGGCCTAGTAAGTTTCAAGTCGACCCCTCGTCTCTACTTCTGCGAGGTTAGGCGGGATACTTACTAGGTACATATTGTTTATGTACTCATACTACGCTTCTGTACTTAATTGCACAGGATCTGAGGCTGGTGCGTCTAGTTATCTGCCCGGCGCGCATACCTGATCTTGGACCGAGACTTCACAGTGAGCTGCCCCTTTTGAGTCGTTCAGCAGCATGCCGGAGTTTCTTTTTTGTTTTTATCTGTCTATTCTTTTTCAGACAGTAGGATAATCATCTTTTGTATATTCTACTAGTTGCCCACACACGTGTGACACCAGATCTTGGCACATATTAGTAAACTTTGATTTTTGGGTTGTAATTCAATAGTTATAACTGATTTTAGATGTTTCCGATTGTTTGCCTTAAAAATCCTTTATTTATCAAATGCTTTAAATGTAAGTAAAGCTAAATGTTGGAATTTCATAATAAACAAAAATAGGAAATCATAAAATTGTTCCATGTTGGCTTATCCAGCAACGGTGCTGGACCCTATCACAGTCTGACATGGAATTGGGTCGTGACAACATGGTATCAGAGCACTAGGTTCACGTAGGTCTCACAAGTTATGGGCAGTCCTAGTAGAGTCTTGCAGATCGGTGCGGAGATGTTCGTACTTATCTTCGAGAGGCTATAGGGTGTTAGGAAACTACACATTATTCATCTCCTATCATGCAATTGATGGTATACTAAATTTCCTTCTTCTATTCTCTCATAGATGGTGAGAACACACACGGCGGACATTCCAGACCGGGGAGGAGCTGCTCCGCCTGTTGCTAGAGGCCGAGGCAGAGGCCGGGGGAGGGCACCGGCCCAAGGTAGGGGACGAGGGTGACCCAGAGCTGCCCCAGTAGAACCACCAGTGGATCCAGTGGAGGATCCCATTATTGAGGAGCAGGGCGAGTCGCCTGCCGCTGAGCCAGCCACGGTAGATTTCATGACAACACCAGGCTTTCAGGAGGTTATGGGCCGTATGATATGGTTCATGGACACCATGACTCAGGATGGTTTATTTCCAGCGCACCCAGCCACATCTCAGGCAGGAGCGAGAGAACAGACCCCTACTTCTCAGGATCCTGGGCACACAGCTGCGGTATATCAGACCCCGGGTGCACTACTAGTGGGCGGAGCCCAACCATTTGCTGCAACTTCACCTGAGCCTAGACTGACTCTGGAAGGCGATTCGCAGAAGTTATTGAACAGATGGACTAGGTTACACCCTCCTGTCTTTGGGGGCGAGCGTCATGAGGATGCCTAGGATTTCATTGATAGGTTCAGGGACAGACTGCACAACATGAGGATACTGGAGTCTCATGGGGTTGACTTTACTACTTTCCAGCTGGAGGGTCGGGCCCGTAGATGGTGGCAGTCTTATCTTGTTTGTAGACCAGCAGGTTCTCCTCCCATGACTTGGAGCCAGTTCACATAGCTTTTCGTGGATAGGTATATTCCACCCTCCGAGAGGGAAGAGTTGCGATATCAGTTTGAGCAGCTTGAGCAGGGTCAGATGTCAGTGACCGACTATGAGGCGAGGTTTTTTGCGTTGTCTCGCCATGCACTTATGATACTTCCTACCGACGCAGAGAGAGTGCAGAGGTTTTTTGTGGGGCTGCACTCCGGTATTAGGGCCAATATGGCCCGAGAGGTTGAGATGGGGACTTCTTATTAGCTGGTAGTGGAGATTGCTTGGAGGATTGACGGATACCGTTAGAGGGGGAGAGAGCAGATGCATCAAGACAAGAGGGTCCATTTCTCTGAAAAGTTTAGAGGTGCCCTGGCTAGGGGCAGAGGACAGTTTGGGAGGGATCAGCCTAGAAGGCCCCCATATCCATCACCACTACCTCCTCGAGGTGCTCCAGAGTGCCCCTATTTCAGCGCCAAGCCAGAGAGTTCTTTTCGCCCACCAGCCGTCCAGGGTTCTTCCAGTGGGTACTCAGGTCACCAGGGTTCTTTCAGCTCCTATTTCAGTACCTTGCCGAAGAGTTCATATTGCCCACCGGCTATTCAAGTTTCTTCTAGTGGGTCGACAGAAAATCAAGGTCAGACATCGGGGCAGCAGATCGCCGTACCGAGGGGCTATTTCGAGTGCGGAGAACTCGGTCACATGAGGAGATTCTGCCCCAGGCTTTGGGGCAAGGCAGTACAGCAGGCCCAACAACCAATGATTTTAGAACCGGTTGTCCGTCCGCCTAGAGGTGGAGGGTTGGCTGGTAGGGTCCATCCTAGAGGTAGAGGCCAGGCAGGGGGAGGTCAGTCAGCTACTGTTTAATCAAGAGGGGGCTAGCCCGCCGGCACTCCAACTAAATTCTATGCTTTTCCGGCCAGACTAGATGCATTGGCCTTAGATGCCGTGATCACAGGTACTATTTCTATATGCGGTAGGGATGCTTCGGTATTATTTGATCCAGGGTCTACCTATTTATGTGTCCACTCTTGTGGGCGATTCTTTGGTTATGGGTTAGATCTACCGATCCTGTGTGGTCAGGTTATGTGGTTACGAGACTAGAGCAGGCCTTCTTTTAATTCATATGATTGACTTTGAGGTCATATTGGGCATGGACTAGTTATCTCCATATCACGCCATTCTTGATTGCCATGCCAAGACTATTACCTTAGCGATGCCAGAATTTCTGAGATTGGAGTGGAAGGTTTCTCTGTTGGTATAGTTAGTTGGGTCATCTCTTTTCTAAAGGCTCGACATATGGTCGAGAAGGGTTGTTTGGCTTATCTAGATTATGTTCGGGACACCACCGTAGAGTCTCCGACGATTGATTCAGTGCCAGTAGTTATGGAGTTCGCCGATGTGTTTCTTTCTGACCTTCCAGGCATGCCGCCAGATCGTGATATTGATTTCCATATTGATTTGGCTCGAGGCACCCAGCCTATATCTATCCCACCGCACCGTATGGCTCTGAAAGAAATGAAGGAGTTGAAGGAGTAGCTTGAGGAGTTTTTACCAAAGGATTTTGTGAGACCGAGTGTATCACCTTGGGGTGCACCAGTGTTATTTGTGAAGAAGAAAGATGGGACTATGCGTATGTGCATTGATTACCGCCAGATGAACAAGGTTACCATCAAGAACAAGTACCTATTGCCGCGTATCGATGATTTGTTTGACCAGTTGCATGTTGATAGGGTGTTTTCTAAGATCGAGGGTGTTTTCTAAGATCGAGTTGAGATTAGGGTACTATCAGTTAAAGATTCGGGACTCAGATATTCCAAAAACTGCATTCCGTACCAGATATGGTCATTATGAGTTTCTAGTGATGTCCTTCGGTTTGACTAATGCCTCAGCGATGTTTATGGATTTAATGAACCGGGTGTTCAGGCCTTATATTGATTCCTTTGTTATTGTCTTCGTTGATGACATCTTGATTTACTCACATAGCCTAGGGGAGCACGAGCAGCACTTGAGAGCGGTACTTCAGACATTGCGAGAATAGGAGCTATATGCTAAGTTCTCCAAATGTGAATTTTGGCTAGAGTCTGTGGCATTATTGGGGCATGTTGTATCAGGAGAGGGTATTAAAGTGGATCCAAAGAATATTGAGACAGTTCATAGTTGGTTTCGTCCCACTTTGGCGGCTGAGATCAGGAGTTTCTTGGGGTTAGCAGGCTATTATCGCCGGTTTGTGGAGGGCTTCTCATCCATTGCAGCACCTTTGACTAGACTGACCCAGAACGGTGCTCCATTCCGTTGGTTTGAGGATTGTGAGGCGAGCTTCCTGAAGCTCAAGAAACCTTTGACTAAAGCACCGGTTCTAGTGTTTCCTTCCATCTCGGGGATGTATATAGTATATTGCGATGCTTCACGCGTTGGCTTGGGTTGTGTATTGATGCAGCAGGGGCGTGTTATTGCATATGCTTCGCGTTAGCTGAAGATTCATTAGAAGAATTATCTTGTGCATGATTTGGAGTTAGCCGTGATTGTTCATGTTCTTAAGATATGGAGGCATTATCTATATGGGGTGTCATGTGAGGTTTATACTGATCATCGCAGCTTACAGCATTTATTCAAGCAAAGGGATCTCAATTTGAGGCAGTGTAGATGGCTCGAAATACTGAAGGATTATGACATCACCTTTCTTTATCGTTCGGGCAAGGAAAATGTGGTCGCGGATGCCTTAAGCAGGAAGCCAGAGAGTATGGGTAGCTTGGTATTTATTTTAGCGGAGGAGAGGACACTAGCTTTGGACATTCAGTCCTTAGCTAACAAACTTTTGAGGCTGGATATTTCAGAGCCCACCTGAGTTCTTGCATTTGTTGTTGCTCAGTGTTTATTATTGGGGCAGATCGAGACCCGACGGTTTGATGATTCGCACTAGGCAGTTCTTAGAGAGACGGTACTACAGGGTGGTGATAAATAAGTTTCTATTGGCGAGGATGGTGTTCTGCGACTCCAGGGTCGTCTATGTGCTCCTAATGTTGATGGTTTGAGGGAGAGGATTCTAGAGGAGGCACACAGTTCTCGGTATTCTATTCACCTGTAACGATCCGACTTGTCATTTTAAGAATTAATGCCTCGTTCAGCGACTTAAGGTCTCGAGAAACTTCATAATATGTATTATGGCCCGCGGGTGTGGTTGAGTTTGATTTTTCGGAAGATTAGGAATTATTAAAATAAGCAATCCTTAATTAGAAGCTTAAATGGAAAGAGTTGACCGGAGAGCTGAATTTTGAGCAAACGACTCCTGAATGGAATTTTGATGATGTCAATAGCTCTGTATGGTGATTTTAGACTTAGGAGCGTGTCCGAAAAATTATTTGGAGGTCCGTAGTGGAATTAGGCTTGAAATGCCAAAAATTGAATTTTTGGGAAGTTTGACCGGGGGAGTGACTTTTTGATATCGAGGTCGGAATCCGATTCTGGAAATTGGAGTAGGTCCGTTATGTCATTTATGACATGTGTGCAAAATTTGTAGTCATTTCGAATTCATTTGATGTGTTTCGGCACAAGATATAGAATTTGAAAGTTCAAAGTTCATAGATTTTGATTTGAGGTGTGATTCGTCGTTTTGAAGTTGTTTGATGTGGTTTGAAGCCTCGACTAAGTTCGTATTATATTTTGGTACATGTTGGTATATTTGGTTAAGGTCCCGAGGGCCTCGGGTAGATTTTGAAAGGTTAACGGAATGGATTCGGACAAAAAGGAGATGCTATAAGTTTTCTGCTACAGAAGTTGTTTTTGGACAGCAACTGGTACAATCGCGGAGCTGACTTTGGAAGCTTATATCTCGAAATGTATAAGGAAAATAGAACTTTTCAAAACATAAAAGTTGTAGCCCTTTGATTCTAAATTCTATAATGTTAAACCACTCACCATTTGGACATTTGTACATAAAGTTATGATGTATTGAATGAAGGTTGGTAAGGCAGTTTCGCCAGAAATTTGTGATGCATGGAGCCGAATTTGGAAGCTTGTATCCCGCAATTCATAAAGCATCAGAAAATTTTTAAAACATGAAAGTTGTAGTATTTTGATTATAGATTCCATAAAGTTAAACCATTCATCATTTGGACATTGGTAGATAAAGTTATGATCGATTGAAAGAAGGCTGGTGCAAGCAAGTTCTGGTGTGCACTTTTAGTGACGGAAAATGGACTTTTAGTGACGGATGGGCAGAAACATAAGGACCAAAAATGGTCATTTCCTTCATTTCGTTTTGGATTTTTGGAGCACGATTCTTGGGCGATTCTTATGGAAAAACATTGGGGTAATTGTTCCTTATCCTATATTGATTATATTTCATGATTTTATACTCATTGATATCATGAATCCGTGAATTTATGGAAGAAAATTAAGATTTTTGCAAAATTTTCCAAAAACGAAAATTTGAGATTTGGAGGTCGAGTCTTTATCGGAATTTGATAAAAATTGGTATGGGTGGACTCGTAATTCAATGGGTTGTCGTATTTTGAGAGTTTCGTCGGATTCCTAGATGTGGGTCCCAATGACAAATTTTGAGTTAGATTTTGGATTTTGTTGGAAAATTTATATTTTCATATGAAATTAATTCCTATAATTAGTATTGACTAAATTGAATTAATTTGAATAGATTTGAGTTGTCCGGAGGATATATTTAAACAAGACGACTATTTTGGAATATCGGCATAACTTCAAAAAGGCAAGTATCTTGCCTAATCTTGAGTGGGGGAAATTACCCCTTGGGCATTGAGTCTTATGTGAAAATTGTGTAATTGAAAACCATGTACGCGAGGTGACGAGTACGTACTTGGTTTATATGTGCATATTATATCGGTTGAAATTCGTAGTTGCCCTTAAGCATTAAATTGGAAAATTGTGGTAACTTATTAAATCCGTTATTTGTCATGCCTCATTTGGTATGATTGCCACTTGACTTTTACGTGAACTCTGTGTTTGTTTAAGTTACCATTTTTATGGAAAACACTTTCATTGTTGATTTTAACTATAGATAATTTAAATGGAAAATTTAGTTTATAAGATGAATAAACCTATTTATTTCTTAAAATTGTGATTTAAAAGAGGTGTTGCTCCTTGATGAATTACTTTTCAATTCCGGTTGTTGATAATTTGGTATTGAATTAAAAAGGTCGCGAATCATATTGCGCTGTTCACTCCCGGGCATTTTGTTAAGATGTTGTACACATTATGATCGAGCCATGGGCTCCTTATTGTGGGAAAATAATGTATTGTTGATTTCTAGGGAAAGTTATAATATTTGAGCACGTGATGTGTAATTTGTGATATGTTGTAAGATTTGAGCACTTGATGTGCAATTTGTGATATGTTGTAATATTTGAGCACTTGATGTGCAATTTGTGATATGTTGTAATATTTGGGCACTGGAGGTGCAAGTTGTATTATGCTGTGATATTTGGGCACTTGAGGTGCGATTTGTCAAATATTGTGATAATGATACACATGCGGTTAGATAAGGGTGGCTTGAAACGCGTGGCTAGTAGAGGAACTTTTAGAAGTCATGCGGTGATATAAGGTCAGGGCATTGAAACGCATGCGGTGAGATAAGGGTGGCTTTAAACGCGTGGCTAGTAGGGGAACTACTATAACTCATGCGGTGTGATAAAGGTGGCTAAAACGCGGGATGCTATTTTGAGAAAAATGATTTCTTTAAAATGAAATGTGAAGGCTCCCACGATAATATATGGAAATGAGATATTGTGAATTTATTTATGATTTGGGACTACGAGTCGGTACATCGGGAGTGCCCTGTTGATGTTTCTTTATTTATGTTCTTGTCTTGAGTGATTTTGTTTCATTTAATATGTAAATTCTTGTCTTCTTCCGTGATGTACTAGTTGACTTTATTATTATGTGCTTTGTGCTCCTAGTTGTATGGTGTTGGCTTTGGATTTTTAGCATGAGACTCTAAAGAAGTATATTTCTGGTTTTAATTACTAATTTTGGATGATTGAGTTGATTTAAATAAAAGAAATTATTATTATGTTTTACATTAAATAGTTTTATATCCAAATCAGTTGTTTATCTAATGCTTTAATTTAGATACAATATTATTTTCTTCACCCAAATGATTTCTAAAATAAATTCATTTCTTTGTTGATTTCTTACTTGATTTAAAAATTATAAACTCACTTTAGTGGAAATAAATTGATCATGTGGATCTTATATACATTGATATTATTTGCACGTGAGTTGTCCGTGCAGTTGTGATAGGAATATGGCCACGAGGTGCCGTGGAAATATTGAAGAAGGGTTGAGACACGTATTTTTATGATTATGAAATGAGGTGTCACACAGTGACTTTTTTTTGAAGGAATTATATTCCAAAAATATTATTTGAAAGAATTATAGTTGAAAGAAACTTATTTGAAGGGAGTATATTCGAAATATATATTTATTTGACAAGGTTATATTCTAAGGATTTTTATTCGAAAACTTATATTTGAAAGATTTATACTTGAAGTACTTACATTGGAAAGGCGTATATTTGACGGACTTGATTTATTGGTTGTATTTGTGTTCCTTATTCGTTTGAGCAATATTTATGGTGTTCTTGTTGCGTTGTTGTTTACATCATTTATTTATTCTTGTTGTTATCATTGCCATTTGTTTTTATTATTATTATTATTATTATTATTATTATTATTGTTATTATTATTATTATTATTATATACTGCTACACTGCACAAGTTAATTGATTAGTGAGTGTCTTGATTGTACCTCGTCACTACTCCACCGAGTTAGTCCTCATACTTACTGGGTATCGACCGTGGTGTACTCATACTACACTTCTGCATATTTTTATGCAGATCCAGGTATTGAAGCTATCAGACTCAGACAGAGTTAAAGTATGATCGCAAGGATTCAAGGTAGAGCTTCTTGGTTGTCGCAGTCCCTTGAAATCTTTTCATTTTATTGTAATGTTAATTATTAATCAAACAATATTGAGTATTCGATCCTTGAGATCATTTCATGTATTCAGTTAGAGTTCGTGACTCAGTACTACCAGTCTTGGGAGGTTGCTATATTCATATATGTTCCGTTGTTAGTTTTGATTATCTATTTAAATCAGTTTTGTTTATAAAAAATGGTTAAAAATATAATGGAAATCGGCTTACCTAGTCTTAGAGACTAGGTGCCATTACGACGCGTATGGTTGGATTTTGGGTCGTGACACGTTGGTATCAGATCTCTAGGTTTATAGGTTCTACGAGTCACGAATAAGTTTAGTAGAGTCTTACGGATCAGTACGGAGACGTCTTTACTTATCTTCAAGAGGCTACATAGCTAGTAAGAAAATTTCTACTTCTTTCATTCCTTATCGTGCAACATTTATTCAGCATGAAGCATATATCTTATGTTCTTTTGCATCCACTCGTGTATGAAATTGCGCACTCGGTATCAACTATGCACTAACGGTTCGTGATACTACATATGGGTTATAAGGGAGCCAGGGTTGCTCAACCATTGTTACCACGTGTCGTTCAGATCGAGGATGAAATGCGCCAAATAAATGTCTTGAGGTGTCTTATGAATGGTTTCGTACGAGTGGTGAAGGTTAGTATTGTGGATCATCAAACCGTGTCCTATGGCTTCGCACAAAGTGAAGGGAGTCCACTATCAACGATCAGATTGCGGGGTCATGTGTTATATGAGTTTTGTCTTGAGATGTATATATGTGGTATTGAAAGGTTCTCCAAAACTTGTATATGATTAAGAGATGAGATTTGTATGGGATAATGCTGGGACTTGCGGTATTCCCGCGTCCTTAATAATTCTACATTTCAGTATCAACGGGGTCATGGAAATAATTTCAGAATACTCGGGGTGTTCTAGTAAGTTCTTTTAATGCACCATCGGTACGAGGTTCCTATATTGGTTATTCCAGTTATCCGGCACAGACTCAGTATGAGCATCCGAACCCACGGAGGGGTTTTTATGAGTGTGGTGATACTAGACACATCAAGGAAAATTGTCCCAGACTTGGGAGGGGTGACTTTCATCAGAGCACTCAAGCTACAAGCTTTATTCCAGTTAATACACCACATGCACAACCAGTTAAGGGTGGAGGAGAGGCGGGTTGAGGGCGCCTAAGAGGTGGAGGCCCAACCCGTTGATATAATTGGTATGATTTGGCTGACGCCGATACACCAGATAGTCTCGTTACAAGTATGAATCAATTTACAATAAAACTATTCTTATTTTGATTCGATTCCAATTATCAGGTGAGAACTCCTTTCATGCTCCTTATATGGTGGATTAGTGAATTTGTACTCCACTTCCGTGTTTATCCGTGTTGGGAGATTTTAATGGTGTTAACCCTTGTCTAAGCTTTTGTTTTGTAAACTATTGAGGGCTAATAGTCCAAAAGTGACTTTCTGCTACTGACTACAGTGAGTTTTGATATAAATCCGAGATAGTTTGGTTAAAATTAATTAATTTTATGCACTACCGGTATGGGGCTCATTGTGTGATGTGAAATTTTATTTTTATCAGAATTTATGAGAAGAAAGAAAAAAACAATCAGTTGGCACAATGTGTACAATATTTATGATTTAGAGTTGAAGATGAGATCCTTGCATTTTTATATGATGTGAAATATTTAAACCGAGCTACAAGCCATGGTGAAAGTTATATAAAGACGAGGTTCTTGTGGTGAAATATTTATGAGATTAAATTCTCCCGTTGTGAAATTTAATTGTACAATAGTATTAATAGGGAGTCATGCCTGTTAGACTTATTTGTTAATTCTTGCATATTTTCTGTGCATATTCAGTAATTTTTATGCTGTAAACATTGAGTTTTAGCCTATGAGATGAGTGCCCAGGTGACGTTAAATGTGACTCATTAATCCGAGTAAGTAATCATGAGGTCTTCATGCTTCATATTCTGTTTTCAGTGTTGTAAAAGAAATCGAAATGAGGTGGTGGTTAATATGAGATTAATTGCTGATGCTGGAATTAATTATGAACAACTTTGACGACCAGAGATATGGTGATGAGCATACATGTGATGTGTTTCATATCCTGATATCATTATGATAATGCAGCACTTGTAATATTGAGATTAGTGTTATTGATATATACATTGTGGTGTTTTGTTGGGTTGTGGATGTGTTGTTAGGAGTTGTTTTGGTGTTACTTTGGCAGGTGGATAGGCCCAATTACAGGGGAGACTCTGCCGAAATTTCAGATACATTTGGGAGTTAGAAAAAATATTTGGGAGATTGATATGTACGACAGAAGAGTAAATTATGTTATGTGTTTAAGGGCGAATGATCCTAAGGGGAGAAGAATATAACATCCCAGAGAAATTTTGAAGTACTTCAATACTATCAAGAAAGTAGATGTGTGTGTAGGCACGAGTTTCTATAGCAGGTTGAGACTAAAACCGTGCGTTGTTCTGAAAATCAAGCCTTTTGAAAAGGTTTAGAGTGTAATAAATTAGTCTTAAAGTTTACAAATATGGATAAAAGAAATAATCTCAAATGAGATGGTGTTGTCGTGCTTATCTCAAATGCGGTAGCGTGGAATCAACCGTGAGTATATGTGTAAAAGTAAAATCATCAATTTGGTAACCTCTGAATAATTCTTAGAACGTTCGAGGACGAACATTTGATTAAGAAGTGGAGAATGTAACGACCTGACTTGTCGTTTTAAGAATTAACGCCTTATTCAGTGACTTAAGGTCTCGAGCAACTTCATAATAAGTATTATGACCCGTGGGTGTGGTGGAGTTTGATTTTTCGAAAGATTCGGAATTATTAAAATAAACAATCCTTAATTAGAAGCTTAAATGGAAAGAGTTGACCGGATAGCTGACTTTTGAGCAAACGACTCGGGAATGGAATTTTGATGATGTCAATAGCTCCGTATGGTGACTTTGGACTTAGGAGCGTGTCCGTAAAATTATTTGGAGGTCCGTAATGGAATTAAGCTTGAAATGCCGAAAGTTGAATTTTTGGGAAGTTTGACCGGGGGTGACTTTTTCATATCGAGGTCGGAATCTGATTCTGGAAATTTGAATAGGTCTGTTATGTCATTTATGAATTGTGTGCAAAATATGAAGTCATTCTGAATTCATTTGATGTGTTTCGGCACAAGATATAGAATATGAAAGTTCAAAGTTCATAGAGTTTGATTTGAGGTGAGATTCGTCGTTTTAATGTTGTTTGATGTTGTATGAAGCCCCGATTAAGTTCGTATTGTATTTTGGGACATGTTGTTATTATTGTTTAAGGTCCCGAGAGCTTCGGGTAGATATCGGAAGGTTAACGGAATGGATTCGGACAAAAAGGAGTTGCTGGAATTTTTCTGCTGCAGAAGCTGTTTTTGGACAGCAACTGGTACAATCGCGGAGCCGATTTTGAAAGCTTATATCTCAAAATTTATAAGAAATATGAAAATTTTCAAAACATAAAGTTGTATCCCTTTGATTCTTGTTTCCAGAATGTTAAACCACTCATCATGTAGACATTTATACAGAAAGTTATGATGGATTGAATGAAGGCTGGTAGGGCACTTTCGCCAGATATTTCTGATGCGTAGAGCTGACTTTGGAAGCTTATATCTCGCACTTCATAAGGAATCAGAAAATTTGTAAAACACCAAAGTTGTAGTACTTTGATTCTAGTTTCCATAAAGTTAAACCATTCAACATTTGGACATTTGTACATAAAGTTATGATCGATTGAACGAAGGCTGATGCAAGCAAGTTCTGGTGTGGACTTTTAGTGGCGGAAAATGGACTTTTAGTAACGGATGGGCAGAAACTTAATGACCAAAAATGGTCATTTCCTTCATTTCATTTTGCATTTTTGGAGCACGGCTCTTTGGCGATTTTTGGGCGATTTTCACGGGAAAACATTGGGGTAAGTGATCCTTATCCTATATAGATTATATTTCATGATTTCATACTGATTTACATCATGAATCCGTGAATTTATGGAAGAAAATCAAGATTTTTGCAAAATCTTCCAAAAACAAAAATTTGAGATTTGGAGTACGAGTTGTTATCGGAATTTGATAAAATTGGTATGGGTGGACTCGTAATTGAATAAGTTGTCGGATTTTGTGAGTTTCGTCGGATTCCGAGACGTGGGCCCCACAAATGATTTTTAAGTTAAATTTTGAATTTTGTTGGAAAATTAGTATTTCATGTGGAATTAATTCCTATAATTAGTATTGACTAAATTGAATTAATACTAATAGATTTGAGCAGTCCGGAGGATTTATTCAAGCAAGACGGCTATTTTGGTATATCGTCATATTTTCAAAAAGACAAGTATCTTGCTTAACCTTGAGTTGGGAAAATTATCCCTTAGGCATTGAGTCTTATGTGAAAATTGTGTAATTGAAACCGTGTACACGAGGTAACGAGTACGTACTTGGTTTATATGTGCATATTATATCGGTTGAAATTCGTAGACGCCTTTAAGTATTAAAATGGAAAATTATTGTAACTTATTAAATCCCTTATTTGTCATGCCTCATTCCTTGTTTGCCGGGGTTGTTTTTATATGATAATTTGGTATGATTGTCACTTGACTTTTATGTGAACTCTGTATTTGTTTGAGTTTCTATTTTTATGGAAAACACTTTCATTATTGATTTTACCAATAGATAATTTAAATGGAAAATTTAGTTAATAATATGAATAAACCTATTTATATCTTGAAGTTGTGATTTAAAAGAGGTGTTGTTCCTTGATGAATTTCTTTTCAATTCACGTTGTTTAAAATTTGGTATTGAATTAAAAAGGCCGTGAATCATATTGAGGCAAAGTGCCAAATTGTGAAATATTTTTCGGTTGAGTTGTTCACTCCCGGGCATTTTGTTAAGATGTTGTACACATTATCATCGAGCCATGGTCTCCTTATTTTGGAAAAATATTGTAGTGTTGATTTCTGGGAAAAGTTGTAATATTTGAGCACTTGATGTGTAATTTTTGATATGTTGTAAGATTTGAACACTTGATGTGCAAATTGTGATATGTTGTAATATTTGTGCACTTGATGTGCAATTTGTGATATGTTGTAATATTTGGGCACTGGAGGTGCAAGTTGTATTATGTTGTGATAGTTGGGCACTTGAGGTGTGATTTGTCAAATATTGTGATATAAGGTCAGGGCGTTGAAACGCATGCGGTGAGATAAGGGTGGCTTGAAACGCATGGCTATTAGGGGAACTACTATAAGCCATACGGTGTGATAAGGGTAGCTAAAACGCGGGATGCTATTTCAAGAAAAATGATTTCTTTAAAATTAAATGTGAAGGCTCCCACAGTGATATAAGAAAATGAGATATTGTGAATTTATTTATGATTTAGGACTACGAGGCGGTACCTCGGGAGTGCCCTGTTGATATTTCTTTATTTATG
This sequence comes from Nicotiana tomentosiformis, assembly GCF_000390325.3. NCBI lineage: Eukaryota > Viridiplantae > Streptophyta > Magnoliopsida > Solanales > Solanaceae > Nicotiana > Nicotiana tomentosiformis. The sequence continues at coordinate 151,899,756 of NC_090812.1, forward strand.
TTCTTGTCTTGGATGATTTTTGTTTCATTTAATATGTAAATTCTTGTCTTCTTCCGTGATGTACTTGTTGACTTTATTATTATGTGTTTTGTGCTCCTAGTTATATTTTGTTGGCTTTGGCTTTTAGCATGAGACTCTGAAGAAGTATATTTCTGGTTTTTCTTAATAATTTTGGATGATTGAGTTGATTTAAATAAAATAAATTATTATTATGTTTTACATTAAATAGTTTTACATCCAAATCAGTAGTTTATTTGATGCTTTAATTTCGGTACAATGTAATTTTCTTCACCCAAATGATTTCTAAAATAAATTCATTTCTTTGCTGATTTCTTACTTGATTTAAAAATTGTAAAGTCGCTTTAGTGGAAATAAATTGAGCATGTGGGTCTTATATACATTGATATTATTTGCACGTGAGTTGTCCGTGCAGTTGTGAAAGGAATATGGGCACGAGGTGCCGTGGAATTATGGAAGTGGGTTGAGACCCGTATTTTTTATGATTATGAAATGAGGTGTCACACGATGACTTTTATTTCAAGGAATTATATTCCAAAAATATTATTTGAAAGAATAATAGTTGAAAGAAATTTATTTGAAAGGATTATATTCGAAATATATATTTATTTGAGGTTATATTCTAAGGATTTTTATTGAAAAACTTATATTTAAAAGATTTATACTTGAAGTACTCACATTGGAAAGATATATATTTGAGGGACTTGATTGATTGGTTGTATTTGTGTTCCTTATTCGTTTGAGCAATATTTATGGTGTTCTTGTTGCCTTGTTGTTTACATCATTTATTTATTCTTGTTGTCATCATTGCCATTTGTTTCTATTATTATTATTATTATTATTATTAATATTATTATTATTATATACTGATACACTGCATAGGTTAATTGATTAGTGAGTGTCTTCATTGTACCTCGTCACTACTCCACCGAGGTTAGTCTTGATATTTACTGGGTATCGACTGTGGTGTACTCATACTATACTTCTGCAAATTTTTGTGCAGAGCCAGGTATTGAAGCTATCGGACTCGGACAGAGTTAAAGTGTGATCGCAAGGATTCAAGGTAGAGTTGCTTGGTTGTCGCATTCCCTTGAAATCTTGTCATTTTATTGTACTGTTAATTAATAATCAAACAGTATTGAGTATTCGATCCTTGAGATCATTTCATGTATTCAGTTTGAGTTCGTGACTCGGTACTACCAGTATTGGGAGGTTGCAATATTCATATTTGTTCCGCTGTTGGTTTTGATTATATATTTAATTCAGTTTCGTTTATAAAAAAAATGGTTTCGAAATGTAATGGAAATCAGCTTACCTAGTCTTAGAGACTAGGTGCCAGGGTTGCTCAACCATTGTTACCACGTGTCGTCCAGATCGAGGATGGCATGCGCCAAATAAATGGCTTGAGGTATCTTATGACTGGTGTCGTACAAGTGGTGAAGGTTAGTATTGTGGATCATCGGACTCTGTCCTATGGCTTCGCACCAAGTGAAGGGAGTCCACTATCAACGATCAGATTGCGAGGTCATGTGTTATATGAGTTTTGGCCTGAGATGTATATATGTGGTATTGAAAGATTCTCCGAAACTTGTATATGATTAAGAGATGATATTTGTATGGGATGATGCTGGGACTTGCGGTATTCCTGCGTCCTTAATAATTCTACATTGTAGTATCAACGGGGTCATGGAAACAATTTAAGAATACTCGGGGTGTTCCAATAAGTTCTTTTAATGCACCATCAGCACGGGGTTCCTATAATGGTTATTCCTGTTATCCGGCACAGACTCAGTATGAGCATCCGAACCCGCAAAGGGGTTGTTATGAGTGTGGTGATACTAGACACATCAAGAGAAATTGTCCTAGACTTTGGAGGGGTGGATTTCATCAGAGCACTCAAGCTACAAGCTTTATTCCAGTTACTACTCCATGTGCACAGCCAGTTAAGGGTGGAGGATAGGCAGGTAGAGGGCGCCTAAGAGGTGGAGGCCCGACCCGTTGATATAATTCTTATGATTTGGCTGAGGCCGATACACTAGATAGTCTTGTTATAGGTATGAATCAATTTACAATAAAACTACTCTTATTTTGATTCGATTCCAATTATCGAGGTGAGAACTCCTTTCATGCTCCTTATATGGTGGATTAGTGAATTTGTACTCCACTCCTGTGTTTATCCCTGTTGGGAGATTTTAATGGTGTTGTAACGACCTGACTTTTCATTTTTAGAATTAACGCCTCGTTCAGTGACTTAAGGTCTCGAATAACTTTGCAATATGTATTATGACCTGCGGGTGTGGTCGAGTTTGATTTACTAAAGATTCGGAATTAAATTAAAAGAACAATCCTTAATTTGAAGCTTAAATGGAAAAAGTTGACCGGAGAGTTGACTTATAAGCTAACGACTCTGGAATGGAATTTTGATGATGTTAATAGTTTCGTATGGTGATTATGGACTTAGGAGCGTGTCCGGAAAATTATTTGGAGGTCCGTAGTGGAATTAAGCTTGAAATGCCGAAAGTTAAATTTTTGGGAAGTTAATATCAGGGTCGGAATCCAATTCTGGAGTGGGAGTAGGTCCGTAATGTCGAATGTGACTTGTGTGCAAAATTTGAAGTCAATCCGGATTGATTTGATGTGTTTCGTCACAAGTTATAGAATTTAAAAGTTCAAAGTTCATAGATTTTGATTTGGGGTGCGATTCGACGTTTTGATGTTGTTTGAGGTTATTTGAGAATTCAACTAAGTTCATATGATGTTTTAGGACTTGTTGGTGTAATTGGTTGAGGTCCCGGGGGCCTCGGGTGTGTTTCGGGGTGGTTTTGGATCATTTCGGGATGTTTCGGAACTGCTGTATCTGGTATATGATTTCCTTCTTCGCGAATGCGAAGAAATTCACGCGAACGCGAAGAAAGGTTTTGAGGCTTCTGGGATTTATCCTTCGCGAATGCGAAGTAGATCTCATGAACGCGAAGGTATGCGTGAAGAACCTACGCGAACGCGAGGGGCCATTCGCGAATGCGTAGAAGGAAGGAGGGGACTAGGCCTAGAGTCATCAGCCTTCGCGAACGAGAAGTAATAGGACCTGAGGGCATCGCGAACGCGAACGCGATGTTATACATGGAAGGCTTTCGCGAAGGCTACGCTTGAAACGCGAACGCGAAGAAGAAATTTAGGCAGCGTGTTTTTGGCCTTCGCAAACGCCAAGCAATGGTCGCGAATGCGAAGAAGGCCTATTTGGGCAAAAATAAAAAGTCCCAGAAACGGGGGTTTGAGTTCATAACTCAAAATCAAATTTGGAGCTCGGTAAAGGCAATTTTTGGAGAGATTCTTGCGTGGGTGTTTGGGGTAAGTGATTCTTATCCAGTTTTGATTAATTTCCATGATTATGTCTTTGAATCCATCATTTAATTCGGATTTAATGGAGGAAAAATCAAGATTTTCGTGAAATATTCCAAAAACAATAATTTAAGATTTGGTAGTCGAGTTATTATTGGAATTCGATGAAATTGGTATGGTTGAACTCGTATCGGAATGGGTGTTCGTACTTTCATGAAAGTTTTGTCGGGTTCTGAGGGGCGAGTCTCATGTTGACTTTTGTTGACTTTTTGGAATAAATTTTTAAGTCTACGTATTATTATCCGGAATTATTTTTGATAAATTTTAATGAAGTTATATAATTAATTTGGTTAGATTTGTACGGCCCGGAGGTCAATTCAAGCAAGAAGACGGTTTTGGAATATCGGCATAACTTCAAAGAGGTAAGTGTCTTGCTTAACCTCGAGTGGGGGAATTACCCCTTAGATATCAAGTCTTATGTTCCAAATTGTGTAATTAAAAACCATGTACGCGAGGTGATGAGTACGTACTTGGTTTATATGTGCAAATTTCATGGATTTAAAATCCTTAGACGCCCTTGTGTATTAAATTGGAAATTATTGGCAATTATTAAATCCTCTATTTGTCATGCCTAGATCCTTGTTTGTTGAAATTATTTTTACATGATAATTTGGTGTGATTGCCACCTTGATGTTTTGTGTGATATGGTATTTTGTTGAGTTGTCCACTTCCGGATATTTTATTCAGATTTTTGTGCACATTATGGGGAGCCATGGGCTCCATATTGTAGAAAATAATGTATTGTTGATTTCTATGGCAAGTTGTAATATTTGGGCACTTGATGTACAATTTGTGATATGTTGTAAGATTTGAGCACCTAATGTGTAATTTGTGATATGTTATAAGATTTGAGCACCTTATGTGCAATTTGTGATATGTTGTAAGATTTGAGCACTTGATGTGCAATCTGTGATATGTTGTAAGATTTGATAACTTGATGTGCAATTTGTTAAATGCTGTGATATTTTGGCACTTGAGGTGCAAGTTATATTATGCTGTGATATTTGTGCACTTGAGGTGCGATTTGTGAAATATTGTGATATTGATACGCATGCAGTGAGATAAGGGTGGCTTGAAACGCATGGCTAGTAGGGTAACAACTAGAAGTCATGCCGTGATATAAGGCGAGGGTGTTGAAACGCACGCGGTGAGATAAGGGTGGCTTGAAAAGCGTGGCTATTAGGGGAACTACTAGAAGCCATGCGGTGTGATAAGGGTCGCTAAAACGCGGGATGCTATTTCGGGAAAATAATTTCTTTAAAATTTAATGTGAAGGCTCCCGCGGTGAAATAAGTAAATGAGATATTGTGAATTTATTTATGATTTGGGACTACGAGGCGGTACCTCGGAAGTGCCCTATTGATATTTCTTTATTCATGTTCTTGCCTTGGGTGATTTTGTTTCATTTAATATGTAAATTCTTGTCTTCTTCCGTGATGTACTAGTTGACTTTATTATTATGTGTTTTGTGCTCCTAGTTGTATTGTGTTGACTTTGGCTTTTTAGCACGAGACTCTGAAGAAGTATATTTCTGGTTTTTCTTACTGATTTTCGATGATTGAGTTGATTTAAATAAAAGAAATTATTATTATATTTTAAATTAAATAGTTTTACAACCAAACCAGTAGTTTATTTGATGCTTTGATATAAGTGCAAAGTTATTTTCTTCACCCAAATGATTCTAAAATTGAATTCAATTCTTTGTTGATTTCTTACTTGATTTAAAAACTTTTAAATTCACTTTAGTGGAAATAAATTGAGCATGTGGATCTTATATACATTGAGGATATCGGAATATGAATTGTCCGTGCAGTTGAGATATGAAATGAGGGCACGATGTGCCGAGGAAATATAATGATTTAATTATGGGCATGAAGTGCCGTGGAGATATGAAAAATAGGCCGAGACCCGTGTTTATGAAAAATATGAAAATGGGCTGAGACCCGTATTTTTATGATTATGAAATGAGGTGTCACATGGTGACTTTTTAACTGAAGAATTATATTCAAAATATTTATTTGGAAGGATTTTTATTTAGAAAGTATTATATGAAAGAATTATATTTGAAAGATAATTATTTGAGGAAAATTATATTTGAAACAGAGTTAATTGGTAGAATTATATGTGAAGGATATTTAATTGAAGAATTTGATTTAACTTGGTGTAATTGTATTTATTAATTGTTGAGCGATATTAAATGGTGATCTTATTGTCTTACTGTGCATATCATTGGTTGTTTTTGTTGCCTTGTTGTGATATCACTGGTTGAGTTGTTGTTATCATTGCTAGATATTTTCCAGTACTGTTGTATACTGCTATATTGCACAGTGTATTAGACTAGTGAGTGTCTTGACTGTACATCGTCTCTACTCCATTGAAGTTAGTCTTGATACTTACTGGGCACCGTTGTGGTGTGCTCACTCTACACTTCTGCACATTTTTGTGCAGAGTCAGGTATTGGAGATACCCTGTCACAGGCCCAAATCCTTACATTGGGTAGCGGCACCCGCTCGCCCGTGCGGCGCCTGCAGTTCCCCTCGCTGCAGGCCAGCCTATTTCCTTTCCCAGGATTCCCAAGCATGATCCTTTGCCTGTTGGTGGGGCTCGCCCCAACTTGTGTCGCCCGTAAGATGTCTAGGCCCTTGGCCCTAGAAATGTTGTGGCGCTTCATCTTAGGATCACAATCCATGCGTGCACTGGGGGATTGGCTTAGGACATGTCTTGTCCCTAGCCCAAGACTAAGTATCGCTCCCGCGTGCACAGCCCAATCCTCAAGCTTGACACTCGCCTAGTGCATCCACGACTAGCTTGTGCCTCGCCCGAGTAAGGCAAACTTTAGCCCTTGGCCATTGTCATGCGCGTCTTTCGTGCCATGCCCATATATTGCCCTCGCAACACGTTTCCATCTCGTATAGTGCAGCGTCGCCCCATAACTGTACCTTTAGGACAACAGACCCTTGCTTGCACGGTTGAACCCAAGCCATGCTCATAAGTCGAGACATGATGCCCCTATGACGGGTGTGTCAAGTATCCAATCGTCACGGAGGTGTCGTTCCAATATTCGGCAGCCCGCGGGACTAGCCATCCCACACATCGAGCCTCCAGCACCACTTTGATGCCCAACGCTAGACCAAAGGCGTTGCGCTGCCCATAGAGTTTCCCTAACTCGTATGGATACCTTTGACACTCCTTTGAGTCATCTAGGCAGGCCCTTAAGGTCGCCCCCAAGGTAGCTCGTTCGATACGGCTTGGTGGCAGCACGTATGAGGGAGGCAGGTCGGAGCTTTCATCACCTATACCCCCCTTATATATGCTTAAAATTAAAAAGCCCAAGTTCCCCGAGTAGACAGTTCTATGTCAGACTATCAGAAGGACCTTTTCTCACCAGTTCTTGGCCGAAATCACAAATCCAAATTGCGAGTTGTGACATATCGGACTTGAACAAAGTTAGAACGTGCTCGTAAATATTCAAGGTAGAGATAATTGGCCGTCGCAGTCATTTAGAGTCTTTTCATTTCATTGTACTATTAATTTGTAATCAAACTGTATTGTATATTCGCTCCTCGTGATCATTCCATATATTCAGTTAGAGTTCGTGACTCAGTACTACCTGTCTTGGGAGGTTGTATATTCATATTTATTCCATTGTTAGTTTTGATTATTTATTTAATTAAAAAAATAAAATGGCTTCAATATGTAATAGAAATCGGCTTACCTAATTTTAGAGATTAGGTGCCATCACGATGCCTGTGATGGGATTTTGGGTCATGACAAGTTGGTACCAGAGCTCTGGGTTCATAGGTTCTACGAGTCACGAACGAGTCTAGAATAGTCTTGCGGATCGATACGGAGACGTCTATACTTATCTTCAAGAGGCTACAGAACTGTTAAGAAATTTCCATTCCTTTCATTCCTGTCATGCGAAAATTGTTGAATTTGGAATTTGAACCTTTGTATATCCATTCTCTCACAGATGGTAAGGACACGTGCTACTGGGTTAGCTGAGCAGGCATTCGCATATACTGCTAGGTCTGTAAGAGGCCAGAGCTGAGGTAGAGGCCGAGGAAGGGCACGTGTTACGACTAGAGCACCTGTTAGAATGACAGTTGAGAAGCCACCAGTAGTTCCAGTTGGGGGACAGGTACCAGAAGCACCTGTTGTTACCCCCGGACTTCAGGAGACTTTGGCACAGTTCTTGAGTATGTTTGGTACATTAACTTAGGCGGGATTAATCTTTGTTGCACCAAACATTCCGCAGATTGGGGGAGTATCTCACACTCCTACCAAAACTCCAGAGCAGCAGGTTCACGTTTGTCAAGTTCTCGGTGTAGTACCGGAACAACCTCTTATTCCGGTTCGGCCTGAGGTCAGGCCCGAGGCATCAATTTGAAAGGTTTAAGAAACACGATCCACCAACTTTCAGTGGCACAGCTACACAGGATGCCCAAGAATTTCTAGAAAATTGTCAATGTATTCTCTACACCATGGGTATTGTAGAGGTGAGCAGAGTTGCCTTTACTACATTTTAACTGTCAGTCGCAGTGTATCAGTGGTGGCAAATCTACGAAAAAGGTAGACCAGTCGATGCCACACCACCAACTTGGGCTCAATTTTTAGAAATGTTCTTGAAAGAATTTGTTCCCCAGACTCTCAGAGATGTGTGGCGCACAGAGATTGAATGGTTAAGTCAAGCCATTATGGCAGTGTCAGAATATGCTATCAGGTTCAGTGAGTTAGGCCGTCATGCACCTATATTAATTCCTACAATCAGAGAATGGGTCCGGAAATTCATTGAGGAGCTCGATTATGATATTAAAATATGCATGGCTCGAGAAGTGCAAATTGATGCTTCATTTCAGCAAGTAGTGGAGATTGCAATGAAGATTGAGGGTGTTTTAGGCGAGGAAATGGGGTCTAAGGAGGCTAAAAGGTCTCGAAGATCTGGAGGGTTCAGTGAATTTTACTCTTCAGCTAGAACCCATTATAGCAGAGGCTCGAGTAGTCGGTCAGCTCAGGCCGCACATCAGATTAATTGGAGTACTCCAGTTTACAGTTCAGTACCGACAAGATTCTTACAGTGGTTATTCCAGTTATCCGTCATAGACTCAGTACGAGTAGCCACGACCTCAGAGGGGTTGTTATGAGTGTGGTGATACTAGGCATATCATGAGAGATTTTCCTAGACTTGGGAGGGGTGGATTTCATCAGAAAACTCCAGCTATAAGCTTTATTCCAGTTAATACTCCACATGCACCGTCAGCAAGAGGTGGAGGACATGCGGGTAGTGGGCGCCTAAGAGGTGGAGGCCCGACCTGTTGATATAATCACTATGATTTGGCTGAGGCCAATACACCAGATGGCGTCGTTACAGGTACGATCCTTAATTTGTTATAAAAGGATATTTTCCTTTAATTTGGTTCGGTTCTAATATTGAGGTGATTCCTCCTATTATGCTCTGCTTATGGGTGAGATTTGTAAATTTGTGACCCACTTATATGTTTATCCCTGTTGGTAGATTTGAAGATGTGAGCCTGTATCTGTCATTTTATTTTTGTGCACCATTAAGGACTATAAGTCCAAAAGCAAAATTTTATTATTCAATACAGTAGGTTTAATATGTTTTGGAATAATTGATTCCAATTTTTTTAAATCATACGCCCTACCAGTATGAGGGTTCATTATATGTTGTAAAAATTGTTTATGAAATATATTGAAAAGAAGAAAGAAAGAAAATTGAAAATTTCAGTTGTCACAATGTGCAACAAAATTATGATTCGAATTTGAGGACGATATCCTCGCATTTTTACATGATGTTAATTATTTAAACTGGGCTGCAAGCCGCGGTGGAAGTTATGTAAGGAGGAGGTCCTTGTGGTGAAATATTTATGAGTTTAAAATTATCCCTTTGTGAAATTAATTTGTACAATAATATTAATAGAGAGTCATGCTTGTTAGGCTTATTTCATAATTCTTGTGTATTGTTTTGTTTATATTCAGCCATTTTCGTGTTGTAAACATTGAGTTTTAGTCTATGAGGTGAGTGCCTAGGTGGCATTAAATGTGACTCATTAATCCAAGTAAGTAATCATGAGGTCTTCATGCCTCACATTCTGTTGTCAGTGTTGTGAAAATTCGAAATGAGGTGGTGGTTAATATGAGATTAATTGGTGATGCTGAAATTAATTATGAACAACTTTTAAGACCAGAGATGTGGTGATGAGCATACATATGATGTGCTTCATGTCCTAATATCATTATGATAAGGCAATGCTGAGATTAATGTTATTGATATATACCCTGTGGTAATTTGTTGGGTTGTGGATCTGTTGTTAGGAGTTGTTTGGGTGTTACTCTGGCAGGTGGATAGGCCCAATTACAGGGGAGACTCTGCCAAAATTTCTAAAAAATTTGGGAGTTAGTAAAATTTGGAGGATTTAGAATTTGCAAAAGAAGAGATAAATATGTTATGTATTTGAGGACGAATGATCCTAAGCGGAGAATAATATAACACCCCAGAAAAAGTTTTGAGTTACTTCAACACTATTGAGGAAACTTATATGTGCATAGGCAATAGTTCTGTAATGGAATTTTGATGATGTCAATAGTTCTGTATGGTGATTTTGAACTTAGGAGCGTGTCCGGAAAATTATTTGGAGGTCCATAGTGGAATTAAGCTTGAAATGCCGAAAGTTGAATTTTTGGGAAGTTTGACCGGGGTGTTGACTCTTTAATATCGGGGTCGGAATCTGATTCTGGAAGTGGGAGTAGGTCCGTAATGTCGAATCTGACTTGTGTGCAAAATTTGAAGTCAATCTGGGTTCTGAGGGGCGAGTCCCGTATTGACTTTTGTTGACTTTTTGGAATAAATTTTTCAGTCTACGTATTATTATCTGGAATTATTTCCGATAAATTTTAATGAAGTTATATAATTAATTTGGTTAGATTTGTACGGCCCGGAGGTCAATTCAAGCAAGAAGACGATTTTGGAATATCGGCATAACTTCAAAGAGGTAAGTGTATTGATTAACCTCGAGTGGGGGATTTACCCCTTAGATATCAAGTCTTATGTTCCAAATTGTGTAATTAAAAACCATGTACGCGAGGTGATGAGTACGTACTTGATTTATATGTGCAAATATCATGGATTAAAAATCCTTAGACGCCCTTATGTATTAAATTGGAAATTATTGGCAATTATTAAATCCTCTATTTTTCATGCCTAGATCCTTTTTTGTTGAAATTATTTTTATATGATGATTTGGTGTGATTGCCACCTTGATTTTTTTATGTGAAATATTATTTTGTTGAGTTGTCCACTTCCGGATATATTGTTCAGATTTTTGTGCACATTATGGTGAGCCATGGGCTGCATATTGTAGAAAATAATTTATTGTTGATTTCTGTGGCAAGTTATAATATTTGGGCACTTGATGTACAATTTGTGATATGTTGTAAGATTTGAGCACCTAATGTGCAATTTGTGATATGTTATAAGATTTGAGCACCTGATGTGTAATTTATAATATGTTGTAAGATTTGAGCACTTGATGTGCAATTTGTGATATGTTGTAAGATTTGAGCACTTGATGTGCAATTTGTGAAATGATGTGATATTTTAGCACTTGAGGTGCAAGTTATATTATGCTGTGATATTTTGGCACTTGAGGTGCGATTTGTGATATTGATATGCATGCGCTAAGATAAGGGTGGCTTGAAACGCGTGGCTAGTAGGGTAACTACTAGAAGTCATGCCGTGATATAAGGTCAGGGTGTTGCAACGCACGCGGTGAGATAAGGGTGGCTTGAAACACGTGGCTATTAGGGGAACTACTAGAAGCCATGCGGTGTGATAAGGGTGGCTAAAACGCAGGATGTTATTTCGGGAAAATGATTTCTTTAAAATTTAATGTGAAGGCTCCAGCGGTGAAATAAGTAAATGAGATATTGTAAATTTATTTATGATTTAGGACTACGAGGCGGTACCTCGGGAGTGCCCTATTGATATTTCTTTATTCATGTTCTTTCCTTGTGTGATTTTATTTCATTTAATATGTAAATTCTTGTCTTATTCCGTGATGTACTAGTTGACTTTATTATTATGTGTTTTGTGCTCCTAGTTGTATTGTGTTTACTTAGGCTTTTTAGCACGAGACTCTGAAGAAGTATATTTCTGGTTTTTCTTACTGATTTTCGATGATTGAGTTGATTTAAATAAAAGATATTATGATTATGTTTCAAATTAAATAGTTTTACAACCAAACCAGTAGTTTATTTGATGCTTTGATATAAGTCCAAAGTTATTTTCTTCACCCAAATGATTCTAAAATTAAATTCAATTCTTTGTTGATATCTTACTTCATTTAAAAACTTTTAAACTCACTTTAGTGGAAATAAATTGAGCATGTGGATCTTATATACATTGAGGATATTGGCATGTGAATTGTACGTGCAGTCGAGATATGAAATGAGGGCACGATGTGCCGGGGAAATATAATGATTTAATTATGGGCGTGAAGCGCCGTGGAGATATGAAAAATGGGCTGAGGCCCGTGTTTATGAAAAATATGAAAATGGGCTGAGACCCGTATTTTTATGATTATGAAATGAGGTATCACATGGTGACTTTTTAACTGAAGAATTATATTCAAAATATTTATTTGGAAGGATTTTTATTTAGAAAGTATTATATGAAAGAATTGTATTTGAAAGATAATTATTTGTGGAAAATTATATTTGAGACAGATTTAATTGGTAGAATTATATGTGAAGGATATTTAATTGAAGAACTTGATTTAATTGGGTGTAATTGTATTTATTAATTGTTGAGCGATATTAAATGGTGATCTTATTGTCTTACTGTGCATATCATTGGTTGTTATATGTTGCCTTGTTGTGATATCACTGGTTGAGTTGTTGTTATCATTACTAGATATTTTCTAGTACTATTGTATACTGCTATATTGCATGGGGTATTCGACTAGTTAGTGTCTTGACTGTACCTCGTCTCTACTCTATTGAGGTTAGTCTTCATACTTACTGGGCACCGCTGTGGTGTGCTCACTCTACACTTCTGCACATTTTTGTGCAGAGCCAGGTATTGGAGATATCGGACTTGAGCATAGAGCTGCTTGGCCATCGCAGTCCCTTAGAATCTTTTCATTTCATTGTACTGTTAATTTGTAATCAAATTGTATTGTATATTCCCTCCTCGTGATCACTCCATGTATTCAGTTAGAGTTCGTGACTCAGTACTACCAGTCTTGGGAGGTTGTATATTTATATTTATTCCGCTCTTAGTTTTGATTATTTATTTAATTAAAAAAAATGGCTTCAAAATATAATAGAAATCGGCTTACCTAGTCTTAGAGACTAGTTGCCATCATGACGCCTGTGGTGGTATTTTAGGTCGTGACAGTTGTTAACCCGTGTCTAACATTTTGTTTTGTACCCTATTGAGGGCTAAGAGTCCAAAAGTGACTTTCTGTTACTCACTACAGTGAGTTTTGATATAAATCCGGGATAGTTTGGTAAAAATTTATGAATTTTATGCCCTACCGGTATGGAGTTCATTGTGTGATGTGAAATTTTGTTTTTATCGGAATTTATGAGAAGAAAGAAAAAAAAATCAGTTGGCACAATGTGTACGATATTTGTAATTTAGAGTTGAGGACGAGATCCTTGCATTTGTATATGATGTGAAATATTTAAACCGAGCTACAAGTCGCGGTGGAAGTTATATAAGGACGAGGTCTTTGTGGTGAAATATTTATGAGTGTAAATTCTCCCTTTGTGAAATTTAATTGTACAATAGTATTAATAGAGACTCGTGCCTGTTAGGCTTATTTGATAATTCTTGAATACTTTCTGTGCATATTCAGCCATTTTCGTGCGGTAAATATTGTGTTTTAGCCTATGAGATGAGTGCCCAGGTGGCGTTAAATGTGACTCATTAATCCTAGTAAGTAATCATGAGGTCTTCATGTCTCACATTCTATTGTCAGTGTTGTAAAAAAATCAAAATGAGGTAGTGGTTAATATGAGATTAATTGTTGATGCTAGAATTAATTATGAACAACTTTTACGACGGGAGATGTGGTGATGAGCATACATGTGATGTGCTTCATGTCCTGATATCATTATGATAATGCAGCGCTTGTAATACTAAGATTAGTGTTATTGATATATACATTGTGGTATTTTGTTGGGTTGTGGATGTGTTGTTAGGAGTTGTTTTGGTGTTACTTTGGCAGGTGGATAGGCCAAATTACAGGGGAGACTCTGCCGAAATTTCAGAAAAATTTGGGAGTTAGAAAAAGATTTTGGGAGATTGATATTTACGACAGAAGAGTTAAATTATGTTATGTGTTTAAGGGAGAATGCTCCTAAGCGGGGAAGAATATAACACCCCAGAGAAATTTTGAAGTACTTCAATACTATCAAGAAAGTTGATGTGTACGTAGGCACGAGTTGTTATAGCCGATCGAGACTAAAACCGTGCGTTGTTTTGAAAATCAATCCTTTTGAAAAGGTTTAGAGTGTAAGAAATTAGTGTTAAAGTTTACAAATATGGATAAAAGAAATAATCTCAAATGAGATGGTGTTGTCGGGCTTATCTCAAATGTGGTAGCGTGGAATCAACCTTGAGTATATGTGTAAAAGTAAAATCATCAATTTTGTAACCTCAGAATAATTCTTAGAACGCTCGAGGACGAACGTTTGTTTAAGAGGTGGAGAATGTAACGACTCGACTTGTCGTTTTAAGAATTAACGCCTCGTTCAGTGACTTAAGGTCTCGAAAAACTTCATAATAAGTATTATGACCCGCGGGTGTGGTCGAGTTTGATTTTTCGAAAGATTCGAAATTATTAAAATAAACAATCCTTAATTAGAAGCTTAAATGGAAAGAGTTGACCGGAGACCTGACTTTTGAGCTAGCGACTTCGAAATGGTACTTTGATGATGTCAATAGCTCTGTACGCTGATTTTGGACTTAGGAATATGTCTGGAAATTTAAATAGGTCTGTTATGTCATTTATGACTTGTGTGCAAAATTTGAGGTCATTCCGAATTCATTTGATGTATTTCAGAACAAGATATAGAATTTGAAAGTTCAAAGTTCATAGATTTTGATTTGAGGTGCGATTCGTCGTTTTGATGTTGTTTTATTTGGTTTGAAGCCTCGACTAAGTTCGTATTGTATTTTGGGACATGTTGGTATAATTGGTTAAGGTCCCGAGGACCTCGGGTAGATTTCGTAAGGTTAACGGAATGGATTCGAACAAAAAGGATCTGCTGGAATTTTCTGCTGCAGAAGCTGTTTTTGGACAGCAATTGGTACATTCGCGGAGCCAATGTTGAAAGCATATATCTCTAAATTTATAAGGAATATGAATATTTTCAAAACACAAAAGTTGTATCCCTTTGATTCTAGTTTCCATAATGTAAAACCACCCATCATTTGGATATTTGTACAGAAAGTTATGATAGATTGAATAAAGGCTGGTAGGGCAGTTTCGTCAGAAATTTCGTAGAGCCGACTTTGGAAGCTTATATCTCGCAATTCATAAGGAATCAAAAATATTTCAAAACATGAAATTTGTAGTATTTTGATTCTAGTTACCAGAAAGTTAAACCATTTATCATTTGGATATTTGTACATAAAGTTATGATCGATTAAAAGGTTGGTGCAAGAAAGTTCTGGTGTGGACTTTTAGTGACGGATGGGCAGAAACTTAAGGACCAAAAATGGTCATTTCGTTTTGGATTTTTGGAGTACGGTTCTTGGGCGATTTCCACGGAAAAACATTGGGGTAAGTGTTCCTTATCCTATATTGACTATATTTCATGATTTCATACTCATTTACATCATGAATCCGTAAATTTATGGAAGAAAATCAAGATTTTTGCAAAATCTTCCCAAAATGAAAATTTGGGATTTGGAGGTCGCGTTGTTATCGGAATTTGATAAAATTGGTATGGGTGAACTTGTAATTTAATGAGTTGTCGGATTTTGTGAGTTTTCTCGGATTCCGAGACGTGAGCCCCACAGACAAGTTTTGAGTTAAATTTTGAATTTTGTTGAAAAATTAGTATTTTCATATGGAATTAATTCCTATAATTAGTATTGACTAAATTGAATTAATTTGAATAGATTTGAGCTGTCCAGAGGATTTATTCAAGCAAGACGGCTATTTTGGAATATCGGTATAACTTCAAATATGTAAGTATCTTGCCTAACCTTGAGTGGTCGAAATTACCCCTTAGGCATTGAGTCTTATGTGAAAATTGTGTAATTGAAAACCATGTACGTGAGGTGACGAGTACGTACTTGGTTTATATGTGCATATTATATCTGTTGAAATTCATAGACGCCCTTAAGTATTAAATTGGAAAATTATTGTAACTTATTAAATCCCTTATTTGTCATGCCTCATTCCTTGTTTGCCGATGTTATTTTTATATGATAATTTGGTATGATTGTCACTTGACTTTTACGTGAACTCGATGTTTGTTTGAGTTGCCATTTTTATGAAAAATACTTTCATTATTGATTTTACCTATAGATTTAGTTAATAAGATGAATAAACCTATTTATTTCTTAAAGTTGTGATATAAAAGAGGTGTTGTTCCTTGATGAATTACTTTTCAATTCATGTTGTTGTAAATTTGGTATTGAATTAAAAAGGTCGTGAATCATATTGAGGCAAAGTGCCAAATTGTAAAATATTTTTCGGTTGAGTTGTTCACTCCCGGACATTTTGTTAAGATATTGTACACATTATGATCGAGTCGTGGGCTCCTTATTGTGGAAAAGTAATGTATTGTTGATTTCTGTGGAAAGTTATAATATTTGAGCACTTGATGTGCAACTTTTGATATATTGTAAGATTTGAGCATTTGATGTGCAATTTGTGATATGTTGTAATATTTGGGCACTGGAGGTGCAAGTTGTATTATGCTGTGATATTTGGGCACTTGATGTGCGATTTGTAAAATTTTGTGATATTGATACGCATGCGGTGAGATAAGGGTGGCTTGAAACACATGGCTAGTAGGGAAACTACTAGAAGTCATGTGGTGGTATAAGGTCAGGGTGTTGAAACGCATGCGGTGAGATAAGGGTGACTTGAAACGCGTGGCTAGTAGGGGAACTACTAGAAGTCATGCGGTGTGACAAGGGTGGCTAAAACGCGGGATGCTATTTCGAGAAAAATGATTTCCTTAAAATTAAATGTGAAGGCTCCCGCGGTGATATAAGAAAATTAGATATTGTAAATTTATTTATGATTTGGGACTACGAGGCGGTACCTCGGGAGTGCCTTTTGATATATCTTTATTTATGTTCTTGTCTTGGGTGATTTTATTTCATTTAATATGTAAATTCTTGTCTTCTTCCGCGATGTACTAGTTGACTTTATTATTATGTCTTTTGTGCTCCTAGTTGTACTGTGTTGGCTTTGGCTTTTTAGCAGGAGACTCTGAAGAAATATATTTATGGTTTTCTTACTAATTTTTGACGATTAAGTTGATTTAAATAAAAGAAATTATTATTATGTTTTACATTAAATAGTTTTACATCCAAATCAGTAGTTTATCTGATGCTTTAATTTAGGTACAATGTTATTTTCTTCACCCAAATAATTTCTAAAATAAATTTATTTCTTTGTTGATTTCTTACTTGATTTAAAAATTGTAAACTCACTTTAGTGGAAATAAATTGATCATGTGGATCTTATATACATTGATATTATTGGCACATGAGTTATCCGTGCAGTTATTATAGAAATATGGGCACGGGGTGCTGTGGAAATATGGAAGTGGGTTGAGACCCGTATTTTTTATGATTTTGAAATGAAGTGTCACACGGTGACTTTTATTTGAAGGAATTATATTCCAAAAATATTATTTGAAAGAATTATAGTTGAAAGAAATTTATTTGAAGGGAGTATATTCGAAATATATATTTATTTGACAAGGTTATATTCTAAGGATTTTTATTCAAAAACTTATATTTGAAAGATTTATACTTGAAGTACTTACATTGGAAAGACGTATATTTGAGGGACTTGATTGATTAGTTGTATTTGCGTTCCTTATTCGTTTGAGCAATATTTATGGTGTTCTTGTTGCCTTGTTGTTTACATCTTTTATTTATTCTTGTTGACATCATTGCCATTTGTTTCTATTATTATTATTATTATTATTATTATTATTATTATTATTATTATTATATACTACTACACTGCACATGTTAATTGATTAGTGAGTGTCTTGACTGTACCCCGTCACTACTCCACCGAGGTTAGTCTTGATACTTACTGGTTACCGACCGTGGTGTACTCATACTACACTTCCGCACATTTTTGTGCACAGCCAGGTATTGAAGCTATCCGACTCAGAGAAAGATAAAGTGTGATCGCAAGGATTCAAGGTAGAGCTGCTTGGTCGTCGCAGTCCCTTGAATTCTTTTCATTTTATTGTACTGTTAATTATTAATCAAACAGTATTGAGTATTCGATCCTTGAGATCATTTCATGACTAAGTACTACCAGTCTTGGGAGGTTGCTATATTCATATTTGTTCCGTTGTTAGTTTTGATTATCTATTTAATTCAGTTTCGTTTATAAAAAATAAAAAAATAAAAAAATATTTTCGAGATGTAATGGAAATCGACTTACCTAGTCTTAGAGACTAGGTGCCATCATGACGCCTGTGGTGGGATTTTGGGTCGTGACATCACCCATGTGCTACAAAGATGTATCGTGACCTGAGAAAGCATTATTGGTGGCGGCGGATGAAGAAAGACATAGTGGAGTATGTAGCTAGGTGTCTAAATTGCCAACAGGTCAAGTATGAGCACCAAAGGCCAGGTGGACTACTTCAGCAGATGACTACACCTGAGTGGAAATGGGAGCGCATCACTATGGACTTCATAGTTGGATTGACGCGTGCCTTGCAGCAGTTTGGGTCATTGTCGACAGATTGACCAAGTCGGCACACTTAATTCCAGTTGTGACTACCTATACTTTAGAGAAATTGGCCCAGATTTATATTAGGGAGATAGTTCGGTTGCACGGTGTGCCTGTTTCCATCATATCTGATAGAGGCCCTCAGTTCACTTCACATTTCTGGAGAGGCGTATAGAGTGAGTTGGGTACCCGTGTAGAGCTCAGCACACTGTTTCATCCACAGACCGATGGGCAGTCATAGCGGAAAATTCAGATATTGGAGGACATGTTGAGAGAATGTGTGATTGACTTTGGGGGGACAGTGGGATCAGTTCTTTCCATTTGCCGAGTTTGCTTACAATAACAGTTATCAGTCCCGCATAGAAATGGCCCCATTTGATGCTTTATATGGTCGGTGATGCCGTTCTCTCATCGGGTGGTTTGAGCCCGGCACGGCTAGGTTATATGGTACTGATCTGGTGAAGGATACATTGGAAAAGGTAAAGTTGATTCAGGAGCGACTTCGCACAGCACAGTCCAGACAAAAGAGTTACGCGGATCAGAAGGCGCGTGATGTATCATTTATGGTAGGCGAGAAGGTTCTCTTGAAAGTCTCGCCGATGAAGGGTATTATGAGATTCGGAAAGAATGGCAAGTTGAGCCCAAGGTTTATAGGCCAATTTGAGGTGTTGAAGCGAGTTGGGGAGGTTTCTTATGAGCCTGCTTTACCTCCCAGCCTATCAGGGGTTCATCTAGTTTTTCATGTGTCTATGCTTCGGAGGTATCATGACGACCTGTCACATGTGTTAGACTTCAGCACTATTCAGCTTGATGAGAGTCTCGGTTATGAGGAGGAGCCAGTTGTCATTGTTGCTAAACAAGATAGCCAGTTGAGATCCAAGAGGAGTTTTGCGGTAAAGGTTCAGTGGAGGGGCCAACCAGTTAAGAAGGCGACCTAGAGTCCGAGGAGGACGTGCGGAGCAGATATCCACACTTATTCAGCACATCAAGTATGAATCTAAACCCGTTCGAGGACGAACGTTTGTTTAAGAGGTGGAGAATGTAATGACTCGACCGGTCGATTTGCTTTCTAGAGCATCGTTCCCCTAATTAAGACTTCTTGTTCATGCTTTTACTGATTTATGGCTTGCGGGGAAGGTTGGTTCGGGATTTGGAAGAGTTTGGGTTGAAATCGGAACACTTGGTTCCTTAAGGTTGGTTTGAAAGGCCAAGTTTGACTTCGGTCAATATTTTGAGTAAACGACCTCGGAATCGGGATTTGATGGTTCCAATAGGTTTGTATGATGATTTCGGACTTGGGTGTATGTTCGGATCTAGTTTTGGATGACCCGAGAGCCTTTTAGCGCCCAATGGTGAAAGTTGGTTCTTGATGGTTTTAGAAGTTCCTTAAAATTTGGTTTGGAGCGGGTTTTGGTAATATCAAGGTCCAAAAAGAATTCTGAGATCGGGAATAGTTCTGTACTGTCATTTAAGACTTGCACGCAAAATTTGGTGTGATTCCGAGTAGTATAAGTACGTTTCGGCGCATTGGAAGTAAATTGAAGAACTTGAAGTTCTTAAATTTGATTCAATTGGTTTTAGGGTGTGATTCTTAGTTTTATTGTTGTTTCGGACTTTCCGAGAGTTTGAGAGAGTCCGTTTTCTGATTTCAAACTTGTTGGTACATTCGGATGGGGCCCCGGGGACCCCGAGTGTCAATCGGACGAGGCTCAAACCATGTTGGAATTTGGAAGCCAAAGCTAAAGCTCCAGCTGCTATCATAATCGCACCTGCACTTGGCCAGCCACAGGTGCGAGCCCCATGATCGCAAATGCGTCCCAGCATAGGCTGCCCTGCCATCGCAGAAGCGGAAGAAGGACCGCACCTGCGAAAGCGCAGGTGCGAAGGCAGGCATCGCAGGAGCGGGCAGTGTCGCAGATGCGCGTCGTTTGTCGCTGATACATGGCCGCATGTGCGATCAACTGGGCGTAGAAGCGATATCAGGCAGCCTGTCATTGGTCTGCACTTGCGCGAGTTGTCCACAGAAGCGTAATCAGAGGTGCGCCATTTTAACCGCAGGTGTGGAAGTCATTGAAGGTCAGTGATGTTTTAAATCGGACTTTAAGCACTTTTGCTCACTTCTTACTCTTCTTGGGGGCGTTTTTGGAGATGGTTAGACAGGGGATTTTCATAAACTAGTTGAGGTAAGTAATTCCTATCAAATGTGAGTTAAATACATGGTTTATAGGTAGGTTATAACATGTAAATTAGTGAAAATTACAGGTTTAGATGAAAACCTAAGTTTTTGATAAAAATGGGATTTAACCACGAAATTCGTTATGGAATTTAGTAAAAAATATATATTTATGTTCCTAAGGTTATTGGTAATAACTTTCTTTAACATTTTTTGGAATCCGGGCACGTGGGCCCGGGGGTGAATGTTAGGAATCTTGCAATTTAGGTTGGGTAATCACTTTAATGGTGGAATTATGAACTTTTGAGCATAGATTGATTAGTATATGTAATGTTTGACTAGCTTCGAGTCGTTTGGCGTCAAATTTGGAGGTTTGAGCACATTCTTGAATTGGGAAGTAGGCTTTGAGACGAGGTAAGTCTCCTTTCTAACCTTGTTTTAAATAAATATTTGTACCTAATTGTTGGGGCTACGAACGTACGAGGTGACAAGAGTCCGTACGTAGCTACTATTATGCTATTGTTCGGGTAGTCTAGGACCCGTATCATGCTATACTTGCTAATATAATCACTTAGTGATGATAGAAATTGATAAAAGAATTGTATAAGGTTAAATTCACTTACTTGAAGGTTTGTATGAGATACTTGACTGTAAATGAGAAACATGTGTTTTCTTGAAAATAATTGTTATTTGTGGATCGGGCCGAGCGCCTCTGTAGTAAATAGATGCATCTATGGTTCGCGCTGTTTGACTCTACGGCAGTGCACAATTTAATATTATGTTGGACCGAGCCGTACGACCTCTCCATAATTGCGCATGCTAATTATTTGGAAATTCTCCATGATTTACTCTGCTTAAATGCCTTGAAATGTAAGTTGCTAAATGGTATTACTGAAATTTAAGTTATAACTATGAAAGAAGGACTTATCACTTCCTGTTGTTGAACTGACAGTATCATTCATGATATCCATGCTTCGCATAATACTTTTATTACATTATTATTGGCCTAGTACATGTCAAGTCGACCCCTCATCACTACTTCTGTGAGATTAGGCGGGATACTTACTGGGTACATATTGTTTATGTACTCATACTACGCTTCTGTACTTAATTGTACAGGATCTTAGGCCGGTGCATCTAGTTACCCGCCCGGCGTGCATACCTGATCTTGGACGGAGACTTCACGGTGAGCTTCCCCTTCTGAGCTGTTCAGTAGCATGTCATAGTTTCTCTTTTATTTTTATCCATCTATTTTGTTTCAGATAGTAGGATATTCATCTTTTGTATATTCTACTAGTTGCCCACACACTTGTGACACCAGAGCTTGGCACGTATTAGTAGACTTTGATTTTTGGGTTGTAATTCAATAGTTATAACTAGTTTTAGATGTTTCCGATTGTTTGCCTTAAAAATCCTTTATTTATCAAATGCTTTAAATGTAAGTAAAGCTAAATGTTAGAATTGCTTAATAAACAAAAATGGGAAATCACAAAGTTGTTCACTGTTGGCTTGTCCAGCAACGGTGTTGGACGCCATCACAGCCTGACATGGAGTTAGGTTGTGACACTACCGTAGTTCGCATTATGTGAAGATGACTCTAGAATAGAGTTTCGATGTTCTAATAACTTTGTAGGGTGATTTTGTTCGTAGGAGCGTGTTTGGATGTTGAATTGGAGGCTCGTAGGTCATTTTAGCGTCTATTGGCGAAAGATCAAATTTGGTTGATTTTTGAAAATCTTGACCGGGAGTGAACTTTTTGATATTGGGGTCGGATTCCAATTCTGGAAGTTGGAATAGGTCCATAAGGTCAATTATGACTTGTGTGCAAAATTTGAGGTCAATCAGACTTGATTTGATAGGTTTCGGCATCGCATGTAGAAGTTTGAAGTTTGAAGTTCATTAGGCTTGAATCGATGCGCAAATTTTGTTTTTAGTGTTGTTTGAGGTGATTTAAGGGCTCGACTAAGTCCGTATAATATTTTAAGACTTGTTGGTATGTGTGATTGAGGTCGTGGGGGCCTCGGGTGAGTTTCGGGTGGTTAACAGATCAAATTTGGACTTAAGGAAAAAGCTGGGATTTTTCTGCCTTCTGGTGCAATTGTACCTGCGGAACTATTCTCGCCGGTGGGTGAATGCTCCCGCATCTGCGAGCCCGCAGGTGCGAGCAAGGATCTACAGATGTGGAGTGCAGGGAGGGTAGCCAGTGTCATAGAAGCGAAGAAGCGACCGCAAATGCGGGTCAGTAGGAGCTTTCCTCTTGCACGCAGAAGCGATGGGAACAGCAAAAGCGGTTGAGTTTTCCGCAAAAGCGGTGCCGCAGGTTCGTCTAAGTGGACCGCAGAAGCGGCAGCCTTGTGCTTATTTTTTATCAATAAGTCCCTTGTGCTTATTTTTTATCAATAACCTTGTTTCCCCATTTGATTTTCCCACCTAAATTATGTGTGTTTAAGGTAAAAATTGGAAGTTTGAGGCTAGGGCATACCTCACAATCACTCGTGCCACTCGGGCATACCTCACAATCACTCTTGCCACTCGGGCATGCCTCACAATAACTCTTGCCTCCCAGTCACTCAGCACTCGGCGCTCGCACTCAGTAGGTACCTGCGCTAACTTGGGGTGTATACAGACTCCGGAGGGGATCCTTTATCCCAAGCGTTATAATCTGCACGGACAACTCACATGCGATAATAATAAAGTATGTTGCAGGCGGGCAGCCCCGATCCACACTCATCCTCACAATTCAGGGCCTCGGCCTCACTCAGGTATGCTGCATGCGGGCAGCCCCGATCCACACTCATCCTCACAAATCAGGCCCTCGGCCGATATCAAACATGTTGCGGCGTGTAGCCCGATCCTATAAATATGCAACATGCTGCGGCGTGCAGCCCGATCCCATGAATATGAAACATAAATCAGGCCCTCGGCCTCACTCAGTCATAAACCTCTCAAGCCACTCGGGCATCTCAGTAAAACAGGGCATTTGGCCCAAAACATTTTTATGCATCAAAATAGTGTCATAAAATTGAGTTATGATATGCAATGAAATGAATATGACTGAGTATGAATTTTCAATTTAACACAATAATTCACAGCAATATAACCTCTGTGGGTCCCAATAATACTGGCACATAGCCTCAACATGATTTGTAATATGCTTTTGAGCTCAATTTCTTTAACACATAAAACCGCATGGAAAATACCAAGGTTATTTAACTATTACATTCCACATAAACAATTATGTCACAATTTTTATAGTGCACGCCCACACGCCCGTCACCTAGCATGTGCGTCACCTCCCAATAATTCACAAAATACATATATTAAGGGTTCATACCCTCAACTCCAATATTAGAAGAGTTACTTACCTCAATCCAAGCAAATTCTTTATTCCAATCAACCTTTTCCTCGTGATTCGGCCTCCGAACACCTCGAATCTTAGTCAAAATAATTCGATACAATCAACACGAGGTATAGGAATCAATTCCATATGAAAATGCTAATTTTTCATAAAACTCCGAAATTTAGCTCAAAAATAGCCCATGGGGACCACATCTCGGAACCCGACAAAAGTTACAAAATTTGAACACCCGTTCCGATACGAGTCCAACCATAGAAAAATTATCAAATTCCGACATCAGATTGACCTTCAAATCTTCATTTTATATTTTTGGAAGATTTTATAAAAATCTGATTTTTCTTCCATAAATTCATGGATTCATGATGTAAATGAATATGGAATCATGAAATATAATCAATATAGGATAAGGAACACTTACCCCAATGTTTTTCCATGAAAATCGCCTAAACCGAGCTCCATCAACCCAAAAATGAGTAAACAGGCAATAACCCTGTTTTATAAACCCTCAGTTGTTTCGGGCGTCACAGGTAGTGTGGGGCGCTGCCTGTGGCGCATTTTCCAACATCCCAAAATTCCCAACGCCTGGGCTAGCGCCCCACGCTACCCTGGGCGCTCGTGGCGACGGAAAAATTGTTCCAGATAGGAAAATAGGCATAACTCTCTCATACGATGTCCGAATTCAATGATTCTTTTTGCTATGGCTCCGTAATTTCAATAAGGATCTAATACTTCAATCAAAAACTGAATTTGGAACTCATTTAATTATATTTATACCACATATTCTTGAAGAATCGACATCAAACATTTTAGGTTCAATGCCGAAACATAGCAAATCAATTCGGAATGAACTCAAATTTTGCGTACAAGTCATAAATGGAATAACAAAGCTGTTCCAATTTCAAAAATATGATTCCGACCTCGATATCAAAAAGTGAAACCCCGGTGAACCTTCCCAAAAATTCAACTTTTGGCATTTCAAGCCTAATTCCATTACGGACCTCCAAATAATTTTCCGGACACGCTCCTAAGTCCAAAATCACCATACAGAGCTGTTGGAATCATCAGAATTAAATTTCGAGGTCGTTTACACATAAGTCGATATCCGGTCACTATTTTAACTTAAGCTTTAAACCTTGGAACTAGATGTTCCAATTCATTCCAAAATCTCACTGGACCTGAACCAGTTACCCCGGCAAGTCACACAACAACTGTAAAGCCCAATTTGAGAAGTAAATGGGGAAACTGGATTGTAATACTCGAAACGACCAGCCGGGTCATTACATTCTCCCCCACTTAAACATACGTTCGTCCTCGAACGTGCCAATAGTTTTTTCCAAGCCATCAAATCACTGTTCCATCTTACCACACACGTACCCGGGGGTGAACCCACGTCACCCTATTCCATATAGGCTTGACAACACAATCCAACTGAATTCATTAATTTAACTCTAGCCCATAAACCTTGGAATTTAATTTCCAACCCTTAGAATTTCTTTCAAGACACGAATCTTACATTTATACACTTTATGAGTTTGAACAAGCTGTATCAAGCCATAACTATCACCACGGAAATAATCAACCAACATATTATACAACTCGCTTGCTTGTAGCACTATTCTCGATCACAGTAATTACTCCAAACCAACCAAGTACTAGTATAAAACCTCATATCAAGCCAAACCTCATCCCAAAACCTTTGTACACTGTTGATAATAAAAGAAACACGCGAAATAAACAAGTCACAGATCTCTCTCGCCCCAACGAGAACCATAATCGCTTTTTGAGCCGACTTTCAATATTATCCTCCCTAACATACCGTAATCAAACATGATAGTACCCATTCGAGGTCCAATGACCTTATATTACTAAACACAACTATTTCCACAGACATGTCGAACCAATATAACTCAGAGCCACAACCTATGCCATCTGTACACCAATACGCAACAATTCAAATGTACTCTGTCATGAAAAATGACTCAAATGAGAGAACTACCCCGCAATATTAATAAGTACCGCCACAACGAAATGCTAAAAATTCATCATACACCGTAGAACCATCACCCGAATACCTAATACTTCTCTCAGACATGATCATCCCAGGAGAAATACTTTAAAAGTTCTTCCGTGCCAATTGACAAAATTTGAATATAAACAGTCTATCAACTATGTGAGTACCGAAATACTAATTTATACATCCGTAAGTAAAAATACAATGCGCCTTCTGAAGTCCGCCCTTTTCTCATACAACACCAAGTAGTAATAGTATTCATCTAGTTATTTGAAACCGTCCATATTGTCCAACATTTTTTACCTTTCTTCAAGAGTGTACTGCCACCTTGTACATGAAAATCTAGCTTTTGTACAACATATAACATCTATATTGCCATCATGTGAAAAGCACAAGAATCCCATTATCAACTTTGAGTCACCAATAATTTACATACCATTTTAGTTAGAAACCTTTCTCTTGCTTCTTTTCAGGAGGAAATCACAATACATAACACGTTCTCCACACCGGTAGAAACCATCAAGCATTCTTTGGAATCCATTTGCACAACCAAGCCACCAGGACCAAATCTCTCCAACTCATACAAGCCACGCATGTCACCAAGTCCAGGTGTATTTCCACAAAGCACCTGTAGAAACCCCCCACATCATAAGCACTCAAAGAACTGATCATATCCATTACCATACTGATCCAACCTACTACTTAGTTGTCTTATTTTCTCCGAGTCCCTTCCGAATTTGTCTTCAGATTGATACTTCTTCTTGCTAAAATACCATGATCTTTAACCACAACTCACCCTACAAACCTTAGCAAAGAACCACAATGCCCTACGGCCCATAAGCAACTGTATTCTTCTTAAGCACCTTCAAAAATACAACAACTATAACACTCACTTTGAGAATACCTTATGTGAAATTTAAATTTTTCTTCTTACCTTCCTTAGTCATATAGAATTTTTGCAAGTCCAGGCACCATCAAACGCAAATCTCGGATTTTATCCATACACAAGTCCGGAAATATTTTCAATTGCTACATATAATTCTCAAACCCACTGGAATTTTCTCGGGAGTCACCCACTTTGCTCAAATCTAATTGCACCGCCCAAATAGGCCAAAAGACACGTTCCCCATTAGCACTATAACACTCAAATAAGTAACTCTACTTTAACACCACATATCAAAATCATACTCCGTGCACACTACATCATTCACCAATAATAACTTACTCATCTCGTGAATTTCATTTACTCATACGTGCAATATAATCCTTATCTAGGAATTTAACACCTTCTACAAGTCATAGCTAACCCACAAGTATGCCTCAGACCAAAATTAAAATTTAACACCTAACCATTAAATCAAATTGTCGATAGCAAACTCCCCCACTTGGTTCAAAGCCATAGATTAAAACATTCCATAAATCACAATACCAATACTCTCTTACTGCCATAATGCCACAGTCAGTCCAATGAAACTTCTTCCCAAGTTCATACAATGCCAACCATAAAAATACCTCAATCATCTGCTAAGCTCGTATTTATCCTCTTAACACACAAGTCAACTTTCTCAACCAGATTCAGATTCAAATCTCCACCCATACACCCCGTCGGTAGAAAAGAAACTCTCTACTCGCATCATAAGGAATACTCCTACGTAGAGTACTCCGTAGGGCATAATCCACCTACTTAGCCTCAATATGGTATCTTGTTATACCCTTTCGCATTCACAATTACTATGGAATCACTTACTCTATCTGAGTCCAAACTCATTAACCAGACGTGAGAATTTAGTTTTACCCCAAAATTTAACAATGTGAAAGATCCATCAAAACATCCATACTAGAGACTGTACGCCACATCAATTCGAAAATCAAGCACCCAATGGCCTTTCCTTTACATTTCAAGGAAACACTTCTCGTCATATTCACATCGTCTTAACACATCCCTCAGTTATATCATACTCATCACAAAGCCATTCCACCGCTCATCGAGCCTCAACTTCCACTCATAGGGATATTACCAGACATATGAGTCCAAATGTATAGGTTACAACTGAAGCTACCGAGCCTAAGCTGCGGTATAAACTTGGCCTCAATTCCTCCAAACTGGCCCATCACCAAAACACAAAATACACACCTCGAACCGCATTCATAGAATCACAAGCCGGCGATGCACAGCTGAATACCGAGCACTCATGTGCGCATACGAATACGTGGAAGGAATTCAAAGAGTTATATTTCAAGCTGAATCAATTCCGCACGATAAGGAAAGAAAGGTGGGAAATTATCCTCAATGCCTTGTAGCCTCTCGAAGATAAGTATGGACGTCATCATACTGATCCTCAAGACTCTACTAGGCACTTGCTCATAACTTGTAGAACCTATGAACCTAGAGCTCTGATACCAACTTGTCATGACCCAAAATCCCACTAGTCGTGATGGCACCTAACCCAACCCGTTAGGTAAGCCAATTTCCAACTATCCAATTCCAATGAAATTAATTAAAAGAAAATATTTAAACCGATACATCTCCTCAAGAACTGGTAGTACAAATCATGAGCTTCTAAGAATAGAGTATATAAAGCGAAAATGAAATAAATACATAGTCTGTTTGAATAATACATAAATAGAGTTTTTATAAATCAAAGGCTACCCTGAACAAGAGGCAGCTAAAACAGGAACGCAGGTACATCTTCAAGTCCCGTAACCATCGAGCACAGCAACAACAATAGCCAACATCTGCACGCAATGTGCAGAAGTGTAGTATCAGTACAACCGACCCCATGTACTGAGTAAGTAACAAACATAGCTGTAGGTTGAAAGTAATGACGAGCTTCTACCAAGGTCGGGTCCACAACCAATAGTACACAACAATCCATAACAACATAAAGCAAATAATACTAGAAGTAACTCAGGGATAAAATACTCAGCCAGATAATGATTTCAAAAATAATAGTTCTTTCTTTCAAATACATCAGTAAAAACCCAAATTGTTTGCCGAAGTTGCCAATAATATGAATAGTTTGAAAACAATAAATTTCTCCAAAAATATTCTCAATAATAAATAATATGTTTCATTTTTCCTTCCGGATAACCTGTGTAAAAAAAATGCATCACTATGCCCATCTGTCAAAAAATGTGTGAGAAATGATGAATGATGTGATGTTGTACAACATGAGGAAAAATACATCTCTATGCTTGTATGTCATGTGTGCATGACAATGCGATGCAACTCAATGATAAAATCATAAACAGTCCCTCGGGCAGAACATCACTCATATACAGCCCCTCGGGCAAAAACCTCACAGTCACTCGTGCCACTCGGGCATACCTCACAATCACTCTTGCCACTCGGGCATACCTCACAATCACTCTTGCCACTCGGGCATGCCTCACAATCACTCTTGCCTCCCAGTCACTCAGCACTCGGCGCTCGCACTCAGTAGGTACCTGCGCTCACTAGGGGTGTGTACAGACTCCGGAGGGGATCCTTCATCCCAAGCGCTATAATCTGCACAGACAACTCACGTGTGATAATAATAAAGTATGCTGCAGGCGGGCAGTCCCGATCCACACTCATCCTTACAATTCAGGCCCTCGGCCTCACTCAGGTATGCTGCAAGCGGGCAACCCCGATCCACACTTATCCTCACAAATCAGGCCCTCAGCCGATATCAAACATGTTGTGGCGTGCAGCCCGATCCCATGAATATGAAACATAAATCAGGCCCTCAGCCTCACTCAGTCATAAACCTCTCAAGCCACTCGGGCATCTCAGTAAAACAGGGCATTCGGCCCAAAATATTTTTATGCATCAAAATACAGTCATAAAATTGAGTTATGATATGCAATGAAATGAATATGACTAAGTATGACTTTTCAATTTAACACAATAATTCACAGCAATATGACCTATGTGGGTCCCAATAATACTGGCACATAGCCTTAACATGATTTGTAATATGCTTTTCAGCTCAATTTCTTTAACACATAAAACCGCATGGAAAATACCAAGGTTATTTAACTATAACATTCCACATTAACAATTATATCACAATTTCTATAGTACACGCCCACACGCCCGTCACCTAGCATGTGCGTCACCTCCCAATAATTCACAAAATACATATATTAAGGGTTCATACCCTCAACTCCAATATTAGAAGAGTTACTTACCTCAATCAAAGCAAATTATTTATTACAATAAACCTTTTCCTCGTGATTCGGTCTCCGAACACCTCGAATCTTAGTCAAAATAATTCGATACAATCAACACGAGGTATAGGAATCAATTCCATATGAAAATGCTATTTTTTCATAAAACTCCGAAATTTAGCTCAAAAATAGTCGATGGGGCCCACATCTTAGAACCTGACAAAAGTTATAAAATCTGAACACCTGTTCCGATACGAGTCCAACCATACAAAAATTATCAAATTCCGACATCGGATTAACCTTCAAATCTTCATTTTATATTTTTGGAAGATTTTATAAAAATCTGATTTTTCTTCCATAAATTTATGGATTCATGATGTAAATGAATATGGAATCATGAAATATAATCAATATAGGATAAGGAACACTTACCCCAATGTTTTTCCATGAAAATCGCCTAAACCGAGCTCCAAAAACTCAAAAATGAGTAAAAATAGCAAGAACCCCATTTTATAAACCCTCAGTTGTTTCGGGCATCACAGGTAGCGTGGGGCGCTACCTGTGGCGCAGTTTCCAGCATCCCAAAATTCCCAGCACCAGGGCTAGCGCCCCACGCTACCCTGGGTGCTCCCGGCGACGGAAAAGTCATTCCAGCCACAAAAATAGGCATAACTCTCTAATACGATGTCCGAATTCAATGATTCTTTTTGCTATGGCTCCGTAATTTCAATACGGATCTAATACTTCAATAAAAACTGAATTTGGAGCTCATTTGCTTAATGTGATACCACATATTCTTGAAGAGTCGACATCGAACATTCTAGGTTCAATACCGAAACATAACAAATCAATTCGGAATCAACTCAAATTTTGCATATAAGTCATAAATGGAATAACAAAGCTGTTCCAATTTCAAAAATATGATTTCGGCCTCGATATCAAAAAGTGAAACTCCGGTCAACCTTCCCAAAAATTTAACTTTCGGCATTTCAAGCCTAATTCCATTACGGACCTCCAAATAATTTTTCGGACACGCTTCTAAGTCCAAAATCACCATACAGAGCTGTTGGAATCATCAGAATTAAATTCCGAAGTCGTTTACACATAAGTAGATATACGGTCACTATTTTAACTTAAACTTTAAACCTTGGAACTAGATGTTCCAATTCATTCCAAAATCTTACTGGATCCGAACCAATTGCCCCGGCAAGTCACACAACAACTGTAAAATCCAATTTGAGAAGTAAATGGGGAAACTGGATTGTAATACTCGAAACGACCAGCCGGGTCATTACAGATTTGGTACTGTTGTAACAATTTGTAATATGTGAGCGCCGAATACGCGAGGTGACGAGTGCGTACACGGGCTAATTATGAAAAGTTCGGTTCTTGCTGAGTTGCCTTCTTTTAAATTCCTTAACTTTGTTGCCTTAGCATATGTAGTGATCATGTTTAGCCTAGTATCGTATGTCTACGTGCCTTAAATCTTACTTGCAATTTGTGCAACATGCTTAGTTGAATTACCTGCTTCCCTTGATTTGAATTAAATTTTTAACTATAAGATTTCTTGATGTAAATACATTATTCCAGCGGTTATCTGTTGCATATTTACTTTGGGACTACGAGCTGGTTCCTCGGGAGATTTTCCCTGTAGTGCATATTTACTTTGGGACTACGAGGCATTTATTAGGGAGATCCCCCTGTATTACATATTTACTTTGGGCTACGAGGCGTTTACTACGGAGATCCCCTTGTCTTGCATATTTACATTTGGGACTACGAGTTGGTTCCTCGGGAGATCCCCCCTGTACTGCATATTTACTTTGGGACTACGAGGCGATACCTCAGAAGATCCCCCCTGTCATGCATATTTACCTTTGGGACTCCGAGGTAATACCTCGGGAGTGCCCTTGTTGTTTACCTCTAATTGCTGAGTTGTTATCTTCTATAGTTTCTCGTCGTTTAAATTTTCAGTCATTTCAAGTATTATTGTATCTTGTGCCTTATTTTTCTTTTAAAATCAGTAGGTCCCTGACTTGACCTCGTCACTACACTACCGAGGTTAGGCTTGGCACTTAGTGGGTACCGTTGTGGCGTACTCATACTACACTCTGCAAATCTTTTTGTGCAGATTCAGGTTCTTCCTACCAGGACAAATACTAGTGAGCTGAACTGTACGTGGAGATTTCAAGGTATATCTGTCAGAGTCCGCAGACCTCAGAGTCACCCTATATCCTCATTATGTTGTTTTCCTTTATTCTCTTTAGACTTGATGTATAAAGACACTTAGTATTTTCTCTTAGAAGCTTGTAACTTATTTCTACCGGGTTTTGGAAGTTGTAATTATTTATTAGCAGTTTTATATTTATATATTATATGTTGAGATTGGAGTTCAGTTTATTATTCATTTATTCCGCAAATTATTAGGCTTACCTAGTATTAGAGTAGGTGTCATCACGACTTCCTAGGGAAGGAAATTGGGGTTGTGACAGTAACGCAAGAACTTTGGAAATATAGCAGAAAGAAGATTAAGAAACTCGAAGAAAATGTAACAATGCTGAAAAAGAGGTTGATGCATTGATGGAAAAACTAAAAGAAGCTGAGACGAGAACATCGATTGCAAGAATAATTTTGGTGGCTGAAGCAGAGAATAATAGGCGATAGAGACTAAAGAATCATGTGATTGTCCTAATTTTGTTGTTTGTGTTAGTCGTTATTTATGTATTATGTATTTTTCAAACTTTGACTATTTCATGTTTTATGCGGTGTGTGGTATGAAAACTTAAAAATATATTCATCATCAAAGTATATTTACACAAGGAATACGATCTAATGTAATACATACAAAGTCTTGTTCCATCAAATGGGTATGCCTTAGCCCATTTGTCACCCTAATTCTAATATTCTCCCGGCCACTCTCACTATCAGGATCATTCTCATCCCCTCACCTCTCTATCCAATGATGCTCTATAGCATGATAGTCCGGAAGAGCATGCCTCTTTTTTTTGGGCGATAACATGCTTCTTTCAAACTGAAATAACAATCATACCATTGAAGCTGGCTCATCAGGACTAGCGTGATCAATGAGATCATCGAAATCAGTAGGATTATCGGTCAGTTCGGCCACACCTATAGCAGAGTCATCATGTTCTATTTGTTGCCAAAAAATAATACACTAGAGAATTAGTAAATTGTGGACGCGAATGAAGTATATTAAGCATATCAAATACAATAAAAATCTAATTAACCTGCTTCAAGATGGGGTCATCCATTGACTCTAGTACTCCGGCGGATAGCTAGCCAAATCTACAAATCCATAAGGTGAATGTGGTGTAAACCCCTAGCATGATTAGAATGTAAAAATTAATTCCGAAAAGTGAAAAAAAAACTCGAACATGGAAAGAGTAATAAAATGCAGGATTAAAAATAATGGATCAATACCTCGTGCCTCCCAACATATGAAATGTATCCTCGAGCATCATGATGTATGAGGTTTCCAACAATGTGCGAGTGATACGCGATACCAAGTTACATATTGTGAAGGATATCACTGTTATGTTGAGGATCATGTGGAATTCTGTCATGCTTCTCATAT
Organism: Nicotiana tomentosiformis; assembly: GCF_000390325.3. NCBI lineage: Eukaryota > Viridiplantae > Streptophyta > Magnoliopsida > Solanales > Solanaceae > Nicotiana > Nicotiana tomentosiformis. The sequence continues at coordinate 151,933,431 of NC_090812.1, forward strand.
TCCACTCCTTAATCTGGCCCTCGATTCAGGCAGAGAATTCCTGGTCGACCTTATAGTGATCGTCTTGCTCGTGATGCGTGAGATTCCAAATGGGAGGAGCAGGTACTCTACGCAGGTCCAAACTATCGCAAGACACTCCTAGTCACGTGCTGCTCCACAATATCTAGAAATATTAGTGGGACATCCGCCAATAGAGGCGGACCCAGGATTCGAGCGCAGCGGGGCACCGCTATCTTCGACATAGATATTTATTTACCCGAAAAATCGGATAACGTTAAATTTAGGTATGATTCTAAGGATATATAAATTCCTATGATACAAAAATGACAATACAAGTATTTTTGCTATAAAGTGGGAATAATGAACATGAAGGCTAAATGAGCACCATGAAATCTCAATGTATGTTAGGGGAGATGGGTCTATTGTAGTCTATATCCCTTTTTATAATAGAGGGTCACTACTTTATCTATAACAACATAATAAAATAATGCATATAGTGGAAGATCCATGATGGTTTGTCTCTTCCTTGAGTCCTGCCAAGATTCTCTCCCTTGGTGCGGTTGTAACGACTTTTGTCTGCGAGCTTGGCACTAGCTCGAGCTCGGTGTTAGATCGAACCCCAGGTCTTGGTTCGAGCTCGATTCTGCCTTGGGGCATCGATATTCGGGGCCTGTGTCGGTCGGTGTTGCCTCATAGTTCGATTCGGATACAGGCTCGATAATGAAATCGAGTTTTGCCGTCGATCGGTCTTATAGCTCAAAACTCGACGCCCCTACTCCGAAATTCATCCGAGCTTGTCATGTGGATACCTTTCGATCGAGACGTCATCGTCTCGACCAGTCTTTATGACCGAGAATCAGTTTTGACCGTACACAATATGTCATCTAATAACGATAACATTTGACGCACTAACTCCTTGAAAACTTAATGAATATGAGTCAGTGACCGAAAGGATGTTCAAAAATATAAAACAACTTAGTCAAATAAGATCAAGATTAAAGGTCTATTAAGCAATCCAAGCAGAGTCTCAGTCACTGTCGTTGAATCGATAGATGTTTGCTACTTTGCCGAAGTGATCCTTGAAAGCAGAAGGGTTTTTGGAGTTTTTAATTACTGTTTTTGGAAAAATTTTGGTGATTACTTAATTTTATACATGTCAAGAAAGTGATAATGCTTATAAACTTAGGTACAAGGATAAAGAAGATGATTGATTTTTTGTACTTAATTTTATACATGTCAAGAAAGTGACACTACTAAAAATTCGGCAAAAACCGACCAAGATCGACCGACCAACTTTGGTTGGTAAAAAAAACCGACCAAAAAATCGACCAAAGTTGGTCGGTTTTTCAAAATGTTTTTTTTTTTACGAAACCGACCAACTTTGGTCGGTTTTCTTTGGCGCAAAAATGCGGGAAACTATTTTTGAGTCCCGCAAAATTTATGTTTCAAGAAACCGACCAACTTTGGTCGGTTTTTTAATTAAAATAAATAAAAATTAATATTAAAAAAACCGACCAAAATTGGTCGGTTAATTCGGCGGGTTATTTAAAAAAACCGACCAACTTTGGTCGGTAATTTTAGTTTTTAATAAAACCGACCAACTTTGGTCGGTTATTTTCGTCCGAAAATACAATTAAAGAGTATAAATCAAATAAAAGACAATCTTAAAACAAAATGTACCAATGGTCTAGTGTTCAAAAATATAAAACAACTTAGTCAAATAAGATCAAGATTAAAGGTCTATTAAGCAATCCAAGCAGAGTCTCAGTCACTGTCGTTGAATCGATAGATGTTTGCTACTTTGCCGAAGTGATCCTTGAAAGCAGAAGGGTTTTTGGAGTTTTTAATTACTGTTTTTGGAAAAATTTTGGTGATTACTTAATTTTATACATGTCAAGAAAGTGATAATGCTTATAAACTTAGGTACAAGGATAAAGAAGATGATTGATTTTTTGTACTTAATTTTATACATGTCAAGAAAGTGACACTACTAAAAATTCGGCAAAAACCGACCAACATCGACCGACCAACTTTGGTTGGTAAAAAAAACCGACCAAAAAATCGACCATTGGTCGGTTTTTCAAAATATATATATTTTTTTTTTACGAAACCGACCAACTTTGGTCGGTTTTCTTTGGCGCAAAAATGCGGGAAACTATTTTTGAGTCCCGCAAAATTTATGTTTCAAGAAACCGACCAACTTTGGTCGGTTTTTAATTAAAATAAATAAAAATTAATATTAAAAAAACCGACCAAAATTGGTCGGTTAATTCGGCGGGTTATTTAAAAAAACCGACCAACTTTGGTCGGTAATTTTAGTTTTTAATAAAACCGACCAACTTTGGTCGGTTATTTTCGTCCGAAAATACAATTAAAGAGTATAAATCAAATAAAAGACAATCTTAAAACAAAATGTACCAATGGTCTAGTGGTAGAATAGTATCCTGCCACAGTACAGACCCCGGTTCGATTCCCAGATGGTGAATTTTTTTATTACATAATTAAAAAACCGACCAACTTTGGTCGGTTTGTTTTGCAATATTTTATTTTTTTTGAATTTAATTGACCGACCAAAGTTGGTCGGTAATTTCCGACCAACTTTGGTCGGTATTCCTTTCCGACCACAAAAATACCGTCCACACGTAAATGGTCGCGTTTTGGTCGGTTTTTGGCTATTACCGACCAACGTTGGTCGGTATTTTTGGTCGGTATTTTTACCGGATTTCTAATAGTGTGATAATGCTTAAAAACTTAGATATAAGGATAAAGAAGGTGATTGGCTTTTTGTTAATGGAATATTTTATCCCCTTCTATGTACTAGTACTAATTTATTGTTCATTAACTTAGAAAAGATAAAGAAAAAAAAATAAGTTGACCACTAAATACACGATACTACACTGTGTTGAATTCAAAAAATAAAATAAATAAATAAAAAAGAGAACTGGTGTTGGGTTTTGAACCCAGGTCTTCTAGTGAGGAAGGACATAATGCAACTTATTAAACCAACAAAACAGTTTAGCTTTTCTGTTTGAGGGGATACATCAACATTATTTGAGGAGTCCTTAATGTATATACAAATAAATATACACAATTTTTATCGAGACTAACGGGTTCCGGTGACCCCTCTCATCTCCATGTAGGCCCGCTTCTGTCCGCCATCCATATGTCTCGATTATGTACCAATCCAGCAATGAGCTCATCGCTGTAGGATCTCCATACGAAGTATTACACAATAAAACAACTAATTAAACAACGAGATAACTAATGCTAAATTATGTGAGAGAATATAAATATTACCTGATCCGAACTCACGCTATCGAACTGATTCCTATATAGTATAAGGAAGTGTCGCGCCCCGATGTCCCGACCTATCCCCTCAACTTACTTCCTTGCATGGGGTAGTGCCATAGTGGTGGTGGCGGTGGTGCATTTATCGCACGTGGACGAGGACAGGGAATAGGCTAAACTGGCAGTAATCTCTTCCAAGCCTATATCTAGATTTCATCAAATTATCAAGATAGAAATTAGTACTTTTAATATTTAATTTAACTATATAATAAGTGAGGGTTCTTTGTCGTCCCTCATGGCACTTCAGTAAATAAAACTAAAACTGACGCTAATTTTCTAACAGTCCTATTCCACGTGAATTCTGGAAGAATCCATAATTTTGGCTTTTGTAAGCAAATTTTAGTTGATTTCTCTCTCTTTCTATGGTTCTTCCGCTTTTCACTTCTGTTTTTTTTTCTTTCGCCTAGGTAGATTCTTAAAGCCTGTTTAGACATAAAAACATTTTCTGTTACGAAAATAATTATAATGTGGATGTTTATTTATTACTTCGCTATATATAATTTTCCTGAAGAAGATTATCCGTTTGATACTCTAGTGAAGTTTATCTACAAGCACCTGATGCACGCAGGTTGCAAGCAACTCAATGAAATAATTTTCAACAGCTTCTTATTAAACAGACAGAATGCAAGCAGCTCATGCAGACAACTTACAAGCTGCTTCCTGAAAAGGAGCTGCTTCCTTTCTTCTATAAATAGAGGAGTTTTCAGTTCATTATGTACATTAGTTTGAAGTTGAATAAAAATATCAATCTCCCCCTATACTTGTCTTCGATTTATTTATTTTACAATTTTTATTTTATAACACGTTATCAGCATGAGACTCTGCCATTTTGAGCACTTACTTCGAATTTAATTTCTATTTCAGTGTTCATCTCTGATGTAAGGCGACACTCTTATGTCCGTGGTTAGATCTTGTTCATTACGAGCATTATAAGGCAGATTATATCCTTGAGGTGGCAAGTTTTTCTTCTTGGCAGTAGTGATGTTGATATCACTTACATCTGGAGTGACCAAATTTGCGTAATTTAATTTGAGCATTTTGCTTATATTTTAATATCATTATCATCGCTTGCTTAGTTATATGTTACGTATATAATACTTATTTTTTTTATTTGTCTTCATCCTAATTATCTTAATAGAGGATTACAAAGTAGATAACATTGTTAGATCCACTTAAACTCCAGCAGAGTTTGCAAGAAATATACAACCACCAAAAGTAGTTATGTTTCGTATATCTCATTGTAACTAAATTTTGTTAACCACCAGAAGTGGTATATACCTATGACCACCATAAGTGATAATGTAGGATTTCTATGGTTACAATTAAAAATAAGCTAGAGAAATATTCTTTATATTACATGCACGCCTCGATTTGCTTCTGAAGTAGTAAATATTTTAAAAGAGGTTGAAGTATCACAATTTGATGTAATTAATGTGCGTTCAAATAATTATGTTCGATTTCTTGAATGATGAGAATTTTTGATAAATATTAATTCTTTCCCTGAAGTGAATGTGATAATATTAATAAAGCCGTAAATATGAATGCGCTCTTGATGTAAATATATTACAATTCACCTCCAGAAGAGTTAATATGATTGGGAGAATATATACTCAATATTTCGTATTTTAAATTTGCTCATGGAGAACTAACACAATTGAAATTTCCTCCTAAAGTAGGAAAATATTATGAAGAGGTGTTTTCTTGTGCTTAAACAATTATTTTATAAAGTTTATTTGATTATAATTTTTTCTTATGATACCAGAAGTATCTGAACAATATTTGATAGTACAAAATATATCAACAAGTCTTGAAGAACTAATTATTTGTCTAGAAGATACATGGCACCAATAGTATCTGATAAATATTAGATTGTGGATAATAAAGGAAGGCTCTCGAAGAGCTTATATACAAATATTTCATTCATATTATATGATTATGGTCAAAATATATGTTGTAGTAAACCTGAAGTTTACTAATATAAATGGCTATCATATTGAGACTACAAATGACTAAAAGATTGAAAATCTCCATGCTTCCACAATCATAGGGGGTAACGTAATATGTATGTGAGAAGTGACCCACCTTATTCTTCAATTTGTACTATATCATGTATCACAGTAAACCAGAAGTTTACTAATGCAAAAGCAGTCACAGTAAATCAGAAGTTTTACTGAGGCAAAAGTAGCTACAGTAAATCAAAAATTCGCTGATACAAAAGTAGCCACAGTAAATCAGAAGTTTACTAATGCAAAGTTTCTGCCATAGTAAAACAGAAGCTTACTAAGCGATATCACATGCCATGATAAACTTGAAGTTTTCATTTGCCATTTTTAAATGAGCTATTTGAGAATTCATCTAAGCATATACTGAAGAACTAGAAGATTCTTCAAGAATTCTCTTGTGTTGCTTGTTCTAATAATAAATTGATTATACCAGCTAAAGTTGGGACTAAAATTCCTGAATTCTAGAATATATAAATGGTGAATATGGGCCCATTCACCTATCATGTGAACCACTTATAGATGCATCTATGAGATGGTTACATGTGTGTTTATTGTCAACCTGCAGTTTGGCATTTGAAATTGCCTTTCTCAATTAAGAGCATAATTTTCAGATTATAAAATCAAAATAGTTCATCTTGATGATGCTGGTTTATATCCAAGCTAGTTTAGCATTGAATATCTCCTATTAATGGTTAAACTATTGCTTATGAGAACAAAGCCTCATGTGTTGGTCTAAGATTTTCTAAATTGCATACAACAATACTTGTATGCATCAGACCAACAAAATATGATAAGTCCTCCCCTCACAATTGGTTTAGGATTAGAAACCAAATATTTTTACTATCTAATAACTTTTAATGTATGATATATGATTAATTTCTCTACCACAATGCACAAAGATATATTTTCCAAAGAATACTGGGGATATGAGTTAGTTTTTCTAACATTTGGGGGATGGAATAAGCAGCTCGAAAATATGCTATATGAATCGAATTATCATTAATACGATCCTCACTTAGAAGATAATTCAAGTCAAATGCCAGAAGCATTTGTTGAGCCAAAATTAAATATCATATTTCAGCTGCAAATGCTCCTATTAAAATTAAAGTCCCTGAAGGATAAAGTTTACTGCACGTATGAAGCATAGTAAACCGATCGATTCTAAAGGTAACAATCCTTAAAAAAATAATAGGAGCAAATGATCATAATAAGGAGGAAATGAGGTCTAGAAGAGCCCACGACATAACATTTCATGAAACTCCCGAAAACGTTCAGGTACCTAAAAATAAAAAAAGTGATGAGATCTCAACAAGTTATGTCGCTTAGGAACTGATACAAAATGATTGTCGACGATATATTTGATACATTATAGTGTATAATATTATGAAGATCAGACATGCAGTCCAGACACCTGAAGATGTCATACCATTTAGATGCAAGTCATAACCTATATGACTCATTTGAAATTTATGTAAAGATCCCTGAAGGATTTAAAACTCTTGAAGCATATAATTTAAAGTCTCGATAAATGTACTCAGTCAGATTACAAAAATCTTTGTATGATTTAAAATAGTTAGGGCGCATGCGGTATAATCGCCTCACTGAATTGATGAATGAAGGTTATATAAATGATTACATTAGTCCATGCGTTTTTACAAAGAAAACAGCATCAGAGTTTGTTATACTTGCTATTTATGTTAATGACATAAATCTTATAGGAACTCCAGAAGAGCTCCAAAGGGAAAAACTGTCTTAGTCTGCAAATTGAATATTTAGCATACGGGATCTTCATCCATCAATCTTTCTATACAGAAAATATCTTTAAACGCTTTTACATGGACAAAGCGCACCCATTAAGTACACCAAATGGGTGTTCGATTACTTGAAGTGAATAAGGATCCGTTCTGACCTCCAGAAGAGGATGTGGAACTCCTTGGTCCTGAAATACCCTCTCTCAGTGCAATTGGTGCACTTGTGTATCTTGCTAATGCTAACAAAGGTGGTACATATCATATTGGTTATGCAGATGCATGTTATTTATTTGATCCCCATAAAGTTCGATCTCAAATCGGGCATGTATTTACATGTGAATGTATTGTCATATCATGGCGATTCACAAAGCAATCTATTGCTCATGCCTGTTCAAATCATGCTTAGATAATAGTTATTCATGAAGCAAGTAGGGAATACGTATGGTTGAGATCAATGATTCATTTTATTTGAGAAAAATGTGGGTTGGAATGTGACAAAAAACCCACAATATTATACGAAGACACTATTGCATGCATAGCCCAATTAAAGGGAAGATTTATAAAAGGAGATAGAACGAAGCACATTTCACCAAAATTATTCTACACACATGATCTTCAGAAAAATGGTGACATCGTTGTGCAACAAATCCGTTCAAGTGACAATCCAACAGATTTGTCCACTAAATCTTTGCCAACTTCAAATTTTGAGAAGATGGTATACAAGAGTGGAATGCGGAGACTCAAATATTGGGAACAAGGTTTTTATCAGAGGGAGTGAAATACGCGTTGTACTATTTTTCTCTTACTAAGGTTTTTCCCATAGGGTTTTTCTTATAAGTTTTTTAATGAGGCAGCTAGAAATGCGTATTACTAAATATGTGTACTCTTTTTCCTTCACTAAGATTTTTTCCACTGGTTTTTCCTAGTAAGGTTTTAACGAGACACAATATCTTTTAATGAACATCCAGGGGGAGTGTTATGAAAATAATTATAATTTGGATGTCCATTTATTACTCCGCGAAGAAGATTATCCGTTTGGTACTCTATTGAAGTTTATCTACAAGCAGCTGATGCAGACAGGTTGCAAGCAACTCAATAAAATGATTTGCAACAACTTCTTATTAACATGCAGGTTGCAAGCAGCTCATGTAGACAGCTTATAAGCAGCTCAAGAAAAGCCTCATAGCTGCTTCCTGAAAAGGCTCGTAGCTGCTTCCTTTTTTCTATAAATAGAGGAGTTTTCAGTTCATTATGTACATCAGTTTGAAGTTGAATAAAAATATCAATCTCCCTCTATACTTGTCTTCGATTTGTTTACTTTACAGTTTTTATTTTATAACATTTTCTCTTTTTTCAAAAATAATTTATTTTTTTCGAAATCAACGTTTATTCATAAAATTTTCAATTTTCACTTAAGGATGCATTTTGGAAATTTTCGAAAATTTGAAAAACTCCAAAAAGCTATTTTTCAAAATTCATTCAGATCACTCGCAAAACTTAAAAAATAAACTAAAATTATATTTATGTCCAAACGCAACTCTAAATTTCAAATAAAATTTTTATTTGAAAATTATTTTCCCCCTATTTTGGAATTTTACAATTCTTATATCTAAACGCCCACTTAATCTTTTTTTTTTTTTTTTTGTAACAACTGTGAATATTACCACACCAATGAACATGAGTTCACTGAATCTTCTTCTTCTTCCTCCGCTTTCCTTTTTATTCACTGTTTTTTCTTTTTTGGTTTCTGTTTATATTCTATGCTATTTGCTTTTGATACTCTTTTTGGGTTTCAATGACCTTTCAGTTTCGTCTCTACAGAGAAGCAGGGAAGTGAGATATCTCGTACCATGCAATGGTTGATTTAAAGTGGTAGGCACTTACTATTAGCAAATTTTGCTATTCCTATTGCACAACTTTGGAATTTTTGCTTTCCAGGTAGAGAATTTATGGGTACAAATATAATATTTTGGATATATAGTTGTTGATTGAGAAGTTTTAAACTAAAACAATAATTGTAATGACCCAACCGATCATTTTAACTTTTAGAACTCCGTTCCCTAAGATTAAACTTTCCGTAGGTGCTTGTAATGATTTATGACTTGCGGGGATGGTTGGTTCGGGAGTTGGAAGTGTTTGAGATGAAACCGGAACACTATGTTCCTTAAGTTGGTCTTAAAGTGCTAAGTTTGACTTCGGTCAACATTTTGAGAAAACGACCCCGGAATAGAATTTTTATGATTCCAATAGCTCCGTATGGTGATTTTGGACTTAGGAACGTGATCGAAATTTTATTTGGAAGTCCGTAGTGAAATTAGACTTGAAATGGCTAAAATAGGAATTTAAAGTTTGACCCGGGGGTTGACTTTTTGATACCGGAGTCGGAATCCAGTTCTGAAACTTTTCATAGCTCCGTTATATAATTTATGACTTGTGTGTAAAATTTGAGGTCAATCGGAGTTGATTTGATAGATTCCGACATTGAACGTAGAAGTTGAAAACTCTTAGTTTCATTAAGCTTGAATTGGGGTATGATTCATGGTTTTAGCGTTGTTTGACGTGATTTAGAGGTTCGACTAAGTTCGTATGATATTTTAGGACTTGTTGGTATATTTGGTTGATATCCCGAGGGCCTCGGGTGAGTTTCGGATGATTAACGGATCAAAAGTTGGACTTAAAAGCTGCTGCAATTTTCTCTTCTACTGCATATTCTGGGTTGTGATTGAGCCTCAGATCGAGCCCCAGATATCGAGCCCACGATCGAGGCCTGAGTCGAAGCCAGGGACGAGGCTCAGTATCGAAGCCTCGATCGAAGGCAAGGCTCGAGGGCATGATCGAAGATAAGGCTCGAGACCCATGCTCGATGCCCTGATCGAAGGCTCAAGCTCGATGCTATGATTGAGGCTATGATTGAAGGCCCAACCTCGAGGCCATGACCGAGGTCCAGGCTCGAGCCTGTGATCGAAGTCACGATCGAAGGTAAGGCTCGATGGCATGATCGAAGGTATGGCTCGAGGGCTAGGATCGAGGCCCAACCCTCGATGCCCTGATCGAAGGCACATGTTCGATGCCGCGATCGAGGCCTTGTTCGAGGCCTAGTTCCGAACTGCTGGGTAGTTATAAAAACAGAGGACATTCGTCCCATTTGCCATTTTTGGCGAACTTGAGCTTGAGCAGAGGCGACTTTTGGCAGATTTTCAAAGGAAAAACATTGGGATAAGTGATTCTAACTCAGATTTGATCAATATACAAGAATATATCATTGTTTTCACGATTTAATTAGTGTTTTGAGATTGAAATTTGGAAAAGTTTAGAAATCTCATAGAAACGAAATTTTGAGATTTCGGTATCGATTCGGAGTCGGATTTGAGTGAAACTGGTATGGTTGGACTCGTAATTGAATGGGTTGTCGGATTTCATAACTTTCGCCGGATTTCGAGATGTGGGCCCCGCGGGTGAATTTTTAATTAATTTCGGATCTTTTCTTTAAAATGTAGTATTTTCTTATAGAATTGATTCCTATAATATTTAGTGATTGTATCGAATTATTTTGGCGAGATTCGAGCCAGACGGAGTTAGATAATCGTGGAAAAGGCCTGATAGAGGATTAAATTGGAGCAAGACGAGGTAAGTCTCTTGTCTAATCTTGTGAGAGAGAAATTACCTCATAGGTGATTAAGATTAAATAATTGTTGCTAATTGTGGGGGCTACATATGCACGAGGTGACGAGAGTCCGTGCGTAGCTACTATTAATGCTAAAGTCCGGGTAGTTTAGGGCTCAAATCATGTATTACTTGTGTAAATTGTATTCTTTGATTAATTAGTATTAATTGATATATATGAATATATATATATATATATATATATATATATATATATTGTGAATTTTTTGATAAAGATATTAAAGGATGAAAATCTCATAGGCTTGATTTCTATTTAAATCAATTAATTGTTAAAAGAAATTGTTCTCCTCCCAAATTCATCTTATAATGAATATACTATCCTTCCGGAGGCACATAAGAAAATGTCCTCCTTTCTTGTGGAGCCGGCCGAACGCCTCGGCACGATAGATGCATCTATGGATCGCGCTGCACGTCCCTCGGTAGTGTACACGACACTCTGGATCAGGCCGTACGTCCTCGGCAGAAATCGTGCTTAATAATAATAATAATTACACGATGCTTTAATAATTTATTTCAGCTTGTAAAGCTAATTAGTAAATTGAAAAATCTTTGGAATTTAATGAATTATTATTCTTGCTTGTTAAGGAATTAATTGTTACTCTTGTAAATGAGATTTAATTAATAAAATGGAATTTATCTGAATTAAGGAAATTTAATTAATATATTGAAAATTGATACATTTGAAGGAATTTGATTATTTCCGCTGATTAAATAAATTCTGTAAATCACATTGATTTAAATATCCTAGTTTTATTTCAATTGTTATTGACCTATAGTGAGTGTCAAAGTCGGCCATCTCGTCTCTACCACTTTGAGATTAGGCTTGATACTTACTGGGTACACGTTGTTTACGTACTCATACTACACTTGCTGCACTTTTTGTGCAGGATCTGACACAGGTACTAGTGGAGGACCTATCATCACATACCCACGTCATCCATAGGCATAGTGGTGAGCTGCCTTTCTGAGCCGTTCTGCAGCTACCAGTGTCTCTTCTGATATTTCTATTCTGTCTATTTTATTTCGGACAGTATTTGGAGTTTTGTATAATCTACTAGATGCTCATTCACTTGTGACACAAGGTCTTGGCACACACATTGGTAGAAGTTGGTATTTTATAATTTTCTTGGAATAAAAGTTTAATCAATGTATGCATAATTTATTAGTTGGCTTGCCTAGCTGTAGTGTTGGGTGCCATCATGACCTACATGTGAAATTGGGTCGTGACAACATGGTATCAGAGCACTAGGTTCACGTAGGTCTCACAAGTTATGAGCAGACCTAATAGAGTCTTGCGGATCAGTACGGAGACGTCTGTACTTATCATCGAGAGGCTATATGGTGTTAGGAAGCTACCTTTCTTCATATTTTATCTTGCAATTGATGTAGTACTAAATATCCTTCTCTTATTCTCTCACAGATGGTGAGAACACGCTCTAATGATATTCCAGACCAGGGAAGAGCTACTCCCCTAGTTGCTAGAGGCCGAGGTAGAGGCCGATGGAGGGCTCCAGCCCGTGGTAGAGGGCGAGAACGTCCCAGGACTATTCCGGTTATACCGCCAGTGGATCCAGTAGAGAATCCCATTATTGAGGAGCAGGGTGAGGTGCTTGTGGCAGAGCCAGCTCCGGTGGACTTCACATCTGCACCGAGATTTCAGGATGTTATGGGTCGTATACTACGATTCATGGATAATATGACTCAGGCCGGTTTATTTCCGGCAGACCCAGCCACATCTCAGGCGGGCGGGGGAGCACAGATCCCTACTGCACAGACTCATGGACAGGCAGCTGCTATATATCAGACCCAGGGTGCATTACTCGTGGGTGGAGTCCAGCCAGTGGCAGCAGCTACACCTGATCCCAGGCCGGCTGTAGCCGCCGATCCTCAGAAACTATTGGACAGATGGACTAGACTACATCCTCCTGTCTTCGGGGGTGAGCGACATGAGGATCCACAGGATTTCATTGATCGTTACAAGGATAGACTGTACAACATGAGGATATTGGAATCCCATGGGGTTGATTTTGCTACTTTTCAGCTAGAGGGTAGAGCCCGTAGATGGTGGCAGTCTTATGCTCTTGGCAGACCAGCAGATTCTCCTCCCCTGACTTGGGACAAGTTCATCCGCATCTTCTTGGACATGTATATTCCACCCTCCTAGAGGGAAAAGTTGTGGTTTTAGTTTAAGCAGCTCCAGCAGGGTCAGATGTCAGTGACCGATTATGAGGCGAGGTTTTCTGAATTATCTCGCCATGCACTAATGATACTCCCTACTGAAGCCGAGAGAGTGCGAAGGTTTGTAGCCAGTTTACATACTGGTATTCAGGCTACTATGGCTCGAGAGGTTGAGATGGGTACTTCTTATGAGCGAGTTATGGAGATAGCCCGGAGGATCGAGGGTGTACGTCAGCGGAGCCGAGAGTAGATTATGAGAGATAAGCGGTTCAGGTACTCTGGAGAGTTCAGAGGTGCTCCGTCCGGGGGCAGAGGTCAGTTCGTGAGGGGACAGTCCAGCAGACCCCCATATCCAGCACCACCACCTCCTCGAGGTGCTCTAGTGCGACCTTATCTCAGTGCTATCCCAGAGAGTTCTTACCGTCCATCAGCTATTCAGGGTCTTCCTAGTGGGTATTCAGGTCCCTAGGGCTAGACACTTAGTCAGCAGCCCATCGCACCGAAGTGTTGTTACGAGTGTGGGGATCCCAGTCACATGCAGAGGTTTTGCCCTAGGCTTCGGGGTAGACCAGTACAGCAGGGTCAGCAATCTATGCTTACCGGACCAGTTGCTCCACCAGTAGTCCGACCACCTAGAGGTGGAGGACAGGTGGGTAGGGGGCGTCCTAGAGGTGGAGGTCAGCCAGGCGGAGGCCAGCTAGTTGGCGCTCAGCTCGGTTCTATGCTTTTTCGGCTAGACCAGATGCAGAGGCCTTAGATGCCGTGATTACAGGTATTATTTCTGTTTGTGTCAAAGATGCCTCAGTATTATTTGATCTAGGATCTACGTATTCATATGTGTCATCTCTATTTTCTCCATTCGTGGGTGTTTCTCGTGAGTCCTTGAGTACTCCTATTTATGTGTCCACTCCTGTGGGCAATTCTGTTGTGGTGAACTGGATCTACCGGTCCTGTATTATTACATTCTGTGGTTATGAAACTAGAGCAGATCTCCTATTGCTTGAGATGACCGATTTTGAAATTATTCTGGGTATGGACTGGTTATCTCCATATCATGCTATTCTAGATTGTCATGCCAAGACTGTTACCTTGGCTATTCCAGCATTGCCTAAGCTGGAGTGGAAGGGTTCGCCTGTTAGTTCATTTAATCGAGTTATTTCTTTTATAAAGGCTCAACACATAGTTGAGAAGGGTTGTTTGGCTTATCTAGCCTATGTTCGGGATACTACTGTAGAGACTCCTGCTATTGATTCAGTGCATGTAGTTCGGGAGTTTTCCGATGTATTTCCGTCAGATCTTCCAGGTATGCCACCTGATCGTGATATTGATTTTTGTATTGACTTGGCTTCAGATACCCAGCCTATATCTATCCCACCGTATCGTATGGCTCCGAAAGAATTGAAAGAATTGAAAGAACAACTTAAAGAGTTACTAGTCAAAGGGTTTGTCAGACCGAGTGTATCGCCTTGGGGTGCACCAGTATTGTTTGTGAAAAAGAAGGATGGAACAATGCAGAGGTGTATTGATTATCGCCAATTGAACAAAGTCACTATTAAGAACAAGTACCCGTTGCCATGTATTGATGATCTATTTGACCAGTTGGAGGGTGCTAGGGTATTCTCTAATATCGACTTGAGGTCGGGGTACCATCAGTTGAAGATTCGGGATTCGGATGTTCCGAAGACTGCTTTCCGTACTAGATATGGTCATTATGAGTTTCTGGTAATGTCTTTTGGTTTAACTAATGCACCGGCAACATTTATGGATCTGATGAACAGGGTATTCAGGCCATATATTGACCTATTTGTCATTGTCTTCATTGATGACATTTTGATCTACTCTCGTAGTAAGGAGGAGCATGAGCAGCATATGAGAGTAGTGCTTCAGACATTGCGGGAACAAAAGCTATATGCTAAGTTTTCTAAATGTGAGTTTTGGCTAGAGTCTGTAGCATTTTTGGGACATATCGTATCAGGCAAAGGTATTAAAGTTGATCCCAAAAAGATTGAGGCATTTCAGAATTGGCATCGTCCCACTTCGGTGACGGAGATCAGGAGTTTTCTGGGTTTGGCAGGTTATTATCGTCGGTTCGTGGAAGGTTTTTCATCTATTACAGCACCTTTGATCAAATTAACCCAGAAGGGTGCTCCATTCTGATGGTCCGATGATTGTGAGGTAAGCTTTCAGAAGCTCAAGACATCATTGACTATAGCACTAGTGTTAGTATTGCCTTCTGGTTCGGGGATGTATACAGTGTATTGTGATGCTTCGCGCGTTGGCTTGGGTTGTGTATTGATGCAGGAAGGGCAAGTTATTGCATATGCTTCACGTCAGCTGAAGCCCCATGAAAATAATTATCTGGTACATGATTTGGAGTTAGCTGCGATTGTTCACGCTCTTAAGATTTGGAGGCATTATCTTTATGGGGTGTCTTGCAAAGTTTACACTGATCATCGCAGTTTGCAGCATTTGTTCAAGCAGAGGGATCTAAATTGAGGCAGCGCAGATGGCTGGAGTTACTAAATGATTATGATATTACTATCTTGTATCATCCGGGCAGAGCAAATGTGATTGCAGATGCCTTGAGCAGAAAGGCAGAGAGTATGGGTAGTTTGGCTTTCATTTCAGCAGAGGAAAGACCATTAGCCTCAGATATTCAGTCTTTGGCTAACAGACTTGTGAGGCTGGATATTTCAGAGCCCAGCCGAGTTCTTGCATGTATTGTGGCCCGGTCTTCACTATTTGAACAGATCAAGGCTCGCCAGTATGATGACCCACACCTGGTGGTTCTTCGTGAAATGGTACTGCGAGGTGGTACCAAGGAAGTCAATATTGGTGCAGATGGTGTTCTACGACTCGAGGATCGTCTGTGTGTTCCTAATGTGGATGAACTGAGGAAAAAGATCCTGGAAGAGGTACACACTTCTCGATATTCTATTCATCCAGGTGCTACGAAGATGTATCGTGAGTTGAGGCAGCATTATTGGTGGCAACGAATGAAAAAGGACATAGTTGAGTATGTAGCTCGGTGTCTAAATTGTCAGCAAGTTAAATATGAGCACTAGAGGCCAGGTGGCCTACTCCAGCAGATGACCATACCAGAGTGGAAATGGGAACGAATTACTATGGATTTTGTAGTTGGGTTGCCGCGGACCTTGAGGAAGTTTGATGCAGTTTGGGTGATTGTTGACAGGTTGACCAAGTCGGCACATTTTATTCCTGTTGTGACTACGTATACTTCAGAGAGGTTGGCCCAGATTTATATTCAGGAGATAGTTCGGTTGCACGGTGTGCCAATTTCCATCATATCAGATAGAGGCCCTCAGTTTACTTCACATTTCTGGAGAGCAGTACAGAGTGAGTTGGTGACCCGTGTAGAGCTCAGCACAGCCTTTCATCTGCAGACCGATGGACAGTTAGAGAGGACAGTTCAGATTTTGGAGGATATGCTCAGGGCATGTGTGATTGACTTTGGAGGTCAGTGGGATCGTTTCCTGCCTTTGGCCGAGTTTGCTTATAATAACAGTTACCAATCCAGCATCGAGATGGCTCCATTTGAGGCTTTATATGGTCGGCGATGTCGTTCACCTATCGGATGGTTTGAGCCAGGTGAGGCTAAGTTATATGGTACTGATTTGGTAAGGGATGCCTTAGAAAAGGTAAAGTTGATTCAGGAGTGACTTCGTACAGCACAGTTCAGACAAAAGAGTTACGCGGATCAAAAAGCGCGTGATATATCATTTATGGTAGGTGAAAAAGTTCTCTTGAAGGTTTCACCGATGAACGGGATTATGATATTCGGGAAGAAGAGCAAATTGAGCCCAAGGTTTATAGGCCCATTTGAGGTGTTGAAACGAGTTGGGGAGGTTGCTTATGAGCTTGCCTTGACTCCCATCCTATCGGGAGTTCATCCGGTTTTTCATGTATCTATGCTCCGGAAGTATCATGCCGACCTATCACATGTATTAGACTTCATCACAGTTCAGCTAGATGATAGCTTAGGTTATGAAGAGGAGCCAATTGCCATTGTTGATAAATAGGTTCGCCAGTTGAGGTCCAAGAGGATTTCTGCAATAAAAGTCCAGTGGAGGGGCCAACCAGTCGAGGAAGCGACTTGGGAGACCGAGGAAGACATGCAGAGCAGATATCCCCACTTATTCAGCACTCAAGGTACAATTCTAAACTCGTTCGAGGACGAACGTTTGTTTAAGAGGTAGAGAATGTAATGACCCAACCGGTCATTTTAACTTTTAGAACCCCGTTCTCTAAAATTAAACTTTCCGTAGGTGCTTGTAATGATTTATGACTTGCGGGGATGGTTGGTTCGGGAGTTGGAAGTGTTTGAGATGAAACCGGAACACTAGGTTCCTTAAGTTGGCCTTAAAGTGCTAAGTTTGACTTCGGTCAATATTTTGATAAAACGACCCCGGAATAGAATTTTTATGATTCCAACAGCTCCGTATGGTGATTTTGGACTTAGGAGCGTGATCGGAATTTTATTTGGAAATCGGTAGTGAAATTAGGCTTGAAATGGCTAAAATAGGAATTTAAAGTTTGAATGTTTGACCGTGGGGGTTGACTTTTTGATACCGTAGTCAGAATCCAGTTCTGAAATTTGCATAGCTCCGTTATGTAATTTATGACTTGTGTGTAAAATTTGAGGTCAATCGGAGTTTATTTGATAGGTTCCGACATTGAACGTAGAAGTTGAAAACTCTTAGTTTCATTAAGCTTGAATTGGGGTATGATTCATGGTTTTAGCGTTGTTTGATGTGATTTAGAGGTTCGACTAAGTTCGTATGATATTTTAGGACTTGTTGGTATATTTGGTTGAGGTCCCGAGGGCCTCGGGTGAGTTTGTTATGGTTAACGGATCAAAAGTTGGACTTAAAAAGCTGCTGCAATTTTCTCTTCTGCTGCATATTCTGGGTTGTGATCGAGCCTCAGATCGAGCCCCAGATATCGAGCCTCAGATCGAGCCCCAGATATCGAGCCTCAGATCGAGCCCCAGATATCGAGCCTTAGATCGAGCCCCAGCTATCGAGCCTCAGATCGAGCCCCAGATATCAAGCCTCAGATCGAGCCCCAGCTATCGAGCCTCAGATCGAGCCCCAGATATCGAGCCTCAGATCGAGCCCCAGATATCGAGCCTCAGATCAAGCCCCAGATATCGAGCCCACGATCGAGGCCTGAGTCGAAGCCAGGGACCAAGCTCTGTATCGAAGACTCGATCGAAGGCAAGGCTCGAGAGCATGATCGAAGATATGGCTCGAGGGCTAGGATCGAGACCCATGCTCGATGCCCTGATCGAAGGCCAAGCTCGATGCTATGATTGAGGCTATGATAGAAGGCCCAACCTCGATACCCTGATCGAGGCCATGACCGGGGTCCAGGTTCGAGCCTGTGATCGAAGTCACGATCGAAGGTAAGGCTCGATGGCATGATCGAAGGTATGGCTCGAGGGCTAGGATCGAGGCCCAAACCTCGATGCCCTGATCGAAGGCACATGTTCGATGCCGCGATTGAGGCCCTGTTCGAGGCCCAGTTCCGAACTGCTGGGCAGTTATAAAAACAGAGGACATTCGTCCCATTTGCCATTTTTGGCGAACTTGAGCTTGAGCAGAGGTGACTTTTGCCAGATTTTCAAGGGAAAAGCATTGAGGTAAGTGATTCTAACTCGGATTTGATCAATATACAAGAATATATTATTGTTTTCACGATTTAATTAGTGTTTTGAGATTGAAATTTGGAAAAGTTTAGAAATCTCATAGAAACGAAATTTTGAGATTTCGGAGTCGGATTTGAGTGAAACTGGTATGGTTGGACTCGTAATTGAATGGGTTGTCGGATTTCATAACTTTCGCCGGATTCCGAAATATGGGCTCTGCGGGCAAATTTTTTATTAATTTCGGATCTTTTCTTTAAAATGTAGTATTTTCTTATAGAATTGATTCCTATAATATTTAGTGATTGTATCGAATTATTTACGCTAGATTCGAGCCAGACGAAGTTAGATAATCGTGGAAAGGCCTTATAGAGGATTAAATTGGAACAAGACGAGGTAAGTCTCTTGTCTAATCTTGTGAGGGGGAAATTACCTCATAGGTGATTAAGATTAAATAATTGTTGCTAATTGTAGGGGCTACGTACGTATGAGGTGACGAGAGTCCGTGCGTAGCTACTATTAATGCTAAAGTCCGGGTAGTTTAGGGCTCAAAGTATGTATTACTTGTGTAAATTGTATTATTTGATTAATTAATATTAATTGATATATATGAATATATATATTGTGAATTGTTTGATAAAGATATTAAAGAATGAAAATCTCATAGGCTTGATTTCTATTTAAATCAATTAATTGTTAAAAGAAATTGTTCTCCTCCCAAATTCATCTTATAATGAATATACTCTCCTTCCGGAGGCACATAAGAAAATGTCCTCCTTTCTTGTGGAGCCGGCCGTACGCCTCGGCAGGATAGATGCATCTATGGATCGCGCTGCACGTCCCTCGGCAGTGTACACGA
The DNA here is from genome assembly GCF_000390325.3 of Nicotiana tomentosiformis. Taxonomy (NCBI): domain Eukaryota; kingdom Viridiplantae; phylum Streptophyta; class Magnoliopsida; order Solanales; family Solanaceae; genus Nicotiana; species Nicotiana tomentosiformis. Next base: position 151,952,919 of record NC_090812.1, read on the forward strand.
TACTCTAGATCGGGTCGTACGTCCTCGGCAGAAATCGTACTTAATAATAATAATTATTACACGATACTTTAATAATTTATTTCAGTTTGTAAAGCTAATTAATAAATTGAAATATCTTTGGAATTTAATGAATTATTATTCTTGCTTGTTAAGGAATTAATTGTTACTCCTGTAAATGAGATTTAATTGATAAATTGGAATTTATCTGAATTAAGGGAATTTAATTAATATATTGAAAATTGATACATTTGAAGGAATTTGATTATTTTCGCTGATTAAATAAATTCTGTAAATCACATTGATTTAAATATCCTAGTTTTATTTCAATTGTTATTGACCTATAGTGAGTGTCAAAGTCGGCCATCTCGTCTCTACCACTTTGAGATTAGGCTTGATACTTACTGGGTACACGTTGTTTACGTACTCATACTATACTTGCTGCACTTTTTGTGCAGGATCTGACACAGGTACTAGTGGAGGACCTATCATCACATACCCACGTCATCCAGAGGCATAGTGGTGAGCTGCATTTCTGAGCCGTTCTGCAGCTACCGGTGTCTCTTTTGATATTTCTATTCTGTCTATTTTATTTCAGACAGTATTTGGAGTTTTGTATAATCTACTAGATGCCCATTCACTTGTGACACAAGGTCTTGACACACATATTGGTAGAAGTTAGTATTTTATTATTTTCTTGGAATAAAAGTTTAATCAATGTATGCTTAATTTATTAGTTGGCTTGCCTAGCTGCAGTGTTGGGCGTCATCACGACCTACAGGTGAAATTGGGTCGTGACAATAATGGTCTTTACCAATTTGTAGCTTATTTGCAAATTGATTTTATAGGAACTTAATGCATGTACGAAAAAGGTTTACTGTTGAGGGGTCTATTCCAAAAAGATTCGGATTTCTTTTTTTCATTTCATACCTCTTCTGCTTTTCTACTTTTGGTTGATTTTTTAATTTTTTTCCATGTGGTTACTCTTTGTTTCTCTTGCTTCAAAATAAAATATGGACATCTTGAGTTTTTGGGTAGTTTTTTGTTTGATTTTATACATGTCTGAAATTGGTCTCAACTATTGAGGCAGTGCTGATATTAATTTGCTTATCTGGGTATGAAGTTATTTGGGAATAGAGACAATCGAACCCGTATATGAGTTGGCTGTGATTTGAGGCTTCTCTGTCACTTGCACCAGGTTCTTTGTAGCCATGCCGTGGTCTCCTGCTCTTTGCCTCATTAGAAATAGAAACGTAGATTTATGCCTCAATATCGCAACTGGTCCTTAAAGACATTGTTTGATGGTAAACCAATGATTTCTTGTCGGAAGAAATTAACAATGGTTAGCTATTTCTATGTCTCTGGTGAAGATACTTAATAGTCCATTACGGCACTTCAGTAAATAAAATCAAAAGTGAAGCTTATTTTTTATCTCCGATTCTACGTGTTAATTATGGAAGTATCTATCTAAAACTCTGGCTTCTGAAGATGCACGTTGATGTTACTGATTTCCTGTTGGGAGTATTTGTAATTCATTTTGTAGGAATGTAACGCTGGCAAAATTTTGATTTTAAAGGTTTTTGAAAGTGCAAGTTGCGCAAGATAGGGAGAAGACACTTCCTCGAGTGTAAGAGGTAATTTATGCACTCCTTTATTCTGATGTTATTCTCGTGAGGTTGCACCAAGGATCTGGGCTTAGTCCATTTTTATTTGCCCTTGTAATGGACGCACTGACGCACCATATTCAAGTGGAGGTGCCATGGTCTATGTTATTCGCTGACGACATAGTTCTGATTGATGAGACGCGAGGCGGCATTAACGAGAGGCTGGAGGTTTGGAGACAAGCCCTTGAGTCTAAAGGTTTCAAGTTTAGCAACTAAGACAGAATACCTAGAGTGCAATAAGTTCAATGCAGAGTTATGGGAAGTGGGTGTGGACGTGGTGCTTGAATCACAGGTCATCCCCAAGAGAAGCAGTTTCAAGTACCTTGGGTCGGTTATACAGGGGGATGGGGAGATCGACGAAGATGTTGCGCACCGTATAAGGATGGGGTGGATGAAGTGGAGGTTAGCATCTGGAGTCCTATGTGACAAGAAGGTGTCACTGAGGCTCAAAGGTAAGTTCTATAGAGCGGTGGTGTCACGACCCAAAATCTCACCCGTCGTGATGGCGCCTATCTCAATACTAGGCAAGCCGAAAATCTCAATAAACCACAAGTTCTCTCAAGATTGAAAATATAATATTTAAATACAATACAAACACTCCCCAAAACCTGGTGTCACTGAGTACATGAGCATCAAATATGAATACAAGTCTAGAATATATAGTCTATAATAGTCTGAGACCAAATACAGTAAATAAAGAAATAGAGAAGGAGAGACAAGGTCTGTGGAACACGGCAGCTACCTCAAAATCTCCTGAAATTCAACCGCGCGAAAGGATCAACACCCGCTATGTCCGAGAACACCTGGATCTGCACACGAAATGCAAGGTATAATATGAGTACAACCAACTCAACAAGTAACAATAATAAATAAGGAACTGAAGATAATAACGAGCTACACAGTTATGGTTCACTTCCAGCAAAGAATAGACATGCTATCAAATCTGGGAGTTTAATGTCAAATAAATTTTTATATAGTTCCTGTTCCTGTAATCAGTATATCAACAATCTTTCAGAGATTTCACAACAATGACATATAGCAACTAAGTGCAACAACAAATTGAACTCAAGTATAACCTCTTAGGACAACAATCACTCTCTGGGCTGCCAGCCCTCATCACTCCCTGGGCTCCCAACCCTCATCACTCACTCTCAATGGATACCCGCGCTCACTGGGGGTGTACAGACTCATGAGGGGCTCCTACAGCCCAAACGCTATAAGCACGGACAACTCACGTGTTGCACGGCCAACTCACGTGCAATAATAATATAAGGATCCGCACGGCCAACTCACATGCAATAATAAGCCAATAAGGCCTACTGTAGGCAGGCAGTCTCGATCCATAAAATATCCTCACAATCAGGCCCTCGGCCTCCCTCGGTCATAAATATCTCCGGTCTCTCGGGCTCTCAATAATCATGAATCATCCCAAAAAATAATGATATCATGTATCCATAATAATAACAGAGACTGAGATAACATGTGCAAGTAAAGACTGAGACTGTGTAAATATAGCATTTAGCAGGCAATTCAACAAGTACACGACCTCTGTGTGTCCCAACAGTACTATCACATAGCCTAAGCATGATTTCTAACATGATTTACCATCAAATTTTTTCAACACATAGAGGGCATATAGCTAACAACAAATTATTCAACTTTACAGTTTCCCGGGACGGACCAAGTCACAATCCTCTCGGTGCATGCCCACACGCTCATCACCTAGCATGTGCGTCACCTCCAAAATAATCACATGATACCAAAAGTCCGGGGTTTAAAAACCTGAGGACCAGATTTAAAACTGTTACTTACCTCAAATCGTGTAATTCTTTATTCCGTTATGCCCTTTCCACGAGAATTGGTCTCTGAAAGCCTCGTATCTAGCCAGAATTAATTCGATTCAGTCAATACCAATTATTGTAATTAATTCCGTAAGGAGATACTAATTTTTCCAATAAAATCCGAAATTAACTCAAAATTCGCTCGTGGGGCCCATGTATCGGAACCCGACAAAAGTTCCAGAATATGAATGCTCATCCAACCACGAGTCCAACCATATAAATTTTACCAAAATCCAACACCAACTCGACCCTCAAATCTTCAATTAAAGTCTATGAAGATTTCTACCATTTTTAACCCAATCCTTACCCATTTGAACTTAACAATCTCTCCACAACCTTATTGGTATGTATACATGATATTCTACACCCAAGAATCATACTATTAATCATCCATCTTTACTCTAAACCCGAAATTGAAGGATTGAGGAAAGCAATTCTTACTTCTTTGAAGCTCTAGCAAGATCCTTGTGAAATCTTCAAACCTTGAACAAGAATTGATGGATAAATGACTAAGTCTTCACTTTCTCTCTCTAAATTGCTCTCACCTCTCTGTAGAATATCAGATTTTGGCTAAAAAATGACCTTCAAAGGCTATAAATCAAAGTTGGTTCGGGTCAAAAATTAGAAAGAATGGAAGCTCCGACGCAGTTATGCGATCGCATAACAAGTATGCGGTCCGCATAACCGCCGTATAATTTGGCTTCCAAAGCTGGGCGTTACTGACCCGGTCAACTGTCATTATGCGGTCCGTATACTTGTTCTACGGTCGCATAATGCACCGCAAAATAGGTCTGCGGTCGCATAGTGCACTGCAAAGTTTCCTCAAATCTTGCCCCTCTACTGATCCACTTTGTGACCATTATGCGGTCCGTAGAGTGATTCTGCGACCGCATAGTGGTCGCAGAAATGACCTTTTACCGACAAAAGTTTCCTTTACACATCGGTGCATTGTTCAACCCAAAAAAGTCTGAGCCGCCTTAGTAAAACCTTAAATTCTTTAGCAAAATTTTCTCTGGGGTCATTACACATAAGTTAACATCCGGTCAACCTTTTCAACTTAAATTCTAAACCTTGGAACTAAGGCACCAAATCATTTCAAAACCTCACCGATCCCAAACCAATTACCCCGGCAAGCCAAATAACAACTGTAATTCACAATTTGAGCAGTAAATGGGGGAACGGGATTTCAATAATCAAAATGCCGGCCGAGTCGTTACATTCTCCCCCCCTTAAATAAATGTTCGTCCTCGAACGTAGGGGTGTTCAAAACCGAACCGAAATCGAAAATCGAACCGAAACCGAAGCTTAATGGCTTATTGGTATCGGGTTAACGGTTTAACGGACGGGGAACAGATTGAAATTTTTTTATTAACGGCTTATCGGTTTGGGGGCGGATTATTCAATTTTCTTAACGGATAATCCGTTAACCCGTATATATATATATATATATATATTAAAGATCAAAAAACCCTTCCACTTCTTCTAGTACTCTATCTCTAAGTTCTAACGCCTAATTCCTAAATAATTAGAACCCTTACGTACTATGCATCAGAAGATCCCAGGCTTGGCTTAGCTTAGCTTATTCTCCCACCCTACAACAAGATTGTTTAAGTTGATGTCTATGGTTCACCTCTGCTTTTATTTTTTAAAACTAATGCATGTTGTCTATGTTTAATAGAAGAACAACAGTGTTGTGCCACATTTTTTTTTACTCTACAACACATGACACACTACATCATTCTTATGTAGGCGTTAACAGACATGTATGTCTGGACTCAACGTATAATTTTCTATTTTGAATTTGTATGCTAGGCGGTTAGCAAACAATTAATACACGCAATATAGATTGAATTAGGCCGATAAACCGCCCAATAACTGCCCGATAAGAGCTAAACCGATACCAATCCGCCCGATATCTTATAGGGTGGCTAGCGGATTGATACATTTAAAAGCCGATAACCGTTAAGCCAAACCGTTAAGAGTAATTAACTGCCCAATCTGCCCGATAAGCAGCCCTACTCGAACGGGTTTAGAATAATACCCGGAGTCTCAAATAAGTGTGGATATTTGTTCCGTATCTCCTGCTCAGTCTCCCAAGTAGCTTCTCCGATTGGCTGGCCTCTCCACTGCACCTACAGTGATACTATGTTCTTTGACCTCAGCTTTCGAACCAGCCGGTATAAAATAGTCACCGGCTCCACATCCTAAGTCAAATTACCATCCAACTGTACTATACTGAAATCCAGAATGTGAGACGGATCCCCGACATACTTTCGGAGCATGGATACATGGAATACTGGATGAACACCTGATAGACTAGGTGGAAAAGCAAGTTCATAAGCCACCTCCCCAATTTTCTTATGTATCTCAAAAGGCCCAATATACCGAGGGCTCAACTTGCCCTTTTTCCCGAACCTCAACACACCCTTCATGGGTGAAATCTTGAGAAGAACCTTCTCCCCAACCATGTGAACGACATCACGAACCTTCCTGTCGGCATAACTCTTCTGTTTAGACTTTGCCGTGCGAAGCCGTTCCTGAATTACTTTAACCTTCTCTAAAGCATCCTGAACCAAGTAAGTACCCAATAGTCTAACCTCACCAGACTCAAACCAACCCACTAGAGACTGACACCGTCTCCCATATAAAGCTTCATATAGAGCCATCTGAATGCTTGACTGGTAGCTAATATTGTAAGCAAACTCTGCGAGTGGTAGAAATTGATCCCAAGAACCCCCAAAATCAATGACACATGCGCGTAACATATCCTCAAATATCTGAATAGTGCGCTCGGACTGTCCGTCCGTCTGAGGGTGAAATGATGTACTCAGTTGAACCTGTGTGCCCAATTCTTGCTGCACTGCTCTCCAAAACTGTGAGGTAAACTGCATACCCCGATCTGTAATAATGGACACCGGCACACCGTGTAGGCGAACAATCTCGCGAATATAAATCCCAGCCAACCGCTCCGAAGATTAATTAGTACCGACTAGAATAAAATGCGCATATTTGGTCAACCGATCTACTATCACATAAACAACATAAAACTTCCTCAAAGTCCGTGGGAGTCCAACTATGAAGTCCATGGTAATACGCTCCCACTTCCACTCCGGAATTTCAAGTCTCTGTAGCAATCCGCCCGGTCTCTGGTGCTCGTACTTTACCTGTTGACAATTTAAACACCGAGATACAAACCCAATTATATCTTTCTCCATCCGCCTCCACCAATAGTGCTATCTCAAATCCTTATACATCTTCGCGGCGCCTGGATGAATAGAGTACCGTGAACTGTGAGCTTCCTGGAGCTCACGCAAACCTTCTACATTAGGTACACATAGCCTCCCCTGTATCCGTAATACACCGTCATCTCCAATAGTGACTTCCTTGGCATCACCGTGCTGAACCGTTTCCTTAAGGACAAGCAGATGTGAATCATCATATTGGCGCTCTCTGATGCGATCATATAAAGAAGACCGAGAAATCACACATGCCAAAAACTCGATTCGGCTGGGAAACATCCAATCTAATAAACTGATTAGCCAAGGCCTGAACATCCACGGCTAAAGGCCTATCTTCTACCGGTAAGTATGCTAAGCTTCCCAAACTCTCTGCCTAATGATTCAAGGCATCAACCACCACATTGGCCTTTCCGGGATGATAGAGAATGGTGATATCATAATCCTTAAGAAACTCCAAGCACCTTCGCTGCCGCAAGTTAAGATCCTTCTATTTAAACAATGTTGTAGACTCCGATGATCGGTATACACCTCACACTGGACACCTTACAAGTAATGCCTCCAAATTTTCAAGGCATGAACAATAGCTGCTAACTCAAGATCGTGGACTGGATAATTCTTCTCATGTACCTTTAGCTGTCTGGATGCATAGGCAATCACCTTACCATCTTGCATCAGCACTACGCCGAAACCAATACACGACGCGTCACAATACACAGTATAAGACTCCGAACCTGTAGGCAACACCAATATTGGAGCTGTAGTCAAAGCTGTCTTGAGCTTCTGAAAGCTCTTTTCACATTCATCCGATCACCTGAACTGAGTACCTTTCTGGGTCAATTTAGTCATAGGCGATGCAATATACGAGAAACCCTCCACGAAGCGACGATAATATCCGGCCAAGCCGAGAAAACTCTGAATCTCAGTAACTGAAGATGGCCTGGGCCAACTCTGAACTGCCTCTATTTTCTTCGGATCCACCTTAATCCCTTCACTGGACACTATGTGTCCCAAGAATGCTACCGAACTAATCCAGAACTCACACTTAGAGAATTTGGCATAAAATTTCTCCTCTCTCAGCCTCTGTAGTACAATACTCAAATGTCGTGCATGTTCCTCCTGGCTACGTGAGTATACCAGGATATCATCAATAAATAAAACGACAAATGAGTCAAGATATGATTGGAATACTCTGTTCATCAAGTGCATGAATGTTGTTGGGGCATTGATTAGCCCAGAAGACATCACAAGAAATTCATAGTGTCCATAACGAGTTCTGAATACCGTCTTTTGAATATCCGAACCTGAATTTTCAACTGGTGATATCCAGATCTCAAATAATTTTGGAGAACACCCTCGCTCCCTGAAGATGGTCAAATAAGTCATCAACACGTGCCAAGGGATATTTATTTTTGATTGTAACTTTGTTCAACTGCCTATAATCGATGGACATCCGCATAGTACCATATTTCTTTTTCACAAACAGAACCGGTGCACCCAAGGTGACACACTAGGCCTAATAAATCCCTTTTTAAGGAGTTCCTGAAGTTGCTTCTTCAATTTTTTTTAACTCAGTTGGTGCCATATGATACGGAGGAATAGAAATGGGTTGAGTACCCTGCACCAAGTCAATATCGAAATCAATATCCATGTCGGGTGGCATACCCGGCAGGTCTGCAGGAAATATATCGGGAAAGTCTCACACGACCGGTACTGAATCAATAATAGAAGTATCTGCATCAACATATCTCATAAAGGCCAAATATGACAAACATCCCTTTCCAACCATACGTTGGGCCTTTAAAAAAGAAATTACCTTGCTAGGAACAAAATCTAGAGAACCCCTCCATTCAACCTTCGGCAACCCCGGCATCGTCAATGTCACGGTTTTTGCATGACAGTCCAGAATAGCATGACATGGAGACAACCAATCCATACCCAGGATTACATCGAAATCAACCATACCGAGTAATAAAAGATCAACCCTAGTCTCCAGTTCCCCAATAGTTACCACACACGACCGATACACACGGTCCAAAGTAATTATATCACCTACCGGTGTAGATACACTAACATGTGAAACTAAAAACTCACAGGGCATATCCAGATAATGAGTAAATTTCGATGATACATATGAATAAGTAGAACCGGGGGCAAATAATATAGAAGCCTCCATGTGGCACACTGAAACAATACTTGTGATCACTGAATCTGAAGCAACAACATCTAGCCTGGCAGAAAAGTACAGAATCGAGCCTGCCCTCCTCTTGATCGGCCTCCCCCTCTTGGGCGACCCCTATCTGCCTGGCCCCCACCCTGAGATGGCAGGGCGGGTGGTATATTTGCTGATGCTGGTGCCGTCGGTCGAGAACTCTACTGTGAAACCCCACTCAACAGCCTAGGACACTTTCTCTTGAAATGACCAAATTCTCCGCACTCAAAACAACCCCTCCTCAGACAGAACTACTACTCCTGATAATTCGAGGAATGACCCACAGAAGCCTGTGCGGATGAGGCATGATGCGAACTCTGCACTGGTAGTGCACTGAATGAAGACTGGCCTGAGTGAGCACTGTAAGAACCATGGCTAGCTGATGCACCACGATGAGCTGGAAGACCTGTCTGAGTGTATATGTAGGAACGACCCCTACCACGGTAAAACTGAACCCCTGAAGGAACACTGCTGTAATCACCTAGACCACGAGGCCTCTTAGCCTCTCTCTCTCCACGTTCCTAGATACGAACCATATCTATCTGCCGAGCAATGTCCACTACGTCATCAAAAGTAGCACCAGATACTCTCTCCCTAGTCATAAGTAACCGCAACTAATATGTGAGGCCATCAATGAAACTCCTAATCCTCTCCCTATAGTGGGAACCAACTAGACTGTGTGACGAGCCAACTCATAAAATCTCATCTCGTATCGCGTCACGGACATATCACCCTGGCGAAGCTGCTCAAACTGTCTGCGCAGCTCTTCTCTATGGGACTGAGGTATGAACTTCTCCAAAAAGACCACGGAGAACTGATGCTAAGTAAGGGGTGCTGCGCCAACAGGCCTACGTCTCTCGTAAGTCTCCCACCATCTAAGTGCAGACCTAGAAAACTAAAAAGTAGTGAATAAGACCCCACTGGTCTCCAGAATACCCATTGTTCGAAGCATCCATTGACACCTATCCAAAAAATCCTGAGCATCCTCTTACTCAATACCGCTAAATAGTGAAGGTCGAAGCCTCTCAAACCTATCAAGTCTCCTCTGCTCATCATCTGCCATAACAAGAACTACTGGGGCCTCAGCAGCTGCAACCGACTGGGCTGGTAGTGTCCCCGGTATCTGAAGTCCCTGTACTACCTAGTCTAGAGTACAAGCAACGGGGGTATGAGTACCTCCCCCAGCCTGATAAGTGGCAGGTGCGACCTGAGCTGAAACCACCTGAGCCAGACCAGTACAAGCTGCCAATATTTGGGCCAAAGTCTCCTGAAGACCTGGAATCTAAATGGGCACAACTGGTGCCTGAGCTGATCCTGTCGGCTCAGCTATATCTGGAATCTGCTCCTGAGCTGGAGCAACTGGTGGTACTACGGGTGCTAGTCCAACTGTGGTATGAGCTACACCTTGACCTCTACCTCGACCCCGGCCTCTACCACGGCCCCGGCCTCTCGCGACCCTAACTGGTGGCTGACCGTCCGATCCGGTAGTACGTGTCCTCACAATCTGTGAGAGAATAGAATAGTAGAAATTTAGTTTCCAGAATCAACATATTCACACGATGGAATACAAGAAAGTGAAAGTTTCCTAAGGGTTCTGCAGTCTCTCGAAGATAAGTACAAACATCTCTGTACCGATCCGCAAGACTCTACTAAACCTGCTCATGACCCGTGAGACCTATGTAACCTAGGCTCTGATACCAACTTGTCACGACCCAAAATCTCACCCGTCGTGATGACGCCTATCTCAATACTTAGCAAGCCGAAAATCTCAATAAACCATAATTTCTCTCAAGATTGAAAATATAATATTTAAATACAATACAAACACTCCCCAAAACCTGGTGTCACTGAGTACATGAGCATCTAATATGAATACAAGTCTGGAAAATATAGTCTATAATAGTCTGAGACCAAATACAGACACGGCAGCTACCTCAAAATCTCCTAAAATTCAACCGCGCGAAAGGATCAACACCCGCTATATCCGGGAACACCTGGATCTGCACACGAAGTGCAGGGTGTAGCATGAGTACAACCAACTCAGGAAGTAACAATAATAAATAAGGAACTGAAGATAATAACGAGCTACACAGTTATGGTTCACTTCCAGTAATTCCAGCAAAGAATAGACATGCTATCAAATCTGGCAGTTTAATATCAAATCAATTTTTATATAGTTCCTGTTCATGTAATCTGTATATTAACAATCTTTGACAGATTTCACAACAATAACATATAGCAACTAAGTACAACAACAAATGGAACTCAAGTACAACCTCTTAGGACAACAATCACTCTCTAGGCTCCCAGCCCTCACCACTCCCTGGGATCCCAACTCTCATCACTCACTCTCAATGGGTACTCGCGCTCACTGGGGGTGTACAGACTCATGGGGGGCTCCTATAGCCCAAGCGCTATAAGCACAGACAACTCGCGTGCCATAACATAAATATCTAGATCCGCACGGCCAACTCACGTGCAATAATAATATAAGGATCCGCACGGCCAACTCACGTACAATAATAAGCCAATAAGGCATGCTGCAGGCGGGAAGCCCCGATCCATAAAATATCATCACAATCAGGCCCTCGGCCTCCCTCAGTCATAAATCTCTCCAGTCTCTCGGGCTCTCAATAATCATGAATCAGCCCAAACAACAATGATATGATGTATCAATAATAATAACAGAGATTGAGATAAAATGTACAAGTAAAAACTGAGACTGAGTAAATATAGCATTTAGCAGGTAATTCAACAAGTACACGACCTTTGTGGGTCCCAACGGTACTATCACATAGCCTGTGCATGATTTCTAACATGATTTACAGTCAAATTTTATCAACACATAGATGGCATATAGCTAACAACAAATTATTCAACTTTACAGTTTCCCGGGACGGACCAAGTTACAATCCTCTCGGTGCACGCCCACACGCTCATCACCTAGCAGGCGCGTCACCTCCAAAATAATCACATGATACCAAAAATCCGAGGTTTAATACCCTCAGGACCGGATTTAAAACTGTTACTTACCTCAAACCGTGTAATTCTTTATTCCGTTATGCCCTTTCCACGAGAATTGGTTTCTGAAATCCTCGTATCTATCCACAATTAATTCAATTCAGTCAATACTAATTATTGTAATTAATTCCATAAGGAGATACTAATTTTTCCAATAAAATCCGAAATTAATTCAAAATTTGCTCGTGGGGCCCACGTTTCGGAACCCGACAAAAGTTCCAGAATATGAATGCTCATCCAACCACGAGTCCAACCATATAAATTTTATCAAAATCCGACACCAACTAGACCCTCAAATCTTCAATTAAAGTCTATGAAGATTTCTACCATTTTTAACACAATCCTTACCCATTTGAACTTAACAATCTCTCCACAACATTATTGGTATGTATACAAGAAACTCTACACCCAAGAATCATACTATTATTCATCCATCTTTACTCCAAACCCGAAATTGAAGGATTGAGGAAAGAAATTCTTACCTCTTTGAAGTCCTAGCAAGATCCTTGTGAAATCTTCAAACCTTAAACAAGAATTGATGGATAAATGATTAAGTCTTCACTTTCTCTCTCTAAATTACTCTCACCTCTCTCTAGAATATTAGATTTTGGCTAAACAATGACCTTCAAGGGCTATAAATCAAAGTTGGGTCGGGTCAAAAATTAAAAATAATGGAAGCTCCGACGCAGTTATGCGATCGCATAACATGTATGCGGTCCGCATAACCGCCGCATAATTTGGCCTCTAAAGTTGGGCGTTACTGACTCGGTCTGCGGTCATTATGCGGTCCTCATACTTGTTCTACGGTCTCATAATGTACCGTAAAACAGGTCTGCGGTCGCATTGTGCACCGCAGATTTTTCTCAAATCTTGCCCCTCTACTGATCCACTTTGCGACCATTATGCGGTCCGTAGAGTGATTCTGCGACCGCATAGTAGTCGCAGAAATGACCTTTTTCCAACAATAATTTCCTTTACACATCGGTGTATTATTTAACCCAAAAAGTCCGAGCCGCCTTTGTACTAATTGATCTACCTCGGCACCATAAAACCTTCATTTCTTTAGCAAAAATTCTCTGGGGTCATTACACATAAGTTAACATCCGGTCAACCTTTTCAACTTAAATTCTAAACCTTGGAACTAAGGCTCCAAATTATTTCAAAACCTCACCGAACCCAAACTAATTACTCCGGCAAGCCAAATAACAACTGTAATTCATAATTTGAGCAGTAAATGGGGGAACGGGATTGCAATAGTCAAAATGACCGGTCGGGTCGTTACAGGTGGTTAGACCAGTCATGTTGTATGGGGCAGAGTGTTGGCAAGTTAAGAACTCGCATATCCAGAGGATGAATGTAGCAGAAATGAGAATGTTGAGGTAGATGTGCGGGCACACTAGGATGTATAAGATTAGGAATGAAGATATTCGGGAGAAGGTGGGCGTGGCCCCGATGGATGACAAGATGCGGAAAGCTAGGCTAAGATGGTTCGGGCACGTGCGGAGGAGGAGTCCAAACGCCCAACTAAGGAGATGTGAGCGGTTGGCTTTGACAAGTATAAGGAGAGGTAGAGGGCGGCCCAAGAAGTATTGGGGAGAGGTGATCAGGCAGGACATGACGAGACTTCAAATTTCCGAGGACATGACCCTTGATAGGAAAGTGTGGAGGTCTAGCATTAGGGTTGCAGGATACGGGGTAGCGGAGCTCTTTGCTACTCTGCACCGGGTGAGAGGCTAGTCTGACAGGGTTGTGTCCTAGAGTGCTATTGGTTAATGTTGTGTCCACACTTCTGTTTCACTTTTCATAGTACCGGGCCTTTCTTACGTGCTACTATTATTGTTTTTCATCTATTTTCTGGTACTTTTGATTATGTTATTATTTTTATGCCTTCTACTGTTGGTACTGATATATTGTCTTTTTCGTCTGCTTGAGCCGAGTGTCTATCGGAAATAGCCTCTCTATCCCTTGGGGTAGGGGTAAGGTCTGCGTACACTCTACCCTCCCCAGACCCCACTTGTGAAATTTTACTAGGTTGTTGTTGTTGTTGTTATTGTTGTATATACGTAGCTATAATGCTAAATGGTTGTACTTTATAGTTCATGTTATATTGTATATATATGTGTACTTTAGGAATAAATTAAATGTTAAGATTACAAAATTCAGACTTGAACAAAGAAATTTCATGAAACGCATTCAGACTTGAATAAAGAAACTTCATGAAACGCTTGCAAAACAGATAATCAGCAGTAAAGGAAGGTATTGAACTACAATAGTATGAACTTTTCTTTCTCTGTCTGAATCCATATTCACTGATAATAAAGTTTTCAGTGTCAAACTCTGAGTATATGGAGAAGACTAAGACCAGAAATTGTAATGGAAAAGAAACAACGGAGGTTTGTGATGATTTTTAATCATTTCTACTAGGTAATCTCTTCTGAAGTATATACTCCTATTTTATTATTGAAAGATGGAAACTGTAGTTTCACTTATTAATTTTTACAAGTCCTAAATATATTATTGACATAAACTAAAAGTTATAGTATGTCACAAAGTCACAACTCAATGCATATCACTTTGGTTCTGTAAGAGAGATATCATAAATTAAAGCTAGAGATAATCCTTTTTAATTCATGGCTAAAACAGTGTATGCTAAATGAAATTGTTGAAGCAAGTGAAAGACCAGGTACTTGAGTTTTTTTCTTATGTTAGTACCATTCTTTCATTCCTTTGATCATCCCTTTAATCATGTAAATCACAAACTATATCATTTCTTAGGGGACATGTACTTTATCACGAACTTTACATCATTATGAAAAACTGATAATGGTGGACAAGAGATTTTGTCACCTTCTTTGACTTCCTTGAGCATCTATATCTCATCTTGATCTGCCCAACAATTTCAAATGAAAATATGCTTCTTCTCGCTCTAGTTAGACGAAAGACTGCCATTTTTATTTCGTGAGGACATCCAACTTATTATTTATTTCACAAAAGTCACTTATCTATTTTTTACACTTAAAATTCACTCAATTTTATTTTTGTAACTTAAAAGTCATTCTAATTCAAAAACCTATAAAATATCCAATAACAAATATGACATGGCATTACATTTAATTAAAAAATCTAACAATAATGCCACATAAGCTTAAATAGACCATATCTAAGTTAGACTTATTTCTTACTCAGCCCGATTTCGGTTGGTTTTGTGAATATTAGTTTAAATTTATTTTATATGAAAAACCGACCGATTTCGGTCGATTTTAAAAAAATAAATTTCACGGGATTCTAAAATAGTTTCCCGCATTTTTGCGCTAAAATAACCCGACCGAAGTCTGTTGGTTTTGTAAAACAAAAATTTAAAAACAAATTTTGGAACCAAATATATATATATATATATTTATTTTAAATTTCTTTTTACGGAACCGACCGATTTCGGTAGTCTTTTTTTGTCGCAAAAATGCAAGAAACTATTTTCGAATCCCGCGAAATTTATTTTTTAAGAAACCAACCGAAATCGATCGTTGTTTCATATAAAATAAATTGAAACTAATATTTAAAAAACCGACCGAAATTGGGCTGAGGAAGAAATGGGTCTAACTTAGATATGGTCTATTTAAGTTTATGTGGCATTATTGTTAGATTTTTTAATTAAATGTAATACCATGTCATATATTTTATTGGATGTTTTATAGGTTTTGAACTAGAATGACTTTCAAGTTCCAAAGGTAAAGTTGAGTGACTTTTAAGTGATGAAAAATAGATAAGTGACTTTTATAAAATAAATGATAAGTTGGATGACAATGGTGAAACTAACCCACTTATTAGTGTATATGTTAGTTCAATAAATCATCCTAAGGACTTAACCTTGGCATTTATTAGAAAAAGGCATGGTATAACTACTTTTAAGTTACAACTTTCTCAGCAAAAACAAATACTAGTTGAATGCACTAAAGCAGAACCGAAAAAGATAGAAAATGTACCTGAAAATGCTAGGTACCAGTGCAAATTAATGATATTAGGGAGCATTATCACCTAGATGTCCAGTTTAAAAGAAAAATGCACCGGAGCTAGATATGTTTGGATTATTAAAAAAGGTTGAGCTCTTTTTTAATGGCAAACAAACATAGAGTAATTTCTAGATTAGAATCAATTGTTGGGTCACTAGAAAATGGTACATTTAATATCTTGGTGTCATTATGATATGTGTAGCATCTAATGCTACTCAATTAATTTTTTTGAAGTGAAGTAAATATTACTTGTATTATCAGGGATGATAATACAACAATTATAAACGCTCTTAATTATGAAAAAGGTAATTTTGGCTCTATATATTGAAGGGATTGGCAACATCTGTTATCGTGGGTTAGATAGAGTTGATTGGCCTCTATTTTTTTTGCATTTTATTGTTACTTAACTTGAATGGCTATTGATCTAACCCTTTTATCAGCCTTACTTATCCGGAGCTTCCTTTTTTCTGCAGAATTACCTTGGCCTTTTACTTTCTGGATTTTTGAGATACCAATTTGATACTGGTCTACAAGCCTATGACTATGAATAAGGACTCAAATTTTTGTATAACAATAGCTATTGGCCATGTGAGAATATCTACAAGATGGTAGGTAAGTTATGTGCATGCTACGTATTTAGGGGTGTTTATTCTAAAATAGTAACAAATTCTACAGCTTTTAAAATGTAGGATATTCAAAATTAATATGTTACTAATACAACCATATCTATGCTTGCTTAAGGAGAACTAAAATTTTAAAAGGCTAACAGAGGAAAGTTTCTTAATCTTGTCATTCTTTTACTCCAAGTTGTCCATGGAGGGGATTGGGGGTAGGAAAACCAGCGGAATACTACTGGAGAAGTACTATACTGTAATGGAATATTTTGCTTACCACACTTATATAAGAAGGTCAAAAAAGAGATCTAAAGCTGAAAGTTGTAACAGATAAATGTCCAAAAAACCAAATTTTATGTACTCTTCTTTTACGGAAAAATTGATTGGTTGAGATGTTGCATAGGTGTTAGGACATTATTTCTTGACTGAACCCTATCCTTTAAAGAATAAGTTGACATCAAAGACTCACCTGGAATGAATTTCATGGAATGAATTGCATGAAAAGGTGATGAACAATAGAATTAAAAGTTATAAAGACAATTTAGGAGATGTGTGCACCTTTTGTGTCACCTCTTTGATGAGATTACATTTGTTCTGACGTGGCACGAGTATACTGACAATGAACAGAATAAATACATTGCAAGATGGAAAGTGTACTACCCTTTGTCATTATGTACATAGTATATATGTAAGTAATATTCATGTAAGCAAGACTGAAACATGTACCTTGTTGTAAATATATATCACATATCTTTGTTTGATATCATTACTTTCTTTTCCAGCAACCCTTCTAAACAATTGAAACAAGAATAAATTAACTTCTCAACATTTTTCGAATTTTGAAAATTTGCAAGCAAAACAACCCGTGCATTGCACGGGCATCAACCACCTACTATATATATATAGGAAAATGCTAGTGTCAAGCTGTCAGTTGTAGAAGAGGAAGGAATCTACTGACATTGCGCTTACGACCATGTTAGGCTCAGCATAGTTCCCTATATAGGTACACTAAGACAGCACCGCTCCAACTATAAGTCTATTCAGAGCCTTCAAATGTGTCAGGAAGCGTAAGCTGACGAGGTTTCTCGATGTGTTTAGGAAATATCCCATAACGTAACTGAGACTGCTGCTGAATCGTCTCCGTTGTGGTATAAAACAAGCCATATCCCATAACTTACTAATTGATAATTTTCTTCTCAATTCTTAGCTTTAACAAATCACTTAATTAGCTATACATATTAACTTGTCAATTAACTTCATTCTTGATCTTGTCTCCTGGAACGTAATGTTAAATATCATTGTTTCAACAAGTATGAGAAAATATACCATAATAAACTGCTACACATGGGAAAATAAGAATTATATGTAACTCTAAAATTTTAAATAAGTTTTCTAAGTATTTAAGCTGATCCTTTGTTGCAAATAGATTTTCTTCTCAATTCATGGATTTTGGCTTAACGGATAAGAACTTACTGTTGTACTTGTCACGGTCTAAATTCTATACAGGGACGGTGATAACACTTAACATGACCCGCTAGGCAAGTCAACACCCACAATCAACCATAACAAGACAATATAAATAAAGTCTCATGTCATATTATATTATACTCTTTCCGTTTCAAATTAGATGAGATACTTTCCTTTTTAGTCTGTTCTAAAATAAATGACACATTTTTAAATTTGGAAATAATTCAACTTTAAACTTTAATTTTACTCTTTTACCCTTAATGAAAAACTTTTGTAACTACACAAATGTCATGGCCCCACAAAACTTTTATCGCTTAAACTTTTATTAAGATCACAAATTTTATTTTTTTTATTTTTCTTAAACTCCGTATCGAACCTTATTTAAATTGAAACAGAGGGAGTAGTATATAAGAAATCAGAAGTCTGAAACAACGCAAAAATGAACCAAAATACCCTAGGAACTGGTGTAATGATGTAAGAAGCTCTAAAGCGTATCGTAAATACTGAAGTATGGATAATAAATTATTGTTTGATACAAAGAAACAATAATAAAAGAGGACATGACTCAGTGAACTGCGGACGAACGAGCAGTCTACATCGAGTGTCCTCACAAACAACAAACTAGGCTCACTCCTAGATCCCACTAATACCTGGATTTGTATCTACACAAAAATTATGGTATGAGTATAAAAATCAACATACACTCACAAAGTACCAAGTCTAGGCCTAACAAAGTAGTAGCGACGCTTAGACAAAAAGATACTCACTTCACAAAATTTGTGCAGTTTTATGCATAACAATAATAGAGAAGAGACACAAAAATAAATATAATAACATATGCACAGATAGAGTATGTAATAAAAAATACCGTATCTCGACCAAGTAATTCTCATGCATGAATCAATGCATTCAAATAGCATATATAAGGATATGCATCAAGTGATATTTATATGAAAAGCATCAACAAGAGCCTAATTAGAGAGGTATAATAAAGACTCAATCTTTACTTCAAATCTGACACTTGCGAAGTGCCTAAAACCTACTAACAAGTTCAATGCATGTGTAAGAATGCGTTAAAATTATATATAGGTTATATGCATGAATAAAGATATAAAAATACATGAATATACATAGAGGATTCACTTAATGGATAAGTCTTACACCTTTATGCTCCAACTCACCAACTTGTATTATAAAATAAGTTTGCACACATACGACCCATGGTAGGATAGGTGATCGCATGAATAGGTGATCACATAACTCTAAAGGGATGGATTTAAATCTGTGCATAAATAGGAACATAAACTCATATGCACAGGTATAACATGCCCTAACTGATACTTCAATATGAACGTGATTCCACACGCCCTAATAGCTCAACAACACTCAATAATCTCCAATAAGAATTGAGAACAAAATATATGCTAAAAAGGTGCGTATATAAAACACTGTATCACTGCATAGTTCTACTATGTAAAATAAGTACATAAAATTCATAATATTAAAATAGCATATGTAAGATGTCTATAACATTACTTTAACATGAATAAGATGCTCAAGTAGTCATATAGCAAGTAAACACATGCGATAAGTAAAAATATGTAGTAAAACGAGACATGATAAGGCGTGATAAACTACCCCAAGCATAAATAACCCTTGATATTAGTATATATGCTCGTTACCTCGGATAGATGTTACCTCCAACAACGTAGCCTCAAATATTCACTCAAGCCAAGGTTAGACAAAGTACTTGCTTTTAAACAAGCTTCAAGCTTCAAGAACAATTTTTTCTTTCTCATTATCCTCTCAATGTCTAGAATCTAGCCAAAGAATACTTAATGATGTCATATATAGCCTTAGAACCAAATTCTATAAAGAAAAGAGTGAATTTGAAGACAGCCAACAAAAGTTAACTCAAAGTTAAACCCGAGCCGTCATGGTCAAACTCAAAAACCAAAGTCAAGCATTGACCTATAATGGGTCTAAATTTACGTCTAGATTTCCAATCTAAGGTCATTTAGACATTCAAATCATAATTTAGATGATTCTAGGTTTTCTCCAAAATACCTCTTGATTTCACCTAAATCCCTATTTCTAAGATGAAATTAATTATAGATTCATGATAGAAGTAGAACCGACTCAATATACTCCGTAAGTATCGAGTCTAACCTCGACAAAGTAGTGACGAGGATATGACAAGGCACTTACGTAAAAATCCTGCACCGATATATATAGAAAATAATAAAATAACAAGTGAAACAATAAAATATTAGCTGGGAGGGGACATGCAAAGAGGGAAATGTCATGAGAACGACAAGTAATAAAACACCAAATAACATCATCCGAAATTAGCAACAATATAACCAAGTAAATCACCAATCCGAGAATCAAATAAGGCAAGGAAATAAAGATCGCACGACATCACCTGCCGTGCTTACTCTTGTCCTCACCATGTAATATCATAAATAAAATGACATGACATCACTCTTCGTACTTTTACTCTTTGACACGGCATAACCTTTCGTGCTTTAATTCTCACAATCTCTCAATATATGATAATGAATGCAAATAAGGTACGGCAACACCCTTCGTGCTTTTCACTCTTCCTCACAAGCAATAATACAAATTCAAATTAACAATGCAAGGCGGAAAGCAATTTCACTTTAATTATAGAGCCATGGCAGCTCAACTTGCAAAAATTACTAACCTCTTCAAAATAAACAATAAATACTAGGCGACTAAGTAAATAATTAATAATCTAACCTAAGCATGGAAAGCATAATCAATGAAACAACTCAGAAAAAGAAACAATTTTTACCCAAATGCTTTATCCCAATAACAATGCATATGTACTTGTCACCTCACATATATGTCACCGCCACACATAATACACGTAGCAAATAGGCCAACAAGTCCTATTCCCTCAAGTCAAGGTTAACCACGATACCTATCTCGCTTCGCAACCATATCAAGGTACAACATTGGCTTTTCTTTTGGAATTAGCCCCCAAACCAATCAAATCTAGCCAAATATAGTTTAAATAATTCAAAATAGGTTTTAAAAACTACCCACGAGTGAAAAGTATTCAATCTTTAATGATTTTGAAACAACGTGTCAACCTCGGGCATGCTTGGTCAAAACCCAAGACGGACCAATCCAATTACCCATTCACCCCTGAGCCGAGTTATGTAATTAGTTTCGAAATCCAACCATAATTTAAGGTCTAAATCTCAATTTCTCAAAATTTCCAATTTCTACCTAAACCCCTAATTTCTACCACGAAAAAGATTAAATTAAAGGTTCAAATCAATGGGTGTTTATACAAATATAATGAAACAAGTTAAAATCTACTAAACTATGATGTTTGGATGAAAAACCTCTTTAAAATCGCTTCTAGGCCGAGCTCAAACTTGAAAATGGAGAAAAGTGAAGAAAATTCTGACTTTTGAAGGTTTAAATCATTGGGCATCAGGTGTTCTTCGCATTCGCGAAGCACCTGACGCGATCACAATGCACAATTTCCAAAAGGGCCTACGTGTTCGTGAACTAAGATTCGCGTTCGCGTAGGATTGCTCCCCCTACCTTCGCGTTCGCGTGCCAAGGATCGAGTTCGCAAAAAGTAACATCGGACTCACCCTCCAGATCCCACAACCTTCTGCCTTCGCGAGAGGAAGGTCGCGTTCGCGAAGGGAAGACCCCCCACTACTTCACGTTCGTAACCAGCTCCTCGCGTTCGTGAAGAAGAAATTCCTCCCCATCCCCACTTCCCTTTCGCGATTGTGAAGCACAAAGCATCAGACACTAGTAACAGTTGAAAACCAACAACTTTCCAAGTTCAAAATGGTCCGTAGCCTATCTGAAACTCACTCGAGCCCCTCGGGCTCCATACCAAACATGCACACAAGTGTAATAATATCATACAAACTTGTTCACGCGATTTAAACACAACAATAACACATAGAACTACGAATAAGATATCAAAATGCATGAAATTTCTAAGAAAACTCAAAAACTTTTAAAATCACAATCGAGCATCCAAATCCTACCAAACTAAATTCGATTTGCACAAAATTTTGCAGAAGAAATTTCAAATAGAAAAATGGACCTATAACAAGTCCCGAAACTAAAACCTGAACCTGGTGGCCATAAAGCCAGCATACAGTCAATCCTATGAAATTTCCAAACATTTTATTACTAGATTTAGATAAAACTAGTCAAACCAAGTTAGGAACTTCCGAATTCAATTCCGAGCATACGCCCAAGTCAAAAATCACGATGTGGACCCACCGCGATCCTCAAAATACCGATTCGGGATCTTTTACATAAAATATTGATCGTATTCATCTCAAGTTTTTTTTAAAGCCAAAAATTATGGTTTCCTCAAATTCTTACATAAAATCTTACCGAAAAAGAAGGGGGATCGCGCATGCAAATCGAGAAAAAATAAATGGGGCTAATAGAGGTCTCGAAATATGGAAATAGGGGCTAGTACTCAAAACGACCTTTAGGGTTGTCACATTCTCCACCTCTAAACAAAACGTTCATCCTTGAACAAACATAGAAAAGTACATGGATTGGTGAAAATGTTTGGTTATCTACTCTGCATATCAGACTTGGACTCCCACGTGGCTGCCTCAGTCGACTGACCTCTCTACTACACTCTAACAGGAGGACAAATCTTAGACCTCAACTTCCGGACCTGCCGGGATTGACCACTGGCTCCTTCTCGTAAGTTAAATCCTTGTCGGTTTGGACTGAGCTGAAGTCTAATACATGAAACAGATCATCGTGATACTTTCGGAGCATGGAAATATGGAACACCAGGTGGACTGCCAATAAGTTGGGTGGCAATGCAAGTCTGTAGTCTACCACACCAACTCTTTCAGGGATCCCACAATGAATGCTACATCAGAGCCCTTTGATCAGCATAAAAACTCTTATGCCTAAACTGGGCTGTATGAAGCCGATCCTGAATCAACTTGACCTTTTCCAAGGCATTCCGCACCAAATGAGTGCCTAACAACCTACCCTCTACCGGCTAAAACCAACCAAATAGAGTACGACATCGCCTCCCATATAAGGCCTCACAAGGAGCCATCTGAATACTCAACTGGTAGTTGTTGTAGGCGAACTCGAAAAGCGGTAGAAAGTGATCCTATGAACCCCCTAAATCCATAATACAGGCACATAGCTTATCCTCCAAGATCAGAATGGTGCGCTCGGACTGCCCTTCTGTCTTGGGGTGAAATGTTGTACTCAACCTGTGTGCCCAACTCACGCTGCACAACCATCCAGAAATGCGATGTGACCTATATGCCTCATTCAGAGATAATAGATACCGGCATACCGTGAAGCCGAATAATCTCTCAGATATAGATCTGAGCCAGCTGCTCTGAAGAATAGGTAACCTCCACCGAAATGAAATGTGCAAACTTGGTCAACCTATCCACAATGACCCATACTGCATCAAATTTCTTCAATGTCTGTGGGAGACCAACATCGAAATCCATGGTAATACGCTCCCACTTCCACTCAATAATTTCAAGTCTCTAAAACAAACCGCACGGCCATTAATGCTCGTACTTCACCTGCTGGCAGTTCAAACACCGAGCCACACACTCTACTATATCTTTATTCATTCTTGTCGACCAATAATGCTGCCTCAAGTCCTTATACATCTTGACGGCACTCAAAAGAATGGAATACCGCAAATAGCGGGCGTCCTGAACAATCAACTTGTGCAGCCCATCCATATTGGGCACACAAATCCGAACCTATATTCGCAACACCCCATTATCTCCAATAGAAACCTCCCTGGCATCGCCATGCTACACTGCGTCCTTAAGAACAAGCAAATGGGGTTCATCATACTGACGCTCTCTGATGTGCTCATATAAAGAAGACCGAGCAACCACGCAAGCAAGAACCTGGCTGGGCTCCAAAACATCTAATCTCACAAGATGGTTGGCCAAGCCATGAACATCCAATGCTAGCGGTCTCTCACAAACTGGAATATATACAAGGCTACCCATAGTCTTAGCCTTTCTACTCAAGGTATTGGCCACCACGTTGGCCTTCCTGGGATGATACAAAATAGTAATTTCATAGTCTTTTAACAACTCCAACCACCTCTGATACCTCAAATTTAGATCCTTTCACTTAAAAAGGTGTTGTAAACTTCGATGATCTGTGAATACCTCACACGACATACCATAGAGGTAATGCCTCCACATCTTCAATGCATGAACAATAGATGACAACTCTAAGTCATGAACATAGTAATTCGTCTCATAAACCTTCAGCCATCGAGATGCATAGGCAATTACCCTATCGTCTTGCATCAACATCGCGCCAAGCCCAATACGTGATGCATCACAACACATAATATATGAATCCCATACTGAGGGAAAAACTAGGACTGAAGTTGTGGTCAAGGCAGTCTTGAGCTTCTAAAATCTCTCATCACACTCGCCGGACCACCTAAATGGCGCACCCTTTTGAGTTAATCTAGTCAAAGGTGCAATGATGGACGAGAAACCCTATACTAAACGGTGATGATACCAGGCACCAAGGAAACTCCAAATCTTAGTAGCTGAAGACTGTCTGGGCCAACTTTGAACTACCTCCATCTTCTTCGGATCCACCTTAATCCCCTCATTAGATGTCACATGACCCAAAAATGACACTGAATCAAGCCAGAATTCACACTTTGAGAATTTTGCATATAACTTCTTCTCCCTCAAGGATTGGGGCACGATCCTCAAATTCTGCTCATGATCCTCCCCGCTGCGAGAGTACACCAAAATGTCATCAACAAATATGATGCGAATCTAATATGGCTGGAATACACTATGTATCGGGTGCATAAATGTTTCTAGGGTGTTGGTTAGCCCGAATGGCATCACTATAAACTCATAGTGGTCGTATCGAGTCTTAAAAGAAGTCTTACTGTTAATCGATGCCCTAATCTTCAAGTCATCAATCCTCTGAATACTTGTTATTGATGGTGACCTTATTCATCTAATGATAATCTATACACATCCTTATCGAACCATCCTTCTTCTTCACGAATAACATCGACACCCTAGGATGAGACACTAGGTCTAATGAATCCCTTATCAAGCAAATCCTATAACTGCTCCTTCAGTTCCTTCAACTCAGTTGGGCCATACGGTATGGTGGCATAGAAATTGGATGAATAGCCAGAGCCAAATCAATACATAAGTCGATATATCTATCAGGTGGCATCCCTGGTAAATATGCAGGAAATACCTTTGGAAAGCTGCGCAGAACTGGTATCGAATCCATGGACGGAACCTTCACTCTAGAATCACAGATATAGACCAAATATGCTAACCACCCCTTCTCGACCATATGTCGAGCCTTCATATAAGAAATAATCCTACTAGTAGAATGGCGAGGAGTCCCTCTCCACTCTATTCAAAGCAACCCCGATATGGCTAAGGTCACCGTCTTGGCATGACAGTCCAAAATAGCATGATAAGGTGATGGCTAATCCATGCCTAAAATAACATCAAAGTCCACCATATGAAGAAGTAGAATATATACACTAGCCTCAATGCTTTTGATAGAAACCACACACAAGCAATAAACACGATCTACAAGAATAGAATCTCCTACAAGCGTGGACACATATACAATAGCACTCAAAGAATCGCGAGGCAAAACTAGATATGAAGAAAAATAGGATGACATGTATAAATAAGTAGAGCCCGGATAAAATAGAAATGAAGCATCTCTATGGCGAACTGGAACAATACATGTGATGACGATGTCAGATGATTCTTTCTCAGGTCTAGTTAGAAATGCATAAAAATGGGGGTTGGGCCCCACCACTCTGACCTTCATCTCTCGGACGGCCTCTAGCTAGCTGGCCTGACCTATTCCTCTAATGGCATGACCTCTACCTCTAGCAGCCTGACCCCCACCTCTAGGTTGTTGAGTGGGTGGTGGAGAAACCGGTACTAGAACCATGGCACAAGAACTTTGATGTGGCATACCGCCCTATGACCTAGGGCAAAATCTCGCAACATGCCTCGAATCTCCACAAGTATTACAAGGCTTCGGCTGTTGTGACTGTTGACCCTGGAACTAGCCCTGTCGACTTAGATAACCACCCCGATAACTCTTAATAGGAGGTACACTAATAGGAGTTGATGGTGCGATGTAAGTTAGCTACTTAGGATAAGACCCATAAGAACCACGACTACCCGAAGAACCGTGGGATGCTTGAAGCGCTGACTGAATGTGCTTGGGGGGGTATTCTCTACCAAATGAACCCCTGCCTCCAGACGAGGCACCACTGAAACCATCAAATTGACGAGGCCTCTTCTCAGATACCGCCTCTCTATCCTGACCACGAACCATCTCGATCAATCTAGCAATCTCTATGGTCCTATCGAAAGAAATATCATCTCCGGTCTCTTTGTCCATTTGTAACCTAAGACCGAAAGTATGTCCATCAATGAATCTCCTCACTCTCTCCCTCTCAGTAGGGAATAAGATAATTGCATGGTGAGCTAAGACCACAAATCATGTCTTATACTGAGTAACACTCATGCTACCCTACTGAAGGCGCTCGAACTGCCTGCGGTACTCCTCTCTCATAGTGAAAGGAATAAACTTCTCCAATAAAACTATGAAACCAGATCCCAAGTGAGGGGTGGTGAACCTGCTGATCTACCTCGCGCGTAATCCTGCCACCACCTCTTGGCAAAATCGGTCATCTGAAACACTGTAAAGTCTACTCCATTTGACTCAACAATACCCATGTTACGCAACACCTCGTAGCAACAGTCCAAATCATTATGCGGGTCCTCAGAAGGTGTACCACTAAAGTTAATAGGGAAGAGCTTTGTGAACTTATACAACCTTATCAATCCCTTAGAAGACATCGCTGGCCTCTCCCCGGTTTGTGCAACATCAATAGGCTGAACTACCCCAACTGGCGTAACTTCTGTAGTGTTATATATGGGAGCCATCTGGTCTAGAGTGTGAGTAGCGGGAGTATGTGCTCCTCCCCAAGCCTTAGAGACAACTGGTGCCACCGGAAATGCAACGGTCTTGGACACACTCTCCATAACACCCACCGAGTGGACTAGAGCATCTTGAAGCACGGGTGTGGCTATAAATCCCTCTAGGACAGGAGCGGTACTGGATGGTGCAGTATAAGCTGGGACCTCCTCCTCATTATCAATTTGAGGCTCCATAGTGAGTGTTGATGCACGTGCTCTAGGTTGAGCTCGTCCTCTAGCTCGATCTCGGCCCCGACCTCTACCCTGGGTAGTGGCTACAACAAGGGGCTCCGACTCCTGTCCGGTTGTAGATGATGTACAGATTTACATAGAAAATATCAAATTAACAAGTGGAACAATAAAATATTATCTGGGAGGGGAAATGCCAAAAAGGGAAAATGTCATGATAACGACAAGTACGAAAACAACAAATAACATCTTCTAAATATAAGCAACAATATAACCAAGTATATCACCAATTCGGGAATCAAATAAGGCAACACAATAAAGATGGCGTGGTATCACCCTTCATGCTTTTACTCTCATCCTCATCATGTAATATCATAAATAAAATGGCACGACATCACCCTTCATGCTTTTACTCTTTGGCACTGCGTCGCCCATCATGATATTATCCTCACAACCTCATAATATATGATAACGAATGCAAATAAGGCACGACAACCCTTCGTGCTTTTAACTCTTTCTCACCAAGCAACAATACAAATATAAATTAACAATGCAAGGTGGAAAGCAATTTAACTTCAATTATATAGCCATGGTAACTAATTCAACTTACAAAAATTACCAACCTCTTAAAAATAAAATAATAAATTCTAGGCGACTAATTAAAGAATTAATAATCTAACCTAAGCATGGAAAGCATAGTCAACGAAACAACTTAAAACAAAGAAATAATTTTCACCTGCATGCTTTAACCCAATCACAACACATATGTACTCATCACCTCACATATACGTCATCCCCACACATAATACATGTAGAAAATATGCCAACAAGTCCTAATCCTTCAATTCAAGGTTAACCACGACACTTACCACGCTCCACAACCAAATCAAGGCATAACCGCAGATTTTGCTTTGGAATTAGCATCCAAACAAATCAAATCTAGCCAAATATAGTTCAAATAATTCAAATAGGCTTTAAAAACTACCCACGAGTGAAAAATACTCAATCTTTAATGATTTTGAAAAAAGTCAACAAAAGTCAAATCCGAGCTCGCTTGGTCAAAACCCAAGATTCAGACCAATACCCAATTGCACATTCACCCCCAAGCCTGGTTATGCAATTAGTTTTAAAATCCGACCTTAATTTGAGGTCTAAATCTCAATTTCTCAAAATATCCTACTTTTAATTAAATCTCTAATTTTTACCATGAAAAAGCGTAGATTAAAAGTAAAAATAAATAGGTAAAATTGGAAATGTAATAAAAACCTATTAAGTTGGGATGAAAAACCTCTTCAAAATCGCCTCTAGGCCGAGCTCAAACTTGAAAATTGCGAAAAGGGAAGAGAATCCTGACTTTTGAAGGTTTAAATAAGTGGGCATCAGGTGTTCTTCATGTTCGGGATGCACAACGGTCAAAAGGGCCCTCCCGTTTGCGAGCTACCATTCTCTTTCGCGTAGGCTTGCTCCCCTACCTTCGCGATTGCGTGCCAAGGACCGCGTTCGCAAAGAGTTATGCCCGGCTCACCCCCTAGGTCCCACAACCCATCGCGCTCGTGAGAGGAAGGTTAGACCCCCACTACTTCGCGTTCGCAACCAACTCCTTGTGTTCGCGAATAAGAAATCCCTGCCCAACCAAATTTACCCTTCGCGATCATAATAGTACCTTCGCGATCATGAAGCGCAAAGCATCAGACACCAGAAACAGTTAAAAACTAGCAACTTTCTAAGTTCAAAATTATTTGTAGCCTATCTGAAACTCACCTAAGCCCTTCGGGCTCCAAACCAAACAAGCACACAAGTGTAATAAAATTATAAGAACTCGCTTGTATGATAAAAATACTAAAATAACACCTAAAACTACAAATCAGACATTAAAACACATGAAGTTTCAAAGAAAATCAAGAACTTCTTAAATCCCAATCGCGCGTTAGAATCCTATCAAACCAACTCCGATTTGTACAAAAGTTTGCAAAAACATTTCAAATAACAAAATGGACCTGTTCCAAGTTCCAGAACCAAAATCCAAACCCGGTAGCCATAAAGTCAACCTATGGTTAAACCTATAAAATTTTCAAACCTTCAAATTACTAGCTTTCGACTAACAAAGTTAAAGGGACTTCGGAATTCAATTCCGGGCATATGCCCAAGTCCAAAATCACGATACGTACCCATAGAGATCATCAAAATATCAACATGGGGTTAAACTATTTACCGTAGTCAACTCAAGTTATTTTTAAAGACACAAATTATGTGTTTTTCAAATTTTTACATAAAATCTTTCCGGAATAAGACAGAAATTACACACGCAAATCGATAAAAATTCAATGGAGCTAAAATAGATCTCTGAACACGAAAATAAGGTCTAGTACTCAAAATGACCTACTAGGTCTTCATATTCTCCACCTTTAAAAAAATGTTCATCCTCGAACTGACATAGAAAAGTACCTAGACTTGCAAAAGAGTGTGGGTATCTACTCCGCATATCGGATTCGCACTCCTACGTGGATGCCTCGATCGAGGATCTCAAGTATCTCAAAGGGATTGACATACCTAGGGCTCAACTTGACCTTCTTCCCGAACCTCATCACACCCTTTATGGGTGAAACCAGCAGTAAAACCCTCTCTCCCACCATGAATGCTACATCACGAGCCCTCCGACCAGCATAACCCTTCTGCCTAGACTGGGTTGTATGAAGCCGATCCTAAATCAACTTGACTTTCTCCAAGGCATCCCGAACCAAATCAGTGCCTAACAACCTAGCCTCTCCCCAGTAAAACCAACCAACTAGATAACGACACCCCCTCCCATAAAAGGACTCATAAGGAGCCATCTGAATACTTGATTTGTAGTTGTTGTTGTAGGAGAACTCGTCAAGGTAGAAACTGATCCCATGAACCCCAGAAATCCATTACACATGCACATAGCATATCCTTCAAAATCTGAATGGTGCGCCCAGACTGCCCGTCCATTTGGGGTAAAATGATGTACTCAACTCAACCCGTGTGCTTAACTCACGCTGCACGGCCCTCCAAAATGCAATGTGAACTATGTGCCTCAGACGAAGAAAATAGATATCGGCACACCTTGAAGGTAAAAAATCTCTCAGATATAGATCCGAGCTAGCTGCTCTGAATAAGAGGTGACCGTCACCGGAATGAAATGTGCAGACTCGGTCAACCTATCTACAATGACCCACACTGCGTCAAATTTCTTAAATGTCTGTGGGAGCCCAACACCGAAATCTCAAGTATTTGAAGCAAACCGCGCCCGACCTTTGATACTCATACTGCACCTACTGGTAGTTCAAACATCGAGCCACACACTCTGTTAAGATTAGAATTTTAATAATGATCAATATCCATAAAGATGTCTTGACTAATGTTATACATGTGTATGCAGATTCTGTAAAATGGGAGATTCAAAGTGGTTTACTCTGATTGTAGGAATAAAGGCAAGGACAAGAAGCTCAAAGAGAAAATCAATCAACACTCATTGATCTCTCAAGTATGCAAAAATAAGAAGGAAGGACTAAAGCAGTGGAAAACACAATATAGTCGGAGACAACTGGAAGTGATGTCTAAAACATGAAGCACTCCTTAATTAAATCAATCTACACCACCAAATGGAGACAAACTGAAGTGGTGCTTGCTGTCTCTTTCTTTGATAGAACATAAAGCACTCATTGAATATATTAATCTACCCCACCAAATGGAGACAAATTGAAGTGGTGCTCATTTCTTAAGTAAAGGTGGAGCATCTCGGCATTGAACAAGAGCACTCCTTGGATTAATTAATCTAGCCCATCAATCTTGTAGGAATCAGAGACACCTTTCTGGAATCAAATATCAGTAACATACGGTCGGCATAAAATGACCAATATACAACAATACTTGGCTATAAGAATAGAGAAAAACTCAAGGATTGATTTACGCAACATTCTATACAATTGTCTATCCAACTACAAGTTCTTTGTTCTACACTTAACAAGCATTGAGATTTACTTTTAGTAGATTTACTGTGTACACAAAATGGTAAAGAGAGACTGAAAAATATTGGAGAGGCAGTGTGTCCTTAGAGGTTGTGTCATTATTCGTAACTTTGGTGAGCGAGTGAAAACCAAAGAGCCGTTGTTGGTGAGCGTGTTAAAACCAACCCTTGTTCGTTGTTGGTGAGCGAGTGAAAATAAACCTTGTAAACGTTGGTGGTGAACGTTGAAAATCACACAAGCTGTACACAACTCATATCACAAATAGATGAACAGATAACATCCTTGCAATTCAAGGAGACTCGAGTAGGCTACCACATTGGTTCCGAACCAGTATAGAATTCCTGGTTTCATTTACCTTACTTCTTTCATATGTTATTATAAGCAATTACTGTGTGTTGAGATTAGTATTTGATTGAATCAAAGTACTAACAGTATTGGGCAGTCTGTCTCTGCACCAGTCTACTAAGAGCATACCATAGTTAATTAGAAATTTTTAACATGCTACAATTCACCCTACTCTTGTACTTTCAATCGGTATCAGAGCAGGTCGCACATATATTTTTGCTTAACAACAAGTGAGAAAAGATCCATGGCACGTCATCAAATTACTGGAACCATATTTTAAGAGGGATACTTAACAAGTAGGCCATCGTACTTCAATAGTCAATACTATAGCCATTGGAAAGAAAGAATGAAGTTTATGTTCAATCAATATATTATCTAGCCTGGCTAGTCAATACATCATCTAGTGATTTTCAAGTAACTATGTGTGATTACACCTTCTTATATGCTAAATGATGTTTCGGAAAAACCAAGTGTCCCGTGAGTTTCTTTTGATACACTTCATTCAAATGATTATACTACGCTTTCAACTCAATGAATACCTTCTTACATAACTTCTGCAAGATGTTTCCACCCTTTTGATGATGACAAAAGGGAAAGAAAGATATATTGGTACAAAATTTTACTTGCCAAGTTTATAGACAATGTGCATGAAGGCAGGGGGAGCATGACTATGGAACCCTTAGAGTAAGGGGGAGCCTTTACCTGCCATGGAAGAATAAGCTCGATATAAACGGAACAGTTTTGGGGGGAAACTAGTCAATCTAGCTTATTACTTTAGATGCACTTCAATTAAGTCTTTAATACAATCTTTTATACTTTGTACTCAATGGATTGCCAACTTGTCTCCCTATTTGATATTGTTGGTAACACTGTCTATGAAGAGTATATACACATGTTTTATGCAAATGTTTTGTGAATGATAAAGACGAATTAGAAACCACGGTCTTAAGAACCCGCATCATCCTTGGTTCTTATCAGTTTAAAAACAAAAAATCTTTGCTACAAAGTTTATTGGATGCAATTTATTTGTGTAATAATCCTAGCCAAAAAAATTTGAAGTATCTTTTGATGAGGCCAAAATTACTCTGTCTAAAAGCCCCCCTGCTTTAGGTCCTAAAAACCTGAAGTTTGAACATCATGTTCTAGCCCATATTATTGTCATCGCGTTGCTACCCTGTACTGGTTCTCTGAGTACTTTGTCTCTCATAGATGTATCTGTTGTATATTGTTTGGTAAATGGTAAAGCTATAAACTGCTTTGCCGAGGTATGTCAATACATGCTTAAAAGTATCAGGGACCTCTTCTACGAGCAACTTGCCTTATAGTGCACTAATTTCTCACATCCTGAATGTCATGAAAGTAGACCTATCTCTCTATGTTCCAAAGATTATCTCCAACACCTATGCCAAGACTGCCTTTGCCATGATGGGGTACACCTTAATTGAGGTAACTTGTCTTATAAAGGACAAAGCATCAAAAGTCATCCCTACTCAGAGTAGTGTGGGACTTAAATCTGAACCCAACAAATCCTCTTCTTTAGACCAGCTGATGCTGATACAACACATCATTGCAGGTATCAAGGAATTACTAACCTCATCAGGGACATTGATGCCTCTTATGAAAGCTTCAGCACTTAAAGTGATCAACACCCTGAAATATTTCCTTGGAAGGAAATGAATGTGTAGGATGCTTAAGACAATACTTTTTGCTTTGTGTGACAGTTTAAGACTATTTCTTTTAGTTGTTTATGGGGTGAGCATTAGTCGACTATGCTCACTATAATTGCGCAGCTGTACAAATTTTATGCCTATTTAGTTAGTACTATTATTTTTTTGATTGATGTCAAAGGGGGAGAAGAAAGAAAAAAAGTTCCAGGTGAGCTACATATTCTTAAGAGCAGATTCAAATCAACAACCAGTTTAAAGACATGAGGAGCACAATTGAAAAGAAAAGGGAAGTATCCATAAATTAGTCAAACTCTTTTTAGATTATTGTCATCATCAAAAAGGGGGAGATTGTTAAGTTTAGAATTTTAATAATGATTAATATCCATAAAGAAATCTTGACTAATGTTATACAAGTGTATGCAGATTCTGTAAAATGAGAGATTCAACGTGGTTTACTCTGATTGTAGGAATGAAGGCAAGGACAAGAAGCTCAAAGAGAAATTCAATCAACACTCATTGATTTCTAAAGTATGCAAAAATAAGAAGGAAGGACTAAAGCAGTGGAAAACATAATATAGTCGGAGACAACTGGAAGTGCTGTCTAAAACATGAAGCACTCCTTAAATAAATCAATCTACACCACCAAATGGAGACTAATTGAAGATGTGCTTGCTGTCTCTTTCTTTGATAGAACATAAAGCACTCATTGAATATATTAATCTACCCCACCAAATGGAGACAAATTGAAGTGGTGCTCATTTCTTAAGTAAAGGTGGAGCATCTCGGCATTGAACAAGAGCACTCCTTGGATTAATTAATCTAGCCCATCAATCTTGAAGGAATCAGAGACACCTTTCTGGAATCAAATATCAGTAACATATTGTCGGCATAAAATAACCAATATACAACAATACTCGGCTATAAGAATACTGAAAAACTCAAGGATTGATTTACGCACCCTTCTATACAATTGTCTATCCAACTACAAGTTCTTTGTTCTACTCTTAACAAGCATTGAGATTTACTTTTAGTAGATTTACTGTGTACACGAAATGATAAAGAGAGACTGAAAAATATTGGAGAGGAAGTGTGTCCTTAGAGGTTGTGTCATTATTCGTAATTTTGGTGAGCGAGTGAAAACCAAAGAGTCATTGTTGGTGAGCGTGTTAAAACCAACCCTTGTTCGTTGTTGGTGAGCGAGTGAAAACAAACCTTGTAAATGTTGGTGGTGAACGTTGAAAATCACACAAGCTATACACAACTCATATCACAAAGAGATGAACATATAACATCCTTGCAATCCAAGAAGACTGGAGTAGGCTACCACATTGGTTCCGAACCAGTATAGAATCCTGGTGTCATTTACCTCACTTCTTTCATACGTTATTATAAGCAATTACTGTGTGTTGAGATTAGTATTTTATTGAATCAAAGTACTAACAGTATTGGGCAGTCTGTCTCTGCACCAGTCTACTAATAGCATACCATAGTTAACTAAAAAATTTTAACATGCTACAATTCACCCTCCTCTTGTACTTTCAATCGGTATCAGAGCAGGTCGCACATATATTTTTGCTTAACAGCAAGTGAGAAAAGATCCATGGCACGTCATCAAATTACTGGAACCATATTTCAAGAAGGATACTCAACAAGTAGGCCATCGTGCTTCAATAGTCAATACTATAGCCATTGGAAAGAAAGAATGAAGTTTATGTTCAATCAATATATTATCTAGCCTGGCTAGTCAATACATCATCTAGTGATTTTCAAGTAACTATGTGTGATTACACCTTCTTATATGCTAAATGATGTTTCGGAAAAACCAAGTGTCCCATGAGTTTCTTTTGCTACACTTCATTCAAATGATTATACTACGCTTTCAACTAAATGAATACCTTCTTACATAACTTCTGCAAGATGTTTCCACCCTTGTGATGATGACAAAAGGGAAAGAAAGATATATTGGTACAAAACTCTACTTGCAAAGTTTATAGGCAATGTGCATGAAGGCAGGGGGAGCATGACTATGGAACCCTTAGAATAAGGGGGAGCCTTTACCTGCCATGGAAGAATAAGCTCGATATAAACGGAACATTTTTGGGAGGAAACTAGTCAATCTAGCTTATTACTTTAGATGCACTTCAATTAAGTCTTTAATACAATCTTTTATACTTTGTACTCAATGGATTGCCAACTTGTCTCCCTATTTGATATTGTTGGTAACACTGTATATGAAGAGCATATGCACATGTTTTATGCAAACGTTTTGTGAATGATAAAGACAATTTAGAAACCACGGTCTTAAGAACCCGCATCATCCTTGATTCTTATCAGTTTAAAAACAAAATATCTTTGCTACAAAGTTTATTGGATGCAATTTATTTGTGCAATATTCCTAGCCAGAAAATTTTGAAGTATCTTTTGATGAGGCCAAAATTACTCTGTCTAAAAGCCCCCCTGCTTTAGGTCCTAAAAACCTGAAGTTTGAACATCATGTTCTAGCCCATATTATTGTCATCGCCTTGCTACCCCGTACTGGTTCTCTGAGTACTTTGTCTCTCATAGATGTATCTGTTGTGTATTGTTTGGTAAATGGTAAAACTATAAACTGGTTTGCCTAGGTATGTCAATACATGCTTAAAAGTATCAGGGACCTCTTCTACGAGCAACTTGCCTTATAGTGCACTAGTTTCTCACATCCTGAATGTCATGAAAGTAGACCTATCTCTCTATGTTCCAAAGATTATCTCCAACACCTATGTCAAGACTGCCTTTGCCATGATGGGGTATACCTTAATTGAGGTAACTTGTCTTATAAAGGACAAAGCATCAAAAGTCATCCCTACTCAGAGTAGTGTGGGACTTAAATCTGAACCCAACAACTCCTCTTCTTTAGACCAGCTGATGCTGATACAACACATCATTGCAGGTATCAAGGAATTATTAACCTCATCAAGGACATTGATGCCTCTTATGAAAGCTTCTGCACTAAAAGTGATCAACACCCTGAAATATTTCCTTGGAAGGAAATGAATGTGTAGGATGCTTAAGACAATACTTTTTGCTTTGTGTGACAGTTTAAGACTATTTCTTTTAGTTGTTTATGGGGTGAGCATTAGTCGACTATGCTCACTATAATTGCGCAGCTGTACAAATTTTATGCCTACTTAGTTAGTACTATTATTTTTTTGATTGATGTCAAAGGGGGAGAAGAAAGAAAAAGAGTTCCAGGTGAGCTACATATTCTTAAGAGCAGATTCAAATCAACAACCAGCTTAAAGACAGGAGGAGCACAATTAAAAATAAAAGGGAAGTATCCATAAATTAGTCAAACTCTTTTTAGATTATTGTCATCATCAAAAAGGGGGAGATTGTTAAGTTTAGAATTTTAATAATGATCAATATCCATAAAGAAGTCTTGACTAATGTTATACAAGTGTATGCAGATTCTTTAAAATGAGAGATTCAAAGTGGTTTACTCTGATTGTAGGAATGAAGGCAAGGACAAGAAGCTCAAAAATAAAATCAATCAACACTGATCTATCTTTCAAGTATGCAAAAATAAGAAGGAAGGACAACATAGTGGGAGACAACTGGAAGTGGAGTCTAAAACATGAAGCACTCCTTAAATAAATCAATCTACCCCACCAAATTGAGACAAATTGAAGTGGTGCTTGCTGTCTCTTTCTTTGATAGAACATAAAGCACTCATTGAATAAATTAATTTACCCCACCGAATGGAGACAAATTGAAGTGGTGCTCATTTCTTAAGTAAAGCGTGGAGCATCTCGGCATGGAACAAAAGCACTCCTTGGATTAATTAATCTAGCCCATCATTCTTTAAGAAATCAGAGACACCTTTCTGGAATCAAATATCAGTAACATATTGTCGGCATAAAATAACCAATATACAACAATACTCGGCTATAAGAATACTGAAAAACTCAAGGATTGATTTACGTACCCTTCTATACAATTGTCTATCCAACTACAAGTTCTTTGTTCTACTCTTAACAAGCATTGAGATTTACTTTTAGTAGATTTACTGTGTATACAATATGGTAAAGAGAGACTGAAAAATATTGGAGAGGCAGTGTGTCCTTAGAGGTTGTGTCATTATTCGTAATTTTGGTGAGCGAGTGAAAACCAAAGAGTCATTGTTGGTGAGCGTGTTAAAACCAACCCTTATTCGTTGTTGGTGAGCGAGTGAAAACAAACCTTGTAAATGTTGGTGGTGAACGTTGAAAATCACACAAGCTGTACACAACTCATATCACAAAGAGATGAACAGATAACATCCTTGCAATCCAAGAAGACTGGAGTAGCCTACCACATTGGTTCCGAACCAGTATAGAATTCCTGGTGTCATTTACCTCACTTCTTTCATATGTTATTATAAGCAATTACTGTGTGTTGAGATTAGTATTTGATTGAATCAAAGTACTAACAGTATTGGGCAGTCTGTCTCTGTACCAGTCTACTAAGAGCATACCATAGTTAACTAGAAATTTTTAACATGCTACAATTCACCCCCCCTCTTGTACTTTCAATCGGTATCAGAGCAGGTCGCACATATATTTTTGCTTTACAACAAGTGAGAAAAGATCCATGGCTCGTCATCAAATTACTGGAACCATATTTCAAGAGGAATACTCAACAAGAAGGCCACCGTACTTCAATAGTCAATACTATAGCCATTGGAAAGAAAGAATGAAGTTTATGTTCAATCAATATATTATATAGCCTGGCTAGTCAATACATCATCTAGTGATTTTCAAGTAACTATGTGTGATTACACCTTCTTATATGCTAAATGATGTTTCGCAAAAACAAAGTGTCCCGTGA
Source organism: Nicotiana tomentosiformis (assembly GCF_000390325.3). Lineage (NCBI taxonomy): Eukaryota > Viridiplantae > Streptophyta > Magnoliopsida > Solanales > Solanaceae > Nicotiana > Nicotiana tomentosiformis. The sequence goes on from NC_090812.1 coordinate 151,991,048, forward strand.
GTTTCTTTTGCTACACTTCATTCAAATGATTATACTACGCTTTCAACTAAATGAATACCTTCTTACATAACTTCTGCAAGATGTTTCCACCCTTTTGATGATGATAAAAGGGAAAGAAAGATATATTGGTACAAAACTTTACTTGCAAAGTTTATAGACAATGTGCATGAAGGCAGGGGGAGCATGACTATGGAACCCTTAAAATAAGGGGGAGCCTTTACCTGCCATGGAAGAACAAGCTCGATATAAACAGAACATTTTTGGGAGGAAACTAGTCAATCTAGCTTATTACTTTAGATGCACTTCAATTAAGTCTTTAATACAATCTTTTATACTTTGTACTCAATGGATTTCCAACTTGTCTCCCTATTTGATATTGTTTGTAACACTGTCTATGAGGAGCATATGCACATGTTTTATGCAAACGTTTTGTGAATGATAAAGACAATTTAGAAACCACGGTCTTAAGAACCCGCATCATCCTTGATTCTTATCAGTTTAAAAACAAAAAATCTTTGCTACAAAGTTTATTGGATGCAATTTATTTGTACAATAATCCAAGCCATAAAATTTTGAAGTATCTTTTGATGAGGCCAAAATTACTCTGTCTAAAAGCCCCCCTGATATAGGTCCTAAGAACCTGAAGTTTGAACATCATCTTCTTGCCCATATTATTGTCATCGCCTTGCTACCCCATATTGGTTCTCTGAGTACTTTGTCTCTCATAGATGTATCTATTGTGTATTGATTGGTAAATGGTAAAGCTATAAACTGGTTTGCCTAGGTATGTCAATACATGCTTAAAAGTATCAAGGACCTCTTCTACGAGCAACTTGCCTTATAGTGCACTAATTTCTCACATCCTGAATGTCATGAAAGTATACCTATCTCTCTATATTCCAAAGATTATCTCCAGCACCTATGTCAAGACTGCCTTTGCCATGATGGGGTATACCTTAATTGAGGTAACTTGTCTTATAAAGGACAAAGCATCAAAAGTCATCCCTACTCAGAGTAGTGTGGGACTTAAATCTGAACCCAACAAATCCTCTTCTTTAGACCAGCTGATGCTGATTCAACACATCATTGTAGGTATCAAGGAATTATTAACCTCATCAAGGACATTGATGCCTCTTATGAAAGCTTCTGCACCTAAAGTGATCAACACCCTGAAATATTTCCTTGGAAGGAAATGAATGTGTAGGATGCTTAAGACAATACTTTTTGCTTTGTGTGACAGTTTAAGACTATTTCTTTTAGTTGTTTCTGGGGTGAGCATTAGTCGACTATGCTCACTATAATTGCACAGCTGTACAAATTTTATGCCTTCTTAGTTAGTACTATTATTTTTTTGATTGATGTCAAAGGGGGAGAAGAAAGAAAAAGAGTTCCAGGTGAGCTACATATTCTTAAGAGCATATTCAAATCAACAACCAGCTTAAAGACATGAGGAGCACCATTGAAAATAAAAGGGAAGTATCCATAAATTAGTCAAACTCTTTTTAGATTATTGTCATCACCAAAAAGGGGGAGATTGTTAAGTTTAGAATTTTAATAATGATCAATATCCATAAAGAAGTCTTGACTAAAGTTATACAAGTGTATGCAGATTCTGTAAAATGAGAGATTCAAAGTGGTTTACTCTGATTGTAGGAATGAAGGCAAGGACAAGAAACTCAAAAAGAAAATCAATCAACACTGATCTATCTCTCAAGTATGCAAAAATAAGAAGGAAGGACTAACGCAATGGACAATACAACATAGTGGGAGACAACTGGAAGTGCAGTCTAAAACATGAAGCACTCCTTAAATAAATCAATCTACCCCACCATATTGAGACAAATTGAAGTGGTGCTTGCTGTCTATTTCTTTGATAGAACATAAAGAACTCATTGAATAAATTAATTTACCCCACCAAATGGAGACAAATTGAAGTGGTGCTCATTTCTTAAGTAAAGCGTGGAGCATCTCGGCATGGAACAAAAGCACTCCTTGGATTAATTAATCTAGCCCATCATTCTTGAAGGAATCAGAGACACCTTTCTAGAATCAAATATCAGTAACATATTGTCGGCATAAAATAACCAATATACAACAATACTCGGCTATAAGAATACTGAAAAACTCAAGGATTGATTTACACACCCTTCTAAACAATTGTCTATCCAACTACAAGTTCTTTGTTCTACTCTTAACAAGCATTGAGATTTACTTTTAGTAGATTTACTGTGTATACAAAATGGTAAAGAGAGACTGAAAAATATTTAAGAGGCAGTGTGTCCTTAGAGGTTGTGTCATTATTCGTTACTTTGGTAAGCGAGTGAAAACCAAAGATTCGTTGTTGGTGAGCGTGTTAAAACCAACCCTTGTTCGTTGTTGGTGAGCGAGTAAAAACCAACCTTGTAAACGTTGGTGGTGAACGTTGAAAATCACACAAACTGTACACAACTCATATCACAAAGAGATCAAGAGATAACATCCTTGCAACCCAAGGAGATTAGAGTAGAATACCACATTGGTTCTGAACCAGTATAAAATTCCTAGTGTCATTTACCTTAGTGCTTTCATATGTTACTATAAGCAATTACTGTTTGTTGAGATTAGTATTTGATTGAATCAAAGTACTAACAGTATTGGGCAGTCTGTCTCCGCATCAGTCGACTAAGAGCATACCATAGTCAATTAGAAATTTTTATTAGGCTACAATTCACCCACCCCCTCCCCCCTTCTTGTACTTTCACACTCAACTATATATTTTTTCATTCTTGTCCACCAATAATGCTACCTCAAGTCCTTATACATCTTAGCGTCACTGAGAAGAATTGTCACGACCCAAAATCCAACTAGTCGTGATGGAACCTAACCTTACCCGCTAGGTAAGCCAAATAACACAATCTGATTCAATCAATAATTAACTTAATATAATACATTCCCCAAGGACTGGTAGTACAATTCATGAGCTTCTAAGAATAGAATTTACAAAGCTGATATGAAGTAAATACATCTTCTGTCTGAAAAGTACATAAACAAAGTTTTTATAATCTAAGGCTACCATGAACAAGAGGCAGCTACCATAAGAACGCATATACATCTTCAAATCCGGAAACCATCGAGCACAACAACAATAGCAGCCAACATCTACATGCAAAGTGCAGAAGTATAGTATCAGTACAACCGACCTCATGTACTAAGTAAGTAATAAACCTAACCTTAGGTTGAAAGCATTGACAAGCTTTTACCAAGGTCGGGTCCAAAACCAATAGTAAACCACAGTCCATAACAACGTAAAGAAAATAGTACAAGAAGTAATTCAGAGGAAAATTCTCATCTAAATCATAATTTCCAAAAATAGTTTTTCATTTCAAGTACATCAGTGAAACCCAAAATCGTTTACTGAAGTTGCCAAAAATGTGAATAAGTTTGAAAACAATAATTTTCTCAAAATCCTTTCAATAATAAATAATATGTTTCATTTTTCTTTCCAGATAACCAGATTAAAAAAAATGCATCACTATGGCCATCTACCAACATGTGTGAGAAATCATGAATGATGTAATATCGTACAACATGAGGAAAAATACATCTCTATGCCTGTATGTCATGTGTGCATGTCAATGCAATGTATCTCAGAGATGAAACCATATGCATACTCTCAGAGTATCGTTTCACTTAGTCCTCCCAGTCACTCAATCCTCTCACTCACTTAGTCCTCTCAGTCACTCAATCCTCACAGTCATTCAGTCCTCCTAGTCACTCAATTCTCACAGTTACTCATGCCTCACAGTCACTCAATCCTCCCAAGTCACTCGGCACTCGCACTCAGTAGGTACCTGCGCTCACTAGGGGTGTGTACAGACTCCAGAGGGGCTCCTTCAGCCCAAGCGCTATAATCTGCCCGGACACCTCACGTGTTTCACAGACAAGTCACGTGCTATAATAAAGCCTATAAGGCCTGCTGCAGGCGGGCAACCCCGATCCACATAATAATAAAGTATATAAAGCCAATATGGCTTGCTGCGGCGTACAGCCCGATCCCATAATTATCCTCACAATCAGGCCCTCGGCCTCACTCGATCATCAATCTCTCCAGTCTCTCGGGCTCACAATGTCATGAAAATTAGCCAAAAATGATGATATGATGAAGCAATAAATAGCAATAGAGACTGAGAGATGATATGAAATGAATGAGCATGACTGAGTTTTAAAATTATAGTTTAAACAAATTCAACAACAATATGAGCTCTCTGGGTCTCAATAATACTGCCATATATCCTCAACATAATTTTAACATGATTCTCAGCTCAATAGCTCTAGTATGTAGAGATTTCCATGATTTCAAATAAGTTCAAGTAACTACACAGTACCACAAGAATAACGGAATCACAATTCACACGGTGCATGCCCATAAGCTCGTCACCTAGCATGTGCGTCACCTCAACACCAAACACATAACATGTATAATTCAGGGTTTATACACTCAGCTCCAAGATTAGAAGAGTTACTTACCTCGAACAAGCCAAATCCAATACCGAGCAAGGTCTACAATACTCTGAAAATTCCATTCCTCACATATTAACCTCCATACGCCTTCCTATCTCCTGAATTCAAGCCAAACGACTCGTATCTATTCAAACAACATGCAAATTAATCACAACTTACTCTAATGCTTACAATTTAACAATTTACAAAATTTCCCAACTCCGCTCTAAAAATCGACACTGGTTCCCACATTTCGGAATCTGACGAAACTCACAAAATCCGAACACCCGTTCCGATACGAGTCCAACCATACAAAAATTATCAAATTCTGACAACGGATTGACCTTCGAATCTTCATTTTACATTTTTGGAAGATTTTATAAAATTCTGATTTTTCTTCCATAAATTCACGGATTCATGATATAAATGAATATGTAATCATGAAATATAATCAATATAGCATAAGGAACACTTACCCTAATGTTTACCCGTTAAAATTGCCCAAATATCGCCTAAACCGAGCTCCCCAACTCTATTTTTGACAAAATGGCCAAAACCCCCGTTTATAGAGCCTCTGGTGTACGCTGCCTGTGGCGCAGTTTCCAGTACCCCAATAATTCCAAGCGCTAGGGCTAGCGCCCCACGCGCCCTAGGCGCTGGCGGCGATGGAAAATCATTTCCGACACTGAAATGGGCATAACTCTCTCATACGATGTCTGAATTCGACGATTCTTTTTTATATGGATCCATAGTTTCAATATGGATCTAATGCTTCAATTAGAACTGGATTTGGAGCTCATTTGCCTAATGGGATACCATAATAATCGAAGGCGTGACGTCGAAACATCCTAGGTTCGATGCCGAAATATGGCAAATCAAGTACGATTGAATTCCTATTTTGCACATAAGTCATAAATGACATAATGGATCTATTCCAATTTCCAGAATCAGATTCCTTCCCCGATATCGAAAAGGTCAACTCCCCGGTCAAACTTCCAAAGTAAAATTTCTATTTTAGCCATTTCAAGCCTAATTTAACTACTGACTTCCAAGTAATTTTCCGGACATACTCCTAAGTCCAAAATCACCATACTGAGCTATCGGAACCATTAAAACTCCATTCCGGAGTTGTTTGCACAAAAGTCAAACTCCGATCAACCCTTTTCATTTAAACTTCCAACATGAAATTTATTTTCCGAACTAATCCCGAAATACCTGAAAATTAAAACCGACGATTCACACACGTCATAATACATGATATGAAGATATTCAAGACTTCAAATAGTATAAAGGAGATTAATTACTCAAAATGACAAGTTGGGTCGTTACATTCTCCCCCACTTAAACATACGTTCGTCCTCGAACGTGCCGAGATTTTTTTTCCAACCCATCAAATCACTATTCTATCTTACCACGCACATAACCGTGGGTGATACTACGTCACCCTATACCATATAATCATGAGAACACAGCATAACTGAAAATAACTAATTTATCCTTAGTCCATTAACCTTGGAATCCAATTTCCAATATCCAAATATTTCGTTTCAAGGCCCGAATCTCACATCTATACACTGTATAAGTTTGAACAAGCTGTATCAAGCGATAACCATAACCCCAGATATAATCACATAACATACCACACAACTCGCATACTCGCAGCACCATTCCCGATCACAGTAACACTTAAAAATTAACCAAGTACTAGTATAAAACCACATAACAAATAAAACCTCGTTCCAATTTTTTTGTATATTGCTGATAATGAAAGAAACATGCGGAATCTTATGACCCCTTATCAGTTCAACAAATCATGGGGCTCTCTCGCCCCTACCAGAACCATAATCACTTGCTGAGCCTATTTTCAATATTATCCTTCCGAATATACTGTAATCAAACCTGATAGTACCCATTTTAGGTCTAATGACGTTATATTATTAAACACAACTATCCAACAGACATGCCACATCAATATAACTCCAGCCACAAATGCGCAATCCGTGTACCCTAATATGGGAGATATCTCAAGGAAGAGAACCATATTGCAAGTTCAACAAGCACCACCACAAACACAATGTTACAACCAACTCCTCAAATTTTGTGAAGAGGACAACAGTAGGCGTATTTCCTTTAGACTTTCGCTTAACTTATTTCATGTGATCGATAAAAAATCCACCCGCAGGGTTTACACATGAAAACTTATAAGCTTTCATAAAAGTGTATCATCAATCTCTAGATCGAGACATGGATTCCATCAACTAACTATTACTTTCCCAATGTATATCATTATTGCTCAATTTACTAGGCTTATTGACCCACAAAAGGATCTCGCCTTTTAATAAATCAAAACAATAGTAATATACACAGCTAATAATAATTATATCAAGATTAAGAGTATAAGTACATTTAATGGCTAGAGGATTTATTTTATTAAGTCAGTATAAAATACTTATCTCTAGTTGGTCCGTTCAATACATACAAAATGTACTAGCACAAGAAGTTGGAATTAAACTATTCCCATAATCAAGATAAATTATTTAATCTTATGCTACAATCATTCCTCATGGTTTGTCCAATTCCATCATTAGATTGTGAACATGATCTTTATAATTATAAGAACCGATGATTTAATATTCCGTATATAAGCTAAACTCTATACACTAAATCATCTACTATATAAGTAAAAGACACAAACTTTCATGACCCGGAATTCCCACCGACAGGACAGTGATGTCGCCTAATATTTCACTTACTAGGCAAGCCAACGTTAGAGAACAATTAAACCAACTCTTATCCCATTTAGTAAATAATAGAAAATTAACTAATGTGGGACTAATTCTCTCACACTTGGCCAAAACCCGAGGTTCAGACCAAAATCCATTTACCCATTCACCCCCGAGCCCGAATATATAATTGGGTTTGGAATCCGACCTCAAATTGAGGTCTAAATCCCCAAATTTTTGAAATCTCTAGTTTCTACCCTAACCCCTAATTCTACCATGAAAACTCTACATTTTAGGTTTATAATTCATAAAATGTAATGGGAATTGAAAGAAAATGGTTTAGAATCACTTACAAACACTTTGGGGAAGAAACTAAATCTTGAAAATCGCCTCTAGCCCGTTTGTTTTGTGAAAAGTGAAAAAATTGGCTTAATCCCATGTTGGATTCTGTTTTAAGTGCTGGGCAACAGTGTGCATCGCGTTCGCGAGGCCACTTCCGCTTTACCAAAGAGCATTGGCTGCCAAGCCTTCACGTTCGTGAGACAGTGTTCACGTCCGCATAGGCTACCCCCCCAGCCTTCGTGTTCGCGAGACATTGCTCGCGTTCGCGATGAAGGAAAGGCTGACTCCCCCCAGTGCGTAACATTGTGCGTTCGCGATGAGCTTGTCACATTCGCAAAGGGTAATGCCCCTATCGCTTCGCGTTCCTGACCAATCCTTCGCGTTCGCGAAGAAGAAACTTCCGGCCTCATGAGTTTACTCTTCGCGTTCGCGAGATGACCTTCGAGAATGCGAAGAAGGACATGCCAGAACACCAGAATCTGCAGAAAACCAGATTTTTCAAAGTCCAAAACATCCCGTGGCCAATCCGAAACTCACCCGAGTCCTCGGGGCTCCAAACCAAACATGCATACAACTCTTAAAACATCATACGAACTTTTTCGCACGATCAAATTGCCAAAATAACACCTAGAACTATGAACTTAGCACCAAATCAAATACAATACTCAAGAACACTTTAAAATTTCTATCTTCACAACTGGACGTCCAAATCAAGTCAAATCAACTCTGTTTCTCACCAAATTTTACAGACAAGTCTTAAATATTATAATGAACCTGTACCGGGCTGCGGAACCAATATACGGACCCGGTACTAACAATGCCAAACCTCAATCAACTCTTAAAAATAAATAAATTTTCAGACTTTTAATTTTCATCAAAAATTCATAACTTGAGCTAGGGACCTCTGAATTCGATTATGGGCATATGCCCAGATGCCATAAATCGATATAGACCCACCAGGACCGTCAAAATATGGATCCGGGCCATTTTACTATAAATGTTGACCGAAGTCAACTAAAATCAACTTTTAAGGTAAAATTTTTTATTTTCATCAATTTTCAACATAAACGTTTTTCACAAACACGCTCGGACTGTGCACGCAAATCGAGGAGGTAAAAATGATATTTTAAAGGCTTATGAGCTCAAATTCATGTTCTTAAACATAAGATGTCCTTTTGGGTCATTGCATTCTCCTCCTCTAAAACAACCGTTCGTACTCGAACGGACATAGAAAACTACTTGAGCTGGTGAAAAGGGGGGATGTCTACTCCGCATATCGGACTCGGACTCCCAAGTAGCTGCCTCAACAGGCTGACCTCTCCACTATACTCGAACTGAAAGGCAACTCTTTGACCTCAATTGGAGAACTTGCCGGGCTAGAATAGCCACCGGCTCTTCCTCGTAAGTCAAATCTCTTTCCAACTGGACATATCTGAAATCTTACACATGGAATGAATCGCCGTGATACTTTTGAAGCTTGGACACATAGAACACCGGATGAACTGATGATAACCCGGGTCGCAACGCAAGCCTGTAAGCCACCTCTCCCACCCTCTCCAGAATCTCAAAAGGTCTGATATATCTAGGACTCAACTTGCCCTTCTGTCTGAACCTCATTACACCCTTCATGGGTGATACCCGAAGCAACACTCTCTCCCCGACCATGAATGCAACATCACGAACTCTGCGGTCGGTGCCTTTATTTGCATGAGACTAAGCATTGTCTCCTATTTGCATGAGGCTAAGCATTGCCTCCTTAACGGCAAAAGGCTAAGCACTTCCTTTTTTTTCATGAGACTAAGCATTGTCTCATATTTGCATGAGGCTAATCATTTCCTCCTTAACTGCACAAGGCTAAGCACTGCCTTCTTTGTATGAGACTACGCATTGTCTCCTATTTTGCATGAAGCTAAGCATCGCTTCCCTTACTTAGATGAGACTAAGTATTGTTTCCTCATCCTGCATGAGGCTAAGCACTGCCTCCCTAACTCCACAAGGCTAAGCACTGCCGTTTCCTCGTGATTAAATGTTATCTCCATTACGCCATCTAAGACCTAGTATTATCCTCTACTCACCCAGGGCTAAGCATTGCCCTCATCTTACCCAAGACTAAGCTTTGTCTTGTATAAATTTCGCATACGGCCAAACATCATATTTTGCATTTCATGGGCTGAAATATAGAAATTTTGTCCAAAAGCGTCATGGTCTGAAGGAATCATCCTCATAGCCAGAAGACACCATTCCATGGCCTGAGGATCTCTTAAAACTGCACATCATTATTCAAAGGCGTCATGGATCGGAGGCACCATTCTCATGGCCCGAGGACATCATTTCATGGCCTATGAATCCCTATCCCTTATCACATGATTCATGGCACAGGACGTCACGGTCTAAGGACACCATCCTCATCATCCAAAAACAACCCTTATGGTCCGAAGGGAATCTGTATCATATTTAAATTCTCTCCATAATGTATATACTTGCATGCATCGTGTTTTAAGTTTCGTAGGTAACCTGGGAAGTAAATGTTCTCTTAACATGAGCAATCTTCGCTCTGGTTTCCGTTCAAAACGTTCACACCCTGTAATTATTTTAAGCGTAACCAACCACCATCAGTTAACCACTTTTACTTGATAACCATTCAGATACTCGCTTTGAGATACACCCGTAACCTCTCAGATTCCGTATAAACATATCTGATACTGTCCTACCTAAAAAAAAGACCCCTTTCACAGTTGGTTTCGTTCACCGTTGGATCCAGAACTACACACGACCTGATTCCTGTAACACTAGGGATATGTAGGCAACTCAGGAACCATGGTTCGACCTCTATTTTTTAAATCACCTCATTCAGTCAAAATCGGTCATCATTTTCTTTACCCGACAACTCTTTCATCATTTCCAGGTAAAGAGGGGCAGCTGTTGATACACAATTTTACCCTCATATTTTTGTAAATAAGCGTATATGCTTTCAAAATATTAACTTGCATCATTATTTAATTTAGAAGATTTGTGCAAGCATCTTCTATAAATTTCCATAATTCTTAGAGCTTTTAAATTGATTTTTTGTATTTAAATTGCTTGAATAATTATTAATTATTTCTTCAAATTATTTTGTGATGACTCAATTACCTAAATCCTTATTTTTCATCTATAATATTTTCTTCAGGTATTTTACTCTATTTTTTTATAATTACATTAGTATTTTAAGGCTATTTGCACAATCACGCAACAATAGCCTATATTTTACAATTGTATTGCATTTGTCATTTTATTCAGGGTCAAAATAACATCTTACATTTTTATTATCTTATACTATTGTTTTAAGGTATTAATTTGCATTAACAACATTTTTATAATTTATTTTATTATTTTATTAAAATATGTTTTCCCTTAATTTCTTATTTAAACGCTGGCCCAAATTTTGAGCCAATTTTCGAACCAAACAAGCCCCATATTTCTGGCCCATCCCCCAAAAGCCCAATCTAAATGACCCTTGAAATTAACCTGGTTGCGCCCCCTTAATAACCCGCCCCGATGCCTATTTCAATCTTGGTCGTTGGTCTTAAATGATCAATGACCCACAATTAACCTACCATTTCCTTATATCCCCAATACCGTAAAGTCTAGAGACAAATCCCCACCCACCGCCTATGTATCCTCACACGCTCTTACTCTCAAACCTAAACCCTAGCTGTCATCACTCAAATCTCAGTCCAAATACGACATTACATGGAAACCATCCATGATTCCTTTCCTTTCTTACATACACAGAGTTACTTACCATCTTTTGAACGCTATGAGTACTCGTTACTTGATTATTTATGGAAGTTGAGTCGTTGTGTTTGTTTGATTCTGATTCTGTATCATCTTCATGTTTTTGATCGGATACATTAACTATCAGACTCCTTGGCTTCGATTCAGCGAGATTTTGGCCATTTATTGTTCCTCGTCTAAACTAGGGTTTGCCCGTTTTCTCTCTTAAATTGATCTGAATCGATTGTGCATGCGTTCTTTCTTTATTTTTAGGTCTTATTTACTTTGTTTCCTTGTTTATTCGTCTAATTTTGCTACTATATAAATACCTCCCCATTCCCCTTTGGTGGAAAACAAAAACGAAAAGATTGATATAATCTCACTAAAATTTTGAAGCTTTGCTCTGTTAATTCTTCATTATCTTGTTAATTGTTTTGTATTGGCCGGCTGAAAGCCAAGGCCACTGAGGGCCTGTTGTTCGAACTTTCTCTTAGTGCGAGAATTTTCTGCGGTTCTTTAGAAGCTCTTGGGAACTTTGACGAATCAAGGTTTCTAGGTTTTTGAGGATCTTTTGTTCTTTATTGTTGTCCGTTTAACTGGTAAGCCGCTTGATTTTTGCAATTTCATCCCTATGTGTATTTTATTTACATGTGTTCTCACTTATGGAATCCATGTCTTAATATGTTTTCTGGATTCCTTTTGTGCAAGATTCTGTTAATTCTACTTTGTTCTAAGTCTCTTTAGCATTTGACTTCCTCCTAATGCTGCTAGTCTTGAGATTGCCTAAGTCTGACTTGGATAATATGACCCTCTTAAGTTTCGTTTAGTTAGTATATTAGTGCCTGAATGTTCCCTAAAACATTCTTATTTTCTTTGTCCTTAATCTATATAATGAATTCTTCACACTTGTGCTAGAACTTACTGTGTTAATTGTGACATGATCCCCTACTATTGTGTCACTCAGCATGATCCCCATAGCTCATTAGTGATTGATTGAGATCTTAACAGCTCCCTCAACTTGTTTTCTCTGCCCTGTTTGAACCATTTTGCTTTATGGCATAACTGAGATCTTCTTTAGTTAATTAGTCTATTGTGTCAATCCCAGAATCCCTACATGTGCTATTTGGTATGAACCTGCTACCTCACACTGCTCTGAATCTCTGCAATGTTTGTCTTGTATGTACAATGTGTTTTAATTTGAATTAAGACCATTATCTATGATCTTGCTTCTGTGCCAATATGTTCCCCAGTATGTCTATGGTTCATTTGATATCCTGTTCTTTCAGTGATTATTTGGCTTGTCTCAATGTACAGCCCCATCATGTCTAAATACTGATTAGCATGACATTAGGATTCATGTTTAGCATAATCTCGTTGGTTTTAACTTGTCTGTATTGTGCATCTGTAACTGCAAACTTGTTTCTCCCCTGACCCTTCCCAGATGTGGTTTTGCCATAATGTGTGCTCCCTATCATGTCTCAATGTAGTCATGTTTCCTGATGAGAAGAAATATGTCTATCTTGTTGATGCTAGATGTATACTTAAAATACACTGGACTTCTTAGGTCTCAACCTGTTTGTGTTAACTTTTGTCAAACTTTACAAACTTGTTCCTCTCTCTAATTTCCCCAATATTGGTTTGTTATGTGCTACATTGCTAAATGTTGAAGTTCTACTGAATAAAGTCTTGTGATCTGCTTGATTAGTTGTTTTGACCTAACTTTTGTCCCTCAATCATTATCCACCTTCCTTACTTGCTACTTATGCTATTTTGAATCCTTCATTCTTACACGGCTGAAAGCCAAGGCTATCTAGGTTCTATTGTTGGCCTCCCTAGCGTGAGAACTTCTCGGGGTCCAACTGAGGCCCTTGTGAACTATGACATACTAGGGCTTGGTCCTTAGACGCTCCCTTAATCTCAAAACTGTTCCTATTCACTCTATTTCCCCTGGTATATGTTGTGTACCTGAATTGATTGCTTCAAGTGATGCAACACTTGCTGTTGTGGTTAAGTAAACTGGTGTTGGACTCCTCTATGGATCCCTGAGTCTTATATTGAATGTGGCTCTTTGTTGAAGGCTTGGATACGCCGTGTAAGAGTTAATAAAAGTCCAGTCAATGTTGGATATTTGTTTGTTTGGGCCTGCTATGGGTCTATTATCACTGTTATGTAACATTTATTACTTTTACTCATTATTGGGTATGTAATAACCTTTGTACAAACAATTGGGGTGTTAGTAAAAAGGGAATGGGTATAGTTTAATATCTACATACAACGGGTAGATAACATGCCTCTAGGACTTAATAATGTGTTTGCTATATGTATTGTTCGATTACATGGGCACTATAGAAATCGTGATATTAGGAGAAGCACACACACACTACTTGTTTACCATTAATCATGAGTTATAATACTATGTCTACTACTACGTATTTATAGACAGCATCCCTATAAAAAGTAAACACTCCTTCAATCTGCATGACTACTTTCAAATACATTAGAAACCTGCATATAGAAACAAATGTCAATGGACTTTCCTTCAATTCACTTCAGTTATTCACTAGAAGTTATGCCTATATAATTAAGGTATGACGATAAAATCAGCTCTAAGTGCAGAACGTTAGAGATCCTGTCTATAGGATATAATTACTCACCATAATTTGTTAATGTTAAATCGCTTAAACATTGTTTCACGTATGCTTTTATTAGAAAGCATGAATAATTCTTGTCTTTCCTCTAATGGGTTTCATTGTCACTTAGTGATTCACACCTACACACAATATCTATAGGTTAAATAATTGAAAACCTTCAAATGTCAAATCAGCATGCAACAATCATATAATTTGGAGATAAGCAACTCTTGGCCTCTGAAAACTGCATGCATGCCCTTATTCCTTGTCACATAGAAATCATGTCTATAGGGATTTAAGTTTCTTAATTCTGAATTGCTTAACCTGAAATTTGTCTTGCGTGCATTTGTTGCTAAGTGCGGAGGCAAACTTGAGCCCTTAACTGCCATATTTGAAGTCCAATATGTGTATTGTATGTAGCCTAGTTTAATCTTTTTGAGCAGCCTAAGTAAAGTCTAGAACCACCCTAAATAGAGGTCCAATGCATCATGGACAATAGGTATGGGACGGGTAATGCACGCATAGGGTACGACTTAGAATTGAATTAGAACGCTTTTACTTTAACATAGTAATCGGATAGGAGGAGATGATAGTCTGTGCCCGCTGAATAATATGAGTAACTCCCTATTGTAAGGAAGTTGTGCAGTAATATTTATGTTGCATGGGGTGATCATTTAGGCTAAAAAACATAGGACCCCCCTATTAGAATGCAAAAATAGTTGCACCTCCCTATTCAAGATCTCTTTGTAATATAATTCTTAGATTTTGTACTCTCTTTGCTTACTTGATCATATAGACTAATCCATATAATTTAAGTTCGGCCGAGACCCACAGTTGTGGATCTCGAGGAGTAAGTAACACCTTCTCTTTGAGGTAACTTGAGCCCTTACCCAATCATTGGTGACAATGACTAGTTAAAACAGAGTTATTTGCATAATAGGTGCCCAAGCGTACCTTAATAATCGTTAGGTGATGACTCTCCTCTTTTAATACCTCCTTAAAAGAGTTGTCACGTGTCGAAGCCCGATTTCGCGAAGAAAAAAGGGGCGCGACAGTAGCTATAGAACTGGCTGGTTCTGTTGGGTCCCTGCCCGCACCCTGATGAGATGAACGACAATCCCTCTGAATGTGACCCCTCAATCCACATCAGTAGCATATGGGTAAGTCCATGTAGTATATTCCTAGGTGTATATTTTCACGCCTAGCGAATGGGGGGGCTCCATTGTTGCTGGAATATACCACCTTGACGACCTTGTTGATACGAGCCCCTATTGCCCTGATTGGGCCTGAAACGGGTCCACTACTGGTGCTGACTAGGCCTTGATGGCAGTGCACTAGCCGAAGACTGAGTAAAGGACTACGATGGCCCTGGTGACCCTCCCCTGAATGTTGACTTGCCACCAAAAGAAGAACCGCTCAAGTTGCCCGTGGACCAGGCCTTATAGCTACCCTCTCGCGCAATTCTGTTCTTCAATTTGTGGGTCTCTCTTGCTTGAGAGAATTCCACCATCTTACCATAGTTCATATTAGAATTCAAGGCAGTTGTAGCGGCCTCATTAATTGCCAAGGGACTAAGGCCCTGCATAAACCAGCTCACTCTAGCCTCCATAGTGGGAAACATGTAAATAACATACTTAGATAGGTATCTGAATCTCATATGGTAATCCCACACACTCAGGCTACCTTGCCTAAGGTTCTCAAACTCAATAGCATGGGTTGTCGTAGGCTCGGCAAGCAAGAAAAGATCAATGAAGGCATCGGTAAACTCACCCCACCTCGCCGGAAGGCTCCCCTTCTTCACAGGACTCCTCTCATAGTTCAAACCAAGAATATTCTACATCTTTTAGGCGATAGGAGGCTAATTACATTCCCTCCGTCTCAGTTCACGCATAACGCCAAGAGTCTTGTGTATCTCATCAATGAAGTCCTGGGGGTCCACCTATGTGTTACTACCCGTGAACACTGGAGGATCCAACTGGAAAAACCTGTTCACCCTAGAACTAGTAGAATCCCCTAGCTGACTGGAAGAAGTGGGTGCAACATTTGATCTGGGCCTCGGAAGCCACTATATGAGCCAACATTTGTATGGCTCCCCAAAGATCAACATCAGAAACACTAGAATCGGAAGCTGGAACTAGAGGTGGAACTGGTATATCAGTTGGAGGGACCGTTACATCCTCAGTAGGTGTAGGGACCGGTGCAGTCTAATCAGTTGTAGTAGAATCAGGCAGTGTAGTAACTGGAGGAATATTCTCACTCTGGGTGCTTACTCGAATCATTAAATATAGATTGAAATGCCACTCCTGGAGTGACATTGTTTCTTTGGCCAGCATCTATATGGCTCCCCTAAGATCAATATCAGAAACACCATAATCGGAAGCTGGAACTGGTATATCAGTTGGAGGGACCTTTTCACCCTCAGTAGGTGTAGGAACCGGTGCGGTCTAATTAGTTGTAGTAGAATCAGGCAGAGTAGTAATTGGAGGAATATTCTCACTCTAGGTGCTCACCCGCATCATTAAATATAGAATCAACTGCCACTCCTGTGGTAACATTGTCTCTTTGGACAGTTCTTGCCTTCTTCTTAGGTGACATATACTGAAAGTTAGAGCAAAGCACGAGTTAAAGGAGAAACAATCTTACAATCAGCTTTATCGCATGATCGAGAACATTAAAGAAGGTTATTATTCCTAAATGCCCTTGTAGCCTCCTAATTATAGATGTGGTCAACAACAAATTGATAATAAGGACTCTACTAGACACGGCTCCGAGACATCCTAGGACACTTTAAAACCTTAGGCACTGATACCAAGTTTGTCACGCCCCAAAATAGGGGAGCGCGACCGGTGCTCAACCGAGTGAACCTGGCCGAGCAAGAATATTAGATTTCCTTCTACCCAAACTCATCCATGATTGGAGATAATACATATCTTTATTAATTAGATAGTAAGGTGATAATGTCTACAACCCAAAAGGTTTGAGCCTACTTCGGCACCACGAAACCTTAAATTTCTTTGTGATATTTTACGGGGCCTTACAATGATACTCCAATTTATACATTTATGCTACTACATGCCACTATAAGCATTAATATCACATAACTCCGCAATTTATTTCTTTAGAAAGTTTAAAATGAGTTACATACCTAAATTCTCGAACAAATAGGGATACTTTGTCATCATAGCTTGTTCAGACTCCAAAGTAGCTTTTTTAACTAAGTGATTGCTCTACATTACTTTTATCGGAGCGACATCCTTAGTTCGAAGTCTATGAACCTGTTTATCTAGTGTAGCTACGGGGACCTCCTCATAGTACATAGAATCATCAACCTCTATCTCCTTCCTATCAACCACATGACTCGGGTCGTGAAAGTACTATTTTAGCATAGACAAATGAAAAACGGGATGTACTGAAGATAACTTCGGAGGTAGAGCTAGTCGATACTCCACAAGCCCAATCCTTTCAAGAATTGGATATGACCCTAAATACCTCTGTCTAAGCTTTCCTTTTCTACCAAATCTCATGATGCCCTTCATTGGAGATACCTTTAAAAACACATGGTCACCCTTTTTGAACTCAAGATCACGATGTCTTCTATCTGTGTATGACTTTTGTTGGCTTTGAAATGTTTTATGTCTTTCCTAAATAAGTTTAACCTTTTTCAAGGCATCTTGTACTATGTTTGGCCTAATACGTTTCATTTCACCTATCTCAAACCACCATACAGGCGAACGACATCGCCTCCCGTATAAGGCCTCGAATGGGGCCATCTGAATACTTACTTGATAACTATTATTATATGCGAACTCAATCAAAGGTAGATGATCATCCCAGTTTTATTTAAAATCAACAATACATGCTCGTAACATATCTTCCAAGGTCTGAATTGTCCTCTCGGCCTGCCCTTCTGTTTGAGGGTGAAAAGCTATACTTAGATTAACTCAGGTACCGATTCCTTCTTGAAAACTCTGCCAGAACTGGGCAGTAAACTATGCACCCCTGTCAGATATAATAGACATGGGAGAACCATGCAACCGAACAATCTCTTTTACGTATAATGCTGCATACTGGGGGTGACGTTTAGGTTGTTTGACTTGAATAAAGTGAGATGACTTAGTGAGTCGATCTACTATGACCCAAATGGAGTCATGTTTCTTAAACGTTCGTGGCAATCCAACCTTAAAATCCATATTTATTCGTTCCCATTTCAATTATGGTATTTTAATGACTTCAGCTAAGCCACATGGCCTCTGGTGTTCAACTTTTACTTACTAATAGTTAAAGCACCGTGATACATAATCTGCTTCATATTATTCCAACAAAAAAAATCCCTCAAATCATTATACATTTTTGTAGAACCTGAATGTATTGAATATTTGGAGCTATGAGCTTCTACAATAATTTCCCTTCGAAGATCATCTATATTAGGCACGCATATGTGACCATTAAGTATCATCACACCATTCTCATCAAGTGCAAAGTTCTTAATCTTGCCACTAAGGACACCTTCTTTGAGCTTAAGCAAGCTAGCATCCTCAAATTGTTTGGCTTTAACATGCTCTACTAAAGTATACTTAGCACCAATACTTGCTATCAAACTTCCATCATACTTATCATCGAGACGAACCCTTTGGCTAGCTATTTGTTGGGCTTCCTTAAATATTGCACATTCGACCACGGACAACCTGGTCAAACTCCCCATGGATCTTCTGCTCAGAACATCATCAACCACATTCGCTTTGCCAGGATGGTAAAGGATATTACAATCATAATCTTTAAGCAACTCCAACCACATGTGTTGTCTCAGATTCAACTCTTTCTACATGAATATATACTGCAAACTTTTGTGATCTGTATAAATGTCACATTGTTCTCCATAAAGGTAGTAACGCTATATTTTTTAGCAAAAATAACTGTCGCTAGCTCAAGATCATGGGTAGGATAATTTCTTTCATGATTCTTTAACTCCCTAGAAGCATAAGCAATTACCTTGTCATTCTTCATATGAACACATCCTAACCCTACTCTTGAAGCATCACAATAGATTAGAAATTTACTTGTAGGGCTAGGTAGAGTCAGGATTGGGGTTGTAGTCAACTTGTTCTTGAGTTCTTTATAACTTTTCTCACAAGCTTCAGGCCATTGGAACTTCACATTTTTCTGACTTAACTTTGTCAACGGGGCAGCTACTGAAGATAACCCTTCTACAAAACGACGGTAGTAACCTGCCAATCCTAGAAAACTGTGAATCTCTGTAGGGGTCATCGGCCTAGGACAACTCTTAACTGCTTCTATTTTCTATGGGTGTACTCTAATGCCTTCTTTTGAGAGCACGTTTCCCAAAAATATAACTGTATCGAGCAAAAATTAACATTTGGAAAATTTAGCATAAAGCTAATGCTCCTTGAATATTTGAAGAACTATTCTCAAAAGATTCTCATGCTCTTTTCGGCTACGGAAATACACCAAAATATCATCGATAAATACTATGACAAAGGTATCTAAGAAAGTCTTGAAGACTGTTCATTAAGTCCATAAAAGTTGATGGTGCATTGGTTAACCCAAAGGACATCACTAAAAAATCATAGTGACTGTATCGAGTCCTGAAGGCTGTTTTGGAGATGTTAGCTTCTCTAGTTTTTAAATGATGGTATCCCAATCTCAAATCTATTTTTGAGAAATAATTGGAACCCTACAACTGATCAAATAAGTCATCTATCATGGGTAGTGGATATTTATTTTTGATAGTAACCTTATTCTTCCTGAACAACACTGGAGAACCCCAGGGTGAAACACTAGGTCGAATAAAACCCTTATCTAAGAGGTCTTGTAACTTCTTCTTGAGTTCATTTAGATTAGTTAGAGCCATTATGTAAGGAGGAATCGAGATTGGTTGAGTTCCTGGCAATGTGTCTATTCCAAACTCAATCTCCTTATCTGGTGGTATCCCTAGGAGATCATTCGGAAACACGTCAAAAAGTTCATACACAATCAGTACTGATTCAGGCACTGGGGATTTGACTTTTATATCCCGTACATGTGCTGCATATGCCAAACATCCGTTGCTCACTAGTTTTCTAGACTTAAGGTAAGAAATAAACTTACCCACAAGCGTACCCCATTCACCTCTAATTATAACTGGATCTTCCCCAATAAATGAGAATTTAACCGTCTTCGCATGGCAATCAACTATAGCATGAAAAGAAGATAACCAATCTATGCCAGTTATGATGTCAAAGTCTACCATATCTAAAAAGTTCAAATCGACTAATATTTCTCTGCCCTGAACTGTGATAATGCAATTTTTGAATTGTCATAACCCAAAATCTCACTTGTCATGATGGTACCTATCTCAATACTAGGCAAGCCGGAAATCTAAATAAACCGCAATTTCTTTTAAGGTTGAAAACATAATATTTTATTTCCATAGAAAACCTCACAATTACAAATACAAAATACTCCCAAAACCCGGTGTCACTAAGTACATAAGCATCGAAATGAATACAAAGTCTCACTAATAAAAACACTGTCTGAAAGTATAGAACAGTATAATAACCAATAGAAAGAGAGACAAGGTTAGTGGACTCCAGACATCGACCTTGCTAGTCTCCAACTGATAGCACTTAGAGATATAACACAGGAGTTGTAGAGTGTAGTATGAGTAAACCAACTCAATAAGTAACAAGACTAATCTCTGAGCTGAAAGTAGTGACGAGCTCCGCAGGTATAGTCCAGTATAGAAATAACAGTACATAAAGGTAGGCATCCTTTCAAGTTCTACAGTTAATTCAGTACTAGTAAAATAGATCAATTCTGAATAATTTGAGGATTATGACATCTTAGTGGAAAACACTTGTGTACACACGATTAAAAATTACTAGGTCGCTTAATATTGTATATGGCCAATCCAGCCTAGGGAAATTTCATCACGTATATATATACATCAACTGACAGTCAGTGACTCAATACCGTATAAGATCAATCCAGCTTGGGTAATTTATCCCCAAATGTAAAAGATTCGGATAAGATCCATATCTAGAGAAATTCATGACAAATATAAATAAGACAAGTCCATGCCCTGGGAGGTCCATCCCGAATATATAATCATCTACGCTCACTGTGGGAGTTACAGACTCCGGAGGGGCTCCTTCAACCCAAGAGTAATATAAAGCCGATACGGCCTACTGCAGGAGGGCAGTCCCGATCCGAATAATAATAAATCCTATAAGGCATGCTGCAGGCGGGCATCCCCGTTCCATATAATAATAATATATATAAAGCCAATATGGCCTATTGTAGGCGGGCAACCCCGATCCCATAAATATCCTCAATATGGATGAACATGATTGAGTGTGAAATATACATCATTAAAACAATTAAATTCAACAGCAACACGATCATGTGGGTCCAAAAATATTGGCACGTAGCCTAATCATGATCTTGAATACGAGTCTCAACTCAATTTCCTAACACGTGGAGAATATTTGCATAATAACATGATTCTTTAATTTTTACAACTTCACAGAATTTATTCAAAGTCATAACAATGGTGCACGTCTACACACTCGACAACTATCGGGTGCCTCACCTCCAAACAATTTATATAACACCAAATTCGGGGATTCATACCCTCAGAACCAAGTTTAGAAGTGTTACTTACCTCCAATGTGCAATACTTTACTCCGCTTTGCCTTTGCATCGCAAATCGGTATCCAAACGCCTCGAATCTAGTCATAATTAATTCCATTCACCCAATACAAATTATTGAAATTAATTCCATAAAAAATACTAATTTTTGAACAAAATCAGAAATTTAACTCAAACATCGCTCATGGGGCCCACATCTCGGAACCTAACAAAAGTTACAAAATATGAATGTCTATTCAACCACGAGTCCAACTATACCAAATTTACTAAATTCTGACATCAACTCGGCCTCCAAATATCAAATTTTTATTTTGAAACCCCTAAGTTCAAATCTCCTAATTTCATTTCAAAAACATGTAATCTAGTCGAAATACTCAATGATAATCCAATATTACTGACTAACAATTATCACAAGTGACTTCCCTCAAGATTTCCCGTGAATTCTCTCTGAAACATTGCCAAAAGCCGTGTTGGAAATGTCCAAAAATTCCAAAATCCCACAACCCCTCCAATTTATTCTGTCCAAGGCATGCACACTTGCGATCAACTTCGCCGCATTTGCGGTCTCACAAGTGCGACAAAATGTCCTCTTCTGCGATCGTCCACAGTGCTGCCTCCGCTTCTTCGCGCTTCTCTTCGCGCCTGCGACCTCGAAGGTGTGGTAAAATGCTCGCACCAGCGCACTCTACCTCACCAACCCTTACTCGCTTCTGCGCTTTCCAGGCTCACATCTGCGGGCTCGCACATGCGAGCCAAACTCCGCAAGTGCGATTGCATCAGTAGGCAGCAACTTCCAGCTTTGTTCTAAGTCCAACTTTGATCCGTTTAACCATCCAAAACTCAACCGAGGCCCCTGGGACTTCAACCAAATACAACAACAAGTCCTAAAATATCATATGAACTTAGTTGAAACTTCACATCACATCAAACAACGCTAGAACCACAAATCCTACCCCAATTCCAACCTAATAAAACTAAATATTTCCAACTTCTACATTCGATGCCGAAACCTATCAAATCAAGTCCGATTGACCTCACATTTTGCATACAAGTCATAAATGACATAACAGACCTATTCAAATATCCAGAATCAGATTCCGACCCTGATATAAAAAAGTCAACTCCCAGTCTAACTTCCAAACTTAAATTTCTATTTTAGCCACTTCAAGCCTATTTTAATTACAGACTTCCAAATAAGTTTACAGACACGCTCCTAAGTCCAAAATAACCATTCAGAGCTATTGGAATCATCATATATCTATTTTAGGGTTGTTTACACATAAGTCAACATCCGGTCAACCTTTTCATCTTTAGTTTTCATCTTGGAGATTAAGTGTCTCAATTCATTTCAAAACCTCACCGGACTCGACCCAATTACCCCGGCAAGTCATATATCAACTGCAAAGCGTAAATTGAGCAGAAAATAGAGGAACATGGTTGTAATACTCAAAATGACCTGTCGGATCATTACATTCTACCCCACTTAAATATACGTTCGTCCTCGAACTTGCCAAGAGTTGTTCCTAACCTTCAAATATCTATTCCACCTTACCAAGCACATACCCGGGGGTGATCCCATATCACCTTATTCTACATAGGCCTGACAACACAACATAGCTGAAAACCATTAATTTAACCTTAGCCCAAAAACCTTGGAGCCCAATTTATAACATCAAGTATTCTTTTCAAGACCCAAATCTCATATCTACACACTGTATAAGTCTGAACAAACTATATCAAGCCATAACCATAATCCCAGATATAATCACATACCATACTACACAACTCGCATACTCGCAGCACCATTCCTGATCTCAGTAACTACTCAAAACCAATCAAGTACTAGTATAAAACCCCGCATTCAACAAAACCACATTCCAAAACATTCGTACAGTGCCAATGATGAAAGAAACAATCAAAAACTCATAACCACTCATCAGATCAACTAGCCATAGAGCTCTCTCACCCTAACGAGAAGCATAATCACCTTCTAAGCCGACTTTCAATATTATCCTCCTGAATATATCATAGTCAAACTTGATAGTACCCATTCTATGTCTAATGACCATATACTATTAAACATAACTATTCAAAAGACATACCACACCAATATAACTCAAGCCACAAACTATGCAATCCGTGTACCCAAAATGAAAATTGTCTCAAAGAAGAGAACCGTTTTTGCAGATTCAACCAGCACCACCACAATCGCAATGCTATGAGCTCATCATGTATAGTAGAAACAACACACACGAATCTAATAACAGTAACCAAATCTCCTAGAGTTAACATGAACATCACCCGCACGAATAACTCACATGCTATAGTATCCAATAACATAATCAGCCTGGCATGGTCACAGGCCTCCAGTCCAAGCATATCATACAAGAGCAATCAAACAAGTACACATGTATATGATAAATGAAATAAGATTCATATGCTCCTAGACTAGTATAAATAACACGCCATAGAGTAGGCATGTGCAAAGTGTTCTATCACAACTCAATCTAGCAAGTTAACGCAAAAATAGTAACTACCCGGTTTATTTAGGGAATCAACTTCTTTGTAATCTCAAGTATAGACCAGATAGTTCTCAACAAAGGTACGAATACGAGAAACATTATAACTTTACGATTAACAGTCAACTCTAAGCATATCATTGCCTAATCATTCTTTCGAGTGTGAATACTTGCTTCGATGCTGACACATGGGCTCAAACCTCACATATATGCGCATTTATAGCGTGTAGTTATCACAAATAATTAGTGCAACTAGTGTTTCCACTAAGTTTAAATAAAACACTCACCTCAAACAGGCCGCTACCTTGGAACAATATGCTTCGGAGAACTCCCAGTCTCCAAACTCATAGAACATATGAATCACCGCAATTGATCCCAACTCTAACACTCGCATGACTAACACATCTATCATGCACGATCATCCCACGAGGAATACTTCCATAATTCTTCCGTTCCACATAGCAATAATTTGAATATCAGCAGTCTATCAACCAGGTGAGTACCGCAATACCAATGATCATCCGTTAATCAAAACACAATGTGGCTTTTGAAATACACACCCTTCTCAGGGATTACCGAGCAGTTATAACATTCATCTAAATATATAACACTGACTATTTTGTCCAGAATTTGTGACCTTCCCTTCAAGAATGAACTGCTACCTTGTACATGTAATTCTTAATCCCGCACACCACATCACACCACACCACACCACATCTATCATACCATCATGTGACAAGCACAAGAATCTCATTATCAATTTTGAGTCACTAGCAATTCATATTCCGGTTAGTTAGAAAACTTCATATTTCTCCCAAACATGAGAAAATCACAATACACAACATGTTCCTCATGCCGGTAGGATATATCCGGCTCAAACCATGGTAGAAACCACCAAGAACACTTTGAAATCCATTTCCACACAACCAAGATATCAGACTGAATTCCTCTAACTCGACCAAGCCACGCAGGTCACCAAATCCAAGAAAATCACCACCAAAACATCTGTAAACCCTCACCACATCATAGGTACCCCAAATATCTGATCATACCCTTTCCAAACTGGTCGAGTGTACTACAAGTCGTCCTATTTTCTCCAAGTTTCTTCTAAATAACCCTCAAGTTGACACTTTTTCTTGTCAGAACTCCATGATCCTTACCCAAAGCTCACTATAACACATCCTAACATACAACTACACTACCCTAAGTCCCATAGTCATACATAATTACCGCAAGTCCTGACACCATCCAATGTAAATAACCGGTTCTAGTGATATACCAATCCGAAAAATTTTCAATTGCCACATATATATTTTGAATCCATTAGAACCCTCTCGAGAGTCACCCACTTTGCTCAAATCCAAATTGCACGGCCCAAACGGGCCAAAAGACATGTTCCCCATTAGTATAACAACACCCAAATAAGTAACCCTACTTTAACAATACCAATCAAATTCATACTTTGTTTGCACTACATCCTTCAAGTAACAACTTAATCATTCCATGGTTTTTATACACTCATAAAGTGCAATATAACCCGCATCCAGAAATTTCCTTACTCGACTCATTCTCCATCTCAACCTCTGCAAGTCATAACTAATCCACAAATATGCCTCAGACCAAAACCAATACAACACATAACCATGAAATCTAATCGGTGATAGCACACTCCCCCACTTGCCTCAAAGCCATAGAACAAAATGTTCCATAACTCACAATATCCATACTCTATCACTGCTATAATGCCACAGTCAGTTCAATGAAACTTCTTCTCAAGCTCATGTAACACCAACCATAAGATACCTCAATCATACGCTAAGATCACATTCATTCTCTTGTCACTCAAGTCCACTCTCTCGACTATATTCAAATTCAAATCTCAACACATACACCCCGCTGGTAGAAAAGAATCTCCCCACTCAACATTATAAGGAATACACCTACGTAGATTACTCCGCAGGAGATAACCCACCTGTATAGCCTCAAATTGGCATCTTGCTCTACCCTTTTCCAGTCACATTTACTATGCAATTACTTAATCTTCCTGAGTCCAAACTCGTTAATAAGACATGCGAATTTAATTTGTCCCACAATTTAACAACGTGAAAGATCCTTTAACACATTAATACTTGAGACTATACGTCAAATCAAGATAGACATCAAGCACTCAATGGCCCTTTTTACATCTCGAGAAATGCTTCTCGTCCCATTCAAACCATCACATAGTCATCAACCGCTCATAGAGCCACAAATTTCACTCATAGGGACACATTCGGGCGCATAAGTACAAACGTACAAGTTCTCACAACGAAAACTACCGAGCTTAAGCTTCGGTCTAACCCTGGCCTCAAGTCGTCCAGATTGGCCATCACCAAAACACTGAATACTCATCTCGAACTTCGTTTATGTAATCATAAGCCGGCGATTAACAGCCAATACCGAGCACTCAGATGCGCACACAAATACGTGAAAGGAATTCAAAGAGTTATGTTTCAAGCTGAGTCAATTCTGCACGATAGAATACAAGAAAGTGAAATTATTCCTAAGGGTTCTACAGCATCTCGAAGATAAGTATAGATGTCTTTGCACCAATCCGCAAGACTCTACTCAACCTGCTCATGACTCGTGAGACCTATGTAACCTAGAACTCTGATACCAATTTGTCATGGTCCAAAATTCCACCTGTCGTGGTGGCGCCTATCTCAATACTAGGCAAGATGACAATCTCAATAAACCGCAATTTCTTTTAAGGTTGAAAACATAATATTTTATTTTAATAGAAAATCTCACAATTAAAAATACAAAACACTCCCAAAATCTGGTGTCACTAAGTACATGAGCATCTAAATGAATACAAAGTCAGACTAATAAAAATACTGTCCGAAAGTATAAAACCGTATAATAACGGAAAGAAAGAGAGACAAGGTTAGTAGACTCTAGGTAGCTACCTTGCTAGTCTCTAACTGATAGCACTTTGAGATCTAACAGTCGTCGTATCCGAAAGCACCTGGATCTGCATACGAAGTGCAGAGTATAGTATGAGTACAACCAACCCTAGGTAAAATATCAATGGAATATGAGGAATATGACATCTCAATGGAAAAACCTCGTGTACTCACGATCACAAATTACTCGATCACTCAGTACTGTATATGTCCACTCCACCCTAGGGAACTTTCATCCCGTATTTATATATATCAACTGACAGTCAGTCACTCAGTACCGTATATGGCCAATCCAGCCCTAGGTAATTTATCCCAAAATGTAAATAATTCGGAAAAGATCCATGTCTAGAGATATTCATGACAAATATAAATAAGGCAAGTCCATGCCCTGGTATGTCCATCCCGAATATATATCTACGCTCATTGTGGGGGTTGCAGAATCTGGAGGTGCACCTTCATCCCAAGTGTGATATAAAGCTGATATGGCCTACTATAGGCAGGCATGCCCGATCTGTATAATAATAAAGCCTATAAGGCCTACTGCAAGAGGGCAACCCCGTTCCATATAATAATAATAATAATAATAATAATAATATATATAAATCCATTATGGCCTTCTGCATGCGGGCACCCCGATCCCATAAAAATCCTCACAATGGATGAACATGACTAAGTATGAAAAATGCATTTTTTATACAATTAAATTCTACAGTAACACGACCCTGTGGGTCCCAAAATGTCGGTACATAGCCTAATCATGATCTTCAATACGAGTCTCAATTTCCTAACACGTGGAGAATATTTGGATAATAACATGATTCTTTCATTTTTACAACTTCACAGAATTTATTCAAGTCACAATTTCAATGGTGCACGTCCACACGCTCGTCAACTATCATGTGCCTCACCTCAAAATAATTTATATAACACCAAATTCGGAGATTTATACCCTCAGAACTAAGTTTAGAAGTGTTACTTACCTCCAACCGTGCAATTATTTACTCCGCTATGCCTATGCCTCGCGAATCGATATCCAAACGCCTTGAATCTAGTCATAATTAATTCGAATCAGTCAATACAAATTATTGGAATTAATTCCATAAGAAAATATTAATTGTCAAACAAAATCCAAAATTTAACTCAAACAATCGCCCATGGGGCCCATGTCTCGAAAGCCGACAAAAGTTACAAAATATGAATGACCATTCAAGCACGAGTGCAACCATACCATATTTACCAAATTCCGACATCAAGTCGATTTCAAATATCAAATTCTTATTTTGAGTCCAAATCCCATAATTTCACTTCAAAAACATGTAATCTAGTCGAAATACTCAATGATAATCCAATACTATTGACTAACAATGATCACAAGTGACTTACTTCAAGATTTGCCGTGAATTCTCTCTGAAGAATCGCCCAAACCCGTGTTGGAAATGTCTCATAATGCCAAAATCCCGCAACCCCTCTAATTTATTATGTCCAGGGCATGTCGCACCTGCGATCAGCTTAGCCGCATATGCGGTCTCGCAGGTGAGACAAAATGTGCACTTCTATAATTGTCCACATTGGTTCCTTTGCTTCTACGCATTTCTCTTCACGCCTGCAACCTCGCAGGTGCGGTAAAATGGTCGCACATACGCACTCTGCCTCACCAGCCCCTACTCACTTCTGTGTTTGCCAAACTCGCTTCTGCGGGCTCGCACCTACGAGCCAAATTCTGCAGGTGCAATTGCATTAGTAGGCAATAACTAGCAGCTTTGTTCTAAGTCAAACATTGATCCGTTTAACCATCTGAAACTCACTCGAGGCCCCCGGGACCTCAAACAATGCTAGAACCACGAATCATACCCCAATTCCAGAGTAATAAACTAAAAATTTCCAACTTCTACGTTCGATGCCGAAACCTATCAAATCAATTCTGATTAACCTCACATTTTGCACACAAGTCGTAAATGATATAACTGATCTATCCAAATTTCCAGAATTTGATTTCGACCTCGATATCAAAAGTTAACTCCCCGGTCAAACTTTCAAACTTAAATTTCTATTTTAGCCATTTCAAGCCTAATTTAACTACGGACTTCCAAAAAATTTTCCGGACACGCTCCTAAGTCTAAAATTACCATACAGAGCTATTGGAATCATCATAATTCTATTCCAGGGCCGTTTACACATAAGTCAACATCCGGCCAACCTTTTCAACTTTAATTTTCATCTTGGAGACTAAGTGTCTCAATTTATTTCAAAACCTCACTGGATCCGAACCAATTACCTCGGCAAGTCATTTATCAATTGCAAAGCATAAATTGAGAAGTAAATGGGGGGAGGGGGCTGTAATACTCAAAACGACCGGTTGGGGTCGTTACATGAATATATACTCAACTTTAACACATTCCCATATAAGTGTGGAAACCCCAAACGGAACCACTAATGTTTCTTGTGTATTTCCAAACTCGACACAAAACTAAGGAGACATATAGGAGAAAGTTAAAACAGGATCAACTAATACATAAGAAAAGTGACCACAAACTGAGAGAAAACCTGTTAGATGCATCAGCATTCTGCTTGTCTAGTACTACATAGAATTTGGCTACTTCGCCTCCTCCTTGAGCTCCGCCTCTATTGACACCACGCCCAGTCTGAATATTAGGTGCCAAAATAGGAGGAGGTGTGTAAAGTCCCATTATAATTTCCTAATGATTTAAGATTTTAAAGTGCACCAACGGTATGTCGGAATAACATATTCGAGTATTAAAGGAGACCCATAGGATATAACCACATCATTTTGAAATTAAAATACATCTTTAAGGTGTGTTGGAACATACCAAGATATTTTGTGAATGGTATGAATTTGTGTGGAACAAGTTGGATATATTAAGTTGAAAGGATGCCTCTATTAGAACAAGACCTGACTTCAAATGAATAAAACACCAAAAATATAAAGACCTAGGAAGTGATATATCTATCAAATTATAGCCTTATGCTTCTAGTCTGTAACGCTTCAAACCGTTCATCATTTTGACACTCCTACAAGAAGTTATGATCAAATTCCAAAAGGTTGGCTCTGCGGTCAATTTCGCGATCGCAGAATCACTCCGCGGACCACATATTCGTCGGGGAGTGAAGCAGAAAGTTGGAAAATTTTGAAAACATTTTGTGGCCATTCTACTGGCCACATAATGATTCTTCTGTCGTATAATGGTCACAGAATCATTATGCTATCACGGAATTACATCGTGGAATGGACATGCCATTTTGTTGCGATTCTGCTTCCCATATAACGATTCTACTACCACATTATAAATTTTGCTGCCCACATAATCCATTCGGCTGCCTAAATAACGATTCATCTACCACATAATTGCACCACATAATTGACTTTGGGGGTATGGACGCTTTAAGTAGAATTGTGGTATTGTGATTACACCTCCACCCACATAGATTGGGGTAAGGCGGCATGGCCGCTTTGTGTAGATTTTATTGCATCATGGTTGCACCTCCACCCGCATACATTGGGGAGAGGCAGCAGGGCCACTTTGTGTGAAGGTGGTTATAGACGATCCCCGACTTAAAATCTATAAATGTTATTGGAACCTCTTAATAAATTTTCTTGACTTTAACGCCTATCTAAGCCCTTTTTATTGTTACCATGATTTATCATATTCATGTTGTATTTACAAGTCTTTGAATATGTATATTGTGTATGGAATTCTATGGACGGTCTATGAAATACATTGGTGTATTGTGTATGAAATGTATTGGTGTACGGCATGAATAAACACTATGGACGGTCTATGAGACGCATAGGTGTATAATATCATATGTGAACACTATGGACGGTCTATGTGACGCATAGGTGTATAATATGATATGCGAATACAAAAGATGGCCTATAAAATATATAGGTGTAAAATAAGAAAGGGATATGGACGGTTTAGTGAGACGTCTTGTTAACGTAGACATGTTGTTTGTGGACGGCCTTGTTTGTACATGGACGACCTTGTTTGTATGGATGACTTTGTTTGGACGGCCTTGTTTGTACATGTTATTTAAATTACATTATATTATGTATTTTACATATAGTTCATATGGCTGACTTGATACTATAAGAAGTTTAGAATGATGCAAGTATAATAATACTTGAAATGTGATTCTATGGGATGTGTCGTAGTTTCTTGATGTACTTTATTTGCCTCTTATTTGAGTTACCATATTTTTATATGTTGTTTTGACTGACTTAAATATGAGAACTATTCCACATATACTCACGTCCCTTTTTCTGAGTGTGCTGCATCTTTTAATGGATGCAGGTATACTTCTATATGATGATATGGATCTTTGATAGGGATCTTCTACGCATCATATTATGGTGAGCCCGTTACAATTACAATGAATATTCGAGTCTAGTTGGTTTTATGTAATTAGGTATTTATTGTAATAGAAGCTCCATGTCCACTGTGGGTCATGGACTTAAGTTTTGCGTTTCGTCATGTATTTATATTCAAAGATATTTATGAAGTTATGTCCTCATTACGAGAGAAAAAGAAGAAAACAATTTATGGGCTACTAAGCCAAATGTATTCAATATTAAAGTCAAGAATTAATTATGTTTTGATAAATCATGCATGATTTACGATGAGATGTTGATGTAACATAGGCTTGCTCGACTGGGTTCACTCGGTTCAGCACCGGTCGCGCTCCCTGAGTTCGGGGCATGACAAGGCGCATCTATAGAATTACCCATGGATGCTGCTTGAGTGGTTGGAGCTTTCCCCGGAGCTTGTCCAAGATGTGGACAGTTTCTCTTAATATGAGTTGGATCATGACAGTGGAAACAACCTTTCTGACTCAAAAGGCATTTCCCTGGATGTACTTTGCTACATGAAGGATAGGACAACCGAGGTTGGCCCTAACTAGTTGAACTTTTCCCCTGAGGGGTCTAACCATTACTCCGCTGGCCATGTATGAGTGGAGCTATTGATTGTATGTTAGTTGAATGATTCGTGTTCTTACCGCCCAACTGAAAATCCACTATAAATACTTGTTATTCTAGCATTCTTGCTGTTTTATCTAGCTTCCCTAGCAATTTTACCAAAATCCTCCTTACGCGTAGCGATATTGACAACCTGGAAATAAGTGTTGTCACCCTGATGTGAAGTCATATCTTTTGCCATATGTGGATTCAAGCGTTCAATGATCCTTCTCACTTTTCCTCTCTCTGTCGGTATCAAATTAGGTGCATACTCTGCCAAATTTGTAAATTCCATCTCATATTCAGTCACTGACATAGTACCCTATTTAAGATGTTCGAACTGACGTCGGAGCTCATCCATCTGATTGCTAGGAAAAAACTTGGCCCTGAAAGTTTCTTTGAACTGTGGCCAAGTAAGGGGCGCTAATGTAGAATCTCTGTCCTTCTTGTAACCACTCCACCATTGTCCTGTTACACACTCTAATTGAAAACCAATCAACTCTATG
This sequence comes from Nicotiana tomentosiformis, assembly GCF_000390325.3. NCBI lineage: Eukaryota > Viridiplantae > Streptophyta > Magnoliopsida > Solanales > Solanaceae > Nicotiana > Nicotiana tomentosiformis. The sequence continues at coordinate 152,023,570 of NC_090812.1, forward strand.
GATTATGTTTCAAGACAACCCAAAGAAACAAACATTTCCTCTATCTCTTCCAAAAATAACACTCGTTCATTTGGTTTTTTTGTACCATTATAAGTAGGAGGGTGCAATCTCAGAAAGGCATGTGGATCAATTCTTCATGTTGGTAACTACACTGGCTGGGCAATATTTGTAGGGACAACTGGTGGTGGTACCTCTAGTGGAATTTGAAAATCATCTCCTATAACCTCTTCATCTGAATCACGAGGGTTTTGAGGAGAAGCATGAACGGGTGTATCCCTACCACTAGCCAAAAGGGCTAGGGAGTCCAGAAAGTCTAAAATTCTATCAATTCGATCATCATGCTGATATTGTTGATTCGCCCTGAGTGGGTTGGAAGGGGCTGTGATTTCAACTTGATCATTAACAACCCGTTGAGGTAGAGCATGTGCCTGTCTAGTGGCCCTACCATGAGCCTGGTAAGCTCTGGCATTTTCACCTCTACCCCAATCATTTTGACCTCTACCTCTGCCACGTCCTCTAACTGCAATTGGTGCTATTAGTGCAGCCTGCACCTCCAGTGCTACTTCTTGATGATTAGCAGCTAATATCCCAATATTGTTAGCAGCAGAGGATGAAGTAGATCTTGTTCTAACCATCTTGTTCACTGAAACGAGAGATAAATGAGTCTTAGCATTCTAAAACGTTTAGCTCTAACCCACGATATGAGAATAAAATAAAATAATTCCTAACATGTCCTACAGCCTCCCAAATATAAGTATGGTGCACAACATACCCATAATTGAGACTCTGCTTGACATGGCTCATGACTCCCTAGGACTCCCTAAACCTGGTTACTCTGATACCAACTTGTCACGCCTCCAAATTAGGGTGGGACGTGATTGGCACTCAATCCTTACCGCTTATTGAGTGAACCCTTTACTATTTGTATCAAAATTCAAGTTCAATAGCAAAAAAACTATTTTAATAAATAAATAATAAATCCCAAAATATTTTAATACTGACCCACTAACAAGTTATGAGCCTCTAGAATCTAAAAAAACATTAAAATACAAAGCTTGCGGGGGCATCCCCCAAAAATAAAATAAACATAAAAAAATATATATAAATAATAGTCTGAAAAAGGTTCGCTACTGCTAGGATGAATCAACAGATTCTGTAAACTGAATCTAGAATATCTCCTCTAGCCACGTGCCTCGTTACTTGTGTAACGACCCAGCCGGTCGTTTCGAGAGTTATAGCCTTGTTTTCCCCATTCCTACTTCATTTTGTGTTATTCAGCTATATTATGTTATATATGGTTAGTTGGTTCGAGTCCGGAAGGAACTCGGAGTGAAATGAGACACTTAGTCTCATAATTGAAAATTTTAAGTTAGAAAAGTGGACCGGATATGGACCTATATTTAAACGACCTCGTATTTGAATTTTGATGATTTCAATAGCTCTGTATGGTGATTTTGGGCTTAGGAGCATGTCCGGAATATTATTTGGAAGTCCGTAAAGGAATTAGGTTTGAAATGCCAAAAGTTTTATTTTTGAGAAGTTTGACCGGGGGATGACTTTTTTATATCGGGGTCCAAATCTGAGTCTAAAAATTGGAATACCCCTGTTATGTCATTTAGGACTTGTGAGAAAAATTTGAGGTCAATCAGACGTGATTTGATAGGTTCCGGAGTTGTTTGTAGAAATTAGAAATTTCAAAGTTCATTAGGCTTGAATTGGGGTGTAATTCATGGTTTTAGCATTGTTTGAGGTGATTTGAGGATTCGACTAAGTTCGTATGATGTTTTAGGACTTGTTGGTATATTTGGTTGAGGTCCCGAGGGCCTCGGGTGAGTTTCGGTTGGTTAACGGATCAAAAATTGAACTAGAACAGTTGCTGCAATTTCCTTCTGTTGGAAATTGCTTCTGCCCAGAATCGAGCTCAGGGTCAATGGCCACGATCGAAGCCCAGATCAAGCTCAAGGTCGAGGGCCATGATCGAGCTCAGGGTCGATGGCCACGATCGAAGCCATGATCGAGCACAGAGTCGAGAGCCACGATCGAAAGCACAATCGAGCTTAGGGTCAAGGGCCACGATCAAAGCTCAGATCGAGCACAGAGTCGAGGTCCACGATCGAGCTTCGGATCGAGAACCAGGATCGAGGGGCAGGACCAAGGACCAGGATCGAGGACCTCGATCGAAGGCCAAGATCGAGGCAGAACCGAGGATGTCTGGGCAGAATTAAACAAACACGGACTTCGTCCCATTTGCCATTTTTGACAAATTAGAGCTTGGGGAGAGGCGATGTTTCTTAAATTTTCAAGGAATACTTGAGGTAAGTCCCTTGTGATCATTTCTACTCCATAATAGTGAATTATCATCGAGTAATCCGACTAGATTACATGATTTTGAGGTGTAAATCAGAGATTGAAACTTAGAAATTTGGAAATTTGATTTGTATATTTGAGGGTCAAGTTAAGGTCGGATTTTGGTAAAATTGGTATGGGTAGATTCGTGGTTGAATGGGCTTTCGGATTTTATAAGTCGGGTTCCAAGATGTGGGCCCCATAGGCAATTTTTGACCCAATTTCAGGTTTTGGTCTAATGTTGAAGCTTTTCTTGTTGAATTCATTCCATTAGTGTATATTGATGGTATTATACTGATTGTGAATAGATTTGGAGCATTTGGAGGCTCAGTCCAGAGGCAAGAGCATTGCGGGGTAGAGATTTTACCGGTTTGACGTAAGTAACGATTGTAAATCAAGTCCTGAGGGTATGAAACCCCGGATTTCTTATCATTCTATTATTTTGAGGTGACGCCCATGCTAGGTGACGGGCGTGTGGGCGTGCACTATTTGGGATTTGTTACTTGGTCCGTCCCATGGCAACTGTAAAGTTGCATACTTTGTTAAAACCATTTGATACTTATATGTTTTAGAAAGAATTTCTGTAAATTGGGCTGAATGTCATGTTTGGGCCTTGCGCCAATGTTGTATGGATCCTTGGGGGCTGTTTCTTACCATCCTCTCATTGGTTTCGATTGAAAATCTATACTCAGTCATGTTTATACTTGTTTACCGCATTACTCAGTTTTATGACGTTATTTTGATGCATATAAATATTTTGGGCCGAATGCCCTGTTTTACTGAAATGCCTGAGTGGCTTAAGATATTTATGACTGAGTGAGGCCGAGGGCCTGATTATTGAGGAAGAGTGTGGATCGGGGCTGTGATGTTTGGCATATTTCTATATGTGTTGATGTTACTTTACCCATGTTTTAACCGCTTCTTGTTGTTATTTGATCTTCAAAATGCCCAACATGGTTTAATTATTGGTTTGATGACTAATTAAGTTATGTTTGACTATTTAAGGTTTTTGGAGTGCAAAAATATGAAGAAAAGGTGTTCTAGGTAGAGGAAGAGAGATTGGATGCGTCGCATCCAATCTAGAAAAAGAAAACATCATCGTGCATACACCCTGAGCAGTGAAGTTGGACCATAGCGTCCACCATAGCATCCGAAACTGGAAAGTAGAAGAAAAGGGTGGATGCGTCGCATCCACCCTCGCATGCAAAATTCGGAAGTTGAAGAGAAGGTGGATGCGTCGCATCCACCCCAGCATGCGAAGCTGAGAAGCGGAGGACGAGGTGGATGCGTCGCATCCACCTTAGCATCAACACCTGAAGCCGATTTGGGCTAGGGTTAGGAGAACTCTAGCCCACGAATTTTTACGCAATATATAAGCCAAAAACGCCTCTTTTAGGTCGGAGAACAGAGGGGGAAGAGGGAAAAACGACGACAAAGCTGTGGAGGCCCAAATTCATCAAGTTTCATCTTTCTCCCACCAAACTTAGTAATCTTTATGTTTCTTTGTATGATTTGTTGTTTGGCTACCATGTCTATGTGGAGCTAAACTTCACATTCTAGGGTTGTGGTTCTTTCATGACTATTGTTATTCTGATATTGATTTTGCCTTCTTGATTTATCATATTGGTTTATTTATTCAATCTTGCACTTAATTATTTAATTGCTTGATCACCGATTGAATACTATCTACGAATCAAGAATTGAACTCGAAAGTGGGAATTCTAGATTGTATATAGGATTGAGTAGAGCAAGTTCTTGAACTCGGGCATCGGGGAACAGATTCGTGGTTAGGATAGACATATACCTAAGTGCCTTGCTTGGTCGATTTACAGGAATTATAAATGCGTTCTTGTTGATTCTAACGCCATAGACATATAGGCGTTAGGTTAGCTTAAATAGGCGAGTAAGAACTCGACAGATTCTTATGAGCATTATTAACCCTGTCAACCAATAAGCTAGATAAATTAGTCGGTCAATTCAATTGAAGACTACAATAGGATTGTTAGATAACCCATAACCCTAGATCGTTTTCACTACAGTGATATCATAAAAATCTGCTCTTTCTCTATTCAAAGTTCATTATTTATATTATTTTATTTTATTAGTTTAGAATCAAATATTTTTAGGTCTAATTCTTGTTTAGATAATTAGGATAGTCTAATTTAGTCAATAGTTAATCATAAGTCCTCGTGGGTTCGACATCCGACTTTTAGTCACTTTATTACTTGACGACTGCGTATACTTGCGTGAGTGTGTTTGGTCGCAACAAGTTTTTGGCGCCGTTGCCGGGGACTTAGAAATTAACTATTTTTCTACATTAGGCTTTTACTTTTATCTTTACAAGTTTTTTTTTCTTCTCTTTTTGTAAATATTTTATTTTTATAACTATTTGATTTTTCTCTTAGTGTGTTTCTAGTTCTTTCACCATGATATCTGGGGATGAAATATATGGAGGTAAGGTTATTGATGAAGACTCTTGGTTGACGGAAGACTTATATGGCCCGTCATTTTGGGCTTGTCATGACTTGAACTCTTGGAAAGCTGAATTTGAATATGGGAGTAAGGGTTGGTATTGGGACGAATATTCTCGATTAAGGGAATATGCGGAACGACGTTGTCTTCTAACAATGTTGGTGAATGATTGGTCTAAGGAGAGAGATGATCTTGCACATAAAATTGATAATTTTGGATTGGCTGTGCATAACTTGGATGTAAATTTGAATGAAAAGGTTGATGCGTGTAATGGCCAACAATTTAATGATGAGTTGTGTGAAGCTGAAAAAAATCTTCTAGACCAAATTGAGGAGCTAAAACGAGAATACCAATCATTAGACCATGTTTTTCTTGAGGATGCCAATGTTGAGAAGAATGCTCTAGAGTCATATGAGGGAATAGATAACATTACTTTGGGAGACTTGAGTGTGTGTATATATGGGGATGTAAATAGTAGTACAATTCATGAGTTAAGGCGTATTAGACCTCATTCCAGTCATTTTTCCACATTGTGTTTAGATAGTAAGATAGTAATCGAGCCATCTGAGCCAATGAGGGGGTCAAAGGGTGAGGATGAGAGTGCCTATATTTTTAAAATTGTTGTGCCAAAAAGCAAAAATTACATTCCTCATCTAAAGGCCGAGAAGTGTAGAGTGAAAAATTTATTACTTGGCCTGGTTATCTTTGTAGCCCCACCACTGGAGCATAGCCGCAGACTGGATGCCATGTTAGGGGCTCAATTCATAAGTTCGAGGTGGAGGCAAAAAGTGGTTCACGCCGTGCCGCTACGTTAAATCAAGCGCTTGTTGGGAGGCAACCCAGCTTTACTGCTTTCTTTTATTTTTGTTTACTTTTTATTTTATTTTATTTTATTTTTATTATTTTGTAGTATTTATTTTTGTTTTGTAGGATTATGAGCATAGGAAGCAAAGCCATTAGAAGAGTGCAAAAGCGGGCTAGATGGTGAGGACTAAGTGTGGGGTGCCCACACAAAGGACAATGCCTGGGGAAAGTCTGAGTACCTCGTGAGCCGCTATTGCTTCGCTCTTTGGCCTACCAGGGAGTCTCGTTTACCCCCTTATTATTTATAGTGTGCATTGAGGACATTGCAAAATTTTAAGTGTGGGGTGAGGAGATCGTTTGGATGAGTTTCTGTGTTATTTTAGCTTAGTTGTAGTACTCATTCTTGAGTGTAGTAGCTTTTGAAAAAAAAAAAAAAAATTGGACTTTTCCCGACGATTGATCTCCTAGACAGTTCTTGAGGGATTAAAGTCTAAACAAAAATCCAAAATATGTCTTTTAGCTTTCTTTAGGTAGTAATAATCCCCTGTGGTTTTTCTTTGTGCCTCGGTTCTTTTCCATGGGATGTAGTTTGAACCGGGTAGCTTTTTTTCTTTTCGAGTAGATTAGGAATTTAGGGACTAAAAGGAGCAAGAATGATGAACCTAGGCGCCCTTGACTTGTTTGATAGTAACATATTTATGCTTTGGCAGGTGTAGTATCTTCCGTATGAGTTGAATTTATTGATGATACCTTGTTAAATTGGATAGCATGTTTTGTGGCTCCTATGTCTCGTTTACATGACTTATGTTCACCTTGTGTTTAATACTTAATATCTCGTGGCTCCGTGAATACTTGCATTGCTTGAGAGTCGGAATGTGATCGTCTTTAGTGAGTCATGTGCCATGTGTGGTGAGGTTTTTGTGTTGTCCATGTATTGTACTTATGTCTAGAACTTGCCCGGTATGTAAGTTGAAGCGAAATTTTAGGTGATGCTCGGTTTGAAAAATGATTTTAGGCTTTCTTTGATCTTTTTGAGCTTATTGCTTATCACAAATAAAATCTATTCCTACTTAACCCTTTTGAGCCTGTAGACCTGTTATTTGGTACCCACGTTACAAGCCTATACCCTTTTTATTCTTAATTGATATTGGTTTGATCCTTTTACCTCTTAAAGCACTTTAATTGTTAGATGAGCGCTAAAAGAAGTAAGAAGGGACTAAGTGTGGGGTGACTTTTGAGTGGAACCAATGAAAGAAAGAAGGGTGCACTTATTTTGTAAAATAATACACCACTAGCGGAAATTGAAAGAAAAATATAGATGAATAAATTGTTGTCTTGTTCTTGCTAGTGGGTATGAATTAAAGTAGTGCTTAAAGAAAGAGGAAATATTATTGGGGGTGATATTATTTGTGAGATTGAAGTGGTGTTGAAGAAATTGCGCTTAAGTTATTTAGTGATGTGTTAAAGTGCTTATGAGGTTGAGTCACTATTCCAAAAATATATCCTACCCGTCCCTTAGCCCACATTACAACCATGAAAAAGTCCTAATTGATTTTAGATCGAGCGAGCTTACATTAGTAAAGATTTTCATTAAGGGCAAGCCTATGGTACCAATTGCATGCATGTGACTTCTTTGTGAGAGTGAGCGATTTTCTTTGATATATGTGAGTCATTAAAATATATGTGATCATGAGATTCGAAGGTGTGGATTGAACTCGCTCTCTTGTTCTTGCTGTGAGGGCACATGGTTTCACGAGGGATAGGTGACGTTATTAGACTTCTCTATGATGTTAGTTGTTCAAGCCATGAGTGCATAGTGACATTGAGTCAGTTTTTGAGGTTAGGGTTGTAGTGAGCATGTTGTCTTTGTTCGAATATGTTTAAAGAAGGGCATAATTAAAGGGAAGTATATGTGATGCATAGTCCAGAGCCTAATTGTTGCAAATTACCATGATCATAGGTGCAGTGTGCTTTGAATGATAAGAGCTTAATTTTGTTTCGTCTACTATAGGATGGTTTGTTCGAGGACGAACAAAGGTTTAAGTGTGGGGTAGTGATGTTTGGCATATTTCTATATGTGTTGATGTTACTTTACCCATGTTTTAACCGCTTCTTGTTGTTATTTGATCTTCAAAATGCCCAACATGGTTTAATTATTGGTTTGATGACTAATTAAGTTATGTTTGACTATTTAAGGTTTTTGGAGTGCAAAAATATGAAGAAAAGGTGTTCTAGGTAGAGGAAGAGAGATTGGATGCGTCACATCCAATCTAGAAAAAGAAAACATCATCGTGCATACACCCTGAGCAGTGAAGTTGGACCATAGCGTCCACCATAGCATCCGAAACTGGAAAGTAGAAGAAAAGGGTGGATGCGTCGCATCCACCCTCGCATGCAAAATTCGGAAGTTGAAGAGAAGGTGGATGCGTCGCATCCACCCCAGCATGCGAAGCTGAGAAGCGGAGGACGAGGTGGATGCGTCGCATCCACCTTAGCATCAACACCTGAAGCCGATTTGGGCTAGGGTTAGGAGAACTCTAGCCCACGAATTTTTACGCAATATATAAGCCAAAAACGCCTCTTTTAGGTCGGAGAACAGAGGGGGAAGAGGGAAAAACGACGACAAAGCTGTGGAGGCCCAAATTCATCAAGTTTCATCTTTCTCCCACCAAACTTAGTAATCTTTATGTTTCTTTGTATGATTTGTTGTTTGGCTACCATGTCTATGTGGAGCTAAACTTCACATTCTAGGGTTGTGGTTCTTTCATGACTATTGTTATTCTGATATTGATTTTGCCTTCTTGATTTATCATATTGGTTTATTTATTCAATCTTGCACTTAATTATTTAATTGCTTGATCACCGATTGAATACTATCTACGAATCAAGAATTGAACTCGAAAGTGGGAATTCTAGATTGTATATAGGATTGAGTAGAGCAAGTTCTTGAACTCGGGCATCGGGGAACAGATTCGTGGTTAGGATAGACATATACCTAAGTGCCTTGCTTGGTCGATTTACAGGAATTATAAATGCGTTCTTGTTGATTCTAACGCCATAGACATATAGGCGTTAGGTTAGCTTAAATAGGCGAGTAAGAACTCGACAGATTCTTATGAGCATTATTAACCCTGTCAACCAATAAGCTAGATAAATTAGTCGGTCAATTCAATTGAAGACTACAATAGGATTGTTAGATAACCCATAACCCTAGATCGTTTTCACTACAGTGATATCATAAAAATATGCTCTTTCTCTATTCAAAGTTCATTATTTATATTATTTTATTTTATTAGTTTAGAATCAAATATTTTTAGGTCTAATTCTTGTTTAGATAATTAGGATAGTCTAATTTAGTCAATAGTTAATCATAAGTCCTCGTGGGTTCGACATCCGACTTTTAGTCACTTTATTACTTGACGACTGCGTATACTTGCGTGAGTGTGTTTGTCGCAACAGGCTGCCCACCTGTAGCATACTTATGAGTGAGTGAGACCGAGGGCCTGATTTGTGAGGATGAGTGTGGATTGGGACTGCCCGCCTGCAGCATACTTTATTATCGCACGTGAGTTGTCCGTGCAGATTATAGCGCTTGGGCTGAAGGAGCCCCTCCGGAGTCTGTACACACCCCTAGTGAGCACAGGTAGCTACTGAGTTCGAGTGTCGAGTGCTGAGTGACTGGGAAGCAAGAGTGATTGTGAGGTATGCCCGAGTGGCAAGAGTGATTGTGAGTTATGCCCGAGTGGAACGAGTGACTGTGAGGTCTGCCCGAGTGGATGTTTATGATTTCATCATTTTTACTCACCTTTGCATTGAGCCTTGTTTGAGAAAAACTGTTGGAAAAATATTTTTAAATAATTTTTACTGGAACCCGATTTAAACGAGACGATTCGATTCAAACACTGATTTTAAAGCATGTTGTACTTTACTCAGATTTCATGATATGAACTTTATATGCTTTATTGCTCGTCATTATTGCTCAGTCTTTATTTATTGTTGTTACTTATTGAGTTCGCGTACTCACATTACTCCTTGCACCTTGTGTGCAGATTCAGGTGTAGTTGAACACGGTAGCGGTTATTGAGTGTTTTGGCTACAGGTTTTCTTGGAGATAGTAAGGTAGCTGTTTGGCGATCGTAACCCCTGCTCTTCTCCCTCTTATCTTCCTTTAGTTGTATTTAGCTATTTTTCAGGCTAAGTTAGCCTTGATATTGTTAGAAAGATTATAGTAGCTACTCATGACTAGTGATACCCCGATGTCGGGCTTTTCTTTTCCGCACTTCTGTTTTTCTTTGATTTGAACTCTTTAAATGAAGGTTCTTACCTTGAAATTATCTTTGAAATGAAAATATCGTTTTGTTTTGGAAATGAGTCGGCTTGCCTAGTTCCACGATAGGCACCATCAAGACAGTGGGTAGTTTTGGGTCGTGACAACCTGCATCCTCAATACCTGCCACACGACATAGCATGTCAAAATGGTACAAGTACCACCAAAGGATACCTAGTAAGTTCTCATAGGCTACATCCTAAAAAGGCATAGCGAGACCTTCTAGGAAAAGTAAGAAAGAAAATGCATATACGGAAAAATCATATAAATTTTACAACCAAGTCATAGGCTGGAAATTGAAACTATATGCTAAACTGTAAGCTGAAACTAAAACTTAACGTAGAAATTGAGTCCATAACTGATATCTGAAATAGAAACTGAGTTATATATATATAAGACATAACTTTGCTAAAAAAATGTAGCGCATAATGGCCCTACGTACATGAGCATCTAGGAACACGTACGATAGAGTGTCATCCTATCTCCCTAATAGATAGTTGGCACCTGCGAGCATGGGGTAAGTAACCCTGACATCATGGCACTCACATTGGGAAGGTTGGCCGATTCTCCCTACTGAATGTGATCACATTGATGCATGAATTATTGTTGAAACTAAATACTTAAATGAATGTGAATATCATAAATAAAGGCACATAACAATTGGTAATACACATAAGCATGTATTCATGTCACATATAATGTCGCATTGAATAATTATAAGTGAACTGAGTATTGGATCATGAGAATACACGACTTAGATCTATCTAGCATATGGAGCACAAGGGTTCTAATGGAATTCCCTACTAGAAAAGTAAACCTCAACTCACCTCAAGTCTTAACTCCAATTCATCCTTTCAAATTTCCTTGGAGTTCAACAACTCACGATCTACAAATATTTGAGCTAGAATCATCAAGACATACTCATCAAGTTCAATTCACCACCAATTGAACTAATTTCTAAGTCATAAATTACTCAATATAATCAATGCATAATGTAAAAATAATATTTGTATTCGTCTGTCAAGCTTACTGTTATAATATCCTTAATCACTTGGTATATGGAGAGGAAGAAACATATGTTAATATCAAAAAATTTATATGTACATACTTAAATAACACCATCCAAAACCTATGACTATAATATTAATCCAAATTCTCTAGCAACGTTCAAATATGATCCTCACTTTATCCTTAAAGCTTTGTACATTATTAGATTAAAATAATTTCTCCATTATTTATTATTTCTAACCATGTTCCCAATCACAAAACCTTGGCAGCAACTCAAATGGGTTTAGAATTTATCAAATTGCTTTCAATTTACTTCTTGTCATCATTCTAAAAAATTTGATATCCATGTCAATCCTAACGTAATCCAAGGCACACAATAAGGATAAGATTATATATCTACATACCTGATTGTTTGTTGAATTGCACAAGGAAAGTTTCCAAGCTTTCTAGTGCTATCTCACGCCAATTGTGTATCCTCAAAAAATAATGACCCAAGAAATAGATCAAACAATTATTCTTCTTTGTTAATCCTTAACACGACCATCAGGCACAAGTAAGTCTTTCACAACTTCTTTTTCTTAATTTGATACCAAATCTAATACGGTTTAAATTATTTCCCTTAAGTCATTCTAAGGCTCTGCAAAGTAAGGAACACTAAGAAGTGGAGCTGGCCCATTTATTTTCTTCTCTAATCTGAAGTTTGTTTTTCCCAAATGGTCTTGTTTGCTACGTGCTATGTTCTTGGGGTAACATATATGTAGGTGACGAATGTATATACGGATACCATGTACTTTACGCTTGGGTAAAGAGATAAGCTTCACATGCTTTACTTATTTTACTTGATTTACTTATTGTATGACTACTTTAGCATCTTATTCATGCTAGTATAATATTATAGGCATTACTTACATGGTAGTTTAATATTATGAATTTCATGTGCCTATTTTATATGATTGAACTGCTTAGTCGTACATTGTGTAAGCACTTTGTTAGCATATATACTTTGTTCTCACTACTTATTAGAGACTGTTATGAGCTGCTAAGGTAGGTTAAACCACGTTCCTGTTGAGGTATATATTAGGGAATATCATCACAGTTTCTTGTAGGGCATAAAGGATTTACGTATCTGTTGTGCATGGATATGGATTGTTCCCTCATGACCCTCACTTCATGTTTCTCTCTTGGTGGCATATATGCAGGTCTGATTATGATATCGATTGATGAACTTGAGCATAAAAGTGGAAGATTTATTTGTTTTAACATATCTTTTGTTCCTATTTATGCATTCTTATATGTTTTACTTGTGTATATCACATATATATATGTTTATTTGATGCAATTGTCATATGCATTGGACGTCAGTAGTCTGAGATAGGTATTTCATATTACATGCTCTATATGTGCATGTCACGACCCCAAATCCGTCTAGTCGTGATGGCACTTAACCCTAGTGCTAGCTTAGCCAAACATACAACAAGGTAATAAAAAATGATAGATTATTCATAGCAAGAAGTAAACGACTGAATTCTATACAACCTCCCAATGACAGGTAGTAAAAGTCACGAGCGGCTACGAATAAGATTACAAATTCGGTTCGAGAAAAGATACATCATATGTTTGAAATTTATATAAATAAAAATATAAATCCTAAACTACCACGAACAAATGGTAGTCTATGTTTGGAACGCTTATAGACCTCCAATGCCAGGCTCTGTTTTCCACGGCTACACAACTTCAAAAGAAGGAGAGCATGATATTTTTATATTAAACAAATAGAAGGCATGGATAATACCGCAATAATTGAGGTAGAGAACAAAGACAAAACAACAATGACAAGTCACATAGAAAGCGTTGGTGCAATAGTAATAACTCAAGAAAAAGGCATAAATGTATACACAAGAAAAATATATCACAATATAATGCATGTCTCTCGTCCTCGCCTACACGGAAACACCCTTCGTGCCATGAACACATGATAATATAAAAATAATGGAACGACGTCAACAATCAATAAAGGTTGAATCTTGGACAAAATCTCAAAACTAAATTAAAGCCAGACCCTGGCTCGCTTGGTCCAAACCCGAGACTTGGACCAAAATCCGATTACTCATTCACCCCCGAGCCCGAATATGTAATTCGTTTCCATAGCCGACCTCAATTTGAGGTTTAAATCTCCATTTTTCAAAACCCTTAAATTCTATCCAAAACCCACAATTTCTACTTTGAAATTCATAGATTTGATGTTAAAGAGTCTTGAAAATTAATTGAAATTGATCGAAAACTAGTTAAAGATGCTTACCAATGAATTTGGGAAGACAATCCTCTTAAAAAATCGCCTCTATGTAGTTTAGGGTTGAAAAATAGTATAAAATGAGCAAAGTTCTGACTTTTCTCCCTTTTACCCACCTGCAAGTATCGCAATTACGAACTCTTGCTCGCAATTGCGAAGCCCGCATTTGCGATACACTGATCGTAAAAGCGACAGTGCATCAGGTCCACAATAAGTCGCATTTGCTACAAAATACTCGCATTTGTGATAGTTTCCCCATGCGCATTTGCGGACAAAGCTTCGCAAATGCGTAGCTCCCACAGTCCGCATTTGCAAACAAAACTTTGCATTTGCTAAGTGTTCAATCCCCAGCTCCCTTCACAGTTGTGAGCAGTCACTCTCGCATTTGCGAGATCTGCAAATTGACACCAGCAACAACTACGCATCAGCTGTCCCAACTCATCTACCAAAAATTCCTCCCGAGCCATTCGGGCTCCAAACCGAACATGCACATAAATTTAATAACACCCTAAAAACTAGTTCGCTACCTCAAATCATCAAAACGACGTCAAATAACACGAATCATCATCAAAACTCAAGAATTTCAATTTATAACTCATTTTTTCACAATGTTTCACATAAAGCCCCGAAATGCGCTCGGGTCATACAGGACCACAACCAAACGTACGTACAAGTCCAAAAATATCATACGAACTTACCGAAATTGTCAAAACACCGATCCGAGATCGTTTACCAAAAATGTTGATCGTGGTCAACTGTAACCTCTTATCAACTTAAAAATCATATTTTCTTCAAAATTTTACGTAAAAACTTTCCAGAACATGACATGGACCACACACACAAATAAAGAAACACCAAATAGAGCTACGAAAAGTCTCGGGACACATAAAGGTAAGCTAATACTCAAAACGATCAATCGGATCGTTAGAGTGCATATCTTATTATGTTGTCACTATGCGCCCTTTCTATCAATATTATGTATATGAACTACACAAGTGGTTAAAGTGGGTATCTTTTCATTAAATTCTTACCAATATTTCATTAGTAAAATAAAGTGATACTTACTGATTATTGGGTCGGTATACTCATAATGCATTTATGTATATTTTTGTGCAGATACTGATCCTGACATAAGCGGTACCTTGGAGGGTACTTATGAGAAGCGTGTGACTATCAGGGTGAGCTTCTTGAATTGGATCATACTACCTGAAGTCTTCTTATTATGTTATTATCATTTCTTGTCTCGAATAGTGATGTGTTATTTGGACTTGCGTATTATTGGTTATAGTAGCTCATGACTCATTAATAACGATTCTTTGGAGTTGTATTTCATATCCTGCACTTATGTATTAGTATTCTCAGACTCATATTAAGTTATTATACATGTTTTAGGCTTGTTTATATTTTTGTGGTATACGAATTTGGGGTTATGCTTGTGAATTGCCTAACGGCTAGGGTTAGGTGTTATCACAATTTTGGTGAGATTTTGAATCATGACATTTACCTTTACACCACCAAATCAGAAAAACGAACAAAAATTATTCACATTACTCAAATACAACTATACACAAATTTTAAGTTTCCCTGCTCTATTTCTTTTTAAAAAATCATGTCTCTCTTTATCCTTTTTACATTTCTTAATATTTCCTTTCAATTCTTAAATATCCGTATACATTTTTAATCTTGTTTTCATAATGAAACTGTTTGGCAAAAATACCTTAGCTTTGAAAAATAGTTTATTTTATTTAAAAAAGCACCTTTGGCAAAAACAAAAAAGTTTGGCCAAACAGACTATTAAGTGTAATTTCCATCACAATTGATCCTTGTGGATTCTGACTTGGATAGTTTTTATACATATTGTGACGATTGCTTTGTTCTAAATTTGACGACAGGATTGGGTCATCACAATTTACGTAGTATTTGTTTATATATCTACTTATACCTCAAACACTATATTTAATTCTTCCCAACAGTTTTACTTCTCTTAATCTAAAAAATTCACAACTTTGTTCGTGGATAAAATTAAAGTTATTGCTGGAACTTAGATTTCATTAAACATTATAAAATTCTAGAAGAATTATACCACAAATTCATAGAGCAAAATAATAGGGCTTAAATTGCTGGAACTAGTTCTTGCACTCTTCTTCGTTTTCCCAAAAATACTCTTACTTTTAATTAAGAAATGACAAATTAGTCACAGTATAATCATTAAAATTAATATAAATAGGTTAAGAGAATTACTAAAAAAAATTAAAGTAAGAAAAATATGCATAATATCATAAACCACGGGGAAAGTGATAGTTATGAATCTAAAGCTAATGGGAAATATCTATTTTTCTTATCATGATATTATGCTATTATTTCGTTGTCCTGGAAATGCTAAATTGTGGTGGTTAACATACTTAGTTCATTATACTTTTCAAATGTGAAAATTTTCTTATCAAGCCAGACTAAACTGAACAGTATTCTAAGTTGGTAACTGGAAAGTGAAGGTCTCCTCCATCTGTCAAAGTTATTGTCTATTACATCGTTGAACTTTCTTCCAAGAAATAATCCAGCTGACCTAAAGAACATTCTTTTTGCCATTCTAGTAATCAATGGAGCATGACCAAAAGTCAGTCAACTGCAGCTGCTAGAAGTTTGATTTTTATAAAGAAACAAAGCGATTTGACCCCCTTCGTTGAATATGATAATGTATGTTGAATCCCCTCTGTTCTCTTCGTGAGTGTAACTTGTTTGGCCAAAAAATATTACTTTTGGTTAAAACGGCTGAGTTTAGATAATAATGGATTAAACTTAGTTAATAGTAATATTTCTAGATGTGAGTTCCGTAAATGTGACAATTGTTAGGCAGATCTAGTAGTGGATTGACAACGATATGCATTAATTGTTCCAAAAAGTATGAACAATAATGTAGCGATAACTAGCAATAAATGACATTTAACTAAATAGGAGAAGTGATTCACCAATAAAGAATGAACTAGATGATTGTCTCTCCTGACAGTGATGAGTGACAGACAAATCCTAGAATGTTCGTGTTATTCTCGGATTTGATGGGAAAGTATGGAATAATATGAGCAAAAATCTTGATGAAAATGTAGTGTTTGTATCTTAGTAAGGGAGAGAGAACCTTTTATCAAAAACATGTTCTTATCAAAAATGAATGTCCACTTTACACCATTGTCTTTTTTCTATTTATATGAGACATAATTTCCTAACAAACCCTAAGAGTACAAGTGTAGAGAATATCCACTACAATATTCTCGTTCATATCCTATTTCGAAAACTAACTGTTACAGCTTCGTCAACGGTGCTCGACCTCGCCCATTGTTGACATCCCGACCATGAATCTCGTTGTTTCCTGGTCAACCTCGACTGACGATGACTCAAGGACTCTTCCTTTGATGTCATCTTATCTTAAATATTCTAGGGCAGATTTTGATCCATACAGTTAGTCCTCCCGCTTATTGAGGCTGGCCTTAGGCGGGCTTGATGAGCGGATTCTGTTTAGTGCGGTTGAAACTATTGGACGAACTGATCTAGTCGTGATAATTTGGGCGAGATGGCAGCATGCCCCTTTGTGAACCGCAAACTCTAGAGTAGTAAGTACCACGAATCAGGGTGACGCCATGACATCAAGCGTCATTATGACGCATTGTTCCGATGTGTTACTTCGTTTCGCGTACGTCTTTTGATTGAATCTGCCGCTTCGGTTATGGTGCCAGGTAATGATGAGTTAATTCCTTGGTTTCGACGCTTGAATTTCTATAAATAGGGGTGTATGGGTATAGTTTCAGCCTTTACGAAATTGTTGCATAAAGAAATCTATACCTTCTTCTTCCTCCTCCATTATTGTGCATTTGTCCTTCCTGTTCTAATGATCTATATCATTTTCAATTCTCCGTTGTTTGATACTTTGCTCCCTCTTATTAAAAATATGTCTAACGCACCTTCTGCGCCTAGCGAGGGAAGTGATCCGGTCCTATTGGCGATTCTCTTTTCTCCTCATATGGAGGGCATTCCTAATGCTATAGAGGATGAAAGCTTCCCGACTGTGAAACAGATAGTTTCACGCAACCCCGACGTTAGGTGTGATTGCTCTAAGCGGCATGAAGTCGAACCTGGAACCTTTAAATCGGCGATGAAGAAGGCCGATTTTTCATAGATTAAAGTGAAGTACGGTCTTCCTGGCCACGTCGAATTGATTCCCGCCGAGTGGGATGCGGTGCCGCATCACCGTCCTGGGTATTGCGCATCTACGCCTACCTCATTCATCTCGGCTACACTTTTCCTCTCCTCCCTCTGGATGAGGAATTTTATCTCTTCTATGGCGTTTGAATGGATCAACTCGAACCGTATATTTACAGGCTCACTAGGATGTTCACCAAGTTCACTGAGTTGGCCGGGGTCGAGATCACACTTCGACATCTAATGCACATATTCGCCCCCAGCTTTTACAAAGGGACGATTATAAATCTCCCCTAATAAGGGGGCAAATGTCTGGTGGTGAAGATGGACGATAAGGCTAACCGCTAGTTATGGCTTAACTTCTTCTTCGTTAGAACTGAGGACGTGGTAGCCAATATCGACGGATTATCCAAAGCCTGGAATTGCACTCGTAAGAGGCTCACTCCCTTGCATGTAGGTACTTGGTTTACTTTGCTTAGTTGTGGATTCGGACCATTCGTCATTTTCATATGTAGCCAAGACTTCGTTTCCCCCTTTGGTCGAGGACATATTTTGTTGGGTTGGCCATCTCCTCACTCACATCGCGGGAATTCATGAGTGGTCGGTAATCTTCAAGAGGTATGGGTCGGCTCCCCCTTGGACTGGTAAGTTACTTTTGTTTTTGTTTTATTGGTTATTTCTCTTGTGTGGTTGTTTTGGCTAACTCTCTTATCCTTTTGCGCTTCCCTTGATTCTAACTAGGGGGTCCTCGAGGAGGTCGAGATCGTAAGAGGAAAGTTGTCGCCTCTTCGGCTCATACCCCTTCTCCGACCGCGGTTGATTCTGGTCACTCCTCGGTCACACTTACGGCTGAATCCTTAGTGACTCCCTTGTATCGTCTCATACACGAAGAAGAGGAATTGCAACTAGGTGGGACTTGATGCCCAGTAAGAGGAAATCGTCATAGAGGACGATGTCAGGCCGACGCCTGAGTTTCTGAGGGTGTATCTCATCCTTCTATGATGATGGAAACCGAACGGCCGGCCGCTAGGACTGATACTTCTAGGCAAGAGGGGTCATTGACCTCGCAGCAGACTGATGATGATCCTTTGCCGACTGATAGGAGAGGTAATGACGTTACCGAAGACGGTTATGAGATGGGTTCAAACATAGATGCCGCAGAGCTGAGGATGATGGAGGAAAGATTTACCCAGCTCGAGGTGAGGCTAGAAGGATCTACGCGGATCATTGCGATTCCCATGGATCGTGATCTATTGAAGAATACAGAGAACGTAGTCCCTTCCCTCGGCCCCCTTTGTTCTGGCGTGGAGGGTGAAACCCTTAAAGGACTGTATGATGTCACTTTATCGAGGAGCATAGCCGGCCTTGCTCTCAGGGTAAATATTTTAGGGCTTTATTTTTCTATTTGTTATGTTCAAAATTTATTGTATGTTTTTAGTGCTTTGCCTTTGTCAGTGGAGGCGACAATTATGGAATTGGGGATTTTCTTATGGATTCAACATTTTTATCTCCGAAAAGAAAACCAAAAAATTCACCAATATTTAAATTCATTAATTATTTGTAAAATATTTTAAAGTTGAGAAAAGGCTAAAAGTTTAAATATTCTTAGAAAATGTATACATATATAATAAATGCAAAAAATCAGTGTATAATCAATAATTTAATGTATAAACAGTGATTATACACATATTATACATTAATTTATACATCAATTACATCGTGCATAAATGAAACTGTTTCGCTCTCTCTCCTCTTATCTTAAAATATAGTATACAAGGCTTATACACTAATTACACAGTGTATAAATGTTCTTTTTCTCTTTGTATCTCCTTTTATCTTAAAAGATAATACATATTATACAATGATTATGCACTAATTATACAACGAACGGCTAAAGACTGGTGAATCAGATGAAGAAGAAGCAACAACAATAATCAATAATACCAAAAAACAAAGAAATCTGCCTAAACAAACCACCTAAACCTCCATCACTGCCGTTTCTTTTGTTCTTTAGGACCTTCCACTTTCACAATTTTAGACCAAAAAACCTCCTTGTTTCTTCATCTTCACACAATCAAAATCAGTAAGGCAGAAAGTAGATGACGACTAAATTATCCAAAAGAGAGATACTAGCAAATGGGTGAAGGAAGTGGTGTTGTAACGATCCGAAATTCACATCATCGGGACCGCGATGGCCCTTAATATTTTACTTTCTAGGCAAGCCAACGTTAGATATAATTATTAATCATTTTAACAATCCAAATCAATTTACCACAATAAAACTGAAGAGTCTGAAATAAGGTGATCAACTAATAAGCGACGAAATCCAAATATAATCCCAGATCTAATGTCACGAATACATGAGCGTCTAGAGTACTACAAATAATAGTATGAATAAAAACATAACCATCTGAATCAAAATAAATGATTAAGATAGAATAAAAGGGGACTTTAGGGCTCCGAACGTCGTGCAACTATACCTCAAGTCTCTGCCAGTAGCTAGATTCGGGCAACCTCGCTGAACGCTGGCAGGACGAACTCTGTAGTATGAGTACAATCGATCCTATGTACTCTGTAAGTATCGAGCCTAACCTAGATGAAGGAGTGACAAGGTTAAAACGGGACACTTACAATAAGCTGTACGCATTAATAATAATAACTGGAAAGAAAAACAGAAAATGAAAGTAAAGCAGTTTAATTATGATAATGAACTCAAACCTCACTTTCAGCAGCCCAGAATAACAAACCTTGTGATCTCATATAAAAATGTTGAAACTAACACAACAACAACAACAAATATAATACACATAATCCGTTGCAGCACGCAAGCCAATCCCATTATATCATCATTTATCAATATCACAATCTCCCTTATTCCACCATAGTATCATCAATCAATATCAAGTATCATGTATACAATCCGTTACGGCGCACAACTCGATCCCACCATACCATCATTTATCAATATCATAATCCTCCCTTATTCCGCAATAGTATCAATAATCAATATCAAGTATCACATATTCAATCTGTTGCAAAGCGCAACCTGATCCCAGCATATCATCATTTATCATTACCATAGTCCCCCCTTATTCCACCATTTCAGTCTATTAACTTTCAATTCCCGTTGCGCATGCAACCCTATCCACAAACAATTTCAATAGACATAAACATCCCAACAACTCAATTTACAAGAACTTCTACATCAAAAGGGAAAAAGTTCAAGGCAATAAGGGACCACATAACAATTAAGGAATCTGTAGGAATTCAAAGTTTCTACTTAACAGGTTTATCGATGTCTAACAAACTCAACAACTCACGCAATGATACTACATCATAGAATGCAACAAATATTGCAAAAATAATAGGAGAAGTAAAGCATGTGACGATTAAGGTATGCAAGTAAAACAACTAAAGGCAAGTAGCAAATAAGCATGGGGTCATGGGACGGACGAACAATTTAATACAATAGTAAAATGACAAATAAACATTTCGGTATAGAAGTCAAATAAAGCATATAAATATTAAGGCATGGAAGAAGATAATTCATGAAATAACGAGACAATATGGAAACAAATATTTTGACGGCGTATATACACTCGTCACCTTGCATATACGCCATTTTCATAAATAATCCACACGACACATAATTCACAAATTTCTAATTCCCTCAAGTCAAGTTTAGATCCAACACTTGCCTTACTCCACAACTCAAGCAATCAATCAACCACGACCTTGCCTTTTGAACAAGCCTCCAAACAAACCAAATCTATCAAATTATTGACCAAATGATTCAAAATAAGCTTTAGAAACTACCTACAAAGGAAATAGGTTCAATTTAGACCATTTTTGAAAAAAAGACTCAACAAAAGTCAACACTCGGGTCTGTTTGGTCAAAATCTAGATTCGGACCAAAAGTCGATTACCCATTCACCCTTGAGCCTGGTTATGTGATTTGTTACTAAATCTTACTTTAATTCGGGATCTAAATCTTAATTTCACAAAAATCCCCAATCCTACCCAAATCTCTAATTTCTACCATGGAAATCCTAAATTTGATGTTGAATTCTCATGGAATAAAATGAGTAATTGAAAGGAAATGAATTAAGGTCACTACCCAATGAATTTTGAGAAGAAACGCTTGGAAAATCATCTCTATAGTGTTTAGGGTTGAAAAATAGTGAGAAATAAGCGAAGTCCCATTTTCTCCCTCTTTTACCTAGCTACAAATGTCGCAATGGCAATGTCTTGTTCGCAATTGCAAACATCGAAAATGAGAACTCCCAATCTTTGTAAATGTGGACCATTCCTTCGTAAATGCAAAGATAACTCAAGAACACACTAAGTCGCAAATGTGACTCTAAGTTCGCAAATGCGACCTCTGATAGTTCGCAAACGTGAACCTCCTCGTCGCAAATACGAGGTTGCCTAGTCCAGTCCATGCTCGTAAATGCGAACACTTGTTCCAAAAATCGAGACTTACAATTACGAGCTAGACCTTGCAAATGCGAGATCTGCAGCATAGCACTAACAACAGAAGTGCACCAGCTACTCCAACCTTACCCAAACTCATCCAAAACACGTCTGAAACTCACCCCGAGCCCCTAAGGCTCCAAACCTAACATGTACACAAGTATAATAACATCATATGAACTTGCTCACAAAATCAAATTATCAAAATAACATCTAAACCTATTATTCGATCCTCAAAACAAATTAAATTTCAAAGTGAAACTCAAGAACACTATAATCACATTTAAGCGTCCGAATTATGACAAATCAATTCCGAATTTAACAAAATTTTACAGACAAGTTTCAAATAGTAATACAGACCTATTCCATGTTTCCACATCAAAATCCAAACCCGCTATCTAAGAAGTTAACTTACGGTCAAACCTAGAAATTTTCAACCTTAAAAAATTCTTACTTTCGGCAAAAATGAGTGAAAACAAGTTAAGGACTTCTTAAATCAATTTTGGTCGTACGCCGAAGTCCCAAATCACGATGCGGACCAACCAGGATTGTCAAAATTCAAATTCGGGTTCGTTTACACAAAATGTTGACGGTAGTCAACTCAAACTATTTTTAAGCCAAAAAATCACATTTTCTTCAATTTTTCACATAAAGCCTTTTCAGAATAAGACATGGATTGTGCACGCAAATCGAGAAATACTAAACGAAGCTAATTGAGGTATCGAAACTTAAAAATAGAGGCTAAATCTCAATATAAACTATCGAGTCATCAAATTCTCCACCTCTAAAATAAACTGTACGTCCTCGAACGGACATAAAAAGTATATAGACTGGTGAAAAGGTGTGGGTACCTACTCCGCATATCAGACTCGGACTCCCACGTTGCAGCCTCGATCGGTTAACCTCTCCATTGCACTCGAAGTGACAAATAACTCTTAGATCTTAACTTCTAGACTTGCCGAGCTAGAATGGCCACCGACTCCTCCTGACAAGTCAAATACTTGTCCCATTGGACTGAGCTGAAATCTAATACATGGGATGGATCACTATGATACTTCCGGAGCATGGACACATGGAATACCAGATGGACTACTGATAAGCTATATGTCAATGCAAGCTTGTAGGACACTTCACCCACTCTCTCAAGAATCTCAAAAGGTCTGATATACCTAGGGCTTAACTTGCCATTCTTTCCGAACCTCATCTCACCATTCATGGGTGAAACCCGGAGCAATACCCTCCCTCCAACCATTAATGAAACATCACGAAATCTACGATCGGCATAACTCTTTTGCCTAGACTAAGTTGTGCGAAGTCGATCTTCAACCAAATAGGCACCCAACAACCGAGCCTCTCCCTCCTCTAACCAAGCAACTGGCGAACGGCACCGCCTCCCATACAGGTCCTCATAGGGAGCCATCTGAATACTCAATTGGTAGTTGTTGTTGTAGGCAAACTCCGCAAGCGGAAAGAACTGATTCCAAGAATCCCTGAAATCCATACGCATGCGCGAAGCATATCCTCCAATATTTGAATGATGCGCTAAGACTATCTGTCCAGCTGGGGCATAATGTTGAAATCAACTCAACTCGTGTGCCCAACTCACATTGTACGTCCCTTTAGAAGTACGATGTGAACTGCGTCTATTTAGAAAAGATGGGCACCGGCACATCGTTCAGACGAACAATCTCGCGGATATAGATCCCAGTCAATTGATCCGAAGAATAGGTAACTACTACTGTAATGAAATGCGCCAGCTTGGTCAACCTATCCACGATCACCCATACATCGTCAAATTTCTTCTGAGTCCGTGGGAGCCTAACTACAAAATCCATGGTAATATGGTCCCAGTTTTACTCAAGAATCTCAAAACTCTAAAGCAAACCACCAGGCCTCTGATGCTCGTAATTTACCTGCATGCAATTCAAACATAGAGCAACATGCGCAACTATATCTTTCTTCACCCTTCTCTACCAATAATGCTTCCTCAAATGCTGATACATCTTGGCGACACCAGGATGGATGGAATACCGCTAATGTGGGCCTCCTCAAGAATCAACTCACTACGATGATCCATATTAGGAACATAAATCTGATCCTGCATCTGCAAAAACCCATCATCCCCAATAGTAACCTGCTTGGCATCACCGTGCCGCACCATGTCCTTAAAGACAAGCAAATATGGGTCGTCATATTGACACTCTCTAATCCGCTCATACAAAGAAGAACAAGAGACCGTGCAAGATAGAACCTAACTAGCCTCCACAACATCTAACCTCATGAACTGATTGGCCAAGGCCTGAACATCTGATGCTAGCAGTCTCTCACCAACTAGAATATACGCAATGCTACCCATACACATAACCTTTCTAGTCAAGGCATCGACCACCACATTGGCCTTCCTGGGATAATACAAAATGGTGATATCATAGTCTTTCAACAGCTCCAACCACCTCCGCTGCCTCAAGTTGAGATCCTTTTTCTTCAACAAATAATGTAGACTTCGATTATGCGTTAATACCTCACACAATACGCCGTAAAGGTAATGCCTCTAAATCTTCAGTGCATGAACAATGGCTGCCCACTCTAAGTCATGACCAAGTTAATTATTCTCATGAACCTTCAACTACCACAACGCTTATGCAATCACCCTACCATCCTGCATTAAATATTGCACCGAGCCCAACATACGATATATCACAATATACCGTGTAGGATCCTGAACCTTTGGGTAACACCAACACTGGGGTTGTAGTCAAGGTAGTCTTGAGCTTCTGAAATCTCAACTTACACTCATCTGACCACCTGAATGGGGCACTCTTCTGGGTCAATCTAGTCAATGCTGCTACAATGGATGAAAATCATTCCACGTACTGGCGATAATACCCTGCCAAACCCAGAAAGCTCCGAATCTCTATAGCTGAAGTAGGTCTAGGCCAATTCTGAACTGCCTTAATCTTCTAAATATCAATTTTAATGCCCTCTACATATACCACATGTCCCAAAAAGGTAACCGAGTCCAACCAAAACTAACACTTAGAAACTTTGGCGTACAACTCACTATCTCTCAAGGTCTGAAGTACCACCCGAAGATGCTGCTCATGCTTCTTTCGACTGTGGGAGTATATCAAGATATCATCAATCAATACGGTGATAAAAAAATCCAAGTAGGGCTTAAATACCTAATTTATCAAATCCATAAATATTGTTGGGGCATTTGTCAAGCCAAATAACATCACTAGGAACTAATAATTCTCGTATCGAATCCGAAAATATGTATTAGGGACATCAGATGCCCTAATCTTCAATTGATGGTAGCTAGATCACAAATCAATCTTCAAAAACACTTTGGTACCCTGAAGCTGATCAAACAAGTCATCAATCTTCGGCATCGGATACTTGTTCTTGATATCTTTGTTCAACTGCCGATGGTCTATGCACATTCTCATCGAACCATCCTTCTTCTTCAAGAACAACATGGGCACACCCCAAGGCGAGACACTGGGTCTAATGAATCCCTTGTCAAGTAAACATTGCAGCTACTCCTTCAATTCCTTCAACTCAAGTGGCGCCATACGGTATGGTGGAATAGAAATGGGCTGAGTTCCCGTGCCAAGTCAATATCGCTGTCGGGCGGCATCCCGACAGATCATCAAGAAACACCTCTGGAAACTCACGCACAAGAGGTACTGAATCCATGGAAGGAACCACCGCACTAGAGACATACCTTCTCGACCATATGTCGAGCCTTCACATAAGAAATAACCTTGCTAGTAGAATGGCCAGGAGTCCCCCTCCACTCTAATCAGGGTAACCCCGGCATGGCTAAGGTCACCATCTTGGCGTGATAATCCAATATAGCATGATACGGTGATAACCACTCCATGCCTAAAATTAGATCACAATCTACCATATCAAGCAATCGGAGATCTACACTAGTTTGAAGACTTCGGATGGTAATCATACACGAGCGATAAACACGATTGACAATAATAGAATCTCCCACCGGCGTGGACACATACACATGATAACTCAAATAATCATGAGGTACAACCAAATATAAAGCAAAATAGGATGACACGTAGGAATAAGTAGAGTCCGGATCAAATAAAATGATGCATCTTTATGGAAAATTAGAACAATACCTATCATAACGGCGTCAGATGACTTGGTATCAGGTCTAGCTGGGAATGCATAAAAATGGGGTTGGGCCCCACCACCCTGACCTTCGCCTGTCGGACGGCCTCTAGCTAGCTGGCCTCCACCTCCAATGGCCTAACGTCCATCTCTAATGGCCTTACCTCCACCTCTGGCTAGCTGAGTGGGCAGTGAAGAAACCGGTGCTACAACCATGGCATGAGAACTCTTATGTGGCATGCTGAAGCTGATGTGACATGTACCCCCAGACTCAAAACACCCTTCTGGTTGTTGTGGCTGTTGAAGCTAAAACTAACCCGAACGGGCAGGATAACTACGGTGGTAGCTCTGGATCGAAGGTGCACTAATATGAGCTAATGCTGCACTATAGGCTAGTTTCCCAGGGCGAGATACATAAGAACCACGACTACACGAATCATTGTGGGATGCCTTAAATGCCGACTAAAATGGCCTGGGAGGATAGCTTCTACCGAAGTACCCTGGCTTCTAGATGAGGCGCCACTCTGAAATCTCCAAAATGATTAGGCCTTTTATATGTTACCAGCCCCCTTTCCTGATCCCATATCATCTCGATCCATCTAGCAATCTATATGTCCCTATGAAAATAAATATCATCTCTGGTCTCCTTGTCCATCTGCAGCCTGATACTGAAAGTGAGCCCATCAATTAATCTCCTCACTCTCTCCCTCTCACTAGGGTGATGGCCATGCCACCCTGCTAAAGGCGGTCAAACTGCCTGCGATACTCCTCTCTTAGAGTAAAAGAAATGAACTTCTCTAGAAATAGCTGTGAAAACCGATCTAAGATAAGTGAAGGCAAACCAGAAGGTCTAGTCAACACATAATCTCTCCACCATCTCTTGGCAGAACCGGTCATCTGAAAAACTACAAAGTTGACCCCATTAGTCTCAGCAATGCCCATGTTGTGCAATACCTTCTGGAAATGGTGCAAGTAATCCTGAGGGTTCTCGGAGGGTAAACAACTGCAATGAATAGGAAAGAGGTTGGTAAACTTATCCAGCCTCATCAAGGCCTCAGAAGATATAACGGACCTATCCTCGGCGTGTGCCACAATAATCGGCTAAACTACCCCAACTGGTTTGGCTGCTGGAGTCTGATATAGGGGTGCCACCTGCTCCGAAGTGTTAGTAGCGGGATTTTGTGCTCCTCCCCCATCCCGAGAGATGACTGGTGCCATAAAAATTGCAACGGTCTGATCCACAAAATAAACCCTTAGTCAATTCCTCCAACTTAAAGATTCTGAATTTAGAATTTTCACTCCAAATTAACTCCGAACTCCCCGAAATTCAATCCCAATCACACGCACTAGTCATAATACCTTAAGTGAAGTTGTTCATGGCCTCAAACCATCAAACGACGCGCTAGAGCTCAAAAAGACCGGCTGGGTCGTTACATTCTCTCCCACTTAAACATACGTTCGTCCTCGAACTTGCTAAGAACTGTTCTGGAGTTGTCCGAAATCACTGGTCAACACCTCGTGCAGCTACGCATGCTACCACAACCCAGTTGAGCACATTAGCTCGAGCCAGTCTAAAGATCTTCCCCTTTATTTAGTCAATTAAGCCTTAGAGTCAAATTCCAACATCCGGAATTCTCCATCGGGCCAGTTTCCAACATACGAACACCGTATCAATCACTACACGATGCACCAATACATGATTGCATACCTTTGTTGAATTCACACCATGCATCACATAATTCATATGACCATAATAATATCCTCTGACAACAATAGCCATAATTCCACCAATCTGATGCCCACAACACACTTCATGACATATATAACTCATGTTCTAACTCTTGTAATACTGCCAAGACGGAAAAGATGTGTAGAAATTCATAACCAACTGCCGAGTCGACAAAACATTGAGTCTCTCTTCCTGACAAGAACCATTACATCATTATGAACCAAATAACTATATTGCTCTTTAATATGCCTCATATAAATTCATTCGCACAGGTCCCAGGTCCAAAAATCTCGTCTCACTTAGTACAAGTTATTCAGGCAATAAGCCACCTCAGAGACTGCCAAAATTATCATATAATGCCACAATGTGCCAACAAGCTACAAACTCGAATGTGATACATAAGGAAAAACGAACTCTAGAAAGATAAACATTACCCATAACCCCACAAACTCATATATATATAATTCATTCCAAATTCCATGTCCAATTTCGTGGTCAAAATCAAAAAATACCAATTTCTTGGTTTTTCTTCAAAATTCCAAATTTCTACAAATTTTCATGCTTGAATCCATACAAAAATCATGTATTTAAATCACAATGTGAAGAAATCACTTACCCCATAATAGCTGATGAAGATGGCACTCCAAAATCGCCCCCAAGGTTAGCTCCAACGAGAGTAAAGAGGTGAAATGAGCCAAAATCCAATTTGGCTAACTTATGTATTCTACCCAGGTGACCTCCGCACCATAGCTTACTGGACCGCTTCTTCGGTTCCGCAGATGCGGAAAAATGTTCCACTTCTACGTAAGTCCCCCTGCTGCATGCTTTCGCTTCTGCGCCTTCCCTTCCGCATGTGCGGTCTCACTTCTGCGGCAAGATGACCGAGCACTGCCCAGCAAAAATCGCATATGTGCCCTTTTGGCCGCTTCTGCGGCTCTGCACCTACGGCCAAAACCTCTCAACTGCGGTTACACCAGAAGGCAGCTACTCCAACACTTCTTCCAAGTTAAAACTCGATCCGTCAATCATCCGAAATCCACCCGAGGCCCTCGGGACCTCAACCAAATATAGCAACACGTCCCAAAATACATTACGAACTTAGTCGAGGCCTCTAATCACGCCCAACAACATCAAAACTACGAATCACTCTCCAATTCAAACTTAATGAACTTTGAAATTTTAACTTCTACAATCGATGCCGAAACATATCAAATCACGTCCGATTGACCTCAAATTTTGCACATGAGTCACATTTGACATTACGGACCTACTCCAACTTCCAGAATCGAATCCGACCCTGATATCTAAATATCCACTCCCGGTCAAACTTCTCAAAAACCTTCAAATTTCCAACTTTCGCCAAAATGACCCCGAAATGACCTACGGACCTCAAAATCCACATCCAAACGGGCTCCCAATACATGAATGACCATACGGAGCTATTCCGAGACTCGGAATCCCAAAATGGACCTCAATAACATTTAAATACACCTCAACCCTAATTTATGAAATTCTTCCAAAAATGTCAACCTTCCACAATAGGCATTGAAACGCTTCCGGGTCATCCAAAAACCGATCCGGACATACGCCCGAGTCCAAATTCATCTTACGAACATGTTGGAACCTTCCAATCCCGATTCCGAGGTCATTTTCTCAAATAAACCCTTAGTCAATTTCTCCAACTTAAAGCTTCTGAATTTTGAATTTTCTCCCCAAGTCAACTCTGAACTCCCCGAAATTCAATTCCGACCATACGCACAAGTGATAATACCTAAAGTGAAGTTGCTTATGACCTCAAACCGCTGAACGATGCGCTAGAGCTCATAATGACTGGTTGGGTCGTTAAAATTAAAGAGGCTAAAGCGGATCACTTACAATAACCTATACGCAATAATAATAATAATAATAGGGAATGAAACAGGAAATGAAAGTAAAGAGTTAATTTATGAAAAAGTACTCAAATATCACTTTCAGAAGCCTAGAATAACAAACATCATGATTTAATATAAAAATATTGAAACTAACACAACAACAATGGGTGCAACACACACAATCCCTACTATATCATCATTTATCAATATCATAGTCCTCCCTTATTCCACAATTTCAATCTATTATTTTTCAGTTTCCATCGCGGCGTACAACCCGATCCACAACAATTTCAATAGAGATAAACAACCCAATAACTCAATTTACAAGAACCTCTACATCAAAAGGGAAAAAGTACAAGGCAATAAGGGACCACATAATAATCAAAGAATCTTTAAGAATTCGAAGTTTCTACCTTACAAGTTTATCGGTGTCTAACAAATTCAACAACTCACTCAATGAAACTACATCATAGAATACAACAAATATTACAAAAATAATAGGACAAGTAAAGCATGTGACAAGAAAGGTGGCCAAGTTAAACAATTAAAGACAAGTAGCAAATAAGCATGGGGTCATGAGAGGGACGAACAATTTAATACAAGAATAATTCATTAAAAAATAAAAATTTCGGCATATAAGTCAAATAAAGCATGTAATAATTAAGACATAAAAGAAGATAATTCATAAAAATAATGAGACAACATGGAAAGAAATATATTGACGGCGTATATACACTCAACACCTTGCATATACGTTATTTTCTCAAATAATCCACACAACACAGTTCACAAATTCCTAATTCCCTCAAGTCAAGGTTAGATCCAACACTTACCTCTCTCTGCAACGTCCTAGCCTTTAGAACAAGCTTCCAAACCAACCAAATCAAGCAAATTAGTGACCAAATAATTTAAAATAAGTTTTAGAAACTACCCACGAATGAAAGAGGTTCAATTTAGACCATTGTTGAAAAAAGTCAACCCCCGGGCCCACTTGGTCAAAACCAAGATTCGGACCAAAACCCGATTACCCATTCACCTCGAGCCCGATTATGTGATTTATTTCAAAATCCGACATCAATTCGAAGTCTAAATCTCAATATTACAAAAATCTCCAATGCTACCCATATCCCTAATTTATACCATGGAAATCCTAAATTTGATGTTGAATTCTCATAAAATGAAATGGGTAATTGAAAAGGAATGGATTAAGGTCATTTACCAATGAATTTTGGGAAGAAAGGTATCTTGAAAAGGAATGCGCTAAGTCCCGTTTTTCTCTCTTTTACCCAGTTGCAGATGTCGCAATTGTGATGTCTTTTTCGCAATTGTTAATATCGAAAATGCGAGACAAGGGTCGCAAATGCGAAACCTGTCACAGAAGAGCAGAAGTCGCAAATGCGACATTTGGCTCGCAAATGTGAACTCCCAATGTCACGACCCAAAATCCCGCCACAGGCGTCGTGATGGCACTTAGTCGCTAAGATTAGGTAAGCCAATTTTATAACAATTCAAGCAATTTTTTGTTTACCAACACCGGAAATAATTACAAATATAACAACCTCCCAAGACTGGTAATACTAAGTCACGAACTCTAACTGAATACATGAAATGATCTCAAGGATCGAATACTCAATATTGTTTAAATAATAAATAGCAGTACAATAAAAGGGAAAGACTCCAAGGAACTGCGACGACCAACCAGCTCTACCTTCAATCCTTACGATCCCACTCTAACTCTGTTCAACTCCGATATCTCCAATACCCGGCTCTGCACAAAAATGTGTAGAAGTATAGTATGAGTACACTACAATCGGTACCTAGTAAGTATCAAGACTAACCTCAGTGGAGTAAAGAGGAGGTACAGGCAAGATAGTCACTAGTCTAATAACCTGTGCAATATAGTATACAAAATAATAGGAAATAAATAACAATAAGGGCAACACAAATCAACCAGTGATATGCCCGACATAGCAACAAGAACTCAATTAATATTGCTCAATAAATAATAAATACAAGTACATTAAATTAAATTAAGTTCTTCAAATAAATATCTTTCACATATAATTCTTCCAAATAACTCTCTTTCAAATATAATTTCCTCAAATAAATATCTTTCAAATATAATTCTTTCAATAAATCTTTTTCAAATATAATTTTCTCAAATAAATATGTTTCACATACAATTCATTCAAATACTACTTTTTGAATAAAACTCCTTCCAAATAAATATTTTGAATATAATTCTCTCAATTAAAAATTACCACGTGACACCTCATTTCATAATCATAAAAATACGGGTCTCAGCCCTTTTCATATTTTTCATAAACACGGGTCTCATCCCACTTTCATATTTTCACGGCATTTCGTGCCCATCATTAAATTATCATATTTTTCCGGCACCTAGTGCCCATTTTTTATATCACATCTACACGGACAGTTCACGTGCCAATAATAAAGCCATCATATTTTCTCCGGCACTGCGTGCCCACATTTCATATCTCAACTGCACGGACAATTCATGTGTCAATATCATCATTATTTACTCACGGCACATCGTGCCCACATTTCTTTATCACAACTGCTTGGCAATAGCCACAGGCTCCCAATTTCAACATAAATCAGACTATTATCAATTTACCAACAACAACATAAATTGCACAAGGTATAAAAATAAATACAAGTAAAATCACAACATCACATAAAATCACCAATGCAACCACTCCATATCATCAGATATCATCCTTGATAATAGCCACTCTTATCTCTCCTATAGCCACCCTTATCACTCCTATAATAGCCTCCCTTATCCCTCCGCCCTCACAATATCAATAGCCACCCTTATCGCTCTTATAGCTACCTTTATATCTCCTATAGCCACCCTTATCGCTCCGCCCAGACAATATCCCAACACACATAACAACTGTAAAATGCCACCTTTATACCCACATAATATCAACACAGAAATGCTACCCTTATATCCTAAAAATAATAACTCAAAAATTTACACATAATATTATCACGGTAACATAACAAAATCAATTCATAACACAATTTCCCCAATGGCCACAACCAATTCCAAAGATATAACAAATCAATTAATTTCACAACAAATAGCCGAAAGCTCCACACAATGTGTATAAGACCTCAAAAACAATCAACAGAGATAGAAATTACTAAGCATAGGGCAACGCCTTCATTAATCCAAATTCTCAATAATTATATAATGACCTCTTCTTAAGCTCATTTAATTTATTATTTGCAGAGGAAAAACCCATAATGAAATTAAATTCCAAGAAATATCAAACCATCGAATTCATGGAATTCACATAAATATACAAGTAACATTCACATCAAATTGTCATATAAAAACATATTCAATAAATGTAAATTGAGGTATGGCAAATAGATGATTAAATAAATGCCGAAAATTATCCAATTTACTACACAATATGCTCAAGACTTTTAACTCCGTAAATTTTTCACATATAAGCCCGAGTACGTACTCGTCACCTCGCATACACACCTTTTCACATTTCACAAATGACACATAAGACTCGATACCTAAGGGATAATTCTCCCATTCAAGGTTAAGCAAGATACTTACCTTTTTTAACTTAGGACGATATTCCAAAATAGCTTTCTCATGTGAATTGACCTCCGGACGGCTCAAATGTTTCTTGAGTCTTCCTTACATTACTACGAGGTTGTGAAAATCCTGGTAACTTCAATCTATTTAGAAACATAACAAAAGTGAACCATAATCAGGAATATTTTCATAGTTTCAGCTCATTTGAGCATTTTATCAAACAGTAGGTGTGCAAATTTGGTTACAAGGTGCTTCTACAAGCTTTCTGTCATTCCACAATCCAATCTTTACTTATTTGATCTCAACAATCTTCTCACAAACCTTATTGGTACAAGCATATATACATAATACTCTTACACCCAAGAATCATACTCCCAATCACCAATCTTTTACCCCCAAACTCGAAATTTGAAGACTAGGGTTTGAATCTTACCTCTTAGATGAAGATCTTGTGATTAGCTTCCTTGATTCTTGAAGATTGGATGATTAGAATGCTAGGTTCCCTCCTTCTCTCTCTAAAATGCTCTTACCTCTCTCTAAAATGCTCAGAAAAATACCCCAAAATAAGCCCCAAAGGCTATTTATTAAAATGGGGTCGAGTTATGAAAATAAAAAGATTAAACCTCTGAAAGAAGGTTTGCGGTCGCATAATGGACCACAGAATGGGAAAGCGGGCCGTACAATGGTTGCAAAATTCGGTTCCCAGAACTGAGCTATTCTGGTCCATTCTGCGACCAGTTTGCAGTGGCAGAAGCAGTTTCGCGATCACATAACTATTCTGCGATCGCAGAATCGCATTTTTCCAGCCTTTGGTAATTTGGTCATATCTTCTTGTAGGAATGTCCAAATGACGAACGGTTTGAAGAGTTAGAAACTAGACTCAAATAACACTTTATGCTCATTTGAGATTAGGTCTTGTGCGAATTCACTTAAAATTTTAGTGTATTATGAAATTTCCAACTTCTACATTCTATGCCGAAACCTATTGAATCAAGTTCGATTGATCTCATATTTTGCACACAAGTCATAAATGACATAACAGACCTAGTCCAATTTCCAGAATCGGATTCCGACCTCGTTATCAAAAATTCAACCTTCGATCGAACTTTCCGAAAATCGTCTATTTTCCAACTTTCGCCAAAATGCGTCGAATTCTCCTACGGACTTCCAAATCCAAATCCGGACATACGCCTAAGTCCAAAATCAACATACGAAGCTATTGGCATCATCAAAATTCTATTCCGGGGTCGGTTTCTCAAAAGTCAACTTTTCGGTCAACTCATTCATTTAAGCTTCTAAGTAAGAATTGTTCTTTCAATTTATTTCTGAATCTTCCGAAAATAAAACTCGACCACACTCGCGGGTCATAATACATATTACGAGACTGATCGAGACCTTAAGTCACAGAACGGGGCGTTAAATCTTAAGACGACAAGTCGGATCGTTACATTCTCCATCTCTTAAACATGCGTTCGTCCTCGAACGTGCCAAGAATCTTTCTGAGGACATTTAAATTACTGAGTGTATTCTTATACACATACTCGTGGGTGATTCTACGTTTTGCGAAGATAACTCAAGAACACTTTGAGTCGCAACTGCGACTTTGAGATCGCAAATGCGAACATCCTCCTCGCAAATGCGAGGCTACTCAGTCCAGCCCATGCTCGCAAATGGGAACACTTGTTCGCAAAAGCAAGGCTCGCAATTGCTAGTCAGATCTCGCAATGCAAGATTTGCAGCTAAGCACCAGCTATTCCAACCTTACCCAAACTCATCTGAAACACGTCCGAAACTCTCATGAGTCTATCGGGATCCAAAC
This sequence comes from Nicotiana tomentosiformis, assembly GCF_000390325.3. NCBI lineage: Eukaryota > Viridiplantae > Streptophyta > Magnoliopsida > Solanales > Solanaceae > Nicotiana > Nicotiana tomentosiformis. Next base: position 152,058,620 of record NC_090812.1, read on the forward strand.
CAAACATGAACACAAGTATAATAATATCATACGAACTTGCTCTCGCAATCAAATCACCAAAATAACTTCTAAACCTACGAATCTATCCTCAAAGCGAATGTAATTTCAAAGTGAAACTCAAGAACACTAGAATCACGTTTTGTGTGTCTAAATAATATCAAATCAACTGTGAAATGAACCAAATTTTGCAAATAATTTTCAAATAGTGATCAGACCTATTCCAAGTTTCCACATCAAAATCTGAACCCGTTAGCTAAGAAGTCAATACATGGCCAAACCTAGAAATTTTCAACCTTCAAAAATGCTAGTTTCAGCAAGAATGAGTCAAAACAAGTTAGGGACTTTCGAATTCAATTTTGGGCACACGCCCAAGTCCCAAATCCAATGCGGACTCACGGGGATAGTCAAAATATAGATCTGGGTCCTTTTACATAAAATATTGACCGTAGTTAACTCAAACCATTTTAAAGGGAAAAATTCACATTTTCTTCAATTTTTCACATAAAGACTTTCCGTAATAAGACATGGACTGTGCAGGCAAATCGAAAAATGCTAAATAGAGCTAATCAAGGTCTCGGAACAGAGAAATAGATGTTAAATCTCAAAATGACATGTCGGGTCATCACATATGTGGTTTTGATCCAAGAGAGAGCGAGATAGTAAAGTTAATGAAAATTATTTCCTAAATTATAGGATGGGTAGGATCAGCATTTGACAGAGGGAGAGAAAGAGAAATTTTAGGGTTTGGCTAAATAAAGTTATTCATGTGCTCTTTTAAAAAAGTGCGGCTAGTTTAAAAAAAGTGCGGTTGTTTTATGTTTATTGCTAATATGGGCTGCTAGTCTAGTTAATTCTTCTAAATAAAAAGACTTGATTCTTTTTTAAATGATTTTTCTTATAGAATAATGTTAATAGTTCCTATAATATATATAGTTGCATCAATGAAAAGAAGTTTTTCAAAATTAAAATTGATAAAATCTTATTTAAGATCAATAATGTCTCAAGAAAGATTAAATGAGTTGACCATATTATCAATTAATTATTAGAAAAAATCGATCAAAAAAATTATTAACAACTTTTCATCTTACAAAGCTAGAAGAATAGACTTAAAATACACAAATATATTAGAACATTCTTTAAAAAAAATTAGGTCTCACATTAAATTTGACTTTAAGCCACACTTGTGCTTGAGTTGCCCCTGTTTGTATAATAGTGATTTTTGTGTAATAGAAAGGGTAAAGTATGTATTATGCAGATTAGATATAAAGTTTTAATTGACCCATTTGAAAACTTATCAGAATTTTACATTTATTTGGAACCTAAATTTTTGTCACCGGTAATATAAAGAAGTACTGACAATCAATTATTTCTGATCAACCTGTGACTTAGTAACAACAAAGTTTTATCACCAAACATACAATGTTTAAATGGTGACGACTTAATATTTTGTAGCTAAGTGATACAACTATTTTCTACGAAAAAGATTCATAGCAAGATAATATGATCTTTGGATACGATTGTTTAAGGTTACAACTGACAAATATTATTTCAAACGCTCTTCATATACTTGAAACCCAACTTTTATTGTCATGTATGGCTGCTATTTAATTTTATGGGTTTAAATATTTAAAGCTGAAAATGGTATTGAATAATTACTAATTAGTTAGACGTGATATGATGAATACGAATAAGGTGAAATTTGTTTTGGCCGTGTGTCATTCACTGAAGCTAAGGAGCACCAAAACGTGATGCCCTACTGACGCTATATTTTTTACATCCTTGAGTTACTAATTCTGAGTTCTAAAAAAGAATTAAATTGTTTAAAGATTATTTTGGGCTTTAAGAGATAGAAAATCTTAGATATTCTTCTGCACACTTGTGTGCTATTTTATATGGTAAGGGGACTAGAGCAGGCTATAATGAGATGCTCATGGTACACTCCTCTTCCTACGAAGCCCCTTTTCTCCTCGGTCCATAGAGACAAAATGTAGGACTTGTGCCATAGAGTTACATAGAGCGTAGTCCTATAGTTAATCTAACTAATTTGATCCTTACAGATAGGCTAGGTTATCCTCTAACTACTCGATATACTAGGCTTGACATCCTCTAACTATTTTCATCCTTTACAAGATCTTTATCAGAATCTCCAACACTTTCCCCTCAAGCTAGTAGCTTGCTCCTAAAGCCTGCAAATTGTCCTTAAAAAGAATTAAATTCAACTCCCCTCTATTTTCTAGTCTCTCCATTTCTCCAAGTCCTACTTATACTGGAGACATTTCTCATGGTTAAAAATCAAAACATGAGATTTAATTGAATAAATTAAAGTCCTAACCATAGTTAAAGTATTTAATTCTTTCTTTTATCCATTCCCAAATAATATTTTTGTCTCTCTTAGTAATAGAACTTCTTATAGTTCCTCGTCGTGCCAAAATATATTTACTCTCAAGGCAACAACGAAAATCATAGCAACCGGAGAAAGTCTTTCCGATTTTTACCATGAAATCAAGTCCTTGAAGGTCATTGTTTGGTTAAAATCAACAAAAAAAAACAACAAGTAAAAAAAACAGAGAATAAGACGGGAAGTCAAGGAACTTCATTTTTCTGGTAATATCTGACCAAATTTTGCCTTGCCCCGTACCACTTAACTTGTTTTCCCTTCATTTTGTTAGTTTATTTATTTTTTAATTTTTTGGATGGATTTTTTTTTTATACATTTATGATATCAACTCATAATTTTTATTAATTTTAAAGATTACGGGAGGCTTCGTTAAGGAAAGAAGAAGATAAGATACTTACGAGAATTAAATCTTGCACATATGTAATAAAAGTTACTTAACAAAAATCTTTGATATGATAATAACTCTTTGCTTTTTAACTCTTTATATTTTATTAATAGAATATATGTTATTTGTATCATATTCAAGATAATCCACTGGAATATAATAATTCTTAAGCCACTGGAGTGTCTAATCCACTGGAAGATGGTCTTGATATGTAATATTTAGATATTACATATTTAGAACAATATGACGTGCAAGCATTTGGTTCAAATAATATGAAACTTTATTTTTCTTGAATATATTACGTGGAATCAATTTCATCTTTATTAAGGTAGAAAATTGAGTTTTCTTCTTTAATGAAGTTTTTAAACACGCCCCGTACAGTTTTAATTTTTTTTATTTCGACCCGCCACGCACTGCCATGCACCCGCATATTTTTAAACCCGCTCGCGCTTGACATGTGTTTAAACCCGCACCACACTGCACTCATACCGCCCCATTGCCATCCCTATCCACTAGCCACTTTCTCTCTAACAAAGTGATAGTCCATTTCTACATGTTTAGTTCTTGAATGGGATTCACTGTCATGTAAAATGCACTTTGCATTTAAGTCCACACCAATTAATGTCTCCCAAAATGTAAGTTATCCATGTAATTTCGGCTTTTTTTTTTCTAATGAAAGGAGAGACTTTATATTAAAAACATAGAAAGTTTAGTTATTACATAACATAGGATAGACCGCATAGCATTTTCTACAATTTGTCTTTAAGAAAAACTTGTACGATAAAAGTCAGAGGTGTTTTCCAGTACATAATAATATCTTTCCCAGATGTTGTTTGTTGCTTGATGCTTCCATACTTTGCTAGAGCGTGAGCTACAGCATTACCTTTCCGATATATATGGGTTATTTCTTCCACTCTAATAGCATCAAGAAGAGAACTGTAATCATGAAGAAGAAGCGAGTAGCTTGGTTGTTCATCTTTAAATAAGTTATATAATACATATGAATCTGTTTTCACTATAGTGGGAAAGAGAATTTTTGTGAAGGAGAGTTCTAGTCCTGCCATTAGTGCCAGCAGTTCAGAATGAAGAGCGGATGTTGCAGCTGCCTTCTGCGCAAAGCCCACTATCCAATTTCCATTGTGGTCTCTAATGATTCCACCAGTGCCATTGGTTTGATTATTTTTATCATAAGCTCCATCAATATTTATCTTGTAGTGGTTAGTAGGTGGGAACCATCTTATTGGTGTGTGAAGCCTAGTATTTGATTTCATAGTAATCTGTGCGAGTGAAATGAATTCGGCAACTTGTGTCATAATTTTGATGTGGCATATGATAGAAGTGATGTGGTTGAAGAGGATTGAGTTCTTATTAATCCAAATATTCCAAACAATGAACGGTAGTAGGGTGGAGTTTGGAGTTTTGAAAGAGGCATTTCTTGTGTGGGTGGCAGTGGCTTTGTGACACGTATCCTTTATCGAGTGGACAAAGTTCTGTATTTGACGTTTTTGTAGTTTGAAAAAAGTCCACAGGTGGTAGGAGTTTTTGCACGAGAAGAATATGTGATATATGTCATCTACTACGGTCGGACAACATTGGCAAAGGTTTGTTAGGAGTAAATTTCTTTTGAACGGAAAGTCTTTAGTAGGTAATTTGTGGTGTACAAGTAGCCACATGAAATATTCCAGCTCGTTCAAACACTTAAGCAGCCAGCTCCAAGAATTATTGGTAGCATTAGGTTGTTTTATTTTGTTGTTGATCTGGAGTTGTAGTAGATAGGTTGACTTTGTGGTAAAATTGCCAAGGGATATTTGGTTCCAGAAGGATTGATCGGGTTTGGTTGAGAGTGGGATGTAGATATTTTTTATTTGGTGTATAGTATCAGGATGTAGGGTTAATGATAATCTATTAAAAAACCACGAATGGTTTGTAAGGATTGACGACACTGTTTGTTGTCCCTCCATATATTGTAGTGGCCTCTGTACTCAGCCCATGGGCTTAACCTTGTCGTTGTGTGTTGTTTCTTAGATGTCCAAGCTATACAATTTACACCTGGATAAAATTATTGTACTTGATATTCTTGTTCTGGTTCATCCTCCCCATTCTGCATCTGAGAATGCATATAATCTGAGAGGTGACTTTGCAAGCAAGCTGAGCCGATATTGAGTAGTTCCCATAACATATCTCAGAATCTTCTTTACTTCTTGAAGAAGTTCACTATTTAGATTTTGTATAAATTGAGGTATTGAAGACTTCCTAAAATGCGGCGTCTACTTGACTTCTTGTAGCCTGTTGCAATCCATGCTTTTGTGCTAATGGTGTATAAATTTGCTTTGTAAGTTCCATGTCAGTCTTCTTTAGCAGCTCAACAACATACTTCCCTTGTTTTAGATGAATGTCTTCATTGAGGTATCGCAATTATATTCAGAAGAAGAAGTGCAGAAGTCCAAGATATATATTTCATGGAAAACTCCTTCCCAAGACCTATGATTATCTCTATAATGAGCATAGAAGAGCTTCATGTAACCACTATGTCCTAACCATAGTTAAAGTATTTAATTCTTTATTTTATCCATTCCCAAATAATATTTTTGTCTATCTTAGTAATAGAACTTCTTATAGTTCCTCGTCGTGCCAAAATACATTTACTGCAACACCGAAAATCATAGCACCGGAGAAAGTTTTTCCGATTTTTACCATGAAATCAAGTCGTTGTAGGTCATTGTTTGGTTAAAATCAACAGAAAAAAACAACAAGTGAAAAAACAGAGAATAAGACGGGAAGTCAAGGAACTTCATTTTTCTGGTAATATCTGACCAAATTTTGCCTTGCCCCGCACCACTTAACTTGTTTTCCCTTCATTTTGTCAGTTTATTTACTTTTTAATTTTTAGGATGGATTTTTTTTATACATTTATGATATCAACTCATAATTTTTATTAATTTTAAAGATTATCGGAGGCTTCGCTAAGGAAAGAAGAAGATAAGATACTTACGAGAATTAAATCTTGCACATATGTAATAAAAGTTACTTAACAAAATCTTTGATATGATAATAACTCTTTGCTTTTTAACTTTTTATATTTGATTAATAGAATATATGTTATTTGTATCATATTCAAGCTAATCCACTGGAATATAATAATTCTTAAGCCACTGGAGTGTATTAATAAGCCACTTCTCTAATCCACTAGAAGATGGTCTTGATATGTAATATTTATATATTACATTTTTAGAACAATATGACGTGCAAGCATTTGGTTCAAATAATATGAAACATTATTTTGCTTCAGTATATTAAAATCAATTTCATCTTTATTAAGGTAGAGAATTGAGTTTCCTTCTTTAATGGAGTTTTTAAACCCGTCCCGTACAGTTTTTAATTTTATTATTTCGACCCGCCCCGCATTGCCACACACCCGCATATTTATAAAACCGTCCGCACTCCGTATGTGTTTAAACCCGTACCGCACCGCACCCACACTGCCCCACACCGCCCCATTGCCATTCCTATCCATTATCCAATTTCTCTCTAACAAAGTGATAGTCCATTTCTACATGTTTAGTTCTTGAATGGGATTCACTGTCATGTAAAATGCACTTTGTATTTAAGTCCACACCAATTAATGTCTCCCAGAATATAAGTTATCCATGTAATTTCGGATGTTTTTTTCTCTAATGAAAGGAGAGACTTTATATTAAAAACATAGAAAGTTTAGTTATTACATAACATAGGATAGACCGCATAGCAGTTTTCCACAATTTGTCTTTAAGAAAAATTTGTAAGATAAAAGCCGGAGGTGTTTTCCAGTACATAATGTTATCTTCCCCAGATGTTGTTTGTTGCTTGGTGCTTCCATACTTTGCTAGAGCGTGGGCTACAGCGTTACCTTTCCGATATATATGGGTTATTTCTTCCACTCTAATAGAATCAAGAAGAGAACTATAATCACGAAGAAGAAGTGAGTAGCGTGGTTGTTCATTTTTAAATAAAGTACATAATACATGTGAATCTGTTTTCACTATTGTGGGAAAGAGATTTTTTGTGAAGTAGAGTTCTAGTCCTGCCATTAGTGCCAGCTGTTCAGCATGAAGAGCGGATGTTGTAGCTGCCTTCTGCCCAAAGCCCCCTTTCCAATTGCCATTGTGGTCTCTAATGATTCCACCAGTGCCACTGGTTTGATTATTTTTATCATAAGCTCCATCAATATTTATCTTGTAGTGGTTAGTAGGTGGGAAACATCTTATTTGTGTGTGAAGCCTAGTATTTGATTTCACACTAATTTGTGCGAGTGAAATGAATTCAGAAACTTGTGTCACAATTTTGATATGGCATGCGATAGAAGTGATGTGGTTGAAGAGGTTTGAGTCCCTATTAATCCAAATATTCCAAAGGATGAACGGTAGTAGGTGGAGTTTGGAGTTTTGAAAGAGGCATTTCTTGTGTGGGTGGTAGTGTGTTTATGACACGTATCCTTTATCGAGTGGACAAAGTTGTGTATTTGAGGTTTTTGTAGTTTGAACAAAGTCTATAGGTGGTATGAGTTTTTGCACGAGAAGAATATGTGATATATGTCCTCTACTACGGTCGAACAACATTGGCAATGGTTTGTTTGGAGTAAATTTCTTTTGATCGGAATGTCTTTAGTAGGTAATTTGTGGTGTACAAGTAGCCACATGAAATATTCTAGCTCGTTCAAACATTTAAGCTGCCAGATCCAAGAGTTATTGGTAGCATTAGGTTGTTTTATTTGGTTGTTGATCTGGAGTTGTAGTAGATATGCTGACTTTGTGGTAAAATTGCCAAGGGATATTTGGTTCCAGAAGGATTGATCAGGTTTGGTTGAGAATGGGATGTAGATATTTTTGATTTGGTGTACAGTATCAGGATGTAGTGTTAATGATAATCTATCAAAAAATCACGAATGATTTGTAAGGATTTTCGACACTGTTTGTTGTTCCTCCATATATTGTAGAGGCCTCTGTACTCAGCCCCTGGACTTAACCTTGTCGTTGTGTGTTGTTTCTTTGATGTCCAAGATATACAATTTACACCTAGATAAAATTATTGTACTTGATATTCTTGTTCTGGTTCATCCTCCCCTTTCTTCATCTGAGAATGCGCATAATCTGAGAGGTGACTTTGCAAGCAATCTGAGCCCATATTGAGTAGTTCCCGTAACATATCTCAGAATCTTCTTTACATCTTGAATAAGTTCACTATTTGGATTTTTATAAATTGACTTTCCAGGTCCACAACATGTGATTTGTCAGGTATGGTTAAAGTAAGGTATAGAAGACTTCCTAAAATGCTCTTGTATACTAAGGCGTCTAGTTGACTTTTTGTAGCCTGTTGCAATCCATGCTTTTGTGCTAATGGTGTATAAATTGGCTTTGTAAGTTCCATGTCAGTCTTCTTTAGCAGATCAACAGTGTACTTCCCTTGTTTCAGATGAATGTCTTCATTGAGGTATCTCAATTCTATTCCGAAGAAGAAGTGCAAAAGTCCAACATATATCATGGAAAACTCCTTTCCAAGACCTATGGTTATCTCTGTAATGAGCATAAAAGAGCTTCATGTAACCACTACGTCATCTGCATAAAAGAGAAGTAGTATTGTCCCTTTCGTACACTAAAGTACAAAAAATGAAGAGTCTACTCTACTACGTTAAAAACCAAGACGGAGTAAGGCGAGGCTAAATGTGCCAAACCATGCCATGTGTGCTTGCTTAAGGCCATACAATGCTTTCTTGAGAAGACATACATGATTTGGACGATGACGATCACAAAGCCCGGTGGATGTAATGTATACTTTCTCTTGCAAGTGTCGATGTAAAAATGTATTTTTAGCATCAAGCTATCTAATAGGCCACTACATACTGACTACAACTCACAGAACCACTCTTATGGTAGTAGCCTTCAATACAAGACTAAATATTTCGTCAAAGTCAATTCTTCTTATTGAGAGTATCCCTTAGCAAAATGTCTGGCTTTGAACCTGTCTATAGTGCCATCAGACTTTAGTTTAGTTTTGAACCCATTTTGAACCAATTATATTTGTATACGGTCAAAATCGATTTTAACCTTCGTGTGATTAGTCAAGATTGGAACATAATAGACCGAAGGTCATCTTCATAATATCGAGATGAGATCTGAATCTAGGTTACCACGTTCAAATTTCTAGGACAGATCAAATACCGAGCTCGAAGTCATTACCGTGCTCGAATTCAAATCGAACTATGAAGTGAAGCGGTGTCATCGAGCTTAAGAACCAGAGACCGACTAATATTTGATACCGAGCCCCAAGTCAATATCGAGTTTGAGACAATATCGAGCTCAAGTTAATATCGAACTCTAAATCTGGAAATCGACCAATATAAAATCCGACCAAGATCGAGACAAGAGTCCTTACAGCCGCACTAAGGGAGAGAATCTTGGTGGGAATTAAGGAAAAGCTAATCTATTATGGGATCTCCACTATGTATTTTAAATTATATCTAAAGTAGGATTCCTCCACTATAAGAGAGATAGCTACTATTTCTGTACAAACATCCAACATTAAGGCATTCATACACTCTCATATTATTGATATTCACAGAGAAAAACATATTGATATTCATATAGAGATTATCCTTTTTTGGGTTTTGTATATTAATCCGTCTTGCTTATTCATAAATCGTTTGCCACTCTGTTTGGTTTGTATTTCATTCTTTATACAGTCAACACTCAATATATTTCTACGTACTTTCTGATTTGTGCGAAGTTATACCACGTATCCTTAGAACCACGTATAAATTCAGCTATATCAATCCTTAGAACCATTTTACACTTGCTCTTGGAAGTATCTTTGATTTCAAGTTGAAAACGATGAATTCTCAATTATTGGCCCTACCTATCGACAACGAAGCTGGCCTTCAAGATAAGAACAACAACTTAAACCCCAGGGTTGTAAGGCCACTCGTCGATCCAGTTGGAGCTAGGGTCGAAGCGCCAATAGAAATTAATTCACATCCGGCCATCGAGGCAAACCAACGTTCCGACCCTAAAAATAGCATTCATAGTGGAACTCGGTCTGCAGCTCGAAATACACAAAAAGCTGAGAAAAGCGAAATCAACTTGCGTATGATTTTCGATATGTTTCAAGCTCAACAAGTAGCAATAACCCAGTTGTAGAGCCAAACCCAGGCACCGACCAGACTTGAGCCCAGTCCACCCCAAGAAGTCACCCACAAAACGGGGCTAGCTATAGTAAGGTCAAATGAGCAAGAATCGGGGACTAATCCCGAAATTGTTAAGATGTTCGAAGAACTAACAAAACGAATAGAGTCAGGAGAAAGGAGGATCGAATAAAACGACAAAAAAATGGAAACGTATAACTCCAGGGTTGATCAGATCCCAGGGGTATCGCCGATATTGATGGTCTTAGATTCCAAAAAATTTGTACAAAAGCCTTTCCCCCCGAGCACGGCTCCTAAACCAATCCCAAAGAAGTTTCGCATGCCCGAAATTCCTAAATATAATAGAATGACCGACCCCAACGAACATGTCACCTTTTACACATGTTCCATTAAAGGGAACGATCTAGAGCACGATGAGATCGAATATGTATTATTGAAAAAATTCGGTGAAACCCTGTCAAAGGGAGCAATGATATGGTATCATAATTTACCGTCTAACTCTTTCGATTGTTTTGCTATGCTTGCAGATTCTTTCATAAAAGCACACGCCGGAGCCATAAAGGTTTGGACCAGGAAGTCAGATCTTTTCAATGTAAGGCAGAAGGACAACGAGATGCTAAGAGAGTTTGTATCTCGTTTCCAAACGGAACGAATGGATCTACCACCGATCACTGATGATTGGGCTGTACAAGATTTCACCTGAACGAGCGGAGCTCGATGGCTTCACGACAGTAGAAGCAGAATTTGATAGAATACCCGGCTATTACTTGGGCCTATGTACACAATCAATATCAATCGAAGATCATAGTTGAAGACGACCAGTTGGGGTCTAGGTACGTTATTAAAAGGGATATCGACCGAGAACCGAGGTCAAACAAGGATCGATATCGTCCGTATAACGGAGATCATAGGGGTAGCGAACCTTCACGCAACCCCGTACGAGGCGAAAGGAGAAATGATCGAGGACAAGGGTCTCGGGGGCTGATGAACAGGAATGGGTTCGACAGGCATACTGGACTTAAGAAAGCGCCTCGATTATCAGAGTATAACTTCAGCATCGATGCATCTGCCATCGTGTCGGCTATCAAACACATCAAAGATACTAAATGGTGTCGACCTTTGCAGACCGATCCTGCCCAAAGGAATCCCAATTAAATGTGTGAATATCATGGCACTCATGGACACAGAACGGAAGATTGCAGGCAACTGAGAGAGTAGGTAGCCTGGTTATTCAATAAAGGGCACCTTCGAGAATCTTTAAGTGACAGGGCCAAAAACCATTTGAAAAACAGGTATTTCAGTAGAAACAACGAACAAGAAGTGCCAAAACACATCATCCACATGATCATGGGTGGGATCGACACCCCCAGGGGCTAGTGCTTAAATGCACTACAATGTCGATTGTAAGGGAAAAGCGATCCCGAACTCAGGATTACACCCCTAAAGGAACCTTGTCCTTTAATAACGAAGACGCGGAAGAAATCATGCAACCACATAACGATGCACTAGTAATAGCTGTACTTATGAACAAAACTCAAGTTAAACGTGTGTTAATTGATACAGGTAGTTCGTCCAATATCATTCGATCGAGGGTCGTAGAGCAACTCGGTCCACGGGACCAGGTCGTGCCCGGAACTTTGGTACTAAACGGATTCAATATGGCATGTGAAACTACTAAGGGCGAAATAATCCTGCCAGTTAACGTGGTCGGGACCATCCAAGAAACAAAGTTTCACGCGATCGAAGGTGATATGAGATACTATGCCATGTTCAGAAGACTGTGGATCCATAATATGAGGGTTGTACCCTCGACCCTTCACCAGGTTTTGAAGTTCCCAACATTGGAGGGAATCAGAATGGTCTACAGGGACCAACCAGCCGCAAAAGAAATGTTTGTCGTCGATGAAGTGATTCCAATATTATCATTATCATCAGCAAAAGGATCAGGTTTGAAGGAGGAACAGATTACCAAATAGCAATCACAAACGTCAGCTTCGTCCCAATTAGAGAATCAAAAGACTCTACATCAATTCAAAGGATGGACTTTGCAACATGTACTTTGAGAGCAGAACAATGAGGTCGACGCTCTTGCAAACTTAGGTTCGTCAGTCGAGTATGACGAACTCAACTCGGGGACTGTCGTACAACTCATGAAATCGGTAATTGAAGAAGGTCATGCCGAGATAAACTCCACAAGTCTAACCTGGGATTGGAGAAACAAATATATAGAGTACTTCAAGAATGGGAAACTTCCATCGGATCCAAAGGAATTGAGAGCTCTACGCACAAAAGCTGCATGGTTCACCTTATCGAATGATGGAACACTGTTTAGAAGGACCTTCGATGGTCCATTGGCAATATGTTTGGGACCAGGAGATACCAACTACATCCTATGTGAGATTCACGAGGGAACTTGTGGGAATCATTCTGGTGCCGATTCATTGGTCCACAAAATAATCATATGAGGGTATTATTGGACCGATATGAACAAGAACGTAAATAAGTTCATTCAAAATTGCGACAAATGCCAAAGACATGCGCCCATAATTCATCAACCTGGGGAACTTCTCCACTCGGTCCTATCTCCATGGCCCTTCATAAAATGGGGAATGGACATCGTCGGCCCCCTCCCATCGGCCCCAGGTAAGGCTTAGTTTATTTTGTTTATGACTGATTATTTCTCTAAATGGGTTGAAGCACAAGCTTTCAATAACGTTAGAGAAAATGAAGTAATAGACTTAATTTAGGACCACATTATATGTCGTTTCGGGATGCCTTCCGAAATTGTATGTGATAATGGAAAGTAATTCATCGGCAGTAAAGTAACTAAATTTCTCAAGGACCACAAAATCAAAGGATCCTATCAACACCTTATCATCCCAGTGGGAACAGACATGCCGAATTGACCAATAAAACCATCATCCAAAACAAATTCGATTATCAAGTTCGATGCAAGGAAGTTACTTCATGACAACAGGGTTTCAATAAGAAAAATTGTAAGAGCCAAATGGTCAAAACGAAACATGCTCGTGTAGTTAGCTCGATCCATGTCACAAAACATGAACACATGTATAATGACATAAAGAGAAATTTCTTCTTTACCGATATCTCATATCTCAGAATCCATCCTCTATTTCGTGATCTATTATGCAAACAGGCTTAAGGGTCGGCCATTACCCCATAAATCGGGGACTGCGAACCGAAAAAACAACAAAATCAAAACCCACATAAGCCTAAGGGCTACATCACTTCGAGTTCAAGCAAAACTCTCACTCGACCATAAAGCCTACGGGCTACATTACGTCGAGTTCGAGAAAATACTCACTCGACTACTAATCCTATGGGCTACAATACTTCGAGTTCGAGCAAAGACTCACTCAACTATTAAACCAAAGGGCTACTCTTAATTCGAGTTCGAGCAATCACACACTCGATTACCAAGCCTAAGGGCTACTCTGACTTCGAGTTCGAGCAATCCCTCACTCGACCATAAAGTCTAAGGGCCACTCTTACCTCGAGTTCAAGAAAACACTCACTCGACTATTAAGCCTAAGGTCTACTCTCACCTCGAGTTCGATCAATCACTCACTCGACCATATAGCCTAAGGGCCACTCTTACTTCGAGTTCGAGCAAACACTCACTCGACTATTAAGCCTAAGGGCTACTCTTACTTCGAGTTAGAGCAATCACTCACTCGACTACTAAGCCTACGAGTTATATTACTTTGAGAACACTCACTCAACTATTAAGCCTAAGGGATACTCTCACTTTGAGTTAGATCAATCACTCACTCGACCATAAAGCCTAAGGGCCACTTTTACTTTGAGTTTGAGCAAACACTTACTCGACTATTAAGCCTAAGCGCTAATTTTACTTCGAGCTCGAGCTAACACTTACTCGACGGCTAAGCCTAAGGGCTACTCTTACTTCTAGTTCGAGAAAGCACTCACTCGACCGTAAAGCCTAAGGGATATTGTCACTTTGCGTTCGAGCAATCACTCACTCGAGTACTAAGCCTAAGGGATACTCTCACTTCAAGTTCGAGCAATCAATCACTCGACTACTAAGCCTTCGGGGTACATTACTTTGAGTTCGAGAAAACACTCACTCGATTATTAAGCCTAAGGTCTACATCACTTCGAGTTCGAGCAAAAATCTCACTCAGCCATAAAGCCTATGGGCTACACTACTCCGAGTTAGAGCAAACATTCACTCGACTATTAAGCCTAAGGGCTACATCACTTCGAGTTCGAGCAAAACTCTCACTCCACCATAAAGCCTACGGGCTACATTACTTCGAGTTCGAGTAAACACTCAATCGACTACTAATCTTACAGGCCACATTACTTCGAGTATGAGCAAATGCTCACTCGACTATTAATCCTAAGGGCTACTCTTACTTCGAGTTCAAGCAATCACGCACTCGACTACTAAGCCTACAAGTTACATTACTTTGAGTTCGATAAAATACTCACTCGAATATTAAGCCTAAAGGCTACATCACTTTGAGTTCGAGCAAAACTCTCACTCGGCCATAAAGCCTACGGGCTACACTACTTCGAGTTCGATCAAACACTCACTCGACTATTAAGCCTAAGGGATACATCACTTCAAGTTCGAGCAAAACTATCACTCGACCATAAAGCTTACGAGCTATATTACTTCTAGTTCGAGCAAACACTCACTCGACTACTAATCTTACGGGTTACATTACTTCGAGTTCGAGCAAACACTCCCTTGACTATTAAACCTAAGGGCTACTCTTACTTCGAGTTCGAGCAATCACTCACTCGACTACTAAGCCTAAGGGATACTCTCACTTTGAGTTATAGGAATCACTCACTCGACCATAAAGCCTAAGGGCCACTCTTACTTTGAGTTCGATCAAATACTTACTCGACGATTAAGCCTAAGCGCTACTCTTACTTCAAGCTCGAGCTAACACTTACTCGACTGCTAATCCTAAGGGCTACTCTTACTTCGAGTTCGAGAAATCACTCACTCGATCGTAAAGCCTAAGTGATACTCTCACTTTGCGTTCGAGCAATCACTCACTCGACTACTAAGCCTAAGGGCTACTCTCACTTCAAGTTCGACAAATTACTCACTCGACCATAAAGCATAAGGGCCACTCTTACTTCGAGTTAGAGCAAAAACTCACTCGACTATTAAGCCTAAGGGCTACTCTTACTTCGATCTTGAGCTAACACTCACTCAAATGCTCAGCCTAATGTCTACTCTTACTTCGAGTTCGAGCAAACACTCACTCTACCATAAAACCTAAGAGCTACTATCACTTCGAGTTCGAGAGATCACTCACTCGACCATAAATCCTAAGGGCCACTCTTACTTCTAGTTCAAGATAACACTCACTCGACTATTAAGCCTAAGGTCTACTCTCACCTTGTGTTCGATCAATCAATCACTCGACCATAAAGCCTAAGGGCTACTCTTACTTCGAGTTCGAGAAATCACTCACTCGACCGTAAAGCCTAAGGGATACTCTCACTTTGCGTTCGAGCAATCACTCACTCGACTACTAAGACTAAGGGCTACTCTCACTTCAAGTTCGAGAAATCACTCACTCGGCCATAAAGCATAAGGGCCACTCTTACTTCGAGTTAGAGCAAAAACTCACTCGATTATTAAGCCTAAGGGTTACTCTTACTTCGATCTTGAGCTAACACTCACTCAAATGCTCAGCCTAATGTCTACTCTTACTTCGAGTTCGAGCAAACACTCACTCTACCATAAAACCTAAGAGCTACTGTCACTTCGAGTTCGAGAAATCACTCACTCGACCATAAATCATAAGGGCCACTCTTACTTCTAGTTCAAGATAACACTCACTCGACTATTAAGCCTAAGGTCTACTCTCACCTTGTGTTCGATCAATCACTCACTCAACCATAAAGCCTAAGGGCTACTCTTACTTCGAGTTCGAGAAATCACTCACTCGACCGTAAAGCCTAAGGGATACTCTCACTTTGCATTCGAGCAATCACTCACTCGACTACTAAGCCTAAGGGCTACTCTCACTTCAAGTTCGAGAAATCACTCACTCGACCATAAAGCATAAGGGCCACTCTTACTTCGAGTTAGAGCAAACACTCACTCGACTATTAAGCCTAAGGGCTACTCTTACTTCGATCTTGAGCTAACACTCACTCAAATGCTCAGCCTAACGTCTACTCTTACTTCGAGTTCGAGCAAACACTCACTCTACCGTTAAACCTAAGAGCTATTGTCACTTCGATTTCGAGAAATCACTCACTTGACCATAAATCCTAAGGGCCACTCTTACTTCTAGTTAAAGATAACACTCACTCGACTATTAAGCCTAAGGTCTACTCTCACCTCGTGTTCGATCAATCACTCACTCGACCATAAAGCCTAAGGGCCACTATTACTTCGAGTTTGAGCAAACACTCACTCGACTACTAAGCCTAAGGGCTACTTTTACTTTGAGTTCGAGCAATCACTCACTGGACTACTAAGCCTACATGTTACATTACTTTGAGTTCAAGCAAATACTTACTCGATTACTAAGCCTAAGGTCTACATCACTTCGAGTTCGAGCAAAACTCTCACTCAGCCATAAAGCCTATGGGCTACACTACTTCGAGTTTGAGCAAACACTCACTCGACTATTAAGCCTAAGGGCTAAATCACTTCGAGTTCGAGCAAACCTCACACTCCACCATAAAGCCTACGGGGTACATTACTTCGAGTTCGAGGAAACACACACTCGACTACTAATCTTTCAGGCCACATTACTTCGATTTCGAGCAAACACTCACTCGACTATTAAGCTTAAGGGCTACTCTCACCTCATGTTCGATCAATCACTCACTCGACCATAAAGCCTGAGGGCCACTCTTACTTTGAGTTTGAGCAAACACTCACTCGACTATTAAGCCTAAGGGCTACTCTCACCTCGTGTTCAATCAATCACTCACTCGACCATAAAGCCTAAGGGACACTCTTACTTCGAGTTTGAGCAAACACTCACTCGACTACTAATCCTAAGGGCTACTGTTACTTCGAGTTCGAGCAATCACTCACTCGACTACTAAGCCTACAGATTACATTACTTTGAGTTCGAGCAAATACTCACTCGACTATTAAGCCTAAGGTCTACATCTCTTCGAGTTCGAGCAAAACTCTCACTCAGCCATAAATCCTATGGGCTACACTACTTCGAGTTGGAGCAAACACACACTCGACTATTAAGCCTAAGGACTAAATCACTTCGAGTTCGAGCAAAACTCTCACTCCACCATAAAGCCTACGGGCTACATTTCTTCGAGTTCGAGCAAACACACACTCGACTACTAATCTTACAGGCCACATTACTTCGATTTCGAGCAACACTCGCTCGACTATTAAGCCTAAGGGCTACTCTCACCTTGTGTTTGATCAATCACTCACTTGACCATAAAGCCTAAGGGCCACTCTTACTTCGAGTTTGAGCAAACACTCACTCGACTACTAATCCTAAGGGCTACTGTTACTTCGAGTTCGAGCAATCACTCACTCGACTACTAAGCCTACGGGTTACATTACTTTGAGTTCAAGCAAATACTCAGTCGATTACTAAGCCTAAGGTCTACATCACTTCACGTTTGAGCAAAACTCTCACTCAGCCATAAATCCTATGGGCTACACTACTTCGAGTTTGAGCAAACACTCACTCGACTATTAAGCCAAAGGGCTAAATCACTTCGAGTTCAAGAAAAACTCTCACTCCACCATAAATCCTACGGGCTACATTACTTCGAGTTCGAGCAAACACACACTCGACTACTAATCTTACAGGCCACATTACTTCGATTTCGAGAAAACACTCACTCAACTATTAAGCCTAAGGGCTACTCTTACTTCGAGTTCGAACAATCACTCACTCGACTACTAAACCTACAGGTTACATTACTGTGAGTTCGAGAAAATACTCATTCGACTATTAAGCCTAAGGGCTACATCACTTCGGGTTCGAGTAAAACTCTCACTCGGCCATAAACCTATGGGCTACACTACTACGAGTTCGATCAAACACTCACTCAACTATTAAGCCTAAGGGCTACATCACTTTGAGTTCGAGCAAAACTCTCATTTGACCATAAAGCTTACGGTCTACATTACTTCGAGTCCGAGCAAACACTCACTTGACTACTAATCTTTCGGGCTACATTACTTCGAGTTCGAGCAAACACTCACTCGACTATTAAGCCTCAAGGCTACTCTTACTTCGACTTAGAGCAATCGCTCACTCGACCATAAAGCCTAAGGGTCACTCTTACTTCGAGTTCAGGAAAACACTCACTCGACTATTAAGCCTAAGGTCTACTCTCACCTCGAGTTCGTTCAAGCACTCACTCGACCATAAAGCCTAAGGGCCACTCTTACTTCGAGTTCGAGCAAACACTCACTCGACAATAAACCTAAGGGCTACTCTTACTTTGAGTTCGAGCAATAACTCAGTCGACTACTAAGACTACAGGTTACATTACTTTGACTTCGAGCAAATACTCACTCGACTATTAAGCCTAAGGGCTACATCACTTTGAGTTTGAGAAAAACTCTCACTCGGCCATAAAGCCTACGGGCTACACTACTTCGAGTTCGATCAAACACTCGCTCGACTATTAAGCCTAAAGGCTACATCACTTCGAGTTTGAGCAAAACTCTCACTCGACCATAAAGCTTATGGGCTACATTACTTCTAGTTCTAGCAAACACTCACTCGACTACTAATCTTACGGGCTACATTACTTCGAGTTCGAGAAAACACTCACTCGATTATTAAGCATAAGGGCTAATCTTACTTCAAGTTCGAGCAATCACTCACTCGACTAATAAGCCAAAGGGATACTCTCACTTTGAGTTAGAGCAATCACTTACTAGACCATAAAGCCTAAGGGCCACTCTTACTTCTAGTTCGAGTAAATACTTACTCGACTATTAAGCCTAAGCGCTACTCTTACTTCAAGCACGAGCTAACACTTACTCGACTGCTAAGCCTAAGGGCTACTCTTACTTCGAGTTCGAGAAATCACTCACTCGACCGTAAAGCCTAAGGGATTCTCACTTTACGTTCGAGCATTAACTCACTCGACTATTAAGCCTAAGGGCTACTCTCACCTCGTGTTCTATCAATCACTCACTCGACCATAAAGCCTAAGGGCCACTCTTACTTTGAGTTTGAGCAAACACTCACTCGACGACTAATCCTAAGGGCTATTTTTACTTCGAGTTTGAGCAATCACTCACTCGACTACTAAGTCTACGGGTTACATTACTTTGAGTTCAAGCAAATACTCACTCGATTACTAAGCCTAAGGTCTACATCACTTCGAGTTCGAGCAAAACTCTCACTTAGCCATAAAGCCTACGGGCTACACTACTTCGAGTTTGAGAAAACAATCACTCGACTATTAAGCCTAAGGGCTAAATCACTACGTGTTAGAGCAAAACGCTCACTCCACCATAAAGCCTACGGGCTACATTACTTCGAGTTCGAGCAAAAACACACTCGACTACTAATCTTACAGGGCACATTACTTCGATTTCGAGCAAACACTCACTCGACTATTAAGCTTAAGGGCTACTCTCACCTCATGTTCGATCAATCACTCACTCGACCATAAAGCCTGAGGGCCACTCTTACTTCGAGTTTGAGCAAACACTCACTCGACTACTAATCCTAAGGGCTACTGTTACTTCGAGTTCGAGCAATCACTCACTCGACTACTAAGCCTACGGGTTACATTACTTTGAGTTCAAGCAAATACTCACTCGATTACTAAGCCTAAGGTCTACATCACTTTGAGTTCGAGTAAAACTCTCACTTAGCCATAAAGCCTACGGGCTACACTACTTTGAGTTTGAGCAAACACTCACTCGACTATTAAGCCTAAGGGCTAAATCACTTCGAGTTCGAGCAAAACTCTCACTCCACCATAAAGCCGACGGGCTACATTACTTCGAGTTCGAGCAAACACACACTCGACTACTAATCTTTCAGGCCACATTACTTCGATTTCGAGCAAACACTCACTCGACTATTAAGCTTAAGAGCTACTCTCACCTCGTGTTCGATCAATCACTCGCTCGACCATAAAGCCTAAGGGCCACACTTACTTTGAGTTTGAGCAAACACTCACTCGACTACTAATCCTAAGGGCTACTTTTACTTCGAGTTCGAGCAATCACTCACTCGACTACTAAGTCTACGGGTTACATTACTTTGAGTTCAAGCAAATACTCACTAGATTACTAAGCCTATGGTCTACATCACTTCGAGTTCGAGCAAAACTCTCACTTAGCCACAAAGCCTACAGGCTACACTACTTCGAGTTTGAGCAAACACTCACTCGACTATTAAGCCTAAGGTCTAAATCACTACGAGTTAGAGCAAAACTCTCACTCCACCATAAAGCCTACGGGCTACATTACTTCGAGTTCGAGCAAAAACACACTCGACTAATAATCTTACAGGCCACATTACTTCGATTTCGAGAAAACACTCACTCGACTATTAAGCTTAAGGGCTACTCTCACCTCGTGTTCGATCAATCACTCACTCGACCATAAAGCCTGAGGGCCACTCTTACTTCGAGTTTGAGCAAACACTCACTCGACTACTAATCCTAAGGGCTACTGTTACTTCGAGTTCGAGCAATCACTCACTCGACTGCTAAGCCTACGGGTTACATTACTTTGAGTTCAAGCAAATACTCAGTCGATTACTAAGCCTAAGGTCTACATCACTTCGCGTTTGAGCAAAACTCTCACTCAGCCATAAATCGTATGGGCTACACTACTTCGAGTTTGAGCAAACACTCACTCGACTATTAAGCCAAAGGGCTAAATCACTTCGAGTTCGAGAAAAACTCTCACTCCACCATAAATCCTACGGGCTACATTACTTCGAGTTCGAGCAAACACACACTCGACTACTAATCTTACATGCCACATTACTTCGATTTCAAGAAAACACTCACTCAACTATTAAGCCTAAGGGCTACTCTTACTTCGAGTTCGAACAATCACTCACTCGACTACTAAACCTACAGGTTACATTACTGTGAGTTCGAGAAAATACTCATTCGACTATTAAGCCTAAGGGCTACATCACTTCAAGTTCGAGTAAAACTCTCACTCGGCCATAAAGCCTATGGGCTACACTACTACGAGTTCGATCAAACACTCACTCAACTATTAAGCCTAAGGGATACATCACTTTGAGTTCGAGCAAAACTCTCATTTGACCATAAAGCTTACGGTCTACATTACTTCGAGTCCGAGCAAACACTCACTTGACTACTAATCTTTCGGGCTACATTACTTCGAGTTCGAGTAAACACTCACTCGACTATTAAGCCTCAAGGCTACTCTTACTTCGACTTAGAGCAATCGCTCACTCGACCATAAAGCCTAAGGGTCACTCTTACTTCGAGTTCAGGAAAACACTCACTCGACTATTAAGCCTAAGGTCTACTCTCATGTCGAGTTCGTTCAAGCACTCACTCGACCATAAAGCCTAAGGGCCACTCTTACTTCGAGTTCGAGCAATAACTCAGTCGACAATAAACCTAAGGGCTACTCTTACTTTGAGTTCGAGCAATCACTCAGTCGACTACTAAGACTACAGGTTACATTACTTTGACTTCGAGCAAATACTCACTCGACTATTAAGCCTAAGGGTTACATCACTTTGAGTTTGAGAAAAACTATCACTCGGCCATAAAGATTACGGGCTACACTACTTCGAGTTCGATCAAACACTCGCTCGACTATTAAGCCTAAAGGCTACAACACTTCGAGTTTGAGCAAAACTCTCACTCGACCATAAAGCTTATGGGCTACATTACTTCTAGTTCGAGCAAACACTCACTCGACTACTAATCTTACGGGCTACATTACTTCGAGTTCGAGAAAACACTCACTCGATTATTAAGCCTAAGGGCTAATCTTACTTCAAGTTCGAGCAATCACTCACTCGACTAATAAGCCAAAGGGATACTCTCACTTTGAGTTAGAGCAATCACTTACTAGACCATAAAGCCTAAGGGCCACTCTTACTTCTAGTTCGAGTAAATACTTACTCGACTATTAAGCCTAAGCGCTACTCTTACTTCAAGCACGAGCTAACACTTACTCGACTGCTAAGCCTAAGGGCTACTCTTACTTCGAGTTCGAGAAATCACTCACTCGACCGTAAAGCCTAAGGGATTCTCACTTTACGTTCGAGCATTAACTCACTCGACTATTAAGCCTAAGGGCTACTCTCACCTCGTGTTCTATCAATCACTCACTCTACCATAAAGCCTAAGGGCCACTCTTACTTTGAGTTTGAGCAAACACTCACTCGACTACTAATCCTAAGGGCTACTTTTACTTCGAGTTCGAGCAATCACTAACTCGACTACTAAGTCTACGGGTTACATTACTTTGAGTTCAAGCAAATACTCACTCGATTACTAAGCCTAAGGTCTACATCACTTCGAGTTCGAGCAAAACTCTCACTTAGACATAAAGCCTACGGGCTACACTACTTCGAGTTTGAGAAACCACTCACTCGACTATTAAGCCTTAGGGCTAAATCACTACGAGTTAGAGCAAAACTCTCACTCCACCATAAAGCCTACGGGCTACATTACTTCGAGTTCGAGCAAAAACACACTCGACTACTAATCTTACAGGGCACATTACTTCGATTTCGAGCAAACACTCACTCGACTATTAAGATTAAGGGCTACTCTCACCTCATGTTTGATCAATCACTCACTCGACCATAAAGCCTGAGGGCCACTCTTACTTCGAGTTTGAGCAAACACTCACTCGACTACTAATCCTAAGGGCTACTGTTACTTCGAGTTCGAGCAATCACTCACTCGACTACTAAGCCTACGGGTTACATTACTTTGAGTTCAAGCAAATACTCACTCGATTACTAAGCCTAAGGTCTACATCACTTTGAGTTCGAGTAAAACTCTCACTTAGCCATAAAGCCTACGGGCTACACTACTTCGAGTTTGAGAAAACACTCACTCGACTATTAAGCCTAAGGGCTAAATCACTACGAGTTAGAGCAAAACTCTCACTCCACCATAAAGCCTACGGGCTACATTACTTCCAGTTCGAGCAAACACTCACTCAATTATTAAGCCTAAGGGCTACATCACTTTGAGTTCGAGCAAAACTCTCACTCGACCATAAAGCTTACGGGCTACATTACTTCGAGGCCGAGCAAACACTCACTCGACTACTAATCTTACGGGCTACATTACTTCGAGTTCGAGCAAACACTCACTCGACTATTAAGCCTCAAGGCTACTCTTACTTCGAGTTCGAGCAAACACTCACTCGACTATTAAGCCTAAGGGCTACTCTTACTTCGAGTTCGAGCAATCACTCACTCGACTACTAAGCCTACGGGTTACATTACTTTGAGTTCGAGAAAATACTCACTCGATTATTAAGCCTAAGGTCTACATCACTCCGAGTTCGAGAAAAACTCTCACTCAGCCATAAAGCCTATTGGCTACACTACTTCGAGTTCGAGCAAACACTCACTCGACTATTAAGCCTACGGGTTACATCACTTCGAGTTTGAACATAACTCTCACTCCTCGATAAAGACTACGGGTTACATTACTTTGAGTTCGAGCAAATACTCACTCGATTATTAAGCCTAAGGTCTACATCACTTTGAGTTCGAGCAAAACTCTCACTCAGCCATAAAGCCTATGGGCTACACTACTTCGAGTTCGAGCAAACGCTCACTCGACTATTAAGCCTAAGGGTTACATCACTTCGAGTTCTAGTAAAACTCTCACTCCACCATAAAGCCTACGGGCTACATTACTTCGAGTTCGAGCAAACACTCACTCGACTATTAAGCCTAAGGGCTACTCTTACTTCGCGTTCGAGCAATCACTCACTCGACTACTAAGCCTACATGTTACATTACTTTGATTTCGAGCAAATACTCACTCGACTATTAAACCTAAGGGCTACATCACTTCGAGTTCGAGCAAAACACTCACTCGGCCATAAAGCTTACGGGCTACACTACTTCGAGTTCGATCAAACACTCACTCGACTATTAATCCTAAGGGCTACATCACTTCGAGTTCGAGAAAAACTAACACTCGACCATAAAGCTTATGGGCTACATTACTTCGAGTTCGAGCAAACACTCACTCGACTACTAATCTTACGGGCTACATTACTTCTAGTTCAATCCAACACTTACTCGACTATTAAGCCTAAGGGCTATCTTACTTCGAGTTCGAGCAATCACTCACTCGACTACTAAGCCTAAGGGATACTCTCACTTTGAGTTAGAGCAATCACTCACTCGACCATAAAGCCTAAGGGCCTCTCTTACTTTGAGTAAGAGCAAACACTTACTCGACTATTAAGCCTAAGGGCTACATCACTTCGAGTTCGAGAAAACTTTTCACTCGACCATAAAGCTTACATGCTACATTACTTCGAGTTCGAGCAAACACTCACTCGACTATTAAGCCTAAGGGCTACTCTTACTTCGCGTTCGAGCAATCACTCACTCGACTACTAAGCCTAAGGGATACTCTCACTTTGAGTTAGAGCAATCACTCACTCGACCATAAAGCCTAAGGGCCACTCTTACTTTGAGTTCGAGCAAACACTTACTCGACTATTAAGCCTAAGGGCCACTCTTACTTTGAGTTCGAGCATACACTTACTCGACTATGAAGCCTAAGTGCTACTCTTACTTTGGGCTCGAACAAATACTCACTCGACTATTAAACCTAAGGGCTACATCACTTCGGGTTCGAGCAAAACACTCACTCGGCCATAAAGCTTACGGGCTACACTACTTCGAGTTCGATCAAACACTCACTCGACTATTAATCCTAAGGGCTACATCACTTCGAGTTCGAGAAAAACTAACACTCGACCATAAAGCTTATGGGCTACATTACTTCGAGTTGGAGCAAACACTCACTCGACTACTAATCTTACGGGCTACATTACTTCGAGTTCAAGCAAATACTCACTCGACTATTAAGCCTAAGGGCTACTCTTACTTCGAGTTCGAGCAATCACTCACTCGACTACTAAGCCTAAGGGATACTCTCACTTTGAGTTAGAGAAATCACTCACTCGACCATAAAGCCTAAGGGCCACTCTTACTTTGAGTAAGAGCAAACACTTACTCGACTATTAAGCCTAAGGGCTACATCACTTCGAGTTCGAGAAAAACTTTCACTCGACCATAAAGCTTACATGTTACATTACTTCGAGTTCGAGCAAACACTCACTCGACTATTAAGCCTAATGGCTACTCTTACTTCGAGTTCGAGCAATCACCCACTCGACTACTAAGCCTAAGGGATACTCTCACTTTGAGTTAGAGAAATCATGCACTGAACCATAAAGCCTAAGGGCCACTCTTACTTTGAGTTCGAGCATACACTTACTCGACTATTAAGCCTAAGTGCTACTCTTACTTTGAGCTCGAGCTAACACTTACTCGACTGCTAAGCCTAAGGGCTACTCTTACTTCGAGTTTGAGAAATCACTCACTCGACCGTAAAGCCTAATGGATACTCTCACTTTGCGTTCGAGCAATCACTCACTCGACTACTAAGCCTAAGGTCTACTCTCACTTCAAGTTCGAGCAATCACTCACTCGACCATAAAGTATAAGGGCCACTCTTACTTCGAATTAGAGCAAAACCTCACTTGACTATTAAGCCTAAGGGCTACTCTTACTTCGAGCTTGAGCTAACACTCACTCGAATGCTAAGCCTAAGGTTTACTCTTACTTCGAGTTCGAGCAAACACTCACTCTACCGTAAAACCTAAGAGCTACTGTCACTTTGAGTTCGAGCAATCACTCACTCGACCATAAATCCTAAGGGCCACTCTTACTTCTAGTTCTAGCAAACACTCACTCGACTATTAAGCCTAAGGGATAATCTAACTTCAAGCTCTAGCAAACACTCACTCGGATATAAAGACTACAAGGTCCGACTTCGATCAAATTGCCTAAAGCCTCGAATTTATGAAACCTTTCATAAGGCATGAATGAAAAAAATCTTCATAAGGAAAAGAATAAGACAAAGACAAGTCGGGAAAGGAAAAAGATCTTTATATATATATAAGAGTATTTACAAGGTACGATCAGGACCCTATACAAAAAGATCAAAATGGAAAAAAATGTAAGTTTCCTGATTATCTCCGAGGGCAGTCTCTTCTCCATCGTCTCCTCCCCGCTATCAGACCCACTCTTGTTCTCATCATCATCGGAAGCCAGAGCTCTAGCACGGCTTCAAGTTCTTTAGCCTTTAGTATCTCTTCAGTAAGATAAAAACCTCGAGCATGGATCTCCTCGAGGGTTTCCCTCCGAGATTGCTATTTCGCGAGTTCAGCAACCCAATGTGCTCGAGTTTGAGCGATCTCAGTTTTCTCTCTCGCTTGCACTTGGGCGGCTTCAGCATCGGCTCGATAGACGGCCACGATTATATCCGCCTCGACCTTTGCTTTCTCGGCCTTGGCAAACTTGGAAGTCAACCGAGCTTCGAGATTCTCTATTTTGTTTGCTTGAGGCGAGCTCTTCTCCTTCATGACTTGAAGTTGACTTTTGACATATGATAATTAAGCTCGATCGGTCTTTTCCTCTGCAGCAAGACGATCCATACCTTCGTTCCATCCCAAGGACTCCGCCTTTATCGTGTCGACCTCCTCACAAACCTGCTCGATCCTCTGTATCTTTTGCTGCAGCTATGAGATTGAAATGTTATCCACCGTTCTCGAGTGCAGCCCTTGAGCTTTTAAATAGGTCCTCTCCCTCATGGGCCCCGTCTACCTCGAGGGTCCCTAAAGCTCGGGCTTCTCGAATTGCCCCTTCAGAAAAAGTAGGGAGAGTAGGCGAGTCTCCGATTACTATTGCCCCAAGCGAGTCGCTTGGGGCGTTCTCCTCAGTTCGAACAGCATTAGGGCCGGCCCTTCAAATATACCCACCATTTGTTAACTTCGGTGGGAGGAATCCTTGATCTTCAATGACTCGGAGATTTTGTCTGAGTCCTTCTCTGATATCCCCACAGTTTGAGATGGAGCCTCATCAACTATCATCGACCCAACTGCCTTTGGGGGATCGATGGTTTTCTTCACTCGGGCCACCAGTATGGACCCTTCATTTTCTTATTCTTCTTTATCTTCATCCCTTAGACGCCGAACTGATTCTTCGGTCAAAGGGATGGTATTCTTCCTTGGCTTACGAGTCGTCCTTGTCTTAAGTTTTGGATCCTCGAAAGTAGAGGCCCTTTTTCTATTGTTATCCTTCACCAGTTTCGGAACCGGGTCCGAAGTCTCTTCCTCTCTAGACGAGGGCCTCATGAACGAATCTTTGCCCAGGCCTACACACAAGTATAAAAAATACATTTTGTCGAACCATCGAAGACATGAGAAAGAGGCTTACCATGAGTTTTAGCCTCCCATCGACCCTTTGATAAGTCTCACCAAGAGCGCTTGACATATGTGGAGGTCGAAGCCAGGTCATGTACCCCGCTCTCAAGGTTAGGAATAACATCTGGCATCCAAGAAACCGCTACATCCAGCACTTTGTTAGCCCGGTGCTGGAGTTTTATTAATCCACCTCGATAGAGGTACGGGCTGTACAATCTATTGAGGTGGTCGAGGGTGAAAGGCATCCCCTCGACTTTGTTCACAAATAACCGTATCAGAATAACGATCCGCCAAAAAGAATGATGGATTTGGCCTAGGTTTATTTGGTATTGGAGGCAAAACTTGATGACAACTAGGTCGAGTGGGCCCAACGTGAAAGAGTAAGTATAAACACTTAAAACCCCTTTCACATTAGTAGTAATATCTTCTTCGGGATACGGGATTATCACTTCTTTGTTCTCCCAGTTGCAATCTTTCCTTAACTGTTTTAAATGTCCCTCAGTTATCGAGCACATATACCTCGAAACTCGCTCGCATAGACTTGGAACCGACGAGGCTTTGTCGATCTTAAAATCAGATGTAAGAACACATCCCCTATGCACACACTCCTCAGGTCGTGGTTCCACCAGTGATTTATCGCCAGCAGGCCGCGAAGAAGAATCTTTTTCTTTTTGAGGAATAATTTTTGACGTTTTCGCCATTTGGATTTGAATATTAAAGATAGAGGAATATGACAAGATTTGGTGTTCTGAAGAGGGATTTTGCATTGTAAATCACATATTTATATATGAAGAACTCAGAAGATGTTAAAAAGAACTTAGAAGATTTGGAAATTGGAGATGTAAAAGTAAAAAATGGTAAATAGAAAAGCTATTTATAGGGTTGGCAATAACGGTTCAATATCAGCAATGACCGACCATCGTCTGACACGCATTTAATGCCTTGGTAACTGAACCGATGGGACATCTATCACGTACGTCATGGTCGGGCTCGATGTAAATGTCAGTGTATATCTAGTCTTACCGTTGGAAAATCATGTTATTTATCACCACATTCTTTCCGAGAAACGAGGGGACTATCTATATACAGTCAAAATCAGTTTCGACCTTCGTATGATTAGTCAAGATTGGAACATAATGGACCGAAGGTCATCTTCATAATATAGAGATGAGATATGAATCCAAGTTACCAAGCTCAAATTTTTGGGACCGATCAAATACCAACCTCGAAGTCATTAGCGAGCTCGAGTCCAAATCGAACTATGAAGTGAAGCGGTGTCATCGAGCTTAAGATCCAGAGACTGACCAATATCAAGACCGATTCGATACCGAGCCCTGAGTCAATATCGAGCTCGAGTCAATATCGAGCTCGATTTAATATCGTGATCTAAATCTGGAAATCGGCCAATACCAAATCCGACCAAGATCGAGCCAAGAGACAAGAGCCGTTACAGCCACACTAAGGGAGAGAATCTCGACGGGAATTAGGGAAAAGCTAATCTATCATGGTATCCCCACAATGTATTCTTAAGTATATCTAAAGTAGGATTCCTTTACTATAAGAGGGATAACTACAATTTCTGTACAGACATCCAACATTAAGGCATTCACACACTCTCATTTTATTGATATTCACAAAGAAAAACATACTGATATTCATATAGATATTATCCTATTTTGGGTTTTGTATATTGATTCGTCTTGCTTGTTCATAAACTGTTTTCCACTCAGTTTGGTTTGTATTTCATTCTTTATATAGTCAATACTCAATATATTTCTACTTACTTTCCGATTTGTGCCATGTTATACCACGTATCCTTAGAACTACATATAAATTCAACTCTATCCGTTTTTCGGGTAAACAATATTCATGTCTACAATTGTAGAAACTAGAGTCCATGTCTGGTTCTTATGTAATGCATCATTGCTTCCTGCATTACTGCATATCAGTATGGAATCCTAAGTGTCTGGCTCACAGTTCTTTGTTCCATGCTCATTGCTTCCTTTTCTTCTATTAAAGAAGTATGGACTATTGGAATTTTCATTGACTTCTGCCTTGTTACAATATTATGACCTGCATTTTGAGAAGTGCTAACTGCTTATTCATATGTGTTATTCACATCTAAAGAAGGCATCACAATGTGATTTTGCTTAGTGTGAAACCATTTTGATAGGTCAACTTCTAGTTATATACCCTGTGGATCATGTAGTGAAAATCTATTAGGCTTGCACCTTAATGCTTGGATCTACAATAGTTGTGTTTGTTGTATCTTGACCTTCTACATCCCAATCAACATTGTTGCAGTTGTCATTATCTTCACTGGTGTTATTATCCTCACTTGTGTGATCATTTGTGTCATTCTCAACTTGGCCTTGATATGGAAATTGAGCTGATGCTACAGTGTCTTGAGCAAGTGGAAGGCTGTCATTAATTATCTCAGCAGTGTTCAACACTCCCCCTGAAGCTACAGTTCGTGTCTTTGTAGTGTCCTGCACTTTAATAAAGAACTCAAGGAAGGTGGCTAAGTGAGTTAAGGTATTAATGTGATACTATTCTATCCACACATAGGGTAATGTAAGTTCATCAAATATAAGATGCTTAGATAAAAAAGACTCTCCAAGTTGGTGGATGAAAGTATCTGTATCATTTATGCTATAACCAATAAACACACAAGGATATGTATTCGGTGAAAGTTTAGTCTTTCCCTTAATGTATGAATAACATCTGCTCCCAAAGACATTTAAATTATTATAATTTTGGGAAGCACCAAAAACTTTACAAAGGAATCTCATTCTTAAGAACTGATGAGGGCAATGTGTTTGTCAAGAAAACAACAGTCAGGAAAGCTTCAACACATAGAAATTGATGCAGTTTAGCACGAAACATTAGTGTTAAACAAGTTTTTCACTGTGTGCTTATATTTTCTCTCAGATATTCCATTCTTCTCGGGGGGTACTAAGGCAAGGCAACTCTATAATGATTCCATAGTTTTCCAAATGTTTGACGAACTTTGTACTAGTGAACTCACCACCTCCATCAGTTTGAAATTTTTTAATTATCTTGAAAAATTATTTCTACCATTTTCCGAAACTTGAGAAAGACTTCAAAAAACTCTCACTTCTTCTTTAAGGGATAAAGCCAAGTGTATTCTAGTATGCCATTAAATTTCAGTCATGACTTAGTAGTGTTTCCCACATGTGTAATTTTTAATTTTGAACTATTTATAATAATTATCCTATCTGTTTCTTTATAAGTTTAAAGATAAGATATATTACCTAATGTGTTTGTCATGTGAGTGGTTGTACCAGAGTCGACATATATTGCAACATCTTCACTAGTAGTGTTCTGCAAGTTAATTGCTGCCAAGGCCTATGGAAGATTATCTGTAGCTTAATAAGAATAATCCCACTTGTATAAGCACTTTAAAGCAGTGTGATTATTCCTACAATAAATTTGGCATTTTTCCCTTTTCAGGATTTGCAGCCTGAAGATTTTGATTGTTTTGATTGGTGTTACTTTGATCGTGCATGTCTAAAACCTCTTCCTCTTGAACTATACGTTGTATTGCCTTTCTTCTGGTTATAATTTCTTCAACCCCTACCTCTTCATGCAACAAATTCCATGTCGTAGTTTTGTTGAGTTACTTCTTCCTCCTCTTCTCTGACGTCAAAGTCTCTAGGTGCATTGACAAATTGATTCAACGGAGGATGGGGAGTCCTTCCCCCTGAAAGTTTTGTATGTGGGACCTAACCCTCTAGCAAAGTTAATTACTGTGCTATCTTCATCTACTAGTTTGTCTATGGCTTCAAGTCCATCACATATCTCTTTAAATTCTTTCAGGTATTCATGAAGTCTCTTGGTTCCAAACTTAATATTCTACAATTGTTGCTTAAGTTGGAACTCTCTGTCCTTAGTTGCTTGAAGTGTAACGATCCAATCGGCCGTTTTATGTAATTGCTCCCCGTTTTCCCTTTTCATGCTTCACACATGTGTGTTAATGCTTTTATGACTTGCGGGGTTGATTAGTTTCATTTCGGGACTTTGACTCTTGACTTAGAAGTTTAAATTTGAAAATGTTGACCAAACTTTAACCTTTGTGAAAATGACCCCGGAATTGTATTTTTATGTCTCCAATAGCTTTGTATCGTGCTTTCGGACCTGGGCATATGCCCGAAATTAATTTTGGAAGTCTGTAAGTTGGTTTGTGTTGATTTGCCAAAATTTGACAATTTAAAGTTAGAAAGTTTGACCGTTAGTTGACTTTTAGCTATCGAAATCGGCATTTAATTTTGAGACTCGGAATAGGTCTTTTATCTCATTTAGAACTTGTTTGGAAATTTTGGCGTCGATCGGAGTTGATTTGATAGGATTCAGACGCTTCGTTGTAATTCTAGAAGTTTTTGGAAATTTCTTTGAATTTCATGCATTTTTTAGTTCAATTCGTAGTTTAAGATGTTATTTTTGTGTTTTAATCGCGCGAGCGAGTTCATATGATATTTTTAGATCTGTGTGGATGTTTGGTTTGGAGATCCGGGACTTGGATGAGTTTCGGACATGTGTCAGAATAGTTTTGGATTGAAATTGGATTGCTGGTGCTCAGGTATCGCAATTGCGAGCACCAGCATCGCAATTGCGAAAGCGACAATGCGGGATATGATGTCGCAATTGTGACTCCCCCTTCGCAATTGCGAAGAATGCCAAACTTCACTTTGGTTTGCATTTGCAAACAATTTGTTCGCTTTTACGATAACCCAGTTCGCAATTGTGATGTTGACTTAGGTTGTTAGGGTTCGCAAATGCGAGCTTGGTCCGCAATTGCGAGAGTTTACAAATGCAAAACCTGTGTCGCAAATGCGACATTTGCAACTAGTTAAAAGGACGGGAGACAGGAATCCTAGACTCGGTAGGAGACGACTTGGGGAGGGAATTTTCAACTACAAACCTTGTGTAAGTAATTCCAACCTATTTCTAATTATATTCCATCAACATATCTTATATTTTAACATCAAAATCATGTAAATCAAAGTGAAAATTTGTGAAACTTTGCCAAGTTTTTGAAAAATAAGAAATTGAGTTTTGAGAGTCGATTTGGACTCGAATTTTGAAACTAATCACATATATAAACTCGTGGGATCATGGGTAGACAAAATCTACCATTGGACCTGGGTGTTGACCAGGTAGGCCCCGGGTTAACTTTTGTTGAAATTTTTAGAAAAAGTGCAAAGATCGAAGCTTTATTAATTTTAATTATTTTCTCTTTCATTGGTTGATGATATTAAGTTAATTTTGGGTAGATTTAAGTAGTGTGGAGGCAAGATTTATGGGAAAAGTGATTTCCGAGGGTTGAGTTGGCCTAGTCAAGGTAAGTGTTTTGCCTAACTTCGTGTGGGGGAACTACCCCTTATGATTGATATTGTTTGATTCAATTGTGCTAAGTGGAATCCTTGTACGCAAGGTGAGGATTGGGTACACGGGTTGTACGTGATAATTGACAGTTTTAGGCTACTTAGACTATTTTCATTCTTTAATTGAAATGCCATATCATGTTCTAAATTCTCATAGTCAATTTATCCTTTATTATATTAGACTATCCTTACATGCCTTAATTGACTTGCTTAGTACTTGTTCTACAACCTACTTGCTAAATTGCTCACATACTTTAGTTGAACTTGTTGTCTCTTTTAATTGTTACATGCTATCTCTTCATTGATAATTATCATTTTTTGAAGTTATTGTCCGTATTATTTCTTTCCTTATTGATTTTCGTTACTTGAGGTAGTTGTTCATGTTGTCCTCCTTACTTGTTGATTTCCATTATTAGAGACTCATTGTTAAGTGTTATCCATTTTATTATGAGTTAGTCTTATCCAATATTGTGGTTATACATTGTTTCTCTCATTGTTGAGTTATTTGGTGTTGAAGTTGTGAAAGTTGTTATCACGTTAAGGGAAAAATGATATTGTTGAAACATCTTCCTTTTGTGCATTTTACTTTCAATGTTGTTGCTAATATTCTTGTATACGTTGTGGTAGAACCGTGGGCTATTGTTGTGGAAACACTGATATTGTGGTTGTTGGCTAGTCGTGATATATGGGCACTTGTGGTGTGAATTGTTATAGTGATAGTCGATGTGCATGCGGCGGTATAAGGTGGGACTTACGTGCGTGTTGCTTGTACGGGAGCTACGTGAAACTACGCGGCGTCATAAGGTGGGCTAAAGTGCATGTAGCTTTTTCGGGAAAACTGTTTTCATAACCTATTTTCAAATGTAAGGCTCACGCGGTGATATAAGGAAAGATTGTGATTGAAATTGAGAAAAGTGAATACGAGGTGGTACCTCGGTTGTGATTCTTCATTATACAAGGTGATACCTTGGTTTTGATTTCATTATACACGAAGCGGTACCTCGTTATGATTCTTTTTGTTATTTTATGTTGCAAAGTGTTTTGGTAGGAATATATCCAATTGTTTTTCTCTTATTTGTTCTAGCAATTATTGTCCGTACACGATCATCATAGTCTCAGTTGCTTCTTTTATGCTATTTCTACTATTGATTTCCGTAATTAGTTCATGATATCATCTTGTTCCGTATTAGTTGTTTCTTCACTTTCCATTTTATATCCGTATTTCATTTTATTACTGCTTATTTATATGCTAGTATGTGTCTTGACCCGGCCTCGTCACTATTCTACTGAGGTTAGACTTGATACTTACTGGGTGCCGTGGTGGTGTACTCATACTATGCTTCTGCACATTTTGTTATGCAGATCCAGGTACGTCTGCTCGTGCTGGTGATTAGAGGGTTTTGTAGGTGCTTCTTGGGAGACTTTAAGTTATACTTGTTCCATGTCTGTAGGCCTCAGAGTCACATTTCCTATTTTATTTTCTGTTGTATTTCCTTCAGACAGTGATGTATCAGATATTCTAGAATTGTTCTATAAAGCTTATGACTCGGTCCTACCGGTTTTGGGTATGTATTGTTGAGATTATGTTTTGTATCGGAAGGTTTTTAATCAGTTATCCAATCTTTCTTTAGCATTTGATAATTGTTTGTCAAGTTATTACTATTTGTTAGGCTTACCTAGTCGTAGAGACTAGGCTTACTATTTGGGGTCGTGACAATGTTGACTTAGGTTGTGAGGGTTCGCAAATGCGAACAAAAGTGAAGTCTGGCATTCTTCGCAATTGCGAAGGGGGAGTCCCAATTGCTACATCATATCCCCCATTGTTGCATTCACAATTGCGATGCTGGTGCTCGCAATTGGGATACCTGAGCACCACCAGCACAAGCAGTCCAATTTCAATCCAAAACCATTATGAAATTCATCTGAGCCCTCGTGACTTCAAAACAAATATCCACACAAGTCTAAAAATATCATACAAACTTGCTCGCGCACTCAAAACTCAAAACTAATATCTAAAACTATGAATTAAACTCAAAAATGCATAAAATTCAAAGAAATTTTTAAGAACTTTTAGAATTACAAATAAGCATCTGAATCGTACCAAATCAACTCCGATCGACGCTAAATCTTGTAAACAAATTCTAAATGCCATAACGGACCTATTGCAAGTCCCAAAATAAAATTCTGAGCTCGACCACTAAAAGTCAACCTACTGTAAAACTTTCCAACTTTAAATTTCCAACTTTTGGCAAATCAACTTGCGGACTTTCAAAATTAATTTCGGACATATGCCTAAGTCCGAGATCACGATACGAAGCTATTGGAGCCATAAAAAATACAATTCCGGGGTCATTTTCATAAAAGTCAAAGTTTGGTGAAGATTTTCGAATTTAAACTTCTAAGTCAAGAGTCAAGGATCCAAATCAACCTGAAAGCTTTCCGGAACGAAACTAATCAACCCCGCAAGTCATAAAAGTATAAACACACATGTGTGAAACATAAAAAGGGGAAACGGTGCGCAATTACGAAAAAATGACGGATCGGATCGTTACATGAAGGTAGGCTTCCTCCAAGAACTCCCACATCTCCTTGGCTGTTGAGCAACCTACAAAAATTCATGTCCTTAATAGAATATCCTGCACCTCCCAGTCATCATCAGTTGATTTGCACAACCATCCGCAACGGCTGATACCCTTTTTGTCTGACTGACCCAATATAGTTTTTCTCCCTCTCACCTTAGCTTGCAAGACAGATTATTGGTTACTTTTAAACGTCCAAACATTTTTGGGTTCTTTCATTTGAGATGTAGAGTAAATCATATCTTCTCTAACCCATTTTAACTTCATATGTTTACCATTTTTCTCAAAGGCTTTAAACTTGGATATGCATCCATAAGTAAATTAACATACTTTCATTTGACATCCCACTTAGGCAATGGAGCTTTGTACCCTAGTTCACGTTTGCTTTTATTGTGTTGTTCAGTTAACCAGGTAAATGCATAAGAAGACCTGTTTCACTTGCTGATCCTTGCGGGTTCATTGGTAGTATTGTTCAAACTACGTCTTGAAGCTTCTTGTTTGTTTTTAAAGGTCTATGATTAACTCGACTTCCACATTATTTTTGTTCAGCTTCAAGGTTAATTTGATTACTACTAAAGTGTTCTTTCTCTCTACTACTAACGTGTAGAGAAATAAGTTGGATACCAGTTCCTCAAAAATGATTGCTCCCAATTTGCTCCAAGATTTGCTATGAAGAAAATATAGAGGTACATATATAACCTGCATTAATGCAAACTTGAACTATACAAAGTAATATATTAGTAGCATAAGGAATCCATATTATACAAGTAAACAGGTAAATAAAACCCTCCGTTTCAATTTATGTGAACCTATTTGACTGGGCACAAAGTTTAAGAAAGAATGAAGACTTTATAATTGAGTATTACAACCCCATTTCCTCATTTACTACTCAATTTATGCTTTACAGTTGTTTTATGACTTACCGGGTTAATTGGTTGGGGTCCAGTGAGGTTTTGGAATAAATTGGAACACTTAGTTCCAAGGTTTAAAGGTTAAGTTAAAATAGTGATCGGATGTCGACTTATGTGTAAAAGACCCAAGAATGGAGTTTTGATGATTCCAATAGCTCCGTATGATGATTTTGGACTTGAGAGCGTGTTCGGAAAATTATTTGGAGGTCCGTAATAGAATTAGGCTTGAAATGACGAAAGTTGAATTTTTGATATCGGGGTCGAAATCCGATTCTAAAAATTTTAATAGGTTTGTTATGTCATTTATGACTTGTGTGCAAAATTTGAGGTTAATCGGACTTGATTTGATAGATTCCGGCGTTGTTTGTGGAAACTTGCAATTTCAAAGTTCATTAGTCTTGAATTGGGGGTATAATTCATGGGTTTAGTATTGTTTGAGGTGATTTGAGGGTTCGACTAAGTTCGTATGATATTTTGGGACTTGATGGTATGTTTGGTTGAGGTCCCGGGGGGGGGGGCTCGAGTGTATTTCAAGAGGTTAATGGATCATTTTTGGACTTGGCATGTTGGATGAAGACTGTTGGTGTGTTTTTCTGGTTTCCTTCTTCGCGTGCGCGAAGGGGAATTTGAGGCAGGCAAGATTTGCCCTTCGCATTCATGGGTAGGTCTCGCGTTTGTGAAGAGGGGCTGGGTTGTATATCACGTTCGTGTTTTGGTATCGCGTTCGCGAAGGGAAAAATAGTGGGCATGGGTTTTTGCCTTGTCGTTCGCGAAAAAGAGCTCATTTAAGCATCGCGTTCGCGAGCAGTGTCTCGCTTTCACGAAGAGCAATGTTGGGCAGCACGATTTTGTGCTTCGCGAACGCGAGGGACCTGTCTCGTTCGCGAAGAAGAGAGCTCTCGACATAAAGTTTAAGTTCTGAAAATGGGACTTCTATTTTTGATGGATTGGCACTCGGGAAGAGGCGATATTTGGGAGATTTTCAAGAAAAACAATGGGGTCACTGTTCTTAACTCATTATTGGTCAAATTACCCGAATCCGTGATTGTTTTTAACATTTAATGGGTTAATTAAGTTAGAAAGATTAGAAAATTCTCTTGGTTTAATTTGAAGATTTGAGGGTCGAGTTGATGTCAAATTTTGATAAAATTGTTATGGTTAGACTCGCGGTTGAATGGGCTTTCGGATTTTGTAACTTTTGTAGGGTTCCGAGACATAAGCCCCACATGCGACGTTTTAGCTAAATTTTGGATTTTATTGGAAATTTTGTATTTTCTTGTGGAATTAATATCACTAAATTTTATTAACTGAATCAAATTAATTGTGGCTAGATTCGAGGTGTTTGGAGGTCAATTCACGAGGCAAAGGCATAGAGGAGTAAAGAATTACACGGTTTGAGGTAAGTAACACTTCTAAACTTGGTTCTGAGGGTATGAATCCCCGAAATTTGGTATGATATAAATTGTTGGAGGTGACACACACGATAGGTGACAAGCATGTAGACGTGCACCACAAAAATTGTGTCTTGAATAAATCTTGTGCAGTTGTAAAATTAATGAATCATGTTATGATTTGAACATGTTCCACACGTTAGAGAAATTGAACCGAGGCTCTTATTAAATATCGTGTTTAGGCTATGTGCCAATATTTTGGGACCCATGGGTTCATGTTTCTATTGAATTAATTGTTTCAAAAATATACATTTCACACTTAGTCATATTCGTCCATTGTGAGGATATTTATGGGATCGAGCTGCCCGCCGCAGCAGGCCATATTGGTTTTATATATGTTATCAATAAATGGATTGGGGTTGCCCGCCTACAGTAGGCCAGAATCGCTTTATACATTATTATTATATGGATCGGGAGTCCCGCCTGCAGCAGGCCTTATAGGCTTTACTATTTTATGGATCGGGGTTGCCCGCCTGCAGCAGGCCTTATAGGCTTTGTTATTATACAGATCGGGACTACCGGCCTGCAGTAGGCCATATATTCTTTATATCACGCTTGGGCTGAAGGATCCCCTCCGTAGTCTGTACACAGCCCCAGTGAGCATAGATGATTATACATATTCGGGATGGATTTTCCAAGGCATGGACTTTCCTTACTAATTTATATTGTAATGAATTTATCTGGACATGGATCTTGTCTGTATCATTTACATTTGAGGATAAATTACCCAGGGCTGGATTGGCCTTATACGGTACTGAGTGACTGACTGTCAGTTGATGTGTATTTATATACGGGTTGGAACACCCCTGGGCTGGATTGGCCATAAACAGTACCGAGTGACCGAATAATTGGTGACCAGTATTTACTTGAGATTTTTCTACTGAGATGTCATATTCCTCATATCATGCAGTATTGATCTATTTCACTTGTACTGAGTTTAACTGTTGAACTTGAGAGCATGCCTATATTTTTGTACCATTATTTATATTGGATTGTAGCTGCGAAGCTCGTCACTACTTTTAGCCCAGAGGTTAGTCTTATTACTTATTGAGTTAATTGTACTCATACTGCACTTTATACCTCGTGTGCAGATCCAGGTGCTCCTGGATACGGCGACTACTAGTTTTCGAAGTTAATTCTGTTGGGAACTATCAAGGTAGCTGCTTGACGTACGCAAACTCGATTCCTTTCCTATTCAATTATTGTATTGTTCAATATTTTCAGATAGTAATTTTTATCCGTCAGACATTGTATTTATTTAAATGCACATGTACTCAGTGACACTGAGTTTTGGGAGTGTTCATAATTATATTTGTGAGTTCTTCCCTGAATTTAATAATTGTTTTTAAAATTTAAAAGATATGGTGGTTCATTGGGATTGTCGGCTTGCCTAGTATTGAGTTAGGCGCCATCACGACATGTAAGAATTTGGGTCGTGACATAAGCACATGAAGAAACTTCAATGAAGGGAATATATCATCCACATCAAACCCTTCCAAAAGGTTTGACAATTTTTTGACTAGTCGTACAAATTCATCTTGCTCCTTATATTCTTGTCCAAAGGTTGATGTACATGTCATAGAGCTAGTGAATAGAGCAAACCTTTTTG
Organism: Nicotiana tomentosiformis; assembly: GCF_000390325.3. Taxonomy (NCBI): domain Eukaryota; kingdom Viridiplantae; phylum Streptophyta; class Magnoliopsida; order Solanales; family Solanaceae; genus Nicotiana; species Nicotiana tomentosiformis. Next base: position 152,097,996 of record NC_090812.1, read on the forward strand.
TTACATTAACCGGGCTTACCAGGATAAGTAACAACAACTAGAGAAGTAACAACGACTAGATGCAAAAGCGAGGTAATGAGTTTTTAGCACTTCTTTTTCCATCTCAGGAGACGTAACAACAACTAGAGAAACTTTGCCAATTTCAAGGTGCATAATTGGTCCATATATGTATTATGACTTGCGTGTACGGTCTGGTTTGGTTTTCGGAAGATTCAGAATTTAACTGAAAGAACAACTCTCATTTTTGAAGCTTAAATAAAAAGATTTGACCGGAGTTTGACTTTTAAGTAAATGACCCCGGAATAGAGTTTTGATGATTCCAACAGCTCCGTATGGAAATTTTGGATTTAGGAGCATATCCGGAATTTTATTTGTAAGTTCGTAGTTAAATTAGGCTTGAAATGGCTAAAATAGAAATTTAAGTTTGAAGGTTTGACCGGGGAGTTGACTTTTTGATATCGAAGTCGAAATCTTGTTCTGAAAATTTTCATAGCTCTATTATGTTATTTATGACTTGTTTGCAAAATTTGATGTCAACCGGACTTGATTTGATAGGTTTTGGCATCGAATGTAGAAGTTGGAAATTCTTAAGTTCCTTAAGCTTGAATTGGGGTATGATTCATGGTATTAGCGTTGTTTTATGTGATTTGAGGTTTCGACTAATTTCGTATGATGTTTTAGGACTTGTTGGTGTATTTGGTTAAGGTCCCGAAGGTGTCGGATGAGTTTCGGATGGTTAACAGATCAAAATTTGGACTTAAACAACTGTTCGAATTTTCCTTCTGGAAAACGGGGGCAGAAAATGAGGGCACCGCATGGACATAAACTTTAAGTTATAAAAAGGGGATTTCTTCCCATTTTTTATTTTTGACAAATTGGAGCTTGGTGAGAGGCGATTTTTGAGAGATTATCAAGGGAAAACATCGGGATAAGTGAATCTAACTCGAATTTGGTCAATATATACAAATATATCATTGTTTCAACATTTAATTAGTGTTTTGAGATAGAAATTTGGGGAAGATTGTTGAAATTTCATAAAATGAATTTTTGAGATTTTGATGCCAATTCGGAGTTGGATTTGAGTGAAACTAGTATGGCTGGATTCAAAATTGAATGGATTGTCGGATTTTGTGAGTTTCGTCGGATTCCGAGATGTGGGCCCCACGTGCGATTTTTGGGTTAAATTTCGGATTTTGTTAGATAAATTGTATTTTATTATGGAATTTATTCCTATAATTTGTATATATTGAATCGAATCAATTATAACTAGATTCGAACCAATCGGAGTCGGAAAATCGAGGAAAAGGCATACTACTTCACTCATTGAGCGTGGTTTGAGGTAAGTATCTTGTCTAATCTTCACTGGGGGAAATACCCCTTAGGCATTGAGTCTTATGTGGAAATTGTATAATTGAAAACCATATACGTGAGGGGGCGAGTACGTAGTTCGTTTTGTGTAAATTATATCGGTTAATATTCGTAGACGCCCTTATGTATTAAATTGGAAAATTGTGGAAACTTAGTAAATCCGTGATTTGTCATGCCTCAATCTTTGTTTGTTGAGTTTGTATTTATGTGATAAATTGGTGCGATTGTGAATTGGCATTTTATGTGAATTTCGTTTGTTTGTCCATAATATAATTCCTGAAAATAATTATACTGTGGAATTTTACAAATAATTAATTAAATAAGTTTAAATGGAGGGATTAATATATTTATCAAGAATTTGGATTAATGAAGGTGTTGTCCTATACTGAGTATTTTCCATCTCTGTTGATTGTTTTGAGGTTTTATATACGTTGCGTGGAGCCTTGGGATATGTTTGAGAAATTTATTGATTTTACTGTATCATTAGAACGGGTTGTGGTCATTGGGCAAATTGTGATGGGAATTGATTGTGTTGTGTTATTGTGATAATATTCGGTGTAAATTTTTGTGTGATTTGAGTTATTATTATGAGGATATAAGGGTGGCATTTCACTGTAGATATGCGTGTTGGGATATTGTCTGGGCAGAGTGATAATGGTGGTTGTTATATGGAGCGATAAGGGTGCCTATAGGAGTGATAAGGGTGGCTATTGACATTGTTAGGGCGGAGGGATAAGGGAGGCTATTATAGGAGTGATAAGGGTGGCTATTGTCAGGGATGATACGTGATGATGCAGAGTTATTGTGTTGGTAATTTTTATGTGATGATGTGGGGTATTGCGTTGGTAATTTTCATGTGATGTTGTAATTTTCCTAGTGTTTACTTTTATATCTTGTACAATTTGCCTTGTTGTTGGTATATTAATAATAGTCTGATCTATGTTGAAATTGGGAGCATGTGGCTACTGCCATGCGGATTATTAAATAAAATGTGGGCACGAGGTGTCATGAGTGAACAAAATGATTATATTGGCACGTGAGTTATCCGTGTACTCGTGATATGAAATGTGGGCACCAGGTGCTGTGAGTAAATGATAATGATATTGGCACATGAGTTGTCCATGCGGTTGTGATAGTGAAATTGGCACGAGGTGCCGTGGAAATATGAAAGTGGACTGAGACCCGTATTTTATGATTTTGAAATGAGCTTTCACATGATGACTTTTATTCGAAAGATATTTATTCGAAAAAAATATATTTGAAAGATATTTATTTGAAGGAATTATATTTGAAAGAGATTTATTTGAAAGAATTATATTTGAAAGATATTTATTTGAAGGTAGTATATTCGAAATATATTTATTGGAAAATAGTATATCCTGTAGATTATTATTTGAAAAACATATAGGCGAAAGATTTATATTTGAAGGACTTGATTAATTGGTTGTACTTGTATTCATCATTTGTAGAGCAATATAAATGGTGTTCTTGTTGCCATGCTGTGTATATCACTGGTTGATTATTGTTGTCATTATTGTTATTTATTTTTTATTATTTTTATATATTATATTGCATAGGTTATTAGACTAGTGAATGTCTTGACTGTACCTCGTCACTACTCCACTGAGATTAGTCTTGATACTTACTGGCTACCGACTGTGGTGTACTCATACTACACTTCTGTACATTTTTTCTTCCAGAGCCAAGTATTGGAGATATCAGACTCGAACAAAGTTAAAGTGTGATAGCAAGAATTCAAAGCAAAGTTGTTTGGTCGTCGCAGTCCCTTGGAGTCTTTTCATGTTATTGTACTGTTAATTATTAATCAAATAGTATTGAGTATTCGATCCTTGAGATCATTTCATGCATTCAGTTAGAGTTCGTGACTCAGTATTACCAGTCTTGGGAGGTTGTTTGTAATTATTTCCGTTGTTGGTTTCTATTATCAATTTTTTTTTAAAAAGAAAAAATTGTGAATTATTTTTTGGCTTGAATTGTAATTTTAATCGGTTTATTTAGTCTTAAAGACTAAGTGCCACCACGATCTCTGTGGTAAAATTTTGGATCGTGACAATGATGTGGAAGTCCACCTAGCAAATGAAGCATGCTTCCAAGAATAGGTTCTGCAAACTGTTGTAGCAAATATATGCTATTTTATAGGAATTTCGTTTAGGCAAGAAATGGGATTTGTCTAAAACAATATGAGATATGCATTTTTCAGCAACTTTTGTTTGTCAATGAAAAGTACTTCACTTGACTAATTGAACACAAAACGAGTTAAGCAATAGTATTTTGATCGACTAGTCATTATGTGGAGCCAAATATGAAATTTATTTTTGGGAAAAGGGTAAACTTTGTCCTAGTACTATTCAAAGTTAAGCAATTTTGTCATCCGTTAAAGTTTTGGTCAAATATTACCGCACGTTTAAGAAAAAAATTTATATTTTCCTTTTGACCCTAAACAAAGTTTTAACTTAAGGGAAATTTTAAATCATAGGCAAAAGTTTAAATAAAATTAACTTTTTTTCCTCTCGTAGAATTTGAAAATGAGTGCTACTTCCTCACGATCCGTAAACAACAACAATATGAGTGAAATAAAAGTAGAATGGAAGACAAAATTGAGTAATTTGAAATAGCATTGACAAAAAACAATGGAGCATTTTCTCTTTAATTTTTGTGAGTGAAGTTCTTAGTAAGCAATGGAGCATTGACAAAAAACAATATCAATATTGGCTGCTAGAGTTTTGATGTTAATAAAGAAGAAAAACTCTACGGTCCTTGTTACAAATGGTTTTGTAGCAACTTTTGACTGTTATACATGATTTTAAGTGTTATATACTATCAATATCAAAAACTTTTATACTTATTATAGCAGGCAATCTGCCTTATTTTTTAGATTACAAATCTCACTTTTTTGGAGATTTACCTGTCATTATCCTTTGGATGCCTGATAATGTGAAAACAAATATATAACTTAAACTCTATACATATACAGAATGTCGTGGGATAGTTTTCTTTCCAAAAGAGCAAATGCTAACAATACGTCAATACAACAACAATTCAGTATAATCCTACTAGTGAGGTCTACAGACGGTAGTGTGTACGCAGACCTTACCCCTAACCTGGGTAGAGAGACTGTTTTACGATAGACCATCGGCTCCCTCCCTCCAAGAACTCCTCACCTTGCTCTTGCGTGACTCTAACTCACAACCTCTCTGGTTAAAAGTGGAGGGTGCTCACCACTGGAGCAACCCACTGAACAACACAATAAAAGCAAAAGTGAACTAGGGTACAAAGCTCCGTTGCCTAAGTGGGATGTCAAATGAAAGTATGTTAATTTACTTATGGATGCATATCAATGTTTAAAGCCTTTGAGAAAAATGGTAAACATATGAAGTTAAACTGCACTAGGGTACAAAGCTCCCTTGCCTAAGTGGTTTGACATGTTTTAAAATGGGTTACACTTTATGAATTAAAATGGGTTAGAGAATATATGATTTACTCTACATCTCAAAGGAAAGAACCCAAAAATGTTTGGACGTCTAAAAATACCCAATAATCTGTCTTGCAAGCTAAGGTGAGAGGGAGAAAAACTATATTGTGTAGCCAGACAAAAAGTGTATCAGCCGTTGCGAAAATTGTGTAATTGAAAAAGTAACCCATTTTTAAAAAAGTCAAACCACTTAGGCAATGGACCTTTGTACCCTAGTTCATTTTAACTTCATATATTTACCATTTTTCTTAGAGGCTATACACTTTGATATGCTTCCATAAGTAAATTAACATACGTTCATTTGACATCCCACTTAGGCAATGGAGCTTTGTACCCTAGTTAACTTTTTCTTTTATTGTGTTGTTCAGTGGGTCGCTCTAGTGGTGAGCACCATTCACTTTCAACTAAGAGGTTGTGAGGTCGAGTCACCCCAAGAGCAAGGTGTGGAGTGCTTGGAGGGAGGGAGTAGAGGGTCTATTGGAAACAACCTCTCTACCTCAGGGCAGGGGTAAGGTCTGCATACACACTACCCACCTCAGTCCCCACTAGTAAGATTATACTGGATTGTTATTGTTTTTTGTTGTTGTGTTGTTCAGTTAACCAGGTAAATGTGCATAAGAGGACCTGTTTCACTTGCTGATCCTTGCGAATTCATTCGTAGTATTGTTCAAACTACATCTTGAAGCTTCTTGTTTGATTTTAAAGTTCTATGATTAACTCGACTCCCACAATATTTTAGTTCAGCTTCAAGGTTAATTTTATTACTACTAATAGTGTTCTTTCTCTCTACTTCTAACGTGTAGAGAAACAAGTTGGATACCAGTTCCTCAAAAATGACTGCTCCCAATTTGCCCTAAAATTTGCTATGAAGAAAATATGGAGGTACATATATAACCTGCGTCAATGGAAACTTGAACTATACAAGGTAACATATTAGTAGCACAAGGAATCCATATTATACAAGTAAACAGGTAAATAAAATCATACTAACATATTAGTAGCACAAGGAATCCATATTATACAAGTAAAAAGGTAAATAAAATCATATTCCCTCCGTTCCAATTTATGTGAACCTGTTTGACTGACACAAAGCTTAAGAAAAAATGAAGTCTTTTGAGTTTGTGGTCCTAAACAAGTCAAAAAGAGGTTCAGAGTATTTGTGTGGTAATAAAAGTTTTTCATTAAGGGTTGAGTTGGAAGTCTAAGCTAAATTGTTTCCAAATTTAAAAAGACATCATTCTTTTTTAAACGGACCAAAAGAAAATAAGTTCATATAAATTGAAACAGAAGCAGTAGAATAGATTCGCCACCTTAATATCTCACACAGCTCAAAAGATCAAAAGTATAGAAAAAGAATATGATACACCATCAATTATGTCGTCTTCATAATACAAGGATGTAAGTAAGTATATTGTGTCCACATGGACCGCACCTCACTACATTCCAAAATATAAAAACTACAGAAAATCTTATTTGATAGCTTGTGTCGAAAACTATAGTGACATATTTCTATATGAAAGACGACACAAAATATAAGAAGTAGGTAAATACCAAAAGCAGTAAAGGAAGGAAGTACAATGGTGGAGTTGACAATGAAATTCAAATGCAAGATTCTTCTTTTAAGTAAAGGTTTGACTCCATGAGATTACTCTTGACAAGGTTGATAAGGAGTAGCAATCAAGTGTAGGTCATTCTTTCTAGCACAAGCTGCTCCAGCCGCCTCAGTCAAGTCTAGTTCACTTGGATTGATTCCAGTTGGGAGTTTCCAGTCAAAGTGATACAACATTTGAGCCAGTGGAAAATAAACATTTGCTAAACCAAATGATATTCCAGGGCAAATTCTCCTTCCGCCACCAAAGGGAAGATATTCAAAATTATTACCAATATAATCCATCGGGTTATTCTCAAATCTCTCAGGTTTAAAGCTTTCTACATCATCCCAATATTTTGGATCTCTTCCCATTGCCCAAACATTAACCACGACTTTTGTTTTCAATGGAATAGTGTAGCCGTTTAAGTCTGTTTCTTCTCTACATTCTCTTGGAAGCAAAAGAGGTAGTGGAGGGTGGAGTCTGAAAGTTTCTTTAATGACCATCTTTAGGTATTTGAACTCCTCGACATCAATTTCATCAAAAGTTTCTTTCCCTCTCAAGATTTTTCTTACCTCTGCTTGAGCTTTGGCAAATACACTTGGCTTCTTCATCATTTCGACCATGGCCCAATTAATTGTTGTTGATGAAGTTTCGGTTCCCGCAGCAAACATGTCCTTCATTTTTGAGCAAGTTAGAATATTCATTTCTCTTACAAACTTTTGACAATTTCTACTGAAATATTCAAATAACATATTTGTACTACGTTTGTGCTACTACCTTTATTCTACACCGAAAGGAACTTTTAAATTTTCTATGCCAAAACCCAAAATATTTTTTATCATGTTATTTTGCTACTTGTTTCGTTATCCTAATGCCAAGTTGTGGACTTGTGGTGATTGAAATAACATTTGTTGTAATTTTCAAATGGGTAAAATTTATGATGAAAGTAAGATTAGTTGTCCTATTTGAAAGCTAACTAAATATGTCATGAAATTCCTGTGGCTATGAAAGTATGTCATTAAAGGTAAAATAAGTATCACATAAAGTAGAATAGAATAGAAGGAATACTAACAATAAAGGTAGAAATATGTAGTATATAGTACTTACAAAGACAATAGCTTTGATGTTGTCGTTAGTGATTGGAAATTGAAGGCCTCCTTCCTTCATAAGTCTTAGCAGTACATCAACTATACCTTCACCTCTTGATTCACAATTAGTCTTTGCAACCTTCTTGCGCTCAGAGATGATATTTTCAAAAATCTCATCTAATTCATGGTGTGCATCCATCACTTTAGCCTTCAATCCAGTAACCACATGAAGAAACTTCAATGAAGGGAATATATCAGCCACATCAAACCCTTCCATATAGTTTGACACTTTTTTGACTAGTCGTACAAATTCATCTTTCTCCTTGTGTTCTTGTCCAAAGGCTGATCTACATGTCATTGAGCTTGTGAATAGAGCAAACCTTTTTGTTACATTAACCGGCTTACCAGGAGATGATCGAAAAAATTCAATCATACGATGAACTTCATCTTGTCTAATTGAGTTGAATGACTTGACGTTTTTGGCACTGAGTAATTCCAAGAGACAAATTTTACGCATCTGTCTCCAGTAATTTCCATAGGGAGAAAAGACAATGTCCGTCCCATTATAACAAACAATCTTGGCAGCTAAAAGTAAAGGCCTAGATGCAAAAGCGAGGTCATGAGTTTTTAGCACTTCTTTTGCCATCTCAGGAGACGTAACAACAACTAGAGAAACTTCACCTAGTTGAAGGTGCATAAGTGGACCATATTTTTTGGCTAAATCTCTAAGGACATGATGTGGATGTCCACCTAGCAAATGAAGCATGCTTCCAAGAATAGGTAATTTCCATGGACCTGGAGGCAATCTTTTGGTTTGGCTACTGGAATTCTTCCATTTCTTAAATAAAAAGAGGAAAGACACAAAAAGGAAAAGGGAAAAGAAGTTGAAGAACTGCATTTTGGGAGGGAAAGGGGGGATTATTTGGCTTGATAGGTTCTGCAAACTGTTGTTGCAAATATATGCTCTTTTATAGGCGTTTCGTTTAGGCAAGAAATGGGATTTGTCTAAAATAATATGAGATATGCATTTTTCAGCAACTTTTGTTTGTCAATGAAAAGTACTCCACTTGACTAATTGAACACAAAATGAGTTAAGCAATTTTGTACTACTCAGAATTAAGCAATTTTGTAATCCGTTAAAGTTTTGGTCTAATATTACCGCACATTTAAGAAAAATATTTATATTTCCCCTTTGACCCTAAACAAAGTTTCTAACTTAAGGGTAATTTTAAATCATAGGCAAAAGTTGAAATAAAGATTAACTTTTTTTTCTCTCGTAGAATTTGAAAAAGAGTGCTATTTCCTCTGTAATATGGCCAAATATTTATGACATTTGTCATGACATATTATCCATTATAACAAAATTTGTGGATCATGACATAATATCCACTATTATGCCAAGGATTTCTTGCTATAAATAGAGGCGTTTCTCCTGATTTGCAAACACACCAATTCAAGAGTTTTTCACTCTTGTCTTTCTTTCTCCTCCTTTATTTCATTATAGAGTATTTTGTAAGAGAGTGAGTGTTGGGAAACACTTGTGTGAACCCTTTCTTTGGAGTGATCTTGTGAGGTTATTCTCTTGTGATATTTGGGACTAATTAGAGTATTTACTCTAATTTTGTACTCTCTTTTGTACTCTTGTTGGTATAGTAAAATTGCTCCTCTCCGCTTGTGGACGTAGGTCACCTTGACCGAACCAAGTTAAATTTGTGTCTTCTTTATCTTCTTTAATTGCCGTTATTATCAACTTGCATTGTCTTTGTTTTTGTAATTATAACGTTGATTGGCTAAATTCCGCACTACCCGGTAATCCGATCCTAACAAACTGATATTAGAGCCAGATCTAACCGGGTTAGTTTAAATAGCCAAAATGACTCTAACAAAGTCTTATGTTGAGAAATTTGACCGAAGTGCAAACTTTGAAATATGGCAATTAATGATGGAAGCTATCTTAATTCAGGATGTCTTAGATTTGACACTGCAAGGAAAGGAGAAGATGCCGGATAAAATGACGAACAGGGAGTTTGCCGTCGTAGACAAAAAGGCAAAAGCAGGTATTATTTTAAATCTTTCAAATGAGATTTTGCGTGAAGTTGCAGCAGAAAGCTCAGCCAAAGGAATATGGGAAAAACTTTAAACCCTATATATGAAAAGAACAGTAGAAAACAGGCTTTACCTAAAGCAAAAACTCTACACTTTTCGTATGGCTCAAGGTATCTCTATGCTTACACATCTTGATACTTTTGATTCTCTTCTTATGGATTTAAGTAACATAGATGTTGAAATCAAAGATGAGTAGGAGGCAGTGTTATTGCTTGTTTTCTTACCCTAGTCGTTTAAACATATAGGAGATACTATGCTTTATGGAAAGGATAATATCTTTTATAAAGATATCAAATCTATTTTGAAATCAAATGAACAAATAGATAAAGATATTACTGGGAAACTAGTGGGAAACAAGGGGAAGGCTTATTCATAAGAGGTAGATCCAATAAGAAAGATTCAAGTAGTGAGAAACCTAAATCAAGGTCAAAATCCATATACAAAAATGTCATGTGCAAATATTGTCATAAGAAAAGTCACATTATTTGTGAATGCTTTAAATTGAAAAACAAAGAAAAGCATACAGAAAAGAAAAATGAGCACAAAAATACTAACACTGCCGAAGCAAGTGTAGTTGCTGATGAGACCGAGGGAACTATTTTTTTAGCAACTAATAATAGTTTCAAATCTAACAATGAGTGAATTTTAGATTCGGGTTGTTCTTATCATATGTGTCCCAGTTGGGATTTATTTACCATATATGAATCTATTGGAGGTGGAGTTGTCTTAATGGGAAACAATGCTGCCTGCAAAGTTATTAAAAAAGGTACAGTCCGAATTAAAATGCACGATGGTGTGGTGAGAACTTTCATCGATGTTAGACATGTTCGTGACTTGAAGAAAAATCTCATCTCTTTGGGCACTCTAGAATATCTTGGGTGCAAGTACACAGGTGAAGGTAGAGTTCTAAAAATTTCTCATGGTGCTCTTGTGATAATGAAAGCACGCAGATCTGGTACGTTGTATACTCTTTTGGGATCTACTGTTACAGGTGTTGCTGTAGTTTCAATATTAGATAAATCAGATTCTGACATCACCAAATTGTGGCATATGCGATTGGGGCATATGTGTGAAAAGGGTCTTTCCATCCTTAGCAAAAAGGTCTCTTATGTGGCCAAAGTACCGAAAATATGGAGTTCTGTGAACATTGTGTGTTCGGGAAGCAAAAAAGAGTCAGCTTCAAATATCCAGCGATTCATAGAACAAAAGGTACTTTGGATTATATTCATTCAGATCTTTGGGGTCCTTCACGTACCCCATCAAAAGGTGGTGCCAGGGATATGTTAACTTTCATTGATGATTATTCAAGGAAAGTTTGGGTTTATTTCCTGAAAAATAAAAGTGATATTTTCTTAAATTTCAAACAATGGAAAGTTTTGATTGAGAAGCAAATAGGGAAACAGGTTAAGCGGCTTAGAACAGATAATGGCTTGGAATTTTGTAATGGTGAATTCAACGAATTTGGCAAGAATGAAGGAATTGCTCGACATTGTACTGTGAGAATGACACCTCAGCAAAATGGTGTGGTAGAAAGGATGAATAGAACTATTTTGAAAAGGGCTAGTTTCATGATTTCAAATGTTGGGTTGACAAACACCGTTTGGGCAGAAGTTATCTCTACAACTTGTTATATTGTCAACTGAGCTCCTTCTGCACCTTTGAACTTTAAGACTCTAGAGGAAATGTGTCAGGTACTCCTGTTAATTATTCTGATTTAAAGATATTTGGTTGCCCTGCATACATGCATGTAAATGATGAAAAATTAGAGCCAATGGATAAAAAGTGCATTTTCCTTAGATATGCATCTGGGGTGAAAGGATACCGACTATGGTATCCTGATCCCATGGCATCAAAATTTATAATTACCAGAGATGTAACCTTTGATGAATCCTCTATGTTACATTCTATAAAAGAGTCTTCTAGTTCTTGTAATACAGATAAAGGAAAGAGTACACAGAACTAGGTGGAGATTGAGATTGGAATTCCTTCTGAGCCAAGCTTATGAACTTTGGAGCAAAATACATTTGAAACTCCTAAAGTTGAGACAAAAGATGAAATTCCTGAAGTTGAGACTCTTGAAGTTGAACCAGAAGAAGAGGAGTATTCTATAGCCAAACATAGACCAACAAGAGAAGGTAAACTAACCATTAAGGTTTGGAGATTATGTTGCATTTGCTTTTTCAGTTGCACAGGAAACTGAAGAAATTTGAGAGCCATCAAAATATTCAGAGGCAGTTTCTGGTGCTGACTCAGCCAAGTGGCTGATTTCGATGAATGAAGTAATTGAGTCTCTCCGCAATGGTACTTGGTCTCTTGTGAAGCCGCCATCAAGGAAAAGAATTATTGGTTGCAAATGGGTCTTAAAGAAAAAGGATGGCATTCCAGAGGTTGAAGATGCGAGGTATAAGGAATGATTAGTTGCAAAGGGCTATAGTCAGGTACAAGGAGTTGATTTTAATGATATTTTCTCACATGTTGTTAGACATAGCTCTATTCGTGTCTTTCTTACCTTCGTTGCCATGTATGATTTGGAATTAGAACAACTTGATGTTAAGATATCTTTCTTACATAGCGAACTTGAGGAACAAATATACATGCATCAACCCGAAGGATTTGAAATTGAAAGAAAAGAAGATCATGTTTTCTTGTTGAAGAAATCCTTGTACGGATTAAAGCAGTCTCCAAGACAATGGTATAAAAGGTTTGATTCTTTTATGTTGGGCCATCGTTATTCGAGGAGCATGTATGATAGTTGTGTTTACTTTCAGAAGTTAAATGATGGTTCATTTGTTTACCTATTATTATTATTATATGTTGATGACATGCTCATTGCTGCTAAGGATTTAACAGAAATTCACAATTTAAAAAGTCAGCTCGAAAGTGAATTTGAGATGAAAGATTTGGGAGCAGCTAAGAAAATCCTTGGCATGGAGATCAAAAGAGATATAAAAGCCAACAGGCTATTTCTGACCCAGAAGAAGTACTTGGAGAAAGTCTTGGAGAAGTTTGGCATGAAAGATGCTAAATCAGTTAGTACCCCTCTTGCTGCTCATATTAAGTTATCAGTTGCTCAGTCCCCGCAGTCAGAGGAAAAAGAGAGGTACATGGCACATATTCCTTATTCCAGTGCAGTCAGCATTATTATGTATGTAATGGTTGGTACACGTCCAGACATTTTACAAGTAGTGAGCGTGGTAATACGGTATATGGCTTGCCCTAGTAAAGCACATTGGCATGCTGTGAAATGGATTCTCAGATACTTACGAGGTACTTCAAACACATGTTTGGAGTTTGGGAGGAATACTAACACTTTGGTTGGTTTTGTAGACTCAAATTATGCAGGTGATCTTGACAAAAGAAGAACACTAACATGCTATGTATTTTGCATCGGTGGTTGCGCTATTAGTTGGAAAGCTACATTACAACATGTTGTAGGTTTATCTACTACCGAAGCAGAATATATGGCAGTGACCAATGCGATCAAAGAAGCTTTATGGTTGAAGGGTCTATTTGCGAAACTCAGTTTACACCAAGGTGGTATTATCATTTTCTGTGATAGTCAAAGTACCATTCACTTGACTAAAGATCAAATGTATCACGAGAGGACGAAGCACATTGATATAAAGTATCATTTCATCCGAGAAACCATTGCTGAAGGAAAAGTCTCTGTTCAGAAGATCAACACTAGAGACAATCCTGCTGACATGTTCATAAAACCTATTCCAGTGTCTAAGTTCAAGCTTTGCCTAAACTTGATTGGCATTTATGAAGAATGATTTTGCCCATTGGGGTTTTTGTGGAGAAGGTGGAGAAAATATACTATATATAAGCCGAAATTAGGTCAAGATGGAGATTTGTAATATGGCCAAATTTTTATGACATTTGTCATGACATAATATCCATTATAACAAAATTTGTGAATCATGACATTTGCCATGACATAATATTCATTATTAGGCCAAGGATTTCTTGCTATAAATAGAAGAGTTTCTCCTCGTTTGCAAACACACCAATTCAAGAGCTTTTCACTCTTGTCTTTGTTTCTCCTCCGTTATTTCATTATAGAGTATTTTCTAAGAGAGTGAGTGTTGGGAAACACTTGTATGAACCCTTTCTTTGGATTGATCTTGTGAGGTTATTCTCTTGGGGTATTTGGGACTAATTAGAGTATTTACTCTAATTTTGTACTCTTGTTGGTATAGTAAAATTGCTCCTATCCGCTTGTGGACGTAGGTCATCTTTACCGAATCACGTTAAATTTGTGTCTTCTTTATCTTCTTTAATTGCCGTTATTATCAACTTGCATTTTCTTATTGTCATTATAACGTTGATTGGCTAAATTTCGCACTACCCAGTAACCCGATCCTAACATCCTCACGATCTGTAAACAACAATAATATGAGTGAAATAAAAGTAGAATGGAAGACAAAATTGAGTAATTCGAAATAGCATTGACAAAAAACAACGGAGCATTTTCTCTTTAATTTTTGTGGGTGAATTTCTTAGTAAGCAATGGAGCATTGACAAAAAACAATGTCAATATCGGCTGCTAGAGTTTTGATGTTAATAAAGAAGAAAAACTCTATAGTCCTGGTTACAAGGGGTTTTGTAGCAACCTTTGCCTGTTATACATTTGTTTAATTAAGTTATATATACTATCAATATAAAAAACGTTTATACTATCATGTCACATTTACTTATTACAACAGACAATCTGCCTTATTTTTAAGATTATAAATCTCACATTTTTGAAGATTTACCTGTCAATTTCCTTTGGATGCCTGATAATGTGAAAAAGAATTATATATAAATTAAACTCTATGCATATACAGAATGTAGTGGGATAGTTTTCTTTCCAAAAGAATAAAACGCTAACAATACGTAAATAGGCGTATATAATTTCAAAAGTGAATTGGTCCCTCAACATTTTTATTAAAAGAAAGAAATATACATTCCCTTTTTTTTATCAAAAACGTGTTCAAAAGCGGCAGCTGACTCAGTATTTCTCTCTCTATATATATACATGTAAGTTAGGCATACCTAACTTGTTTCTCCTTATCAGCCTCCATAGCTTACAAGTCTTTCTATTGTTCTGTTTCAAGTGCCAACAACTTTTCTCTATTCACTTATCTCTAGCTACATTTATTCCTAGTTTGAAAACGACTAGGTATACACAGTGAATATTACTAAAAAATAAAATGTTAGGGGCTTGTCTCCTTGTTACAACAGTTGGGATATATATTATTAATCATGAATTTTGGTTTGGATATAGTATTTATTATGGGATAATTATTTATTCAATTTTAATAAAGTTTTAAATAGATCATATATATGTTTGTGTCCTTTACTTATATAGTAGATGATATAGTGTATAGAGTTTAGCTTATACACAGAATATTAAATCATCGGTTTTCATGAGTATAAAGGTCATGTTCACAATCTAATGATAGAATTGGAAAAACTATCAGGAATGATTGTAGCACAAGATTAAATATAATTTACCTTGATTATGAGAATGGTTTAATTCCAACTTCTTGTGCTAGTACATTTTGTATGTATTGAACGAGCCAAGTAGAGATAATTATTTTATACTGACTTAATAAAATAAATTCTCTAGCCAATAATGTAGTTATTCTCTTAATCTTGATATAATTATTATTAGATGTGTATATTATTATTGTTTTAATTTATTAAAAGGTGAGATCCTTTTGTGAGTCAATATGCCTAGTAAATTGGACAATAATAATATACATTGGAAAAGTAATAGTTAGTTGATGGAATCCATGTCACATTGATGATACACCTTTATAAAAGATTATAAGTTTTCATTTGTAAATCCTGCAGGTGGATTTTGTATCCTTCACATGAAATAAGTTAAGCGGGAGTCTAAAGAAAATAATCAATGAACTAAATTGTGAGTAATTGAATTTATTTGATTTGTATCTGAATCTTAACATGGGAAGTTAAATAAGATTTAATGGAAGAATTTCGAAATTGAATTGAGGAGTGCAGTTATGAATTTTTAGTGGAATAATTCGTAATTTATTTTGGTAGTATTAATTCGGATATTTTGAATTAAGTCCATTATAGGAAGACTCGTTAATTAAATATTGCGGTCACTGTTGTGCCAGAATAATGAGGAATTAAATGGAATTATATTTTTTTGGTGAAAAAGGAAGACAGGTTTAGGAAAAGGGTTTAAACCTTAAAATGTGTGGCCATATAAAGAGGTCTTATTCCATAAGGAGACTATGGTTTTTACTATACGGTTTTCCTCCGAGAAACTCGCCCACACGAATTTTAATTTGCCAATTTCGGGTATTATTTGGGTCACACGGCAGAACACTATGGAACTGGAGGATGATCTCGTGGACGACTTAGCTCTTGCTTGGAGGTTCCTATCATGATCGCGGTCACGATTAAAGAGATAAGTATTGATTTTATGTTTGATTAAAATATGTGATTATGTGTTGTCTATATTACATGCAAGTGATCCACGCCATTTGCTTCAATTGGTATCAGATCCTACTTGTATCTAATTAGATAACACTGATTGTTCATATATATATATATATATATATATATATATATGCGCACGTTGATATATTTGAAATATTTGTTTTTCTTTCGAATTTGATTCGACGGATGAAAAGCATGGTGTATATGATTGTATGTTGTTGATGCAATTGCGGTTTTTTTTTAAACTCATGATTTTCCATCTTAAATTTTTTAATTAATAATCATATTATAAGAATTTGCCGTTGAGGTTTCCTGTGTTGGTGGCGGCGTAAAAACCAAATTATTTGCCAACTAGGTTTGAATTTTAACCCAAAGATTGCTTCCTGTGATTAGATCCGGTGGCGCACTGTGTTAGTTTATTAAAAACTCATGTTGACAGCAAGAAACTTAATTGTTTCCGATTTATTTGGTCAATCTGCCGTGGTCCTGGTCCACTAGAATATCATGAGGCATTGGTTTAAAAATTGCACATGATCATGTATGTATTATTTTCTCAGTAAGTAAAGAACAAGTAATTGTTTTTTCTGGGAGTATTCATTGGTTGCCAATTTTGACTTGCTGAATTATTACAAAGAAAGATGATACAACTGCAAGGTTTAGGTGGCGGCAGTGAGTTTATTTTCATTAAAATTAGATTACAATCTTTACTTCTCAAAAGGTTGCTTGGCAAGGTGAAACCTTATTCCTTCCCAAATTGTATTGTGGTGGCAGTACGATGCTAAAAATAATTTGGGCAATAGTCTTCTTATGGTTTATAGTTTTGATGAGTGGTGGGTCATGGATATATTTATGTCACGATCTAAAATCCTAACCTGTCGTGATGGTGCCGATCTCAGTACTAGGCAAGCCGACATCATCAATAACCCACAATTTCCTTTATGTTTGAAAACATAATGTTTAACACAATACCAAAAATCTAGCAAATTCCGATACAAACACTCCCAAAACCGGGTGTCACTGAGTACATGAGCATCTATACGTTACAGGTCTGGAAAATACGGTCTATAATAATCTGAGACCAAATACAATAAACAAAAGGATATGAAAGGAGAGACAAGCTCTGCAAAACATGACAGTTACCTCTGAATCTCCAAAAAATCAACTGTGTGAAAGAATCAATACCCGCGGTGTACGGGATCACCTGGATCTACACACGAAGTGCAAGGTGTAGTATGAGTACAACCAACTCAGTAAGTAACAATAATAAATGAGAACTGAAGGTAGGGACGAGCTTCACAGCTAAGTCCAAATATAGAAATTTTTAACATAAAAGGGTAGGCATGCTCTCAAGTTTAATATTTAAAATTTTACAATAATTTCATATCAACTTTGACGGAAACATAAGAAAATGTCTTTTAGAAATATTTCCAAAACAGTCATAGATGACAACTGAAATGCAACAACAATGAAATCAATACATCCTCTTAGAGTAACAGTTACTCAGTCCACCCATTCACTCCAACCTCACATTCACTCACTCCTTACAGTCACTCATTCCTCACAATCACTCAGCACTCAGCACTCAACACTCGACACTCGGCACTCGCACTCAACACTTGGCACTCGCACTCAGGAGGTACCTGCGCTCACTGGGGGTGTGTACAGACTCCGAAAGGGCTCCTTCAGCCCAAGCGCTATAACAAGCCAATTATGGCATAAATCAATAAAACATGCTGCGGCGTGCAGCCCGATCCCATAAATATCCTCACATTTAGGCCCTCGGCCTCATTCAATGTTCAACCTCTCTAGTCTCTCGGGTTCAAGATGTCATGAAAATTAGCCCAAAATGATAATATGATGTATCAATAAATAACAACAAAGACTGAGACATGATATGAAATGAATGAACATTACTGAGTGTGAAATTACAATTTGAGCATATAATTCAGCCACATAAATGACCTAGTGGGTACCAACAATAACAACATATGTCTAAGCATGATTTTTAATATGAGTCTCAGCTTAATTTTCTCTAACACGTAGAGAATGTACGGATATCAATAGATTATTAAACTATACAGCTCTATGGAATTTGACCAAGTCACAATTCTTACGGTGTACGCCCACACGCCCGTCACCTAGCACGTGCGTCACCTCAAAACCAATCACATAACACATAATTCGGGATTTCATACCCTCATGACCAAAGTTAGAACTGTTACTTACCTCAAATCATATAATTCTTTATTCCGCTATGCCCTTGCCACGAGAATTGGTCACCGAAAGTATTGTATCTAGCCACAATTAATTCGATTCAGTCAATACCAATTATTGTAATTAATTCCATAAGAAAATACTAATTTTTCAATAAAAATCCGAAATTAACTCAAAAATTATCAGTGGGTCCCACATCTCAGAACCCGACAAAAATTATAAAATATGAACGTCCATCCAACCACGAGTCCAACCATACAAATTTCACAAAATGCCGACATCAACTCGACCCTCAAATTTTCAATTAAAGTCTTTGAAGATTTCTATCATTCTCAACCCAATCTTTACCCATTTGAACTCAACAATCTTTTCACAACCTTATTCGTACGTGTATGCATAAATGATACTCTTACACCCATGAATCATACTCTTAATCTCCCATCGTTTACCTCAAAAATCGAAATTGGATAATTGGGGGAAAGCAATTCTTACCTCTTTGAGCCCTAGCAAGATCCTTGTGAAATCTTCAAACCTTGATCAAGAATTGATGAACAATTGACTAAGTCTTCACTTTCTCTCTCTAAGATGCTATCACCACTCTCTAAAATATCATATGGAACCCTTCAAAATTACTCCCAATAGTGTTTTATAAGAATGGGTTCGAGTTTATAAAATAAGAAAAATGAACCTCTGAAACACACTCTGCAGTCGCATATGTGATCGCGGAATTGATATGCGGTCCGCATTTCGGCCGCACAAATTGGTGCCCAAAAACTGAAGTTGCCTGCCTGGGTTTGCGGTCACTATGCGGCCTGCAGACCTATTCTGCAATCGCATAATGAACCGCAGAACAATTCTGCGGTCACATAGTCTACCGCAGAATGGCATCCAAAGTTGCCCCTTTCCTGCCTCACTCTGCGGCCATTATGTGGTCTGCAGAGTGGTTCTGAGACCACGTAGTGGGCCGCAGAAATATTTTCTTCTGCTTAAATTTCTATAACCTTTGTACTAATTGATTTACCTCGGTGCCACAAAACCTTAATTTCCTTAGAGAAAATTCTCTAAGGTCGTTACACAT
The DNA here is from genome assembly GCF_000390325.3 of Nicotiana tomentosiformis. Taxonomy (NCBI): domain Eukaryota; kingdom Viridiplantae; phylum Streptophyta; class Magnoliopsida; order Solanales; family Solanaceae; genus Nicotiana; species Nicotiana tomentosiformis. Next base: position 152,117,394 of record NC_090812.1, read on the forward strand.
AAGTCAACACCCGGTCAACCTTTTCAACTTAAATTCTAAACCTTGGAACTAGGTGTTTCAAATCATTCTAAAACCTCACCAGACTCTGAACCAATTACCCCCGAAAAGTCACATAACAAATGTAAAGAATAAATTGAGTAGTAAATGAGGGAACAAGATTGTAATACTCAAAATGACCGACCGGGTTGTTACAATTTATCTCTTTATGTATAATATTATGCAGGTTAATAACTTATGATTAATAAATAGGTACTACTAAAGTAGTTTATTTATTAGGAATCATTAAAAAATTCTTAATACATTAATACACGTGAAATGATATCATACATGATTAAGAATTTATAATGAATAAATGGTTATCACTAAGGTGATTTATTTTTCTGAAATCACTGAAAATGCTTAGTGGTTTATACATGTGCGATGATATAATACATGGATTGATAGTCATTATTAATAAATAGGATTCACTAAAGTGATCTATTTATTTGAGTTATTGAAACATGTTCAGCGTACCATGTGAAAATTGTCCTTGATAAGTTTACGCTAGTGGTGGAGTTTTCATCTACCCAAAAGAGGTTTACCTCTTGATCTTAGTGACACTAAACTAATTCTTGAGAAGAGATATTGAGGTTTTCACCCCAAGAGGATAAATATTTAATATCTTGGATTCTCGTGTGTATAAATCAAGAGGGCAATTTGTCATAAGATGGAGATTTTTATTGTCACGACCCGAAATTCCCACCGTCAGAACCGTGATGGCGCCTAACATTTCACTTGGTAGGCAAGCCACGATAATGATTATTAAGCCAAATTCTCATACATTTCAATAATTAACAGAAAATAAGCTATAACAAGGTAAAAAGAAAAGCGCGAAAATCCATAACAACTTTAATGCTTATACACAGCTACCCAGAAACTGGTGTCACAATCCACGAACTACTAAGATTTAGCTACAAGTAAGGTGTCTGAAGAAAATACAACTATTTTCAGTACAAATGAAACAGTAAAGGAAATGCATAGAAGGGGACGTCAGGGCTTGCGGACGCCAACAAGACTACCTTGGATCTCCAAACAGATCAAGCCAACAGCTAGACTCAGGGTCAACTCGGTCTGATACCAAAATCTGTACAAGAAGTTCAGAGTGTAGTATTAGTACAAACGACCCCATGTACTGGTAAGTGTCGAGTCTAACCTCGGCGAAGTAGTGACGAGTCGAGGACAAGACACCTATAAATAAACCTGTGCAATATATATCATTATATACAACAATAACAACAACTAAAGAAGCAAGTCAAGAAATATTGGGAAGGGGACATGGTGGGGGGATTACATGGCAAGGAATCACAACAGGAATGAGAACATGATCAATTGATGTATCTTTAATAGAAAGAAACAAGTAAACACAGTAAAGGAAAGTGCACGGTATCACCCTTCGTGCTTTTACTCTTAACCTCACCATGAGAAACAATAGAAACGGCACGACATCACCCTTCGTGCATTAACTCTCTCTCATAACATGGCACGACATCACCCTTCGTGTATTATCACTCACTCACAAAACGTTGAACGGCATCACCCTTCGTGCTTTAACACTCTCCTTCACCAAGACAATGAAAAATAACATATCAAGAACAAGTCTTACTTCAACATTCAATTCCATGTTACTAACCTCAACTTTGAGTCAATACCCAATCAATACCAATTTCCGTGAAACATAATAAGATTTGTTCAACATAACGAATAGCTAGTCTAATCATGAACAATATGATCAAGGAATACCACGATTACAATAATAAGGCTTACTCGCATGTTATGGCTCGACAACAATGCATAGGTACTCGTCACCTCACATATACGTTGTACTTAACATACAAACACGTAGCAAATAAACGAATAATGCCTAATCCCTCAAGCCAAGGTTAACCACGATACTTACCTCGCTATGAAGGCCACTCAATACTCAATCATAGTTTTTCCTCTAGAATCCACCTCCAAACCACTCGTATCTATTCAAAAATGACTCAATAATATCAAATATTGCTAAAGGAATTAATTACATTGCACAAATTTAGATTTCCCAAACTTTCCCCCGAAAAGTCAAAAAATTGACCCCGGGACCGCTTAGTCAAAATCCGAGGTTCTAACCAAAATCCATTTACCCATTCACTCCCGAGCCCGAATATGTAATTAGTTTTGGAATCCGACCTCAATTTGAGGTCTAAATCCCAATTTCTCAAAAATCCCTAATTCTACCCAAACCCCCAATTTATACCATGGAAATCCTTGATTTTTGGTTGGAAATTCATGAAATGTAATGGGTAATTGAAAGGAAATGGTTTAGAATCACTTTCCAACACTTTGGGGAAGAATGTAGCTTGGGAGAATCGTCTCTAGGCCGTTTGGCTTTTGAAAAGTTGAAAGAATCGCTTAAGTCCCGTAATGGGACTGTTTAATAGCTGAGCGACAGTGTACATCGCATTCGCGAGGACACTATCGCGTTCGCGAAGAGCAGAGCTTGCCAAGCTTATGCAATCGCGAAACTCTTATCGCGTTAACGAAGGCTACGTCCCCATGGCCTTCACGTTCGCGAGTCCTTGCTCGCGTTAGCGATGTAGGGTGACTGACTCCCTCCCCCCAAGTCCCAAACACTACGCGGTCGCGTTGAGCTAGTTGCGTTCGCGAAGAGTAAAGCTAGTCACGTTTGCGAAGAAAAACCCAGCCATCCCACTTTCTACTTCGCGTTTTTGAGAGTGCCTTCGCGAACGAGATGAAGGAAACTAGAAGGCACCTAAAACTGCAGAAAAACCAGATATTTCTAAGTGCAAAACACCCTGAAGCCAATCCGAAACTCACCCGAGCCCTCGGGGCTGCAAACCAAACATGCACGCAAGTCCTAAAACATCATACGAACTCGCTCGCATGATCAAATTGCCAAACTAACACCAAGAACTATGAATTGAACACCAAATCAAATGAATTTTTCAATAAAACTTTAAAACTTCTATTTTCACAACCCTGACGTCTGAATCACGTCAAACCAACTCCGTTTGTCACAAAATTTCACAAACAAGTCTTAAATATTATAGTGGACCTGTACCGGTCTCCGGAACCAAAATACGGACCTGGTATCAATAAGACCAAACATCAGTCAATTCTAAAAATTCTTAAACTTCCAAACTTTTAATGTTTCATCAAAAATCCATATCTCGAGCTAGGAACCTCGGAATTTTATTCTGGGCATACACCCAGGTCCCAAATTACGATACAGACCAACTGGGACAGTCAAAATACGGATCCGGGTCCGTTTGCTAAAAATATTGACCGAAGTCAACTTAAATTGATTTTAAGGAAAAAATTCTATTTTTATCATTTTTAACATATAAGCCTTCTGAAAGAATACTCGGACTGCGCACACAAATCGAGGAAGGCTAAGATGAGGTTTTTGAGACCTCGAAACACAGAATTAGGTTCTAAAATATAAGATGACCTATCAGGTCATCACATTCTCCACCTCTAAAATAATTGTTCGTCCTCGAACGGACATAGAAAAGTACCTGGACTGGTGAAAAGATGTGGATATCTACTCCGCATGTCCGACTCAGACTCCCATATAGCTGCCTCGATGGGTTGACCTCTCCACTATACTTAAACTGAAGGATAACTCTTTGATCTCAACTGGCGAACTTCCCGGGCTAGAATAGCCACCGGCTCCTCCTCGTAAGTCAAATCCTTGTCCAACTGGACAGAGCTGAAATCTAACACATGGGACGGATCGCCGTGATACTTTCGAACCATGGACACATGGAACACCGGATGAACTGATGATAACCCCGATCGTAATGCAAGCCTGTAAGCTACCTCTCTTACTATCTCCAGAATCTCAAAAGATCTGATATACCTAGGGCTCAACTTGCCCTTCTTTCAGAACCTCATTACACCCTTCATGGGTGATACCCGAAGAAACACTCTATCCCCTACCATGAATGCAACATCACGAACTCTACGGTCGGCATAAATCTTCTTCCTGGACTGAGTTATGCGATGTCTATCCTGAGTAATCTTGACCTTGCCCAAGGCATCCTGTACCAAATCTGTACCCAATAACCGAGCCTTCCCTGGCTCAAACCATCCAACCGGAGATCGACACCGTCTACCATATAGTGCCTCATAGGGAGCCATCTTATTGCTCGACTGGTAGCTATTGTTGTAGGCAAACTATGCAAGGGGAAATAACTGATCCCACGATCCTTCGAAGTCTATAACACATGCGCGGAGTATATCCTCCAAGATCTGAATAGTGCGCTCGGACTGTCCATCTGTATGAGGATTAAATGCAGTGCTCAACTCAACCTGCATGCCCAACTCACATTGTACTTCTCTCCAGAAGTGCAAGGTGAACTGCGTACCTCCATCGGAAATGATAGACACGGGCATTTCGTGAAGACGGACGATCTCGCGGATGTAAATCTCTGCCAACTACTCCGAAGAATAGGTAACTGCCACAAGAATGAAATGCGCTGACTTAGTTAGCCTGTCCATAATGACCCAAACGGCATCAAACTTCCCTGAGTCCGTGGGAGTCCAACAACGAAATCCATAGTGATACGCTCCCACTTCCACTCAGGAATATCTATCTTCTGAAGCCAACCACCAGGTCTCTGATGCTCGTACATGACTTGCTGACAATTTAGACACTAAGCTATATATGCAACTATATCCTTCTTCATCCTCCTCCACCAATAATGCTGCCGCAAGTCCTGATACATCTTGGCGGCCCCCGGATGAATAGAATACCGGGAACTGTGGGCCTCCTCTATAATCAACTCACAAAGTTCATCCACATTAGGTAAACAAACACAACCCTCCATCCTCAAAACTCCATCATCTCCGACTGTAACCTGCTTGGCATCACCATGCCACACCGTGCCCCTAAGGACAAGCAAATGAGGGTCATCATACTGCTTCTCCCTGATGCGCTCAAACAACAAAGACCGAGCAACAGTACAAGCAAGAACACGACTGGCCTCAGAAATATCCAACCACAAGAACTGATTGGCCAAGGCCTGAACATCTAGTGCAAGCAGTATCTCACCGACTGGAATATACGTAAGGCTTCCCATACTCACTGAATTCCTACTTAAGGCATCGACAACCATGTTGGCCTTCCCGAGATGATACAAGATGGTGATATCATAATCTTTCAATAGCTCTAACCACCTCCTCTGCCTCAAATTGAGCTCCTTTTGTTTGAACAAGTACTGTAAACTCCGATGGTCCGTGAAAACCTCACATGACACGCTTTAAAGATAGTGTCTCCAAATCTTTAGTGCATGAACAATTGTTGCCATCTGTAAGTCCTGGGCAGGGTAATGCTTCTCGTGAACCTTCAACTGTCGTGAAGTATATGCAATAACCTTGCCACCCTGCATCAATACTGCACCCAGACCAAAATGAGATACGTCACAATATACTGTATAAGATCCTGAACCTGAGGGTAACACCAATACCAGTGTCGTAGTCAAAGTAGTCTTGATCTTCTGAAAGCTCACTTCACACTCGTTAGACCATCTGAACGGGGCACCCTTCTAGGTTAACCTAGTCAACGGGGCTGTTATAGATGAGAACCCCTCCACAAACCGATGGTAATAACCCGCCAATCTCAAGAAACTATGGATCTCTATAGGTGATGTGGGTCTAGGCCAGTTCTGAACTGCCTCAATCTTCTTAGGATCCACCTGAATTCTTTCTGCTGATATAATGTGACCCAAGAAAGCAACTGAACTAAACCAAAACTTGCATTTTGAGAACTTAGCATATAACTAGCTATCTTTCAGAGTCTTAAGAACGATCCGAAGATGTTTCTCATGCTCCTTTCGGCTGCGGGAGTAGATCAAGATTTCAACAATAAACACAATCACGAAGGAATCCAAGTAGGGCTTGAAAACCCGGTTCATCAAATCAATGAATGATTTTGGGGCATTTGTCAGCCCAAATAACATCACTAGAAACTTATAATGCCCATACCGAGTCCTAAAAGCTGTCTTAGGGACATCGGATGCCCTAATCCTCAACGGATGGTAGCCAGATCGCAAATCAATCTTTGAAAACACCTTGGTACCTTGAAGCTGATCAAACAAATCATCAATCCTCGACAATGGATATTTGTTCTTGATGGTGACCTTGTTCAACTGCCGATAATCTATACACATCTTCATCGATCCGTCTTTCTTCTTCACAAATAACACAGGTGCACCCCAGGGTGAGACACTAGGTCTAATGAAGCCCTTATCAAGTAGATCTTGCAACTGTTCCTTTAATGCTTTCCACTCTGGCGGGGCCATGTGGTATGACGGAATTGTAATGACCCGACTTGTCATTTTAAGAATTTACGCCCCGTTCTGTGACTTAAGGTCTCGAGCAGCTTTGTAATATGTATTATGACCTGCGTGTGTTGTCGAGTTTGGTTTTCTAAAGATTTAGAATTTAATTTAAAGAACAATTCTTATTTTTTAAGCTTAAATGAAAAGAGTTGACCATAGAGTTGATATTTGAGCAAACAACACATGAATGGAATTTTAATGATTCCAATAGCTCTGTATGGTGATTTTGGACTTAGGAGCGTGTACGAAAAATTGTTTGGAAGTCCGTAGTGAAATTTTGCTTGAAATGGCGAAAGTTGAATTTTTGGGAAGTTTGACCGGGCGGTTGACTTTTTGATATCGGGGTCGGAATATGATTCTGGAAATGGGGATAGCTTTGTTATGTCATTTATGACTTGTGTGCAAAATTTGAGGTCAATCGTAATTGATTTAATACGTTTCGGCGCAAAATATAGAAGTTGGAAGATTTGAAAAGTTATAATTCGATTCATAATTTCGGCGTTGTTTGGCATGGTTTGAAGCCTCAACTAAGTTCGTATTGTATTTTGGGACATGTTGGTATATTTGGTTAAGGTCCCGAGGGCCTTGGTTGGATTTCGAAAAGTTAACGGATCAATTCGGACATGAAGAAAAGTTGCTGGAATTTTTGGGCAGTAGCTGATGCTTTCGCTTCTGCGGAAGTTTCATCACAGAAGCGACCTCGCAAAAGCAAGGAAATTGTCGCAGAAGTGACTGGAAAGGGAGCTGGGCAAAGGCTGGCTTGAACACGCAGAAGTGAAGCTGGCAGCTTGATGTTTTATTTTTGACAGCAATGTGCGAACTTTCTGATGCGCAGAGTTGAATTTGGAAGCTTATATCTCAAAATCTATAAGGAATATGGAAATTATCTAACATGACAGTTGTAGCCCTTTGATTCTAGTTTCCAGATTGACAAACCATTCATTATTCGGACATTTGTACAAAAGGTTATGATTGATTGACTGAAGCTGGTACTGCAGATTTTGGCTACAGCAGTGTGCATCGCTAGAAATTTCTGCTGCACATGGCTGACTTTGGGAGCTCATATCTAGTAATCTATAAGGAATTGGGCAATGAGCAAAACATAAAAGTTGTAGCCCTTTGTATCTAGTTTGCAAAAATGTAAATCATTTGGCAGTTGGAGATGAGTACTAGAAGTTATGGTTGATAAACTACAGGCTGTGAAGGAAGAGTTTGATGTTTTCAACATAAGCATGTAATGATCCAAAAGTACATTTTTAGTTCTAGAGATCGAAATTCAATTTCGAGACTTTTGAGATTTTGATAATGAACTATAGGAGTGATCTGGAATATTTGGTCTAATTTTATCAAGTCGCGATTAAGGTTTTAGTGCGAAACATGAGTTAATTATTTAACGAGCAAAATTGGTATCAGATCGACCAAATAAGCTACGAATTGAGTTTCAATTGAACGAGTAGGTTCGTATTATTATTTGTGACTCATAGGAACAATAATCATCGAATTCCGAATTCGTATGATGGAGTCAGAGCCTTTTTAGTGAAAATAAAATTGCTGGTGTAAACAGTCCTGATGCACACCTTTAGCGACTAGATTTGACACTCGTAGCAACGGGATTGGACTTTTAGCGACCATAATAGCGTTTTTTGGGCAGAAACTTAAGGACCAAAAATGATCATTTCCTTCATTTCGTTTTGGATTTTTGGAGTACGGTTCTTGGGCGATATTTAGGATTTCTTCAAGACTTCAACTTGGGTAAGTATCCTATATCCAAAAGTGATTATATTTCATAAATCCATGGTCATATTCATCATTTATTTCGGATTTAAATGGAAGAAATCAAGATTTTTGCAAAACATTTCAAGAACGAAAATTTTAGATTTGGAGCTCGAGTTGTTATCGGAATTTGATAAAATTGGTATGGGTGGACTCGTTAATTGAATGGGTTGTCGGATTTTGTGAGTTTCGTCGTATTTCGAGACGTGATCCCCACAAGCAATTTTTGAGTTAAATTTTGGATTTTGTTGGAAAATTAGTATTTTCATATGGAATTAATTCCTATAATTAGTATTCACTGAATTGAATTAATTTGGTTAGATTTGAGTTGTCCGGAGGTCAATTCAAGCAAGAAGGCAATTTTGGAATATCGGCCTAATTTCAAAAAGGTAAGTATCTTGCCTAACCTTGAGTGGGGGAAATTCCCCTTAGGCATTGAGTCTTATGTGCATTTTTTGTAATTGAAAACCATGTACGCGAGGTGACGAGTACGTACTTGATTTATATGTGTAAATTACATTGGTTAAAATCCTTAGACGCCCTTATGTATTAAATTGGAAATTATTGGCACTTATTAAATCCTTTAATTGTCTTACCTAGATCCTTATTTTGTTGGATTTGTTTTTATATGATGATTTGCTGTGATTTAACCTTAATTTTTATATGAAATATTATTTTGTTGAGTTGTTCACTCCCGGATATATTTGTTAATATTTTGTGCACATTATGGTCGAGCCATGGGCTCCTTATTGTGGAAAATAATGTATTGTTGAATTTGGAGGCGAGTTGTAATATTTGAGCACTTGATGTGCAATTTGTGATAAATTGTAGTATTTGGGCACTTGATGTGCAATCTGTGATAAATTATAATATTTGAGCACTTGATGTGCAATCTATGATAAATTGTAATATTTGAGCACTTGATGTGCAAATCTGTGATACGTTGTAATATTTGAGCACTTGAGGTGCAATGTATGAGATGTGATATTGGCACATTATATTGTTGGGAAGTTTTGTTCAGGTATTTGCACGAGGTTTCTGCCGTGCTATTATTACTATTGATTTATGCACATGCGGCGTGACAAGGCGGGATATATATATATATATATATATATATATATATATATATATATATATATGTGTGTGTGTGTGTGTGTGTGTGTGTGTGTGTGTGTGTGGTTTGCGCATGTGGCGAGACAAGGTGGGAATATTATTATGCGCATCCGGCGAGACAAGGCAGGCATTTACATTATTATTGCGCACGTGGCGAGACAAGGTGGGCTATGTCGAGAATTGAATTAATATGACTTGTGATAGCCCGAGGGCATTGTTGTTGTTGCATATTTACTTTGGGACTACTAGGTTGTACCTCGGGAGATCCCATGTTGAGCATTTACTTTTGGGACTACGAGACGGTATCTCAAAAGTGCCCTTTTGTTGACATCTCTCTATGGTTGCACTTGCCTTTGGTTATTTTGTATTTCCGTGATAGGAAAACCCTTGTGATCTGCCGTGATGTATTATTTGTTTTTACTATGTGTTTGTATTCCTTGTTGTATTGTGTTGGCTTGGGCTTTTTAGTACGAGACTCTGAATATTTATATTCCTCGTTTTTATTGGTTTTTTATGACTGAGTTATTTTAAATAAAATAAGTTACTATTATATTTTGAATTAATAAGTTTTACTTCCGAAGCAATAGATTATCTGATGTTTTATTTAAATTAAAATATCATTTTTCTTCACTCCAACTATTTGTAAAATAAACTCATTTCTTTGTTGAATTCTTACTCGGTTTAAAAATGATAACTTTACTTTATTGAAAATAAATTAATCGTGCGGATTTTATGTATAGACATATTTGTCACGAGAGTTATCCGTGAGGTTGTGATAGAGATATGGGCACGAGGTGCTGTGAAAATATGAAAGTAGGTTGAGACCCATAATTTTATGATTATGAGATGAGGTGTCACAAGGTGACTTTTATTTGAAAGGATTATATTCAAAATATTATTGGAAAGAATTATATTCGTAAGATATCTATTTGAAGGATTTATATTAGAAAGAGATTTATTTGAAAGAATTTTATTCTGAAGAGGATTGTTTGAGAAGCATATAAGCGAAAGATTTATATTTGAAGGACTTGATTTAATTGGACGTACTTGTATTTATTATTTGTTGAGCAATATTAATGGTGTTCTTGTTGCCCTATTGTGCATATCACAGGTTGATTTGTGTTGCCCTTATTGTTATTTGTTTCCTATTATTTTGTATACTATATTGCATAGGTTATTAGACTAGTGAGTGTCTTGACTGTACCTCATCTCTACTCCACTGAGGTTAGTCTTGATACTTACTGGGTACCGACTGTGGTGTACTCACACTACACTTCTGTACATTTTTGTGTAGAGCCAGGTATTGGAGATATCAGACTCAGACAGAGTTAGAGTGTGATCACAAGGATTCAAGGTAGAGCTGCTTGGTCATCCTAGTACCTTGGAGTCTTTCCATTTTATTGTACTATTAATTATTAATCAAACAATATTGAGTATTCGATCGTTGAGATCATTTCATGTATTCAGTTAGAGTTCGTGACTCAGTATTACCAGTGTTGGGAGGTTGATAGAATTATTTCTGCTGCTGGTTTTGAAACTAGTATTTAATTATATGTTTAAAAACAAATTGGCTTGAATTATAATTATAATAGGCTTACTCAGACTTAGAGACTAAGTGTCATCACGACGTCTGTGGTGGGATTTTGGGTCATGACAGGAATGGAAATGGGCTGAGTGCCCGGAGTCAAATCAATGCAGAAATCAATATCCATGTCGGGTGGCATCCACGGCAGATCTGTAGGAAACACCTCTGGAAAGTCACAAACAACCGGCATTGAATCCGTGGAAGTAACCTCCGCACTAGAATCGCGAACATAAGCCAAATAAGCTAGACACCCCTTCTCGACAATATGCCGAGCCTTCACACAAGAGATAACCATGCTGGTAGAATGGCCAGGAGTTCCTCTCCACTCTAATTGAGGCAACCCCGGCAAGGCTAAGGTCACCATCTTGGCGTGACAATCTAATATAGCATGATAGGGTGACAGCCAATCCATACCCAGAATGACATCAAAATCAACCATATCGATAAGTAGAAGATCTACACAAGTCTCAAGGCTCCCAATAGTGACCAAACATGAAAGATAAACATGATCTACAACAATAGCATCTCCCACTATTGTGTACACATACACATGAGTACTCAAAGAATCACGAGGCACGACCAAATAGGAAGCAAAATAGGATGACACATAGGAGTAAGTAGTTCTCGGATCAAATAGAACTGAAGCATCCCTACTGAAACAGTACCTATAATAACGGCATCAGATGACTCAACCTAAGACCTGGCTAGAAAAGCATAACACCATTGTTGGGCCCCACCACCCTGAACTATGTCTCTAGGATGACCTCTAGCTGGCTGGTCTCCACCTCTAACGGCCTGACCTCCACCTCTAATAGTTTGGCCCCTACCTCTAGCTGCCTGACCCCTGCCTCTGGCTAGCTGAGCAGGTGGTGCAGCAACTGGTGCCGGAACTATGGCACGAGAACCTGATGCTGTGAGCTGCCCGATGTCCGAGGGAAAAATCTAGCAATGTGCATCAGATCACCTCAAGTATAGAAAGACCTCGGTTGCTGTGACTGCTGGCCGTGAAACTAACCCTGTCAACCTGATTAACCACCCTAAAAACTCTGGAGCGGAGGTGCACTAATAGGGACTGGTGGTGCACTGGAGGCTAGCTGGTCGGAATAATGCATGTGAGGGTCACGACCACCTGAGGCGTTGTGGGATGCCTGGAGTGCTGAATGAAACGGCTTGGGAGGATAGCCTCTGCCATAAGTATCCCGGACACCAGATGAGGCTCCACTGAATCAACTGGAGTGACGAGGCCTCTTGTCAGACCACTCCCCTGAGCTAAAACTATCTCAACTCGCCTGGCAACATTGGCAACCGCCTGAAAAGATATCTCACTCCCAGTCTCCTTGGCCATCTGCAATCTGATAGGCTGAGCAAGTCCTTCAATAAATCTCCTCACCCTCTCTCTTTCGGTAGAAAGTAGAATAAGATCATGACGGGCCAAATCCACAAAACGGATCTCATACTGTGTAATAGTCATACTGCCTGCTGGAGACGCTTGAACTGACGGCGATGATCCTCTCTCAATGTGATAGGGAGAAAATTCTCTAGGAAGAGCTGAGAAAATTGGTTCCAAGTAAGAGCAGATGACTCAGCTGGTCTGGTCAACAGATAATCTCTCCACCATTGCTTGGCGGAACCATTCATCTGAAATGCAATAAAATCGACATTGTTGGTCTCCACTATACCCATGTTCCGTAGGACCTCGTGACAGCTGTCGAGATACTCTTGTGGATCCTCTGAAGAAGCACCACTGAAGTGACCTGGAAAGATCTTGGTGAACTTGTCCAATCTCCAGAAAGCCTCAGAAAACATAGATGACCCATTTTCGGCCTGTGCCGCAACAACTGACTGAACTATCTAACTGGATGAGCTGCTGGAGCTTGATATTGGGGAGCTATCTGCTCCGGAGCGAGAGTAGTGGGAGTCTAGGTGCCTCCTCCATCCTCAGAGACGGCTGGTGCCATGGGAAATGTGCCAGTCTAGGCCACACTCTCCATAAGGCCCACCAAACAGACCAAAACGTCCTAAAGTACTTGGGTGGCAATGAACCCCTCCGGAACCTGAGCTGGTCCGGCAGGAACAGTCTGGGCTGGAACCTCCTTGCCCAACTCTTCCCGAGGCTCCACTACTGGTACTGTTGCACGAGCTCTGAGCTGATCCCTGCCCCCGGCCTCTGGCACGGCCTCGACCTCTGCCCCTAGTAGGAGCTGCAACTAGGGGCTATGGATGCTACTCAGCAGAGGAAGCGGTACATGTTCTCGCCATCTACGAAATAATAAGAGTAGAAGAGTTCAATCAGTATTGAGAAAACAAAATCGCACGACAGAGAAGAATAGAAGTGAAATTTGTTCCTAAACTCCATAGCCTCTAGAAGATAAGCACAAACGTATCCGTACCGATTCTCCAGACTCTACTAAGCTCGCACATGAATCGTGAGACCTAAGCAACCTAGTGCTCTGATACCAACTAGTCACGACCCGGAATTCCCACCGTCAGGACCGTGATGACACCTAACATTTCACTTGCTAGGCAAGCTACGATAGGGATTATTAAGCCAAATTCTCATACATTTCAATAATTGATAGAAAATAAGCTATAGAAAGGTAAAAATAAAAGTGCGGAAATCCATAACAACTTTAATACTTATACACAACTACCCAGAAACTGGTGTCACAATCCACGAACTACTAAGATTTAGCTACAAGTAAGGTGTTTGAAGGAAATACAACTATTTTCGATACGAATGAAACTGTAAAGGAAATGCATAGAAGTGGACGCCAGGACCTGCGAATGTAAACAGGACTACCTTGGGTCTCCAAACAGATCAAGCCAATAGCTAGACTCATGGTCAACTCAGTCTGGTACCAAAATCTGCACAAAAAGTGCAGAGTGCAGTATCAAGACAACCGACCCCTTGTACTGGTAAGTGTCGAGTCTAACCTCGACAAAGTAGTGAAGAGGCTAGGACAAGACACCTACAAATAAACCTGTGGAATATATATCAATATATACAACAATAACAACAACTAAAGAAGCAAGACAAGAAATATTGGGTAGGGGGCATGCTGAGGGGATTACTGTAACGACCCGGATGGACGTTTTGAGTATTACAACCTCGTCTTCTTGTTTACTACTCAAATTGTACCTTACAGTTATTGTGTGAATTGTCGGGGTAATTCGTTCGGGTCCGGTGAGGTTTTTGGAATGAATTGGAACACTTAGTTCTAAGGTTTAAAGCTTAAGTTAAAATAGTGACCGGACATCGACTTATGTGTAAACGACCTTGTAATGGAGTTTTGATGATTCCAATAGCTCCGTATGGTGATTTTGGACTGAGAAGCGTGTCCGAAAAATTATTTGGAGGTACGTAGTGGAATTTGGCTTGAAATGCCGAAAGTTGAATTTTTGGGAAGTTTGACCGAGGGGTTGACTTTTTGATATTCAGGTCGGAATCCGATTCTGGAAATTGGAATAGGTTTATAATGTGAAATGTGACTTGTGTGCAAAATTTGAAGTCATTCCGGATTGATTTGATGTATTTCGGCGCAAGATACAGAATTTGAAAGTTCAAAGTTCATTAGGGTTGAATTGAGGTGTGATTCATGGTTTTAACGTTATTTGATGTGATTTGAGGCCTTGAGTTGGTCCGTGTTATGTTGTGGAACGTGTTGGTATATTTGGTTGAAGGTCCCGAGAGGCTTGGGTGTATTTTTGGATCATTGGTTGAGAAATTTATAAACTTAAGAAATTTGGGAGTTTGGCCATGGTCAATATGGGGTCAAGGCGACCTCTTTTCAGTGTTTTGAGTGCGCGAGAAGGTTCGTAGCATTTTTTATGATTGAAATTCATATATGGTTTGTGTCCGAGCGGTTCCAGATGAGTTTCGGGATGAGTTTAGAGCGAGTCCGGGCATTTCGGCACTCTAATATTGTTCTAGCGCTTTCGGGGACGCGGACCATGCATTTTTGGACGCTGAGGCGAAGCAGGAACGCGAACCGCGCATTTTGGGGCGCTGAGGCGCTTGGAATTTCGCGGACCGTGGCAGATTTTCGCTGACCGCGGCAAAAGTTCGCGGACAGCGGTTGGAAGTTCTGCAAATCTGTTGGTCCGACTTCGGAAGTCTATATCTTTTGATCTACAAGGAATTTTAAGATGATTCAAAAACAAAAGTTGTATCCCTTCGTGTCTAGAATCCAGAAAACTAATGAAATCATAATTTGTACATCTGTATAGAAAGATATGGCCAAAATACTAAATCTTCGCAGTGCAGCCCCAAGAATTTTGCGGACACGCCAGTTATTCGCGACCGCGGGACATGGAGCGCGGCCGCACTTGGAATTTCGCGGACCGCGCATGGTGAGTTCAGAAAATGGTCTATATAACCGAGGGTTAGGTTATTATTTCATTTGTGTACTTTGAGAGCTCGGTTGTAGACGATATTTTGTGGGTTTTTCAAGAAATTCATCGGGCTAAGTGATTCTAACTCAGATTTAGTTAACATACATGAATATATCATTGTTTTCATCATGTAATCAGTATTTTGAGGTGGAAATTTGGGAAAAATTATAGAAACTTCATCAAATAAATTTTCGAGATTTGAACACCGATTCAGAGTCGGATTTGAGTGAAATTAGTATGGTTGAACTCGTAATTGGATGGGTTGTCAGATTTCATGGGTTTCATCGGATTCCGAGACGTGGTCCCCATGGGTGATTTTTTGGGCGTAATTTCGGATTTTTTGGAAATATTAAAATTTTGATATGGAATTAATTTCGATAATATTTGTGGGCTGAATCAAATTAATTGTGACTAGATTCGAGCCGTTTGGAAGTTGATACGTGCATAATGGAATTTCTGGAGCATTGCTTAGCTTGCTCGACATTGGATTTGACTTGTTCGAGGTAAGTAACTCTTCTAATCTTGGAGTTGAGGGTATGAACCTTGAATATATGTATTATGTGAATTGTTCGGAGATGACGCACATGCTAGGTGACGGGCATGTAGGCGTGCACTATAGAAATTGTGACATAATTGTTTATGTGGAATTCTGTAGTTAAATAATCTTGGCACTTTCCATGCAGTTTTATGAGTTAAAGTAATTGAGCTGAAAAGCAAATTAAAAATCATATTGAGGCTATGTGTCAGTATTATTGGGACCCACAAAGTCATCTTGCTGTGAATTATTATGTTAAATAGAAAATTCATACTCAGTCATATTCATTTCATTGCATATCATATCTCAGTCTCTTTGTTATTTATTGATACATCATATCATCATTTTTGGGATATTTTTCATGACATTGTGAGCCCGAGAGACTGGAGAGATTGATGACTGAGTGAGGCCGAGGGCCTGATTGTGAGGATGAGTGTGGATCGGGGCTGCCCGCCTACAACATACTTTATTATTTTAGCACGTGAGTTGTTCGTGCACCACGTGAGTTGTTCCTGCACCACGTGAGTTGTCCGTGTAGATTATAGCACTTGGGCTGAAGGAGCCCCTCCGGAGTCTGTACACACCCCCAGTGAGCGAAGGTACCTACTGAGTGCGAGTGTTGAGTGCTGAGTGACTGGGAGGCATGAGTGATTGTGAGGTATGACCGAGTAGCAAGAGTGATTGTGAGGTATGCTCGAGTGGCACGAGTGACTGTGAGGTTTTCCCGAGGGGCTGTATATGAGTGATGTTCTGCCCGAGGAGCTGTTTATGATTTTATCCCTTAGTTACATCGCATTGGCATGCACACATGACATACATGCATAGAGGTGTATTTTCCTCATGCTGTACAACATCACATCATTCTTGACTTCACATATTTTGACAGATGGACATAGTGATGCATTTGTTTTACACGGGTTATCCGGAAGGAAAATGAAACATCTTATTTATTATTGAAAAGATTTTGGGAGAAATTTATTGTTTTCAAACTATTCATATTTTTGGCAACTTCAGCAATCGATTTGGGTTTTCACTGATGTATTTGAAAGGAAGAACTATATTTTTTTTAAATCATGATTTGGCTGAGTATTTTATCCCTGAGTTATTTCTGGTATTATTTGCTTTATGTTGTTATAGGTCGTGACATATTGGTTTTGGACCCGACTTTGGTAAAAGCTCGTCACTGCTTTCAACCTAAGGTTAGGTTTGTTACTTACTGAGTATATGGGGTCGGTTGTACTGATACTACACTTCTGCACCTTGCATGCAGATGTTGGCTGCTGATGTTGCTGTGTTCGATGGGAGCTGGATTTGAAGATGTATCTGCGTTCCGGTCGTAGCTGCCTCTTGTTCAGGGTAGCCTTAGATTTATAAAAGCCCTGTTTATGTATTATTCAAACAGACTATATATTTATTTCATTTCCTCTTTGTATACTCTATTCTTAGAAGCTCATGATTTGTACTACCAGTTCTTGGGGATTGTATAAGATTAAGACCTTTATTCACTTAAATTGCTTCAATAAATATTTTGGAATTGGATAGTTGGTAATTGGCTTACCTAACGGGTTGGGTTAGGTGTCATCACGACTAGTTGGATTTTGGGTCGTGACAATTACATGGCAAGGAATCACAATAGGAATGAGAAAATGATCAATCGATTTATCTTTAATAGAAAGAAACAAGTAAACACAGTAAAGGAAAGTGCATGACATCACCCTTCGTGCTTTTACTCTCAACCTCACCATGAAACATAATAGAAATGGCACGGCATCACCCTTAGTGCATTAAGTCTCTCTCATAACATGGCACAACATCACCCTTCGTGCATTATCACTTACTCACAAAACGTTGCATGACATCACCCTTCCTGCTTTAACATTCTCCCTCACCACGACAATGAACAATAACAATAGGGAAATAGAAATATCACGAACAAGTCTTACTTCAACATTCAATTCCACGTTACTAACCTCAATTTTAAGTCAATACCCAATCAATACCAATTTTCGTGAAACATAATAAGAGTAGTTCAACATAACAAATAGATAGTCTAACCATGAACAATATGATCAATAAATACCACGATTACAATAATAAGACTCACCTGTATGTTATGACTCGACAACAACGCATAGGTACACGTCACCTCACCTATACGTTGTACTCAACATCCAAACACGTAGCAAATAAACGAATAATGCCTAATCCCTCAAGCAAAGGTTAACCACGACACTTACCTTGCTCCGAAGGCCACTCAATATTCAATCACAGCTTTTCCTCTAGAATCCACCTTCAAACCACTCGTATCTATTCAAAAACGATTCAATAATATCAAATATTGCTAAAGGAATCAATTACATTGCATAGATTTAAATTTTCCAAACTTTCCCCCAAAAAGTCAAAAACTCGACCCCGAGCCCACTTGGTCAAAACCTGAGGTTCGGACCAAAATTCATTTACCCATTCACCCCAGAGCCCGAATATGCAATTAGTTTTGGAATCCGACCTCAATTTGAGGTCTAAATCCAAATTTCCCAAATATCCCTAATTCTACCTAAACCCCCAATTTCTACCATGGAAATACTAGAGTTTAGGTTAGAAATTCATGAAATGTAATGGGTACAATAACAACAAGAACAATCCAGTATAATCTCACTAGTGGGGTCTGGGGAGGGTAGTGTGTACGCAGACCTTACCCCTACCCCGGGGTAGAAAGGCTATTTCCGATAGACCCTCGACTCCCTCCCTCCAAGAACTACCAACCTTGCTCTTGGGATGACTCGAACTCACAACCTCTTGGTTAGAAGTGGAGGGTGCTTACCACTAGAGTAACCCACATGGGTAATTGAAAGAAAATGGTTTACAATCACTTACCAACACTTTGAGGAAGAATTTAGCTTGGGAGAATCGTCTCTAGGCCGTTTGGCTTTTGAAAAGTTGAAAGAATGGCTCAAGTCCTGTAATGGGACTGTTTAATAGCTGGGTGACAGTGTCATCGCATTTGCGAGGACACTGTCGCGTTCGCGAAGAGAAGCGCTTCCCAAGCTTACACGTTCGCGAAGGCTACGCCCCCGGGCCTTCACGTTCGTGAGTCCTTGCTCGCGTTCACGATGAAGGGTGACTGACTCCCTCCCCCAAGTCCCAAACACTACGCGTTCGCGTTGAGCTGGTCGCATTCGCGAAGGGTGAAGCCCTCATTGCTCCACGTTCACGACCCAGCCTTCGTGTTCGGGAAGAAGAAAAACCCAACCATCTAAATTTCTACTTCGCGTTCGTGAGAGTTCCTTCGCAAACGCAAAGAAGGAAACCAGAAGTCACAGAAAAACCAGATTTTTCTAAGTGCAAAACACCCTGAAACCTATCTGAAACTCACCCGAGCCCTAAAACCAAATATGCACGCAAGTCCTAAAACATCAAACGAACTCGCTCGCACGATCAAATCGCCAAACTAACATCTAGAACTATGAATTGAACACCAAATCAAATGAAATTTTCAAGAAAACTTTAAAACTTCTATTTTCACAACCCGGCATCCGTATCACGTTAAACCAACTCTGTTTCTCACCAAATTTCATAGACAAGTCTTAAATATTATAGTGGATCGGTACAGGGGTACGGAACAAAAACACGGACCCGGTATGAATAAGACCAAACATCAGTCAATTCTAAAAATCCTTAAACTTCCAAACTTTTAACTTTTCATCAAAATTTCAAATCTCGATCTAGGGACCTCATAATTCGATTCCGGGCATACGCCCAGGTCTCAAATTATGATACGGACCTACCGGGACTATCAAAATATGGATCCGGGTCTGTTTGCTAAAAATATTGATCAAAGTCAACTTAAATTGATTTTGAAGGCAAAAAAGCTCTTTTTATTAGTTTTTAACATATAAACCTTCCAGAAGAACACTCGGACTGCGCACGTAAATTGAAGAAGGCTAAGATGAGGTTTTTGAGACCTCAAAATATAAAATTAGGTTCTAAAATATAAGATGACCTATCGTGTCATCACATTTGTGTATCTTACAAAAAAGGTAGGACGTTATATATGTTCTCTGCTCATGAAATAAATATAAGGAGAATGAAAATCATGATCATATTTTTTTTAATCCATAGAAGTGCCTAAAACGGTTATTCTCTAAATTTGGTTATACATTTGGAGGTAATGATATTGACGAACTCCAATTGACCTGAAATTTGGTAAGTTCATCGGAAACGACTTGGTGAAAAACACTCACTGCTATGCAGTGAGTCACGTTAATTTTGGGTGTTTCGAGGTCGTTTAGATGGGGTTTTAAGCAGTTTATCGGATTAAATGAGTTTTAAATATGAAAAACTATTCTTTATATATCGGTTTTATTTTTTGTTAAATCTGGAACATGATTACACATAATGATTTAACTTAATATGATATATGGAAATAATGTAAATCATATTGGTTGAATCTTAAATTCGCCTAAAAGATTTATTCGAATTTGGTTTAGTTTTGGTGATCATCATTTCCAATTGACTTGAAATTCGGTGGGTTCATCGAAAACGACATGATAAGAAATACTCACTGCTATGCAGAAAATTATGTCGTATTTCGGCTGTTCAGGGTCATTTAGATGGGTTTTTGGCAGTTTGCGAGATTAAAATATGATTTAGATATGAAAAATCATTCCTTTGATGTGAGTCTTATTTTATTAAATCTGAAACATGATGACGCATGTTTATTTTACATGAACTGATATATGGTTGGAATGTATGCCATGTTTTAAACTCCTAAAATTGCTTAAATGGTAGCTTTTCAAAATTCATTGCTGTTTTGAAGATCGTGACTTTTATGATCTCCAATTGACCTAGAATTTGGTAAGTCTATTGGAAAATCTCGGTAAATAATACTTGATGTATGCGGTGAATAACATTAATTTTAGTGTTTCATAACTATTTAGGTGGGTTTTTGAGCATTTTCTGAATTTCGGAATATAATCCTTAGAGAACATTTCGTGGTTATAATCAAGTAGTGATAAGAATTAATCTCTATGGTCTCGCACTATCTATTGATAGTGAGATAATAAATTTTTACGTCGACTTTAGGTTATTCTCCATATCGGATAAATTTATTATGAACTCACAAAGTATAATTACTAGTTATTGATAATATGTATTGACTCTACATCTCAACTTACATGTTGAATCAATTTTAAGAATATTTTTCTATGGTATCCCACTATTAATTTCAAGTGAGTGTAAATTTACGCGTCGACTTTAGGTCTTCCTCCATATAGGATAAATTATTGCAAGCTCAGTAAGTGAAATATTAGTAATTGATATCATGTACTTACTCTCCATCTGAGTATACATGTTGGATCAATGGAACTAGAGAAATTAATTATGATGTTCACCTGACATAAATTAACAGTATACTCTCCATCTAAGTTGGGTATGTTTTAATTTATTGAAGTGAATAATCTAGCATTACATGTATATATTGCATGAGTAGTTCTTTTTCCATCAAAATTTGCTATTCAAGGTGCATGAAAATATGTGTGTAATGCGTTTGAAATTTTCATATTAAATGGTTATACATAATTGACTAAAAATAACAGTTTGCTCTCCATCCGAGTTGGTTCTGTTTCTTTTGGATTGTATAATTCTTGTATTATATAATATATTTTGCATGAATGACTCTTTTCCCATCGAAATTTGCTATTCGCGATGCATGTATATATATTGAATGCAGTCTGAATTTTATTATTCAGTGTTAATTGACTTATTATGATCTATTTAATGTTATAAATCACAACTCCACAATAACTTCATGTAGTTTGTCGTACCACTTGTCAAAAATTTCCTTTGATCGTGATAAGACATTAATTTAAAGGATGCCATATATGTACCATTTTCTATAAGGAATTTAATTTCGGTTTGTTAGTAAAAGAAGAGATGGATATCTGGTTTATTTTCGAATATCTCTTGTGTTATTGATCTTGATAAATATTTTATCTCTTGTGGTACATTGATGCATGGCCTTGTTATTGTTAATTTCTCTCTTGAACCGAACAATATTAGTCTACCTTATAAGAGAAAATGTTCTTCAAAATTGAGTGAAACTTATCTATGCACTTGCGTCTAAGTCATAATTATCTTGATAAGATTTTTGTTGGTCAACGATGAACCTTAAGGTTCATTGAAAGTAGAGGCACTACCAAATTATGGATCTTGTTTAGAAGGAAATATGACTAAACGACATTTCTATTCCAAAGGAATGAGAGCTGGTGATAAGTTAGAACTATTCCATTTTGATTATACTGCCTAATGAATATATAGGCAAGATGTGGTTTTGAGTATTTTTATGACATTCATAAATGATTACTCGGACTATGAATATATTTATTTGATGCACCGTAAGTCTGAATGCTTTGAATAATTTCAGGATTTTAAGGCTTGATATGGAGAAGCACCATGAAAATATATTAAATTACTGCAATCTAATCGTAGGTGGCTAGCACTTCTCTACAAAGTTTATTGGTTACTCATCAAAATAGAAGATTATATCTCAATTGTCTACACCGGATACTCCATAATATAGTGGTGTAGTAGAGAGAAGCAATAAGTCTCTTATGGAGATGTTTAGATTAATGATGAGTTATTCTAATTTATTTCTTTTTTCGTTATGGATATGCTTTTAAAACTCCAATTATATTCTGATTTTAGTTCTTTCTAAGTTAGTATCTTGGACCCCATAAAACTGTGAACTTAACGTAAATCCGGTCTGCGGCAAGTTCGGATATGGAATTGTCCAATATATATACTCTAAGGGAAAACATATAAGATAAAATCAAGGAAGAATGTTTGCACATTTATTGGATATCCAAGGGCACGAAACAAGGTTATTTTATTTTCCTAAAGAAAAGAAGGTAATTGTTAGCACAAATACTAGTTCTCTATAATAGGATTATTTAATAAACTATGTTCCTAGAAGTAAACTAGTTTTATAGGAACTAAGCAAAGAAATAACAAATGAATCATCTGAAAATTCAAACGCTCAAGAACATACAACTCTATATGTAGCAATTGACGTTCCATTACATTAAAGGAGTGGGAGAAACGTTAATAGACAAAAAGAAATTTACTACCTCCAAGTAGTGGGAGTGATGTTGAGAAGAGAACACTACAGGAAGAAATCATTAATATTTCAATACCGTAAAGTAATGAAGATAATATTAGTAGTACTTCGTCATAATGGTAGAATAGTAAGGAAAATCATAGTTTGGAAGGTACTCTTGGGAGAGTTTCATAACAAGATCCCTGAAGAGCTTAATACCAAACTAGTTAGTTACGATAAAGCACTACTAGATAAAGATTGTATTTAAAAATAACTTGGCAAGTTCCTTTTAGCAAAAGCTTATTGGCAAAGACTTTTAATAGTTGTGCAAAAATATAGCTCTGAAAGTTATAGATGTATGGTTATGAGTCTAAGTGGGAGATTGTTAGGGTATATACTGTTAACCATGCATTTAGACATAGTATATACTACTAACAATAGATTTTGGTTTGGATATAGTATTTATTATGGAACAATTGCTTATTCAATTTTAATAATGTTTTAAATAGATCATGCATCCGTTTGTGTGATGACCCAAAAGGTCACTTTATGTTTTAGAACTCAAATCTGCACTCTTAGGCCGTAAAAAATCTCATTTTTACCCTCCTCGATTTATGTGTATAGTCCGAGCGTGTTTCCGGAAAACGTTTATCTTGAAAATTGATGAAAATAAGAATTGTTACCTTAAAAGTTAATTTTAGTTGACTTCGGTCAACATTTTTGGTAAACGGATCCAGATTCATATTTTGATGGTACCGGTGGTTCGGTATCGAATTATGGGACCTGGGCGTATGCCCGGAATCGAATTCGGAGGTCCCTAGCTCGAGTTATTAATTTTTGATGAAAATTAAAAGTCTAAAAATTTATTTGTTTTTAAGAATTGATTGATGTTTGGCATTGTTAGTACTTGGTCTGTATTTTTGTTCCAGAGCCTGGTACAGGTTCATTATAATATTTAAGACTTGTCTGTGAAATTTGGTGAGAAACAGAATTGATTTGACATGATTCGGACGTCTGGTTGTGAAGATAGAAATTTTAAAGTGTTCTTGAGAATTTCATTTGATTTAGTGCTAAATTTGTAGTTCTAGGTATTATTTTGGTGATTTGATCGCGCGAGCGAGTTCGTATGATGTTTTTAGACTTGTGTGCATGTTTGAGTTGGAGCCCCGAGGGCTTGGGTGAGTTTGGGATAGGCCATAGGATGTTTTGGACTTTGGAAAATCTGGTTTTTTGCAGATTCTGATGTTCTGACATGTCCTTCTTCGCGTTCGCGAAGGTCCTCTCACGAACGCGAAGAGTAAACTGATGAGGCCGGAGTTTTCTTCTTCGGGAACGCCAAGCGATGGGGGAATTACCTTTCGCGAATGCGACAAGCTCATCATGAACTCGTAGTGTTAGGTACTGGGGGGGGTCAGCCTTTCCTTCATCGCGAACGAGAACAATGTCTAGCGAACGTGAAGGCTAGGGGGCAGCCTACGCGAACGCGAACACTGTCTCACAAACGCGAAGGCTTGGTAGCAATGCTCTTCGCAAACACGACAGTGGCCTCGCGAACGCGATGCACACTGTCTCCCAACACCTAAAACAAAATCCTACACAGGATTAAGCCATTTTTTCACTTTTCACAAAACAAGCAGGCTAGAGGCGATTTTCAAGATATATTTTCTTCCCCAAAGTGTTGGTAAGTGATTCTAAACCATTTTCTTTTAATTACCCATTACATTTTATGAATTATCAACCTAAAATCTACAGTTTTCATGGTAGAATTAGGGTTTAGGGTAGACCTCAATTTGAGGCCGGATTCCAAAACCAATTACATATTCGGACTCGGGGGTGAATGGGCAAATGGATTTTGGTCCGAACCTCGGGTTTTGACCATATTGTGAGTGTTAATGCACGAATGGTGATGTTGTGCCATATTATGAGTGTTAATGCACGAAGGGTGATGTCGTGCAATATTATGAGAGTTAATGCACGAAGGGTGATGTCGTGCAGTTTCTATTGATTTTATGGTGAGATTGAGAGTAAAAGCACGAAGGGTAATGCCGTGTATTTTTTCCTTTACTGTATTCGTGTTCCTGTTGATTAATAATATGTTGGTTGTTCCAGTTATCATTCTGTTGTAGTTCTTTATCTCGTATTTCCCCCAGCATGTTTCGCCCTCCCGATATCTCCTGCCTTATTCTTCATTACTATTATTTGTATATACATTGTTAAACTGTACAGGTTAATTTGTAGGTGCCTTGCCTTAGCCTTGTCACTACTTCGTCGAGGTTACGCTCGACACTTACCAGTACATGGGGTCGGTTGTACTGATACTGCACTCTACACTTTCTGTGCAAATTTTGGTACCGGCTCGGGTTGATCAAGATTTTGCTATAGGACCGCTATCCGGAGACTCAAGGTAGATCTGTCGGCGTTCACAGACCTTGAAGTCCCCGTCTATCTTTTTTGTTCTACTTTTTCTTTCATTCATACAGTTGTATTTCTTTCACACTATTACTTGTAGTAAATTCTAGAATGCTCATGAATTGTGACTCCATATCCGGGTGGTAGTAATTAATATAGTTTTTTTAATATTATTCCACACTTATTATATTTCACCTTAGTTAATTTGTTGTTATTTACCGAATGGGATAAAAGTTGGTTTAATGATTCTCTAACGTTGGCTTGCCTAGCAAGTGAAATGTTACGCGCCATCACGGTCCTGACGTTGAGAATTCTAGGTCGTGACAAGTTGGTATCAGTGCACTAGGTTGCCTAGGTCTCACGATTCACGAGCGAGCTTAGTAGAGTTTGGAGGATCGTTATAGAGACGTCTGAGCTTATCTTCCAGAGGGTATGGAGTTTAGGAACAAATTTCACTTATATTCTTCTATGTCGTGCGATTTTGTTTTCTCAATACTGATTGAACTCTTCTACTCTTATTCTCTCGCATATGGCGAGAACACGTACCGCTTCCTTTACTGATCCGTCTATCAGGTCGGAGGAGGAGCCCAGACTCCCACTACTCCCGCTCCAGAGAAGATAACTCCCCAGTATCAGGATCCAGTAGCTCAACCAGTCAGAGTAGTTCAGTCTATTGTTGCAACACAGGTCGGAGATGGGCCATCTTTGTCTTCTGAGGATTTGTGAAGGTTGGACAGGTATACCAAGCTCTTCCCAGTTCACTTCAAAAGTGCTCCTTCAAAGGATCCCCAGGAGTATCTTGACAGTTGTCACAAGGTTCTACGGAACATGGGTATATTAGAGACCAATGGGCTCGATTTTGCTGCATTTCAGATGACTGGTTCCGCCAAGAAATGGTGGAGAGATTATTTGTTGACCAGACCAGTTGGATCGCCTACTTTTACTTGGGAGCAGTTCTGTCAACTCTTCATATAGAAGTTTTTGCCTATCACATTAAGAGAGGAGCATCGTCGTCAGTTCGAGCATCTCCAGCAGGGCAGTATGACTGTTACTCAGTATGAGACCCGTTTTGTGGATTTGGCTCGTCATGCTATTCTTCTTCTTCCCACCGAGAGAGAGAAAGAGAGAGAGAGAGAGAGAGAGAGAGAGAGAGAGAGAGGTAGAGAGAGAGAGAGAGAGAAGGTGAGGAGGTTTATTGACGGGCTTGATCAGCTTATCAGATTGCAGATGGCTAAGGAGACTGGGAGTGAGATTTCTTTTCAGGCGGTTGCTAATGTCACTAGACTAGTCGAGATGGTTCTTGCTCAGGGAGGTCAGGGGTCTGACAAGAGACCTCATCACTCTTGTGGATTCAATGGAGCCTCATCTGGAGGCCGGGGTACTTATGTCAGAGGTCGTCCTCCCAGGTCGTCCCAGGTCGTCCTCCCTCGGCTCCCACGGTGCCTCAAGTAGTCGTGGTCCTCATATGCCTTATTCCAACCAACTAGCCTACAGTGCACCACCAGCTCCTATTAGTGCACCTCCACTCTAGAGTTATCAGGGTGGTTACTCAGGTCGACAGGGTGAGTTTCAGGGTCAGCAGTCACGGCAGCCGAGGTTATGTTATACTTGTGGTGATCCGAGCACATTGCTAGATTTTACCCTCGGGCAACGGGCAGCTCACAGTATCAGAGTTCTCATGCCATGGTTCCGGCACCAGTTGCTGCACCACCTGCTCAGCCAGCCAGACGCAGGGGTCAGGCAGCCAGAGGTAGAGGCCAGACTGTTAGAGATGGAGGTCAGGTCGTTAGAGGTGGAGACCAGCCAATAAGAGGTCATCCTAGGGACGTAGTGCAGAGTGGTGGGGCCTAGCCCCGGTGTTATGCTTTCCCAGCTAGGTGTGAGGCTGAGTCATCTAACGTTGTTATCACAGGTACCGTTTCAGTTTGCAGTAGAGATACTTCAGTTCTATTTGATTTGGGGTTTACTTACTCCCAGGTGTCATCCTCTTTTACTTCATATTTAGTTATGCCCCATGATTCTTTGAGTGCTCCTATGTATGTGTCTAAACCAGTGGGAGATGCCATTGTTGTAGATCATGTTTATTGTTCGTGTGTGGTCACCATTGGGAGTCTTGAGGCTCGTGTAGATCTTCTACTTCTCGATATAGTTGATCTTGATGTCATACTGGGTATGGATTGGTTGTCACCTTATCATGCTATATTAGATTGTCACACCAAGACGGTGACTTTAGCCTTGCAGGGGTTGCCTCGATTAGAGTGAAAAAGGACTCTTGGACATTCTACCAGCAAGTTTATCTCTTATGTGAAGGCTCAACATATGGTCGAGAAGGGGGGTCTAGCTTATTTGGCTTATGTCCGCGATTCTAGTGCGGAGGTTCCTTCCATGGATTCAGTGCCAGTTGTTCATGAGTTTCCAAAGGTATTTCCTGCAAATCTGTCGGGGATGCCACCCGACAGGAATATTGATTTCTGCGTTGATTTGGCTCCGAGCTCTCAACTTATTTCCATTCTGCCATACCGCATGGCCCTGCCAGAGTTAAAAGAATTAAAGGAATAGTTGCAAGATTTTCTTGATAAGGACTTCATTAGACCTAGTGTCTCGCCCTGGGGTGTACCGGTATTGTTCGTGAAGAAGAAATATGGATCAATGAGGATGTGTATAGATTATCGGCAGTTGCACAAAGTCACCATTAAGAACAAGTATCCATTGCCGAGGATTGATGATTTATTTGATCAGCTTCAGGGTGCCAAGGTGTTTTCGAAGATTGATTTGAGATCTAGGTACCATCAGTTGAGGATTAGGGCATCCGATGTCCCTAAGACAGCTTTTCAGACTCGGTATGGGCATTACGAGTTTCTAGTTATGTCATTTGGGCTGACATAAACCCCCACATCATTCATGGATTTGATGAACCGGTTGTTCAAGCCCTACTTGGATTCCTTTGTGATTGTGTTTATTGATGATATCTTGGTCTACTCCCACAGCCGAGAAGAGCATGAGCAGCACCTTCAGATCATTCTTCAGACTCTGAGAGACAACCAGTTATATGCTAAGTTCTCAAAATGCGAGTTTTGGTTGAATTCAGTTGCTTTCCTGGGTCACGTTGTATCAGCAAAGGGTATTCAGGTGTATCCTAGGAAGATTGAGGCAGTTCAAAACTGTCCTAGACCCACATCAGCTACAGAGATCCGTAGTTTCCTAGGTTTGGCGGGCTACTACCATCGATTTGTGGAGTGGTTTTCATCCATAGAAGCCCCATTGACCAGGTTAACCCAGAATGGTGCCCCGTTCAGGTAGTCAGACGAGTGTGTGGCGAGCTTCCAGAATCTCAAGACAGCTTTAACTACGACACCGGTATTGGTGTTACCCACAGTATCAGGATCTTATACAGTATATTGTGATGCATCTCGTATTGGTCTGGGTACGGTATTGATGCAGGGTGGCAATGTTATTGCATATGCTTCGCGGCAGCTGAAGGTTCATGAGAAGAATTACCCTGTTCATGATCTAGAACTAGCAGCCATTGTTCACGCGCTGAAGATTTGGAGGCACTATCTTTACGGCGTGTCATGTGAGGTATTCACGGATCATTGGAGCTTGCACTATTTGTTTAAGAAAAAAGAGCTCAATTTGAGGTAGGAGAGGTGGTTAGAGCTATTGAAAGACTATGATATCACCATATTGTATTATCCCGGGAAGGTCAATGTGGTGGTCGATGCTTTGAGTAGAAAGTCAGCCAGTATGGGTAGACTTGCTTATATTTCAGTTGGCGAGATACCGCTTGCATTGGATGTTCAGGACCTGGCCAACTAGTTCGTGAGGTTGGATGTTTCTGAGCCCAACCGTGTTCTAGCTTGTACAGTTGCTCGGTCTTCTTTGTTTGAGCGCATCAGAGATCGACAGGATGACGATCCTCATTTACTTGTCCTTAGAGACACAGTGCGACATGGTGGTTCCAAGAAGGTTACTGTTGGAGATGACAGAGTTTTGAGGATATAGGGTCGTATTTGTGTGCCTAATGTGGATGGACTTCGTGAGTTGATTCTTGATGAGGCCCACAGTTCTCGGTATTCTATTCATTCAGGCACCGTCAATATGTATCAGGACTTGCGGCAACATTATTGGTGGAGGAGGATGAATAATGACATAGTTGCATATGTAGCTCAGTGCCTAAATTACCAGCAGGTAAAGTGTGAGCATCAGAGACCTGGTGGTTTACTTCAAATGTTAGAGATTCCTGAGTGGAAGTGGGAGCGTAACAATATAGATTTTGTTGTTGGACTCCCACGGACTTAGAGGAAGTTCGATACAGTTTGGGTCAATGTGGACAGGCTGACCAAGTCAGTGTACTTCAATCCTGTGGCAGTTACCTATTCTTCGGAGTGGTTGGCAGAGATTTACATTTGTGAGATCGTTTTTCTTCACGGTGTGCCCGTGTATCATTTTCGATCGAGGTATGCAATTCACCTCGCACTTCTGGAGGGCAGTACAACGTGAGTTGGGTATACGTGTTGAGTTGAGCATAACATTTCATCCTCAGACGGTCGGGCAGTCCGAGCGCACTATTCATATCTTGGAGGATATGCTCCGCACATGTGTTATAGACTTCGGAGGATCGTGGGATCAGTTCTTGCCCCTTGCAGAGTTTGCCTACAACAACACCTACCAGTCGAGCATTCAGATGGCTCCCTATGAGGAATTTTATGGTAGGCAGTGCCAGTTGGGTGGTTCGAGCTGAGGGAGGATCATTGTTGGGCACAGACTTAGTACAGGATGCCTTGGATAAGGTTAGGATTATTTAGGATCGACTTCGCACAGCTCAGTCCAGGCAAAAGAGTTATGCCGACCACAGAGTTCGTAATGTTGCATTCATGGTCGGGGAGAGAGTGTTGCTTCGGATATCACCCATGAAGGGTATAATGAGGTTCAGAAAGAAGGGCAAGTTCAGCCCTAGGTATATCAGACCTTTTGAGATTCTAGAGAGGGTGGGAGAGGTGTCTTACAAGCTTGCATTTACACCTAGTTTAGCAGCTGTTCATTCGGTATTCCATGTGTCCATGCTTCGAAAGTGTCACGGCGATCCATCCCATGTGTTAGATTTCAGCTCTATCCAGTTGGACAAGGATTTGACTTACGATGAAGAGCCGGTGGCTATTCTAACCCGGCAAGTTCGCCAGTTGAGATCAAAGTGTTACCCTTCAGTTCGAGTGCAGTGGAGAGGTCAGCCTGTTGAGGCAGCTACTTGGGAGTCCGAGTCCAATATGCGGAATAGATATCCCCACCTTTTCACTAGCTTAGGCACTTTTCTATGTCCGTTCGAGGACGAACGGTTATTTTAGAGGTGGATAATGTGATGACCCAAAAGGTCATCTTATGTTTTAGAACTCGAATCTGCGTTCTTAAGCCTTAAAAAATCTCATTTTACCCTCCTCGATTTACGTCCATAGTCCGAGTGTGTTTCCGGAAAACTCTTATGTTGAAAATTGATAAAAATAAGAATTGTTTCCTTAAAAGTTGATTTTAGTTGACTTTGGTCAACATTTTTTGTAAACGGGCCCGGATCCGTGTTTTGACGGTCCGGGTGGGTCCGTATAGAATTATGCGACCTTAGCGGATGCCCGGAATCGAATTCGGAGGTCTCTAGATCGAGTTATGAATTTTTTATGAAAATTAAAAGACTGGAAATTTGTTTGTTTTTAAGAATTGATTGATGTTTGGCATTGTTAGTACTGGGTGCATATTTTTATTACGGAGCCCGGTACAAGTTCATTATAATATTTAATACTTGTCTGTGAAATTTGGTGAGAAACGAAGTTGATTTGACGTGATTCGGACGTCCAGTTGTGAAGATAGAAATTTTAAAGTATTCTTGAGAATTTCATTTGATTTGGTGCTTAATTCGTATTTCTAGGTGTTATTTTGGCTGTTTGATCGCGCGAGCAAGTTCGTATGATATTTTTAGACTTTTGTGTATGTTTGGTTTGGAACCCCTAGGGCTCGGGTGAGTTTCGGATTGGCCACGGGATGTTTTGGACTTTGGAAAATCTGATTTTCTGCAGATTCTAGTGTTCTGGCATGTCCTTCGCGTTCGCGAAGGTCCTCTCGCGAATGCAAAGAGTAAACTGATGAGGCCGTAATTTTCTTCTTCGCGAAGGCTTGGTCGCGAACACGAAGCGATGGGGGCATTACCCTTCGCGAACGCGTAGTGTTAGGCACACCTGGGGGAGGGGGAGGGGGGTGTCAGCCTTTTCTTCATCGCGAACGCGAGCAATGTCTCGCGAACACGAAGGCCGGGGGGTAGCCTATGCTAACACTGTCTCATGAACGCGAAGGCTAGGCAGCCAATGCTCTTCGCGAACGCGACAGTGGCCTCGCGGACGCGATGCACATTGTTGCCCAGCACTTCAAACAAAATCTAACACGGGATTAAGCCATTTTTTCAGTTTTCACAAAAAACACGGGTTAGAGGCATTCTCAAGATGTATTATCTTCCTCAAAGTGTTGGTAAGTGATTCTAAACCATTTTCTTTCAATTACCCATTACATTTTATGAATTATCAACCTAAATTCTAGAGTTTTCATGGTAGAATTAGGGGTTAGGGTAGACCTCAATTTGAGGTCGGATTCCAAAATCAATTCCATATTCGGGCTCAAGGGTAAATGGATTTTGGTCCGAACCTCGGGTTTTGACCGAGCGGGCCCGGGCTCGAGTTTTTCCACTTTTTGGAGGAAAATTTGGGAAATTTAATTTATGCAATATAATTAATTCCTTTAGCAATATTTGATAATATTGAGTTATTTTTTAATAGATACGAGTGGTTTGGAGATGAATTCTAGAGGAAAAACTGTGATTGAGAATTTAGTGGCCATCGGAGCGAGGTAAGTGATGTGTCTAACCCTGACTTGAGGGAATTAGGAACCTTAGACTATTTGCTACGTGAAATTCATGTGAGCGGTGTATATGTGAGGTGACGAGTTCTTATGCGCCGCTAATTTATCTATTTTTCATGTTTCTTCTGTTTTTCTTATATTATCTCTTTCCTATGCCTAATTGCTACGTGTTTATACTGGTTTTGTTAAATTGATTGTTCTTATCATGTTTACGGATTTTCTGGTGATAATTGAGAATTTATTTCACAGTTGAGATTGATATTGTTGAACCAAATATTGAAGTAAGGCTTGTACTTGTTATTCTATCTCCCTGTTGTTATTTATGCATTGCATTATGGTAAAGGAGAGTGTTAATGCACGAAGGGTGATGTCGTACCATATTTTGAGTGTTAATGCACTAAGGGTGATGTCGTGCCATATTGTAAGTGTTAATGCACGAAAGGTGATAACGTGCCATATTATGAGAGTTAATGCACGAAGGGTGATGCCATGCCATTTCTATTGATTTTATGGTGAGATTGAGAGTAAAACCACGAAGGGTGATGCCTTGCATTTTTCCTTTACTGTATTTGTGTTCCTGTTGATTCATAATATGTTGGCTGTTCCAGTTATCATTCTTGTGTAGTTCTTTATCTCGTATTTTCCCTAGCATGTTTCCCCTTACCGATATCTCCTTACTAATTCTTCATTACTGTTATTTGTACATACATTGTTAAACTGTATAGGTTGATTTGTAGGTGCCTTGCCTTAGCCTTGTCACTACTTCGTCGAGGTTAGGCTCGACACTTACCAGTACATGGGGTCGGTTGTACTGATACTACACTCTATACTTTCTATGCAGATTTTGGTACCGGCTCAGGTTGATCGAGATTTTGCTATTGCACCGCTATCTGGAGACTCAAGGTAGATCTGTCGGCGTTCACAGACCTTGAAGTCCCCGTCTATATTTTTTGTTCTACTGTTTCTTTCATTCATACAATTGTATTTCTTTTAGACTATTACTTGTAGTGAATTCCAGAATGCTCGTGAATTATGACTCCATATCCGGGTGGTAGTAATTAATACAATTTTTTTATATTATTCTGCACTTATTATATTTCACATTAGTTAATTTGCTGTTATTTACTGAATGGGATAAGAGTTGGTTTAATGATTCTCTAACGTTGGCTTGCCTAGCAGGTGAAATGTTAGGCGGTATCACGGTCCCGACGGTGGGAATTCCGGGTTGTGACAGTTTATGTCTTTTACTTATATAGTAGATGATTTAGTGTATAGAGTTTAGCTTATATACGGAAGATTAAATCATCGGTTCTTATGAGTATAAAGATCATGTTCACAATCTAATGATGGAATTGGACAAACCATCAGGAATGAATGTAGCGCAAGATTAAATATAATTTATCTTGATTATTGGAATAGTTTAATTCCAACTTCTTATGCTAGTACATTTTGTATGTATTGAACGGACCAACTAGAGATAAGTATTTTATACTGACTTAATAAAATAAATTCTCTAACCATTAAATGTACTTATACTCTTAATCTTGATATAATTATTATTAATTGTGTATATTACTATTGTTTTGATTTATTAAAAGGCGAGATCCTTTCGTGGGTCAATATGCCTAGTAAATTGAACAATAATGATATACATTGGCAAAGTAATAGTTAGTTGATGTAATCCATGTCTCGATCTAGAGATTGATGATACACCTTTATGAAAGCTTATAAATTTTCATGTGTAAATCCTACAGGTGGATTTTGTATCCGTCACATGAAATAAGTTAAGCAAAAGTCTAAAGGAAATAATCACTGAATTAAATTGACAGTAATTTAATTTATTTGATTAGTATCTAAATCTTAACATGGGGAGTTAAATAAAATTTAATGAAAAAATTTCGAAATTGAACTGAGGAGTGCAATTACGAATTTTTAGTGGAATAATTCGTAATTTATTATGGTAGTATTAATTCAGATATTTCTAATTAAGTCCATAACAGGAAGGCTCGTTAATTAAATATTGTGGTCCCTGCTGTGCCGAAATAATTAGGAATTAAATGGAATCATATTTCTTGATGGAAAAGGCAGACCCAACATGTTTAGGAAAAGGGTTTAAACCCTAAAACGTGTGGCTATATAAAGAGGTCTTATTCCATAAGGAGGCTATGGTTTTTACTATACGGTTTTCCTACTAGAAACTCGCCCACACGAGTTTTGCCAATTCAGTGTATTATTTGGGTCACACAGCAGAAGACTGTGGTACTGGAGGATGATCTCGGGGACGGCTTTGCTCTTGCTTGGAGGTTTCTATCGCGATCGCGGGCACGCTTCAAGAGATAAGTATCGATTTTTTGTTTGATTAAAATCTGTGATTATGTGTTGCCTATATTACATGCAAGTGATCCCGAGCTTCCGATGTATATACTCGTTTTCCATCAACAACTGTGCAGATTAATGAGACTAAACTGCACGTTTCTTCCTCACACTAGAAAGTCGCTCGTATCCGATGGCTAATAGCGTTGGAAAATTATCTGAAAATTATTTCACTTGACTTATTGAACAAAACATTACGTAAGCAATTTTATTTTAATCAACTAGTCATTATGTGGAGCCGAATATGAAACTTGTTTTGGGGAAAAAGGTAAAATTTGTTCTTATGCTAATCAAAACTGAGCAATTTTATCATCAGTTAAACTTTTGTTCTAATATTACCGTATCGTTAACGAAAGTGTTAAATTTTCCCTTTGACCCTAAATAGAGCTTCCACTTGAGGGTAATTTATCATAGCCAAGAGTTGAGGGGTAAATATGAACCTTTTATTTTTCTCGAAGAATTTGATAACATGGAGTGTCAAGTTACAATGGAGCTTTATTAATGATAAGGCCAAATACAGGACGCTCCGTAAACAACAACGATATGAGTGAACCAAAAGTATGACGGAAGACAAAATTGAGTAGTTCGAAATATATAGTACAAGGGAAATTAACATTTTCTCTTTATTTTTCGTGAGTGAAGTTCTTAGTAAGCAATGGACGTGACAAAGAACACTGTCAACATCGGCTGCTAGAGT
Source organism: Nicotiana tomentosiformis (assembly GCF_000390325.3). NCBI lineage: Eukaryota > Viridiplantae > Streptophyta > Magnoliopsida > Solanales > Solanaceae > Nicotiana > Nicotiana tomentosiformis. Next base: position 152,152,638 of record NC_090812.1, read on the forward strand.
TTTGATGTTAAACTAGAAGAAAAATTGCATGGTCCTGGTTACAAAGCGTTTTGTAGCAACTATTGACTTTTATACATGAGTTTAAGTTATATATATACTATCGCTGCAAAGAAATTTTACAGTATTAGATCATATTTACTCATTGTAATAGACAATCTACTTTACTTTCAAAATTACAAATCTCACTTTTTTTGGAAGCTTATCTATCAATATCCTTTGAATGACCTGATAAGGTGAAAAAATATGTATAACTCAAACTCTATACTTATGCGAGAATATCGTGGGATAATTTTCTTTCCTAGATAAGAATGGACCTTGGGCAAGTGTTGTTCCCAAACGCACACGCAAGTATACGTGATCGACAAGTAATATATTATTGTAAGTCCAGATATCGTACCCACAGGGACTTGTGATTAACTATCAACTAAATTAAACTAAGACAATTAATCTATTCAAGAGATTTCTAAAGATTATTAACTGCAACTAATCAAGAGTAGCAAACTAAGAGATTAAAGGAAACAAGTTGGGGGATATTAGAGACGAATTCAATGAGAGACAATATTCAGGAGTTATGGGTTAACTAACAATCCCGTTGAGTTTTCCACTTAAATTTTCTAATTAATTTATATGGTTTATTGATTGACGGGGTTAATATTACTCGTAGCCTTCTCGTGAAGTACTACTCACCTATTCAAGCTAACCTAACACCTATATTCCTATGGAATTAGGATTAACAAGAATGCATTAATAATTACCGTATAATAACCAAGCAAGGTGATTAGGTATATCCCTATCCTAACCACAAATTTGTCCTGATGCTCGAGTTCAAGATCTTTCTCTACTCAATTTTGTATGCAATCTAGAATTTCCTCTCCCGAGTCCAATCCTACATTAGTAAATAGTATTCAATTGGTGATCAAGCAATCAAATAATTAAGCGCAAGATTGAATAAATAAACCAATATGATAAAATAATAAAAACAATTCAAGCTTCAAACTACAATGTTCATCTAACACCCAAAACTTTAGAACTAATAAAGTATGAGATTAAAAGAACAGAAGAGAAACTAGTTGGAAGCGTCCTCCAAGTGTGGTGTATGTTTTTCCACGTGAATTCTCCTTCAAAGTATGTTAGATCCCCTCCAAATTAGGTTTATAACCCCTTTTATACGAGCTAGAACCATGTAGGGCCGAAATAACCTTGTTCCCGAGCAAAACTGGAAAATCCCGCAATCGCAGCGTCCAGAATAGCACCTAGCGTTGGCCATAGCACTGGAGGCGATGAACGTTTTTCAATTTCAAATTCTTGGTGTGTTAGAAGCCTTGCTTATTTCTCATTTTATTGTCTTTCACTCGGTGGACAAACACCAAAGGGTGTCCTCCTTTGTCTCCTCCTTTTTGTTTTTGTTTATTTTCCTTCTTTTTTTTCTTCTGTATTTTATCCAATTCTCTCCAAATCTCTTCATCTTCATACCTCTTTATTCCTACACAGTTAAAATATAATATTAAGCATAAAGTTATATAACTAATACTCGAACGATGATTAAAAGTGCTATAATGTGAGGCAATGATGGTTAAATATATACATTTCTGAGCGAACATCAACACCCCACACTTAGACTCTTGATTGTCCTAGAGTAAGCATTAAAATCACTCTCACTAAATCAAGCCTAGGAACACCACCACTTCGGTTGATACTAACAATTAGGCCCTATAGCAACTCAAACCATCATATATACACTTCTTGATCATCGTACAAGATATAAATGTCACAAACAAACAATAAACTTCTAACCTCCTAACCTCATAGAGGGACTCTAACTACCAAATTTTGAGCTCGCTCACATATTCTGTCAAATAAAGCTAATAACATCACCTACCTATCATGAAACAAGTGCCCTCACAACAATAAATAGTTCATACACTCAAATCAAAGAATGAATATAATTTAAGGACTTAGCATCAAAGAACAACTCTCACACTCACAAACGAATTCACATGTATGCACAAAGGACCATAGGCTTGCCCATTATGTACATTTTTACTAATTAAGTGTGCTCAAATAGAATCAAATATGACTTTAACGAGTTGTAATGTTGGCTAAGGGACGGGTAGGAGAACTATATAATAGTGACTTACACTTCCCTAAGCACTTTACACTTTTAGACTTCATCACCCATTATTTTCATCTCTTTATTTTATTTTTCAGCCCTCTCGTCATCTATTGTTTCACAAGTATTTTCCTCATATCAAGATTGTTTTATTTATTTCCGAAATAATTTTTTTTTTCTCTTTTGTTTTTCATGTCACATTCTTTTCAAGAGGGCCTTTTCATCACTTTTTAGCTATCGTTGGTCACCATTTTTCACTTAATCATCCCTTTCTTCAAATTTATTAATTAATATCACAGCCAAGTAACAGTGCTCAAGGAAGCAGGGTACAAAAATTAGGGATTTAACAAAAGTATCAAGGCAAAAATACGGCTTCCAAATAAAAGGCTACATGCTCAAAGGGCTAACTAGTGGTACAATATCTGAATATGCTAAAATTCACAAGACATATCAAAGAAAGTTTATTATCATCTTCTAAACAGAGAAACACTTTTATTTTGCTTTAATAACATGCAGGGCAAGTTCTAGAGTAAGATGCAAAACATGAAATATATGTAAGAAGTCCTCACCACACATGGCACAAGTATCAATCAAGATGGATCAATTCTACTTTAAGACAAACAAGATCATAGCGAACGACAAAATAGGAATAAGCTATATATAGAGTCACAACCCTGAGCTTAGGTGTCAGGAATTCTGCTATTTTATTCATTACTCAAGCACTCAGAGGAAAGTACTACTCAGGCTCCGGCCTAAATATGCTAGTTTCAAACAAGTCACAAGGTTCTTTTTCTCCCTCTTTTACTACTCCTAAAAAAAATCTAATCCTAAAAATAAAAAATAAAAATAATACCCGGTTCAAGTTATATCCCCTGAAAAATAACCGATGCAGAAATAAATATCAAGGGGGATTATTATCTAACTAAAACTATCTAGAACAAAAAGAAAATATTTTTAGATTTTTTTTATTGGACCTTAATCCCTCAAGAAAGTTGTCCACAAAATCCATCGTCGGGACAAGTTCAAAAGTTTCTGATTTTCTTCTTTTTCGTTTTTTTTCAATTGTTTTTTTAATTTCTTACAAAAATCTCTACACTAAGAAAAAGTACTACAACTAAGCTAGGATAACACAGAAAATCACTCAGACAATCTCTTCACCCTACACTTAAAATTATGCAATGTCCTTAATGCACACTGTAAATAAATAAATAAATAAATAAATAAATAGAGGGTAAAAGAGACTCCCTCGTAGGCCAAAGACCGAAGAATTAGCAGCTCACGGGATACTCAGACTTCTCTCGATTGTTATCCTTCGTGCGGGCACCCCACAATTAGTTTCAACTACCTACTCGATTTTTCACACGCCTAATGGCTTTATTCTATGCTCATACTCCTACAAAACAAAAAAACAACACTACAACGATAACACAATAAAAAAAGAAAAAAGAAAAATAATATATATATATATATATATATATATATATATATATTGTGTTGCCTCCCAACAAACGCCTTATTTATAGTCGTGGCGCGACTTACATAATTTCATCACTTTTTCCTCCTCCTTGAAGATATAAATTGTATCCCCAACTTTGATTCAAGTTTGCGATTATGATTCTAGGGTGATGGTACCAATACAAAAGAACCAAGCAAGCAATGTCGCATCTTGCACTTCTTGGCCTTTAAGTGAGGGATGTCATTTAGTCTTCTTGGTGTTGCAAATTTTAGAATATAAGGGTCTTATTCTTCATCTATACATCTCTCCAAAGGCTCGATCTCCATGTCTCCATCCAAACATAATGTAGAAAAATATTTAGAATGAGGATCAACACGCCCCAACTCCAAAACTGCATTATTTTTTACATCCTCAATAATGTATTCCCTCAACCATGGCATCATCAACAAGAACATGGTCTAGTGATTGGTATTCTCATTATAGTTCCTCAATTTGGCCTAGAAGATCTTTTTCAGCTTCTCACAACTCATCACTAAATTGTTGGGCGTTACACGCATCAACCTTTGCACTCAAACCTGCATCCAAGTTGCGCACAACCAAGCCAAACCTGTCAATTTCTTGAGCAAGATCAACTCTCTCCTTAGACCAATCATTCACCAATGTTGTTAGTAAACAACATCGTTTCGCATATTCTCTTAATCAATAATATTCGTCACAATTCCAACCCTTACTCCCATACCCAAATTCAGACTTCCAAGAGGTCAGGTCATAACAAGCCCAAAATACGGGCCATAAAAGTCTTCCGTCAACCAAGCTTCTTCATCAATTATCTTATCTCCATATATTTCATCCCCAGATATCATGATCAGAGAATTAGACACACTAAGAGAAAATATCAAATAATTATAAAAATAAAAATATTTACAAAAAAAATAAAACTTTTTAAAATAAAAGTAAAAGTCTAATCTAGAAAAATAGCTAATTCTAAGTCCCCGGCAATGGCGCCAGAAACTTGTTGCTCCCAAACGCACACGCAAGCAGTGGCAGGCGCACATGGTGGAAAGCGGGTTTAACTGAACCCGCTTCGTCAAAAAATAATACTGTGTATATGTATAAATTACGATTAAAACTGCATAAGTTTTATATAAATATTTTATTTGAACCCACTTGACAACTACTATTTTACGACTAAAGTTATGTACTTCTAAGATTGAATCTGCTTGCACAAAATTCCGGGTCTACCAGTGCACGCAAGTATACGTGGTCGACAAGTAATATATGATTGTAAGTCGAGATATCATATCCACATGGACTTGTGATTAACTATCAACTAAATTAAACTAAGACAATTAACCTATTCAAGGGATTTCTAAAGATTATTAACTGCAACTAATCTAGAGTAGAAAACTAAGAAATTAAAGGACAAAAGTTGGCGAATATTAGAGACGAATTCAATGAGAGACAATATTCTAGAGCCATGGGTTAACTAACAATCTCGCTCAGTTTTCTACTTAAATTGTCTGATTAATTTATCTGATTTATTGATTGACAGGGTAAATACTACTCGTAGCCTTCTCCCGAAGTACTACTCGCCTATTCAAGTTAAGCCAACGCCTATATTCCTATGGATTTAGGATTAACAAGAATGCATTAATAATTTTCGTATAATAGATGATTAGGTATATCTTTATCCTAACCGCAAATCCGTCCCGATGCTCGAGTTCAAGATCTTGCTCTACTCAATCTTATATGCAATCTAGAATTCTCTCTCCCGAGTTCAATCCTATATTCTTAAATAGTATTCAATTGGTGATCAAGCAATCAAATAATTAAGCGCAGATTGAATAAATAAACCAATATGATAAAATAATAAGAACAATTCAAGCTTCAAACTACAACGTTCATTTACCACCCAAAACTCTAGAACTAATAAACTATGAGATTAAAAGAAGAGAAAAGAAGAAAAACTAGTTGGAAGCCTCCTCCAAGCGTGGTGTGTGTTTCTCCACGTGAATTCTCCTTCAAAGTATGTTAGATCCCATCCAAAGTAGGTTTAGAACCCCTTTTATACGAGTTAGAACCGTGTAGAGCAGAAATAACCTTGTTCCCGAGCAAAACAGGAAAATCCTGTAATCGCATCGTCTAGAACAGCGCCTAGCATTGGCCGTGGCGCTGGAGGCGGTGAACGTTTTTCAATTTTAAATTCTTGGTGTGTTAGAAGCCTTGCTTATTTCTCATTTTCTTGTCTTTCTCTCGGGGGATAAACACCAAAGGGTGTCCCCCTTTGTCTCCTCCTTTTTGTTTTTGTTTATTTCCCTTCTTTTTTTTTCTTCCGCGTTTTATCCAATTTCGCTCCAAATCTCTTCATCTTCATACCGCTTTATTCCTACATAGTTAAAATATAATATTAAGCATAAAGTTATATAACTAATACTCAAACGATGATTAAAATTGCTATAATGTGAGGCAATAATGGTTAAATATATGCATTTCTGATCGAACATGACCAAACTTGCTTTTTTAATTAAAAAATAAGAATCACTCACAAGGTAAATACATGGACATAGTATCTCTAACTAAATGTATTCCTAGTGTGAAAACGACTGTGTATACACAGTGAATGTTACAGGAAATAAATGTAGGAGCTTGTCTCCTTGTTACAATTGTGTAGATTCATGAGACTGAGCTCTTATTCGTCCCTCGTGGACTTGTATACTCTTGTCCCGTTGGGTATAAAATATTAGACTGCATGTTTCTTCCTCGCACTAGAAATTCCCCCATTTCCGACTATGAATCCCGTCGGAAAATTATCGGAACATGATAATTATAGATGCCAGACAAAATTTGATCTATCAGAAAATAATTTATCGAAAAAGGTTTCCGACTACCGCCATGGGAATACTGAATTGAACAACGAGTAAGAATAGTTAGCAATTTTCCTATGGACGCAGTCAGAAAAGTAGAAAATAAATTAAATCTTTTCAATATTTCGACTACTACATAGGAATTAAAAATAAGCTTTCTCAAAGTTTATGACGGAATCGTCGAAAATTTCAAAATAATTATCAAAAGAATCTTTTATGCTAAATTTTGAACATCTTTATTCTGCCATAACAGCTAGTTTCTCGCCACCCTTTCACCTTCATATAATTAGATCTATAAAAATGAAGCTGCGATTTTCACCATATTCTACTTCGCTATAAGGACCTAGTCGGTTGTTTTAAATTTTAGCATCTCATTCTTTGATTTAAAATTTCTCGTAGGTTCATTTAGCATTTTAAGACTTGCAGATATAGGTAATTCAGGTTTCAAAGGGTTCGAAAATAATTTAGAACATTATCTTGACATTTGGAAGGTTTAAAATGCTAAACTAGGAACCTTACATCTTGATTATATTAATACAAAATGGTGGGATAGATGTGGCATGTGTCCTCGGTACCAAATCAATACCACAATTAATACTCCTTTCAACTGAAATCCCAAGCAAATCTATAGGAAACACATTTGAAGTGTCTGCACAACTCACAACTGGTACTGAGTCAACAAATCTCTCAACTGGTACTGAGTCAACAGTAGAAGTGTCTGCACTAGTATCCTGAATGTAAGCTAGTTTAGTCAAACACATCTTCTCAATCATATGATGTGCCTTCAAGAATTAGACTACCTCACTTGTTGAGGTGACTAATTGTCCCCCCTTCATTCCAGCCTAGCTAACCCCGACATCACCAATGTGGCGGTCTTAGTATGGCAATCCAGTATATCATGACACCGAGACAACCAATTCATTCCATGAATCTTTTCAAAGCCCACCATATGCAACAATATGATATCAATCATAGTGTCATAGAAATTAATGGTAACCACACAAGACTTATAGACCCGATCAATTACAATAGATACATGAGTACGATATTAAGTGACTCATGAGATATACCCAAATTAATGTGATGCGAAGTAAGATTACATATAGGAATAAGTAGAACCATAGTCAAATAATACCAAAGCATTCCTGTGGCAAACCTAAATAATACATGTGATAACTGCATCAGATGCAACTACCTCTAGTATATTTGAAAAAGCATAGCAACAAGTATGTCCTCCATATGTATGACCTCAACCTCTAGAAAAACCTCTACTAGGTTAAGCATCACCCCTAGCTGGCTGAGTAAGTGGTGTGGCAATTGGAGCTAGTACTTCAGCTTGAGTATCCTACTCATTGTGACTAGATCCTCTCTAAGATCTAGGATAGTTCTTTCTAATGTGTCTCAAATCTTCATAGTCCAATAGCATCTAGGAAGACCTTTGTTGCTGGGACTGCTGAGACTATCTCGTGGGCACACTATAAGAACTATGAACTAGAGATGTACTGTAGGATGACTATCCTATAGGCGCACTGTGAGAAGTTTGAAGTGCCGACTGAACTAGCCTGTTAGACTGGCCTTTTCCATGATAACCCTTGACTCAAGATGAGGTACTGTTGGGTTGAGCTTATATTAGTTTTGATGATTACCAAACAGTTGTAAAAGAATGAAGTCTCTTGAGGTCTGTTGATCAGAAGAGAAAAACTATTTCCTAGTGCGAGCTGGTTTGAGTTGGAAAAACCGATTCCTATTGATAGTCGAATTCCTTTAAAGATCTTGTTTGTGGGCTATAAGGAAAATATTAGCTGAAAAACTTTATGGTCAACAAAGATTCATCAGTTATAAAAATACTTGCATTGAAAGAAAAACAAGTAAAGGATTTTTTAAAGAAAATAAATAGAATCCTCTTAGGATTTATTTTCCTTAAGGGATAACCGATTTATTTTAGGTCTTGCAATTAAAATTGAAAAAGATCTGGCCAACCTCACTACCATATAAAGCATCATTTCAGTACTATTTAATGTTAATGTTATTCGCATAGTTTTAATAAAGTACTCTTGGCAAATAGCAATCTTAGCAAGAAGGTTCTTTCAAGGATTCAAGCTGCTCAACTGAATAACTAGGTCCAGAGACGAAGCTGCTTAGTTGTTTGGGTTTGACTCTATTCTTTAGTTATAACCTATTTTGCTTTTGAGAAGTGTATTATTAGGTTAGCAAATTTGAAGAGTTTGTTTAGCTTTTTTGACTAGAGATTATAATCTTGAAAGGTGTAGCTACAATTGCGTTAATTATAGAAGTTAAGGTACTAGAGTTTAAAGTTCATTTGGTTATTGAGTTATAACCTAAAACCGTTCTTTGAAGTTAGTGCAGTTTATGGTCCTTTTGGTTATTGAGTTGTAACCTACAATCTTTCCACTTGCTCAGCCAGCAAGGTGATACTCAGCCTAACAGAGTTTTTTCTAGAGTTGGAGGACAGACTCATCGCTATGCTTTTTCGGGTAGACAAGGGTAGTTGCATATGATACAATCATCATATGTATTGTTTCTGGGTGCCACAAGAATTCTTCGGTATTATTTGACCATGGTTCAGCTTATTCCTATGTGTCATCTTACTTCGCATTACATTTGGGTATATCTCATGAGTTGCTTGATATTACTATTTATTTATCTATTGTAATTGATTGGGTTTATAGGTATTGTGTGGTTACTAGTAGTTGTTATGATACTACGATTGATCACTTATTGTTGTATATAATGGACTTTGAGGTTATTCTTGAATAGATTGATTATCTCTGTGTCGTCACTATACAGTATTATCATAATAAAACCATCACATTGGCGATGTTAGGGTTGGCTAGGAAGTAATGAAGGGGGACACTTAGTCACTCAACGAGTAAGGTGGTCTCGTCCTTGAAGGCACATCATATGATTGAGAAGGGATGTTTGTCTTAACTAACCTACATTAGAGATACTAGTGCAGAGACTCCTGCTATTGATTTAGTACCGGTTGTAAGAAAGTTTCTAAATATATTTCCTACAAATTTGCTTGGGATTCCACTTGACATGGATATTAATTTGGTTATTGATTTGGCACCGGCAGGCAGCCCTTATCTATCCCATCATACCATATGGCTCCAGTTAAGTTGAAGGAGTTAGAAGATAAATTGTAGGATTTACTTAGCAAGAGATTTATTAGGTCGGGTATTTCCCCTTAAGGGTGCTCAATTGTTATTTGTGAAGAAGAAGAAGGATAGTTTGATATGGATGTGCATTAGCTATCGACAATTGATAAGATTACCATCAAGAATAAGTATTTATTACCTTGTATTGATAATTTGTTTGACTAGCTTCACGATTCCATCATGTTCTCTAAGATTGACTTGAGACCGAGTTATCATCAGTTAGAGATTAGGGCTTCGGACATCCACAAGACAATTTCAGGATTCGTTATCGCCATTATGAGTTCATAATGAATTCCTTATATTTGACTAATTCTCCGAGAGAATTCAAGGACTTGATGAAATATGTGTTCAAGTATTACTTGGATTCTTTTGTCATTATATTAATTGATGACATCCCGATCACTCACACAGTAAAGAGGAGCATCAGAAGCATTTGATGATTGTGCTTCAGATTTTGAGGAAATGTAATCTTTATGCCAAGTTCTCCTAGTGGTTGGTTAGATTCAGTTGTATTCTCGGGTCATATTGTTTTTAGTGAAGATATCAAGATTGATCCTAAGAAAATTGAGACGGTTCAGAATTGTCCTAGACCTACTACGGCTACTAAGATTCGGCGTTTCACAAGCCATTAATTTCATTTTGTGGAGACATTTTCATCCATTTAAGCCCTATTAACTAAGTTGACTTAGAAATATGTTCCTTTTATATGGTCAAATGAATGTTAGAAGAGTTACCAAAATCTTAAAATTGCAGTGACTATAGCTTTAGTATTGGTAGTACTCATAATTTCGGGGTTATACAAAATGTATTGTGATGCTTCATTCCTTCGTCTTGAAAGTGTGTTAATGCAAGATGGTAGAGTGATTGCTTATTCTTCACGATATTTGAAGGTTCATAATAAGAATCATCTTAATGACTTGGAGTTTCCAGCAATTGTGTTTGGATTGAAGATTTGGAGGCATTACTTGTATGGTGTATCTTGTCAGATTTACATTGATTACCACAATCTTCGGAACCTATTGAATTTGAGGTAGAGAAGATGACTTGAATTACTCAAGGATTATAGCATTGCTATATTGTATCATCTGAGGAATATTAATAGGGTAGCGAACGCTTTCAGTAAAAGGTCGGAGAGTATATTTTTGGCATATATTCCAGTCGAGGAGAATTCTATGGCCATGGATGTTCAAGCTTTGCCCAATAAATTTGTGATGTTTTTAGTCTACCAAAGTTCTTACTTGTTTTGTTGCCTAGTCATCGTTGTCTGAATGAATTAAGGCATGTCACTATGATGATCTCTATTTGCTTGTACTTAAGGACATAATGTAGCAATGTGGTGCTAAGAAGGTTGCTATTGTTTAGGATGCTATTATGCAACTTATAGGTTGGCTTTGTGTGCCTGATGTCGATGGCTTCAGGGATTTGATACTTAAGGACATAGTGTAGCAATGTGGTGCTAAGAAGGTTGCTATTGCTTAGGATGCTATTATGCAACTTAAAGGTCGACTTTGTGTGCCTGATGTCGATGCATTGAGGCATTTGATATTTGAGGAGGCTCACAGTTTGCGGTACTCTATTCACCCAGCTGCCACAAATATGTATTGGGCATGTTTTATGATGTTTGAATTTCCAATAGGTGAAGTAGGAGCACCTAAAATCGGGTGATTTGACTCAGAAAATGGTTATACATGAGCGAAATTGGGAGCAAATAACTAAGGGATTCATGGTAGGTTATCTTGTACATTAAGGCAGTTCGATGCAGTTTAAGTCATTGTGGATAGATTGATTAAGTCCACTCACTTCATACCGGTATTAACTACTTATTCGTTAGAGAAGTTGGCACAAATTTATGTCCGTTAGATAGTTCATTTGTATGAGTTGCCTAATTCTATCACTATAGACTGGGGTGCATAGTACACATCTCACTTTTGGGGAGCCGTACAATATGGATTGGGTACACAAGATGAGCTTAGCATAGATTTTCATGCACATACTGATGGTGAATAAGAGTAGACTATTCAAATTTACGAGGACATGTAAAAGCATATGTGATTGACTTTGGTGGCAATTGGGATTAGTTCTTAATTTTAGTGGAGTTTCAATACAAGAACAATTACCAGTCCACTATTCAGATAGAACCATATGAGGCTTTATATAATAGGCAGTATCATTCTCCAATTGGGTGATTTGATCCTGATGAGGTTTAGGTTATTAGGTACAAATATGGTACGAGATACCGTAAACAAGTTTCAAGTTGATTTAAGAGAGACTTTGCAACACTAAGAGTAGCCAAAAGAGTTATGCAGACTAAAAGGTTCGTGATGTCGTGTTCATGAAGTGTGAGAAGGTTTTTTTAAAAGATTTACCAGTGACAGTGTGATGAGGTTTGAAAAAAGAGGCAAATTGAGTCTGAGGTTCATTGATCAATTTGAGGTCTTGGAGAGAGTTAGTGAAGTAGCTTATATGTTTGTTTTGCCTGGTAGCTTATTGGGGATACATTTGGTATTTTATGTTTCTGTGCTTCGAAAGTATAATAAGATTCAGCCACCTGTTTTGAACTTCAGCACAGTACAATTGGATGAAACTTTGGCTTATAAAGAAGAGCCGATGGATATTTTAGAAAGATAGGTTCGGAAGAGAAGGTCAAAAGAGATCGCGTTGGTGAAAGTGTTTTGGGAGGGCTAACCGAGCGAGAAGGCTACTTGGGAGACAAAATCAGACATGCTTAGTAGATACCCACATCTTTTTTGATAGCCCAACTATATTTCTATACTCTTTCAAGGACAAATATTTGTTCAAGAGGTGGAGAATATAATGATCAAATTGGCCGTTTTGAGTTTATCATTTGTTCTGTGATTTAGAACTTTCCATAGGTTCCATAGGGAATATCAACACATTTTCATGTAGGGCATAAAGGATTTACATCTCTGTTGTGCATAGATATGGATTTGTCCCTCATGACCCTCCATTCATGTTTCTCTCTTACTGGCATATATGCAGGTCTGATTATGATATCGATTGACGAACATGAGAATAAAGCTGGAAGCTTTATTTGTTTTAACATATCCTTTGTTCCTATTTATGCATTCTTATATGTTTTACTAGTGCGTATCACCTATATATGTTTACTTGATGCAATTGTCATATGCATTGGATATCAGTAGTCTGAGTTAGGTATTTCATATTACATGCTCTATCTAACCCTAATGTTAGGTTAGTCAAACATACAACAAGGTAATAAAAAGTACATGATATATTATTCATAGCAAGAAGTAAAAGACTGAATTATATACAACCTCCCAATGACCGGTAGTACAAGTCACAAGTGACTACGAATAAGATTACAAATTCGGTTCGAGAAAATATACATCATCTGTTTGAAATTTACATAAACAGAAATATAAATCCTAAACTACCGCGAACAAATGGTAGTCTATGTCTGGAATGATGATACGCCTCCAATGCCATGCTCCGTCTTCCACGGCTACGCAACTCCAAAATCTGCACGTAAGGTGTGGAAATGCAGTATGAGGATAGCCGACCCCATGTGCTCAGTAAATATCTTGATTAACGTCGGTGAAGTAGTGACAAGGCTTTTTAGTTAAACAATACTCACTGATATAACTTGTGCAGTAGAATTGCATTAGAAACAATACTAGGACATAACAGAAAAGGGAACAAGAACAAATATGCGAAGCGATAAATGATTACTAGAAGAAATCACGGTAAAAAAGTTTCAATATCACAACCAATCCTTATCTTAAAGCAATAACCAAACACATATATAACAATACTAACCAGGTGAAGAAATGACAATAATGGTAACACAAGTGGGAAGTACACATGTAGCAATAACGAGCAAGGCGATTCATATAGACAACGGTAACAGACTAGGTAGGTGGCATAGAAGTAATGACAACAATTAAACTTCTGTAACGAACATAGTATAATACTTATAAGAAAGTGCAACAAATAAAAAATGGCATAGATGTAGATATAACAAACAAGAAGGATAACATGATCTTTATAAATTAAACAAATAGAAGGCATGTATAATACCGTAATAATTGAAGTAGAGAACAAAGACAAAACAACAACGACAAGTCACATAGAAAGCGTAGGTGCAATAGTAATAACTCAAGAGAAAGGCATAAATGTATACACAAGGAAAAGATATCACAATATAATGCATGTCTCTCGTCCTCGCTTGCACGGAAACATCCTTCGTGCCATGAACACATGATAATATAAAAATAATGGCACAAAGTCACCAATCAATAAAGGTTCAATCTTGGACAAAATCTCAAAAGTCAATAAAAGTCAACCCCAGGCTCGCTTGCTCCAAATCCAAGATTTGGACCATAATTCGATTACGCATTCACCCCCGAGCTCGGATATGTAATTTTTTCGATATCCGACCTCAATTTGAGGTTTAAATCTCAATTTTTCAAAACCCCTAAATTCTACCCAAAACTCATAATTTCTACTTTGAAATTCATAGATTGTAAGTTAAAGAGTCATGAAAAGTAATTGAAATTGATCGAAAACTAGTTAAAGATGCTTACCAATGAATTTGGGAAGAAAATCCTCTTTAAAAATCGCCTCTATGGAGCTTATGGTTGAAAAATAGTGTAAAATGAGCTAAGTTCTGACTTTCCCCCTTTTACCCAGCTGCATGTATCGTAATTGCAAAGCCCGCATTTGCGATACATTGATCGCAAAAGCCACAGTGCATCCCCAATAAGTCGCATTTGCGACAGTTTCCCCATGCGCATTTACGGACAAAGCTTCGCATTTGCGAAGCTAGCTTTCCTTGTCATCGTAAATGTGACAGGTACATCGCATTTGCGTAGCTCCCACAGTCCGCATTTGCAAACAAAACTTTGCATTTGTGAAGTGTTCATTCCCCAGCTCCCTTCACAGATGTGAGTAATCACTCGCAGAAGCGAGGCTCGCATTTGCGAGAAGTATTCTCGCATTTACGAGATCTGCAAGTTGACACCAGCAACAGCTGTGCATCAGATGTTCCAACTCAACTGCAACGCACTCGAAACTCCCCTCGAGCCGCTCGGGCTCCAAACCGAATATGTACAAAATGTAATAACACCCTAAAAACTAGTTCGCTACCTCAAATCATCTAAACGACATCAAATAACACGAATTGACTGAAGAATTGCAACTTATAATTCATTTTTCATAATCTTTTGCATAACGCGCCGAAATGTACTCGGGTCAATCGGGACCCCAACCAAACATATGTACAAGTCCAAAAATATTATACGAACTTATCGAAATTGTCAAAATACCGATCCGAGATCGTTTATAAAAAATATTGACTGTGGTCAACTCTAGCCTTTTTAAAACTCAAAAATCACATTTTCTTCAAACTTTTACATAAAAACTTTCCGGAATATGACATGGTCCATGCACACAAATCAAGAAACACCAAATAGAGCTAGGAAAAGTCTCGTGACACAAAAAGGTAAGCTAATACTCAAATCGACCAATCGGGTCGTCACGGTGCATATCTTATTATGTTATCACTATGATCCATTTCTATCAATATTATGTATATGAACTACACAAGTGGTTAAAGTGGGTATCTTTTCATTAAATTCTCACCACTATTTCATTAGTAAAATAAAGTGATACTTACTGATTATTGGGTCGGTATACTCATAATGCATTTATGTATAATTTTGTGCAGATACCGATCCTGACATAAGCGGTACCTAGGAGGGTACTTAGGAGAAGCGTGTGACTATCAGGGTGAGCTGCTTGGATTGGATCATACTACCTGGAGTCTTCTTATTATGTTATTATCATTTCTTGTCTCGAATAGTGATGTGTTATTTCGACTTGTGTATTATTGGTTATAGTTGCTCATGTCTCATTAATAACGATTCTTTGGAGTTGTATTTGATATTCTGCACTTATGTATTAGCATTCTCAGACTCATATTAAGTTATTATCCATGTTTTAGGCTTGTTTATATTTTTGTGGTATACGAATTTGGGGTTATGCTTGTGAGCTGCCTAACAGCTTGGGTTAAGTGTTATCACGATCTTGATGAGATTTTGAATCATGATATTTACCTTTACACCACCAAATCAGAAAAAAAAATAAAAAAATTATTCACATTACTCAAATACAACTATACACAAATTTTAAGTTTCCTTGTTCTATTTCTTTTAAAAAATAATCATGGCTCTCTTTATCCTTTTCACATATCTTGCACTCTTTCTTAACTTTTCCTTTCAATTCTTAAATATCTGTATACATTTTTAATCTTGTTTTCAAAATGAAACTGTTTGGCAAAAATTCATTTAGATTTGGGGCCAACTAACTGGTGGATCTCATAAATATAAATTTAATTATAAAGGGTTAAATAATTCATTCTACACTAGAAAAGAGAATAAAATTTATAGATTTAGAAGTGAGTATAGATAGAGGAATGATTATCACTTCGCAAACTTTCCAAGACAATTAAGTCAACAAAAGACAATTATTTAATGTGAATTTTAATCTGATATGGAATCTATTTGTTTTAAGGGGTAGAAGTGGTCCACTTTGCTAACGACGAGGATAAAATTGACACCAAAAGATAACGAAAGGTAAAATTGCTAATTTTTTTTTATAGTTATGGATAATTTTGGCCCTTTTCCATAAATAGAATCTTCATTGTAATTTTTAGGCATCTAATCATTTCGGGGAGGTTTTTGGGGCAAGGTTAGGGAGTCTTGTCGATTATGAATTCACAAGACATCTAATCATTGAAATTCTTCTTATCCATTATGAATTCTATTAAAAATCTGTCACAGTGATGAAAGAGGATATACACCTTATAACTCCATTAATTATCTATTTCTTACCGTTCACGTTTTGAGATACTTATAATTTTATTGTATCATTAAATAGCAATGAAGAGTGTGACTGTTCATATAGATTTTTCATTCTGTAAATGAAACTGGCATATAATTTGTATTGAACACGTCAAAACACTTCAAATTCGTCAGTTTTATATTAATAAAGAGAAATTATTTTTTAATTTAATGTTTCGTTATCTTTATTTGAATGTACACTTGTATCTTTGTACGAAAATGTTATTGGATTGATTTTTGATTGAGGGGCTAAAATATCATTGAGCTTTATGCGGACATTTTAATCTTTCAACTTTCACGTTAAATGTTTCCACTTATAATATAGTATGAATGAATAATATAGTATAATTTTAGTTTTATATTTTATTTATTTCATTATGAGTAATTAGACTAATTTCTAGGGTTATGCAACAATCATATGTTATTTAATTAATGTGTGTTTGGAGAGAGAGAGATTTAAATGATAAATCAAGCAACTAAAATTTAGACAAATAAGGATATTATTGATCCCGTAATTTGTGCTACTCATTAATTGTGCATATAACCTTTGCAATATGCTAATATTGTAAAAGAATCTACTACATATGAAATAAACCAAAAACTAATATCATTTTCATAAATACTTTTCAAAAGATTCTTCGTCATGTATTTTTCTCTTGTATTTGCTTTATCCTTATTGGACTTATCTATGAGCTAGGGATAGCTTTTGGGAGTAGATTCATTAATTATCGGGAGATATTAGTAGGTAATTATATTATAGTAGATGACCATAATATAAATTTAGTATGCGGCAAAAATTCTATTCATTAGGCACGTGGCGATGAACAATCATAGGGTTTCCTATATTGAAGGCTTCCTTTTATAAAGTAACTCACTCTTTACTTTTGCTTATCAATTGTTAGTGTAATTCTTGTTTACTTTTATGTTTTAGATAAACAAAACCAACTTAAGAAAGATTAGTATTGTATAAAGCATTGATAATTGCCTTATAACCTATTTGGTCAAGTTTATAAAGTAACTCACTCTTTACTTTTGCTTATCAATTGTTAGTGTAATTCTTGTTTACTTTTATGTTTTAGATAAACAAAACCAACTTAAGAAAGATTAGTATTGTATAAAGCATTGATAATTGCATTATAGCCTATTTGATCCACAACAATTGAACACAACATGAAGCAGCAACAACATACTCAACTTCAGCTTGCCTTTTATAAAGTAACTCACTCTTTACTTTTGCTTATCAGTTGTTAGTGTAATTCTTGTTTCTAAAATCAGCTTATTTTGAGAAATATTTTTCAAAAAAGGTATTTTTGAGAAACAATTTGTATTTGGCTAATCAATTTGAAAAGCGCTTTTTAGCAGCAATTAATATTTAGTCAAACTTTTAAAAAGTGATTTTAAGTATTTTTTTCCAAAAATACTTTTCAAAAAAGTAATTTTGTAAAAGAATCTAGTTTTTCAGCTTCTCAAAATATCTTATGTTTCTATTCAGAAACTCTTTTTCTATCTAAAAGCTTGACCAAACACATTAACTTTGAAAAAGCATATTTGGCTGGCAAAAAAATAAAAGTTTAGCTAAACAGACTATTAACCGTCACATAGTTAGTCCATATATGCCGTTTGAGTTACACAGTTGGCTCATATATGCCCTTTTCGAAACGAAATTCACTCAAACTAATTAGCTATTTCTTTAATTGTATTAAAGTGTATTACAAACACCATTTTCTTTTTATTAGTATTTGTTTTTCTTTACCTTTCTCTTTTATTTTTTTTATTTTTTTCTTTCCCCCTTATCCTTTTCCTTCATTACCGATGTCTTCTCCATTTTCGTCAAAACTTTCACTTGATCAAAACTCATAAATTCCAATTACTAAAAAAATTCTCCCATAAGGTAATCAAGTTCCAATTTCACTGGCCTTCTAAATAAACGAAATTAAATTGTTCCAAAAATTATGGTTTAAACTTTAAAATAATAAAAATATTTAAACCTTTAACAATACTCAAAAGACCAAAATATTTAAATTGTTTTCATAAAGACAATTTAATGATTAAAAGCCTAGTTCAAGTTATAGTGTTATAAATTTGAGTTGTTACTCGTTTTTTAGTTGGACATTTTCTATGAAATGGGTTGGTTCGATTTTTATCAAAATCAAACCAAAAAATTATACCGGTTTGGATTGTTCAGTTTTGTTGGATTTTCGGATTTCTTGTTAAATAAATATTATTTCAATCTTACTTTGTTAAATTTTTTAGAACTAAATATATGTTCAGTAAAAATTAAAAAATTAGGGGTGTACATGGAACGGGTTGGTTCGATTTATATCAAAATCAAACCAAACCAATTATACCGGTTTGGATTGTTCGGTTTTGTTGGATTTTCAGATTTCTTGTTAAATAAATATTATTTCAATCTCACTTTATTAAATTTTTTAGAACTAAATATATGTTCAGTAAAAATTAAAAAATTAACAAACATATGATCTATAAAAATATTCATATTGTAGAATTTTCTTAGTAATTGGAATTTATGAGTTTTGTCAAGTGAAATTGGTAATGAAAATGGAGAAGACATCATTAATCGAGGAAATCAGTTAAGGGAGAAAGAAAAAAGAAAAAAAAAAGAGAAGAAAAGAAAAAAGAAGAAAGAAAAGAGAAAGGTAAAGAAAATAAATACTAATAAAAAGAAAATAGTGTTTGTAATACACTTTAATACAATTAACGAAAGAACTAATTAGTTTGGGTGGATTTCGTTTCGAAAAGGGCATATATGGGTAAACTGTGTAACTCTAAGGGCATATATGGACCAACTATGTGACGGTAAGAGCATATTTGAGCTAAAATATTAACGAATGATAAATGTGCTCAATTTCATATAGTATAAGGGCATATTTGGACCTTTTCCGCTTAATCTAAAAAATTCACAACTTTGTTCGTGGAGAAAATTCAAGTTATTGCTGGAACATAGATTTCACTAAACTTTATAAAATTCTAGATGAATTATACCACAAATTCATAGAGCAAAATAATAGGGCTTAAATTCCTTAAGGAAAGAAATTATTCTAGTTTTCATAACACCACATATTCTAAAGAATTATCCTCCATGAAACTAGCCATTCATCCTGCACCTTCCAGAGGATTATTCTTGCTCTTACACTCTTCTACGTTTTCCCAAAAATACTTTTACTTTTAATTAAGAAATGACAAATTAGTCACAGTATAATTATTAAAATTAATACAAATAAGTTAAAAGAATTACTGTAAAAAAATTAAAGTAAGAAAAATATACTTAATATCATAAACCACAGGCAAAGTGAGAGTTATGAATCTAAAGCAGATGGGAGATATCTATTTTTCTTATCATGACATTATGCTATTATTTCGTTGTCCTAGAAATGCTAAATTGCGGTGGTTAACATACTTAGTTCATTATACTTTTCAAATATGCAAATTTTCTTATCAAGCCATACTAAACTGAACAACTTTCTAAGTTGGTAACTGGAAATTGAAGGTCTCCATCTGTCAAAGTTATTGTCTATTACATCATTGAACTTTCTTCCAAGAAATATTTCAGTTTTGCCATGCTCGTGAAATTCCTAGCTAGTAATCAATGGACCATGACCAAAAGTCAGTCAACTGCGGCTGCTAGAAATTTGATTTTAGAATGAAACAAAATGATTTAACTGTACAGCTTGCCCACTGAATTTAACGTAGTCGGCTCTACACATGGTGGAGACCGAAGGATGGGGGCGAATTCGGACTCCCTTCGTTGAAAATGATACTGTGTGTTCCACTCGTTTCTCTTCGTGGGTGTAACTTGTTTGACCAAAAAAATAAAACTTTTGGTTAAAACAGTCAAGTTTCGATAATAATAGGTTAAACTTCGTTAACAATAATATTTCTAGATGTGAGTTCCGTAAACGTGATAATTGTTAGGCAGATCTAGTAGTGGATTGACAACGATATGCATTAACTGTTCCAAAAAGTATGAGCAATAATATAGTGATAACTAGCAATAAATAACAATAAATGACATTTAAGTAATTAGGAGGAGTGATTCACCCAATAAAAGAAAAACTAGATGATTGTCTCTTCTAACAATGATGAGTGACATACAATTCCTAGAATGTTCGAGTTATTCTCGGATCTGATGGAAAAATGTGGAATAATATGAGCAAGAATCTTGATGAAAAATGTAGTGTTTGTATCTTAGTAAGGCAGAGAGAATATTTTATCAAAAGCATGTTCTTATCAAAAGTGAAGATCCACTTTAAACCATTGTCTTTTTTCTATATATATGAGATATTTTCCTAATAAATCTTAATAGTACAAGTGCAGAAAATATCCACTAGAACTATTTAATATCCTATTTCGAAAACTAGCCATTACAGCTTCGTCAACGGTGCTCGACCTCGAACATTGTTGACATCTCGACCACGAATCTCGTTGTTTCCTGGTCGACCTCGACTGACGACGACTCGATGACTCTTCCTTTGATGTCATCTTATCTTAAATATTTTAGGGCAGATTTTAACCCAAACAGTTAGTCCCTCCACTTATTGAGGCCGGCCTTAGGCGGGCTTGATGAGCGGATTTTGTTTAGTGTGGTTGAAATGATTGAACGAGTTGACCGAGTCGTGATGATTGGGGCGAGATGGCATCGTGGTCCTTTGTAAACTGCAAACTCTGGAGTAGTGAGTTCGACGAATCAGGGTGATGTCTTGACGTCATGCGTCATTATGACGCATTTTCTCGATGCGTTGCTTCGTTTCACGTACATCTTTTGATTGAATCGGTCTCTTCGGTTACGGTGCTAGGTAATGATGAGTCAATTCCTTGGTTTCGACGCTTGAACTTCTATAATAGGGGTGTATGGGTATAGTTTCAGCCTTTACGAAATTCTTGCATCAAAAACTCTATACCTTCTTCTTCCTCCTCCATTATTGTGAATTTTTGCTCCATGTTCTAACGATCTCTATCGTTTTCGATTCTCCATTGTTTGATACCTTCCTCCCTCTAGTTGAAAATATGTCTAATGCACCTTCTGCCCCAGCGAGGGAAGTGTCCTGGTCCCACTAACGATTTTCTTTCCTCCTCATGCGGAGAGCGTTCCTACTGCTACAGAGGATGGAAGATTTCCGGCTGTGAAAGAGATAGTTCCACGCAACTCCGATGTTAGGTCTGATTTCTTGAAGCGGCCTGAAATCGAGTCAGGAACCTTTAATCGGCAATGACAGAGGCTGATTTGTCAGAGCTTAAAGTGAAGAACGACCTTCCTGACCACGTCAAATTGATTCTTATCGGGTGGGATACGGTGCAACATCACCGTCCTAAATATTGCACATTCTACGCCTACCCCATTCATGTCGGCTACACCTCTCCTCTCCTCCCACTGGCGGAGTAATTCAATCGTTTCTACAGCGTTTGCCCCGCTCAACTCGCACTGTATGCTTACAAACTCATCAGGATGTTCACCAAGTTTGCTCAGTTGGCCGGGGTCGAGATCACACTTCGACATCTGATGCACTTGATCGCCCCCAGCTTTTACAGAGGGACGATGCTGAATCTCTGCCACCGATAGGGAAAATGCATGGTGGTGAAGATGGACGATAAGGCTAACCGCTAGTTCTGGCTCAGCTTCTTCTTCGTTAGAACTAAATATGTGGTAGCCAATGTCAACAACTTCCCCAGAGCCTGGAATTGCACTCGTAAGAGGCTCGCTCCCTTGCACGTAGGTACTTGGTTTACTCTGCTTAGTTATGGATTCCGACCCCTCGTCCCTTTCTTATGCATCCAATACCTCGCCTCCCCCTTTGGTCGAGGACATTTCTGGTTGGGTTGGCCAGCTCCTCCCTCACATCGCGAGAATTCGCGAGTGGCCGGCTTCTTCAAGAGGTTTGGGCCGGCTCCCCCTTCGATTAGTATGCTACGTTTATTTTTGTTTTGTTGGTTATTTCTCTTGTGTGGTTGTTTAGGCTAACTATGTTATCCTTTTACACTTCCCTTGATTCCATCTAGGGGGTCCTCGAGGAGGTCGAGAGCTCCCGCGCCTGCGTTTCATAAGAGGAAAGCTTTCGCTTATTTGGCTCATGCCCTTCTCCAACTGCGGTTGATTCTGGTCACTCCTCGGTCCCACTTGCTGCTCCTCTTGCATCAACTCCCTCTTTATCTGTGGAGACTTCGGTAGCGGAAGCCTCGGTTTCTCCCTTGTATCGCCTCATAGACGAAGAGGAGGAATCGCAGCCAGGTGACGGGGACTTGATTCCCCGTAAGAGGAGATCGGTGGACGTGGCTGACAGGGTTGCCCGGGCCGTTGATTCGGTGATGGATGACTTCACGCTTTATGAGATGACAACTATCATCATAGAGGTTAATGTCGGGCCGGCGCCTGAGTTTCCTAGGTCGGTAGAGGCCGTCGAGGGTATATCTCACCCTTTTACGATGATGGAAAGCGATGGGTCACCAATCTCGCAGCCAGTTGATGATGCTCCTTTGCCAGCCAAGAAGAGAGTCAAAGACGTTGCCGAAGATGGCTATGAGATGGGTTCAGACATCGATGCCGCATAGGTGAGGATGATGGAGGAAGGATTTGCCCTGCTTGAGGTGAGGCTGGATGGATCTACGCGGACCATTGCGATTCCCATGGATCGTGATCTATTGAAGAATAAAGAGAATGTGGTCCCTGCCCTCGGCCCCCTTTGCTCCGACGTGGAGGGTGAAACCCTCAAAGGGATAGATGATGTCAGTTTAACAAGGAGCATAGCCGGCCTTGCACTCAAGGTAAGTATTTCAAGGCTTCATTTTTCCATTTGTAATGTTCAAAATTTAGGGTCTATTTTTAGTGCTTTGCCTTTGTCAGCGAAGGCGTTCTCATTTTTGTAGCATCTTCTTTTTCTTTCTTTTTATGACTGCAGACCGTGATCTTGGATATTGAATGTTCTCGAAGGGAGGAGAGGCAAAAGGCGATATTCGCAAAGTTGCAACCCAAATACTTTGAGTACCGAGGCAAGTACCGAGAGTTTCGCAGGTGGTTTGGTGAGGCTGGCAACTTGCAGACCCTTTGTGATGAGCTGAAGGAGATGGCTGATGAGCCGGTGAGGGTCACCGAGAAGTGTAGTTTCCTTGAGGGGACGTTGAGAAGTAAGGAGGAAGAGCTCAAGGTCAGCAGAGCCATGGAGGCCCAATGTGTTGACCTCCAGACGCAAGTGGTCGAGTTGCGCAGGAAATCAGAAGAGTGTCACCTATAGATAAAGGTTCTTCATGGAGAGGTTACCGAGTAAATGAATGGGTTGGAGCAGATAGAGTCTTTGGAGGCTCGGAAAAAGTCGGAGATGTTAGAGTTGGGAAATTGGACTCTCTGGGTTGAGCATGAGATTAACCAATCTACGGTGAAGGCAAAAGAAGATAGATTGGAGAAGAGGATCAGAGCGTTGGAAAAAGACAACTCCCTCCTTCAGTACAAGGTGGCCGCCTTAGAGGGTGAGAAGGCTCAACTGCTCGTGCAACCGTCATCCTCTCGCACTTCAAATTTTCCAAACATTCCCCGGGACCTTTACGAGGAATGTATTCATGCTTAAGATCAGGTGGATGTGTTTCGTGATTTGTACAAGGTGGGGTCTGCTTCTGTGGCTGACGTTGATGTTGTTGGCGTTAAGGCCATCATGGCTCGGGTTGCCTATGGATATGATCCCGGCATGTCAGAAGCTGGTGTCAATGAGGGGGACAGAAACATGGACAGGCATGAAGAGAACGCCCGGTATGATGTTGCATACCCTGAGGGTGATGGTGATAATGAAGGGGGAGATCGAGATGGCCCAAATGGTCAGGGCGATGGTACTGAAGGTCCTGATGGCGGCGACAAGTGGTTTTTCTTCTTCTTTCTTCATTTTGTTGTATGTTTTTGTATTTTGTGTAGGTATCTTCGCGATCTTTTGTAAAAAATGTTTAAGTATAAATATGGAATGCTCATATTGTTTTCTGTATTTGTTTCCTTTTCTTTGGTTAGTTTTTTCTACACTTGCGTGAATTTTGTTCTAGCGAGGTCGAACATACCTGAACTTAGTTACGGCTGAGGGCCGGTAGGTGTTATCTCGTACAAGGTCGAATGTAACCTCAATTCAATTGTTGCCGAGGGACGGTAGGTGTGAGTTCGAGCGAGGTCGAACATAACCTAACTTAATTATGGTCGAGGGACGGTAGGTTCTTGTTCGAGCGAGGCCGAACATAACCTGAATACAATTTCGACCGAGGACCGGTAGGTGTTAGTTCAAGAGAGGTCGAACATAACCTAACTTAATTATGGCTGAGGGCCGGTAAGTGTTTGTTCGAGCGAGGTTGAACGTAATTTCAACCGAGGGGCGGTAGGTGTTAGTTCGAGCGAGGTCGAACATAACCTAACTTAATTATGGCCGAGGGACGGTAGATGTTTGGTTGAACGAGGTCAAACGTAACCTAAATTGAATATCGGCCGAGGGCCGGTAGGTGTTAGTTCGACCGAAGTCGAACATAACCTAAATTTAGAAAGATGTGCCGATAAGTAAAACGTTTGTCAAAACCATAAGCTTAGAGCATTGTTGCTTTGGTCGTACACTTGGATAAATAAAAATAAACTTCAAGTATTGTTGCTTTGGTCATACACTTAGAGAAATTTATAAATTTTAGGGAGTTGGATGGCATTCTAGTCTCAGTCTATCTAATCCCTTCATTGGTTGACCTGGAGAGTGCTTGAGAGGTTGAGAAATGAACTAGTCGTCCCGATTCCGTCTTTGCATACTTCGACTTGATGTGTTCCTTTCGTTGCCTCGTTAAAAATCTCCTTGAGAAAACCCAATTGAGACAAAACTCAAGTGAGGGAAAAAGGAGTACGACTTGGGGGACACTTTATCTCTTAAAAGTTGAAGTACGTGAGGTAGGTAATATTACAGTTGTTTGCTAGTAGCATTCCTTCCATTGTTTCTAGTTGGAATAATCCTTTGTTCGCTTTTTCCATGATTCTGTAGGGGCCGTCCCAATATATTCATAGTTTGACTTCCCGTGGGTCATTGCGCGCTTGTGTTCTAGCTTTAAGCATGTAGTCCCCGACTTTGAGTGGCATGACCTTTGCCTTCTTGTTATAATAGAGTTGTGATTGTTTTTTTTGGGCGCTCACCGACCTCGACTGATATTACTGCCTCGGTTTCATAGACCAAAGAGTAGGTATCTCTCATATGCTCATTTTGGGAGTTGTTTGATAAGCCCACAGTACTTCTGTGTAATATTTCCGACCACAGTCCATTGGCCTCTTCAAGCATTTTCTTCATGATGTTCAATATCAACTTGTTGGAGGACTCCGCTTGCCCGATACCTGTGGGGTGGTATGGCATTGAGAGTATCCTTTTGATATGACATTTCTCAAAGAACTCGGTGGTTTTCTTTCCCGTGAATTGGGGTCCGTTGTCGTACCTGATCTCTTTAGGGAGGCCGAAATGGAATATGAACGGCCAAAGTGAGGTGACCGAGTGTTAGTTAAAACCAAATGGAATCGTACTTTACCTCACCCTGCCGGAGGGGGCCCACGATGTCCATCCCCAATTTGATGAACGACCAAGGTGAGGTGACCGATTGTCACGCTCCGACCTCGGGGGCGTGACTGATGCTCAATAGAGTTACCCCAGCCGAGAAATCCTGCACAATGTCGTCTACCCAACTCACCCATGAATAAAGAGAAGAATACATTTAATTAATTAGATGGTAATAGGTCATGTGTACAACTCCGGTTCATTTCCATAAGTTACATCATTAACAAGTCTCCAAAATAGAGAATTATACAATCATGGTTAAAGTGGAACAGATCATACGATTACAACATTTTTAGTTCAACCTTCCCAAAACAAATATACAACTCACACTATGTCTATGGAGCCTTTAAGAGAAACAAAAGAGTGCTAAAACAGTGCTGGCAACATGGCCCCCGGCTATACCTCACAATGCTATGTACAAAGAATAAGAGATACATGACCTGAAATGAAGTGGGCTCACCAGGTTAGCTGAGGAGAGGGTGTGCTGCTATCACTGATCAACACTACATGCTATGGAAATACCTGCATCCATTAAAGATACAGCGTCCCCGGCAAAAAGGACGTTAGTACATGTGCAATAACACAAGTATGTAAAACTAAACACCCTCTCATTAGAACAAATAACAGTAAACGGAGAAGGAAATATGAAATCATTAAGAGATTCAACAACATCAAGGTGTCAAGTTAGGGGAAAGGTAAATTCAAGTAAGTTTTAATCTTTCAAGTTGTGAGATCTTTAGCACTGATACACCACCGTGTTTTTGGAACGGAGTTCGATCTCAAACCAATCGGCTAAGCCATTTCGCCCTGAAACATCCACTCACAATACCACCATGTGCGCGGCATGGCGTCTGATCTCAGCCCGATCGGCTAAGTCGTCTCACAAAAATGCCATGTGGGTCGACATCACATCAGTTCTCGCTAGCAATAATCTCATCCCTTTCAAGGGGAAACATCTTAACACATCATTATCATCCCGTATAAGGGGAAACAACCTCATCACATTAACACGAGGATGTACCCCTCAATCACTCCTACACCGGCACGTGTAGTTTTGGGGTTAGGTTATTCTGACCTACTCTTCCTAAGTGACTAAACGATACTCCCAAAGCATTTATTATTAAAAGAATCCACAACTCATTTCAACATCTAGTTCTCGCCTCTTTGTTTCATTGGCACAATGGCCCAAAATGTAATGTCATTGTTGGCACGTTGGTCGTATTTCATATTCTATACTTACTATTTCACTTTCAAACATCATCACGGATCGTCAACAACAAACATTTCTATTCAAGGCTTTAAGTACACATTTGAGTAATTATGGGTCCTAGGCACATGTGATTTCTTACATAATTCAACATGATAGATTTCATTAGAATCATATTTTCAAGTCATAACATATTAACCCACTGTCCATAATTAAATCACCTTCTTAAATAGTGAAATAACATAACAAGAACATTTGGAATACATATTGAACGCATATATCTTTCGACACAAGGCTTATTCGGAATAATCAATTTATAATGAGCAACACGGGGCTTACAAGGCCATAGTGGGTTCAATTCTAAAATAGGATTTTAGACAACATAACTTGCTTTGAGATTTCCTTAATTTACTACATAGTTCCGGAAGTCCTAGTGTCACGACCCAAACATCCCTCTGAGACATGTCGTGACGACACCTAGCCTCTATGACTAGGTAAGCCTAACAGATTGCGGAAATATCAATAATGTAAGCAAAACTAAATAGCTAACTACATTAGATACTGAATAATCAATAATAATGCCGCTCGGCATATACAATAACCAAAACACTAGACGTACACAGTATTCCCAAAACCCGGAACATCATAAGTCATAAGCTACAGAAGGAAACTAGAATCTCTATACACGAGAGTCTAATAAAAGAAATACGGAAAGTAGATGACATAGAAGAGAATAGAGGGGGACTTCGAGGTATGCGGATGTGGCAGATATACCTTGAAGTCTCCATACAGCAGCAAGCACTCTCAGCTAGTAGCGGGGCTCATAATAAGTACCTGGATCTGCACACAAAACATGTGCAGAAGAGTAGCATGAGTACACCACAACGGTACCCAGTAAGTGCCAAGCTTAACCTCGGTAGAGTAGTGACGAGGTCAGGTTCGGGCCCTACTGAAATATAATAATAAGACAAATGCAATAATAAACATGAAGTAAAGTGGAGAAGACAATAGCAAGTATTCACAAAGAAATAACAACACCGCATAATGATATAACAACAGAGGCCCTCCCGAGATACCGTCGCGTAGTCCCAAAACTAAATATACAGGGAGAACTCCCGAGGTACCGACTTGTAGTCTCAAAAATAAATGTGCAGGGAGAACTCCCGAGGAACTGCCTCGTAGTCTCAAAAGTAAATGTGCCGGGAGAACTTCCGAGGAACCGCTTCATAATCTCAAAAGTAAATGTGCAGGGAAAACTTCCGAGGAACCGCCTCGTAGTCTCAAAAGTAAACACACATTTCAAACTGATAAATACAATAGTTAACAGCAAGAATTCTACAGTTAAGACTGATAAAGATCAAGGAAAAATAGGAAATCAACTAGGTATGCTGCACAGAGTTCAAATAAGCAGTTAATGCACGTAGACGTGGGATATTAGACAAAACATGATAACTAGACACGGGTGGAGGTGTAACCACGATGCCACAGCTCGAGTTCCCAAAATGATAATATTATGTATAAAAGAGTTCCTTTTTAATCAATTGTTTGGCACCTTTGGCCTTAGCAAGTGTAAATTCATAAAGTTTAATCAGATGAGAAATAAGTGTTTAATCAAATTGATTTCATACAAGATCTTCTTCCCATAGGGGTATAACATGATTAAGTCAAAAATAGAGAATCATTAACACACGAGGGTTCTAACACGTTATGCCAATCGGGTATCAATTCTACTAGTTTGAATACTCCACATTAATAGCATTCCTTGTCCAAACTTTACAGGATGGAGTTTTGTAATAACACGGGAACTCCAATACTAGGAAAAAAGTTTAGTCTTCATACATAAAATTCGCCCCTTAATAATACTATGATGGTACACCACACTAAACAACTTCAATCTACAATAATGCAACACAATTGCGCCAATATTAGTAAGACTTCTATACATTAAGTCATTTAGACTTTTTATCTAATGTGCATATCTTACTACAACCTCCTTCAATGGAATTTCTTCACCTAACAACCACCTTCCACACCAATGATTCACCTCACAACTTCCATTAGCATATGCATGCCCAACACTTCACTCCCAACCCATAAATGTTATCAATTAATTAATTTTACAATCTCTACAACTAGATGATCCGGACACTCATGTTTGATAAGCCTAATATGATCCTTGCGAGATCACACCCAAGATAGCCTCTTGAATCACCCAATTTGGCCTTAAGTTGAGGGAGATGTGATGTTTTGATGCTTTAAAATAAATCTAAAAATTTCAAGGACATCAGTAGCAATTGCGTAATTACTTACACCAGAAAAAAAAGCCAGCAATACGAAAATCTTCATTTTAGCACCCATACCTCGTTTGGATCCGCCCGGACACAAACCATATATGAATTTTAATCATAAAAGACGCTATGAACCTGCTGGCACACTCGAAACATCGAAAAGAGATCATCTTGACCCGATATTGACCGTGGTCAAACGTCAAATCCTTAACTAGTTTCTCAACCAATGACTCGTCACCAGATGTACACGACGCTCACATATCACAACAGTACCAAGTTTTAAGGGGATTTTCCCCCACACAAGGTTAGGCAAGCTACTTACCTCGAACCAAGCTTAAATCAATCCATAACAATGCTTTTTCCACGAATATCCGACTCTGAATGGCCCAAATCCAGCCAAAATCAATTACATATCATAATTATAACTATAAGAAACTAATCTAGTTAATGAAATCAAAGCTAAATCAAGAACTTAGAAAATCACCCCAAAACGTCTCACCAGGCCCACGTCTCGGAATTGGGTAAAATTCACAAAATACGAACACCCATTCACTTACGAGTTCACTCATACCAAAATTACTGAGATCCGATGTCAAAATCTCAATCAAAACCCAATATTTTGGTTAAAGAACTTTTCCCATTGTTTTTCCAATTTTCTCAACCCAAAACCGAAATTACAAGATGGAATTAATGATATATTAGTGGGATATAACCAAAAATAAGTGAAGAATAATTACCCAATCTATGCATCTAAAAATCCCTCAAACTTTCGTCCAAATCCGAGCTCTCTATCTCAAATTATATTAAAGATGGCTAAACCCTCGATTTTTAAATGTTATATTCTGCCCAGGTGCTCACACTACGCGATCGCTGAACATTTAATGCGATTGCGTGGAACAAAATTCCAACCGTTTAAAAATACTCAGCGCGAACGCGGATATCTATTCGCTAACACGTACCAATGCCAAGCTGACTTACGCGATCGCGTAACACTCCACGCGACCGCATAGAGTAAATCCTCCACTGCCCAGGTCCTCTCTTCTTCACTAAGAACAAGGAAAGGGCTATGCGTTCGCGTATCAATGGCCACGAAAACTTCGCGATCGCGGACGATCTACTGTGATCACATAGAACAAAAAGGTAACATCCTAATTCAAGGCTTCGCGATCGCATTTCGTCCAATTCGACCGCATAAGAGGAAACCAGTAACTGAAGACACTAGAAATTTCTGAAATCTTTCAAGTCCAAAACGCGTCTGTTAACCACCCGGAATACACCCGAGGCCCCCGGGACCTCAACCAAACATACCAACAAGTCCTCAAATATCATAAGAACTTAGTCGATCCCTCAAACCACATCAGACAATGCTAAAAAGACAAATCATCCTCCAATTCAAACTTATTGAACTTTGAAACTTCAAACTTCTACAACCGATGCCGAAACCTATCAAATAACGTACGATTGACCCCAAATTTTGCACACAAGTCATAATTGACATTACAAACCTACTCCAACTTCCAGAATCGGAATCCGACCCCGATATCAAAAAGTCCACATCCTGTCAAACATCCCAAAAATTCAACTCTCGCCATTTCAAGCCTAAATCAGCTACAAAACTCCAATTCATAATCCGGACATATTCCTAAGTCTAAAATCACTCAACGGAGCTAACAGAACAGACAAAACTCCATTTTCGGGTTGTCTTCACACATTTCTGACTACGGACAAAATCCTAAGACTTAAACTTTCGTTGAGTGACTAAGTGTTCCAAAATACCCCAAAAACCAAAACAAAACCTCCCGGCAAGTCACATAAGCTGAAATAGATATGGGGAAAGCAGTAAATAGGGGATCAGGGCTATAACTCTCAAAATGACCGGCCGGGTCGTTACATCCTCCCCCTCTTAAAACACTCGTTCGTCCTAGAACGAGTATAGAGACATACCTGAAGTGGTGAAAAGATGAGGATAAGGGTTGCACATATCCTGCTCGGTCTACCAAGTCGCCTCCTCAACCGGGTGACCCCTTCACTGAACCTTCACTGATGCAATGTTCTTTGACCTCAGCTTTCAAACCTGTCTGTCCAAAATAGCCACTGGCTCCTGAACATAAGATAGATCCTTGTCCAACTAGACTGAACTGAAATCCAACACAAGAGTCGGATCGTCATGATACTTCCGGAGCATAGAAACATGGAATACTGGATGGACCCTTGCAAGACTGGGAGGCAAGGCAAGCTCATAAGCAACTTGCCCAACATGTCGCAACACCTCAAATGGGCCGATAAACCTTGGGCTCATCTGGCCCTTCTTTCCGAACCTCATAACGCCCTTCATAGGCGAAACCCGGAGTAAGACCCATTCTCCAATCATGAATGCAACATCGCGAACCTTCCGGTCCGCATAATTCTTATCTATGGACTAGGCTGTGTGAAGTAGATTCTGAATCACCTTCACCTTATCCATGGCATCCTGAACCAAGTCCGTACCCAATAATCTAGCCTCGACCGGCTCGAACCAACCTACTGGAGACCGACACCGCCTACCATACAAAGACTCATACTGTGCCATCTAAATGCTCGACTGATAACTGTTGTTGTAGGCAAACTCCGCAAGTGAAAAGCATTGATCCCAAGAACCCCCAAAATCTATCACATAAGCACGGAGCATATCCTCCAATATCTGAATATTGTGCTGGGACTGTCCGTCCATCTGAGGGTGAAATATTACGCTCAGCTCAACCCGAGTACCCAACTCCTGTTGTACTGCCCTCCAGAAGCGTGATGTAAACTGCGTACCCCGGTCAGAGATGATAGATACTGGTATGCCATGAAGCCTGACAATCTCGCAGAAGCAATCTCTATCTTCTGAAGCAATCCACCTGGCTGTTGATGCTCATACTTAACCTGCTGGCAATTTAGACAATGAGCCATAAACTCCACTATGTCCTTCTCCATCCTCCTCCACCAGTAATGCTGCTTCAAGTCCTGATACATCTTCGCGGCACCCGTATGGATGTAGTAATGTGAATTGTGAGCTTTCTGAAGAGTCAACTCTCGCAAACCATCTACATTGGGCACATATAGCCTGCCTTGTATCCCCAATGCACCATCATCCCTAATAGTGACCTCCTTAGCATCACCGTGTTGGAACGAGTCCTTAAGGACAGGTAGATTGGGTTCATCATACTGACTCTCCCTGATACGATTATAAAGAGAAGACCGAGAGACCATAAAAGACAATACTCGACTCAGCTCAGAGATATCCAATCTAATAATTTGGCTGGCTAAGGCCTAAACATATAACGCCAATGGACTCTCTGATGCTGGTAGATATGCTAAGCTCCCCAAAATCTCCGCCCAGCGACTCAAATCATTGACTACCACATTGGCCTTCCCGGGATGGTACAAAATGGTGATATCATAATTCTTAAGAAACTCCAACCACCTGCGCTGACGCAAGATAAGATCCTTCTATTTGAACAGATACTGCAAACTCCAGTGATCGGTGTAAATCTCACAAGGAACACCGTACAAATAATGCTGCCACATCTTCAAGGCATGAACAATAGCTGCTAGCTCAAGGACGTGGACAAGATAGTTCTTTTCATGTACCTTCAACTGTATGGAAGCGTAGGCAATCACCCCACCTTCCTTCATGAACAGTGCATCGAGACAATCTGCAATGAATCACAATATACAGTATAGGGCCCCGAACCTGTAGGCAATACCAATACTGGGGTTGTAGTCAAACTTGTCTTGAGCATCTAAAACCTCTCCTCAGACTCATGTGTCCACCTGAACGGAGCACCCTTCTAGGAAAGTCTGTTCATAGGTGTTGTAATGGATGAGAATCCCTCTACAAAACGGCGGTAATACCCCGCCAATCCAAGAAAATTCCAGATCTCCATAGCTGATGACGGTCCAGGCCAACTCTACACTGCTTCCACCTTCTTCGGATCCACATGGATCGCATCACTCGATAATAAATGACCCAAGAATGTCATTGAGTCTACCCAAAACACACACTTTAAAAATTTCCCATATAACTTCTTTTCTCTCAAGGTCGAAAGCACAGTCCTCAGGTGCTTCTCATGATCCTCCCAAGTCCGGGAGTACACCAGAATGTCTTCAATAAACACAATTACGAAGGAGTCAAGATAAGGTCGAAATACACTGTACATCAAGTGCATAAATGATTCTACTGACCATACCGAGTCCTGAAAGCGGTCTTCGGGATATATGGCTCTCGAATCTTCAACTGATGATAGCCGGAACGTAACTCAATCTTGGAAAACACTCTGGCATCCTGTAGCTGATCAAATAAATCATCAATACGAGGAAATAGATACATGTTCTTCACTTTAACATTGTTCAACAGGCGATAATCAATGCGCATATGCATAGAACCATCCTTTTTATTCACAAATAAGACTGGAGCATCCCAAGGTGACACACTAGGCCGGATGAATCCCTTATCAAGCAACTCTTGTAACTGCTCCTTCAACTCCTTCAATTCAAGAGGAGTCATACAATATAGAGGAATCGATATGGGCTGATTGCCCGACAACAAATCAATGCCAACATCAATATCTCTATCAGGCGGCATGCCTAGAAGATTAGTTGGAAACACATCTGGAAAGTCCCTCACTACTAGAGCTGACTCAACTGTAGGGGCATCAATACTGAAATCTCTCACATAAGCTAGATACGCGTCACACCCCTTATCAACCATTCGTTGAGCTTTAAGAAATAAAATAACTCTACTGGGAGTATACTCTAAGGTACGTCTCCACTCTAATCGCGGTAATCCTGGCATAGCCAGCGTCATGGTTTTAGCGTGACAATCAAGAATAGCATAATGGGGCGACAACCAGTCCATGCCCAAGATAACATCAAAACCACTAACAACAATCAAACATGACCGCTACATGTTGTCCACAATAAGAGAATCTCTAACAGGAGTAAACACATAAATAGGGGAACTCAAAGAACCCCGAGATACGCCCAAATACGGGGCAAAATAAAAGGACACATAGGAATATGTAGTGCCTGGGTCAAATAATACCAACACATCTCTATGACAGACCGAAACAATACCTGTAATGACAGAGTTGGAAGCAACTGCCTCTGTATGAGCCGGAAGAGCATAATATTTGGCCTGGCCTCCCTCTCTAGGGAGATCTCGACCTCCCCGACCTCCACCTCAAGATGGATGAGTAGGTAGGGCCATAGATGGTGCTGGAATCATAGCATGAGGACCCAGTAGAGCACGTTGTTCCTGAGAAGTCTGTGGAGGTGCACCCCTCCTAAATCTAGGGCAATCCCTCACTATATGGCAGGTGTCGATACACTCAAAACAAGCCCTCGAAAAGTGTGGCTGATGTGACTGGCTCGGGCCATGTGTACCACGTGCAGGAGGTGCACTAGATACTGACGGTGCATAATACAATTCCTGGGGCCTAGAAGGGACCGGAATACCACTGGCGGCTGCAAGTGCTGAATAAACGGGGTGACTTACTTAACCCCTGCCATGGAGAGCTGTTGGGGCATCAACACTAGAATAAGAATCAGTCTCTCGAGACCTCTTGGCCTCTCTCTCCTCTCTATCCCTGGAAAGCATGCCCTCCAATCTCCTGGCAATACTCACAACCTGCTATCGAGACATGTCGTGACGACACCTAGCCTCTATGACTAGGTAAGCCTAACAAATTGCGGCAATATCAATAATGTAAGCAAAACTAAACAGCTAACTACATTAGATACTAAATAACCAATAATAATATCGCTCGGCATATACAATAACCAAAACACTAGACGTACACAGTATTCCCAAAACTCGAAACATCATAAGTCACAAGTCACAGAAGGATAATGGAATCTCTATACACCAGAGTCTAATAAAAGAAATACAGAAATTAGATGATATAAAAGAGAATAGAGAGGGACTCCGAGGTCTGCGGACGCAACAAATATACCTTAAAGTCTATGTACAGCAGCAAGCACTCTCAGCTAGTAGCGGGGCTCATAAGAAGTACCTGGATCTGCAAACAAAACATGTGCAGAAGATTAGCATGAGCACACCACAACAGTACCCAGTAAGTGCCAAGCCTAACCTCGGTAGAGTAGTGACAAGTTCAGGTTCGGGCCCTACTGGTATATAATAATAAGATAGATGCTATAATAAACAAGAAGTATAAACGAGTGGCGCTCCCGAGATACCGTCTCATAGTCCCAAAACTAAATATACAGGGAGAACTCCCGAGATACCGCCTCGTAGTCTCAAAAGTAAATATGCAGGGAGAACTCCCGAGGAACTACCTCGTAGTCTTAAAAATAAATGTGTAGGGAGAACTCCTGAGGAACCGCCTCGTAGTCTCAAAAGTAAATGTGCAGGAAGAACTCCCGAGGAACCGCCTCGTAATCTCAAAAGTAAACACACAGTTCAAACCGATAAATATAGCAGTTAACAGTAAGAATTCTACAGTTAAGACTGATAAAGATCAAGGAAAAATAGGAAATCAACTAGGCATGCTGCACAGAGTTCAAATAAGCAGTTAAAGCACGTACACATGGGATATTAGACTAAACAGGATAACTACACATGCTGGTATAACTCAATTAAAATGTAAATAGGTCACTACTCAGTCAAAAATTGGTTTTTACAACAATAGCCCATGTACGCACTCGTCATCTCACGTACATAACGCACACATATCACAACAGTACCAAGTCCTAAGGGGATTTTCCTCCACACAAGGTTAGGCAAGCCACTTACCTCGAACCAAGCTCAAATAAATCCGTAACAATACTTTTTCCACGAATATCCGACTTCGAATGACCAAAATCTAACCAAAATCAATTACATATCATAAATATAACTATAAGAAACTAATCTAGTTAATGAAATCAAAGTTAAAGCAAAAAATTAGAAAATCACCCCAAAGAGTCTCCCTGGGCCCACGTCTCGGAATCTGGTAAAAGTCACAAAATACAAACACACATTCACTCACGAGTTCACTCATACCAAAATTACACAGATCCGATGTCAAAATCTCAATCAAAACCCAAAAATTTGGTTGAAGAACTTTTCCCATTTTTTCCAATTTTCTCAACCCAAACCCGAAATTAAAGGATAGAATTAATGATAGATTAGTGGGATATAACCAAAAACAAGTGAAGAATCATTAACCAATCGATGCATCTGAAAATCCCTCAAATTTTCGTCCAAATCCGAGCTCTCTATCTTAAGTTATGTTAAATATGGCTAAACCCTCGATTTTGAAATGTTATATTCTGCCCAGGTCTTCACACTACGCGATCGCGGAACATTTCATGCGATTGCGTGGAACAAAATTCCAACCATTTAAAAATACTTAGCACGAACGCGGATATATATTCACTAACGCGTACCAATGCCAAGCTGAGTTACGCAATCGTGTAACATTACACGCGACCGCATAGAGTAAATCCTCCCACTGCCCAGGTCCTCTCTTCTTCACTGCGAACACGGAAAGGGCTATGCGTTTGCATATCAATGGCCATGCAAACTTCGTGATCATGGACTAGCTAATGCTATCGCATAGAACAAAAAGGTCACTGCCTAATTCAAAGCTTCGCGATCGCGTCTCTTTCTATTCGACCGCATAAGATGAAACCAGTAACTGAAGACACCAGAAATTTCTAAAATCTTTCAAGTCCAAAACAAGTCTGTTTACCACTTCAAACTTTTACAACCGATGCCGAAACATATCAAATCATGTTTGACTGACCCTAAAGTGTGCACACAAGTCATAATTGACATTAAAGGTCTACTCCAACATCCGGAATCGGAATCGAAATCCGACCCCGATAAAAAAAGTCCACTTCTTGTCAAACTTTCCAAAATTTCAACTTTCGTCATTTCAAGCCTAAATTAGCTATAACACTCCAATTCATAATCTGGACACATTCCTATTCCAAAATCACTCAACGGAGCTAACGTAACCGACGAAACAACATTTCGAAGTCGTCTTCACACAGTTCTGACTACGGACAAAATCCTAACACTTAAGCTGAAATACCCCAAAAACTAAAACAAAACCTCCCGGCAAGTTACATAAGCTGAAATAGATACGGGGAAAGCAGTAAATAGAGGATTGGGGCTATAACTCTCAAAACTACTAGACGGTCGTTACACCTAGCAACTTTGATCTATTCAGAGATATAGCAAAATTGAACACAAATTAGGAAGGAGTTCATGGTTCCAGCTCATTTGAGCATTTTATCAAACACTAGGTAGGTATTATGATTTCAAGGTCTTCATATGATGGATTCCTTCATTCCACTACCCAAAGGCTATCCAATTTAGCTCAGCAATCTCCCCCCAAACTTTGATAGTACATGCATACATAATGGACAACTCCCACACCTAATAATTGTTTTTCTCATTACCTATATTTAGTTAAATCCCGAAATTGAGGGGTAGGGAGTAGAATCTTATCTTTAGGATGAAAGCCTAGTGAGATTTTCCTTGCTAATTCTCCAAGTATTGAGAAAATATTGAGAAACAATGAGTTTTTCACTCTAGAGCACTCCCCCACTCTCAAACTATCAGATTTGTAACTTACAAATGGTCTTCAACGATAATACATCGAAATAGGGCCGGGTTAAAAATATTGGAAATATGAAGCCCATATGTAGATCTGCGGTCGCATATGCAACTACATAACGCTTCTGCGGCGCGCAAAATGGACCGCATAATGGCCCTCCAGAATTGGGCATTTTGACTTTACTCTACGACAGTTCCCGCAGACCAATTCTGCGGTCGCATAATGCCCCACAGAAATTCCCTCAGAAAATTTCTATGTTGGATCTGTGATGGATTGTGCGACATGCAAAATTATTATACGACCGCATAATGGACATCACAATGGTCCTAAAATTAGCTCACGTTTCTATTTCATTCTGCGGTAGATTTGCAGTCTGTAGATCAATTTTGCGATCGCAAAATAGACCGCAGAAAATTCCCTGTACTACAAAAACTTTTCTACAACTACCCAACGCATTGTCCAAGAGAAAAAGTATGTACCATGGCTCGCAAGCTCAATGCGAAGAATCTTTACAATCATCAACGCATAAGTCTACCTCGGCACCACAAAACACCGTGATTTAGGTAAACGTTTATGGGGTCATACACCGAGTGAAGTTGTTCGCCCGCTTACTGGATCATCAAAGCGTACGTTTGGCATTGCTCAAATATTTTGACAATGTCTGTGGCCTCTTTTTTCATAGTGGGCTAGTAATATGTTGCCCGTATGAAGCATCTGACCAGAGCCCGATTTTCGGAGTGAGCTCCATAATGGCCTAGTGGACCTCTTCAAGGATGCACCGCGTTTGTTTTAGGCCCAAGCATTTTTCCAGAGGGCCGCCGTAAGTTCTCTTATACAGGTTGTTGTGGATGATAATGTACCTGGCCACCTACATTCTCTGTTTCTTTACTTCTTTTTTATTATCTGGGAAAGTGTCGTCCTGTAAATATGTAATAATATGATTTTGCCAATCCCAAGTTATGTTTATGGTTCTTACCTCGACTTGGTCTAGTGACGAGTTGAGGAGGTGGACTACGCTTCTATCTCCGGTTATAATGTTCTTGGTGGCTACGATTAGCTTAGCAAGGCCTTTTGCCTCAGCGTTCTGTGCCAATTGAATTTGGTCGAGTTGCAATTAGTCGAACCCCGGCAACAACTTGCAAATTTCTGTCTGATACTTTTGCAAACTTTGTTCCTTGATTTAGAAAATCCCTATGACTTGATTGACTACGAGTTGGGAATCACAACGTAGCTTTAACCATTTTCCCCCGTACTTGAGTGCTAGACTCAAATCTGCAATTATGGCCTCATACTCACCCTCATTGTTAGTCATATTTGTGCATCTTATGGATTGGCGGATTACCTCGTCGGTTGGAACTTCGAGTATGAGACCCAGTCCGGACCCGGATGCGTTGGAAGCGCCATCGGTTTACAGGACCTAGGGGTCTTGTACTTGGGGGGAAGTGTGAGCGGTTTCTCTTTCAACTTCGGGCATTACATTTGCGCTAAAGTCGACGACGAAGTCAGCGAGCACTTGTGACTTTATCACTGTTTGTGACTGGTACATGATATAGTGCTCGCTCAGCTTGATCTTCCATTTGGTCAGCCTTCCCGATAGCTTGAGTTTATGCAAAATTCTTCTTAGGAGAATATTCGTGAAGACCGAGATGGGGTGGCATTGGAAATACGGTCAAATATTTCATGAAGCTACGACTAAGGCTAGGACCAGCTTTTCGAGGTGAGGATACCTCATCTCGGCGTCGAATGTTTTTCTAATATAATAGATGGGGAATTACGTACCTTTGTTTTCTCAAACAAGGACTATGCGCACAACTATTTCGGATACAGCGAGATAAATGATGAGACGTTCTCCTGGCTTTGATTTTGAAAGCAGTGGTGGCGACAACAAGTATGATTTTAAAACCTTCAGGGCTTGGACGCACTCTGAAGTCCATTGGAGGTTGTTATCCTTCGTGAGTACGTCAAAGAATTTAGGACATTTATTCGATAATCGTGAAATGAATCTTGATAGGGTGGTGATCCTGCTAGTCAGCCTTTGAACCTGCTTTATAGTGGTCAAGTGTTACGGTATCCCCTCGAAGGATTTGATTTTGCCAGGATTGACCTCGATCCCTCTTTGTGATACCAGGAAACCTATAAACTTTCCTGAGGCCATGCCAAACGCACACTTTTTGGGGTTCAGCTTCATTCTGTATCGCCTAAGTATGTCAAAAGTCTATCTCAGATGGTTAATGTGATCTTCTTTCCTTTTGGACTTGACCAACATTGACCAGTATGTCATCTATATAGACGTCCATTGTTTTTATGAGTTGGCCCTTGAACATCTTCGTCACCAAAATTTGATAAATTTCCCCTGCGTTCTTTAACTCGAATGGCATGACCCATAGCAGTACGTCCCTTGATGGGTGGTGAATGTGGTTTTTTCCTGATCCTCTTCTTCTATGAGGATTTAATTATAACCTGAATAGGCGTCCAAAAAGCTCAGTAGCTTGTGCCCGGCTGTTGCATCGATGAGTTTGTCGATATAGGGTAATTGGAATGAATCCTTAGGGAATGCTTTGTTCATATTTGTGAAATTTACGCACATCCGCCATTTCCCATTCTTCTTCTTTACCATGACCATGTTGGCGACCCATTGGGGGTACTTTGAATCCCTGGTTGAGATATTCTCCAACAATTTCTCTACCTCTTCACGTACTAAGTTATTAATTATGGAGTTAAACTTACGTCTGACCTGTCTTACCGGGGGTGGAATAGGTCAACTTTTAGTTTGTGCTTGGAAATATCCTTTGGGATTCCTGGCATATCTACATGGATGAAACAAACAAATTTGCATTAGTTGATGAGAATTGACATAATTTGCCTGGTTCCTGAAGTTTGCAGCCGATGTAAGCTTTCTTGCTGTGATCGTTGAGGTATAATTGAATGGGGTCAAACTCTTCTATGGTTGAACCTGCAGCTTCTACCATATCAAGGTCTCTGATGGCATCCTTACTATCGTCATATGCAGACCTCTACCACGTTGATTGCTATACCTCTTTTTCTTTTTCTTTCTTTCGTTGGGTAACCGTGCTATCTAAGGCGATGAGGTAGCATTCCTGGGATGTGTGTTGTTCCCCTCATATACTGAATATTCCTCACAGAGTCGGGAACTTAATGACCTGGTATAAACTTGAAGGGACAGCTCTCATGATGTGTATCCATGGTCGCCTTACTATGGGGTTGTATGCTGTGTCTTGGTCAATGATGTGAAATGTAGTAAATCTATGGAAATCGAAGAGGGCGTCTGACTTTCTGGCGCTCGGATTTGACCTCATCTTCTGCTGCCATTTTAGCTTTGGTCCAAGCTTCTCTAGGACATTTATATGATGTATTAGAAATTGTACGTATGTTCAAATTAGGACCAGAAAGATAAGTCTATATAGGGTATTTGGACTTATTGGGATAGTTCGGAGGGGTCTCGAGGAGCTTGAGTGAGTTTCTGGGTGTACAAAGAGGTTCTTAAGGGAAAAACTAGCAAACCACAAAATGTCGCACTAGCACGTCGTAGTCCGCGGCACAAGGACATCTCTAGGACATAAAATCTTCTACTTCCGCTTTCTTTTATAAATAGAACCATTTTATGTTTGGGCATAATTCACTATCTTTGAAGCTTGGAAGATTGAATTTTGGTGGTTTTGGCTTAGATCTTCATCTACGATATTGGGATAAGTAACTTTAACTCGAATCTATGAATATATTACAAACCTATCATCAATATTATCTCGGGGACATGGATTGAAGGTGAAATTTTGGAGAAAACCTAGAAACACCCAAAATGATGAGTTGAATTTCTATATAAAACCTAGAAACACCTGAATAATGATTTGGATGCCTATATAACCTTAGATTGAAATCTAATCATTGATTTGAACTAATAAGGTTATTGGCCAACGAGATTCGACTTTTGTTTTGAAGTTTGACCCCTTAAGCATGAGGTTGACCTTTGTTGACATCATCATAAACCTTTTTTTAATGGAATAATATCATATTATATTGTTTGACACGTGGAGTAATCGTTTGACTAGATTGATCTTGTTCATTGAATTTTCAGCGAGGGTAGGAGGATCTCAAAGAATAGAGCTAGCTCGGGTTAGAGGTAAGTTGAGAGTTTGGCTTTGATGAGGGAAATTTTCCCAAATGGTCTTGTTTTCTACGTGCTATGTGCTTGGGTGTAACATACATGCAGGTGACGAGTGTATATGCATATACCATGTGCTTTATGTTTGGGTAAAGAGATAAGCTTCACATGCTTTACTTATTGTATGACTACTTTAGCATCTTATTTATTCTAGTATAATGTTATTACCATTATTTACATGGTAGTTTAATATTATGAATTTCACGTACCTGATTTATATGATTGAACTGCTTAGTCATACATTGTTTAAACACTTTGTTAGCATATATACCTAGTACTTATTAGAGACTGTTATGAGTTGTAAGGTATGTTAAACCACGTTCCTGTTGGGGTATAAATTAGGGAATATAAACACATTTTCTTGTAGGGCATAAAGGATTTACATCTCTGTTGTGCATAGATATGGATTTGTCCCTCATGACCCTCCCTTCATGTTTCTCTCTTACTAGCATATATGCAGGTCTGATTATGATATCGATTGACGAACTGGAGAATAAAGGTAGAAGCTTTATTTGTTTTAACATATCCTTTGTTCCTATTTACGCATTCTTATATGTTTTACTAGTGCGTATCACCTATATATGTTTACTTGATGCAATTGTCATATGCATTGGATATCAGTAGTCTGAGTTAGGTATTTCATATTACATGCTCTATCTAACCCCAATGTTAGGTTAGTCAAACATACAACAAGGTAATAAAAAATACATGATATATTATTCATAGCAAGAAGTAAAAGACTGAATTATATACAACCTCCTAATAACCGGTAGTACAAGTCATAAGTGACTACGAATAAGATTACAAATTCGGTTCGAGAAAAGATACATCATCTGTTTGAAATTTACATAAACAGAAATATAAATCCTAAACTACTGCAAACAAATGGTAGTCTGTGTCTGGAATGATGATACGCCTCCAACGCCATGCTCCGTAATCTGCACGTAAGGTGTGGAAGTGCAGTATGAGGATAGCCTACCCCATGTGCTCAGTAAATATCTCGATTAACGTCGGTGAAGTAGTGACAAAGCTTTTTAGTTAAATAATACTCACTGATATAACTTGTGCAGTAGAATTGCATTAGAAACAATACTAGGACATAACAGAAAAGGGAACAAGAACAAATATGCGAAGCGATAAATGATTACTAGAAGAAATCACGGTAAAAAAGTTTCAATATCACAACCAATCCTTATCTTAAAGCAATAACCAAACACATATATAACAATACTAACCAGGTGAAGAAATGACAATAATGGTAACACAAATGGGAAGTACACATGTAGCAATAACGAACAAGGCGATTCATATAGACAACGGTAACAGACTAGTTAGGAGGCATATAAGTAATGACAACAATTAAACTTCTGTAACGAACATAGTATAATACTTATAAGAAAGTGCAACAAATAAAAAATGGCATAGATGTAGATATAACAAACAAGAAGGATAACATGATCTTTATAAATTAAACAAATAGAAGGCATGTATAATACCGTAATAATTGAGGTAGAGAACAAAGACAAAACAACAACGACAAGTCACATAGAAAGCGTAGGTGCAATAGTAATAACTCATATTGTAAAATTT
Organism: Nicotiana tomentosiformis; assembly: GCF_000390325.3. Taxonomy (NCBI): domain Eukaryota; kingdom Viridiplantae; phylum Streptophyta; class Magnoliopsida; order Solanales; family Solanaceae; genus Nicotiana; species Nicotiana tomentosiformis. The sequence goes on from NC_090812.1 coordinate 152,196,535, forward strand.
TCTTAGTAATTGGAATTTATGAGTTTTGTCAAGTGAAATTGGTAATGAAAATGGAGAAGACATCATTAATGGAGGAAATCAGTTAAGGGAGAAAGAAAAAAGAAAAAAAAAGAGAAGAAAAGAAAAAAGAAGAAAGAAAAGAGAAAGGTAAAGAAAAAAAAAATACTAATAAAAAGGAAATAGTGTTTGTAATACACTTTAATACAATTAACGAAAGAACTAATTAGTTTGGGTGGATTTCGTTTCGAAAAGGGCATATATGGGTAAACTGTGTAACTCTAAGGGCATATATGGACCAACTATGTGACGGTAAGAGCATATTTGAGCTAAAATATTAACGAATGACAAATGTGCTCAATTTCATATAGTATAAGGGCATATTTGGACCTTTTCCGCTTAATCTAAAAAATTCACAACTTTGTTCGTGGAGAAAATTCAAGACTCGTTGTGGCGTGCAACCCGATCCATATACCCTCACATAGCTCACATCATGGCACTCAGGCCCTATCTCAGTCAGTAACCTCTCCAGTCCTCTCGGGCTTTCAGAAAACATACAAATAAGCCAAAAGAGATATTAACAAGTGTCAAAAAGAAAACAAATGGAAACGGGGATATGACTCGCAAGTAGCACAGTGACTGAGTTCATGACAACAAATAACAGTTAATTCAATAAGTACTCGACCGATGTGGGTCCCAAAAGTGATAACATATGGCCTAAGAATAGTTTCTAACATGAATAACAATCAAATTTCTAGAAAACAGAGGAAACATGTAATTAACAATAAACTATTCGACTTTACAGTCTCATAGGACAGATCAAGTCACAATCCCCCACGGTACACGCTCACACGCCTGTCACCTAGCAGGTGCGTCAACTCCAAAATAATCATATCATACCAACATCCGGGATTTCAAAGCCTCGGGACCAGATTTAAAACTACTTCTTACCTCAAATCGCACAAAAATCCGACTCCCCAATGCCCTTTCCCCTCGAATCAATATCCAATCGCCCCGCTGTATATCCACAAGCATTGCGATATAATTAATATAAGCTAAAAGAATAAATCCCACAAGAAAAACACGAGATTATAAGCTTAAATCCGAAATAGGCTCAAACCGGCCCCCAGGCCCACATCTCAAAATCTGACAAAGGTCACAAAATATGAACACCCATCCACTCACGAGTCCAACCATATAAGAATTACTCGAATCAACCTCAAATTATCTTCCAAAACTAGAAATTTTAGCCTATGAAGTTTCTACCATTGTTTCCCAAATTTTCCACCAAAATTCGAAATTAAAAGATGAAATTAGTGATAGATTAGTGGGATATAACCAAAATGGAATGAAGAATCATTACCCAATCGATGTCTCTGAAAATCCCTCAAACTTTCGTCCAAATCCGAACTCTCAAACTCATGTTTTGAAACAAATGGCCAAACCCTCGTTTTGAAATGATATAAGTATGCCTAGTGATTCCTTAATCGCGATCGTGAAACATTCCTCACGATCGCGAAGCACAACTATGCTGCCCCACATTTTTACCCTATGCGAATGCCACCCACGCGATCGCGGATTAATGCCTCTCATATCTACACGATCGCATCCTGCCTCACGCGATCGCATAGAGCATTGGCCACACCTCCCCTCCTGCTCAAATCCTTCTACACGAACGTGACCTTAGACATGCGTTCGCAAAGCACATCTTCGCACATATACGTGGTCGCATTCCTAACTATGCAATCACATAGAAAAACTCACCTCTGCCCCAAATAAGCTTATGTGATCGCGAATGACTCCCTGTGATCGCATACAAGGAAACCCAAACCTGCTGAAACCAGAACTTCAACTATCAAGCCAAGTCCAAAAATGATCCGTTAACCACCTGAAACTCACCTGAGGCCTCCGAAAATTCAACCAAACATACCAAATCACAACAAACAATGCTAAAAACACGAATCACCCTCCGATTCAAACTTAATGAACTTGAAACTTCCAATTTCTACAACCGATGCCGAAACCTATCAAACCACATCCGATTGACCCCAAATTTTGTACACAAGTCATATTTGACATTACTGATCTACTCCAACTTCCAAAATCAGAATCCGACCCCTATATCAAAAAGTCAACCCCTGGTCAAACTTCCCAAAAATTTGACATTTGCTATTTCAAGCCTAAATTAGCTACAGACCTCACATTCTCAGTCTCGATACACTCCCAAGCCCAAAATCAGCCAACGGACCTATTGGAGCCGACAAAAATCCATTCTAGAGTCGTCTTCACATACTTCCGACTACGATTAAAATCCTGAGACTTAAACTTTCGTTTTAGAGACGAAGTGTTCCAAAACAACTCGAAACCAAAAACAAGCCCTCCCGACAAGTCACATAAGCAAAAGAAGATACAAGGAAAAAAATAAATAGGGGATCGGGGTTAATACACTCAAAATGATAGGCCGAGTCGTTACATACTTCCCCTCTTAAAATAATCGTTCGTCCTCGAACGAGCATAGAGACATACATGAAGTGGTGAAAAGACGAGGATAACGGCTACACATATCATACTCGGTCTCCCAAGTCGCCTTATCGACCGGCTGACCCCTCCGCTAAACCTTCACAGAAGCAATATTCTTCGACCTCAGCGTTCGAACCTACCTATCCAAGATCGACTGAGCTGAAATCCAATACGTGAGACGGATCACCGTGATACTTCCGGAGCATAGAAACATGACATACTAGATTAACTCCTGTTAAATTGGGAGGCAATGCAAGCTCATAAACAACCTCCCCAACACGTCGCAATACCTTAAATGGGTCGATAAACCTCGGGCTTAGCTTGCCCTTCTTTCCGAACCTCATAACACCCTTCATGGGTGACATCCGGAGCAAGACCTGCTCTCTAACCATGAATGCAACATCGCGAACCTTCCGATCCGCTTAACTCTTATATATGGAATGGGCTATGCGTAGTCTATCCTGAATCACCTTAACATTTTACAGAGCATGTTGAACCAAGTCTGTACCCAATAGTCTAGCCTTGCCCGGCTCGAACCAACCCACTGGAGACCTATACCGCCTACCATACAGATCCTTATATGGTGCCATCTGGATACTCGACTGATAACTGTTGTTGTAGGAAAACTCCGCTAGTGGCAAGAACTAATCCCACGAACCCCCAAACTCCAACACATACGTACAAAGCATATCCTCTAATATCTGAATAGTGCACTCAAACTGTCCGTCCGTCTGAGGGTGAAATGATATGCTCAACTCCACTCAAGTACCCAAATCTTGCTGTATGACCCTCCAGAATCGTGATGTAAACTGTGTACCCCGGTCAGAAATGATAGATACCGGTACACCATGAAGCCTTACGATCTCGTCGATATACACTCGAGTCAGCTGCTCGGAAGAATAGGTAGTCATCACAGGAATGAAATGAGCTGACTTGGTCAGCTGGTCCACAATCGCCCAAACTGCATCAAACTTCCGTTGTGTCCGTGGAAGCCCAACAACAAAATCCATAGTGATTCACTCCCATTTCCACTCCGGAATATCTAACTTTTGAAGCAACCCACCTGGTCGTTGATGCTCATACTTCATGTGCTGGCAATTTAAGCACTGAGCTACATACTCCACTATGTCCTTCTTCATTCTTCTCCACCAGTATTGTTGTCTCAAGTCCTGATACATCTTCACGGCACCCAGATGAGTAGAATACCATGAACTGTGAGCCTCCCGGAGAATCAACTCACGCAAACCATCTACATTAGGCACACATAGCCTACCCTGCATCTTTAATGAACCATTATCCCCAATAGTGACCTCTTAAGCATCACCGTGCTAGACCGTGTCCTTAAGGTCAAGAAGATGGGGGTCATCATACTGATGCTCCCGGATACGATCATAAAGAGAAGACCGAGAGACCACACAAGCCAATACGCGACCCGTCTCATAAACATCCAATCTAACAAACTGGCTAGCTAAGGCCTAAGCATCCAATGCCAATGGCCTCTCTGCTGCTGAAAGATATGCTAAACTCCCCAAACTCTCCGCCCGACCACCCAAGGCATCGACCACCATATTGTCCTTCCCGGGATGGTACAAAATAGTGATATCATAGTCCTTAAGAAGCTCCAACCACCTCTGCTAAAAGTTAAGATCCTTCTATTAGAACAGGTGCTGTAAACTCCGATGATCAGTGTAAATCTCACAATGGACCCCGTACAAATAGTGCCGCCAAATCTTCAAGGCATGAACAATAGCTGTTAAATCAAGGTTGTGGACATGATAGTTCTTCTTATGGGGCTTCAACTGGCGCGAAGCATAAGCAATCACTCTACCCTCCTGCATCAGAACACACCCAATGTCGATCCATGAGGCATCACAATACACTGTGTAAGAACCAAAAGCTGATGGTAGAACTAGAACTGGAGCTGTGGTCAAAACGGTCTTGAGCTTCTGAAAGCTCTCCTCACACTCCTTCGACCACCTAAAAGAAGCACCCTTCTAGGTCAATTTAGTCAAGGGCGATGCAATAGATGAGAAACCCTCCACAAAATGACGGTAATAGCCTGCCAACCCAAGAAATCTTAGAATATCTATGTCTTAGGACGGTCTGTGCCAACTCTGCACCGCCTCTATCTTCTTCGGATCCACCAGAATACCCTCACTGGACACCACGTTCCCTAAGAACGCCATTGAATTGAGCCAAAACTCACACTTGGAGAACTTTGCATAAAGTTTCTCGTGTCTCAACTGATGTAACACAATCCTCAGATGCTGGGCATGCTCCTCTTAGATACGAGAGTACACCAAGATGTCATCAATGAATACAATAATGAACGAGTCAATATAAGGCTGGAACATACTATTCATTATATGCATGAACGCTGCTGGGGCGTTGGTCAGCCCAAAAGGCATCACAAGGATCTCATAATGGCCATATCAGGTCCTGAAAGTTGTCTTAAGAATTTCTAAGTCCCGAATCTTCAGTTGGTGATACCCTGACCTCAAATTAATATTAGAGAACACCATCGCTCCCTGAAGTTGATCAAACAAATCATCAATATGCGGCAAATGATACTTGTTCTTGATTGTGACCTTGTTCAACTATCTGTAATCAATGCACATTCTCATAGTACCATTCTTCATCTTCTTCTTCTTCACAAATAGAACTGGTGCATCCTACGGTGACATGCTAGGCAGAATAAACCCCTTATCAAGGAGTTCTTGAAGTTTCTCCTTCAACTCCTTCAGCTCAACCAGTGCCATACGGTAAAGTGGAATAGAAATGGGATGGGTGCCGTACACCAAATCAATACAAAAATTAATATCCCTATCGGGAGGCATACCCGACAGGTCTGCAGGAAACACATCCGAAAAATCTCACACCACCGGAACAAAATCAATAGGAGGGGCCTCTGCACTAACATCCCTTACAAAGGCCAGATAAGATAGACAGCCCTACTCAACCATCCGCTGAGCTTTCAAGTATGAAATCACTCAACTAGGAACATAGTCTATAGAGCCTCTCCACTCAACCCTCGGCAATCCCGGCATTACCAATGTCACGGTCTTAGAGTGACATTCTAGAACAGCATGATATGGATACAACCAATTCATACCCAAAGTCACATCAACATCGACCATACTAAGCAACAGGAGATCCACTATAGTCTTCAAACTCTCAATTGTCACCATACATGACCGATATATATGGTCCACAATGATAGTATCGCCTACTAGAGTTGATACATAAACAGATAAAACTAGAGCTCACGGAGCATAACCAGATAATGAGCGAAATACGAGGACACATATGAATAAATGGAACTAGGGTCAAATAATACAGAGGCATATCTATGGAAAACTGAGACAATACATATAATCACATCATCCGAAGCAATGTCATCTGGTATGGCAGGAAGAGAATAGAAATGGGCCTGGCCGACCCCTGATCAGCCTCCCCCTTCTCGGGCGGCCCCTAGTTGACTAGGCTCCACCCCGAGCTGGTTGAGCGGGTGGTGAAAAAATTGGTGCTGATGTCGTTACTGGCTCCTATTCTGAGCCAGATCTCTCGTAAGGCGGGGATAATGTCTTATAATGTGGCCAAACTCCCCACACGCATAGCAACTACCCAGTGCTAGTGCTGGGGACTAAAGGGAGCCTGGAGCGCTAGGAGAATTAGTAGAAGGAGCTAGCATAGACGAGCCCTAACCCGATGGAGCACGAGACTAACTCTGAGCTGGGAGAGCATTGAGAGATGAATGACTCTACTGATAACTATGTGAACCATGGCCAGATGATGCACCACGGTGAACTGGGCGAGCCGTCTGAGCATGTCTGAAAGTACAACCCCTACCATGGTGTAACTGCCCCCTAGAAGGAACACCGCTAAATCCACCCTGACCACGAGGCCTCTCTCTTAACCCACTCCTAGCTGTGAACCATCTCAATCAGACTAGCAATGTCGATAACCTCATCAAAAGTATCACCAGACTATCTCACTCTAGTCATACGCAATCGTAGCTAAAACGTGAGGCTATCTATGAACCTCCTGACCCTCTCCCTATCTATGGGAACCAACCAGATAGTATGACAGGTGAACTCTGGAAATCTTATCACATACTGCATCATAGACATATCACCTTGACAAAGCTGCTCAAACTGCCTGCACATCTCCTCTCTACAGGACTGTGGCACGAACTTCTCCAAAAATAGACCAGAAAACTGCACCTACGCCTCTCATAAGCATCCCACCAACTGAAGGCAGCCCCAGCGAACTGATAAGTAGTGAACGAGACCCCATTGGCCTCAAGAATACCTGCTGTACGTAGTATCCTCCGACACCTATCCAAGAATCCCTGTGCATCCTCTCCCTCGGTAGCACTGAACGATGGAGGTTGGAGTCTCCCAAACCTCTCCAATCGACGTTGCTCATCATTAGGCATGACATGAACTACATAGTCTTGAGAATTTGTAACTGGTTAAGCTGGTGGTGCCCTCGGTGTCTGGAATCCCTGTACCTCCTGCTCTGGTGTGCGAGCGGTGGGAGTCTAAGCACCTCCCCCAGCCTAAGAAGTGGTTGCTGCGGCCGGAACAGAGACCGCCTGAGAAAGACTCGTACACGTGGTCAGAATCTGAGCTACGGCTTCCTGACGCCCTTGAATCATAATGGGCAAGCGTGGTGCTTGAGCTGGTCCAACAGGATCGTCCACAACTAGGTCCTGCTCTAGAACTGAGGAACTGGTGGGTCAACAGGTATTGCCCTAGCTGTTGTGCGGGCTACACCTCTACCCCTACCGCGACTTTGGTCTCTCGAGGGCCTGGCTGGTGGTACAAGTGGTTGTCCATCCTGCTCCGTAGTACGCATCCTCACCATTTGTGAGAGAATTACAACAACGGAAATTTAGTTACCAGAATCAAAGATTCGTGCAACAAGAATTCAAGAATGTGAAGTTTCCTAATGGTTCGACAGCCTCTCGAACATATGTACCGACGTCTCCGTACCGATCCGCAAGAGTGTACTAAACCTTCTCATTACTCGTGAGACCTATGTGACCTAGGCTATGATACCAACTTGTCACGACCCAAAACCTAACCCGTCGTGATGGCGCCTATCGTGATACTAGGCAAGCCGACATTTAAAAACAAACACTTTCAACATCTAATAGGAATGAATTAAGACATTTAAAATAATTAAAGTTTTTCATAAAACGAGGTAAAACCCAAAGTATAAGTGCGGAAAAATAGCTCGACATCAGGGTGTCACTGAGTCATGAGCTTCAAGATATCCAGTCTAATACAAACAATGTCTAAGTATCAATACAAAAAATAAAGAAAACATAGAAGGAGAGACAAGGTCTGTGGACACCAGCAACTACCTCGTAGTTTTCAGTACTCGATCGCACACGAACTTAGCGACCTCTGTGATTAAATACACCTAGATCTACACATGAAGTGCAGGGTGTAGCATGAGTACAACCAACTCAGCAAGTAACATAAATAAATAAGGAACTAGGAAGTTAGTGACGATCTATACAAATATCATTCATTTTCAATAATTCCAGCAAAAGATAGACATGCTCTCAAATCTGACAGTTCAAACAAATTCGTTTTATACAGTTAAAGTGCAGGTAAATCCGAATATAGATTCTTTCAGAAATTTCACGACAATGATAGATAACAACTAAGTGTATCAACAAATGAAAAAAACCAAGTACATCCTCTCAAGGCAACATTCACTCAATTCGTCACAACAGCTCCCTCATTCGACTCTCAGCTCCATCATTAAAATTACTACTTACCTCAACACACGTAAAAATTCGACTCCGCAATGCCCTTTCCCCTCTAATCAATCTCCAAATGCCGCGAATCTAGCCACAAGTAGTACGATGTAATTAATATAAGCTACAAGAATCAATCCCACAAGAAAAATACAAAATTATAAGCCAAAATCCGAAATTGGCTCAAACCATCCCCTTGGCCCACGTCTCGAAATCTGACAAAGGTCGCAAAATATGAACATCCATCTATTGATGAGTCCAACCATACAAGAATTACTCAAATCCAACCTCAATTCACCTTCCAAAACTCAAAATTTTAGCCTTTAAAGTTTCTACCATTTCCCCCCCAAATATACCACCCAAATATGAAATTAAAAGATGAAATTAGTGATAGATTAATGGGATATACCAAAATAGTATGTAGAATCATTGCCCAATGGATGTCTCTAAAAATCCCTCAAAATCCCGTCAACATCCATGTTCTCAAACTCAAGTTTTGATAAAGATGGCCAAACCCTCATTTTGAAATGCTATAAGTCTGCCCAGTGATTCCTTAATCACGCTCACAGAACATTCCTCGTGATCGCGGAACATTCCTCGTGATCGCGAAGCACAACTATGCTGCCTTTACACGAATGCGGAATCACCCACGCGATCGTGGATCACTGCCTCTCATACCTATGCGATTGCATCCTACCTCATGCGATCATATAGAGCATTGGCCACACCTCCCCTCTTGCTCAATTCCATCTATGTGAACGCGACCTTAGCCATGCGTTCGCGAAACACATCTTCGCACACAAACGCCACAAATAAGCTCACCTCTACCCCAAATAAGCTTACGCGATCGCAAATGAATCCCTGCGATCGTGTACAAGGAAACCAGAACCTGATGAAACTAGAACTTCAGCTATCAAGCCAAGTCCAAAAATGATCGGTCAACCACCCGAAACTCACCTGAGGCCCCTGGGACCACAAGCAAACATTCCAACATGTCCCAAAATATCATCTGAACTTAGTCGAATCCTCAAATCATATCAAACAACGCTAAATTTATCAAACCATGTATGATTGAAATACCGAAATGTATCAAACCACATTTGATTGACCCCAAATTTTGCACGCAAGTCATATTTGACATTGCAGATCTATTCCAACTTTCAGAATCAGAATCCAACCCCAATATCAAAAAGTCAACCCGCCGGTCAAACTTCCCAAATATTTGACTTTACCATTTCAAGCCTGAATTAGCTACAAACATCAGATTCTCAGTGCGGACACGCTCCTAAGTCCAAAATTACCCAACATAGCTAACGTAATCAACGAAACTCCATTCCGGAGTCGTCCTTACACATTTCTGACTATGGTCAAATTCCCGAGACTTAAGCTTCCGTTTTAGGGACTAAGTATCCCAAAATACTCCGAAACGAAAAGTAAGCCCTCCCGACAAGTCACATAAGCAGAAACAGATCTGGGGAAAAATAGTAAATAGGGGATAGGGGCTAATACACTCAAAACAATCGGCCGGGTCGTTACAGGACTTGATGTGCAGATTCTATTTAGTGCGGGTGAAATGATTAGACGAGTTGACCTAGTCGTGATGATTCGGGCGAGATGGCAGCGCGGACCTTTATGAACCGAAAACCCTGGAGTAGTGAGTTCCACAAATTAGGGTGACGTCGTGATGTCATGCGTCATTATGACGTGTTTTGCTGATGCATTGTTTCATTTTGTGTACGTCTTTTGACTGAATCTGTCATTTCAGATACGGTGTCGGGTAATGATGAGTTAATTCTATGGTTTCGATGCTTGAATTTCTATAATAGGGGTGTATGGGTATAACTTTAGCCTTTACGAAATTCTTGCATCAAAAACTCTATACCTTTTTCTTCTTCCTCCTCCATTGTTGTGAATTTTTTCTTCATGTTCTCACGGTCTCTATCGTTTTCGATTCTCCATTGTCTGATACCTTTCTACCTTTTGTTGAAAATATGCCTAACGCACCTTCTGGCGCTAGTGAAGGAAGTGACTCGGTCCCACTGGCGATTCTCTTTCCTCCTCATGCGAAGAGAAGTCCTACTGCTACAGAGGATGGAAGATTCCCAGCTGTGGAAGAGATTATTCCACGCAACCCCGACATTAGGTATGATTTCTCGAAGCGGCCTGAAGCCGAACCTGTAAACTTTAATCGGCGATGATGAAGGCCAATTTATCGGAGCTTAAAGCGAAGTTTGACATTCCTAATAACATCGAATTGATTCCTATCGGGTGGGATGCAGTGCAACATCACCGTCCTCGGTATTGCTAATTCTACGCCTACCCCATTCATGTCGGCTACACCTTTCCTCTTCTCCTTTCAGCGGAGTAATTCTATCGCTTCTACGACGTTTGCCCAACTTAACTCGCGCCGTATGTTTACAAGCTCATCAGGATGTTCACCAAGTTTGCTGAGTTGGTCGGGGTCGAGTTCACACTTCGACATCTGATGCACCTGTTTTCCCCTAGCTTTTACGGAGGGATGCTTCTGAATCTCCTCCACTGAGGGGGAAAATGCATGGTGGTGAAGAAGGGCGATAAGGCTAACCGCTAGTTCTGGCTCAACCTTTTCTTAGTTAGAACTGAAGATGTGGTAGAAAATGTCGACAACTTTCCCAAAGCCTGGAATTGCACTTGTAAGTGGTCCGCTCCCTTCGGATCTGATGGGAAAGTGTGGAATAATATGAGAAAGAATGTTGATGAAAAATGTAGTGTTTCTATCTTAGTAAGGCAGAGAGAATCGTTTATAAAAAGTGTGTTCTTATCAAAACTAAATGTCCACTTTACATTATTGTCGTTTTTCTATTTATATGTGATATTTTCCTCACAAACCCTAATAGTATAAGTGTAGAGAATAACCATTAGAAATATTTAATATCTTATTTCGAAAACTAGTTGTTACAGCTTCATCAATAGTGCTCGACCTCGACCATTGTTGACATCTCGACCACGAATCTTGTTGTTTCCTTGTCGACCTCGACTGACGACGACTCGATGACTCTTCCTTTGATGTCATTTTATCTTAAATATTTTAGGGCATATTTTGACCCATACAGTTAGTCCCTCCATTTATTGAGGCCGGCCTTAGGCGGGCTTGATTAGCGAATTCTGTTTAGTGCAGTTGAAACGATTGGACGAGTTGACCAAGCCGTGATCATTGGGGCGAGATAGCAGCGTGGACTTTTGTGAACCGCAAACTCTACAGTAGTGAATTCCACGAATCAGGGTGACGTCATGCGTCATTATGATGCATTTTCCAAATGCGTTGCTTCGTTTCGCGTATGTCTTTTGATTGAATATGTCACTTCGGTTATGGTGGGAGGCAATGATGAGTTAAGTCCTTGGTTTCGATGCTTGAAATTCTATAATAGGGTGTGATGACCCAAAATATCATTTTTAAATTTAATAATTTATTATGTGTTCTAAGACCTCGAAAAGCACTATTTATCATTCCTCAACTTGCGTGTGCATTCCATAAAATTTTCAGAAAAGTTTTCAGGTGAAAAATGGATTAAAATGTGAATTAGAGCTTTAGAACTCAACGGAGTTGACTTTGGTCAACATTTTTAGAAAACAGACTCGGATCAGTATTTTGACAGTTTTAATAGGTCTGTATCGTGATTTGGGACTAGGGCGTATGCCCAAAATCAAATTCCGAGGTCCCTAGCCCGAGATATGAAATTTTGAAGAAAATTAAAAGTTTAAATTCAAATAGTGATCGGATGTCAAATTATATACAAACGACCCCGGAATAGAGTTTTGTTGATTCCAACAGCTCCGTATGGTGATTTTGGACTTATGAGCGTGATCGAAATTTTATTTGAAAGTTCGTAGTGAAATTAGGCTTGAAATGGCTAAAATAAAAATTTAAAGTTTGGAAGTTTGACCGGGGAGTTGACTTTTTGATATTGGGGTCGAAATCCAGTTCTGAAAATTTTTACAACTCTGTTATGTCATTTACGACTTGGGTACAAAATTTGAGTTCAATCAGACTTGATTTGATAGGTTTTGACATAGAATGTAGAAGTTGGAAATTCTAAGTTTCATTAATTTTGAATTGGAGAACGATTCCTGATTTTAGCGCTGTTTGATATGATTTGAGGTTTCAAATAAGTTCGTATGATGTTTTAGGACTTGTTGGTGTATTGGGTTGAGGTCCCGATGGCCTCATGTGAGTTTCAGATGGTTAACGGATCATAAGTGGGACTTAGCTGCTGCAAAAGCTGTTGCAATTTTGCTGCTGAAATGCTGTCAAAATCGAACTGCCTATCAAAATCGGGCTGCCTATCAAAATCGGACTGCCTGTCAAAATCAGGTTGCTTGTCAAAATCGGACTGCTTGTCAAAATCGAACTCACTGATAAATCGAGTTCCTTGACAAAATCGAGCTCCCTGACAAATCAAGTTCCCTGACAAATCGAGCTCCCTAACCAATCGAGCTCCATGACAAAATCGAGCTCCTTAACAAATTGAGCTCCCTAACAAATTGAGCTCCCTGACAAAATTGATCTCCCTGACAAATCGAGCTCCCTAACAAATTGAGCTCCCTGATAAATCCCTGACAAAATCGAACTCCCTGACAAATCGAGTTGCCTGACAAATCGAGCTCCCTAACAAATCGAGTTGCCTGACAAATCGAGCTCCCTGACAAATCGAGCTCCCTGATAAAATCGAGCTGCCTGACAAATTGAGCTCCCTGACAAATCGAGCTCCCTGACAAAATTGAGCTCCCTGACAAATTGAGCTCATTCACAAAATCGAGCTCCTTGACAAAATTGAGCTCCCTGACAAATCGAGCTCCCTGACAAAATGGAGCTCCCTGAAAAATTGAGCTCCCTGACAAAATCGAGCTCCCTAACAAATCAAGCTCCGTGACAAATCGAGCTCCCTGACAAAATCGAGCTCCCTAACAAAATCGAGCTCCCTAACAAATCAAGCTCCGTGACAAATCTGTAAATTATAAAAACAGGGGACTTCGTCCCATTTTGCCCTTTTGACGAATTGGAGCTTGAGGAGAGGTGAGGTTGATATATTTTAAAGGAAAAATATTGGGGTAAGTGATTCTAACTCGGATTTGGTCAATATACGTAAACATATCATTGTTTTCACCATTTAATTAGTGTTTTGAAATAGAAATTTGAGAAACTTTTAGAAATCTCATAGAAACTAATGTTTGAGATTTCAGTGTCGATCCGGAGTCGGATTTGAGTGAAATTGGTATGGTTGGATTCGTAATTGAATGAGTTGTCGGATTTTGTTAGTTTCGCCGGATTTCGAGGCATGGGCCCGACGAACGAGTTTTGAGCTAATTTTGAATTTTATTGAAAAATGTAGTATTTTCTTATGAAATTGATTCCTATAATTTTTGTTGACTGTATCGAACTAATTATGACTAGATACGAGTCGATCGGAGTCGGAATATCGAGGAAAAAACATAATAGTTGGTTAAATTGGAGCAAGTCGAGGTAAGTGACTCATCTAACCTTGTGTGGTGGAAATTCCCCCTAGGATTGATAATTGCATTGTGTGGAATGTCGTGTACACGAGGTGATGAGTGTGTACACGGGTTAAATGTGAAAGATTATGTTTTAAATTGTGAAGATCACTATTGCGCATTAATTAATTAATTAATTTTGTTATATATTTTCATCATTGATTTAATATTTATATTATAAATTTACTTGACCTTTTCCTGCTAATTGTTTTATCTGTTTAGTTGGAACTTGGTTTCTTTTATTCGGTGCATTATTTGAAGATTGATTTTTTTAAAATTAAATATTATTAATATGAAGTATTTGACATATTATTTTCTTGAATTATTTACTCCTGAATATATTTGTAAGATTTTCGTACTCATTGTGATGGAGCAGTGAGCTCTTTATTGTGGAAAACTATTATTGATGATTTATTTTGGCATGATCCGTGAGCTCTTTATTGTGAAAAAATATTGTTGTTGAATTATTTTGGCAAGTTAAATTATTTGAGCACTTGAGGTGCAAATTATGATATATTGTGATATTAATACGCATGCGGTGGTATAAGATCTGAGTATTGAAACGCATGCAGTGAGATAAGGGTGGCTTGATACGCGTGGCTAGTAGGGGGAACTACTAGAAGTCATGCGGTGTGATAAGGATGGCTAAAATGCGGGATGCTATTTCTGGACAAATGTTTTCTTTCAAATAAATTGTGAAGGCTCCAGTGGTGAGATAAGGAAATGAGATATTGTGAATTTGCTTATGATTTGGGACTATGAGGCAGTACCTCGGGAGTGCCCTTGTTGATATTGATTTATGGCCGTAGTTGCCTTTGATTATTGTTGTGATTTCTTAAAGTTGAATAGAATTATGTTTTGTTTGCACGAGGTATTTATTTGCCATTATTTGGTGCAGTTAAATGTGACATACAACTTGATTCATTCCCAATGTCATTTTATTTTACTATATTGTTAAACATTTTACCATGCCATTATTATATTCCGGTAGGGCCTCACCAGACCTCGTCACTACTCTACAGAGGTTAGGCTTGGCACTTAGTGGGTACCGCTATGGTATGCTCATATTACACTTCTGCACAGCTTTTTGTGCAGATCCAGGTGTATCTTACTAGCCTAGACGTCAGTGAGTTACCTGCACACGAAGACTTTGAGGTATATCTGTCAGCATCCGCAGACTCCGAATTCCCCTTCTATCTTTTTTATGTTGCTTCCTCATTTTTTCTTTAGACATTGATAATAAATTCTTAGATGCTTGTGACTTATTTCTACCGGGTTTTGAGAGTTGAAATTGTTTGAATTATAATTTTAATTATTTTAGATATTTATTATTATTCTGCATTAACAGGATTACCTAGTATTAGAGACTAGATGCCATCACGACATCCTATAGAGGAAATTTGGGGTCGTGACACAGGGGTGTAAGGGTATAGTTTCAGCCTTTACGAAATTCCTGCATCAAAAACTCTATACCTTCTTGTTCAAAATATGTATAACGCACCTTCTGGCCCCAATGAGGGAAGTGACCCAGACCCACTGACGATTCTCTTTCTTCTCATGCGGAGAGCGGTCCTACTACTATAGAGGATGGAAGATTCCTGACTGTGTAAGAGATAGTTTCACGCAACCCCGACGTTAGGTCTGATTTCTCGAATCAGATCTTAAAGTGAAGTATGGACTTCCTAACCATGTCGAATTGATTCCAATAGGGTGGGATGCAGTGCAACATCACTGTCCTCGGTATTGCATATTATACGCCTACCCCATTCATGTCGTCTACACCTCTCCTCTCCCCCCAGGCGAAGTAATTCTATAGCTTCTACGTTGTTTGCCCAGCTCAACTTGTGCCATGAGAGGCTAAACCTATTATACTATCTTTAGGGTTCGTCGAAATCTTGATATCTTGTTCATGTTATAATTCTCAATTGTTTCTATACTGTTCATTTCTGCATAGGTTTACTATTCATCTTCTTTAAAGCTTCAGATTTTATTCTCTAAGTGCTCTATGTTCATAGTGTGAAGGATCCTTGTAGGATGTCGATTAAATCTTATTAAACTGCCGTCAGTTGCCGTCGTCCATAGGCAAGGGAGTGCCGCGAGAGACATGACACAACAGGACACAGTTAACACGTTTAATCCCCAACCCCCAAGATAACTTATAACTAAGTACACTACATTGATAAGTTGTGGTAAAGAACAAGATAAATAGTAAAAACTATACAGTTAAGAACATTATAGAACTATTAAGACTATTATTACATGATTAGATAACAGAGATAATAGACTTACACCTTAAAGATAGTATATCTCACAAATACTGTTAAAACTTTGTCATAATTAAAAATCATCCTTCTTTTAATAAAATAAGATAATTAAATAGTGGCAAATGGAGAATTTTAAAAGGATTAAGAAAAATTGATAAAAGAATATTTCATGCTGACTACGATATTCAGATTTATAAGGAACTTGTTTTTATTGAACCAAGAAAACAAACTTTAGAAGAAAATTCTAAAGTAATAAAAACTTTAGTACAAAAATTGGATAATTATAAAAGCCGAAAATTTTCCAAGATTTTCCCTATCCTTTCTCTCCCCTCTGTCAAATTGTTCTCTTATGTTTGAATAAAGCTTTTAACAAGTAAGTGTTTCTGTCTTACTATTTTAATTCCGTATTTATTTTATCTATTTTAAAGATAAAACCTATGATTTTTAAATAACAGGAAAAATTCCAAATCAAAAGAAATCTCTACATATGTTATTTAATAAATGCTATGCCAAAACTAAGTTATAATAGAAGCCATTAATCCACCGTTAGAAGAAATTCTAATTCCAGTTCAGAGTGAAGTAATCACAACTTTCCCTTTTAAAAGAGAAAGTATTCACAGAGATAGTGGACCAACTAACAAAGATATTAATAAAATAATTGTGTAAAATAATTACACAAACAACTTATTACATGTAATTTCAAATCAATTAAAGGATACTAATAAATTCGGAATCCCCACAAGATCTGTTTTTGTCTTCTCATGGTTGTCGTTGTCAGGTGACTTCTCCTTTTTTGAAGAGTCGTTTGTCTTTGTCTGGTGAGTTACTGTCTTTAGATGTTATTCTTCTTCTGCATAGGTACGGTAGGCTTGGGCTATACCGTGTGGGTCTTCCATGTCCCCATTGTCCTGGTTTTCTGTTGAGGAGGATGTTAATATTGTGTCTAACATAGCTTGTACTTCTACTGGCTTGATGTATCAATGTTTGCTAATACTTCCAAGAGTCACTTTTTAAATTCTGCTTGTGAACTGGTTGATCCACTTCTGCTGGATGGTTTGGGTTTCTTGATCTCTCTTGATTCAGGAACCCATCCTTTTATATTTGGTACTTTAACTAAATATTGAATTCGTTCGATCTGTTCAATTTCGAACGTCCAACTAATTATAAATAAAATTCTTTTTGCAAAATAATATTTGCAGATTTTAATATGGTCAGGTAAAGTAGAGATTTCTTGTTCTTTCTGAAATCTCTCATATAATGTGTGGAAGCTTTGAGGCATTGACAGTTCTGTGCCACCAAATGTTTTCCACCAGTCATAGAACCATCTTGGTATGACTGACTTTGCTGCTTGTTCACTATATTTTACGAACCATGTATGTGAATCTGGGCGTAGGTAAATAAAATTGTACCATACATCCATGTAGACTTTGAAATTATAAGTTTGGGGTCAGAATTGTACAGAGAAAACAATCGTTGTGTGCAAGTGATCCATTCCCCATTCAAAAGGGCTAATAATTTTATTAATGGTAAATCTAGAATACCTAATACTATCAGGGTCTTTGTCATCTCAAAGGGTATGCACAAAAGTGACTGATCCTATATCTGTAAGAATAAATTCGTAATACCTCATTGATTTTAGGGAGTCACTGGTTTCGACATAGTTTCTGTTGGTGTAACAGGGTCAGATTAGATCTTGTTTATCAAGGTTTTTGTAACCTTTGTCTAGTGCTACCACTTTAATTGGTGCTTTGGAAATTATTTCAAATATTTCTTTCTCCTGAGAAAATGGTTTTTTACATTTCTTTTTGGATGGTATCTCTGGCTTGACTGCTTGTACGAAAAACTCTGGGGTCTTCATTTCGTAATCTGAACTTTTCAGTATCTTACCAGTTTGGCTTGTCGAAGCTTTCGAAGAAGCTTGTTGGAATGGTCCTTCCATTTTTTGAATAGTACCAAGGACTGTCATTGTTGATGGTTTATTTGTGGTGGGAACTCTGGGAGGGGTTACCATTATATTTATCGGTGGTCTCACGGGTAAATGTGAGTAGTAATATGTACGTACAGAGCACCTATTTTCTCTCTTTGGTGAGGCCCTGAAGGGACCCTTCTGATTTGGTCTCATATTTTTCGTGTAGGAATTCTCTGGTTAGAAAATCGGGTAAAGAGTTTTCTTCACCTTTAATAAAATCAATTTCAAAATCAAAACTAGATAATAGTGCTTGCCACCTGGCAAAAATCTGTTTTGAAATGAGGTTTTTAACGTCTTTTTGTAAAATCTCTTTAGCCGATTTAAAATCAACTCTTAATAAAAATTCTTTATTTATTAAATCATTTTGAAACTTTGTAATACATAGTACTATAGACAAAATCTCTTTTTTTACTGTACTATAATTTTTCTGAGCCGAATTCCAGATTCCGAAGGTAAAACAAACTAATTGTTCTGGAGAGTTTGAAGAGATTTGTTGTTTGAGAATACCACCGTACCCTTCATCAGAAGCGTCGATCTCAACTATCATGAATACCTCAGGATTAGTAATACCTAGACAAGGAAGTTTTTGAACAATAGATTTGACTCTTTTGACGGTGTTAGTTTGTTCTTGACTCTATGGGACTGGATTCTTTCTGAGACGTCTATATAGTGGTTCACAGATTTTCTTGATATTGGGAATGAAGTCTGTTACATAATTAAGGCTTCCTATGAACCTTTGTAATTGTGTTTTATCTAAGATTTTATCAGGTAATTTGGATGAGAACTCAATGGCTCTACAAATTGGGTTATAGGTGCCTTGGTATAGGTCATGTCCTAAGAATCTAATAGTTGTTTGGAACAACTTAATCTTCTTAGTACTCACCGCTAATCCATTATGTTTTACGACTTTAAAAAACGTATTTAGATGTTTAAAGTGAGAGTCTATATCCTCAGAAAATATTAAAACGTCATCAATGTAAACTATTAACATATTACTGTAAGGATTGAATATATTATTAATAATGTTTTGGAATTATGAAGGGGCATTTTCTAACCCCGAAAGGCATAGTATTTCATTCATATTGTCCGAATAGGACATTGAAAGCAGTTTTATATTTATAGTTTTCACTAATTTGGATTTGTCAGAATCCTGACTTCATATCAAATTTGTTGTAGATATTGGCTTTATAAGTTTTTTTAATAAGTCTCTTTTATTTAAGACTTTCTAAATTTTAATAGAAAGAAGTCAAAAATTTTCCAAGATTTTTCCTATCTTTTCTCTCCCCTATGTAAAAATGTTCTCTTATGTTTGAATAAAGATTTTAACAAGTAAGTGTTTCTGTCTTACTATTTTAATTTCGCATTTATTTTATCTATTTTAAAGATAAAACCTATGATCCTGCTAATGGTATTAGAGCCATGTTGAGCATGAGAGGCTAAACCTCTTATAATGTCTTTAGGGTTCGTCGAAATCTTGATATCATGTTCATGCTATAATTCTTAATTATTTCTATACTGTTCATTTCTGCATAGTTTTACTATTCATCTTCTTTAAAGCTTCAGATTTTATTCTCTAATTGTTCTATGTTCATAGTGTGAAGGATCCTTGTAGGATGTCGATTAAATCTTATTAAACTGTCGTCAGTTGACG
The DNA here is from genome assembly GCF_000390325.3 of Nicotiana tomentosiformis. Taxonomy (NCBI): domain Eukaryota; kingdom Viridiplantae; phylum Streptophyta; class Magnoliopsida; order Solanales; family Solanaceae; genus Nicotiana; species Nicotiana tomentosiformis. The sequence continues at coordinate 152,216,238 of NC_090812.1, forward strand.
TCGTCCATAGGCAAGGGAGTGCCGCGAGAGACATGACACAACAGGACACAGTTAACACGTTTAATCCCCAACCCCCAAGATAACTTAGAACTAAGTACACTACATTGAGAAGTTGTAGTAAATAAGAAGATAAATAGTAAACACTATACAGTTAAGAATATTATAGAACTATTAAGACTATTATTACATGATTAGATAACAAAGATAATAGACTTACACCTTAAAGATAGTATATCTCACAAATTCTGTTAAAACTTTGAAAAGTTTATCATAATGAAAAATCATCCTTCTTTTAATAAAATAAGATTATTAAATAGAGGAAAATGGAGAAGTTTAAAAGAATTAAGAAAAATTGATAAAAGAATATTCCGTGCTGACTACAATATTCAGATTTATAAGGAACTTGTTTTTATTGAACCAAGAAAACAAACTTTAGAAGAAATTTCTGAAGTAATAAAAACTTTAGTACAAAAATTGGATAATTATAAAAGCCGAAAATTTCCCAAGATTTTCCCTATCCTTTCTCTCCCCTCTGTCAAATTGTTCTCTTATGTTTGAATAAAGCTTTTAACAAGTAAGTGTTTCTATCTTACTATTTTAATTCCGTATTTATTTTATCTATTTTAAAGATAAAACCTGTGATTTTTAAATAACAGGACAAATTCCAAATCAAAAGGAATCTCTACATATGTTATTTAATAAATGATATACCAAAACTAAGTTATAATAGAAGAAATTAATCCACCGTTAGAAGAAATTCTAATACTAGTTCAAAGTGAAGTAATCACAACTTCCCCTTTTAAAAGAGAAAGTATTCAGAGAGATAGTGGACCAACTAACAAAGATATTAATAAAATAATTATGCAAAATAATTACACAAACAACTTATTACATATAATTTCAAATCAATTAAAGGATACTAATAAATTCAGAATCCCCACAAGATCTGTTTTTATCTTCTTATGGTTGTCGTTGTCAGGTGACTTCTCCTTTTTTGAAGAGTTGTTTGTCTTTGTCTGGTGAGTTACTGTCTTTAGATGCTATTCTTCTTCTGCATAGGTACGGTAGGCTTGGGCTATACCGTGTGGGTCTTCCATGTACCCATTGTCCTGGTTCTCTGTTGAGGAGGATGTTAATATTGTGTCTAACATAGCTTGTACTTCTACTGGCTTGATGTATCAATGTTTGCTAATACTTCCAAGAGTCACTTTTTAAATTCTGCTTGTGAACTGGTTGATCCACTTCTGCTGGCTGGTTTGGGTTTCTTGATCTCTCTTGATTCAGGAACCCATCCTTTTATATTTGGTACTTTAACTAAATATTGAATTCGTTCGATCTGTTCAATTTCGAACGTCCAACTAATTATAAATGAAATTCTTTTTGCAAAATAATATTTTCAGATTTTAATATGGTCGGGTAAAGTAGAGACTTTCTGGAATCTCTCATAATATGTGTGGAAGCTTCGAGGCATTGACTATTATGTTCCACCAAATATTTTCCACCAGTCATAGAACCATCTTGGTATGATTGACTTTGCTGCTTGTTCGCTATATTTTACGAACCATGTATGTGAACCTGGGCGTAGGTAAATAAAATTATACCATGCGTCCATGTAGTCTTTAAAATTATAAGTTTGGGGTCGGAATTGTACAAAGAGCATAATCGGGGTGTGCAAGTTATCCATTCCCCATTCAAAACAGCTAATAATTTGTTAATGGTAAATCTAGAATACCTAATACTGTTATGGTCTTTGTCATCTCTAAGGGTATGCTCAAAAGTGACTGATCCTGTATCTGTAAGAATAAATTCGTAATACCTCCTTGATTTTAGGGCGTCACTGGTTTCGACATAGTTTCTGTTGGTGTAACAGGGTCAGATTAGATCTTGTTTATCAAAGTTTTCGTAACCTTTGTCTAGTGCTACCACTTTAATTGGTGCTTTGAAAATTATTTCAAATGTTTCTTTCTCCTGAGAAACTGGTTTTTTACCTTCCTTTTTGGATGGTGTCTCTGGCTTGACTGCTTGTGTGAATGACTCTGGGGTCTTCATTTCGTAATCTGAACTGATCAGTGTATTACCAGTTTGTCTTGTCGAAGCTTTCGAAGAAGCTTGTTGGAATGGTCATTCCATTTTTGGAATAGTACCAAGGACTGTCATTATTGCTGGTTTATTTTTGGTGGGAACACTAGGAGGGGTTACCATTATATTTATAGGTGGTCTCACGCGTAAATGTGGGTAGTAATATGCAAGTGCAGAGTACCTATTTTCTCTCTTTGGTGAGGCCCTGAAGGGACCCTTCTGATTTGGTCTCATTTTTTCCCTGTAGGAATTCTCTGGTTAGAAAATCAGGGACATAGTTTTCTTCACCTTTAATAAAATCAATTTGAAAATCAAAACTAGATAATAGTGCTTGCCACCTGGAAAAAATCTATTTTGAAATGAGGTTTACCACGAATCTCGTTGTTTCGTGGTCGACCTCGACTGATGACGACTCGATGACTCTTCCTTTGATGTCATCTTATCTTAAATATTTTAGGGCAGATTTTGACCCATACAGTTAGTCTCTCCGTTTATTGAGGCTGGCCTTAGGCAGGCTTGATGATCAAATTCTGTTTAGTGCAGTTGAAACGATTGGACGAGTTGACCAAGTCGTGATTATTGGGGCAAGATGGAAGCATGTCCCTTTGTGCACCACAAACTCTATAGTAGTGAGTTCCACGAATCAGGGTGACATCATGCGTCATTATGATGCATTTTACCGATGCATTACTTCGTTTCGCGTATGTCTTTTGATTGAATATGTCGCTTCGGTTATGGTGTGAGGCAATGATGAGTTAAGTACTTGGTTTCGACGCTTGAATTTGTATAATAGGGGTGTAAGGGTATAGTTTCAGCCTTTACGAAATTCCTGAATCAAAAACTCTATACCTTCTTCTTCCTCCTCCATTGCTGTGAATTTTTTCTTCCTGTTCGAACGATCTCTATCCTTTTCGATTATCCATTGTTTGATATCTTCCTCCCTCATGTTTAAAATATCTATAACACACCTTCTGTCCCCAGCGAGGGAAGTGACCCGGTCCCACTGACGATTCTCTATCATTCTCATGCGGAGAGCGGTCCTACTACTATAGAGGATGGAAAATTCCCAATTGTGGAAGAGATAGTTCCACGCAACCCCGACCTTAGGTCTGATTTCTTGAAGCGGCCTGAACCCGAGCCTGGAACCTATAATCGGTAATGACGGAGGCCGATTTATCACATCTTAAAGTGAAGTACGGACTTCCTGACAATGTCGAATTGATTCTCATAGGGTGGGATGCGGTGCAGCATCACCGTCCTCAGTATTGCACATTCTACATCTCCCATATATGTCGGCTACACCTTTTCTCTCCTCCCTCAGGCGGAGTAATTCTATAGCTTCTATGGTGTTTGCCCAGCTCAATTCGTGCCGTATATTTACAAGCTCATCAGGATGTTTACCATCTTTGCTAAGTTGGTCGGGGACGAGATCACACTTCGACATCTGATGCAAATGTTGGCCCTGCATCCTTTACAAAGGGACGATGCTGAATCTCCACCACCGAGGGGGAAAATGCATGGTGGCGAAGATGGACGATAAGGTTAACCTCTAGTTCTGGCTCAACTTCTTCTTCGTTAGAACTGAAGATGTGGTAGCTAACATCGACAACTTCCCCGAAGCCTGGAATTGCACTCGTAAGAGGCTCGCTCCCGTTGGATATGAGGGGAAAGAGTGGAATAATATGAGCAAGAATCTTGATGAAAAATGTAGTGTTTGTATCTTAGTAAAGCAGATAGAATCCTTTATCAAAAGTCCGTTCTTTTCAAAAATGAATGTCCACTTTACACCATTGTATTTCTTCTATATATATGAGATATTTTCCTAACAAACCCTAATAGTACAAGTGCACAAGATAACTATATGAACTATTGAATATCCTATTTCGAAAACTAGCCGTTACAGCTTCGTCAACGATACTCGATCTCGACCATTATTGACCTCTCGACCACAAATGTCGTTGTTTCCTAGTCGACCTAGAATGATGACGACTCGAAGACGCTTCCATTGATGTCATTTATCTTAAGTATTTTAGGGAAGATTTTGACCCATACAGTTAGTCCCTCCATTTATTGAGGTCGGCGGTAGGTGGGCTTGATGAGTAGATTTTGTTTAGTGCGGTTGAAACGATTGGACGAGTTGACCAAGTCATGATGATTCGGGTGAGATGGAAGTGTGGCCCTTTATGAACCACAAACTCTACAGTAGTGAGTTCCACGAATCAGGATGTCGTCATGATGTCATGCGTCATTATGGCGCATTTTCCCAATGCGCTGCTTCATTTCGCATATGTCATTTTATTGAATATGTTGCTTCAGTTATGGTGTGAGGAAATGATGAGTTAAGTCCTTGGTTTGGATGCTTGAATTTCTATAATAGGGGTGTAAGGGTATAGTTTCAGCCTTTACGAAATTCCTGAATCAAAAACTCTATACCTTCTTCTTCCTCCTCCATTGTTGTGAATCTTTTCTTCTTGTTCGAACGATCTCTATCCTTTTCGATTATCCATTGTTTGATACCTTCCTCCCTTATGTTTAAAATATGTCTAACGCACCTTCTGGCCCCAGCGAGGGAAGTGACCCGGTCCCACTGACGATTCTCTTTCCTTCTCATGCGGAGAGCGGTCCTACTACTACAAAGGATGGAAGATTCCCGACTATGGAAGAGATAGTTCCACGCAACCCCGACGTTAGGTCTGATTTATCAAAGCGGCCTGAATTCGAGCCTGGAACCTATAATCGGTAATGACGGAGGCCGATTTATCACAACTTAAAGTGAAGAATGGACTTCCTGACAACGTCAAATTAATTCCCATAGGGTGGGATGCGGTGCAGCATCACCATCCTCGGTAGTGCACATTTTACGTCTCCCATTTATGTCGGCTACACCATTCCTCTCCTCCATCAGGCGGAGGAATTCTATAGCTTCTACGGTGTTTTCCCAGCTCAATTCGCATTGTATGTTTACAAACTCATCAGGATGTTTACCAAGTTTGCTGAGTTGGCCAGGGTCGAGATCAAACTTCGACATCTGATGCACATGTTCTCCCCCAGCTTTTACAGAGGGACGATGCTGAATCTCCGACACCGAGGGGGAAAATGCATGGTGGTGAGGATGGACGATAAGGCTAACAACTAGTTCTAGCTCAATTTCTTCTTCGGTAGAACTGAAGATATAGTAGCCAACGTGGACAATTCCCCGAAGCCTGGAAGTTCACTCGTAAGTGGATCCCTCTCTTCGAATCTGATGGGAAAGTGTGAAATAATATGAGCACGAATTTTGATGAAAAATGTAGTGTTTGTATCTCTTAGTAAGGTAGAGAGAATCATTTATCAAAAGTATGTTCTTATCAAAAAATGGATGTCCACTTTACACCATTATCTTTTTTCTATTTATATGAGACATTTTTCTAACAAAACCTAATAGTACAAGTGCAGAGAATAACCATTAGAACTATTTAATATCCTATTTTGAAAATTAGTCGTTATAGCTTCGTCAACGATGCTCGACCTCGACCATTATTGACCTCTAGACCACGAAAGTCGTTGTTTCCTAGTTGACCTCGACTAACGACGACTCGATAACGCTTCCTTTGATGTCATTTATCTTAAGTACTTTAGGGATGCTTTTGACACATACAGTTAGTCCCTCCATTTATTGAGGCATGCCGTACACGAGCTTGATGAGCAGATTCTGTTAATTGCGGTTGAAATGATTGGACGAGTTGACCAAGTCATCATGATTGGGGAGAGATGGAAGCGTGGCCCTTTGTGAACAGCACACTCTACAATAGTGAGTTCCACGAATCAGGGTGACATCATGACATCATGTGTCATTAAGATGAATTTTCCCGATGCACTGCTTCGTTTTGCGTACGGCTTTTGATTGAATCTGTCGCTTTGTTTATGGTGCGAGGTAATGATGAGTTAAGTCCTTTGTTTTGATTCTTGAATTTCTACAATAGGGGTGTAAGGGTATAGTTTCAACCTTTACGAAATTCCTGCAACAAAAACTCTATACCTTCTTCTCCGTCCTCCATTGTTGTGAATATTTTCTTCTTGTTCTAATGATGTCTATCCTTTTCGATACTCTATTGTTTGATACCTTCATCTCTCTTGTTGAAAATATGTCTAACGCACCTTCTGACCCCAGCAAGGGAAGTGACCCGATCCCACTGACGATTATCTTTCCTCCTAATACGAAGAGTGGTCCTACTGCTACAGAGGATGGATGATTACCGACTTTGGAAGAGATAGTTCAACGGAACCCCAACGTTAGGTCTGATTTCTCAAAGCGGCCTAAAGCCCAGCTTGGAACCTTTAATCAACGATGACAGAGGCTAATTTATCAAAGCGTTAAGCGAAGTACGGCCTTCCTGACCACATAAAATTGATTCACATCGGGTGGGATGCGGTGCAACATCACCGTCCTCGGTATTGCACATTCTACGCCTACACAATTCTCTCTTCCCTCAAGCAGAGTAATTCTATAGCTTCTACGGCGTTTGCCCAGCTTAACTTGCATTGTATGTTTACAAGCTCATCAAGATGTTCACCAAGTTTGCTGAGTTGGCCAGGGTCGAGATCATACTTCGACATCTGATGCACATGTTCCCCCCAGCTTTTACAAAGGGACGATGCTGAATCTCCGACACCGAGGGCGAAAATGCATGGTGGTGAGGATGGACGATAAGGCTAACAACTAGTTCTAGCTCAATTTCTTCTTCATTAGAACTGAAGATATAGTAGCCAACGTGGACAATTCCCCGAAGCCTGGAAGTTCACTCGTAAGTGGATCCCTCTCTTTGGATCTGATGGGAAAGTGTGAAATAATATGAGCACGAATCTTGATGAAAAAGGTAGTGTTTGTATCTTAGTAAGGTAGAGAGAATCATTTATCAAAAGTATGTTCTTATCAAAAATGGATGTCCACTTTACACCATTGTCTTTTTTCTATTTATATGAGACATTTTCCTAACAAACCCTAATAGTAGAAGTTCATAGAATAACCATTAAAACTCTTTAATATCCTATTTCGAAAACTAGACGTTGCAGCTTCATCAACGGTGCTCGACCTCGACCATTGTTGGCATCTCGATCACGAATCTCGTTGTTTCTTGGTCGACCTCGACTGACGACGACTTGGTGACTCTACCTTTGATGTCATCATATCTTAAATATTTTAGGGCAAATTTTGACCCATATAGTTTGTCCCTCCGTTTATTGAGGCTAGCCTTAGACAGGCTTGATGAGCGGATTCTGTTTAGTGCGGTTGAAACGTTTGGACGAGTTGACCGAGTCATGATTATTGGGGTGAGGTGGCAGCGTGTCCCTTTGTGAACCACAAACTCTAGAGTAGTGAGTTCAACGAATCAGAGTGACATCATGACGTCATGTGTCATTATGATGCATTTTCTCGATGCGTTGCTTCGTTTCTCCTATGTCTTTTGATTGAATTTGTTGCTTCGGTTACGGTGCCAGGTAATGATGAGTTAATTGATTTGTTTCGACGCTTGAATTTCTATAATAAGGGTGTACGGGTATAGTTTCATCTTTGTTGAAATTCTTGCATCAAAAAGTCTATACCTTCTTCTTTCTGCTCCATTGTTGTGAATTTTTTCTTCATGTTCTAAAGATCTCTATCATTTTCGATTCTCCATTGTTTGATACCTTTCTCCCTCTTGTTGAAAATATGTCTAATTCACCTTCTACATATAGCGAGGGAAATGACCCGGTCCTACTGGCGATTCTCTTTCCTCCCCATGCGGAGAGCATTCCTACTACTACAGAGGATGGAAGATTCCCGGATGTGGAAGGGATAGTTCCACGCAACCCCGACATTAGGTCTGATTTCTCGAAGCGGCCTGAAGTCGAGCCCGAAACCTTTAATCGGCGATGTCAGAGGCTGATTTGACAAAGCTTAAAGTGAAGTACGATCTTCCTGACCACGTCAAATTTATTCCCATTGGGTGGGATGCGGTGCAGCATCACCGTCCTCGGTATTTCATATTCTATGCCGACCCCATTCATGTCGGTTGAATCTTTCCTCTCCTCCTTATGGTGGAGTAATTCCATCGCTTCTACGACATTTGCCCAGCTCAACCTGCTCCGTATGTTTACAAACTCATCAGGATATTCACCAAGTTTGTTGAGTTGGCTGGGGTCGAGATCACACTTCGACATCTAATGCACTTGTTCACCCCCAGCTTCGACCAAGGGACGATGCTGAATCTCTGCCATCGAGGGGGAAAATGCATGGTGGTGAAGATGGATGATAAGTCTAACTGCTAGTTTTAGCTCAACTTCATCTTTGTTAGAACTTAAGATATAGTAGCCAACGTCGATGATTTCCCCGAAGCATGGAATTGCACTCCTAAGCGGCTCACTCCCTTGCACGTAGGTACTTTGTTTACTTTGCTTAGTTGAGGATTCTGACCCCTCATCCCTTTATTATGCATCCAAGACCTTGCCTCCCCCTTTGGTCGAGGACATTTCTAGTTGGGTTGGCCAGCTCCTCCCTCAAATTGCGAGAATTCGCGACTGATCGTCTTCTTTAAGAGGTTTGGGTAGGCTCCTACTTAGAGTAGTATGTTATGTTTGTTTTTGTTTTGTTGGTTATTTCTCTTGTGTTGGTGTTTTGTCTAACTCTCTTATCCTTTTATGCATCCCTTGATTCCATCTAGGGGATCCTCGAGGAGGTCGAGAACTCCCGTGCCTACGTTTCATAAGAGAAAGGCTTGCGCCTCTTTGGTTCCTGCCCTTCTCCGACCGTGACTAATCTTGCATCAACTCCCTCTTTATCTGTGGAGACTTCGGTAGCAGAAGCCTCGGTTTCTCCCTTGTATCGTCTCATAGAAAAAGAGGAGGAATCAAAGCCTGGTGATGGGGACTTGTAGCCACGTAAGAGAATATCAGTGGACGTGGGTGAAGGGGTTGCCCGAGCTGTTGATTCGGTGATGGATGACTTTACACTTTATGAGACAACGATTATCGTCATAGAGGACGATGTTGGGCTGATGCCTGAGTTTCTGAGGTCGGTGGAGGCCCCCGAGGGAGTATCGCATCCTCATACGATGATGGAAACTGAAGGGTCGGCCGCTAGGAATAATACTTTGAGGCAAGAGGGGCCGTCGACCTCGCAGCCAGCTGATGATGCTTTTTCATTGGCCGAGAGGAGAGGTAAGGACATTGTTGAAGACGACTATGAGATGGGTTCAGACATCGACGTCACAGAGCTTAGGATGATGGAGGAAGGATTTACCCAGCTTGAGGTGAGGCTGGAAGGATCCACACGGACCACTGTGATTCCCACGGATCGTGATCTATTGAAGAATAAAGAGAATGTGGTCCCTGCCCTCAGCCCCCTTTGCTACGACGTGGAGGGTGAAACCCTCAAAGGGATTGATGATGTCACTTTATCAAGGAGTATATCCGGCCTTACTCTCAGGGTAAGTATTTCAAGGCTTCATTTTTCTATCTGTTATGTTCAAAATCTAGAGTCTCTTTTTAGTGCTTTGCCTTTGTCAGCGAAGGCGTTCTCATTTTTGTAGCTTCTTCTTTTTCTTTATTTTTATGAATACAAACCATGATCTTGTAGATTGAAAGTGCTCGAAGGGAGGAGAGGCATAAGGTGATTTTTGCAAAGTTGCAACCTAAATACTTTGAGTACCGAGACAAGTACCGAGAGTTTCACAGGCAGTTTGGTGAGGCTGGCAACTTGCAGACCTTTAGTGATGAGTTGAAGGAGAAGGATGATGAGCTGGTGAGGGTCATCGAGAAGTGCAGTGTCCTTGAGTGGATGTTGAGAAGTAAGGAGGAAGAGCTCGAGGTTAGCAGAGCCGTTGAGGCCCAATGTGGTGACCTCTAGACACAAGTGGTCGAGTTGCATAGGAAATTGGAAGAGTGCCACCTATAGATAAAGGTTACTCATGGAGCCTTCCAGTTGGAGGCTCGGAGAAAGTCAGAGATGTTAGAGTTGGAAAATTAGACTTTCCGGGCTAAGCATGAGATTGACCAATCTACAGTGAAGGCAAAAGACAACCCCCTCCTTCAAAACAAGGTGCCCCCCTAAGAGGCTGAGAAGGATCACCTGCTTGTGCAACCGTCATCCTCCCGCACTTCAAATTTTCCAAACGTTCCCCGGGACATTTACTATGAATGGATTCATGTTGGATGTGTTTCGCGATTTGTACAAGGTAGGGTTTGTTTCTGCGGCTTCCCTTGATGGTGTTAGCGTTAAGACCCACAAGGCTCGGGTTGCCTATGGATATGATCCCAGCATGCCTGAAGATGGTGACGAGAGGAGGACGGGGATATGGACCAACGTGAAGAGAACGCCTGGTATGATTCTGCATACCTGAGGGTGATGGTGATGATGAAGGGGGAGATCGAGATGGCCTAAATCGTCAGGGTGATGGTACTGAAGGTCCTGATGGCGGAGACTAGTAGTTTTCCTTCTTCTTGCTTCATTTTATTGTATGCTTTTGTATTTTGTGCAGGCGTCTTCGCGAGTTTTAGTAAAAAATGTTTAAGTATAAATATGGAATGCTCATATTATTTTATGCATTTTTATCATTTTCTTTGGTTAATTGTTTCTACGATTACGTGATCTTTGCTTGTGTTTCTTTGTTCGAGCAAGTTCGAACATACTTGAACTTCGTTACGGATGAGGGCCAGTAGGTGTTAGCTCGTACAAGGTCAAATGTAAACTTAATTCAATTTCTGCTGAGGGCCGGTAGGTGTGAGTTCTAGCGAGGTCGAATATAACCTAACTTAATTATGGTCGAGGGACGGTAGGTGTTTGTTCAAGAGAGGTTGAACGTAACCTGAATTTAATTTCAGCCGAGGGCCGATAGGTGTTAGTTCGAGCAAGGTCAAACATAATATAACTCAATTATGGCCGAGGTCGGATAAGTGTTTGTTCGAGCGAGGTCAAACGTAACCTAAATTTAGTTTCATTCGAGGGGCAGTAGGTGTTAGTTAAAGCGAAGTCGAACATAACCTAACTTAATTATGTTCGAGGGCTAGTAGGTGTTTGTTCGAGCGAGGTCGAACGTAATCTAAATTCAATTTAGGCTGAGGGTCGGTAGGTGTTAGTTCGACCGAGGTCGAACATAACCTTAATTTAGAAATATGTTCGAATAAGTACGAAGCTTATCAGAAACCATAAAATAGAGCATTGTTGCTTTGGTCGTACAATTGGATAAATAACAATAAACTTCAAGCATTGTTGCTTTGGTCATACACTTGGAGAAATTTGTAAATTTTATGGCGTTGGCTGGCATTCTAGTCCCAGTCTATCTAGTGCCTTTATTGGTTGACCTGGAGAGTGCTTGAGAGGTCGAGCAATGAACTAGTCATTCTGGTTCTGTCTTTGCATACTTCGACTTGATGTGTTCCCTTCGTCTCCTCGTTAAAAACCCCCTTGAGAAAACCCAATTGGGACAAAACTTAAGTGAGGGAAAAAGAGTATGACTTGGGGGACGCTATATCTCTTAAAAGTTGAAGTACTTGAGGTAGGTAATATTCCTTCCTTTGTTTATAGTTGGAATAACCCTTTGTTCATTTTCTCCGTGACTATGTATGGGCCATCCAAATTTTTTCGTAGTTTGCCTTCCCATGGGTCTTTGCGCGCTTGTGTTCTAGCTTTAAGAACGTAGTCCCCGACTTTTAGCGGCATGGACTTTGCTTTTTGTTATAATAGCATTTTGCTCGTAGTTTTTCGGCTCTCACCGACCTCGACTGGTATTACTGCCTCGATCCCATAGACTAAAGAGTAGGGTATCTCTCATGTGCTCATTTTTGGAGATGTACGATAAGCCCACGGTACTTGTGGTAATATTTTCGGCCACCGTACCTTGGCGTCTTCAAGCTTTTTCTTCATAATTCTTGGCATCGACTTGTTGGAGGACTCTACTTGTCCGTTACCTACGTGGTGGTTTGGCATTGAGAGTATCCTTTTGATATTCCATTTCTCAAAGAACTCGGCGGTTTTCTTTCCCTTGAATTGGGGTCTGTTGTCGCAACTGAGCTCATTGGGGAGGCCAAAACGGAATATGAACGGCCAAGGTGAGTTGACCGAGTGTTAGTTAAAACCAAATGGAATCGTACTTTACCTCGCCCTGCCAGGAGGGGGCCCACGATGTCCATCCCCCATTTGATGAACATCCAAGGTAGGTGATCGGGTGTCATGACCCAACCTCAGGGTCATGACCGACGCTCAATAGAATTACCCCGGTCGAGCGGGTCTGTACAATGTCGTCTATCCAACCCATCCATGGATAAAGAGAAGAATACATTTAATTAATTAGATTGTAAGAGGTCATGTGCACAACACCAGTTCTTTTGCATAAGTTACATCATTAACATGTCTCCAAAATAGAGAACTACACAATCATGGTTAAAGTGGAACAAATCATACGATTACAACATTTTTAGTTCAACCTTCCCAAAACAAGATACAACCCACACTACGTCTATGGAGCCTCTAACATAAACAAAAGAGTTCTAAGACAGTGCCGACAACATGTCTCCCGGCTATACCTCAAAATGCTATGTACAAAGAACAAGAGAAACATGACCCGAAATGAAGTAGGGCTCACCAAGTTAGCTGAGAAGAGGGTGTGCTGCTATCACTGGTCAACACTACCTGCCATGAAACTACCTGCATCCATCAAAGATGCAGCGTCCCCGGCAAAAGGGATGTTAGTACATGTGCAATAATACTAGTATGTAAAACTAAACACCCTCTCATTAGAATGAATAAAAGTAAACGGAGAAGGAAATATGGAATCATTAAGAGATTCAACAACATAAAGGTGTCAAGTTAGGGGAAAGATAAATTCAAGTAAGTTTTAATATTTTATGTTAGGAGATCTATAACACTGATACACCACCGTTGTTGTGGCACGGAGTACGATCTCAGCCCAATCGGCTAAGCCGTCTCGCCCCGAGACATCCACTCACAATATCACCACGTGCGTGGCATGGCGTCTGATATCAGCCTAAACGGCTAAGCCGTCTCACCACAATCTCGTATGGGTCGACATCACATAACTTCTCGCTAGCAATAATATCATCACTTTCAAGGGGAAACATCTCAGCACATCATTATCATCATGTAAAAGGGGAAACAACCTCATCACATTAACACGAAGATTTACCCCACAATCACTCCTACACTGGCACGTGTAGTTTTGGAGTTAGATTATTCTGACCTACCCTTCCTCGGTGACTAAATGATACTCCCAAAGCATTTATTATTAAAAGGATTCACAACTTATTTCAACATCTTGTTCTCGTCTCTTTGTTTCATTGGCACAATGGTCCAAAATGTAATGTCATTGTTGGCACGTTGGCCGTATTTCATATTCTATACTTACTATTTCACTTTCAAACATCATCATAGATCGTCAACAACAAACATTTCTATTCAAGGCTTTAAGTAGACATTTGAGCAATTACGGTCTTATGCACTTGTGATTTCTTACACAATTAGAAATGATAGCTTTCATTAGAATCACATTTTCAATTCATAACATATTAAAACACAACCCATACTTAAATCACCTTCTCAAATAGTGACACAACATAACAAGAACATTTGGAATACATATTGAACGCATATATCTTTCGACACAAGGCTTATTCATAATAATCAATTTAAAATGTCCAACCCACCTTGCTTTGTGATTTCCTTAATTTACTACATAGTTCCGGAAGTCTTAGCAACTTTGATCTATTCAGAGATATAGCAAGATTGAACATAAATTATGAAGGATTTCATGATTCCATCTCATTTGAGAATTTTATCAAACACTAGGTGGGTATTATGATTTCAAGATCCTCCTATGGTGGATTCCTTCATTCCACTACCCAAAGTCTATCCAGTTTTGCTTTAAAATCTCCCCCAAACCTTGATAGTACATGAATGCATAATGGACAACTCTCATACCTAAGAATTACTTTTCTCATTACCTATATTCAGTTAAATCCCGAAATTGAGGGTTAGAGAGTAGAATCTTATCTTTCTGATGAAAGCCTAGTGAGATTTTCCTTGCTAATTCTCCAAGCCTTGAGCAAACATTGAGAAACAATAAGTTTAGGAACCCCCTTTCACTTTCTTACAATTGGTCATCAACGACTATATATCGAAATAGGTCCGAGTTAAAAGAAATTAGAAAAATGAAGCCCCGATGCAGATTTGCGGTCGCATATGCGGCTGCATAACGTTTCTGTGGCGCGCAAAATGGACCGCATAATGGCCCTCCAAAACTTGGCATTTTTACTTTACTCTGCGAAAGGTCTGCGGTCCACACACCAATTTTGCTGTCGCATAATGCGCCGTAGAACTTCCCTCGAGAAATTTCTATGTTGGATCTATGATGGATAGTGCGGCCTGCGAAATGATTATGCGACCACATAATGGATAATACAATGGTCCTAAAATTAGCTCAAGTTTCTACTTCATTTCGCAGTAGATCTACGGTCTATTGATTAGTTTTGCGATAGTAAAATGGACCGCAGAAAATCCCCTGTACTACCAAATATTTTCTTGTGATGACCCAAAATATCATCTTTAAATTTAATAATTAATTTTGTATTATAAGACCTTGAAAAGCACTATTTATCATTCCTCGACTTGTGTGCACCATCCGTAAATTTTTCAGGTGAAAAATGAATTAAAATGTGAATTAGAGCTTTAAAACTCAACTGAGTTGACTTTGGTCAACATTTTGAGCAAACGAACTCGGTTAAGTGTTTTGACAGTTCCGGTAGGTTTGTATCATTATTTGGGACTTAGGCGTATGCCCGGAATCAAATTCTGAGGTTCCTAGCCCGAGATATGGAATTTTGATGAAAAATTAAAAGTTTAAGTTCAAATAGTGACCGGATGTCAAATTATGTGCAAATGACCCCGGAATAGAATTTTGATGATTCCAACAGCTCCGTATGGTGATTTTGGACTTAGGAGGGTGATCGAAATTTTATTTGGAAGTCCGTAGTGGAATTAGGCTTAAAATGCCGAAAGTTGAATTTTTTGGAAGTTTGTCCGAGGGGTTGACTTTTTGATATCGGGGTCGAAATCCGATTCTGAAAATTTTCATAAATCCATTGTGTCATTTATGACTTGTGTGCAAAATTAGAGGTCAATCGTAATTGATTTGATGTGTTTCGGCGCAAAATATAGAAGTTGGAAGATTTGAAAACTCATGATTCGATTCGATGCGCGATTCGTAATTTCGGCATTGTTTGGCATGGTTTGAAGCCTCAACTAAGTTCATATTGTATTTTGGGACATGTTGGTATATTTGGTTAAGGTCCTGAGGGCCTCGGGTGGATTTTGAAAGGTTAACGGAATGGATTTCTGACAAAAAGTAACTGCTGGAATATTTCTACTGCACAAGCTATTTTTGGACAGCAACCGGTGCAATCGCAGAGCTGACTTTGGAAGCTTATATCTCGAAATCTATAAGGAATCTGAACATTATCAAAACATGAATGTTGTAGCCCGTTGATTCTAGTTTCCATAATGATAAACCATTTATCATTCAGACATTTATACAAAATGTTATAATCTATTGACTGAAGCTGGTACTGTAGATTTTGGCTAAAGCAGTGTGCATCGCCAGAAATTTCTGCTGCACAGGGCTGACTTTGGGAGCTTTTATCTCACAATCTCTAAAAAGTTGGGGGATGAGAAAAACATGAAAGTTGTAGTACTTTGTATCTAGTTTGCAGAACTTTAAACCTTTTGGCAGTTGGAGTTGAGTACAAGAAGTTATGATTGATACACTACAGGCTGCCGAGGAGAGTTTGATGTTTTCAACATAAGCATGTAATAATCCAAAAGTCCATTTTTAGTTCTAGAGATCGAAATTCGATTTTAAGACTTTCGACATTTTGATAATGAATTATAGGACTGATCTGAAAAGTTTGGTCTAATTTCATCAAGTCGCGATTGAGTTTTAAGCGCAAAATATGAGTTAATTGTTTAACGAGCGAAATTCGTATCACATTGAGCAAATGAGCTCCGAATTGAGTTTCGATTGAACGAATGGGTTCGTAGTTTTATTTGTGACTCATAGGAACAAGAATCGTCGAATTTCGAGTTCGTATGATGGAGTTAGAGCCTTTTTAGTGAAATAGAATTGCTAGTATAAATAGTACTGGTGTGCACCATTAGCGACCAGATGTGACACTTTTAGCGACGGGATTGGACTTTTAGCGATCAGAATAGTGTTTTTGGGGCAGAAACTTAAGGATAAAAAATGGTCATTTCCTTCATTTCGTTTTGGAGTTTTGGAGCACGGTTCTTGGGCGATTTTGAAGATTTATTCAAGAATTTAACTTGGGTAAGTGTCCTATATCCAAATGTGATTATATTTCATAAATCCATGGTCATATTCATCATTAATTTCGGATTTAAATGGAAGAAATCAAGATTTTTGCAAAATCTTCCAAAAACTAAAATTTAAGATTTGGAGGTCGAGTTATTATCGGATTTTGGTAAAATTGGTATGGGTGGACTCGTAATTGAATGGGTTGTCGGATTTTATAAGTTTCGCCGGATTCCAAGATGTGGGCCCTACGGGCAAATTTTGAGCTAATTTCGGATTTAAATGAAAATGTAATATTTTCTTATGAAATTGATTACTATAATTTTTGTTGACTGTATTAAATTAATTATGACTAGATACGAGTCGATCAGAGTCGGAAATTCGAGGAAAAGGCACAATAATTGGTTAAATTGGAGCAAGTCGAGGTAAGTGACTTGTCTAACCTTGTGTGGGGGAAATTTCCCTTAGGATTGGTATTGATGTGATTATTGAAATGTGTTGAAAGTCGTGTGTACGAGGTGACGAGTGTATATACGGTCTAAATTGCGAAAGATTATATTTTTAAATTGTGTAGATCAATGTTGCGCATTTATTAAATTATTTTATCTTGTTATATTCTTCATCATTGATTTGAGATATATACTTCAAATTTGTTTGATCTTTACTTACTAATTGTTTTACCTGTTTAGTTGAAACTTGGTTTCTTTTATTCTGTGCATTATTTGAAGGTTGATTTTCTTTAAATTAAATATTATTAATATGAAGTATTTGACATTTTTTAACTTGATATTGAAGCAACGTAGTAAAGATTTTGAAATATTATTTATACTCATTGTGAGGGAGCCGTGAGCTCTTTATTGTGGAAAACTATTATTGATAATTTATTTTGGCATGAGCCGTGAGCTCTTTATTGTGGAAAAATATTGTTGTCAAATTATTTTGGTAAGTTAAATTATTTGAGCACTTGAGGTGAAAATTGTGATATATTGTGATATTGATACGCATGCGGTGGTATAAGGTCTGGGTGTTGAAACACATGCGATGAGATAAGAGTGGCTTGATACGCGTGGCTAGTAGGGGAACTACTAGAAGTCATGCGGTGTGATAAGGGTGGCTAAAACGCGGGATGTTATTTCGGGAAAAAAATGTTTTCTTTAAATAAATTGTGAAGGCTCCCGCGGTGATATAAGGAAATGAGATATTATGAATTTATTTATGATTTGGGACTACGAGGCGGTACCTCGGGAGTGCCCTTGTTGATATTGATTTATGGCCATAGTTGCTTTCGATTAATTGTTGTGATTTTCATAAAGTTGAAGGAAATTCTGTTTTGATTCCACGAGATATTATTTGTAATTATTTGATGTCATTAAATGTGACATACTATTTGATTCATTTCCAATGTCATTTTATTTTACTACATTGATAAACATTTTACCATACCATTATTATATTCCAGTAGGGCCTCACCTGACCTAATCACTACTCTACCGATATTAGGCTTGGCACTTACTGGGTACCGCTATGGTGTACTCATACTACGCTTCTGCACATCTTTTTGTGCAAATCCAGGTATATTTTACCAGCCTAGACGTCAGTGAGTTACCTGCGCACGGAGACTTCGAGGTATATCTGCCAGCGTCCGCAGACTCCGGAGTCCCCTTCTATCATTTTATGTTGCTTCCTTATATTTTATTTAGACCTTGACATATAGAGACATTGAGAATAAATTCTTAGAAGCTTGTGACTTATTTCTACCGGGTTTTGGGAGTTGAAATTGTTTGAATTATAGTTTATTTATTTCAGATATTTATTATTATTCCGCATTGATAGGCTTACCTAGTCTTAGAGACTAGGTGCCATCACGACATCCTACGGAGGAATTTGGGGTTTTGACATTTCTTCAAATCCCCAACGCACTGTCCAACCCAAAAAGTCTGTACCATAGTGTCACGACCCAAAATCTACCCGGTCATACTGGTGCCTATCTCAATTCTAGGCAAGTCAATAACATCAATAACCCCCGATTTCCTTTAAGTTTGAAAGCATAATATCTAAATTTAGCGGAAGAAAAACTCACAAATACATATATAACACCCCCCAAAACCTGATGTCAATAAGTACATGAGCATCTATTATGAATAAAGTCTGGAAAATACGGTATATAATAGTCTGAGACCAAATACAGTAAACAAGGAGATAGGGAAGGAGAGGCAAGGTCTGCGAAATACGACAACTACCTCAGAATCTCCGAAAAATCAACTGCGCAAAAGAATCAACACTCGCTATGTCCGGGAACAGCTGGATCTACACACGTTCGTGGAGAGTGTAGTATGAGTACAACCAACTCAGCAAGTAACAATATAAATAAGGAACTGAAAATAGTGACGAGTTATACAATTATAATTCATTTTCAGTAATTCCAGCAAAGAATAGACATGCTTTCAAATCCAGCAGTTTAAGTCAAATCTATTTATACAGTTCAAGTTCATGTAATCCGAATATAAAATCTTTCAGAGAATTTCACAACAATGACATATAGAAACTAACTGCAACGACAATGAAAGCAAGTACAACCTCTCAGAAAACAATCACTCAACTCATCACAACAACTCAGTCACTCGGCTCTCAGCCCTCAACACTCACACTCAATGGGTACCAGCGCTCACTCGGGGTGTACAGACTCCGGAAGGGCTCTAACTGCCTAAGCGCTATAATATTCACGGCCAACTCACGTGTTGCACGAACAACTCACGTTCCATAGTATCTATATTTGGATCCGCACGGCTAACTCACATGCTACACGGACAACTCACATGCTATAGTATCAATATCTGGATCCGCACGGAGACTTCGAGGTATATCTGCCAGCGTCCGCAGATTCCGGAGTCCCCTTCTATCATTTTATGTTGCTTCCTTATATTTTATTTAGACCTTGACATATAGAGACATTGAGAATAAATTCTTAGAAGCTTGTGACTTATTTCTACCGGGTTTTGGGAGTTGAAATTGATTGAATTATAGTTTATTTATTTCAGATATTTAATATTATTCCGCATTGATAGGCTTACATAGTCTTAGAGACTAGGTGTCATCACGACATCCTACGGAGGGAATTTGGGGTCGTGACAAGTTGGTATCAGAGCACTAGGTTCATAGGTGTCATGAGTCACAAGCAAGTTTAGTAGAGTCTTGCAGATCGGTACGGAGACGTCTGTACTTATCTTCGAGAGGCTATGGAACTGTTAGGAAATATTCACTTCTTTGACTCCTTATCGTGCGACATTGATTTAGCTTGAAGCGTATATCTTATATTCCTTTGTATCCACTCGTGTGTGACATTGCGCACTCAGTATCAGTTGTGCGTCGATGGTTCGTGATGGCATAGATGGACTATGAGGGAGTCAGAGATGCTCAAACATTTCCTCAACGTGTGGTTGTGACTGAAGATGTGGACGTATTGAGAGATCACCTAGTGAATCATGTGGGGGTGCAAAGGATGTTGGCGTCTGGTTGATTTATACAAGCTGTAAAGATTATTATTGTGGATCATCGGACGTTGTGACCTATGACTTCGCGCTGAGTAGGGGGAGTCCACTACCAATGGGTGGATTGCAGGTCATGTATTATATCAGTTTTGGCCTGAAATGTATATATGTGGTACTGAAAGGTTCCCTAAAATTTACACATGTTTAAGACCTGAGATTTTGTAGAGGATAAGGTTGGGACTTGCAGTATGTCCGCCTCCTTAATAATCCTATACTTCAATACCAAAGGAGTTATAGAAACAACTCTAAATTTATAGAAGGTCTACTCAGCGTGGACGTCACGGTTGCGGATTTTGGAGTGCTTCAGAGTAAGTATAGTTTTTGATAAGATTCTGGACTATGTGGTTCGTGCCAAGATTTGTCTTAATGGAGCTTTACTTTTGTGATCGTTGTGTATAAATAGGGGTAAGGGTTACCCCAAAGAAGAATCAGAGAGTATTTTAAGAAATGGGTCATCTCAACAGTGTTGAGTCAGCATAACAAAAGAAGAAATTTGCCTTGGGAGAGATAATTCTCCACCAGTGTTCGTGGTAAGCCTATGAAGAAGGCAGACCAGCCAATGCAACACCGCCCACTTGGCTTAGGCAGTCGTCCAACCCAGTCCACACATCGGATTACTCGGGGTACTCTAGTAAGTTCTTTTAATGCACCACCGATATGAGTTCCTACAATGGTTATTTCAGTTATCTGGCACAAACTCAATATGAGCAGCCTAACCCGCAAAGGGGTTATTATGAATACGGTGATACTGGAACATCAGGAGAAAAATTTCCCAAATTTGGGAGAGACTTATTTCATTAAATTACTCAGGCTACGTGCCCCATTGCAGTTACTCCACCACCCACACGACCAGTTATGGGTGGAGGACAGACGGGTAAAAGGCGTCCTAGAGGTAAAGACCCAGCCATTGATATATTTCTTTTATGGTATGGCGAAAGTCGCTTCATCAGTTGATGTTGTTACAGGTATGACTTTGATATAATATAAAGGAATGATTTCCTTAACTCTATTCGGTTCTCAATATCGAAATGAGTCTTCCTATTGTGCTCCACTTATGAGTGAGCTTCATAATTCTATAATTTACTTATGTGTTTACCACTGTTGGGAGATTTTATGGAGATAACTACGCCTCTCATTTTGTGTTGGTCACTAATAAGAGCTGCGAGGCTAAATGTGGCTTTCTGTTACTCATTTCGGTAAATTTGATGTAAATTCCGAATAATTAATTGCAAATTATGAATTATATGCCCTACCGGTGTGGGGTTCATTATGTGTTGTGATTTGGTGTAACCGAAATTATTTAAAAGGAGAAAATAGAAATTTTCAATTGGCACGATGTGCATATTACTTGTGATTCAGAACTTAGGACGAGATCATCACATTTTTATATAAATTGATATGTTTAAACTAGGCTACGAGCTGCGGTGGGAGTAATATAAGGACGAGATCCTTGCTAGAAAAATTCTTGTGTTTAAGTTCTCCCTTGTGAAATTAAATTTGTACTATAATACTAATAGGGAGTCATGCCTGTTAGGCTTATTTGAAAATTCTTATATGAAATTCTCTGTGCATAGTTGTCAAATTCGTGTTGTAATTATTAATTTTTAACCTACGAGGTAGGTGCCCGCCTAGGTGGCGTTAAATGTTACTCGTTAATTTAGGTAAATAATTATGAAGTCTTCATGCCTCGCATCTAGTTATCAGTATTGTGAAGGTTTGCAACGAGATTTTTGTTAACATGAGGTTAAATGACGATTCTGTAATTGATTATGAATAACTATTAAGACCAAATTGATCCAAGAGGGTGCCCCATTTGCAGGGTCAGACGAGTGTGAGTTAAGCTTTCAGAAGCTCAAGATCACTTTGACTCTGACACAAGCGTTGGTATTACTTACATATTCAAGGTCTTATACTGTGTATTGTGACGCGTCGCATATTGGTCACGGCGCGATATTTATGCAAGACGGTAGGGTGATTGCCTACGCGTCCAGACAGTTAAAGGTACATGAGAAAAAAAAAATTCGATCCACGACCTTGAGTTAGCAGTTATAGTTCGTGCCTTGAAAGATTTGGCTCCATTATTTGTCCGGTGTCCATTGTGAGGTCTACACCGATCATCGAAATCTACAATATCTGTTTAAATAGAAGGATCTTAATTTGCGGCAACGGAGATGGTTGGAGTTACTTAAGGATTATTATATCACCATTCTCTATCATCTTGGGAAGGCCAATGTAGTGGCCGATGCCTTGAGTCATAAGGCGGAGAGTTTGGGAAGCTTAGCATATTACCGGTAGTAGAGAGGAAATGGGATTGCTTCAGAAGTTGGAAAATCCAGAATGGAAATGGGAGTAGATCACTACGGATTTCATTGTTGGGCTCCTACGGACTCAGAGGAAGTTCAATGCAGTTTGGGTGATTGTGTATAGATTGATTAAGTCAGCTCATTTTATTCTTGTGATTACTACTTACTCTTTAAAGCAGCTGGCTCAGGTATATATTCGCGAGATTGTCAGACTTCACGGTGTACCGGTATGCATCATCTCTAACCGGGGTACACAGTTTACCTCACAGTTTTGGAGGGCTTTACATAGAGGGTTAGGTACTCGTGTGGAGTTGAGTACAACATTTCACCCTCATACGGACGGGCAGTCTGAACGCACTATTCAAATACTAGAGGATATGATTCGTGCGTATGTGATAGATTTTGGGGGTGCTTGGGATCAGTTCTTACCACTTGCGTAGCTTTCTTACAACAACAGTTGTCAGTAAAGAATTCAGATGGCTCCGTATGAGGCCTTGTATGGTAGGTGGTGCCAGTCCCCAGTGGGTTAGTTAGAACCGGGCGAGGTTAGGCTATTGGGTACAGACTTGGTTCAGGATGCCTTGGAAAAGGTTAAGTTGATTCAGGATTGACTCCGTACAACCCAATCTAGATAGAAGAGTTATGCGGATCGGAAGGTTCGCGATATTGCATTCATGGTTGGTGAGTGGGTATTGCTCCGGGTTTCGCCTATGAAGGTTGTGATGAGGTTCGGGAAGAAGGGAAAGTTGAGCCCTAGGTATATTGGGCCTTTTGAGATTCTTGAGAGAGTTGGAGAGGTGGCTTACAAACTTGCACTACCACCTAGTCTCTCTGGGGTTCATCCGGTATTCCATATTTCCATGCTTCGGAAATATCATGGCGATCCGTCTCATGTGTTAGACTTCAGTTCGGTTCAGTTGGACAAGGATCTATCTTATGTTGAGGAACCAATGACTATTTTGGATAGGCGGGATCGAAAGCTGAGGTCAAAGAATATTGCTTCCGTGAAGGTTCAGTGGACGGGTCATCCACTCGAAGAGGCGACTTGGGGGACTGAGCATGATATGCGCAACTGTTATCCACACTTATTCACCAGCTTAGGTACTTTTTCTAACTTCGTTCGAGGATGAACGTTTGTTTTAGATGTGGAGAATGTGATGACCCAAATTGTCATGTTTAAATTTAATAATTAATTTTGTATTCTAAGACCTTGAAAAGCACTATTTATCATTCTTCGACTTGCGTGCGCAATCCGTAAAATTTTCCGGAAAGTTTTCAGGTGAACAATGAATTAAAATATAAATTAGAGCTTTAAAACTCAAGTGAGTTGACTTTGGTCAATATTTAGAGCAAACAGACTCGATTAAGTGTTTTGACAGTTCCGGTAGGTCCGTATCATTATTTGGGACTTAGGCGTATGCCCGGAATCAAATTCTGAGGTCCCTAGCCCGAGATATGGAATTTTATGAAAAATTAAAAGTTTAAGTTCATATAGTGACCGGATGTCAAATTATGTGCAAATGACCCCAGAATAGAATTTTGATGATTCCAATAGCTCCGTATGGTCATTTTGGACTTAGGCGGGTGATCGAAATTTTATTTGGAAGTCCGTAGTTGAATTAGGCTTAAAAAAGTTAAATTTTTGGGAAGTTTGTCCGAGGGGTTGACTTTTTGATATCGGGGTCGAAATCCGATTCTGAAAATTTTCATAAATCCATTGTGTCATTTATGACTTGTGTGCAAGATTAGAGGTCAATCGGAATTGATTTGATATATTTCGGGGCAAAATATAGAAGTTGAAAGATTTGAAAACTCATAATTCGATTTGATGCGCGATTCGTAATTTCGGCGTTGTTTGGCATGGTTTGAAGCCTCAACTAAGTTCATATTATATTTTGGGACATGTTGGTATATTTGGTTAAGGTCCCGAGGGCCTCGGGTGGATTTCGGAAGGTTAACAGAATGGATTTCGGAAAAAAAGGAACTGCTGGAATATTTCTGCTGCACAAGCTATTTTTGGACAGCAACCGGTGCAATCGCAGAGCTGAATTTGGAAGCTTATATCTCAAAATCTATAAGGAATCTGAACATTATCAAAGCATGAAAGTTGTAGCACGTTGATTCTAGTTTCCAGAATGATAAACCATTTATCATTCAGACATTTATACAAAATGTTATGATCGATTGACTGAAGCTGGTACTGAAGATTTTGGCTACAGCAGTGTCCATCGCCAGAAATTTCTGCTGCACAAGGCTGACTTTGGGAGCTTATATATCGCAATCTATAAGGAGTTGGGCGATGAGAAAAACATGAAAGTTGTAGTACTTTGTTTCTAGTTTGCAGAACTTTAAACCGTTTGGAAGTTGGAGTTGAGTACAAGAAGTTATGATTGATACACTACAGGCTATCGAGGAAGAGTTTGATGTTTTCAACATACGCATGTAATGATCCAAAAGTCCATTTTTAGTTCTAGAGATCGAAATTCGATTTTGAGACTTTCGACATTTTGATAATGAATTATAGGAGTGATCTGGAAAGTTTGGCCTAATGTCATCAAGTCGCGATTGAGTTTTAAGCGCGAAATATGAGTTAATTGTTTAACGAGCAAAATTGATATCACATTGAGCAAATGAGTTCCGAATTGAATTTCGATTGAACAAATGGGTTCGTAGTTTTATTTGTGACTCATAGGAACAAGAATCGTCCAATTCCAAGTTCATATGATGGAGTTAGAGACTTTTGAGTGAAATAAAATTGCTGGTATAAATATTACTGGTGTGCACAATTAGCGACCAGATGTGATACTTTTAGCGACGGGATTGGACTTTTAGCGACCGGAATAGTGTTTTTGGGGCAGAAACTTAAGGATCAAAAATGGTCATTTCCTTCATTTCGTTTTGGAGTTTTGGAACACGATTCTTGGGCGGTTTTGAGGATTTCTTCAAGACTTCAACTTGGGTAAGTGTCCTATATCCAAATGTGATTATATTTCATAAATCCATGGTCATATTCATCATTAATTTCGGATTTAAATGGAAGAAATCAAGATTTTTACAAAATCTTCCAAAAACGAAAATTTAAGATTTGGAGGTCGAGTTGTTATCGGATTTTGGTAAAATTGGTATGGGTTGACTCGTAATTGAATGGGTTGTCGGATTTTGAAAGTTTCGCCGGATTCCGAGATGTGGGCCCCACGGGCAAATTTTGAGCTAATTTCGGATTTTAATGAAAATGTAATATTTTCTTATAAAATTGATTACTATAATTTTTGTTGACTGTATTGAATTAATTATGATTAGATACGAGTCGATCGGAGTCGGAAATTCGAGGAAAAGGCATAATACTTGGTTAAATTGGAGCAAGTCGAGGTAAGTGACTTGTCTAACCTTGTGTGGGGAAAATTTCCCCTAGAATTGGTATTAATGTGATTATTGAAATGTGTTGAAAGTCGTGTGCACGAGGTGACGAGTGTGTACATGGTCTAAATTGCGAAATATTATATTTTTAAATTGTGTAGATCAATGTTGCGCATTTATTAAATTATTTTTTCTTGTTACATTCTTCATCATTGATCTAAGATATATACTTCAAATTTGTTTGATCTTTTCTTACTAATTGTTTTATTTGTTTAGTTAAAACTTGGTTTCTTTTATTCTGTGCATTATTTGAAGGTTGATTTTCTTTAAATTAAATATTATTAATATGAAGTATTTGACATTTTTAAACTTGATATTGAAGCAATGTAGTAAAGATTTTGAAATATTATTTTCGTAAATTATTTACTCCTGAATATTTTTATACTCATTGTGAGGGAGCCGTAAGCTCTTTATTGTGGAAAATATTATTGATGATTTATTTTGGCATGAGCCGTGAGCTCTTTATTGTGGAAAAATATTGTTGTTGAATTATTTTGGCAAGTTAAATTATTTGAGCACTTGAGGTGAAAATTGTTATATATTGTGATATTGATACGCATGCGGTGGTATAATGTCTGGGTGTTGAAACACATGCGGTGAGATAAGGGTGGCTTGATATGCGTGGCTAGTAGGGGAACTACTAGAAGTCATGCAGTGTGATAAGGGTGACTAAAACGCGGGATGCTATTTCGGGAAAAAAATGTTTTCTTTAAATAAATTGTGAAGGCTCCCGCGGTGATATAAGGAAATGAGATATTTTGAATTTATTTATTATTTGGGACTACTAGGCGGTACCTCGGGAGTGCCCTTGTTGATATTGATTTATGGCCATAGTTGCTTTAGATTAATTATTGTGATTTTCATAAAGTTGAAGGAAATTCTGTTTTAATTCCACGAGATATTATTTGTAATTATTTGATGTCATTAAATGTGACATACTATTTGATTCATTTCCAATGTCAATTTATTTTACTACATTGATAAATATTTTACCAAACTATTATTATATTCCAGTAGGGCCTCACCTGACCTCGTCACTACTCTACCGAGGTTAGGCTTGGCACTTACTGGGTACCGTTATGGTGTACTCAAACTACGCTTCTGCACATCTTTTTGTGCAGATCCAGGTATATTTTACCAGCCTAGACGTCAGTGAGTTACCTGCTCACGGAGACTTCGAGGTATATCTGCTAGCGTTCGCAGACTCCGGAGTCCCCTTCTATCATTTTATGTTTCTTCCTTATATTTTATTTAGACCTTGACATATAGAGACATTGAGAATAAATTCTTAGAAGATTGTGACTTATTTCTACCGGGTTTTGGGAGTTGAAATTGTTTGAATTATAGTTTATTTGTCTCTATGTTCCAAAGATTATCTCCAGCACCTATGTCAAGACTACATTTGCCATGATGGGGTATACCTTAATTGAGGGAACTTGTCTTAAAAAGGACAAAGCATCAAAAGTCATCCCTACTCAGAGTAGTGTGGGACTTAAATCTGAACCCAAAAAATCCTCTTATTTAGACTAGCTGATGCTGATACAACACATCATTGCAGGTATAAAGAAATTACTAACCTCATCAAGGACATTGATGCCTCTTATGAAAGCTTCATCACTAAAAGTGATCAACACCCTGAAATATTTCCTTGGAAGGAAATGAATTTATAGGATGCTTAAGACAATACTTTTTGCTTTGTGTGACAGTTTAAGACTATTTTTTTTAGTTGTTTCTGGGGTGAGCATTGGTCGACTATGCTCACTATAATTGCTCAGCTGTACAAATTTTATGCTTGCTTAGTTAGTACTATTATTTTTTTGATTGATGTCAAATGGGGAGAAGAAAGAAAAAGAGTTGCAGGTGTTCTACAGGTTCTTAAGTGCAGATTCAAATCAACAACCAGCTTAAAGACAGGAGGAGCACACTTGAAAAGAAAAGGGCCATAAATTAGTCAAACTCTTTTTAGATTATTGTCATCATCAAAAATAGGGAGATTGTTAAGTTTAGAATTTTAATAATGATCTATATTCATAAAGAAGTCTTGACTAATGTTATACAAGTGTATGCAGATTCTGTAAAATGAGAGATTCAAAGTGGTTTACTCTGATTATAGGAATTAAGGCAAGGACAAGAAGCTCAAAAAGAAAATCAATCAACACTGATCGATCTCTCAAGTATGCAAAAATAAGAAGGAAGGAATAAAGCAATGGAAAACACAACATAGTGGGAGACAACTGGAAGTGCTGTCTAAAACATGAAGCTCTCCTTAAATAAATCAATCTACCCCACAAAATGGAGACAAATTGAAGTGGTGCTTGCTGTCTCTTTCTTTGATAGAACATAAATCACTCATTGAATAAATTAATCTACCCCACCAAATGGAAACAAATTGAAGTGGTGCTCATTTCTTAAGTAAAGCGTGGAGCATCTTGGCATGGAACAAGAGCACTCCTTGGATTAATTAATCTAGCCCAACATTCTTGAAGGAATCAGAGACACATTTCTAGAATCAAATATCAGTAACATATCGTCGGCATAAAAAGACCAATATACAACAATACTCGACTATAAGAATACTGAAAAACTCAAGGATTGATTTACGCAGCCTTCTATACAATTGTCTATCCAACTACAAGTTCTTCGTTCTACTTTTAACAAGCATTGAGATTTACTTTTAGTAGATTTACTGTGTACACAAAATGGTAAAGATAGACTGAGAAATATTGGAGAGGCAGTGTGTCCTTAGAGGTTGTGTCATTATTCGTTACTTTGGTGAGCGAGTGAAAACCAAGTCGTTGTTGGTGAGCATGTTAAAACCAACCCTTGTTCATTGTTGGTGAGCGAGTGAAAACCAACCTTGTAAACGTTGGCGGTGAACATTGAAAATCACACAAACTATACACAACTCATATCACAAAGAGATCAAGAGATAACATCATTGCAACCCAAGGAGACTGGAGTAGGATACCACATTGGTTCCGAACCAGTATAAAATTTCTGGTGTTATTTACCTTACTGCTTTCATATGTTACTATAAGCAATTACTATTTGTTGAGATTAGTATTTGATTGAATTAAAGTACTAACAGTATTGGGCAGTCTGTCTCTGCATCAGTGGACGAAGAGTACACCATAGTCAACTAGAAATTTTTAATAGGCTACAATTCACCCTCCCCCTCCCCCCTCTTGTACTTTCACACTCAACTATATATTTTTTCATTATTGTCCACCAATAATGCTACCTCAAATCCTTATACATCTTAGCATCACTGAGAAGAATTGTCACGACCCAAAATCCAACTAGTCGTGATGGAAACTAACCTCACCCGCTAGGTAAGCCAAATAACACAATCTGATTCAATCAATAATTAATTGAATATAATACATTCCCCAAGGACTAGTAGTACAAATCATGAGCTTCTAAGAATAGAATTTACAAAGATGATATGAAGTAAATATATCTTCTGTTTGAAAAGTACATAAGCAAAGTTTTTATAGTCTAAGGCTACCTTGAACAAGAGGTAGCTACCACAAGAACGCAGGTACATCTTCAAAACCGGCAACCATCGAGCACAACAACAATAATAGCCAGCATTTGCACGCAGTGTAGAGAAGTGTAGTATCAGTACAACCGACCTCACATACTGAGTAAGTAATAAACCTAACCTTAGGTTGAAAGCATTGAGAAACTTTTACCAAGGTCGGGTCTAGAACCAATAGTCCACCACAGTCCATAACAACGTAAAGCAAATAGTACAAGAAGTAGTTAAGAGGAAACCCAAAGTATATCAGTGAAACCCAAAATCGTTTGCCGAACTTTCCAAAAATGTGAATAAGTTTGAAAACAATAATTTTCTCAAAATCCTTTCAATAATAAACAAGATGTTTCATTTTTCTTTCCAGATAACCATATTAAAACAAATGCATCACTATGCCCATCTGCCAACATGTGTGAGAAATCATGAATGACGTAATATCGTACAACATGAGGAAAAATACATCTCTATGCCTATATGCCATGTGTGCATGTCAATGCAATGTATCTCAGAGATGAAACCAGATGCATACTCTCAGAGTATCATTTCACTCAGTCCTCCCAGTCACTCAATCCTCTCAGTCACTTAGTCCTCTCAGTCACTCAATCCTCACAGTCACTCAGTCCTCCTAGTCACTCAATCCTCACAGTAACTCATGCCTCACAGTCACTCAATCCTCCCAAGTCACTCGCACTCGCACTCGGCACAAGCACTCAAAACTCGCACTCAGTAGGTACCTGCGCTTACTAGGGGTGTGTACAGACTCCGGAGGGGCTCTTTCATCCCTAGCACTATAATCTGCCCGGAGAACTCATGCGTTGCACGGACAACTCACGTGCTATAATAAAGCCTATAAGTCCTACTTCAGGTGGGCAACCCCGATCTACATAATAATAAAGTATATAAAGCCAATATGGTCTGCTGCGGCGTGCAACCCGATCCCATAATTATTCTCTCAATCAGGCCCTCGGCCTCACTCGGTCATCAATCTCTCCAGTCTCTTGGGTTCACAATATCATGAAAATGAGCCCAAAATGATGATATAATGAATCAATAAATAGTAATAGAGACTGAGAGATGATATGAAATGAATGAACATAACTGAGTCAACAACAATATGACCTTTGTGGATCTTAATAATACTGGCATATCGCCTCAACATGATTTTAACATGATTCTCAGCTCAATCGCTCTAGTACGTAGAGATTTCCATGATTTCAGATAAGTTCAAGTAACTACACAGTACCACAGGAATAACGAAATCATAGTTAACACGGTGCATGCCCACACGCCCGTCACCTAACATGTGCATCACCTCAACACCAAACTCATAACACGTATAATTCAGGATTTATACCCTCAGCTCCAAGATTAGAAGAGTTACTTACCTTGAACAAGCCAAATCCAATACCGAGCAAGCTGTACAATACTCCAAAAATTCCATTCCGCGCATATTAACCTCCATACGCCTTCCTATCTCCTCAATTCAAGCCAAATGACTCGTATCTATTCAAACAAACATGCAAATAAATCAGAACTTACTCTAATGCTTACAATTTAACAATTTACAAAATTTCCAAACTCCGCTCTAAACATCGACATTGGTTCCCATGTCTCGGAATCTAACGAAACTCACAAAATCTGAACACCCATTACGATACGAGTCCAACCATACAAAAATTATCAAATTTCGACAGCGGATTGACTTTCGAATCTTCATTTTACATTTTTGGAAGATTTTATAAAATTTTGATTTTTCTTTCATAAATTCACGGATTCATGATATAAATAAATATGGAATCATGAAATATAATCAATATAGTATAAGGAACACTTACCCTAATGTTTACCTATAAAAATCGCCCAAACATTACCTAAACCGAGCTCCCCAACTGTATTTTTGACAAAAATGGCCAAAAACCCCATTTATAGAGCCTTTGGTGTTTTTGAGCGCCACAAGTAGCGTGGGGCGCTGCCTGTGGCGCAGTTTCCAGTACCCTAACAATTCCAAGCACCAGGGCTAGCGCCCCACGCTGCCCTATGCGTTGGCGGCGATGGAAAATCGTTTCCGACAAGGAAATGGGCATAACTCTCTCATACGATGTCCGAATTCGATGATTTGTTTTTTCTATGGATCCATAATTGCAATACGGATCTAATGATTAAATTAGAACTGAATTTGGAGCTCATTTGCTTAATGTGATACCATAATACTTGAAGAAGTGTCGTCAAAACATCCTAGGTTCGATGCCGAAATATAACAAATCAAGTCTAATTAACTTTATATTTTGCACATAAGTCATAAATGACATAATGGACCTATTCCAATTTCCAGAATAGGATTGCTACCCCGATATCATTAAGGTTAACTCCCCAGTCAAACTTTCAAACTTAAATTTCTATTTTAGTCATTACAATCCTAATTTAACTACTGACTTCAAGTAATTTTCCGGACATACTCCTAAGTCCAAAATAACCATACGGAGATATTGGAACAATAAAAACTCCATTCCAGAGTTGTTTGTACAAAAGTTAAACTCCGGTCAACCCTTTTCATTTAAGCTTCCAACATGAAATTCATTTTTCCGAACTAATCCCGAAACACATGAAAATCAAAGCCGACGATTCACACATGTCATAATACATGACATGAAGCTATTCAAGACTTCAAATAGTATAAAGGAGATTAATTACTCAAAACGATTCTCCCCCACTTAAACATACGTTCGCCCTCGAACGTGCCAAGATTTGTTTTCCAACCCATCAAATCACTATTCCATCTTACCACGCACATAACCATGGGTGATCCTACGTCTCCCTTTACCATATAGGCCTGAGAACACAACATAACTGAAAATAACAATTTTAGCCTTAGTCCATTAACCTTGGAATCCAATTTCTAATATCCAAACATTTCATTTCAAGGCCCGAATCGCACATCTACACAATGTATAAGTTTGAACAACCTGTATCAAGCCATAACCATAACCCCAGATATAATCACATAACATACCACACAACTCGCATACTCGCAACACCATTCCCAATCATAGTAACACTCAAACATTAACCAAGTACTAGTGTAAAACCCCATAACAAACAAAACCACGTTCCAAAATTTTCGTATATTGCTGATAATGAAAGAAACATGCGGAATCTCATGACCCCTTATCAGATCACCATATCATGGAGCTCTCTCGCCCCAACCAGAACCATAATCACTTGCTAAGCCGACTTTCAATATTATCCTTCCGAATATACTGTAATCAAACCTGATAGTACCCATTTTAGGTCTAATAACATATTATTAAACACAACTATCAAACAAACATGCCACATCAATATAACTCCAGCCACAAATGCGCAATCCGTGTACCCTAATATGGGAGATGTCTCAAGGAAGAGAACCATATTGCAAGTTCAACAAGCACCACCACAAAACAATGTTACAACCAACTCCTCAAATTTTCTAAAGAGGATAACCGTAGGCGTATTTTTCTTTAGACTTTCACATAACTTATTTCATGTGACGGATACAAAATCCACCCGCAGGGTTTACACATGAAAACTTATAAGCTTTCATAAAGGTGTATCATCAATATCTAGATCGAGACATGGATTCCATCAACTAACTATTACTTTCCCAATGTATATCATTATTGTTCAATTTACTAGGAATATTGACCCACAAAAGGATCTCTCCTTTTAATAAATCAAAACAATAGTAATATACACAGCTAATAATAATTATATCAAGATTAAGAGTATAAGTACATTTAATGGATAGAGGATTTATTTTATTAAGTCAGTATAAAATACTTATCTCTAGTTGGTCCGTTCAATATATACAAAATGTACTAGCACAAGAAGTTGGAATTAAACCATTCCCATAATCAAGATAAATTATTTAATCTTGTGCTACTATCATTCCTCATGGTTTGTCCAATTCCATCATTAGATTGTGAACATGATCTTTATACTTATAAGAATAAATGATTTAATCTTCCGTAAATAAGCTAAACTCTATACACTAAATCATCTACTATATAAGTAAAAGACACAGACTGTTATGACCCGAAATTTCCACCGTTAAGACAGTGATGTCGCCTAACATTTCACT
Organism: Nicotiana tomentosiformis; assembly: GCF_000390325.3. NCBI lineage: Eukaryota > Viridiplantae > Streptophyta > Magnoliopsida > Solanales > Solanaceae > Nicotiana > Nicotiana tomentosiformis. Next base: position 152,249,576 of record NC_090812.1, read on the forward strand.
TACTACGCAAGCCAACGTTAGAGAATCATTAAAACAACTCTTATCCCATTCAGTAAAACCCGAGGTTCAGACCAAAATCCATTTACTCATTCACCCCTTAGCCCGAATATGTAATTGGTTTTGGAATCCGACCTCAAATTGAGGTCTAAATCCCCAAAGTTTTGAAATCCCTAGTTTCTACCCTAACCCCGAATTCTACCATGAAAACTCAAGATTTTACGTTTATAATTCATAAAATGTAATGGGTAAATGAAAGAAAATAGTTTAGAATCACTTACAAATACTTTGGGGAAGAAAATTAATCCTGAAAATCACCTTTAGCCCATTTGTTTTGTGAAAAGTGAAAACATTGGCTTAATCCCGTGTTAGATTCTGTTTTAAGTGCTGGGCGACAATATGAATCGCGTTCACGAGGCCACTGCTGCATTCGCAAAGATTATTGGTTGCCAAGACTTCGCGTTGGCGAGACATTGTTCACGTCTGCATAGGCTACACCCCAGCCTTCGCGTTCGCGAGACATTGCTCGCATTCGCGATGAAGGAAAGGCTGACTCCCCCCAGTGCGTAACACTACGCGTTCGCGAAGGGTAATGCCCCCATCGGTCCGCTTTTGTGACCAAGCCTTTGCGTTCGTGAAGTAGAAACTTCCGGCCTCATCAGTTTACTCTTTGCGTTCGCGAGAGGACCTTCGCGAATGCGAAGAAGGACATGCCAAAACACCAGAATATGCAGAAAACCAGATTTTCCAAAGTCCAAAACATCCCGTGGCCAATTCGAAAGTCACCCGAGCCCTCGGGGCTCCAAACCAAATATGCAGACATGTCTATAAATATCATACGAACTTGCTCGCGCGATCAAATTGCAAAAATAACACCTAGAACTACGAACTTAGCACTAAATCAAATATAATTCTCAAGAACACTTTAAAATTTCTATCTTCACAACTGGACATCCAAATCACGTCAAATCAACTCCGTTTCTCACCAAATTTCACAGACAAGTCTTAAATATTATAATGAACCTGTGCCGGGCTCCGGAACAAAAATACGGACCATGTACTAACAATGCCAAACCTCAATCAATTCTTAAAAATGCATAAATTTTTAGACTTTTAATTTTTATCAAAAAATAATAACTTGAGCTAGGGACCTCCGAATTCGATACTGGGCATACGGCCAGGTCCCATAATTTGATATGGACCCACCAGGACCGTCAAAATAATGATCCGGGCCCGTTTACCAAAAATGCTGACCGAAGTTAACTGAAATCAATTTCTAAAGCAAAATTCTTATTTTCATTAATTTTTAACATAAAAGTTTTCCGGAAACACACCCGGACTATGCACGCAAAACGAGGAGGGTAAAAATGAGATTTTTTAAGGCTTAAGAGCACAAATTCAAGTTCTAAACATTCGATGTCCTTTTGGGTCATTATATTCTCTACCTCTAAAACAACCGTTCGTCCTCGAACGGACATAGAAAAGTACTTGAGCTGGTGAAAAAGTGGGGATATCTACTCCGCATATCGTACTCGGACTCCCAAGTTGCTGCCTCAACAAGCTGACCTCTCCACTACACTCGAACTTAAGGGCAACTCTTTGATCTCAACTAGAGAACTTGTCGGGCTAGAATAGCCACAGACTCTTCCTTGTAAGTCAAATCCTTGTCCAACTGGACAGAGCTGAAATCTTACACATGGGATGGATCACCGTGATACTTTTGAAGCTTGGACACATGGAACACCGGATGAACTGATGATAAACCAGGTGGCAACGCAAGTCGGTAAGCCACCTCTCCCACCCTCTCTAGAATCTGAAAAGTTCCGATATACCTAGGGCTCAACTTGCCCTTCTGTCCGAACCTCATTACACCCTTCATGGGTGATGCCCGAAGCAACACTCTCTCCCCGACCATGAATGCAATATCACGAACTCTGCGATCGGCATAACTCTTCTGCCTGGACTGAGCTGTGCGAACATGATCCTAAATAATCCTGACCTTATCCAAGGAATACTGTACTAAGTCTATGCCCAACAACTAAGCCTCCCCCGGCTCGAACTACCCAATTGGTGACCGACACCACCTACCATATAATGCCTCATAGGGAGCCATCTGAATGCTCAACTGGTAGATGTTGTTGTAGGCGAACTCTGAAAAGGGCAAGAACTGATCCCACTATCCTTTGAAGTCTATAACACATGCGCAGAGCATATCCTCCAAGATCTGAATAGTGTGCTCGGACTGCCAGACCGTCTGAGGATGAAATGTTGTGCTCAACTCAACTCGCGTACCCAACTCACGCTGTAATGCCCTCCAGAAGTACGAGGTGAACTGCGTACCTCGATCGGAAATGAGAGACACAAGCACACCATGAAGACGGACGATCTCATGAATGTAAATCTCTGCCAACTGCTCCTAAGAATAGGTAACTGCCATAGGAATGAAGTGCACTGACTTGGTCAGCTTGTCCACAATGACCCAAACTGCATCGAACTTCCTCTGAATTCGTGGGGTTTAACAACAAAATCCATAGTGATACGCTCCCACTTCCACTCAGGAATCTCTAACCTCTAAAGTAAACCACCAGGTCTCTAATGCTCACACTTTACCTGCTGACAATTTAGGCACCAAGATACATATGCAACTATGTCTTTCTTCATTCTCCTCCATCAATAATGCTGCCGAAAGTCCTGATATATCTTGGTTGTGCCCGGAAGAATAGCATTTCGAGAACTGTGGGCCTCCTCAAGAATCAACTCACGAAGTCCATCCATATTAGGCACACAAATATGACCCTAAATCCTCAAAACTCCGTCAACTGCAACAGTAACCTACTTGGCACCACCGTTCCACACTATGTCTCTAAGGACAGGTAAATGAGGATCGTCATCCTGCCGATCTCTAATGTACTCAAACAAAGAAGGACGATCAACTACACATGCTAGAACACGACTGGGATCAGAAACATCCAACCTCCCAAACTGGTTGGCCAAGGCCTGAACATCTAATGCCAGCGGTATCTCGCCAACTGGAATATAAGCAAGGCTGCCCATACTAGATGACTTTCTACTCAAAGCATCGGCCACCACATTGTCCTTCCCGGGATGATACAATATGGTGATATCATAGTCTTTCAATAGCTCTAACCACCTCATCTGCCTCAAATTAAGCTCCTTTTTCTTGAACAAATACTGCAAGTTATGATGTTCCATGAATACCTCACATGGCACGCCGTAAAGATAATGCCTCCAAATCTTCAGCACGTGAACAATGGCTACCAGTTCTAGATCATGAACATGGTAATTCTTCTCGTGAACCTTCAGCTTCCGTGAAGCATATACAATAACCTTACCACCCTGCATCAATACCGCACTCAGACCAATACGAGATACGTCACAATAGATTGTATAAGAACCTGAACCAATGGGTAACACCAATACCTGTGCCATAGTCAAAGTTGTCTTGAGCTTCTGGAAGCTTGTCTCACACTCGTATGACCACCTGAACGGGGTACCCTTATGTGTCATCCTAGTCAACGAGGCTGCTATGGATGAAAACCCCTCCACAAATCGACGATAGTAGCCCGCCAAACCCAGGAAACCACAGAGCTTTGTAGCTGATGTGGGTCTAGGCCAGTTTTGAACTGCCTCAATCTTCTTAAGATCTACCTGAATACCCTCTGCTGATACAATGTGACCCGGGAAAGCACATGAACTGAACAAAAACTCACATTTTGAGAACTTAGCATATAACTGGCTATCTCTCAGTTGTTGAAGAATGATCCGAAGGTGCTGCTCATACTCCTTTCGGCTGTGGGAGTAGACCAAGATATCATCAATAAACACAATCACAAAGGAATCCAAGTAGGGCTTGAAAACTCGGTTCATCAAATCCATGTATGCTGCTGGGGAATTTGTCAGCCCAAATGTCATAACTAGAAACTCGTAATGTCCATACCGAGATCGAAAAGCTGTCTTAGGGACATCGAATGCCCTAATCCTCAAATGATGGTAGCCAGATCTTAAATCAATATTCAAAAACACCTTGGCACCGTGAACCTGATCAAATAAATAATCAATCCTCGGCAATGGATACTTGTTCTTGATGGTGACTTTGTTCAACTACCGATAATCTATACACATCCTCATCGATCCATCTATCTTCTTCACAAATAACACCGGTGCTCCCCAGGGTGAGACACTAGGTCTAATAAAGTCCTTATCAAGAAAATCTTGCAAATATTTCTTTAATTCTTTTAACTCTAGCGGGGCCATGCGGTATGGCGGAATGGAAAAGGGTTGTGTGCCCGGAGCCAAATCAATGCAGAAATCAATATCCCTGTCGGGTGGAATCCCCACCAAGTCTATAGGAAACACCTCTGGAAACTCACGAACAACTGGCACTGAATCCATGGAAGGAACCTCCGCACTAAAATCGCGGACATAAGCCAAATAAGCTAGACACCCATTCTCGACCATATGCCGAGCTTTCACATAAGAGATAACCGTGCTAGTAGAATGGCCAAGACTCCTTTTCCACTCTAATAAAGACAACCCATACAAGGCTAAGGTCAATCTAATATAGCATGATAAGGTGAAATCCAATCCATAACCAGTATGACATCAAAATCAACCATATCTTTAAGTAGAAGATCTACACGAGTCTCAAGACTCCCAATGGTGACCACACACGAACGATAAACACGATCTACAATAATGGCATCTCCCACTGGTGTAGACACAAACACAGGAGCACTTAAAGAATCATGGGGCACAACCACATATGAAGCAAAACAGGATGACACATAGGACAAAGTAGACCCTGGATCAAATAGAACTGAAGCATCTCTACTGCAAACTAAAAAAGTACCTATGATAACATCGTCAGATGACTCAGCCTCAAGCCTAGCTGGGAAAGCATAACATCGAGGCTAGGCCCCACAACTCTGAACTATGTCCATGGGATGACCTCTAATTAGCTAGTGTCCACCTCTAACGGCCTGACCTCCACTTCTAACAGTCCGGCCTCTACCTCTGGCTGACTGACCTCTACCGCTGGCTGGCTGAGCAGGTGGTGCAGCAACTGGTGCCAAAACCATGGCATGAAAACTCCGATACTGTGAACTGCCCGTTGCCTGAGGGAAAAATCTAGTAATGTTCCTCGGATCACCACAAGTATAGCATAATCTCGGCTGATGTGACTACTGACCCTAAAATTGACCATGTCGGCCTGGGTAACCACCCTAATAACTCTAGAGTGGAAGTGCACTAATATGAGTTGGTGGTGCACTATAGGCTAGCTGGTCGGAATAAGGCATATGAGGACCACGACCACCTGAGGCACCGTGGGATGCCTGTAGTGTTGAATGAAATAGCCTGGGAGGATGGCCTCTGCCATAAGTACCCCGGCCTCCAGATGAGGCTCCACTGAATCCACCAAAGTGACGAGGTCTCTTGTCAGACCCTGACATCCCTGAGCAAGAACCATCTCGACTTATCAGGCAACATTAGCAGTCGCCTGAAAAGAAATCTCACTCCCAGTCTCGTTAGCCATATGCAATCTGATAAGCTGATCAAGTCCGTCAATAAACCTCCTCACCCTCTCTCTCTCGGTGGGAAGCAAAAGAATAGCATTACGAGCCAAATCCACAAAACGGGTCTCATACTGAGTGACAATCGTACTGCCCTACTGGAGACGCTCGAACTGATGGCGACACTCCTCTCTTAATGTGATAGGCAAAAACTTCTCTATGAAGAGCTGAGAGAACTTATTCAAGACTTCAAATAGTATAAAAGAGATTAATTACTCAAAATGACAAGTTGGATCGTTACAAGAATATAATACCGCAAATAGTGGGCCTCCTCAACAATCAACTCACAAATCCCATCCACATTGGGAACACAAATCCGACCCTGCATCTGCAACACCCCATTATCTCCAATAGACACCTCATTGGAATCACCGCACTTCATTGTGTCCTTAAGAATAACCAAATGGGCGTCATCTTACTAACGCTCTCTGATGCGCTCATACAAAGAAGAATGAGAAACCACACAAGCAAGAACCCGACTAGGCTCCGAAACATCTAATCTCACAAACTGGTTGACCAAGCCCTAATCATACAATGTTAGCGGTCTCTCACCAACTAGAATATATGCAAGCCTACCCATACTCTTAGCCTTTCTACTCAAGGTATCGGCCACCACACTGGCCTTCCCTAGATAATACAAAATGGTAATATCATAGTGTTTTAACGACTTTAACCACCACATGGATGAGACACCCCTTACAAAACGACAACAATACATGGCCAAACCAAGGAAACTCTGGATCTCAATAGCTGAAGACAGTCTGGGCCAACTCTAAACTGCCTCCACCTTCTTCGGATCCAACTTACTCCCCTCAGTAGATATCACATGACCAAAAAACGACACCGAATCAAGCTAGAATTCACATTTTGTGAATTCTTCATATAACTTCTTCTCCCTCAAGATCTGTAGCACGATCCTCAAATGCTGCTCATGATTCTCTACGCTGCAAGAGTACACCTAGATGTCATAAAAGAAAACGATGATGAAAGAATCGAGATATGGCTGGAATACATTGTTCATCATGTGCATAAATATTTTTGGGGCATTGGTTAGCCTGAATGACATCACTAGAAACTCATAGTGGTAGTATTAAGTCCTGAAAGCATTCTTAGGGACTTATGATGCATTAAATTTTAACTGATGATAGCGAGATCTCAGATAAATACTTTGGCACCCTGAAGCTGATCAAATAAGTCATTAATCCTTGGCAGTGTATACTTGTTCTTGATGATGACCGTGTTCAACTATCAATAATCTATATACATCCTCATCGAACCATCCTTCTTCATCAGGAATAACATCAGTGCGCCCCAGGGTGACACACTAGACCTAATGAATCCCATATGAAGCAAATCCCTCTACTACAACTTTATTTCCTTCAACTTAGATGGGACCATACGGTATGGTGGAATAGAAATGGTATAAGTGCATGGAGCCAAATCAAAATAGAAGTCGAAATCTCTGCCGGTAAATGTACAAAAAACACCTCTGAGAACGTGCGCATAATGATACAAAACCCATGGAAGGAACCTCCCGTACTAGGATCATGGATATAGACCAAATATGCTAGACATCCATTCTCGACCATACGCCAAGCCTTCACATAAGAAATAACTCCGCTAGAAGAATAGCCAGGAGTCCCTCTCCACTCTAATCGAGTCAACCACGGCATGGATAAAGTCACCATCTTGGCGTGATAGTCAAAAATAGTGTGATTAGGTGTCTGCCAATCTATAACTAAAATAACACAAGTCCACCATATAAAGGAGTAGACGATCTACACTACTCTGAAGGCACCCGATAGAAACCACACATGAGCAATAAACACGATGTACACTTTTAGAATCTCCCACAAGCGTGGACACATATACAGGACAACTCAAAGAATCTTGAGGCAAAACTAGTTATGAAGGAAAATAGGATGACACTTATAAATAAGTAGAGCCCTGATCAAATAGAACTAAAACATCTCTATGTCAAGATGGAAAAATACTTGTGATGATGGATTCAGATGATTCTGCCTCAAGTCTAGATGGAAATGCATAAGAATGGGGCTATGCCCCACCACTCAGACATCCACCTGTCAGATAACCTCTACCAGGATGGCATCCACCTCTAATGGCCTAACCTCTACCTCTAATGCCCTGACTTCCACCTCAAGCATCCTGACTCCCTCCTATAGCTAGTTGAGCGTGCGATGGAGCAGTTGGTTCAAGAATTATGGCACAAGAACACTGTCGTGGAATGCCTCCCTCTGCCCTAGGGAATAATATCGCAACGAGCCTTAGATATGCACAAGTATAACAAACCTTCGGCTATTGTGACTACTAACTTTGGAACTGACCCTATCAACCGAGATAACTACCTCAATAACTTTGGATCGAAGGTGCACTAATAAGAGCTGATGGTGCGTTGTAGGATAGCTCCTTAGCATGAGATCCCTAAGAACTACGACTACCCGAAGCACCGTGGGATGCCTGAAGCACTGTCAAAATTGGTCTAGGAAGGTAGCCTCTACCAAATGAATCCCTGCCTCCAAACGAAGCATCACTGAAACAACCAAAATGATGGGGCCTCTTCTCCGATACCTCCCATTATTCTGACCACGAACATTCTCGATGCCTCTAGCAATCTCTACAACCCTATAGAAAGAAATATCATCCCTGATCTCCTTGGCCATATGTAGCCTAATAAAGAAAGTAAGTCCAACAATGAATCTCCTCATTATCTCCCTATCAGTAGGGAGTGACAAAACTACATGGCGAGCTAGGTCCACAAATCAAGTCTCGTACAGGGTAACACTCATGCTACCTTACTGAAGATGCTCGAATTGCTTGCGATACTCCTCTCTCAGACTGAAAGGAATAAACTTCTCCAAAAAAAGCTACAAAAACTTATCCCAAGTGAGGGGTGGCGAACCTAAAAATCTACCATGCTAATAATCCTACCACCCATGTTGTGCAATACCTCGTAGCAACAGTACAAATAATCATGTGGGTCCACAATGCACTATTGAAGAGAAAAGGGAAGATATTTATGAACTTATCCAACCTCATCAATCCCTTAAAAGACATCGTGGGCCTCTCCCCGATTTGTGCAACAACAATAGGCTAAATTACCCCAACGAGCAGAACTACTGGAGTTTGATATGTGGGAGCCATCTGCTCTGGAGTGTGAGTAGAAGGTGTTTGTGCTCCTCCTCCAGCCTGAGAGACAGGTGGTGCCACCGAAAATGCACTGATCATGGCCACACACTCCATAAGGCCCACTAAGTGGACTAGAGCATCCTGAAGCACATGAGTGGCTATAAATACCTTTGGGACCTGAGCAGGTTCGACTGGTGCGGTATGAGCATGGATCTCCTCCTCATGATCAATATGAGGCTCCACAGTAGGTGTTGCTGCACGTTCTCTACGCTTAGCTCTTCCTCCGCCTTGACCTCGTGTTGGACCTCAACCCCGTCCTTTACCCATGGTAGTGGCTACAATAGAAGGCTCTGGCTCATCCCCGACTGTAGATGTTATGCATGTTCTCACCATCTTCGATAGAACAATAATTGAATGATTCAAACATCAATGATATAATGAAACCGCATGATAGAGAAAGAAAGAAGTGAAATTTTCTAGATAAGTACAAACGTCTCCTCACCGATCCTCGAGACCCTACAAAGCTTGTTCATGACTCGTGAGACCTAAGAAACCTACTTTTTTGATACCAACTTGTCACGACCCAGAATCCTATCCTCGAAACCGTGATGGCGCCTAAAATTTTACTTGCAAGGTAAGCCAATGTAGCTAGATTATTTAACCAATATTAACAATTGAAAATAAAACATTAATAAAAATAAACTAAAATAGTCTGAAAAGGATAATATAATAGGTATGACGATATCTAAATATCTCCCAAAATCTAGAGTTACAAGTGCATGAGCAACTAGAATACTACATATATGGCTTGAAGTAAAGTACACTCTTTAAAATTAGATAAACAATATAATAGATAATGAAGGGGACTTCAAAGCTACAGACATTGTGCAGCTATACCTCAAGTCTCTAGATGTCGTTAGATCCGAACAGAACAACACTAGACGCCGCTGGGACCAACACCTGCATATGTACAAGAAGTATAGAAGTGTAGTATAAGTTCAACCGAACCAATGTACTCCATAAGTGTCGAGTCTAACCTCGACAAAGTAGTGACGAGGCTATGACAAGGCCCCGACGTAAAAATCATGCACATATATATTTAGAAAACAACAAAATAACAAGTGGAGCAATAAAATATTAAATGGGAGGGGACATGAGAAGGGAAAATGTCATGAGAACGACAAGTATGAAAACACCAAATAACATCTTCCGAAATAAGCAACAATATAACCAAGTAAATCACCAATTCGGGAATCAAATAAGGCAACGAAATAAAGATTGCATGACATCACCCTTTGTGATTTTAATCTCGTCCTCACCATGTTATATCATAAATAAAATGGCTACATGCTTTTACTCTCTGCCAGGGCATTATCCTCCGTACTTTAATCCTCACAACCTCTCAATATATGATAATGAATGAAAGTAAGGCAAAGCAACACCTTTCATGCTTTTCACTCTTCCTCACCAAGCAACAATACAAATACAAATTAACAATGCAAGGTGAAAAGCAATTTCACTTCAATTATAGAGCCATGGTAACCAATACAACTTGCGAAGATTACCAACCTCTTCAAAATGAAACAATAAATACTAGGCGACTAATTAAAAAAATAATAATCTAACCCAAGCATGGAAAGCATAGTCAATGAAACAACTTAGAATAAAGAAATAATTTCCAACTGCATCCTTTAACCCAATAACGACGTATAGGTACTTTTCACCTCACATATACATCATCCCCACACTTAATACACGTAACAAATAGGTCAACAAGTCTTAATTAGTCAAGTCAAGATTAATCATGATACTTACCTCGCTCTGCAACAAAATCAAGGCACAACAACGACTTTTCCTTTGGAATTAGCCTCCAAACGAATCAAATCTTGCCAAATATAGTTCAAATAATTCAAAATAGGCTTTGGAAATTATTCACGAGCAAAAAAGATTCAATCTTTAATGATTTGGGAAAAAGTTAATCCCGGACTCGCTTGGTCAAAACCCGAGATTCAGACCCAATTACCCATTTGACCCCGAGCTCGGTTATGTAATTTATTTCGAAAACAATCGACGTCAATTTGAAAATGGTAAAAGTGAAGAAAATCCCAACTTTGAAGGTTTAAATCAATGGTAGTTAGGTGTTCTTCTCATTCGCGAACCACCTGACATGATTGCAATGCACAACACCAAAAAGGGCCTTCATAATTGCGTGTTACCTTTCACGTTCGTGTAAGTTTGCTACCCCATTCTTTTGCGTTCGCGTGCCAAGGACCGCGATTGCAAAGAGTAGCTCCCGAGTCACCCCCCAGATCCCAAAACCTATCGTGTTCGCGAATGGTAGAACCCCACTACTTCGCATTCGCGACTAGCTCCTTGCGTTCACGAAGAAGAAATTCCTCTTTATCCCTATTTCCCTTTCGCTTTCGCGAAGCACAAAGCATCAAACACCAATAACAATTGAAACCCAACAACTTTCTATGTTCAAAATGGTCTATAGCCTATCCTAAATCCACCCGAGCCCCTCATGATCCAAACTAAACATGCACATAAGTGTAATAACATAAAAAATGCATGAAATTTCAAAGAAAACTCAAAAACTTCTAAAATCACAACAGAGCGTCCGAGTCCTTCCAAACCAACTACGATTTGCACCAAATTTTGTAGACAAGTTTCAAATAGCAAAATAGACATATGCCAAGTATCTAAATCTAAATCTGAATCCAGTAGTAATAAAGTCAACCAATGGTCAATTATAAGAAATTTTCAAACTTTTAAATTACTAGCTTTAGACAAAACAAGCCAAATCAAGAGGACTCTCTAACTTAATTTCGGGCATACACCTGACTCTAAAATGACAATACTAACCGACCGGGATCGTCAAAATACCAATCCAGGGTCGTTTACACAAAATGTTGACCGTAGTCAACACAAGTTATTTTGAAAGCCAAAAGTCATGTTTTTTCAATTTTTTTATAAAATCTTTTCAAAAACGGACACGGATTTCTCATGCAAATCGAGAACCATTAAATGGAGTTAACAGAGGTATCGAAATACAAAAATAAGGGCTAGTACACAAAACGCCGTATCATATCGTCACATGAGAAGCTTCAAATGATAACTCTAATCACTTTAACCCAAATTGTTGACTTTAGTCAACATAATGAACTTCTAAACTCAAATTATCAAGTAAGCACACCAAAATGCTTCCAAGCTTTGAAATCCGAACCATCCATATCCCAAGTTACAAATCGCTAAATGAACATACGGAAATTACAACTCAAAATGACTGATAGGCTGTTAAAACACTAAAAAGGCTGAGCAAAAAATTAAAAGAGGAATACAAGATGGATGAAAAGAGAGAGAAGAGCAAAAGTTGTGGAAAAAATAAAGAATGATAATCTAGGGCTTTTGCTATTAAACAGTCTCGGTGAGAGGAATTGAGGGACATCCTCTCCCGGATCAACCGAGTAAGGATGACCCCACCGAATGAATCAATAGTGATGGAGGTTGCATCCTTTCAGAATGGGCTAAACAAGGATGTTTCGAGGGCGATAAGAAAGTTATTAAGTCGACTAATTAAGTACCCTCTGACAATTTGGGATGAAACACATAACACATATTGTGCTGTGGTCCGAGTAGATGAGGACGACCTCAATGGACCATCTCATCGACTGACCTCGGGACACGCTGAATCCAGAAAATACCGAAGAAATAATACCGGAAGAGATCTCGTAGCTTTGCGATCTAATAGGGAAAGACATCAAACATATGCCATAACGGCCATTACGCCTTCCTCCCACCACAAGGAAGGCTCGCCTAGACCAAGGATAAGGCCTCACCAGAATTAAAGAGGTAGAACCCTTTATTATCTTCTCACAACATTTGTGTGTCACCGACAGAAATAATCTATGTCCTGGAGAAGTTGAGATCAAAGGTAAAGTTACGGAAGAAGATGAAGTCAGATCCGAGCACCAGAAAGTCAGACGTCCTATTCGATTTCCATCAAGAACGAGGGCACAAAATCAAAGATTGCATTGCCTTAAGGAAGGAGGTCGTAAACATGTTACAACAAGGATACGTCAAAGAGTTGCTGAGCGACCGGGGAAGGAACCAACCTTTCCAGAGGACACGAACAACACCAAAAACCGCTGAAGCCGCCCTCACCAGCTCGTACAATCCTCATGATCATCGGCGGCAGAAACAATGCTTCCATCAATAACGTGAAATTCACCACTACCCACAAACTCAAACGATCAATCACCCACGAACCGTATGAAGAACCCGAAGAGAGTATCATCTATGATAAGTCACATACAATGGCTTTGGCGTTTCCTCACTATGATGCCTTTGGCATTGCTTTACAAATTTTAGATACCGATGTGAGATGCATTATGGTAGATGATGGAAGTTCTGTGTGTATTATCCATCCTCGAATGCTTGCACAAATGAAGCTCGAAGATAAGATAGTGTCGCATTGCATCACACTAACCGGTTTTAATAATGTAGTCGAGCGAACATCATGTGAATTCAAGGAACAAAGTCGAGCATCACACTATGGGGCCAAATGGTTAAAACTACGTTGTGATTCCTAATTCGTAGTCAACTAAGTCACAGGGACTTTCCAAATCAAGGAACAAAGATTGTAAAAGTATCAGACAGAAATTTGCAAGATGTTGCCCGGGTTCGACGAATGTCAACTCGACCAAATTCAACGGGAACAGATCACTGAGGCAGAGTGCCTCACTAAACTAACCGCAACCACCAAGAATATTATAACCGGATACTGAAATGTAGTCCACCTCCTCAACTCATCGCTAGACCAAATAGAGGTAAGAACCATAAACATAACTTGGGATTGGTGAAATTATATTATTACATATTTACAGGACGACAGTCTTCCAGATGATAAAAAAAAAGCCAAGAAACTGAGAATGTATGCGACCACAATGACTTATATAAGAGAACTTACGGGGGCACTCTAGCAAAATGGTTGGGCCCAAAACAAACGCGGCGCATCATTGAAGAGGTCCATGAGGGCCACTGTGGAGCTCACTCTGATAATCGGGCTTTGGTCAGATGGTTCATTTAGGCAGGAAATTACTGGCCCACCATGAAAAATAGGCCATAGACTTTGTAAAAAGTTTTGAGCAATGTCAAACGTACGCTTTGATGATCCAGTAAGCGAGAGAATAACTCCACTTGGTGTAAGGTCCCGTAAAAGTTTACCTAAATCCCAGGGTTTTGTAATGCCGAGGTAGCTTATGCGTTGATAATTGTAAAGATTCTTTGCGGCGAGCTTGCGAGCCACGTGTAATGACCCAGCCGGGTATTTTGAGTATTATAATTCCGTTCCCCCATTTACTGCTTAATTTATGCTTTGTAGTTATTTTATGACTTACCGGGTTAGTTGGTTCGGGTCCGAAAGGAATTCGGAATGAAATGAGACACTTAGTCTCATAATTGAAAAGAATTTAAGTTAGAAAGATTGACCGGATATAGACCTATGTGTAAACAACCTTGGATTTGAATTTTGATGATTTCAATAGCTTCGTATAGTGATTTTGGACTTAGGAGCATGTCGGGAAAATTATTTGGAGTTTCGTGGTGGAGTTAGGCTTGAAATGCCGTAAGTTTAATTTTTGGGAAGTTTGACCGGGGTTGACTTTTTGATATCGGGGTCGGAATCCGATTTCGAAAATTAGAATACCTCCGTTATGTCATTTATGACTTGTGTTAAAAATATGAGGTCAATCGTACATGATTTGATAGGTTCTAGAGTCATTTGTAGAAATTTAAAATTTCAAAGTTCATTAGGCTTGAATTGGGGTTTAATTCATGGGTTTATCATTGTTTGATGTGATTTGAGGTTTCGACTAAGTTCGTATGATATTTTAGGAGTTTTTTGTATATTCATAGACAGTGTTACCAACAATATCAAATAGGGAGACAAGTTGGCAATCCATTGAGTACAAAGCATAAAAGATTGTATTAAAGAGTTAATTGAAGTGCATCTAAAGTAATAAGCTAGATTGACTAGTTTCCTCCCTGAAATGTTCTGTTTATGTCAAGCTTATTCTTCCATGACAGGTAAAGGCTCCCCTTTATTCTAAGGGTTCCATAGCCATGCTCCCCCTGCCTTCATGCACATTGTCTATAAACTTTGCAAGTAAAGTTTTGTACCAATATATCTTTCTTTCTCTTTTGTCATCATCAAAAGGGTGGAAACATCTTGCAGAAATTATGTAAGCAAGTATTCATTTAGTCGAAAGCGTAGTATAATCATTTGAATGAAGTGTAGCAAAAGAAACTCACGAGACACTTGGTTTTTACGAAACATCATTTAGCATATAAAAAGGTGTAATCACATATAGTTACTTGAAAATCACTAGATGATGTATTGACTAGCCAGGCTAGATAATATATTGATTGAACATAGAGTTCATTCTTTCTTTCCAATGGCTACAGTATTGACTATTGAAATACGGTGGCCTTCTTGTTAAGTATCCCTCTTGAAATATGGTTCCACTAATTTGATGACGTGCCATGGATCTTTTCTCACTTGCTGTTAAGAAAAAACATATGTGAGACGTGCTCTGATACCAATTGAAAGTTCAAGAGGGGCGAGTGAATTGTAGCATGTTAAAAATTTCTAGTTAACTATGGTATGCTCTTATTAGACTGGTGCGGAGTCAGACTGCCCAATACTGATAGTACTTTGATTCAATCAAATACTAATCTCAACAAACAGTAATTACTTATAATAACAAGTGAAAGAAGTAAGGTAAATGGCACCAGGAATTTTATACTGGTTCGGAACCAATGTGGTAGCCTACTCCAGTCTCCAAGGATTGCAAGGATGTTATCTCTTTATCTCTTTGTGATATGAGTTATGTACAACTTATGTGATTTTCAACATTCACCACCAACGTTTACAAGGTTGGTTTTCACTCGTTCACCAAGAACGAACAAGGGTTTGTTTTAACACGCTCACCAACAACAACTCTTTGGTTTTCACTCGCTCACCAAAGTAACGAATAATGACACAACCTCTAAGGACACACTGCCTCTCCAATATTTTTCAGTATCTCTTTACCATTTTGTGTACACAGAAAATCTACTAAAAGTAAATCTCAATGCTTGTTAAGAGTAGAGCAAAGAACTTATAGTTGGATAGACAATTGTATAGAAGGCTGCGTAAATCAATCCTTGAGTTTTTCAGTATTTTTATAGCCGAGTATTGTTGTATATTGGTCTTTTTATGCCGACAATATGTTACTGATATTTGATTCTAGAAAGGTGTATCTGATTCCTTCAAGATTGATGGGCTAGATTAATTAATCCAAGGAGTGCTCTTGTTCAATGCCGAGATGCTCCACCTTTACTTAAGAAATGAGCACCTCTTCAGTTTGTCTCCATTTGGTGGGGTAGATTAGTATATTCAATGAGTGCGTTATGTTCTATCAAAGAAAGAGACGGCAAGCACCACTTCAATTTGTCTCCATTTGGTGGTGTAGATTGATTTATTTAAGGAGTGCTTCATGTTTTAGACAGCACTTCCAGTTGTCTCCCACTATATTGTGTTTTCCATTGATTTAGTCCTTCCTTCTTAATTTTGCATACTTGAGAGATCGATGAGTGTTGATTGATTTTCTCTTTGAGCTTCTTGTCCTTGCCTTAATTCCTACAATCAGAATATACCACTTTGAATCACCTATTTTACAGAATCTGCATACACTTGTATAGCATTAGTCAAGACCTCTTTATGGATATTGATCATTATTAAAATTCTAAACTTAACAGTGTGTGGCTCAATGTTTGAACTGTTAGCAGGTGTCGTACGAGTATCAAAGGTCGGGCACGATTTGCTTCAAATACTTGAGATTTCGGTGTTGGGCTCCCACGGACATTTAAGAAATTTGACACAGTATGGGTCATTGTGGATAGGTTGACCAAGTCTGCACATTTCATTCCGGTGGCGGTCACCTCTTATTCAGAGCAGCTAGCTCAGATCTATATCCAAGAAATTATTTACCTTCAAGGTGTGCCGGTATCTATTTTCTTTGTCCGAGGCATACAGTTCACATTGCATTTTGGAGGGCCGTGCATCGTGAGTTAGGCACACGGGTTGAGTTGAGTACATTATTTCACCCCAGATGGACGGGCAGTCTGGGCGCACCATTCAGATCTTGAAGGATATTCTATGTGCATGTGTAATGTATTTATGGGGTTTATGGGATCAGTTTCTACCTTGACGAGTTCTCCTACAACAACTACAAATCGAGTATTCAGATGGATCCTTATGAGGCCTTATATGGGAGGCGGTGTCGTTATCTAGTTGTTTGGTTTGACTGGGAAGAGGCTAGGTTGTTAGGCACTGATTTGGTTCGGGATGCCTTGGAGAAAGTCAAGTTGATTTAGGATCGGCTTCATACAACCCAGTCTAGGCAGAAGGGTTTTGTTGGTCGGAGGGGTCGTGATGTAGCATTCATGGTGGGGGAGAGGATTTTGCTGTTGGTTTCACCCTTGACGAGTTCTCCTACAACAACAACTACAAATCGAGTATTCAGATGGCTCCTTATGAGGCCTTATATGGGAGGCGATGTCGTTATCTAGTTGGTTGGTTTGACTGGGGAGAGGCTAGGTTGTTAGGCACTGATTTGGTTCGGGATGCCTTCAAAAAAGTCAAGTTGATTTAGGATCGGCTTCATACAACCCAGTCTAGGCAGAAGGGTTATACTGGTCGGAGGGCTCGTAATGTAGCATTCATGGTGGGAGAGAGGATTTTGCTGTTGGTTTCACCCATGAAGGGTGTGATGAGTTTTGGGAAGAAGGTCAAGTTGAGACCTAGTTATGTCGGTCCCTTTTAGATCCTCGATCGAGGCATCCAAGTGGGAGTGCGAATCCGATATGCAGAGTAGATACCCACACTCTTTTACAAGTCTAGGTACTTTTCTATGTTGGTTCGATGATGAACGTTCCTTTTAAAGGTGGAGAATGTGAAGACCTAGTAGGTCATTTTGAGTATTAGACCTTATTTTCGTGTTCAGAGATCTCTATTAGCTCCATTGAATTTTTATCGATTTGCGTGCGCAGTCTTTGTCTTATTACGGAAAGCTTTTATGTAAAAGTTTGAAAAACACATAATTTTTGTCTTTAAACACAACTTGAGTAGACTACGGTAAATATTTAAACCCCAGGTCGATCTCTATGGGTACGTATCGTGAATTTTGGACTTGGGCATATGCCCGGAATTGAATTCTGAAGTCCTTTTAACTTATTTAGTCGAAAGCTAGTAATTTGAAGGTTTGAAAATTTCATAGGTTTAACCGTAGGTTGACTTTATGGCTACCGGGTTTGGATTTTGGTTCTGGAACTTGTAATAAGTCCATTTTGTTATTTGAAATGTTTTTGCAAAATTTTGTGCAAATCAGAGTTGGTTTGATAGGATTCTGACGCGTTGTTGGGATTTAAGTTCTTGATTTTCTTTGAAATTTCATGTGTTTTAATGTCTGATTCTTAGTTCTATGTGTTATTTTAGTGTTTTTATCATACAAACGAGTTCTTATAATGTTATTACACTTGTGTGCTTGTTTGGTTTGGAGCCCGAGGGGCTTAGGTGAGTTTCAGATAGGCTACAAACAATTTTGAACTTAGAAAGTTGCTAGTTTTAAATTGTTTGTGGTGTCTGGTACTTTGCGCTTCGTGATCGCGAAGGTAGTCTTGCGATTGCGAAGGGTAAATTTTGTTGGGCAGGGATTTCTTATTCGCGAACACGAGGAGTTGGTCGCGAACGCGAAGTAGTGGGGGTCTACCCTTCGCGAACGCAACCTTCCTCTCACGAGCGCGATGGGTTATGGGATCTGGGGGTGAGCCGGGCATAACTCTTTGCGAACGCAGTCCCTGGCATGAAATCGCGAAGGTAGGGGGAGCAAGCCTATGTGAAATAGAAAGGTAGCTCGCAAACGAGAGGGCCCTTTTGACCGTTGTGCATCCCAAACGTGAAGAACACCTAATGCCCACTTATTTAAACCTTCAAAAGTCGGGATTCTCTTCCCTTTTCGCCATTTTCAAGTTTGAGCTCGGCCTAGAGGCGATTTTGAAGAGGTTTTTCGTCCCAACTTAATAGGTTTTTATTACATTTCCATAAACACTTATTTATTTTTACTTTTAATCTACGCCTTTTCATGGTAGAAATTAACGATTTAAGTAAAAGTAGGACATTTTGAGAAATTGAGATTTAGACCTCAAATTGAGGTCGGATTTCGAAACTAATTGCATAACCAGGCTCGAGGGTGAATGTGCAATTAGGTATTGGTCTGAATCTCGGGTTTTGACAAAGCGGGACCGGGTTTGACTTTTGTTGACTTTTTCCAAAATCATTAAAGATTGAATAGTTTTCACTCGTGGGTAGTTTCTAATGCCTATTTGAATTATTTGAACTATATTTCGCTAGATTTGATTTGTTTGGATGCTAACTCCAAAGCAAAAGTGGTGGTTGTGCCTTGATTTGGTTGCGGAGCGTTGTAAGTATCGTGGTTAACCTTGAATTGAGGGATTAGGACTTGTTGGCATATTTTCTACATGTATTATGTGTGGGGATGACGTATATGTGAGGTGATGAGTACATATGTGTTGTTGTTGGTTAAAGCATGCTGTTGAAAATTATTTCTTTGTTCTAAGTTGTTTCGTTGACTATGCTTTCCATGCTTAGGTTAGATTATTAATTATTTAATTAGTCGCCTAGAATTTATTATTTTATTTTTAAGAGGTTGGTAATTTTCGTAAGTTGAATTAGTTACCATGGCTATATAATTGAAGTGAAATTGCTTTCCACCTTGCATTGTTAATTTATATTTGTATTGTTGCTTGGTGAGGAAGAGTTAAAAGCATGAAGGGTTGTCATGCCTTATTTGCATTCGTTATCATACATTGAGAGGTTGTGAGGATTATATCATGATGGGTGACGCAGTGCCAAAGAGTAAAACCATGAAGGGTGATGCCGTGCCATTTTATTTATAATGTTATATGGTGAGGATGAGAGTAAAAGCATGAAGGGTGATGCCACGCCATCTTTATTTTGTTGCCTTATTTGTTTCCCGAATTGGTGATATACTTGGTTATATTGTTGCTTATTTTAGAAGATGTTATTTGTTGTTTATGTACTTGTCGTTATCATGACATTTTCCGTTTTGCATTTCCCCTCTCAGATAATATTTTATTGTTCCACTTGTTAATTTGATATTTTCTATGTAAATCTGTACATCATCTACAACTGGGCAAGAGCTGGAACCCCTTGTTGTCGCCACTACCCAGGGTAGAGGTCGGGGCCGAGGTCGAGCTAGAGGATGAGCTCAACCTAGAGCATGTGCATCAACACTCAATATGGAGCCTCAAATTGATAATGAGGAGGAGGTCCCAGCTTATACTGCACCGTCCAGACACACTCTGGCCCTAGAGGGATTTATAGCCACACCCGTACTTCAGGATGCTCTAGTCTGATCGGTGGGTCTTATGGAGAGTGTGTCCAAGACCATTGTATTTCAAGTGGTACCAGTTGTATCTAAGGCTTGGTGAGGAGCACTTACTCCCGCTACTCACACTCCAGAGCAGATGGCTCTCATATATAACACTACAGCAGTTACGGCAGTTGGGGTAGTTCAGCCTATTAATGTTGCACACATCGGGGAGAGGCCGGCGATGTCTTCTAAGGGATTGATAAGGTTGTATAAGTTCAGAAAGATCTTCCCTATTAACTTTAGTGGTACACCTTCTGAGGACCCACATAATGATTTGGACTGTTGCTACGAGGTGTTGCGTAACATGGGTATTGTTGAGTCAAATGGAGTAGACTTTACAGTGTTTTAGATGACCGATTTTTCCAAGAGGTGGTGGCAGGATTACGAGCGGGGTAGATCAACAGGTTCACCACCCCTCACTTGGGATCCGTTTTCATAGTTTTTTTGGAGAAGTTTATTCCTTTCACTATGAGAGAGGAGTACCGCATGCAGTTCGAGTGCCTTCAGTAGGGTAGCATGAGTGTTACTCAGTACAAGACATGATTTGTGGTCTTATCTCGCCATGCAATTATCTTATTCCCTACTGAGAGGGAGAGAGTGAGGAGATTCATTGATGGACTTACTTTCAGTCTTAGGCTACAAATGGACAAAGAGACCGGAGATGATATTTCTTTTAATAGGGCCATAGAGATTGCTAGATAGATCGAGATGGTTCATGGTCAGGATAGGGAGGCGGTATCTGAGAAGAGGCCTCGTCAATTTTATGGTTTCAGTGGTGCCTCGTCTATAGGTAGGGGTTCATTTGGTTGAGAATACCCCCTCTCCCCCAAGCACATTTAGTCAGTGCTTCAGGCATTCCACGGTTCTTCGGGTGGTTGTGATTCTTATGGGTCTTATCATGAGAAGCTAACTTACATCGCACCATCAACTCCTATTAGTGTACCTCCTATCAAGAGTTATTGGGGTGGTTATCTAAGTCGACAGGGCTAGTTCCAAGGTCAACAGTCACAGCAGCCGAAGGCTTGTAATACTTGTGGAGATCCGAGGCATATTGCGAGATTTTTCCCTAGGTCATAGGGCGGTATGTCACATCAAAGTTCTCATGCCATGGTTCTAGTATCGGTTGCTCCACCACCCACTCAACAACCTAGAGGTGGGGGTCAGGCTGCTAGAGGTATAGGTCAGGCCATTAGAGGTATAGGTCAGGCCAGCTAGCTAGAGGCCGTCCGAGAGATGAAGGTCGGAGTGGTGGGGCCCAACCCCCATTTTTATGCATTTCTAGCTAGACCTGAGAAAGAATCATCTGAAGTCATCATCACATGTATTGTTCCAGTTCGCCATAGAGATGCTTCATTTCTATTTTATCCGGGCTCTACTTATTTATACATGTCATCTTATTTTGCTTCATATCTGGTTTTGCCTCGTGATTCTTTGAGTGCTACTGTATATGTGTCCACGCTTGTGGGAGATTCTATTGTTGTAGATCGTGTTTATCGCTTGTGTGTGGTTTCTATCAGAAGCATTGAGACTAGTGTATATCTTCTACTTCTTCATATGGTGGACTTTGATGTTATTTTGGGCATGGATTGGCCATCACCTTTTCACACTATTTTGGACTGTCATGCCAAGATGGTGACCTTAGCCATGTCAGGGTTGCTTTGAATAGAGTGCAGAGGGACTCCTGGACATTATACTAACAGATTTATTTATTATATTAAGGCTCGACATATGGTCGAGAAGGGGTGTTTAGCATATTTGGTCTATATCCGTGATTCTAGAGCGGAGGTTCTGTCCATGGATTCAGTACCAATTTTGCGCGAATTTCCAAAGGTGTTTCCTGCAGATTTACTAGGGATGTCACCTGATAAAGATATCGACTTATGTATTAATTTGACTCTGGCTACTCATCTCATTTTATGCCATTATACCGTATGGCCCAACTAAGTTAAAGGAACTCAATGAGCAGTTGTAGGATTTACTTGATAAGGGATTCATTATACCTAGTGTCTCACCCTAGGGTGTCAGTGTTATTCGTGAAGAAGAAGGAGAGTTCGATAAGGATGTGTATAGATTATCGTTAGTTGAATAAGGTCACCATCAATAACAAGTATTCATTACCGAGGATTGATGACTTGAAGATTAGGGCATCGATTAACCGTAAGACTTATTTTAAGACTCGATACGACCACTATGAGTTTATAGTGATGTCATTCAGGCTAACCAACACCCTAGAAACATTTATGCACCTGATACATAGTGTATTCCAGCCATATTAGATTCATATCGTATTTGTTGATGACATCATGGTGTACTCTCGCAGCGGGGAGGATCAAGAGCAGAATTTGAGGATCGTGCCCCAAACCTTGAGGGAGAAGAAGTTATATGCAAAATTCTCAAAGTGTGAATTCTGGATTGATTCGGTGTCATTTTTGGGTCATATGACATTTAGCGAGGGGATTAAGGTGGATCTGAAGAAGATTGAGGCAGTTCAAAGTTGGCCCAGACAGTCTTCAGCTACTGAGATTCAGAGTTTCCTTGGTTCCTGGTACATCACTGTCTAGTATAGGGTTTCTCGTCCATCGTTGCACCTTTGACCAGATTAACTCAAAAGGGTGCTCCATTTAGGTGGTCCAACGAGTGTGATGAGAGATTTCAGAAGTTCAAGACTGCCTTGACCACAACTTCAGTCCTAGTTTTTCCCTCAACATGGGATTCGTATACTATGTGTTGTGATGCATCACGTATTGGGCCTAGCGCGATGTTGATGCAAGACGGTAGGGTAATTGTCTATGTATCTCGACGACTAAAGGTTCATGAGACTAATTACCATGTTCATGACTTATAGTTGGCATCTAATGTTCATGCATTGAAGATTTGGAGGCATTACCTCTATGGCAAGTCGTATGAGGTATTCATAGATTATCGGAGTCAACAACACCTTTTTAAGCGAAAGGATCTAAATTTGAGGCAGCAGAGGTGGTTAGAGTTGTTAAAAGACTGTGATATTACCATTTTGTATCATCCTAGGAAGGCAACGTGGTGGATAATACCTTGAGTAGAAAGGATAAGACTATGGGTAGCCTTGCATATATTCCAGTTTGTGACAGACCGCTAGCATTGGATGTTCATGGCTTGGCCAACCAACTTGTGAGATTAGATGTTTTGGAGCCCAGTCAGGTTCTTGCTTGCGTGGTTGCTCGGTCTTCTTTATATGAGCACATCAGAGAGCGTCAGTATGACGAACCCCATTTGCTTGTTCTTAAGGATGCAGTGCAGCATGGCGATGCCAGAGAGGATTCTATTGGAGATGATGGGGTGTTGCAAATATAGGTTCAGATTTGTGTGCCCAATATGGATGGGCTGCATGAGTTGATTATTCAGGACGCCGCTATTTGCGATATTCCATTCTTTTGAGTACCGCAAAGATGTATAGGGACTTGAGGCAGCATTATTGGTCAACAAGGATGAAGAAAGATATAGTATAGTGTGTGGCTCGGTGTTTGAACTGCCAGTAGGTGAAGTACGAGCATTAATAGCGGGGCGGTTTTCTTCAGAAACTTGAAATTATCGAATGGAAGTGGGAGCGTATTACCATGGATTTCGATGTTGGTCTCCCACAGACATTAAAGAAATTTGACGCAGTATGGGTTATTGTGGGGGTCACCTATTCTTTAGAGAAGCTGACTCAGATCTATATCCGAGAGATTATTTGGCTTCACGGTATGCCGATATCTATTATCTCGGACCGAGGCATGTAGGTCATATCACATTTCAGGATGGTCGTGCAGCGTGATTTTGGGCACACGGGTTGAGTACAACATTTCACCCCCAGACAGAAGAGTAGTCCGAGCGCACCGTTCTGATCTTGGAGGATAAGCTATGTGCCTGTGTTATGGATTTAAGGGGTTCATAGGATCACTTTCTACCGCTTTTCGAGTTCGCCTACAACAACAACTACCAGTTGAGTATTCATATGGCTCCTTGTGAGGCCTTATATGGGAGGCGATGTCGTACTCTAGTTGGTTGGTTTTAGCCAGTAGATGGTAGGTTGTTAGGCACTAATTTGCTACGGGATGCCTTGGAAAAGGTCAAGTTGATTCAGGATCGGCTTCATATAGCCCAGTTTAGGCATAAGAGTTTTTATGCTGATCAGAGGGTTCTGGTGTAGCATTCATTGTGGGATCCCTGAAAGGGTTGGTGTGGTGGACTACAGACTTGAATTGCTACCCAACTTATTGGCAGTCCACCTGGTGTTCCATGTTTTCATACTCTGAAATATCACGGTGATCCGTTTCATGTATTAGACTTCAGCTCAGTCCAAATCGACAAGGATTTAACTTAGGAGGAGGAATCAGTGGTTATTCAAGCCCGGCAAGTCCGGAAGTTGAGGTCTAAGATTTTTCCTCCTGTTAGAGTGCAGTGGAGAGGTCAGTCGACTGAGGCAGCCACGTGGGAGTCCAAATCCGATATACAGAGTAGATAACCACACTTTTTCACTAATCCACATACTTTTCTATGTTTGTTCGAGGATGAACGTTTCGTTTAGAGGTGGAGAATGTGACGACCCTAAAGGCCATTTTGAGTACTAGCCCCTATTTCCATATTTCGAAACCTCTATTATGTAAGAATTTGAGAAAAACAAACTTTTTGGCTTTAAAAATAACTTGAGATGACTACGGTCAATATTTTATGTAAAAGATCCCGGATCAGTATTTTGAGGATCCCGATGGGTCCACATCATGATTTTTGAATTGGTCATATGCTCGGAATTGAATTCGGAAGTTCCTAACTTGATTTGACTAATTTTGTCGAAAGCTAGTAATTTGAAGGTTTAGAAATTTCATAGGATTGACTATATGCTGACTTTATGGCCACCGGGTTCTGGTTTTGGTTTTGGGACTTGTTATAGGTCCATTTTTCTATTTGAAATTTCTTCTGCAAACTTTTGTTCAAATCGGATTTAATTTGATAGGATTTGGATGCTCGACTGTGATTTTAAAAGTTTTTGAGTTTTCTTAGAAATTTCATATATTTTGATGTCTGATTCGTAGTTCTATGTGTTATTGTGGTATTTAAATCGCGTGAGCGAGTTTGTATGATATTATTATACTTGTGTGCATGTTTGGTTTGGAGCCCGAGGGGCTCGAGTGAGTTTCAGATAGGCTACAGACCATTTTGAACTTGGAAAGTTGTTGGTTTTCAACTTGTACTGGTGTCTCATGCTTTGTGCTTCGCAACCGCGAAAGGGAAGTGGGGATGGGGAGGAATTTCTTCTTCACGAATGCGAGGAGATGGTCACAAACTCGAAGTAGTGGGAGGTCTTCCCTTCGCGAACGCGACCTTCCTCTCGTGAAGGCGGGTGGGTTGTGGAATCTGGAGGGTGAGTCAGGTGTTACTTTTTTCGAACTCGGTCCTTGGCACGCGAACGCGAAGGTAGGGGGAGCAATCCTACGCGAACGTGAATGCTAGTTCATGAACACGTAGGCCCTTTTCGAAATTGTGCATTGTGATCGCGTCAGGTGCTTTGCGAATGCGAAGAACACCTGACGCCCAATGATTTAAACCTTCAAAAGTCAGAATTTTCTTCACTTTTCTCCATTTTCAAGTTTGATCTCGGCCTAGAAGCGATTTTGAAGAGGTTTTTCATCCCAATATCATAGTTTAGTAGATTTTAACTTGTTTCATTATATTTGTATAAACACCCATTGATTTGAACCTTTAATTTAATCTTTTTTATGGTAGAAATTAGGGGTTTAGGTAGAAATTGGAAATTTTGAGAAATTGATATTTACACCTAAAATTATGGTTGGATTTCGAAACTAATTACAAAACTCGGCTCGGGGGTGAATGGGTAATTGGATTGGTCCGTCTTCGGTTTTGACCAAGCGAGCCCGAGGTTGACATATTTTTTCAAAATCATTAAAGATTGAATCCTTTTCACTCGTGGGGTAGTTTTTAAAGCCTATTTTGAATTATTTGAACTATATTTAGCTAGATTTGATTTGTTTGGGGGCTAATTCCAAAGGAAAAGCCATTGTTGTACCTTGATATGGTTGCGAAGCAAGATAAGTGTCGTGGTTAACCTTCACTTGAGGGAATATGACTTGTTGGCCTATTTTCTACGTGTATTATGTGTGGCGATGACATATATATGAGGTGACAAGTACATATGCATTGTTATTGGGATAAAGCATTAGGGTAAAAATTGTTTCTTTTTTCTGAGTTGTTTCATTGATTATGCTTAGTCTCCTAGTATTTATTGTTAATTTTGAAGAGGTTAGTAATTTTCGCAAGTTGAGCTACCATGGCTCTATAATTGAAGTGAAATTACTTTCCGCCTTGCATTGTTAATTTGAATTTGTATTATTGCTTGTGAGGAAGAGTGAAAAGTACAAAGGGTATTGTCGTGCCTTATTTGCATTCATTATCATAAATTGAGAGATTGTGAGAATTAAAGCATGAAGGGTGATGCCGTGTCAAAGAGTAAAAGTACGAAGAGTGATATCATGTCATTTTATTTATGACATTATAGGGTGATGTCGTGTCATCTTTATTTCCTTGCCTTATTTGATTCCTGGATTGGTGATTTACTTGGTTATATCGTTGCTTATTTCGGATGACATTATTTGGTGTTTTATTACTTGTCGTTCTCATGACATTTCCCCCATCCGCATGTCCCCTCCCAGCTAATATTTTATTTTTTCACTTGTTATTTTATTCTTTTCTATATATATCGGTGCAGGATATTTACGTAGTGTGAGCATCTAATTTTTGTCCTAATATAAAATTAATCCTAAAAAATCCAAAAATAATAGCTTTAAATTATTTTTCTATATTTTTACTTAGTTTGCTTTGTACGTATTCATGTTTGATACATTTTTAAGTTGCATTTTAAATCCTAAAGAAAATACAAAAAATATTTTGAATTTTTAGATTTTTATTGCATAATTAATTGCATTTGTAAAACACTAAAATACCAAAAAAAATACATTAGTAATTCTACATGTATTTATTAGCTAAATGAAAGTTAATTGTAGAAAAATAAGTCATTAGGTTAATTTTACAAATTAGTTGATATTAGGAGTGTTAAATAAATTGATTAGTCTTGCAAAATACAAAGAAAGAAAAGAGAAAGCTAGGTCTCATTACAGCTTTGGGCTAGGTGCTTCTAGTGGCCCATTTTCCTTCCATTCGTCCCAGCCTACTACCCGCCGGCCCAATCTCCCCATTCATCTCTAAAATAAACCCTAATTCCACCCTCCCTTCGGATTCAGAAGATAAGAGATATAAGAACGGATCTTCCCCTCCAAAAGACGAACCCTAGCAGCTGCCCCTGTTTACATTTTTCTCTCAAGAACGAGACTCCCCTCCATTTTTACAACCAAATCCTAGTTGTCTGCCTCCCCTTTGCCACTTTCTCACCTTCACACACACACACACACACACACAATTCACACTCATACAAGCCTTGGGAGAACCAGCTCGAAGTTTACGGTTCAAAATACCAGATCTAAAAAATCAAAAGCTAAAAAATGGAAAGAAACACTGGAATTTTCAATTGAGATTTGAAGAAGAACTGATTTCAAAGCTCGGTTTCTTTTTATTCTGGATTTCTGAAAGCTGTTTTTGGAGCCGTTGATTTTTGTTGATTTCCGCTTATTTGGTTGTTTTTTCTGGAATTGCTGAGCTCTAACTTGCTGAATCTAGCCTTCATTTGGCTTTTATTTGCTTCTAGATTTGACCCTTGTACAATTAGGTATGTCCTCTTTAAACCTGAATTTTTCAGATTTGGTCTAATATGAAATTATGTTTGATTTTAGTGATATCTTATTTTGATTGGAATTTACTGTTTCGACCCATTTCTGCATGAACTAAATGCCGTTCATTTATTCGCAATATGTTGTAATGCTTGAATCTATCCTTCATGATATGTATGAATTAGTTTGTGGGTCAATTTGATTGATATTCATCCCCATCCTAATGCATGTGAGAATAAAATTGTTCAGCAACGGGAAGAGAGGTTCGTAATGTTGAAATTGACCTCATTGATCTGTACGTTTAGTTCCAGCATTTGATCCCATATTTTGATGAGCATCATGGTTTTGGATATCCCATATAATCCATTTCCTTTAGTTTCTGCAGAAGATGTCTATTTTGGGTTTAAAGGCCAATTGCTTGATTTTAACTTCAGGTAGATGTTCAGATTAGTTTCAATTTGCAACTCCTTAAATTTTGTAAAGATAAGATATTAGCAATTGACCAAGATATAATACAATCCATTTCATGAACACTTTAGTGATTCAATCCATATTTCCCACACTCTTATTCCATAATCAATCACCTCACAACGAATCTCAAACATAGGAAATGAACAACTCTAGAATATCTTAGCTTACTTTAGGTGAATTAATAAATTATCGTAGTCATGGGTACGATTTCCGTGGCATGGTCACGATACACAACCCCAATTCGAGTGTGCGTTTCACGTGACTCAACCTCAACTTCAAACAATAATAAAAAAAAATATGTCGTAAATAACGGGTACATTTCATGTGGCGCGGTTTGCAATGTGTATCAAAACGACAAGTGTACGACATCGTGACTTGTTCCAGAAATAAATTTCATAAATATTAAAAGCGATATAAAAGCGGTAATGCACAAAAGGTTCTAAAACATGTAATAAATCGGATAATTAGGCCAATTATTAATAGTTGAGCGACCCTGCTAAAACCACGGAACTCGGGAGTGCCTTACACCTTCACCCGGGTTAACAGAATTCCTTACTCGGTCTTCCGTGTTCGCGGACCATAAACCGGTGACTTGGGACACCATAAATTATTCCAAGTGGTGACTCTGATCAAATAAATAATCCCATTTCGATTAATGTCACTTAAATTAGAAAAACTCCCTTATCCCCTATCGTCAAAAAAAAGGAGGTATGACAGCTCTGGCGACTCTGCTGGGGAACGAACCCAGAATCTCTGGTTCAGGGTTCAGAATTCGAGCTTAGCATAGCTATTATAATTGGCTTTCATGATTGTCTGATTTTTACTTGTTTGAGCCTAATGTGCTAAATGCCTTTTTTTACCGCTTTGATATTGTGTGAATTGTATATAAACTGCTACGAAACCCTTCTTCTCTCTGAGTCTTCAAAATCTTCTAGGAAGCGTACGCTTCGCGTGGCTTCTTTTCTGTTAGAGTCATATTCTAATTTTAGAACGAGGTTCGGACAAGTTGCAAAGCCGGTGAAGCTTCTGTATTCCCAGTACGCTGCCCCCCTCCCTCCTACTCCCTCCCGGCTCGAGTTGTCTGCTCGGGTAAGCCAGGTCTAGAACAATACACCCAGGATTTAAACTTAGAATAACATAACCTCATGTTGGATCCCTAGTAGGAACGTTTGTTTGCATCACGTGCATTTGACTTTGGGACTCAACACATGGGTTGGGTCCGTTCAGGACAGGTGTACCCAAATTAAAAGACCATCCTCATGCATTACGTGTTACTTCTGTATTTATTTGCTTCGGGTTGTATGTTGATCGAATTCTAGAATAGGGAAAGAAAATCAAGAAAAAGAAAACAAGAGTGGGGTAGGTATTTGAAACAATTCGAAACTCTGCCGAAATTTTGAAAAGAAAAGAGAGAAAAACATAGGCAAACCTCATCGGTTCCTGCCCACAATTTTCAAAAAATCCAAAAATATTTTCCTTTACTTTCTTCTTTAGAAAGTCGTTCTTTTAGACCCCAATTTTTAAAAAATACAAAAACATTTTCTTTATTATTTTTTGTCAAAATCCAAAAATATTTTCATTCTTCGTTCGAAAATTGAAAAGAAAATTCAAGATTCAAAAACATTTTTTTTTCTTTAGAAGTATTTCTTTCATAAATTCAAAATAAAATTCTAAAAATCCAAAAATATTTCCTTCTTGTTTAGAAGTTTTTCTTTCGAAATTTCGGGAAAAAAAAATTGAAATTCAAAAAAAATATTTTCTTTCTTCTTTAGAAGTCTTTCTTTTCAAAAATTCAAAAAAAAAATCGAAATTCAAAAATATTTTCTTTCTTCTTTATAAGTCTTTCTTTCGGAAATTAGAAAAAAAAGAGTTAATTTATTTTCTTTATTCTTGATCTTCCCGAACTACGCACGATCTGATTCATGTTCCTACATGATACGTAGGCAACCCACATCAGGTTCGATCGACCGAAAAAAAATGAATAAACAAATGATGATGATAATAAGGACCGACTGAGTCCATTCTAACGTGTCTCTTGTGTTGAATCATAGAAGAAATTTTGAGGTTGTCGGTTTATGGTAAGCTATCAACACAAGATCCAAAGGAAAAATGTCATTGACAACTAACATCCAAGCTGTTACGAGTGGTGAAGAGAAATCAGGGTCAGAGGGTTCAACAAGAGTCTATTGTGGTTGAGGAAAATAGAATACTGAAACAGCAAAGGACTGAAATGTGTCAAGCATCGGCCAATGGTCAAGGACCACCCCTTTCTTATGTTTTCCCAAAATTCACACCCATCTCGACTACTACCACTCATGTCTCATTGTCTGATCGATCCTATCCATTTGGGTTCAGTCTTTATCCCAATTGTACGACTACAGCTAGAACTTCTGTTGCGCCCTCCCAAAGTGTGCCATTGACAACCAATCAGACAATCACTGTTGTTATGCCCGTTTTCACTATCCCACAGCCAACAGTGGTACAAAAGAAAAGTCATGAGTCATAATTTGCTACCCATCAAGAACAATACCATTCTCCTGAGTACCACTCGTATCTATTTGATCTTCCTTCAAAGATTGAGAAGCCTGTCCAAAAGATGGCACAAGAAGAAATGACCCAAATAGTGGAAAGCTTATAACAAAAGTTGAAAAACATATAAGGGTCGGCAAGTCAGAAGAGTATTGCCTTCAAGGATCTATGTATGTTCCCCGGTGTTCGTTTGCCACTTGGTTTCAAGACATCCAAATTTGAAAAGTATGATGGACATGGAGACCCCATAGCCCACCTGAAAAGGTATTGCAATCAGCTAAGAGGTGTGGAGGGAAAAGAAGGACTAGTAATGGCTTATTTCGGGGAAAGCCTGATAGGGGTAGCCTCTGAATGGTTTATGGATCAAGAAACCTCTCACTGGCATGTCTGGGATAACATGGCCCAGGCCTTTGTCAAACAATTCCAATACAACATCGATATCGCCCCAGACCGCAATTCCATTTCAAACCTGAAGAAGAAACCAACTGAAAGTTTCAGGGAATATGCCATTAAATGAAGAGAGCAAGTGGCTAGAGTTAAGCCACCCATGGATGACCACAAGCTAATCATTGTCTTCCTTCAGGCTCAAGAGCCAGATTATTTTCAAAACATGATGTCCGCAGTGGGCAAATACTTCTCGGAAGCAATCAAAATTGGGGAAATGGTTGAGAATGGCCTTAAGATAGGAAAAATTATAAGTCAAGCAGTTCTCAAAGCTGTAACTCAGGCTGTCCAGATTGAATCTGATAATTTTAGTGAGACGAATGAGAAGGATGAAGACACCATGATGACAATAAGGTCGAGAAGAGGTCCTCAGAGAACATCTCAAAGGTATGAGCAGCCTCATCAGGTTTCCGATGATTCCCCTGAGAACTACTATCCACCTCAGAACCCACAATACTCTATTGCTCCACTTCAGTATGTTGTCCAGCCACAAAGACACCCAGAAGACGAGCACCAGCACCGCAAAATCTCCATCAGCCTTCACAAAATTTTCAAGTGCCCTATAACCCATATCCAAGCTAGGGGTATAGAGGGGAACAAAGGTTGAGAGATAATTTTACACCAATAGGAGAGTTCTATGCATGTGTGTTTGAGAAATTAAAGTATTATGACATGATTGCACCTATTCCTCCAAATCATGTGGACCCACATGCAAGAAGCTTTGACCCTTCTAAAAGGTGTGAATGCCATTCCAATGCCTAGGGGCACAATGTTGAAAGTTGTCTGGATTTGAAAAGAGAAATAGAAAGGATGATCCAGGAAAAACTGATTGTGATCCAAGATAATGACACCTAGAATATCACGCAGAATCCTTTACATGCACATGATGATGCACACTTTGTCGGGATAATGTGTGGTGACATGGAGTATGAGAATCCTCTCGGGAACTTGCCGACTGAAATTAGAGAAGGCCATGGTGATTCTGATGAGCAAATTTATGGCTAAATGTCAAGCTTAACAATTGAAAAGTCATTCCCTCCTCACTAGGAAGGAATCTTGGTAGCTTGTTTTGATGTTTTTTCTATTATCTGGGTTATTCCAGGGTGTGATCCAAATTTTATTTGTTTTAATAAGTCAAACCCTTTTATCCCTCTATTTTGTTTGTGTGAGTCTTGTCTATCCGTTTTGTTGCTATTTTCATTAGCCAGGTTATTTTAGGGTTGTAACTCGGATTTTAGATTGTTTGTCTTGTTGTTTACTCAATGATATACAGTTTGTCCTTTTGTGTCATTCCATGCTTAATTCTTTTCCCACTAGTTTTAGTGATATGACATGCATGCGGAATTTTTGGCTAGATCTTAGAAAACTGATTTAAGCTTGAATTGGATAAATGAGAAAAAGGAACTTTTGAGGATTAATAAAGATAAGATATTAGCAATTGACCAAGATATAATACAATCCATTTCATGAACACTTTAGTGATTCAATCCATATTTCCCACACTCTTATTCCATAATCAATCACCTCACAACGAATCTCAAACATAGGAAATGAACAACTCTAGAATATCTTAGCTTACTTTAGGTGCGATTAATAAATTATCGTACTCATGGGTACGATTTCCGTGGCATGGTCACGATACACAACCCCAATTCGAGTGTGCGTTTCACGTGACTCAACCTCAACTTCAAACAATAATAAAAAAAACATGTCGTAAATAACGGGTACATTTCATGTGGCGCGGTTTGCAATGTGTATCAAAACAACAAGTGTACGACATCGTGACTTGTTCCAGAAATAAATTCCATAAATATTAAATACGATATAAAAGCGGTAATGCACAAAAGGTTCTAAAACATGTAATAAATCGGATAATTAGGCCAATTATTAATAGTTGAGCGACCGTGCTAAAATCACGGAACTCGGGAGTGCCTTATACCTTATCCCGGGTTAACAGAATTCCTTACCCGGTCTTCTGTATTTGTGGACCATAAACCGGTGACTTGGGACACCATAAATTATTCCAAGTGGCGACTCTGATCAAATAAATAATTCCATTTCGATTAATGTCACTTAAATTAGAAAAACTCCCTTATCGCCTATCGTCGACAAAAAGGAGGTATGACAGCTCTGGCGACTCTGCTGGGGAACGAACCCAGAATCTCTGGTTCAGGGTTCAGAATTCGAGCTTAGCATGGCTATTATAATTGGCTTTCATGATTGTCTGATTTTTACGTGTTTGAGCCTAATGTGCTAAATGCCTTTTTTTACCGCTTTGATATTGTGTGAATTGTATATAAACTGCTACGAAACCCTTCTTCTCTCTGAGTCTTCAAAATCTTCTAGGAAGCGTACGCTTCGCGTGGCTTCTTTTCTGTTAGAGTCATATTCTAATTTTAGAACGAGGTTCGGACAAGTTGCAAAGCCGGTGAAGCTTCTGTATTCCCAGTACGCTGCCCCCTCCCCCTCTCCCCCCCCCTCCGGCTCGAGTTGTCTGCTCGGGTAAGCGAGGTCTAGAACAATACACCCAGGATTTAAACTTAGAATAACATAACCTCATGTTGGATCCCTAGTAGGAACGTTTGTTTGCATCACGTGCATTTGACTTTGGGACTCAACACATGGGTTGGGTCCGTTCAGGACAGGTGTACCCAAATTAAAAGACAATCCCGATGCATTACGTGTTACTTCTGTATTTATTTGCTTCGGGTTGTATGTTGATCGAATTCTAGAATAGGGAAAGAAAATCAAGAAAAAGAAAAAAAGAGTGGGGTAGGTATTTGAAACAATTCGAAAATCTGCCAAAATATAGAAAAGAAAAGAGAGAAAATAAGCCAATATTTTCAAAATTCATGTTTCCCCTGTTCCGTCAAAACTTGCAAAACAACACGGGTGTGATTCTCACCGAATGTGAGATACATAGGCAAACCTTATCGGTTCCGGCCCACAATTTTCAAAAAATCCAAAAATATTTTCCTTTACTTTCTTATTTAGAAGTTTTTCTTTCGAAACTTCAGGAAAAAAAAATTGAAATTCAAAAAAAATATTTTCTTTCTTCTTTAGAAGTCTTTCTTTTCAAAAATTCAAAAAAAAAAATCGAAATTCAAAAATATTTTCTTTCTTCTTTATAAGTCTTTCTTTCGGAAATTAGAAAAAAGACTTAATTTATTTCCTTTATTCTTGATCTTCCCGAACTACGCACGATCTGATTCATGTTCCTACATGATACGTAGGCAACCCATATCAGGTTCGATCGACCGAAAAAATGAATAAACAAATGATGATGATAATAAGGACCGATTGAGTCCATTCTAACGTGTCTCTTGTTTTGAATCATAGAAGAAATTTTGAGGTGGTCGGTTTATGGTAAGATATCAACACAAGATCCAAAGGAAAAATGTCATTGACAACTAACATCCAAGCTGTTACGAGTGGTCAAGAGAACTCAGGGTCAGAGGGTTCAACAAGAGTCTATTGTGGTTGAGGAAAATAGAATACTGAAACAGGAAATGACTGAAATGTGTCAAGCATCGGCCAATGGTCAAGGACCACCCCTTTCTTATGTTTTCCCAAAATTCACACCCATCTCAACTACTACCACTCATGTCTCATTATCTGATCGATCCTATCCATTTGGGTTCAGTCTTTATCCCAATTGTACGACTACAGCTAGAACTTCTGTTGCGCGCTCCCAAAGTGTGCCATTGACAACCAATCAGACAATCACTATTGTTATGTACTACGTTTGACTTGATTCCTTTAAAAGGGATACGTAGGCATCCTTACACGGTTCGGTCCAACCAAATAAGAATTCAAAAAAAAAAAGAAAAAAAAGTCCAAAAATCCCAGTATATAAAATTGGGGCATGAGTTTGTTTTAGGTTTTTTAAAGAGTCGATGTACAACCCATCTTATTGAGTCTACTTGGAGCCTTGTGCCGTCCCTTATTTCCAACCCTATCCAAAAACCTTCCAAATAAAAACCTCCTAATCAGCCTTCAAGAATGCCAAGAGATGCATGCAATGAGCAACAGTTGTCACATGACATAGAATACCGTCAAGTTGCTCACACAAGAAAGCAAAGAAAAAGGAAAATAAAAGAAAAATGAGAGAGTCTTACTAGTGAAAACCCTCACGGGCACTATAAGGCGACGGTAAGTATAGATAAATAAATGAGAGAGGCTTGTTGGTAAAAATCTCTCTGGGCATCACTAGCCGAAAATGAGTTGTGAAGCTGATGCAAAGGATTAGCACGAGC
Organism: Nicotiana tomentosiformis; assembly: GCF_000390325.3. NCBI lineage: Eukaryota > Viridiplantae > Streptophyta > Magnoliopsida > Solanales > Solanaceae > Nicotiana > Nicotiana tomentosiformis. The sequence continues at coordinate 152,285,284 of NC_090812.1, forward strand.
AAGCCCGACTTCAAAGGTCATAAAAATAGTAAAAGGAAAGATTGGTCAATTTGATAGATCAGACCGTTAAGTCCAAAATGCATGTCATGATCATTAAGGCTAGTTACCGCAAAATAAAAAGAAAAAAAAGTAAAAGAAAAAAAAACTCTTCTTTCTGTCCTTCCGACAGGGGCATTTCTTGTTAATACTTGTTTCTTTGCATCATTGTGCACCTTTACTCTGAGTCAGTCCTTGTCAAAACAAGCAAGAAAAGATTTCAAAATCTGCTACCAGCTTTTCAGTTGCACAAAGTAAATTTGGCCAGCACAGTCAGGTGTTACAGTCAACATGCCTTGAGGATTCATGCAAAGGCTTCCCCCCAAAATACCATTGTCAGCCTACTTGGCTAAAGCAAGAAAAGATAAACTCGAGGTTAATCAGGGGCTCGGGCTCTCTGTAGTACTAAACAAGAACTATGAATTGTGCACATCATGCAAAAGACACTTACCAGTTGTGATTCTCTCTGACAGACAAATTGCTCAAAAAGCAGAAAGATATTCAAGACATAGAAAAGGTCACCTAAGCAAAGATCTCCAGTTGGGATAAGCCTGATTAAGCCAAAAATACAAATAGTACTGGGTGTGAAACGATTAGGGTTGATGTAAAGCAAAAAGTATCTTGAAACCGACTCAAGATAATTGAGCAAAAGCCAAGCTTCCCAAGACTCAAGGCCACAAACCGACCACCACTTTTAAAACTGACAAAATTTCCTTTGTTTGAAGCAAGAACAAAGCAGTGCAAGGAAAGTGGTTCAAAAGAAAAAAAAAGAAGAAGAGAAGAGCCGACAAAGGAAAGTTTCTCAAATCTTTGCCTTTATTTGTCTTGCTAGTGTTCATAAAATATTGCCATTGCTCTTCACATTTTTCCTCTTAGGATAAAATGTCCTAGTCTGATGGATTTTCTCCAAATAAAAATCTTAGTCTGATGAATTTTTCTCCTAAGATAGAAAACCTAGTCTGATAAATTTTCTCCTAGGATAGAAATCTTAGTCTGATGAATCTTTCTCCTAAGATAACAAAAAAAAACCTAGTCTAATGAATTTTCTCCTAGGATCAAAATCTTAGTCTGATGAATCCTTCTCCTAAGATAGAAGACCTGGTTTGATGAATTTTCTCCTAGGATAGAAACCTTTGTCTGATGAATCTTTCTCCTAAGATACAAAAAAGAAACCTAGTCTGATGAACTTTCTTCAATGATCGAAATCTTAGTCTGATGAATCTTTCTCCTAAGATAGAAGACCTAGTCTGATGAACTTTCTCCTAGGATCAAAATCTTAGTCTGATGAATCTTTCTCCTAAGATAGAAAACCTAGTCTGATGAATTTTCTCCTAAGATAGAAAACCTAGTCTGATGAATTTTCTCCTAGGATTAACGTCTTAGTCTGATGAATATTTCTCCTAAGATAATAAAAGAGATACCTAGTCTAATGAATTTTCTCCTAGGATCGAAATCTTAGTCTGATGAATCTTTCTCCTAAGATTGAAGACCTAGTCTGATTAACTTTGTCCTAGGATAGAAATCTTAGTCTGACAAATCTTTCTCCTAAGATACCAAAAAAAAAAGACCTAGTCTGATGAATTTTCTCCTATGATCAAAATCTTAGTCTGATGAATCTTTCTCCTAAGATAACAAAAAAAGATGACCTAATCTGATGAATTTTATCTTAGGATCAAAATCTTAGTTTGATGAATCTTTCTGCTAAGATAGAAGACCTAGTCTGATGAACTTTCTCCTAGGATAAAAATCTTAGTCTGATGAATCTTTCTCCTAAGATACCATAAAAAAAAAAAGACCTAGTCTAATGAAATTTTCTCCTAGGATAATAAGTTTTAAAAAAGGGAAGTCTCGATTAAAAAAAGGTCAATTTTTAGTTTTCTTAAGTTATCAATCTTTAGTTTTCTTGAAATCAGGGGTCCCGCCTGGAGAATAGGGTCAGTTTTTAGTTTAGTCAAGCTTAGTTTATAGTTTTTCGCAAGCTCAATCTCAAATTGAGGAGACACACTTCCTAGTTTGGGTTTTTCAAATTTTTATTTCTTTAGGAGGCGCACATCCTAGTCGAGTCTTCAATTTAACTCTCATCATTGCATCTTTCATCAATAGCATACGTAATTTATAGTTCTGCTAATAACTCACAAATCTTCCTAGTGTAAACTGGGGCAGAAAATGTTTCTTTTGTTGTTTCCATTTTGTTGTAGTAGCAGGCGCCCACCTGGAGAATGAGGAAATTTACTTCAAGTATTAAGTCAACATCAGGCACCCACCTAGAGAATGAAGAAATTTATTTCAAGTTTCAAGTCATTGGCAGGTGCCCACCTAGAGAATGAGGGAATTTATTCAAGTTTTAAGTCATCAGGTGCCCACCTGGAGAATGAGGGAATTTATTTCAAGTTTTAAGTCATCAGGCGCCCACCTGGAAAACGAAAAAATTTATTTCAACTTTTAAGTCATCAGGCGCCCACATGGAAAACGAGGAAATTAAATTCAAGTTTTAAGTCAACATCAGGCGCCCACCTGGAGAATGAGGGAATTCATTTAAAGTGTTAAGTCAACATCAGGCACCCACCTGGAAAACGAGAGAATTCATTTCAAGTTTTTAAGTCAGAAGGCGCCCACCTGGAGAATGAGGGAATTTATTTTAAGTTTTAAGGCATCAGGTGCCCACCTGGAGAATGAAGGAATTTATTTCAAGTTTTAAGTCAGCATCAGGCACCCACCTGGAGAATGAGGGAATTTGTTTCAATTTTCAAGTCATTAGCAGGCGCCTACCTGGAGAATGAGGGAATTCATTTCAAATTTCAAGTCAGTTGCTGGCGCCCACCTGAAGAATGAGGGAAGTCATTTCAGAATTTAATTCAATTTAGAAGTGTAGAAGCTCGCCTCAAGTATACAAGTCGATAGTCCGAGATGACCAAAAGAAGAAGTCTCAATCCAGAATAAAAAAAAGAAGAAGAATTGAATTCAAAATGCAGAAGCAGATGAAAAGATATAGGTTGCTCCAGACATGACTGAAGTCACAAGCTTTGCATGTCCCGTCTTGATCCAAAAGGCCGAAGAAGAATGAACTAGTACCTGCAGCTAACAAGCATCGAGGTTCAGATCAGAGTCTGCATGAAGAACCATCCAAGACTCAAGATCAAGCTTCAAAAGATTCATAGTTAGGAATCTTGTAACACGAAGCTGATAGGCTTAGTTAGTCTTTTTCATTTTGACTTTGGTGTAATAAGGTGCTCAGAAAACAGTAAACAACATCAACAACAGTGAAATCACAGCTTCTCGATAGTCCTAGCTACCTAAACATCCAGAACTGCATTGACCTGATTCCTTTATAGCCAAGGATATGTAGGCAACCTACGAAGCAAGGTTCGATCAAAATTTTCAAAAAAACGCTTCCCATGGATTATCCAAACGGGCAAAAATTGCTCGTAATTGCTCACTTTCTCTTTGCTCGAAAACTCTTCATATTTCCGAGCAAAGAGGGGCAGCTGTGAGCACCTAATATTTTCCCTAATATAAAATTACTCCTAAAAAATCCAAACAAAAAGCTTTAAATTAGTTTTCTATATTTTTACTTAGTTTTGCTGCATTTTTAAGTTGCATTTTAAATCCTAAAGAAAATACAAAAAATATTTTGAATTTTTATATTTTTATATTTTTATTGCATAATTAATTGCATTTGTAAAACACTAAAATACCAAAGAAATACATTAGTAAATCTACATGCATTTATTAGCTAAATGAATTAGTTAATTGTAGAAAAATAAGTTATTAGGTTAATTTTGCAAATTAGTTGGAATTAGGAACGTTAAATAAATTGATTAGTCTTGCAAAATACAAAGAAAGAAAAGACAAAGCTATGGGGTCTCATTACAGCTTTGGGCCAGGTGCTTCTAGTGGCCCATTTTCCTTCCATTCTCCCCAGCCCACTACCCGCCGATCCAATATCCCCTTCATCTCTAAAATAGACCCTAATTCCACCCTCCATTTGGATTCAGAAGATCAAAGATAGAAGAACGGATTTTTCCCTCCAAAAGACGAACCCTAGCATCTACCCCTGTTTACATTTTTCTCTCAAGAATGAGACTCCCCTCCATTTTTACAACCAAATCCTAGTTGTCTGCCTCCCCTTTGCCACTTTCTCACCTTCACACACACACACACACAAAATTCACACTCATACAAGCCTTGGGAGAACCAACTCGAAGTTTACGGTTCAAAATACCAGATCTAAAAAATCAAAAGCTAAAAAATGGAAAGAAACACTGGAATTTTCAATTGAGATTTGAAGAAGAACTGATTTCAAAGTATGGTTTCTTTTTATTCTGGATTTCTGAAAGTTGTTTTTGGGGCCGTTGATTTTTGTTGATTTCCGCTGATTTGGTTATTTTTTCTGGAATTGCTGAGCTCCAACTTGCTGAATCTAGCCTTCATTTGGCTTTTCTTTGCTTCTACATTTGACCCTTGTACAATTAGGTATGTCCTCTTTAAATCTGAATTTTTCAGATTTGGTCTAATATGAAATTATGTTTGATTTTAGTGATATCTTATTTTGATTGGAATTTACTGTTTCAACCAATCTCTGCATGAACTAAATGTCGTTCATTTACTCGCAATGTGTTGTAATGCTTGAATCTATCCTTCATGATATGTATGAATTAGTTTGTGGGTCAATTTGATTTATATTCATCCCCATCCTAATGCATGTGAGAATAAAATTGTTCAGCAACGGGAAGAGAGGTCCGTAATGTTGAAATTGACCTCATTGATCTGTACGTTTAGTTCCAGCATTTGATCCCATATTTTGATGAGCATCATGGTTTTGGATATCCCATATAATCCATTTCCTTTAGTTTCTGCAGAAGATGTCTATTTTGGGTTTAAAGGCCAATTGCTTGATTTTAACTTCAGGTAGACGTTCAGATTAGTTTCAATTTGCAACTCCTTAAATTTTGTAAAGATAAGATATTAGCAATTGACCAAGATATAATACAATCCATTTCATGAACACTTTAGTGATTCAATCCATATTTCCCACACTCTTATTCCATAATCAATCACCTCACAACGAATCTCAAACATAGGAAATGAACAACTCTAGAATATCTTAGCTTACTTTAGGTGCGATTAATAAATTATCGTAGTCATGGGTACGGTTCCCGTGGCATGGTCACGATTTACAACCCCAATTCGAGTGTGCGTTTCACGTGACTCAACCTCAACTTCAAACAATAATAATAAAAATAAACATGTCGTAAATCGCGGATGCATTTCATGTGGCGCGGTTTGCAATGTGTATCAAAATGACAAGTGTACGACATCGTGACTTGTTCCAGAAATAAATTTCATAAATATTAAAAGCGATATAAAAGCGGTAACACACAAAAAGTTCTAAAACATGTAATAAATCAGATAATTAGGTCAATTATTAATAGTTGAGCGACCGTGCTAAAACCACGGAATTCGAGAGTGCCTCACACCTTTTTCCGGGTTAACAGAATTCCTTACTCGGTCTTCTGTGTTCGCGGACCATAAATAGAGTCAAATTTTCTCGATTTGGGATTTTAAAATAAACCGGTGACTTGGGACACCATAAATTATTTCAAGTGGCGACTCTGATCAAATAAATAATCTCATTTCTATTAATGTCACTTAAATTGAAAAAATTCCCTTATCCCCTCTCGTCGGAAAAAAGGAGGTGTGACAGCCTTATCATAGCCTCGTCACTACTTTGTCGAGGTTAGACTCGACACTTACGGAGTATATTGAGTCGGTTCTACTTATATCATGAATCTATAATTAATTTCATCTTAGAAATAGGGATTTAGGTGAAATCAAGAGGTATTTTGGAGAAAACCTAGAATAGTCTAAATTATGATTTGAAAGTCTAAATGACTTTATATTGGAAATCTAGACGTAAATTTAGACCCATTATAGGTCAATGTTTGACTTTGTTTTTTATGTTTGACCATGACGGCTCGGGTTTAACTTTGAGTTGACTTTTGTTGCCTTTCTTCAAATTCACTCTTTTCTTTATAGAATTTGGTTCTAAGGATATATATATGATGTCATTAAGTATTCTTTGGCTAGATTCTAGATATTGAGAGGATATTGAGAAAGAAAAAATTGTACTTGAAGCTTGTTTAAAAGAAAGTACTTTATCTAACCTTGGCTTGAGTGAATATTTGATGCTACGTTGTTGGAGGTAACATATATCCGAGGTGACGAGCATATATACTGATATCAAGGGTTATTTATGCTCGGGGTAGTTTATCACGCCTTATCATATCTCGTTTTACTAAATGTTTTTACTTATCGCTTGTGTTAACTTGTTATATGACTACTTGAGCATCTTATTCATGCTAAAGTAATGTTATAGACATCTTACACGTGCTATTTTAATATTATGAATTTTATGTACTTATTTAACATAATAAAACTATGTAGTGATATAGTGTTTTATATACGCACCTTATTAGCATATATTTTGTTCTCAATTCTTATTGGAGATTATTGAGTGTTGTTGAGCTATTTGAGCGTGTGGAATCACGTTCATATTGAGGTATCAGTTAGGGCATGTTATACCTATGTATATGAGTTTATGTTCCGATTTATGCACAGATTTAAATCCATCCCTTTAGAGTTATGTGATCAGGTTCATGCGATCTCCTATCCTACCATGGATCGTGTGTGTGCAAACTTATTTTATAATACAAGTTGGTGAGTTTGAGCATAAAGGTGTAAGACTTATCCATTAAGTGAATCCTCTATGTATATTCATGTATTTATATCTTTATTCATGCATATAACCTATATATAATTTTAACGCATTCTTACACATGCATTGAACTTGTTACACTACTAGAAATCCGGTAAAAATCGACCAAAAAAATCGACCAACGTTGGTCGGTAATGGCCAAAAACCGACCAAAACGCGACCATTTACGTGTGGACGGTATTTTTGTAGTCGGAAAGGAATACCGACCAAAGTTGGTCGAAAATTACCGACCAACTTTAGTCGGTCAATTAAATTCAAAAAAAAAAAATTACAAAAAAAAATCGACCAAAGTTGGTCGGTATTTTAATTATGTAATAAAAAGATTCATCATCTGGGAATCGAACCGGGGTCTGTACTGTGTCAGAATACTATTCTACCAGTAGACCATTTATATATTTTGTTTTAAGACTGTCTTTTATTTGATTTATACTCTTTAATTGTATTTTCGCACGAAAATAACCGACCAACTTTGGTCGGTTTTATTAAAAAGTTAAATAACCGACCAAAGTTGATCGATTATTTTAAATGATCCGTCGTATTAACCGACCAATTTTGGTCGGTTTTTTAATATTAATTTTTATTTATTTTAATTGAAAAACCGACCAAAGTTTGTCGGTTTCTTGAAACATAAATTTCGCGGGACTCAAAAATCGTTTCCCGCATTTTTGCGCCAAAGAAAATCGACCAAAGTTGGTCGGTTTCGTAAAAAAAATATATATATATATATATTTTAAAAAAACGACCAACTTTGGTCGGTTTTTTAACCGACCAAAGTTGGTCGGTCGACCTTGGTCGGTTTTTGCCGAATTTCTAGTAGTGTTAGTAGGTTTTAGGCACTTCGAAAGTGTGAGACTTGAAGTAAAGATTTAGTCTTTGTTATACCTCCCTAATTAGGCTCTTGTTGATGCTTTTCATATAAATATCACTTGATGCATATCCTTATATAAGGGTCGTAAGTGAGCCGGTGTAGGCCCGGGACCGCGGGCCAAACGGGCCAAACGGGCTAAACGGGTCAGGACCGTTTGGTCCAGTTTTAGCGGGCCTGGGCCGGTCCTATGATATGGGCCCGTCAGGCCCGGGACCCCATTTAGCCCGCCAGGGCCCGGGACCGGCCCGGTCCCTTAGCGGGCCAAACGGTCCCAACGGCTATTTATTGTTTTTTTAAAAATAATTATTTTTTTTAAAACAAATATAGTCGTTGGGCTGTCAAAAATAGTCGTTGGCTATTTTATAAATAGCCATTTAACCCCCCCCCCCCCCAACTTTGTTTTAATCCCAAACTTTTTATAATTACACGTTTTTCCTATTTTCAACTATAAATACCCCATCATTCTTTCATTTTTTTCTTACAAAATCATCAATCTATCACAATCTCTCTCTAATTTTCTTCTATAATTGCTACTATTACTTACTTTATTGTTACAATTTGTGAAACAATTGTGAAGTTGGTGAATTGAAGTATTCAACGATAATCAATTTCCAACAAGTTGTTCGTCAATTCGATAAACTCGTTCCAACTCTTAAGTTTTAATATTATAATTTTGTTTGTGTTTATTTATTTTTTATTACTTTATTAATTAAGATTGCTTCCTTAAAAAAAAGATTTGGTAAAAATAAGGAAAAATCCAAGAGTGACGAATGTAATGCTCAATCTGTTCCTCCCCCACTACCCCGGGCTCCCCGAACCAAACTCCATATACGTCCTAAACCTGCTATTCTTGATAGCGCTAATAGTTTATTATAATTTACTGAAAGTCAATTTTGTCATAATATTAGATCCGGTGAACAATTAGACCATAAAATAATGAATGCTCTTTATTCTAATCCAACTATTGATGAAAATGATGACGAGGAAATAGATTTTGATGAAACTCAACCGGATGATGATACACTAACTAGTCCTACTCCTAATGTTAACCCAACTATTGGTAACCCTGCTAATCCAAATAATGCCCCATTTGATACTCTTGTTACTACCCCTACTTTTTCTAGACAACCTAGCAAACGGACGGAAACATCTCCCGTTTGGCCATTTTTTACTCAACTAATTCCCAAAAATAAGGCTAAGTGTAAAACTTGTGGCACGGAGTTAGTTTTTAAATATTTTGAATCACGGGAGGGGGGGAGGGGGGGGACTTTGGCTAGACACATAATGAAACACCCTCAAGATAAAGTGAGATATCTTCGTCTGAAAGTTTTGGCCGAGGGGAAAAGTCAACCTACTCCTAGTTAGGTTGACCCTAGTACCGGTTCAAATCAATTTCAACCGGGAATTAACACTGTTACCGGTGGTATTTTATATTATGATCCAAAAAAAGATCGGGAAGAATTGACAAAAATGGTAACTGTTATGTGTTTACCCTATAGTTTTCCTTCTGATCCTAACTTTGTGCATTATATTAGAAAAAACTTAATCCTAGTTATAAAGGTTTTTCTCGCACAACCGTAAAGAGCGATATTTATAAATATAAACATGAATATGAACAATATTTACGCTATTTATTTACTCATGTAAATTGTCGTGTTGCTATTACAACTGATATTGGTAGAAGTGGTAACGACTGTGATTACCTTACTGTTACCAGTCATTGGATTGATGAGGATTGGATAATGCAAAAATGCATTATTTCTTATAGAATAATTAATTCACGTCACACAGGGCAGTTTATTACTAGCACAGATACAAATATTTGTAGATATTTTTGCATTAGTGATAAAATAATGTCAATTTCAATGGATAATGCTACTAGTAACACAAATGCTATAGCCTTGCTTACCACTACGCTAAATCCTATATTTAGTGATATTTTTCATGTTAGATGTATTTATCATATTTATCATTTAATTGTGGGTGATGGTATGAGAATTTTAAATATTGAAATTGAAAAGGTTAAAATGGCTCTTAACTGGCTTTTTTATTCAAACCCTAGAAGTAGACTTAGAGAATATTTTAAAAGATGCGATGAATTTGGCCTAAGAGAAAGAAAGGTTCCTAAACCTTGTCCAACTAGATGGAATTACATGTATGAAAGTTTGGTTGTTGCATATGAATATAGAAACCCCATAATGGGGATTGGGCTAATGTTAAAATACTTGTAGAATTTTTAGAAAAATTTCATATTGCTACAAATAAATTTTCTGGGCAATATTATTCTACTATTTCTAACTGTTTAGTTTATATTGCAGAACTTGCAAATTTGTTTGCTCATTTTTCAAAGGGTGAGGAAATTTATAAACTTGCTATTGATTCTATAAGAAAAAAGTTTAAAAAATATTTTTTCCCTATTTCCCCTTATTTATGGTGTTTCTGCTTTGTTAAATCCTTGTATGAAATTAGGAGGTCCTCATTTTGGGTATGAAACTGTTTATAATGGTTTAGCACTTAAAGATTAGGAATTGTCTCAACTTCCGAAAATAATAGCCTATTAAAATAAATGCTCAAACTATTTTTAATACTTATCAAGTTGCATTAAATCATGCTAGACCAAATGTTCCAACTCATTCTTCTTCTGATTCTCAATCATCTAAAACAACAGCGGGAGTAAGAGAACTTAGTGCTTGGGTAGGGTTTAGGGGTTCTCAAGGTTCTAGTAGTAGTAATTTTTCACAACTAAATGAGCTTGAAGTTTATTTGTCGCAGGGAATTGAGGAAGTGAATCCCGACGGTTCCTTTAATCTTTTGGAATGGTGGAAGGACAAAGAAAAATACTTTGCGGTTATTTCAAGGATGGCCCGAGACATTTTAACTATTCAAGCTTCAACAGTGGCATCAGAGAGCGCTTTCAGTCAAGAAAGACTTCAACTCGGTGATTATAGAGCGTCTACGAGGGAGAGTTTGGAAAAATCAGTACTTTTCAGAGATTGGACCCGATCGGAAAGAAGAAATTTTGAACTTGCTGAATCACAACCAGATGAAGATGAAGCTTACGAAGAAATGCTAGCTGAACTTGCGGAGGATGTTGCTTCACCCGGAAGTGGCGATGACCAAGCAACTTTTCCGCCACCACCAACGGAAATTCCTCCTAACCTTGATAGATTTATGAAGTTTATAAGAGATACCATGTAACTTGTATGAACAAAAATTAGTATGTATTATGTAACTTATATTTTGGCACATCTTGATTAGTTTCTTTTTCTTCTCAATGGTGGTATTAGCACCTTGTTGTGCTTATTCCATAGGGGGAAGAAGACTAAGAAAGATATTGCCATATTTTTTTAATGATATAATAAAATTACAAGGCTTATCTCTTTACAATATTTTTTTGTCTCGAATATAGCTCTTATATATATATATATATATATATATATACACAATACTATATATTTAATATATATACTATACTATATATACATCTTATATATAGTATATAAGATGTATATATAGCTTATCGAATATAGTTTATATATATATATACATCTTATATCGATATACTAAATATACATCTTATATTCTATATATATACTATACTATATATATATATTATATATATATTTAATATATATACTATACTATATATACACATTATATATAGTATATAAGATGTATATATATACATCTTATGTCGATATATATGAGACAGATATGAAATATTCGACATAGATATGTTTCTGAAATATGGATTTAGGAGAAACTAGTATGAAAAATACTAGATTGGAAGAGGTAGATATACCTCAAAATCTTGATTTGTTAAACAAATGGACTATTCCTAAAGTCCCTATTAGAACAATCTATTATTATGGATGGTTTGATAAACTCTCTTCTAAACTTGTTAAAACAACCGAGCAATCTTTAGCTTTAAATTCGTTCGAACAAACTATTCGTTTGTTAAACAATCATGATGTAGATGTTTATAGAAAACAATATAATTATTTGCATATTTGTATGGTTCAAATTGCTTTTAAGCCATTAACCCTTAAAGGGTTACCAGAAACATTTTTGGCTGCTCTCAGAGATGCCAGAAATCTGAATTTTAGACGTTCTCTGATGGGTTCTATTGAATCTACTGTTGCCTACGGCCCAGTATATTTTAATACTCAACCCAATCTGTAATTATCTCTATCTGATGTTAATATACTTTATGCATTAACATTAAATGTGAAAACGCATGGTTATAATTATGCGCCTGGTTCTGAACTTATATGTTTATCGTATAGGATTTATTTTAAATTACTATCTACGTTAAACCCAAGATGTAAATTATATGATACATCTGACCAGACTATATTAGTAGAAACGAATTTTGCAAAGTCTAAGGTCACCACGAGGAGGCCTATTAAGTGGGAAGAAATTAATTTTCCAACTACATGGACTTTGGATTCGGTTATATCCCCCAATCAGATAACTAATGTTGTCAGTAATACTGAGTATTCTCATATTACTCAAAATCCGGATGGAAGGATTTGCATTCAGTTTGATAATAATAATTCCACCTATAGTAGACAGTCATTTTCTAATAATAGACTGTTGCCTGCTATTAGTTCTAATTATAATAGTGTGATGACCCAAAATGTCATCTTTAAATTTAATAATTAATTTTGTATTATAAGACCTCAAAAAGTACTATTTATCATTCCTCAACTTACGTGCGCAGTCCGTAAAATTTTTTGAAAATTTTTCAGGTAAAAAATGAATTTAAAATGTGAATTAGAGCTTTAAAACTCAATTGTGTTGACTTTGGTCAACATATTGAGCAAATGGACTCGGATCAGTGTTTGGATAGTTTTGGTAGGTCCGTATCGTGATTTGGGACTTAGGCGTATGCCCGGAATCAAATTCCGAGGTCCCTAGCCTGAGATATGGAATTTTGATAAAAAATTAAAAGTTTAAGTTCAAATAGTGACCGAATATTGAATTTTATGCAAATGACCCCGGAATAGAATTTTGCTGATTCCAACAGCTTCGTATGGTGATTTTGGACTTAGGAGCGTGATCGGAATTTTTTTTTGGAAGTCCGTAGTGGAATTAGGCTTGAAATGCCGAAAGTTGAATTTTTGGAAAGTTTGACCGAGGGGTTGACTTTTTGATATCGGGGTCGAAATCCAATTCTGAAAATTTGTATAGCTCAGTTATGTCATTTATGACTTGTGTGCAAAAATTGAAGTCATTCCAAATTGATTTGATGTGTTTCGACACTAGATATAGAATTTGAAAGTTCAAAGTTTATTGATTTTGATTTGAGATGCGATTTATCGTTTTGATGTTGTTTGATATAGTTTGAAGCCTCAACTAAGTTCGTATGGTATTTTGGAATATGTTGGAATAATTGGTTAAGGTCCCGAGGGTCTCGGGTGGATTTCGGACAAAAAGTGCTGGAAATTTCTGTTGCAGAAATTTCGTGCGTGGAGCCAATTTCGGGAAGCTTATATCTTGCTATTCATAAGGAATCAGAACATTTTCAAAACATGAAAGTTGTAGTCGTTTGATTATAGTTTCCATAAAGTTAAATCATTCATTATTTGTACATTTGTACAGAAAGTTATGACAGATTGAATGAAGGCTAGTAGAGCGGTTTCGCCAGAAATTCTGATGCATGGAGCTGACTTTGAGAGATTATATCTCGCAATTCATAAGGAATCAGAAAAGTTGTAAAACATGAAAGTTGTGGTCATTGGATCCTAGTTTTCAGAAAGTTAAACCATGCATCATTTGGACATCTGTACATAATGTTATGATGGATTGCAGGAAGGCTGGTAGAGCAGTTTCCGGTGGACTTTTAGTGACGAAAAATGGACTTTTAGTGACGGAAAATGGACTTTTAGTGACGGATTGGCAGAAACTTAAAGACAAAAAATGGTCATTTCATTTTGGATTTTTGGAGCACGGTTCTTGGGCGATTTTTGGGCGATTTTCACGGGAAAACATTGGGGTGAGTGTTCCTTATCCTATATTGATTATATTTCATGATTCCATACTCATTTACATCATGAATCCGTAAATTTATGGAAGAAAGATCAAGATTTTTACAAAATCTTCCAAAAGGGAAAATTTAAGATTTTGGAGGTCGAGTTGTTATCGAATTTTGGTAAAATTGGTATGGGTGGACTCGTAATTGAATGGGTTGTCGGATTTTATAAGTTTTGCCGGATTTTATAAATGAAAATGTAATATTTTCTTACGAAATTGATTACTATAATTTTTGTTGACTGTATCGAATTAATTATGATTAGATACGAGTCGATCGGAGTCGTAAAATCGAGGAAAACAGCATAATACTTGGTTAAATTGGAGCAAGTCGAGGTAAGTGGCTTGTCTAACTTTGTGTGGGGGAAATTCCCCTAGGATTGATAATTGTAATGTGTGGAAAGTCGTGTACACGAGGTGACGAATGTGTACACGGGCTAAATGTGAAAGATTATATTTTAAATTGTGTAGATCACTGTTGCGCACTTATTAAATTATTTCATCTTGTTATATTCTTCATCATTGATCTGAGATATATACTTCAAATTTGTTTGATCTTTTCTTACTAATTGTTTAACCTGTTTAGTTGAAACTTGGTTTCTTTTATTCTGTGCAATATTTGAAGGTTGATTTTCTTTAAATTAAATATTATTAATATGAAGTATTTGACATTCTTAAACATGATATTGAAGAAACGTAGTAAAGATTTTGAAATATTATTTTCCTAAATTATTTATTCCTAAATATTTTTATACTCATTGTGAGGGAGCCGTGAGCTCTTTATTGTGGAAAAATATTATTGATGAATTATTTTGACATGAGCCGTGAGCTCTTTATTGTGAAAAACTATTATTGATGATTTATTTTGGCATGAGCCGTAGGCTCTTTATTGTGGAAAAATATTGTTATTTAATTATTTTGGCAAGTTAAATTATTTGAGCACTTGAGATGCAAATTGTGATATATTGTGATATTGATACGCATGCAGTGGTATAAGGTCTGGGTGTTGAAACGCATGCGGTGAGATAAGGGTGGCTTGATACGCGTGGCTAGTAGGGGTGACTACTAGAAGTCATGCGGTGTGATAAGGGTGGCTAAAACGCGGGATGCTATTTCGGGAAAAATGTTTTCTTTAAATAAATTGTGAAGGCTCCCGCGGTGATATAAGGAAATGAGATATTGTGAATTTATTTATGATTTGAAATACGAGGCGGTACCTCGGGAGTGCCCTTGTTGATATTGATTTATGGTCGTAGTTGCCTTTGATTATTGTTGTGATTTTCTTAAAGTTGAAAAGAATTCTGTTTTGTTTCAACGAGGTATTTATTTGCCATTATTTGATGTAATTAAATATAACATACTACTTGATTAATTTTCATTGTCATTTTATCTTATAATATTGTTTAAATATTTTACCATGCCATTATTTATTCTCCAACAGGGCCTGACCTGACCTCATCACTACTCTACCGAGGTTAGGCTTGGCACTTATTGGGTACCGCTGTGGTGTACTCATACTACGCTTCTGCACATCTTTTTGTGCAGATCCAGGTACATCTTATCAGACCACGCATCAGTAAACTAGCTATACGAGGAGACTTCGAGGTATATCTGCCAGCGTCCGTAGACTCTGGAGTCCCCTTCTATCCTACTATGTTGTCTTCCTTATTTGCTTTAGACTCTGATGTATAGAGACATAAAGAAAAAATTCTTAGAAGCTTGTGACTTATTTCTACCGTATTTTGGGAGTTAAAATTGTTTGAATTGTAGTTTATTTATTTAAGATATTTATTATTATTCTGCATTGATAGGCTTACCTAGTCTTAGAGACTAGGTGCCATCACAACATCCTACGGAGGGAATTTAGGGTCGTGACAAATAGACATTCCTTTACCAATCATAGACCGTTGCCTGATATTCAATATATTTCTCCTGTTGAACCAGTCTATGGACCAGCTAGAAATCGTGTTGCATCTTTACACACAATTTCTACTAAAATAGGTGATAAACCTGTTGAAAGGGTTAAAATTAACCCCAAGACAAATATTGTTCAGGATAGTGATAATATTTCTAATAAGGATATTCCTTCTGCATCCGAGATGGATTTTGACCCAAATGGTGTTTAAATGATTCCACACCAAATTGATTTTAGTCTAGGGTCACAAGCTAGAGGTTATATTCCGAAAGAATTTTTCAGTAAAAAATGGAACCGACTTAAAACTTGGTTTTTTGATACTTATAGTAAAGAGGATTTAAATAATATTTCTCAAGAATTTTATGAAACGTGTGCTTTACATAATCAAATTATGTATTTTGTTCCTTGGTTTATAACCACATATTTACCACTTTTTATAAAAGTTTTAGAAAGATCTTATAAAGATGGGAGTGGAAATATTACTAAAGCCATTTAGCCTCCTCAAGCACCTTTTGTTTTACCAAATAATACAGGTATTACTTTTACTGTATTTCAAAAATTTATTGATGAAGATGTTGCTGCAATCAGCATCGCAGAAATTAATAAATTAATTTCTCAAAATAATTATTTGAGCTTATATGTTAAAGTTTTGTGAGAACAGATTAGTATTCTTAATAAAAAAACTTGATGATTTAACAGTTTTGATAAAAGAAATGAGTACTAGCAAGAAAATAACTGATATTGCCTCTACTTCAAGAAGAAAATCAGAACCTCAAATTGTTGTTACTCATATTCAAAGACCTCCTGAGATTCAGGATTTTAAATTCAAATCTTTTAATGACTTAGAAGAACTTCTTGATAAAAAGTTATCCGGTTTGAATATTAAACCTATTGATTTATCAAAAGATTTTGCTGATAAATTAGATACTACTTTTGACTATAAAAAGAATATTTTGTCAGAGTTTAATAAAGTCAGAAGTTACCCGAAAAAGAATAGTAAGTTTGCAGATAGCAGATACGCTGATAAACCCAGAATGCAAACTTATTATTACAATCGTCCAACTCATCAAGATTTTTAATAGAGGAACGTGATTGGAATTAGACTAATACGTCTTACAGTGGTTTCGAAATTTACGAATGGAATCTTGATGGATTAACTGATAGACAATTGACAATTCTTGTACATAGAATGCTTATGTATGCAACTATCTGTAAAAGTGTGAAAAATACAGATAAAAATATTTGCAGAATGATTGTTGCAGGTTTTACTGGCCAACTTCGTGGTTGGTGGGATAATTATTTGACTATCGAAGAAAGAGCAATGGTTATTAATGCTCAAGCCACTGAAGAATGAGTTGATAACTTAGGAATGACCCTACTGGCAAATAGAGAAGATGCTGCTTATACTCTTATTCTTACTATATTAAAATACTTCAATGGTAGATTTACCAATCAAAATGAGACTGTCCACACTCTCCTTAAAGGACTTAGATGTAAGACCTTAGGTGAGTTTAGATGGTATAAAGACACTTTTATGAGTAGAGTGATGGAACTACTAGAAAATAAGCTTGAACATTGGAAAGCTAAGTTCATAGATGGCCTTCCCTATTTATTTGCTGAAAGAGTTAGAAAGATTTTAAGAGGTAGTTATGGTGAAATTCCATACAGAGACTATACCTATGGTAAGTTAATAGGAATTTGCACACAGGAAGGGTTAAACCTATGCAATGAATTAAGATTGTCTAGACAGCTTTAAATGGATAAGCTTAAGGAAAGAAACCAATTAGGGGATTTTTGCACCTAGTTTGGTTTACCCGAGACTTCTACTCATAAGAAGAAGAAACATAAGTATCATAGATAACCTAACCAAGATAATCCTTATAGGAGAAAAAGATCTAGATATAGATCCAAAGAAGAACGAGAAGCTAAGAAAGCTCATCGCAAATCTACTAGATTTACCAAAAATAGGTCTAAGAGAGATCTTGCTGATATTAAGTGTTATAAGTGTAGTAAATTTGGCCATATAGCCCCGAATTGTAAGCTTCAAAAGCTGAAAATCTTAGGACTAGACGATGAGTTACGTGATAAGGTTTATGGTTTGTTATACACTTCTGGATCAGAATCTGATTATTATTTTGAGTCAGAATCCGAAGCTGAAATAGATTTGCTTGATTTATCTGATAGTGATAAAAATGTCGATAATACTTGTACAACTTGCAAAGGTGATACATGTACTTGTAATGATGATGAATTTTATAAATTGCAATCACAGTTTCAAGATTTGAACATGAAAACTATTACATGTGATAATGTAATAGATCTTTTAAAAGAAGTTACTGATGAAAAACTTTGTGAAAAAAGTATTAATTTGGTTGCTAGTTCAAGTTCTAGTTTTGCAAAACCTTTTGAAAAAGAATTTGAATATTCCCCGCCTTATTCTTTAATGGAGGTTAATAACCGTCTTTTAAATAAAAATGCAACTCCAGCAAGAGATTCTTCTTTCGATGATTTGAAGATTGAAGTTGAAAACTTGAAAAGAGAGATCAATTCTCTTAAACAAAATCAAATGATTTGCGATCATAGGATTACTCAGATTGAGAAAATCAATTCTCCAGCTGAGAAATCTAATGATAAAAACAAAGGTATTTCTGAAAATGATATTGAAGAAAAACCTATTAGTTTTGATCCTAAACATGATATATTTTTAGGAATGATGCAAATTATTACTGCTCATAAATGGTATATCAAATGTACTATTCTCATTGATAATAGTTTTTCTATTACAAACATTGCCATGATTGATATTGGAGCAGATGTTATCTGCATTCAAGAAGGTTTAATACCTACGAAATATTTTCAAAAAACTACTCATATGGTTAGATCTACATCCGGACATGCTTTAGATATAAAGTATAAGCTTCCTAATACGGGTATTTGTCAGATAAAGTCTGTATCCCTCACTTCTTTTTCTTGGTAAAAAACCAGTTATACCCTCATATTATACTTGGAACACCGTTTATTAACGCCATTTATCCTTTTACTAGCATAGACTCGAAAGATTTTACTGCTACTTATAAGGATAAAGAGATAAGTTATACTTTTGTTACAGATCCAGTAACTAGAGATATTAATGCTTTAATTGATATGAAGCAAAAACATGTTGATTCTTTATAATTAGAATTGTTTAGTATGAATATATTTGATACTTTGAATTCTACTAAAGTACAGGAAAAAATCAAATTGATTTCCGAGCAGATTGCTATTGATATTTGTGCTGAACATCCTAGTGCTTTTTGGAATCGAAAAAAGCATATCATCACTCTTTCATATGAAGATAATTTCTCTGAGGATGATATTCCTACTAAATCTCGACCTTGTCAGATGAACGCAGAATTGGTAGAATTTTGCAAAAAAGAGATTGATAGCTTGCTGCAAAGGGGTTTGATAAAACCCTCAAAATCTCCTTGGTCTTGTACAACTTTTTATGTTAATAACGCAGCTGAAAAGGAATGTGGTGTTCCTAGATTGGTCATTAATTATAAACCCTTGAATAAATATTTGAAGTGGGTTAGGTATCCAATTCCTAATAAAAGAGATTTATTGTCTAGATTATATAATGCCAACATATTTTTAAAATTTGATTTAAAATCTGGGTATTGGCAGATTCAAATATTTAAAGAGCATACTTATAAAACTGCTTTTAATGTTCCATTTGGGCAATATGAATGGAATGTTATGCCTTTTGGTTTAAAGAATGCCCCTTCAGAATTCCAAAAAATTATGAATGATATTTTCAACCCCTATCTAGATTTCATCATTGTTTATATCGATGACATTTGGGTATTTTTCAAAATACTTGAAATGCATATTAAGCATTTAGATATTTTTAAAAGAATTGTTATACAAAATGGTTTGGTTATTTCAAAACAAAAAATGAGTTTATTCCAAATAAACATTAGATTTTTAGGACATTATATTTGTCAAGGAAAGATTACTCCTATTCAAAGATCGATTGATTTTGCTTCTAAATTTCCCGATGTTATTACTGATAGAACTCAGTTACAAAGATTTTTGGAAAGTTTAAATTATATTTCGCCTTTTTATAAAGATTTGCCGTGTGATTTAGCCCCCTTATATGATAGGCTAAAAAAGAATTATAAAAATCCTTGGACTGATAGTCATACTACTTTGGTTAAAAATATTAAGCAACGTGTTAAATTTTTACCTTGCTTAACCCTTGCTAATCCTGCATGGCAAAAGATTATAGAGACTGATGCGTCTAATATTGGTTACGGAGGGATTTTAAAACAAATAAATCCCAATAATAAGCATGAATATCTGATTAGATTTTACTCTGGTAAATGGTCTGAAGCCCAGAGAAAATACGCTACTGTGGCACATGAAATGTTAACCATAGTAAAATATATTTTAAAATTTCAAGACGACTTATACAATCAAAAGTTTTTGATAAAAACTGACGCACAATTTGTTAAATATATGATTAACAAAGACTTTAAACATGATGCCTCAAAAATGATATTTGCAAGATGGCAGGCTCAATTAGCTCCTTTTGATTTTGAAATACAATATAAAAAGGGAATTGATAATTCTCTGCCAGATTTCTTATCTCGTGAATATTTACAGGATGGAACCCCCCTAGGGTAGGGAAAGAGGTAGAGGTTGGGAAAGATCATCCCCACAGTCCAGGGGAAGATTATCACCTTCAGGATCGTCATACGGATCCACATCAAACTCCCCAGTTATACAAATGGGAAGAAAGAGTTTAACCAATGAGAGGATATCTCTTAGAGAAGAATCATCGATCGGACCATCCGTCCATCTGGAAGATATTCCAGAAGATAATCCGTTCTACGCACAATTGCAGTCATATTTGACTGCTCAAAAACAGAAAGATACTTCTGCTAAGCAAAGTGATACTTTTGCTTCCATTACAAAAGATGACAATGATGATATCAAGTCATATGAGAAAGTTTCTAAAAAAGAAATGATATTTCTTTTAGAAAATTTTGATATTCAGAGAAATCCAAAGGTATTTAATAAATGGATTATATTATCCGGGTGAGTCATACAAAACCCGCTCCTATTATGAAACAATACTAACCAGTACTGGCAGTGCAGATTTTTAGCACTTTTCTGGGTATAGCACAGAGGAGAATGTTTATAACTTCTCGAAGATTATAATTAAACAGATTATATCTGTTGAAGAGTGGGGTATATCCACAATGAAAGAAAGGCAGATAAGCCTTAACAAATCTAGAATGAATTTTACCCATTGGGATTATATCCAAGCATTTGATAAAGTGTTATATTACAATAATGATCGACACAAACATAATTGGTTTATTAAAGTATGTGCAAAGATATTTGCAGAGGCTGTTCCTAATTGGTTTTTGAACTGGTGGTCATACCACGGACCAACAGTAAACAATTTACCAGATCCATTTCTCAGGTTATACAAAGAATGGATAAAAATTTCTCCTTTTATAAACAACTTATATCACACGGATCATATCTGTTACCCAGATAAAATTAATCAGATTTATTTCTTTCTGGAATTCTCTATTCCCTGGATTCACAAATGGGCTCCAGAAGTCGGATTCACCGAAGAACAAGTCTCATGCTTATACAGGACTTTTTACAACATTTTTTGGGATAAACTAATGAAGAAGGATCCCAAAACAAAGACATTATATGGTCAAGAACTCTTGGATTAAATCGAAATTAAAATTCAAGAATATTCCAGCAAACCTCAGAAAGAGGTAATTGATGACAGCTCAGTTCGGCATATTGCCAGAAGGATTTCCTTTCAAGAAGGAAATAAAGCATAAATAAGTAACAACTACTTGGAAGAAGTCAAAAGAAATTTACTTCATGCCATTAATCAATATGAGAAATCAGACACTTCTATGCAGAGTGAAACCAGCAACGATGATATCGCTGAAGATTCTCAACCCTTTGAATCAGGGAAAATACTGTCTGATTAAGATTTGCAGAATGCGGAAGAATTCATCCGCAGAATAAAAGAAGCAGACAAGGGACCAGCACAGTAAAATAGTTGGACCCCACAAGAACAGTGAAGCCGCCGGACCCCACTCAAACAGTAGATATACTGTTCATCAACAGTAGATACACTATTTTAACAGTAGAAACACTGTAACATGGACCCACGTGACCCATTTTTTACTGTTCATAGATTCCTTTCTTTTTCTATTTATAGGATTTATTAGTTCAGAAAAGGGGGACGGAAGTCGAGACCCTCTATCTCTAAAAACTCTCTCTCTCTCTCTCTAAAGTTGTAAGTAAGAGTTTGTAGCTGGTAGCTTATAATAGAAGAACAGAGTAAATAAAGAGTCTTCAGTTCTTCCTCTTCAGGCCTTGCATTCCGGCCAAAAAGGTACTGATTTCTTTCTTAGTTAGTTTTTCTTCTAGTCTTTCCTCTCTGGCCGTGACAATGTCCGGCTATGAAACTTCATATCTATGTTTAGTATCTAACTTCTCTCCTATATAAACCATGAAAGAGACGACATTTATTTAAATATAAATGAACTTTATATATAGAATTTTGACTTGGTGTCAAGATGGTTCGTACAGTCTAATATAACACTGCTCTTATTGGCTTTGCCTTAGTGGTTTCGTCTAGCCAGTCGTGAACCTCAGCCCGATTATGAAGTTAAAAGGGGCATCTTCTTTCACGGTTAGAACTGCTAGACACATGGGCTCAATAAAAGTATGTATTATATTAAGACAGGCCCCTTGCTTGAGTAAAGGTTTTTAACCTTCCATACAGTCATTAAACTATATATAAAATTTAAGTATATTTCAATTCTTATATCCTTACTGATTGTGCGAATTACCACCAGTCTTTAAATATAAGGGTACTGAATTAGCTAGATTAAGAATTCTCAAGTATGTTAAAATAGAAATCTTTAACTAGTGGAAACCTCGGTGGACATATAAATGTCAGCAGAGGTGCGAAACAATTCCAATTCCCGGTCAAACGGTGATTTCTATTTTAGCTTAATTGAGAAGGCATGACGGATTTCTGTTTTTCATTTATATATACTATACTATATATATATATATATATATATATATATATATATATATATTATATATATACATTTAATATATACTATACTATATATACATCTTATATATATACTATACTATATATATATTATATATACATTTAATATATATACTATACTATATATACATCTTATATATAGTATATATGATGTATATATATAGCTTATCGAATATATCTTATATTGATATACTATATATACATCTTATATACATTTTATATACTATATATATACATCTTATATACTATATATATTCGAATATCTATACATCTTAGATATTTATTTTAACATCCTTTTGTCTCTAATATCTATTTATTTATTTATTTATTTTTAAAATATTGGGCCCACTTAGCCCGTTTAGCCCGCGGCCCGGGACCGTTTAGCCCGGGACCAAACGGTCCCGATCCCGAGCCGGTCCTTAGAAAAAGCCCGTTTAGGCCCGAGCCCGTTGGCCCGTTTAATTTGGACCCGGCCCACTTGACCTGTTTAGGCCCGGGACCGGCCCCATCGCCAGCCCTATCCTTATATATGCTATTTGAATGCATTGATTCATGCATGGGAATTACTTGGTCGAGATACGGTATTTTTTATTACATGCTCTATCTGTGCATATGTATAAAACTGCACAAATTTTGTTAGGCCTAGACTTTGTGCTTAGTGAGTGTATGTTGATTTTTATACTCATACCATTCTATTGCATATTTTTGTGTAGATACAAATCTTGGTACTAGTGGGATCTAGAAGTGAGCATGGTTTGTTGTTTGTGAGGAGACTCGATGTAGACTGCTCGTTCGTCCGCAGTTCACTAAGTCATGTCCTCTTTTATTATTGTTTCTTTGTATCAAACAATAATTTATTATCCATACTTCAGTATTTACGATACGCTTTTGAGCTTCTGACATCAGGACACCAGTTCCTAGGGTATTTTGGTTCATTTTTGAGTTGTTTCAGACTTCTGATTTCTTATATACTAGTACATCTGTTTCAATTTAAACGAGGTTCGACACAGAGTTTAAGAAAGAAAATAAAATTTTGAAATTTGTGGTCTTAAAAGTTTAAGCGGTAGAAAAATTTGTGAGGCCATGACATTAGTGTAGTTATAAATGCTTCTCATTAAAGGTAAAATAAGTAAAATAAAAAGTTTAAAGTTGAATTATTTTCAAATTTAAAAATGTGTCATTTATTTTGGAACAGGCTAAAAAAGAAAGTATATCATCTAATTTGAAACGGATGGATTATAATATAATATGACATGAGACTTTATTTATATTGTCTTATTATGGTTGATTGAGAGTGTTGACTTGCCTAGCGGGTTATTGTGATGACCCAAAAGGTCATCTTATGTTTTAAAACTTGAATTTGCGCTCTTAAGCCTTAAAAATTTCTTTTTTACCCTCCTCAATTTGCGTGCACAGTCTAGGTAGGTTTCCGAAAAGCTTTTATGTTAAAAACTAATAAAAATAAGAATTTTTGCCTTAAAAGTTGATTTTAATTAATTTCGGTCAACAGTTTTGGTAACGGGCCCGGATCCGTGCTTTAACTGTCCCGGTATGTCCGTATCGAATTATGGGACCTGGGCGTATGTCTGGAATCGAATTCGGAGGTCCCTAACTTGAGTTATGAATTTTTGATGAAAATTAAAAATTTAAAAATTATTTGTTTTTAAGAATTGATTGATGTTTGGCATTGTTAGTGTCGGGTCCGTATTCTGGTTCCGGAGCCCGGTACAGGTTCATTATGATATTTAAGACTTTTTTGTGAAATTTGGTGAAAAACGGAGTTGATTTGACGCGAGATGTTAAAGTGTTCTTGCGAATTTTATTTGATTTGGTGCTAAATTCGTAGTTCGAGGTGTTATTTTGGCGAAAAGATCACACGAGCAAGTTCGTATGATATTTTTAGACTTGTGTGCATGTTTAGTTTGGAGCCCCGAGGGCTCGGGTGAGTTTCGGATAGGCCACAGGATGTTTTGGACTTTGGAAATCTAGTATTTTACTGCAACAGGTGTTCTGGCATGTCCTTCTTCGCGTTCGCGAAGGTACTCTCGTGAACGCGAAGAGTAAACTGGGCAGCTGATGATTTCTTCTTCGCAAACGCGAAGGCTTGGTCGCGAACGCGAAGCGATGGGGGCGTTACCCTTCGCGAACACGACAAGCCCACCACGAACGCGTAGTGTTAGGCATTGGGGAGGGAGAGTCAGCCGTTCCTTCATCGCGAACGCAAGCAATGCCTCACGAATGCGAAGGCCAGGGGGAGTAACCATCGCGAACGGGAGCTGGATCTCGGGAACGCATAGGCTTGGCAGCCAGTACCCTTCGCGAATGCGACAGTGCTCTCGCGGATGCGATAAACAAGGTCGCCTAGCACTTAACAGAATCCAAAAGCGGGATTTTAGCCAAAAATTTATTTTCTCAAAAACTAAACAGTGAGAGGCGATTTTTCAAGAGCCATTTCTTCCCCAAATTCTTGGTAAGTGATTCTAAACCATTTTATTTCAATTACCCATTATATTTCTTGAATTTTCAACCTAAAATCTAGAGTTTTCATGGTAGAATTAGGGGTTAGGGTAGAAACTAGAGATTTCGGGAATTTGGGGATTTAGACCTTAATTTGAGGTCGGATTTCAAAACCAATTATATATTCGGGTTCGGGGATGAATGGGTAAAAGAATTTTGGTCCAAACCTCAGGTTTTGATCAAGCGTGCCCGGGCTTGGGGTTTTAGCACTATTTGATATTATTGAGTCATTTTTGAATAGATACGAGTGGTTTGGAGGTGAATTCCAAAGGAAAAGTTGTTATTGAGAAGTAAGTGGCCTTCGGAGCGAGGTAAGTGTAGTGTCTAACTTTGGCTTGAGGGAATAGGTATTATGTGTTCATTTGCTACGTGTTTGGTTGTTAAATACGATGTATAGGTGAGGTGACGAGCATCTATGCTTCATTATCGAGTCATAGCATGCGAGTGAAATTCTATTCTTGTCTATTTTGTAGCCTTAAATTCTACTATCCATGCTTAGCGGGTTATTTGAAATGTTGGGTGACTCATATCCGATTTCACTGAGATTTGGTAACTTTCGAATATTGATTCAAGGTTGAGATTAGATTGTGCTATTGATTATGGGAAAAATACTCGTTG
Organism: Nicotiana tomentosiformis; assembly: GCF_000390325.3. NCBI lineage: Eukaryota > Viridiplantae > Streptophyta > Magnoliopsida > Solanales > Solanaceae > Nicotiana > Nicotiana tomentosiformis. The sequence continues at coordinate 152,311,154 of NC_090812.1, forward strand.
TTTTGTGATACTCTTATCATTCCGTTGTTATTGATTCTGTGATTTGTGAGGAGGAGTGTAAAGCACGAAGGGTGATGTTGTGCCGTTCTATTTATTTATTTATTTGGTGAGGTTGAGAGTAAAAGCACGAAGGGTGATGCCGTGCAATTTTCCTTGTTGTTTTAATGGCTCGATTTATTTAAGGATGTTTTCGGTGTATTTTTGTCTTTTCATTATTCTCACTCTTTGTATTGTATTCCCGTACTGTATGTCCCCTTCCTATTATTTATGTGTTATTTCTTTATTTACTGTTGTTGCCACTAGCATGATTATATTGTTCGGATTATATGTGGGTGTCTTATCCTAGCCTCATCACTACTTCGCCGAGGTTAGGCTCGACACTTACCAATACATGGGGTCGGTTGTACTGATGCTGCACTCTGTACTTTCTGTGCAGATTTTGATACCGGCTCAGGTTGATCGAGATTTGCTATTGGTCCATTGTCTGGAGACTCAAGGTATATTTGTCGCTATTCACAAACCTTGAAGTCCACGTCTATCTTTTATGTCCTACTATTTCCTTTCATTCAGACAATTGTATTTGTTTTAGACTATTACTTGTAGTAAATTCTAGAATGCTCATGAATTGTGCCTCCAGATCTGGGTGACAGTATTTAATACAGTTTTATAATATTCCATACTTATTATATTTCATCTTAGTTAATTATTGTTATTTACTGAATGGAAATAAGGAATTGGTTTAACGATTTTCTAATATTGGCTTGCCTAGCAAGTGAAATGTTAGGCGCCATCACGGTCCCGTCAGTGGGAAATTTCGGGTCGTGACAGTTGGTATCAGAGCACTAGGTTACCTAGGTCTCACGATTCATGAGCCAGCTTAGTAGAGTCTTGAGGATCGATACGGAGACGTCGGTGCTTATCTTCTAGAGGTTATGAAGTTTAGGAACAAGTTTCACTTCTATTCATCTCTGTCGTGCGATTTTGCTTTCTCAATACTGATTGAACTCTTACACTCTTATTCTCTCGCAGATAGCAAGAACACGTACCGCTTCCTCAGCTGAGCAGCAGCCAGAGCCTCTAGTGACAGCTCCTAGGCGGGGTAGAGGTCGAGGCCGAGGTCGTGCGAGAGGCCAAGGCAGGTGCAGGGCTCAGCCTAGGGCCCGAGCAGCAGCCCCATCAGTGGAGCCTTAGATAGAGCTTGACGAGGAGGTTCCAGCCTAAACTAGTCTTGCCGGACCAGCTCAGGTTCCGGAGGGATTCATTGCTACCCCAGTACTTCAGGACGCTTGGTCCGTTTGGTGGGTCTTATGGAAAGTGTGTCCCAAACTGGTGTATTTCCCATGGCACCAACAGTCTCTCAGGCTGGAGAGAGACCAGACTCCCACCACTCCTACTCCAGAGCAGATAGCTCCCCATTATAAGGCTCCAACAGCTCAGCCAGTCGGATTAGTTCAATCGGTTATTGCGGTACAGGTCGGAGATGGGCTAGCTATGTTTTCTTAGGCTTTATGGAGATTGGACAGGTTTATCAAGCTCTTTCCTGTTCACTTCAGTGGTGCTCCTTCGGAGGATCCCTAGGAGTATCTTGACAGTTGTCACGAGGTCTTACGGAACATGGGTATAGTGGAGACCAATGGGGTCGATTTTGCTGCATTTTAGATGACTAGTTCCGCCAAGAAATGGTGGAGAGATTACTTGTTAACCAGACCAGCTGGGTCTCCTGTTCTTACTTGGGACCAGTTCTCTCAGCTTTTCATAGAGAAGTATCTGTCTATCACATTGAGAGAGGAGCGTCACCATCAGTTTGAGCGTCTCCAGCAAGGCAGTATGACTGTTACTCAGTATGAGACCCGTTTTGTGGATTTGTCCTGTAATGCAATTCTTCTGCTTCCCACCGAGAGAGAGAGAGGGTGAGGATGTTTGTTGATGGACTTGCTCAGCCTATCAGATTGCAGATGGCTAAGGAAACTTGGAGTGATATTTGTTTTCAGGCGGCTCCTAAAATCGTCGGACGAGTCGAACTAGTTCTTACTCATAGAGGTCAGGGGTCTGACAAGAGACCTCGTCATTCGGGTGAGTTCAGCGGTGCCTCGCCTAGAAGAAGGAGTACCTTTGGTAGAGGCCATCCTCCTAGGCCGTTTCATTCAGCGTTTCAAGCATCCCACGGTGCCTTAGGTGCTCGTGGCCCTCAGATGCATTATTCTGACCAACTAGCCTACAGTGCACCACCAGCTCCTATTAGTGCACCTCCACTCCAGAGTTATCAGGGTGGTTATTCTGGTCGACAGGGACAGCTTCAGGGTCAATAGTCACAACAGCCGAAGTTATGTTATACTTGTGGTGATCCGAGGCACATTGCTAGACTTTGCCCTCAAGCAACGGGCAACTCACAGCATCAGAGTTCACGTGCCATGGTCCTGACACCAGTTTCTACACCACCTACTCAGCCAGCCAGAGATAGGGGTCAGGCAGCCAACGGTAGAGGCCAGACTTCTTAGAGGTGGAGGTTAGGCCGTTAGAGTGTGGAGACCAGCCAGTTAGAGGCCGTCCCAGGGAAGTAGTTTAGGGTGGTGGGGCCCAGCCCCGGTGTTATGCTTTTCCAGCCAGGCCTGAGGCTGAGTCATCTGACGCTGTTATCACATGTACTGTTTTAGTTTGTAGTAGAGATGCTTCAGTTCCATTTGATCCGGGATTTACTTACTCCTATGTGTCATCCTATTTTGCTTCCTATTTGGTTGTGCCCTGTGATTCTTTGAGTGCTCTTATGTATGTGTCCACACCAGTAGGAGATGTTATTGTTGTAGATCGTGTTTATCGTTCATGTATGGTCACCATTGGGAGTCTTGAGACTCGTGTAGATCTCCTACTTATTGACATGGTTGATTTTGATGTCATACTGGGTATGGATTGGCTGTCACCTTATCATGCTATATTAGATTGTCACACCAAGACAGTGACCTTAGCCTTGCAGGGATTGCCTCGATTAGAGTGGAGAGGAAATCTTGGCCATTCTGCCAGCAGGGTTATCTCTTATGTGAAAGCTCAGCATATGGTCTAGAAGGGGTTTCTAGATTATTTGGCTTATGTCTGCGATTATAGTGCGGAGTTTCCTTCCATAGATTCAGTGTCGGTTGTTCGTGAGTTTCCAGAGGTGTTTCCTACAGATCTGTTGGGGATGCCACCCAATAGGGATATTGATTTCTTCATTGATTTGGCTCCGGGCACTAAGCCTATTTCCATTTCGCCATATCGCATGGCCCCGCCAGAGTTGAAAGAATTGAAGGAGTAGTTGCAAGATTTTGCTTGATAAGGGCTTCATTAGACCTAGTGTCTCGCCCTAGGTGCACCTGTGTTGTTTGTGAAGTAGAAAGATGGATCGATAAGGATGTGTATAGATTATCAGCAGTTGAACAAAGTCACCATCAAGAACAAATATCCATTACTGAGGATTGATGATTTATTTGATTAGCTTCAGGGTGCCAAGGTATTTTCAAAGATTGATTTGAGATCTGGCTACCATCAGTTGAGGATTAGGGCATCCGATGTTCCTAAGATAGCTTTTCGGACTCGGTATGGGCATTATGAGTTTCTAGTGATGTCATTTGGGCTGACAAATGCCCCAGCAACATTCATGGATTTGATGAACCGGGTGTTCAAACCTTACTTGGATTCCTTTGTGGTTGTGTTTATTGATGATATCTTGATCTACTCCCACAGTCGAGAGGAGCATGAGCAGCACCTTCGGATCGTTATTCAGACTCTGAAAGACAGCCAGTTATATGCTAAGTTCTCAAAATACGAGTTTTGGTTTAGTTTAGTTGCCTTCTTGGGTCACATGGTATCAACAGAGGGTATTCAAGTGGATCCTAAGAAGATTGAGCCATTCTATAACTGGCCTAAACCCACATCAGCTACAGAGATTCGTAGTTTCCTAGGTTTGGCGGGCTATTACCGTTGATTTGTGGAGGGGTTTTCATCCATAGCAGCCCCTTTGACCAGATTCACCCAGAAGGGTGCCCCGTTCAGGTGGTCAGACGAGTGTGAAGCGAGCTTTCAGATGCTCAAGACAGCTTTGACTACGGCACCAGTATATTGTGACGCGTCTCGTATTGGCCTGGGAGCGGTATTGATGCATGGTGGCAAGGTTATTGCATATGCTTCACGGCAGTTGAAGGTTCACGGGAAGACTTACCCTGTTCATGATCTAGAGCTGGCAGTCATTGTTCGCGCGCTGAATATTTGGAGGCACTATCTTTACGACGTGCCATGTGAGGTATTCAATGATCATCAGAGCTTGCAGTATTTGTTCAAGAAGAAGGAACTCAATTTGAGGCAGAGGAGGTGGCTGGAGCTATTGAAAGACTATGATATCACCATATTATATCATCCCGGGAAGGCCAACGTGGTGGCCGACGCTTCGAGTAGGAAGTCAGTCAGTATGGGTAGCCTTGCATATATTCCAGTTGGTGAGAGACCGCTTGCATTGGATATTCAGGACTTGGCCAATCAGTTAGTGAAGTTAGATGTTTCTGAGCCCAGCCGTGTTCTAGCTTGTACGGTTGCTCGGTCTTCTTTGTTTGAGCGCATCAGAGATCGGTAGGATGACGATCCTCATTTACTTGTCCTTAGAGACACAGTGAGGCACGGGGGTGCCAAGCAGGTTACTGTTGGAGATAACGGAGGTTTGATGATGCAGGGTCGTATTTGTATTCCTAATGTGGATGGACTTCGTGAGTTGATTCTTGATGAGTCCCACAGTTCCCGGTATTCTATTCATCTGGGCTCTGCCAAGATGTATCAGGACTTGAGGCAGCATTATTTGTGTAAGCGAATGAAGAAGTACATAGTTGCCTATGTAGCTCGGTGCCTAAATTGCCAGCAGGTAAAGTGTGAGTATCAAAGACCTGATGGTTTACTTGAGAGGTTAGATATACCTGAGTGGAAGTGGGAGTGTATCACTATGGATTTTGTTCTTGGACTCTCACGGACTCAGAGGAAATTCGATACAGTTTGGGTTATTGTGGACATGCTGATTAAGTCAACGCACTTCATTCCTATGGCAGTTACCTATTCCTCGGAGTGGTTAGCAGAGATTTATATTCGGGAGATCATCCGTCTTCACGGTGTGCCCGTGTCTATCATTTCTGATCAAGGTACGCAATTTACCTCACACTTTTGGAGGGCAGTACAGCGTGAGTTAGGTACGTGGGTTGAGTTGAGCACATCATTCCATCCTCAGATGGACGGGCAGTCCGAGCATACTATTCAGATCTTGGAGGATATGTTACGCACTTGTGTTATAGACTTCGGAAGATCGTGGGATCAGTTCTTGCCCCTTGCAGAGTTCGCCTACAACAACAGCTACCAGTCGAGCATTCAGATGGCTCCCTATGAGGCATTATATGGTAGGCAGTGTCGGTCGCCAGTTAGGTGGTTCGAGCTGGGAGAGGCTCGGTTATTGGGCACAAACTTAGTACAGGATACCTTGGATAAGGTCAAGATTATTCAGGATCGACTTCGCAGAGCTCGGTTCAGGCAGAAGAGTTATGCCGACCGTAGTGTTCGTGATGTTGCATTCATGGTCGTATAGAGAGTGTTATTTTGGGTATCACCTATAAAGGGTGTAATGAGGTTCGTAAAGAAGGGCAAGTTGAGTCCTAGGTATATCAGACCTTTTGAGATTCTGGAAAGAGTGAGAGAGGTGTCTTACAGGCTTGCATTTCCACCTAGTTTAGCAGTTATTCATCCAGTATTCCATGTGTCCATGCTTTGAAAGTATCACGGCGATATGTCCCATGTGTTAGATTTCAGCTCGGCAAGGATTTGACTTACGAGGAGGAGCCGGTGGCAATTCTAGCTCGGAAAGTTCGCCAGTTGAGATCAAAGAGTTACCTTTCAATTCGAGTACAGTGGAGAGGTCAACCTATTGAGGCAGCTACTTGGGAGTCCGAGTCCGATATGCGGAGTAGATATCCCTACCTTTTCACCAGCCTAGGTACTTCTCTATGTCCGTTCGAAGACGAATGGTTGTTTTAGAGGTGGAGAATGTGATGACCCAAAAGGTTATCTTATGTTTTAGAACTCAAATCTGCGCTCTTAAGCCTTAAAAATCTCATTTTTACCCTCCTCGATTTGTGTGCGCAGTCTGGGCAGGTTTTCGGAAAGCTTTTATGTTGATAACTAATAAAACTAAGAATTTTTGCCTTAAAGTTGATTTTGGTTGAGTTCGGTCAATATATTTGATAAACGGGCCCGGATCCGTACTTTGACGGTCCCGGTAGGTCTGTATCGAATTATGGGACCTGGGCGTATGCCCGGAATCGAATTCGGAGGTCCCTAACTTGAGTTATGATATTTTGATGAAAATTAAATGTTTGGAAATTATTTATTTATAAGAATTGATAGATGTTTGGCATTGTTAGTGTCGGGTCCGTATTCTGGTTTCAGAGCCCAGTATAGGTTCATTATAATATTTAAGACTTGTCTGTGAAATTTGGTGAGAAACGGAGTTGATTTGACGTAATTTGGACGTCCAGTTGAGAAAATAGTTATTTTATAGTGTTCTTGAGAATTTCATTTGATTTGGTGCTAAATTCGTAGTTTGAGGTGTTGTTTTGGCGATTTGATCACGCGAGCAAGTTCATATGATATTTTTAGACTTGTGTGCATTTTTAGTTTGGAGCCTCGAGGGCTCGGGTGAGTTTCGGATAGGCCACGGGATATTTTGGACTTTGGAAATCTTGTATTTTGCTGCAGCACGTGTTCTGGCATGTCCTTCTAAACGTTCGTGAAGGTACTCCCGCGAACGCGAAGAGTAAACTGGGCAGCTGAAGATTTCTTCTTCGCGAATGCGAAGGCTTGGGGGTGTTACCCTTCGCGATTGCGACAAGCCCATCGTGAACAAAATGGTGAGAGGCGATTTTTCAAAAACCATTTCTTCCCCAAATTGTTGGTAAGTGATTCTAACCCATTTTTTTTCAATTACCCATTACATTTCTTGAATTTTCAACCAAAAATCTAGAGTTTTCATGGTAGAATTAGGGGTTAGGGTAGAAACTTGGGATTTCGGAAATTTGGGGATTTAGACCTCAATTTGAGGTCGGATTCTAAAACTACTTATATATTCGGGCTCGGGGATGAATAGGTAAAAAGGTTTTGGTTCGAACCTCGGGGTTTGACTAAGCGAGCCCGGGGTCAATTGTTCGACTTTTTGGAGGAAAATTTGAGAAATTTAATTTATGAAATATAATTGATTCTTTTAGCAATATTTGATATTATTGAGTCATTTTTGAATAGATACGAGTGGTTTGGAGGTGAATTCCAAAGGAAAAGTTGTGATTGAGAATTACATGGCCTTCGGAGCGAGGTAAGTGTCGTGTCTAACTTTGGCTTGCGGGAATAGGTATTATGTGTTCATTTGCTACGTGTTTGGTTGTTAAATACGATGTATAGGTGAGGTGACGAGCATCTATGCGTCCTTGTCGAGTCATAGCATGCGAGTGAAATTCTATTCTTGTCTATTTTATAACCTTAAATTCTACTATCCATGCTTAGCGGGTTATTTGAAATGTTGAGTGACTCATATCCAGTTTCACTGAGATTTGGTAACTTTCGAATATTGATTCAAGGTTGAGATTACATTGTGCTATTGATTATGGAAAAAATACTGGTTTCTTTGTGATACTCTTATCTATCCGTTGTTATTGATTCTGTGATTTGTGAGGAGAAGTGTAAATCACGAAGGGTGATACCGTGCATGCATTATTTATATTGTGAGAAAGAGTGTAAAGCAGGAAGGGTGATGCCGTGTATATCATGAGATGTTTAATGCATGAAGGATGATGTCGTGACATTCTATTTATTTATTTGGTGAGGTTGAGAGTAAAAGCACGAAGGGTGATGCCATGCCGTTCTATTTATTTATTTAGGTGAGGTTGCTAGTAAAAGCACGAAGTGTGATGCCGTGCCGTTCTATTTATTTATTTGGTGAGGTTGAGAGTAAAAGCATGAAGGGTGATGCCATGCAATTTTCCTTGCTGTTTTAATGGCTCAATTCGTTTAAGGATTTTTTCGGTGTACTTCTATCGTTTCATTATTCTCACTCTTTGTGTTGTATTCCCCCACTGTATGTCCCCTTCCTATTATTTTTGCGTTATTTCTTTATTTACTGTTGTTGCCACTATCATGATTATATTGTTCTGGTTCTATGTGGGTGTCTTGTCCTAGCCTCGTCACTACTTCGCCGAGGTTAGGCTCGACACTTACCAATACATGGGGTCGGTTGTACTGATGTTGCACTCCGCACTTTCTGTGCAGATTTTGATACTGGCTCAGGTTGATCGAGATTTGCTATTGGTCCGCTGTCCGGAGACTCAAGGTAGATCTGTCGGCATTCACAGATCTTGAAGTCCCCGTCTATCTTTTATGTCCTACTGTTTTCTTTCATTCAGGCAGTTGTATTTTTTTCAAACTATTACTTTTAGTAAATTCTAGAATGCTCGTGAATTGTGACTTCAAATCCGGGTGGTAGTAATTAATACAATTTTATAATATTCCGTACTTATTATATTTCTCTTAGTTACTTATTGTTATTTACTGAATGGAAATAAGAAATTGGTTTAACGATTTTTTAACGTTGGCTTGCCTAGCAAGTGAATTGTTAGGCGCCATCACGGTCCCGTCGGTGGAAAATTTCGGATCGTGACAGTTATGTTAAGTGTTATCACCGTCCCGGTAGAATTTAGACCATGACAAGTACATATCAACAGTAAGTTCTTCTCCGTTAAGCCAAAATCCAAGAATTGAGAAGAAAATCTATTTGCAACAAAGGATCAGCTTAAATACTTAGGAAACTTATTTAAAATTTTAGAGTTACATATTATTCTTATTTTCCCATATGTAGCAGTTTATTATGGTGTATTTTCTCATACTTGTTGAAACAATGATCTTTCCTAAACACATCGAGAAATCTCGTGAGCTTACGCTTCCTGACACATTTGAAGGCTCTGAATAGACTTATTGGGTTATAGTTGGGGCGGTGCTGTCTTAGTGTCGACATGTCTTCCTCTTCTACAACTGACAGCTTGACACTAGCATATTCCCGTATATATACTATGTGGTTAATGCCCGTCAACGTATGCCCGACATCGTTGTTTGTTTTGCTTGCACATTTTCAAAATTCGAAAAATACTGAGAAGATAATTTATTCTTGTTTCAATTGTTTAGAAGGGTTGCTGGAAAAGAAAGTAATGATATCAAATAAAGATATGTGATATATATTTGCACAAGATACATGTTTCAGTCTTGCTTACATGAATACTACTTACATATATACTCTGTACATAGTGACAAAGGGTAGTACACTTTCCATCTTAAGATTAGTTTTCTTTGCAACCTGTGACAAAAATATTGGCAAATGTAGAATTTTGAAGAAATGATCAAAATTTTAGTACAATTGAGGTACCACGTTAAAAAGGTGACACAAAAGGTGCACACATCTCCTAAATTGTCTTTATAACTTTTAATTCTATTGTTCATCACCTTTTCATGCAATTCATTCCAGGTGAGTCTTTGATGTCAACTTATTCTTTAAAGGATAGGGCTCAGTCAAGAAATAATGTCCTGCCACCAGAGAAATATGTCCTAACACCTATGCAACATCTCAACCAATCAATTTTTCCGTAAAAGAAGAGTACATAAAATTTGGTTTTTTGGACATTTATCTGTTACAACTTTCAGCTTTAGATCTCTTTTTTTACCTTCTTATATAAGTGTGGTAAGCAAAATATTCCATTACAGTATAGTACTTCTCCAGTAGTATTCCGCTGGTTTTCCTCCCCCAATCCCCTCTATGGACAACTTGGAGTAAAAGAATGACAAGATTAAGAAAATTTCCTCTGTTAGCCTTTTGAAATTTTAGTTCTCCCTAAGCAAGCATAGATATGGTTATTAGTAACTTATTAATTTTGAATATCCTACATTTTAAAAGGTGTAGAATTTGTTACTATTTTAGAATAAACACCCCTAAATACGTAGCATGCACATAACTTACCTACCATCTTGTAGATATTCTCACATGGCCAATAGCTATTGTTATACAAAACTTTGAGTCCTTATTCATAGTCATAGGCTTGTAGACCAGTATCAAATTGGTATCTCAAAAATCCAGAAAGTAAAAGGCCAAGGTAATTCTGCAGAAAAAAGGAAGCTCCGGATAAGTAAGGCTGATAAAAGGGTTAGATCAATAGCCATTCAAGTTAAGTAACGATAAAATGCAAAAATAGAGGCCAATCAACTCTATCTAACCCACGATAACAGATGTTGCCAATCCCTTCAATATATAGAGCCAAAATTACCTTTTTCATAATTAAGAGCGTTTATAATTGTTGTATTATCATCCCTGATAATACAAGTAATATTTACTTCACTTCAAAAAAATTAATTGAGTAGCATTAGATGCTACACATATCATAATGACACCAAGATATTAAATGTACCATTTTCTAGTGACCCAACAATTGATTCTAATCTAAAAATTACTCTATGTTTGTTTGACCATTAAAAAAGAGCTCCCCCTCTTTTAATAATCCAAATATATCTAGCTCCGGTGCCTTTTTCCTTTAAACTGGACATCTAGGTGATAATGCTCCCTAATATCATTAATTTGCACTGGTACCTAGCATTTTCAGGTACATTTTCTATTTTTTAGGTCTGCTTTAGTGCAGTCAACTAGTATTTGTTTTTGCTGAGAAAGTTGTAACTTAAAGTAGTTATACCATGCCTTTTTCTAATAAATGCCAAGATTAATTCCTTAGGAGGATTTATTGAACGAACATATACACTAATAAGTGGACTACAATGCCAAATATCATCCTGTGAGGACATAAATACAAGCACATTGAAGCACCCTTCAAGTTGAAACATAAAAATCGTAGAAAACATATCTGTATCAAGGAAGTGCAGGCTCTACTCCAACTCTATAACATCCTTCAACTTTTTCTTAGCTTATTCTACCTCTTGCATCAGACATTATCAAAAGAATCCTAATTTCATACCTTTCTTAGAGCTGTCTTTAAAAGGTCTATCTTGGCTTTTACAGTTCTTGGAATACTCTTATTAACTTCAATTTTTAGCTTCTCACTATTGTTTTTCAGCTAATGAAGAAAAATCATCTGTTTTGATATCTTTTTGCACAAACCCATAACGAAAACTCTAAGAGATCACAAACCTTATATTTTATTTAACTATATTTGAATCTCTTTGTTGAACAAATAGAGGTATTTCTGGATGATGGAACCACAATTGGCATCTAGACAAATATGTTTCAAATTTACATGTCATGGGATCAGAAAGGACATTTAAGAATGGACTGCTAAATTTATAGTTGTTACTGAATTTCCTATGTTCTAGCAATTTACTGAATTAGGTCAACAAATGTTGAAACACGAAATAAAAATGGCAGTCTTTCGTCTACCGCATATTTTCATTTGAAATTGTTGGGCAGATCAAACTGAGATCTATATGTTCAAGGAAGTCAAAGAAGGTGACAAAATCTCCTGTCCACCGTTATCAGTTTTTCATAATGATGTAAAGTTCGTGATAAAGTACACGTCCCCTATGAAATGATATAGTTTGTGATTTACATGATTAAAGGGATGATCAAAAGGAATGAAAGAATGGTACTAACATAAGAAAAAAGCTCAGGTACCAGGTCTTTCACTTGCTTCAACAATTTCATTTAGCATACACTGTTTTAGCCATGATTTAAAAAGGATTATCTCTAGCTTTAATTTATGATATCTCTCTTACAGAATTCAAAGTGTGATATGCATTGAGTTGTGACTTTGTGACATACTGTAACTTTTAGTTTATGTCAATATATTTAGGACTTGTAAAAATTAATAAGTGAAACTACAGTTTCCATCTTTCAATAATAAAATAGGAGTATATACTTCAGAAGAGATTACCTAATAGAAATGATTAAAAATCATCACAAACCTCCGTTGTTTCTTTTCCATTACAATTTCTGGTCTTAGTCTTCTCCGTATACTCAGAGTTTGACACTGAAAACTTTATTATCAGTGAATATGGATTCAGACAGAGAAAGAAAAGTTCATACTATTGTAGTTCAATACCTTCCTTTTACTGCTGAGCATCTGTTTTGCAAGCGTTTCATGAAGTTTCTTTATTCAAGTCTGAATGCGTTTCATGAAATTTCTTTGTTCAAGTCTGAATTTTGTAATCTTAACATTTAATTTATTCCTAAAGTACACATATATATACAATATAACATGAACTATAAAGTACAACCATTTAGCATTATAGCTACGTATATACAACAACAACAACAACAATACAGTAAAATCTCACAAGTGGGGTCTAGGAATGTTAGAGTGTACGCAGACCTTACCTCTAGTGAGGCTGTTTCCGATAGACCCTCGGCTCACGCAAACGAAAAAAACAATATATCAGTACCAACAACAGAAGGCATAAAAATAATAACATAAATAAAAGTACCAGAAAATAGATGATAAACAATAACAATAGCACTTAAGAAAGGCCCGGTACTATGAAAAGTGAAACAAAAGTGTGGACACAACAATAACCACTCGCACTCTAGGACATAACCCTATTAGACTAGCCTCTCACCCGGTGCGGAGTAGCATAGAGCTCTGCTACCCCCCTATCATACAACCCTAATGCTAGACCTCCACACTTTCCTATCAAGGGCTATGTCCTCGGAAATCTGAAGCCTCGCCATGTCCTGCCTGATCACCTCTCCCCAATACTTCTTGGGCCGCCCTCTACCTCTTCTTATACTTGTCAAAGCCAACCGCTTACATCTCCTTACTGGGGCGTTTGGACTCCTCCTCCGCACGTGCCCGAATCATCTGTGCCTAGCTTCCCGCATCTTGTCATCCATCGGGGCCAAGTCCACCTTCTCCCGAATATTTTCATTCCTAATCTTATTCATCCTAGTGTGCCTGCACATCCACCTCAACATCCTCATTTCTGTTACTTTCATCCTCTGGATATGCGAGTTCTTAACCGGCCAACACTCTGCCCCATACAACATGGTTGGTCTAACCACCGCTCTATAGAACTTACCTTTGAGCCTCAGTGACACCTTCTTGTCACATAGGACTCTAGATGCTAACCTCCACTTCATCCATCCCATCCTTATACTGTGCGCAACATCTTTGTCGATCTCCCCATCCCCCTGTATAACTGACCCAAGATACTTGAAACTGCTTCTCTTGGGGATGACCTGTGATTAAAGCACCACATCCACGCCCACTTCCCACAACTTGGCGCTGAACTTGCACTCTAGGTATTTTGTCTTAGTTCTGCTAAACTTGAAACCTTTAGACTCAAGGGCCTGTCTCCAAACCTCCAGCCTCTCATTAATGCCGCCTCGCGTCTCATCAATCAAAACTATGTCGTCAGCGAATAACATACACCATGACACCTCCACTTGAATATGGTGCGTCAGTGCGTCCATTACCAGAGCAAATAAAAATGGGCTAAGCACAGATCCTTGTGCAACCCATCAGAATAACATCAGAATAAAGGAGTGCATAAATTACCTCTTACACTCGAGGAAGTGTCTTCTCCCTATCTTGCGCAACTTGCACTTTCAAAAACCTTTAAAATCAAAATTTTGCTATCGTTACATTCCTACAAAATGAATTACAAATACTCGCAACAGGAAATCAATAACATCAACATGCATCTTCAGAAGCCAGAGTTTTAGATAGATACTTCCATAATTAACACACGTGGAATCGGAGAGAAAAAATAAGCTTCACTTTTGATTTTATTTACTGAAGTGCCGTAATGGACTATTAAGAATCTTCACCAGAGACATAGAAATAGCTAAGCATTGTTAATTTCTTCCAACAAGAAATCATTGGTTTACCATCAAACAATGTCTATAAGGACCTGTTGCGATATTGAGGCATAAATCTACGTTTCTATTTCTAATGAGGGAAAGAGCAGCAGACCACGCCATGGCTACAAAGAACCTGGTGCAAGTGACAGAGAAGCCTCAAATCACAGCCAACTCATATACGGGTTCGATTGTCTCTATTCCCAAATAACTTCATACCCAGATAAGCAAATTAATATCAGCACTGCCTCAATAGTTGAGACCAATTTCAGACATGTATAAAATCAAACAAAAAACTATCCAAAAACTCAAGATGTCCATATTTTATTTTGAAGCAAGAGAAACAAAGAGTAACCACATGGAAAAAAATTAAAAAATCAACCAAAAGTAGAAAAGCAGAAGAGGTATGATATGAAAAAAAGAAATCCGAATCTTTTTGGAATAGGCCCCTCAACAGTCAACCTTTTTTGTACATGCATTAAGTTCCTATAAAATCAATTTGCAAATAAGCTACAAATTGGTAAAGACCATTATTGATTTAGTTTATAACTTCTCAATCAACAGCTATCCAAAATATTAAAAAACAATAACCCAGTAAAATCTCATTAATGGGGTCTGGGGAGGGTAATGTGTACACAGAACTTACCCCTACCCCGAAGGATTAGAGAGATTGTTTCCGAAAGACCTTCAGCTCAAAAAACAAAAAGACAAAAGGACAAAAAGTAGACAGTATTAGTATCACAACAGCAATCATAGGAAAAATAGGAACACCATGAAATCCAGAAGAAAGATGCAAAGCAAAATGAGACAATATTAGTATCACCACAACAATCATAAGAAAAAATAAGAACACCATAAAATCTAGAAGAAAGATGCAAAGCAAAAGCGATAGCTAGTAAATAGGGCATGCACTGAAAAGCGAAATAGTAAGACACAACATTGCCACTAGCTATCTTAGTCAAAAATCCTACATGGCTAGTTCCATAATAGTACGAAGTAAGGCACGACTCAACTATCTCTTATACTCGACCTCCACCTCTTCTTATCAAGTGGCATGTCCTCGGAAATCTGGAGCCTCATCGTATCCTGCCTGATCACCTCTCCCCAATACTTCTTAGGCCGCCTTCTACCTCTTCTCGTGCCCTCCACAACCAGCCGCTCACACCTCGGTACCGAAGCATCTGGGCTTCTCATCTGAACATGTCCGAACAATTTAAGTCTCACTTCCCGCATCTTGTCATCAATGGGAGCCACGTGCACCTTCTCCCGAATATCATCATTCCTAATCTTATCTATCATAGTGTGCCCGCACATCCACTGCAACATCCTCATTTCTCCTACTTTCATCTGGATATGTGAGTTTTTAATGGGCCAACACCCAGCCCCATACATCATGGCTGGTCTAACCACCGCTTTATAGAACTTACCTTTGAGTATCGGTGGCACTGTCTTGTCACACAAGACTCCAGATACTAACCTCCACTTCATCCATCCTACCCCAATACGGTGGGTTACATACTCGTCGATCTCCTATCCCCCCTGGATAACCGAACCAAGGTACTTGAAGCTGCCTCTACTCGGGATGGACTGCAAATCAAGCCTCACATCCACACCCACTTTCCCTAGCTCAACGTTGAACTTACACTCCAGGTATTTCGTCTTCGTCCTGCTCAGCTTGAAACCCTTAGACTCAAGAGCCTGTCTCCAAACCTCTAACCTCTCGTTAACACCGGCTCGCGACTCATCAATCAGAACTATGTCATAGGCAAATAGCATGCACCATGGCATATCCTCTTGAATATGGTGTGTTAACGCGTCCATCACCAGGGCGAATAAGAATGGACTGAGCGCAGAACCTTGGTGTAACCCCATTACAACCGAAAAATGCTCAGAGTCGCCTCCTACTGTCCTAACCCGAGTCTTAGCCCCATCATACATGTCCTTAATCGCTATAATATAGGGAACTGACACACCTTTTACCTCCAAGGATCTACAGAGAACTTCTGTAGGAACCTTGTCATACGCTTTCTCTAGGTCAATAAACAGCATGTGCAGATCCTTCTTCCTCTCTCTGTACAGTTCCACCAACCTTCTAACAAGGTGTATAGCTTCTGTAGTCGAACGACCTGGCATGAACCTGAACTAGTAGTCGGATACAGACACTGTCATCCTCACCCTCGCTTCAACCACCCTCCCCCTCACTTTCATGGTATGACTTAATAATTTGATACCCCTATAATTGTTACAACTCTGGATATCACCTTTGTTATTATACAATGGAACCACCGTACTCCACCTAACTGCCTCATTAAAAATCTTACAACAAAAATCCCATGGGAAAAATCTTAGTAAGGGAAAAAGAGTACAGTGCGTATTTCACTCCCCCTGATAAAAATCTTGTTCCTAATATTTGAATCTCCGCATTCCAATCTTGTATACCATATTCTCAAAATTTGAAGTTGGAAAAGATTTAGTGGACAAAATCTGCTGGATTATCACTTGAACGGATTTGCTGCACATCGATGTCACTATTTTTCTGAAGATCATGTGTGTAGAATAATTTTGGTGAAATGTGCTTTGTTCTATCTCCTTTTATAAATCCTCCCTTTAATTGGGCATTCATGCAACATTGTTGTGATCACCCAAAATATCATCTTTAAATTTAATAATTAATTATGTATTCTAAGACCTCAAAAAATACTATTTATCCTTCCTCGACTTGAGTGCACAGTCCGTAAAATTTTCAGGAAAGTTTTCAGGTAAAAAATGGATTAAACTATGAATTAGAGCTTTAAAACTCAACTGAGTTGACTTTGGTCAACATTTTGAGCAAACAGACTCGGATAAGTATTTTGACAGTTCCGGTAGGTCCGTATTATTATTTGGGACTTAGGCGTATGCGCAGAATCAAATTCCGAGGTTCCTAGCCCGAAATATGGAATTTTGATAAAAAATTTAAAGTTTAAGTTTAAATAGTGAACGAATATCGAATTATGTGAAAATGACCCCGGAATAGAATTTTGATGATTCCAACAGCTCCATATGGTGATTTTGGGCTTAGGAGTGTGATCGGAATTTTATTTGAAAATCCGTAGTAAAATTAGGTTTGAAGTGGCTAAAATAGGAATTTAAAGTTTGGAAGTTTGACCGGGGAGTTGACTTTTTGATATCGGGCTCGGAATTCAGTTTTGAAAATTTTCACAGCTCCGTTATGTCATTTATGACTTGTGTGCAGAATTTGAAGTCATTCAGACTTGATTTGATAGGTTTCGGCATCGAATGTAGAAATTGAAAATTTTATGTTTCATTAAGATTGAATTGGAGCATGATTCGTGATTTTAGTGTTGTTTGATGTGATTTGAGGTTTTAAATAAGTTCATATGATATTTTAGGATTTGTTGATGTTTTGGGTTGAGGTCCCGAGGGCCTCGGGTGAGTTTCTGATGGTTAACGAATCAAAAGTGAGACTTAGCTGCTGCAAAAGCTGCTGCAATTTTTCTGCTGAAAATGCTGTCAAAATCGAGGTCCCTGTCAAAATCGAGGTCCCTGACAAAATCAAGGTCCCTAACAAATCAAGGTACATGACAAATCGAGGTCCATACAAAATCGAGGTCCCTAACAAATCGAGGTACATGACAAATCGAGGTGCATAACAAAATCGAGGTCCCTAACAAATCGAGGTACATGACAAATCGAGGTCATAACAAATCGAGGTCCATAACAAATCGAGGTCCCTTACAAATCGAGGTCCATAACAAATCAAGGTACATGACAAATCGAGGTCCCTAAGAAATCAAGGTCCCTTACAAATCGAGGTCCCTAAGAAATCGAGGTCCCTTACAAAACGAGGTCCGTGACAGATCGAGGCTGCCCATGATCGAGGCAGTCCATGATCGAACTCACCATGATCGGACTCCATGATCGGACTCCCATGATCGGACTCTCCATGGTCGGAGTCTCCCATGATCGAGGTCACCCTGGATAGATCTGTAAGTTATAAAAACAGGGAGGCTTCGTCCGTTTCGCCATTTTTAACAACTTGGAGCTTGAGCAGAAGCGATATTTGATATATTTTCAAGGAAAAATATTGGGGTAAGTGATTCTAACTCGAATTTGGTCAATATACACGAATATATCATTGTTTTCACCATTTAATTAGTGTTTTGAGATTGAAATTTGGAAAAGTTTAGAAAATCTCATAGAAACGAAAATTTAAGATTTGGAGGTCGAATTGTTATCGGATTTTGGTAAAATTGGTATGGGTGGACTCGTAATTGAATGGGTTGTCGGATTTTGTAAGTTTCGCCGGATTCCGAGATGTGGGTCCCACAGACAACTTTTGAGCTAATTTCGGATTTTAATGAAAATATAATATTTTCTTATGAAATTGATTACTATAATTTTTGTTGACTGTATCGAATTAATTATGACTAGATACAAGTCGATCGGAGTCAAAAAAATCGAGGAAATAGCATAATACTTGGTTAAATTGGAGCAAGTCGAGGTAAGTGACTTGTCTAACCTTGTGTGGGAGAAATTTTCCCTAGGATTGGTATTGATGTGATTATTGAAATGTGTTGAAAGTCGTGTGCACGAGGTGACGAGTGTGTACACGGGCTAAATTGCGAAAGATTATATTTTTAAATTGTGTAGATCACTGTTGCGCATTTATTAAATTATTTTATCTTGTTATATTCTTCATCATTGATCTGAGATATATACTTCAAATTTGTTTGATCTTTTCTTACTAATTGTTTTACCTGTTTAGTTGAAACTTGGTTTCTTTTATTCTGTGCATTATTTGAAGATTGATTTTCTTTAAATTAAATATTATTAATATGAAGTATTTGACATTTTTAAACTTGATATTGAAGCAACGTAGTAAAGATTTTGAAATATTATTTTCCTAAATTATTTACTCCTGAATATTTTTATACTCATTGTGAGGGAGCCGTGAGCTCTTTATTGTGGAAAAATATTATTGATGATTTATTTTGGCATGAGCCGTGAGCTCTTTATTGTGGAAAAATATTGTTGTTGAATTATTTTGGCAAGTTAAATTATTTGAGCACTTGAGGTGCAAATTGTGATATATTATGATATTGATACGCATGCGGTAGTATAAGGTCTGGGTGTTGAAACGCATGCGGTGAGATAAGGGTGGCTTGATACGCGTGGCTAGTAGGGGAACTACTAGAAGTCATGCGGTGTGATAAGGGTGGCTAAAACGCGGGATGCTATTTCGGGAAAAAATATTTTCTTTAAATAAATTGTGAAGGCTCCCGCGGTGATATAAGAAAATGAGATATTGTGAATTTATTTATGATTTGGGACTACGAGGCAGTACCTCGGGAGTGCCCTTGTTGATATTGGTTTATGGCCATAGTTGCTTTCGATTAATTGTTGTGATTTTCATAAAGTTGAAGGAAATTCTATTTTGATTCCACGAGATATTATTTGTAATTATTTGATGTCATTAAATGTGACATACTATTTGATTCATTTCCAATGTCATTTTATTTTACTACATTGATAAATATTTTACCATGCCATTATTATATTCCAGTAGGGCCTCACCTGACCTCGTCACTACTCTACCGAGGTTAGGCTTGGCACTTACTAGGTACCGCTGTGGTGTACTCATACTACGCTTCTGCACATCTTTTTGTGCAGATTCAGGTAAATTTTACTAGCCTAGACGTCAGTGAGTTACATGCGCACGGAGACTTCGAGGTATATCTGCCAGCGTCCGCAGACTCCGGAGTCCCCTTCTATCATTTTATGTTTCTTCCTTATATTTTATTTAGACCTTGACATATAGAGACATTGAGAATAAATTCTTAGAAGCTTGTGAATTATTTCTACTGGGTTTTGGGAGTTGAAATTGTTTAAGTTATAGTTTATTTATTTCAGATATTTATTATTATTCCGCATTGATAGGCTTACCTAGTCTTAGAGACTAGGTTCCATCACGACATCTTACGGAGGGAATTTGGGGTCGTGACAATTGTCTTCGTATAATATTGTGGGTTTTTTGTCACATTCCAACCCATATTTTTCTCGAATAAAATGAATCACTGATCTCAACCATACGCATTCCCTACTTGCTTCATGCATAATTTTAATCTCAACATGATTTGAAGAGACATGAGCAATAGATTGATTTGTGAATCGCCATGATATGACAATACATCCACATGTAAATACATGCCCGACTTGAGATCGAACTTTATGGGTATCAGATAAATAACCTGCATCTGCATAACCAATATGATATGCACCACCTTTGTTAGCATTAGCAAGATACACAAGTGCACCAATTGCACTGAGAGAGAGTATTTCAAGACCAAGGAGTTACTCATACTCTTCTGGAGGTCAGAACGGATCCTTATTCACTTTAAGTGATCGAATACCCATTTGGTGTACTTAATGGGTGTGCTTTCTCCATGTAAAAGCGTTTTAAGATATTTTCTGTATAGACAGATTGATGGATAAAGATCTCGTCTGCTAAATATTCAATTTGCAGACTAAGACAAATTTTTTTCCTTTGGAGCTCTTCTGGAGTTCCTATGAGATTTATGTCATTAACATAAATAGCAAGTATAACAAACTCTTTCTTTGTAAAAATGCATGTGAAAATGCCATCATTTATATAACCTTCATTCATTAATTCAATGAGGCGATTATACCACATGCGCCCTGATTGTTTTAAATCATACAAAGATATCTGTAATCTGATTGAGTACATTTCTCGAGACTTTGAATTATATACTTCAAGACTTTTAAATACTTCAGGGATCTTTACATAAATTTGATCAAATGAGTCATATAGGTTATGACTTGCATCTAAATGGTATGACATCTTCAGATGTCTGGACTACAGGTCTGATCCTCACAATATTGTATCAAATATATCGTTGACGATCATTTTGTATCAGTTCCTAAGAGACATAACTTGTTGATATCTCATCACTTTCTTTATTTTCAGGTACCTGAACTTCTTCTGGACTTTCATGAAATGTTATGTCGTGGGCTCTTCTAAAGCTCATTTCCTCCTCATTATGATCATTTGCTCCTATTATTTTTCAAGGATTGTTACCTTTGGAACCAATCGGTTTACTACGCTTCATGCATGCAGTAAACTTTATCCTTCAGGGACTTTAATTTTAATATGAGCATTTGCAGCTGAAATATGATATTTAGTTTTTGATCAACAGATGCTTCTGGCATTTGACTTGAATTATCTTTTTAGAGGGGATTATATTAATGATAATTCGATTCATATAGCATATTTTCGAGCTGTTTACTCCATCCCCCAAATGTAAGAAAAGCTAACTCATATCCCCAATATTCTTTGGAAAACCTATCTTTGTGCATTGTGCTAGAGAAATTAATCATATATCATACATCAAAAGTTATTAGATAGTAAAACTATTTGGTTTCTAATCCTAAACCAATTGTGAGGGGAGGACTTATCATATTTTGTTGGTCTGATGCATACAAGTGTTATTGTATGCAATTTAGAAAATCTTAGACCAACATACGAGGCTTTGTTCTCATAAGCAATAGTTTAGCCATTAATAAGAGCTATTCAATGCTAAACTAGCTTGGATATAAACCAGCATCATCAAGATGAACTATCTTGATTTCATAATCTGAAATTATGCTCTTAATTGAGACATGCAATTTCAAATGCCAAACTGCAGGTTGACAACAATCACACATGTAACCATCTCATATATGCATTTATAAGTGGTTCACATGATAGGTGAATGAGCCCATATTCACCTTTTATATATTCCAGAATTCAGGGATTTTAGTCCCAACTTTAGATGGTATAATCAATTTATTATGAGAACAAGCAACACAAGAGAATTCTTGAAGAATGTTCTAGTTCTTCAGTATATGCTTATCTGAATTCTCAAATACCTCATTTAAAAATGGCAAATGAAAACTTCAAGTTTATCATGGCATGTGATATCTCTTAGTAATCTTCTGGTTTACTATGGCATAAACTTTTGCATCAGTAAACTTTTGATTTATTGTGGCTACTTTTGTATCAGCTAATTTCTGATTTACTGTAGCTACTTTTGCCTCAGTAAAACTTCTGATTTACTGGGACTGCTTTTGTATTAGTAAACTTCTAGTTTACTGTGATACATGATATAGTACAAATTGAAGAATAAGGCGGGCCACTTCTCACATACATATTACTTTACCCCCTATGATTGTGGAAGCATGAAGATTTTCAATCATCTAGTCATTTACAGTCTCAATATGATAGTCATTTGTATTAGTAAACTTCAGGTTTACTACAACATATGTTTTGACCATAATCATATAATATGAATGACATATTTGTATATAATCTCTTCGAGAGTCTTCCTTTATTATCCACAATCTAATATTTATCAGACACTACTGGTGCCATGTGTCTTCTAGACAAATAATTAGCTCTTCAGGAGTTGTTGATACATTCTGTACTATCAAATATTACTCAGACACTTCTGGTATCATGAGAGAAAATCTTATTCAAATAAACTATATAAAATAATTGTTTAAGCACAAGAAAACACCTCTTCATAATATTTTCCTACTTTAGGAGGAAATTTTAATTGTGTTACTTCTCTAGGAGCAAATTTAAAATACGAAATATTGAGTATATATTCTCTCAAACATATTAACTCTTCTGGAGGTGAATTGTAATATATTTACATCAAGAGCGCGTTCATATTTATGGCTTTATTAATATTATCACATTTACTTCAGGGGAATAAATTAATATTTATCAAAACTTCTCATCATTCAGGAAATTGAACATAATTATCTGAATGCGCATTAATTACATCAAATTGTAATGCTTCAACCTCTTTTAAAATATTTACTACTTCAGAAACAAATCGAGGCGTGAATGTAATATAGAGAATATTTCTCTAGCTTATCTTTAATTGTAACCATAGAAAGCCTACATTATCACTTCTGGTGGTCATAGGCATATGCCACTTCTGATGGTTAACAAAATTTAGTTACAATGAGATATACGGAACATAACCACTTCTGGTGGTTGTATATTTCTTGCAAACTCTGCTGGAGTTTAAGTGGATCTAACAATGTTACCCAGTTTGTAATCCTTTATTAAGATAATTAGGATGAATACAAATACCAAAATAGGTACTATATACGTAACATATAACCAAGCAAGCGATGATAATGATATTAAAATATAAGCAAAATGCTCAAATTAAATTACGCAAATTTGGCCACTCCAGATGTAAGTAATATCAACATCACTGCTGCCAAGAAGAAAAACTTACCACCTCAAGGATATAATCTGCCTTATGATGCTCCTAATGAACAAGATCTAACCACGAACATAAGAGTGCCGCCTTACATCGGAGATGAACACTGAAATAGAAATTAAATTATGAGTAAGTGCTCAAAATGGCAGAGTCTCGTGCTGATAGCGTGTTATAAAATAAAAATTGTAAAGTAAATAAATCGAAGACAAGTATAGAGGGAGATTGATATTTTTATTCAACTTCAAACTGATGTACATAATGAACTGAAAACTCCTCTATTTATAGAAGAAAAGAAGCAGATGTGAGGCTTTTCATGAAGCAGCTGCGCGACTTTTCTTGAGCTGCTTGTAAGCTGTCTGTATGAGCTGCTTGCAACATGCCTGTTTAATAAGAAGCTGCGACAAATCATTTCATTGAGTTGCTTGCAACCTGCATGCATCAGGTGCTTGTAGATAAACTTCACTAGAGTACCAAACGGATAATCTTTTTCAGGAAGATTATCTATAGCGGAGTAATAAATGAATATTCACATTATAATTATTTTTATAAAAGAAATTTTTTTTATGTCCAAACAGGCTCTAAGAATCTACCTAGGCTAAAGAAAAAAAATAGAAGTGAAAAGCGGAAGAACCATAGAAAGAGAGAAATCAACTAAAATTTGCTTACAAAAGCCAAAATTATGGATTCTTCCAGAATTAACACGTGGAATAGGAGTGTTAGAAAATTAGGCTCGGTTTTAGTTTTATTTACTGAAGTGCCATGAGGGACGACAAAGAACCCTCACTTATTATATAGTTAAATTAAATATTGAAAGTACTAATTTCTATATTGATAATTTGATGAAATCTAGATATGTGCTTGGAAGAGATTACTGCCAGTTTACCCTATTCCCTGTCCTCGTCCACGTGCGATAAATGCACCACCGCCACCACCACTACGGCACTACCCCATGCAAGGAAGTAAGTTGAGGGGATAGGTCGGGACATCGGGGCGCGACACTTCCTTATACTATATAGGAATCAGTTCGATAGCGTGAGTTCGGATCAGGTAATATTTATATTCTCTCACATAATTTAGCATTAGTTATCTCGTTGTTTAATTAGTTGTTTTATTGTGTAATACTTCGTATGGAGATCCTACAGCGATGAGCTCATTGCTGGATTGGTACATGATCGAGACATATGGATAGTGGACAGAAGCGGGCCTACATGGAGATGAGAGGGGTCACCGGAACCCGTTAGTTTTGATAAAAATTGTGTATATATATTTGTATATACATCAAGGACTCCTCAAATAATGTTGATGTGTCTCCTCAAGCAGAAATGCTAAATTATTTTGTTGGTTTAATAAGTTACATTAGGTCTTTTCTCACTAGAAGACCTGGGTTCAAAACCAACACCAGTTCTCTTTTTTATTTTTTTTATTTTTTTTTTGAATTCAACACAAGTGTAGTATCATGTATTTAGTGGTCAACTTTTTTTTTTCTTTATCTTTTTCTAAGTTAATGAACAATAAATTACTACTAGTACATAGAAGGGGATAAAATATTCCATTAACAAAAAGCCAATCACCTTATTTATCCTTATATCTAACTTTTTAAGCATTATCACTTTCTTGACATGTATAAAATTAAGTACAAAAAATCAATCATCTTCTTTATCCTTATATCTAAGTTTATAAGCATTATCACTTTCTTGACATGTATAAAAATAAGTAATTCACCAAAACTTTTCCAAAAACAGTAATTAAAAACTCCAAAAACCCTTCAGCTTTCAAGGATAACTTTGACAAAGTAGCAAATATCTATCGATTCAACGACAGTAACTGAGACTCTGCTTGGATTGCTTAATAGACTTTTAATCTTGATCTTATTTGACTAAGTTGTTTTATATTTTTGAACATCCTTTCGGTCACTGACTCATATTCATTAAGTTTTCAAGAAGTTAGTGCGCCAAATTTTATCGTTATTAGATGACATATTGTGTACGGTCAAAACCGATTCTCGGTCATAAAGACTGGTCAAGACGATGACGTCTCGATATATCGAAGGGTATCCCCATGACAAGCTCGGACGAATTCCGGAGTAGGGGCGTCGAGTTTCGAGCTATAAGACCGATCGACGGCAAAACTCGGTTTCATTATCGAGCCGGTATCCGAATCGAACTATGAGGCAACACCGACCGACATAGGCCCCGAATATCGATGCACCAAGGCAGAATCGAGCTCGAACCAAGACTGGGGGTTCGATCTAACACCGAGCTCGAGCCAGTGCCAAGCTCGCAGACAAAAGTCATTACAACCGCACCAAGGGAGGGAATCTTGGCAGGAATCAAGGAAGAGACAAATCATCATGGATCTTCCACTATATGCATTATTTTATTATGTTGTTATAGATAAAGTAGTGACCCTCTATTATAAAAAGGGACATAGACTGCAATAGACTCATCTCCCCCAACATACATTGAGATTTCAGGGTGCTCATTTAGCCTTCATGTTCATTATTTCCACTTTATAGCAAAAATACTTGTATTGTTATTTTTGTATCATAGGAATTTGTGTATCCTTAGAACCATACCTAAATTTAATGTTATCTGATTTTTCGGGTAAACAAATATCTATGTCGAAGATAGTGGTGCTCCGCTGCGCTCAAATCCTGGGTCCGCCTCTATTGGCGGATGTCCCACTAATTTTTCTAGATATTGTGGAGCAGCACGTGACTAGGAGTGTCTTGCGATAGTTTGGACCTGCGTAGAGTACCTGCTCCTCCCATTTGGGATCTCACGCATCACGAGCAAGACGATCACTATAAGGTCGACCAGGAATTCTCTGCCTGAATCGAGGGCCAGATTAAGGAGTGGAATATGAGAGGCATGACAGAATTCCACATGATCCTCAACATAACAGTGATATCCTTCACAATATGTAACTTGGTATCGCGTATCACTCGCACATTGTTGGAAACCTCATACATCATGATGCTCGAGGATACATTTCATATGTTGGGAGGCACGAGGTATTGATCCATTATTTTTAATCCTGCATTTTATTACTCTTTCTATGTTCGAGTTTTTTTTAACTTTTCGGAATTAATTTTTACATTCTAATCATGCTAGGGGTTTACACCACATTCACCTTATGGATTTGTAGATTTGGCTGGCTATCTGCCGGAGTACTAGAGTCAATGGATGACCCCATCTTGAACCCGGTTATTAGATTTTTATTGTATTTGATATGCTTAATATACTTCATTCGCTTCCACAATTTACTAATTCTCTAGTGTATTATTTTTTGGCAACAAATAGAACATGCTGACTCTGCTATAGGTGTGGCCGAACTGACCGATGATCCTGCTGATTTCGATGATCTCATTGATTCCGCTAGTTCGGATGAGCCAGCTTCAATGGTATGATTGTTAGTTCAGTTTGAAAGAAGCATGTTATCGCCCAAAAAAAAGAGGCATGCTCTTCCGGACTATCATGCCACAGAGCAACAACAACAACAACAATCCAGTATAATCTCACTAGTGGGGTTTGGGGTGGGTAGTGTGTACGCAGACCTTACTCCTATCTTGAATAGAGAGGTTGTTTCCGATAGACCCTCGGCTCCCTCCTTCCAAGAACTCCCCACCTTGCTATTGGGGTGACTCGAATTCACAACCTCTTGGTTGAAAGTGGAGGGTGCTCACCACTAGAGCAACCCACTCTAATCGATCATGCTATAGAGCATCATGTGATAAAGAGACGAGGGGATGAGAATGATCCTGATACTGAGAGTGGCCGGGAGAATATTAGAATTAGGGTGACAAATGGGCTAAGGCATACCCATTGATGGAACATGACTTTGTATGTATTACATTAGATTGTATTTCTTGTGTAAATATGCTTTGATGATGAATATATTTTTAAGCTTTCATACCACACACCGCATAAAACATGAAATAGTCAAAGTTTGAAAAATACATAATACATAAATAACGACTAACACAAACAACAAAATTAAGACAGTCACATGGTTCTTCGGTCTCTATCGCCTATTGTTCTCTGCTACATTTCCAAAGTTCTTGAGTTACTGATTTGTGGCATTTCTACTAAAAGAATTCATCATACCACTCTTCAAAACTACATTGATCTGACTTTTATATATATATGCGTGCGCGCACGCAGACTCACGTACAAAGAGAGAGTCACACATCAAAACAAAAGACAATCAATGTATCAACTTATAAAATAATTATTAGAACAACGAAATATAGATCTGCATATTCATTACCCAAATTGTATTTACAAGCCCAAAACCTTCGACCCGGATTGGAAGGGGTCCATGAATGCCTCAAGATTGCACGTTTTCGCAAAAACACATAGGGATATCACCTCAACTGGACATAGTTGGTGCTGGAACTTAGAAGTATGAAGAGGAGGCACTTGTAGTGGGAGCATAGAGTGAAAAATGGTGAAAATAGAAAAGAAGGGTCTATATATCCCGTCAGATTTATGGAAAAGCAGCCACATATAGCTCATGTCAAGCATGTGCTATACCAAACGACTGTTTAGCTTGGTCCGTTAGGCGCATGGTAGTCATGCGCGATAGGTACCTTTATTACCTTTTCTTTTGGGTTAACCAGTTGTCTACCTACAAAAACAAAATTATTTATCCTTACCTACCCATTTATTTATCTACCTATCAAACTAATTACATTTCCTACCCATGATAACTTTTGTGGGTAATTTCTTTTTTTTCTCCTTTTCTTTTTTATTTCTCTGTTTCTTTTCATTTTTCCTTCTTTTCTTTCTTTTCTCCATTTTTCTGGTTTTCTTCTTTTTTTTCTTCTTTTTTGTTTATTTATTTTTACCCAAATATTATTATTATTATTATTATAATTTTTACCATAATTTAGTTTCACACTCAATTTTGGCTCCTTCTTTATTTATTTTTTTTATATTTTTCCTTATCTTTATTTTCTTTATTTGTTGTTCCTTTTCTAATTTAATTTAACTCCTTTTTATTTTATTTTTTTCTCTTCATAATCTAATTTTATGGACTTTTTGCGCTTTGTTATTCTTCTTCTTTTTTATTCAAAAATAAAATACAAATGAAAAGTAAATATTTGTTCACCTTTTTTAATATAACTACTATAATATACATTTATCTTTTTTTTTTCTTATTTTGTTATTTTTGAATTCAATTATTAGAATAACTTATACATTATAACTATTTTCTCTTTTCTTTTTTGCTTTCATTTTTTTCTTTTTTAAATCTTATTTATCATTATTTCAAATTATCTTTTATTTCCTTTTTTTCATAATCTAATTCTGCACACATTTTGGCTCCTTTATCGTTGTTTCTTTTATTTATTTATATTTTTTATACATTAATTATTAGAAAATAATTTACTTTAGCATATAGTATGCCAAAAAATAATATTTCAGTAGCAGTTGAAGTATATTATTGCAGCATACTATGATACACACATGATATATATCATATACTGACTGGGCATATGATATCGAGAACTCTATTAGAAAATTGAAAATGTATTCATTGAATTTTTAAAAAAAAGATAATAAAAAATACCAAATTTAACTATATTGTTATATTATACCATATATTGTAATAATATAATGTTGCAATAAATTAATATTGTTATATACCAAAATGGTATATATTTTGGTATATAGTACAAATTAGTCTTCTTTGCTAGTTCAACTTAATTTCAAAAATATACTCCAGAATTTTCACCAAATTAACTCAAACTTTAGCCACAACCTCCAATCAAATATTTTAAACTCAGTATTTTTAAGCAAAAATTAAAAAAACACGAGAACTCTGTTGAAAAGATGAAAAAGAACTCAATACAAATTCCAACAAATTCAAAAAGGATAAAATTGTAATAGTATATTGTTACATTATATAGTATACTGTAACAGTATATCTTTGGAATAAACTATATACCAAAATGGTATATAGTATATCATTTTGGTATATAGTACAAATTCTTCTTCTCCAGTTCAACTCTGCTTTAACCCAAATTAAAAATATTTACTGCAAAATCTCCACCATGAAAACGTCGTCTAAAATTTGAATAAGGGCCTGAAAATTTTAAAAATCTGAAAAATAGTCCAATTATAACGGTATACTATTGCAGCATATTATATACTATTGTAGTATAGGTATATTATTGCAGTATACTATTATAGTATATTGTGTACTATTATAGTATATTATTGTAGAAATACTATTGTATGTACTACTAAATTATATTGTAGTAGTAAACTGTATAATATATCAATATACTTTATAGTATATTGTATATTGTAACGATATATTGTTGGGTAATTGTGTTTATTCTTCAGATTAAAAAGCTCCAAGCTCAACAATAGAAGGTCTTCAAAAATTTAATTCCAATAATCACATCAAATGAGCTCCAAATGCAACCAAAATTCAGTATAAACTTCCTAGAGGTACTATAGGCAACATATTGTAATACCCACTTTGAATCTAACAACAAAATCATCAAGTTGATAATTCATATTAAATAACTTAAAGTTCAACAATGCTGGGCCTTCAAATACATAAAAATCATATCTGAAATTTTGATAAAAGACTTTAACACCCATTTTAGATACCACTTAAAACACCTAAAAATTTATCATTCTCTCTTAATAGAGAACCACCATAGCTTCAACAATCTTGTATATACATTACAAAAAGATGACGAGCAACCGTGATCATATAATACTGCGAGAGAGAACCATTGAAGAAACAAACCAAGATGAGGCTCTTTTGCAACACCTCATAGGAAAGGATCTTTCTTGCTAGAATTTGAAACAATATGAATCCTTAGATTTGGAATCTAGCAGTATACCCCACGCCTAAAAGGTCTACTACCTCTTTAACTAATTTCAGGTCAATTGATATAATTACAATCTTGATTAAAACACTCACATAGATTTTAAATGGAGAATTGTTGAGAGGAGGATAAACTTACAAGCTATTGGCTAGCGAATAAACAAGAAGAGTTTTGGTGGAGATGTATTTTAGGCAGAGGCAGACGAGCGAGTAATTAATTTTGGTGGAGTGTGCATTTTTTGTAATTATTTTGAGAATGGGTAAATACGGGTAATTAGTTTAGGTTGAATAAGCAATTTGCATAGTTTTCCCTTCTCTTCTTTTCACGTTAGTTTATTTTTCAAGTCCAATTTTACGCTACTTTGGTTCCGAACTCCAGCACATCTTCATGAGATTCTTCATTCTGTCTTGATGTCCAACTATCCCCCTATCCATGGTAATTTTACTTTCTTCCTTTTATGTAACAAAAGAGGAGAGTAGTGGTGATGACCGGGTGAAAAAGGGAGGTGGTGATGGTGGAAAAGTAGGGGAGGGGTGTAAATGTGATTAGGGCAATGAGGTAACATGCATGCCATGTGGTGTTCAACAAAGCCACGTTGGATCGTATTAGCCATGGAGGGCCCTAACTGAATATAGGTATTTTTTCATGAGTTTAATAATGCCAGGTACAATGGTTGACCGAAAGTATAAAGGAGGGCATACACGGTCCTTTTCGCTAGGGATGTACAAAGAAAACTGATAAATCGCACCAAACCGATAATTCGAGTCAAGTAGAAGAAAACAAATTCGATTGTGGTTTGGTTTGTATTGAAAACCCCCCCAATCATATTTGGCTTGGTTTGGTTTTAACTTAAAAAGTCAAACCGAAACAAACTAACCCGACATCATATTTATATAATTTGTAAAAATAATTTATGCATAAAAATATTTATTATATGCAATTTACAAATATTTCTTAAATATTTTTATAGTTTTATCTCTTACATTATTTCAAGGTTAGACCTAAATTTTTGAATGATCCAATAAGTTTTATAGCCCATAAATATAGTAACTCAAATAAACTTCAAATCAATACTAATACTAACAAAAGAAATTCAATTCAACACTAGGAATGACAATAGTGTTGGATATACTAGTTTTTTAGTTTTGCATTGATTTGTAATGAAAAGGCATAACTTAGTTTATTTTTTCTTTAGTGCTTACTCATGTAACTAATAGAACTTATTAGCCGTACTTATTTTAGCATGACTTATAAGTACTTTTAGATTATATTCATTTTTATTATGGCATATTAATTAGCAATATTTGTTTAATGTGATTTTATTATTTTTATTATTATAATATTTCTGTAAAATGCTGAGACTTATCTCATATTATTGTCTTATTTTCTTGAAAAATATATTTTATAGTTGTATTCCACGATGACTAAAGAAATATTTAGAGCACCAGGTATATATTTTGTGCTATTAAGACTTTACTATCGAAAAACCCAAAAAACCCTAAAAACCGAGAAAATCGAGATTGAATGGAAGTTGTGTGAGGTGTTACTCAAAGTGCAAGAGGGGAGTGAATTGTAATTTTTCTTTTCTTTTGCAAGGTAGTCTACTAACTTATGTTCTAGTCGACTAGGCTTTTCAAAACTAAATATAAGAGAGAAAATTGCATAAAGTAAATGACACAGAATGTTTTATACTGGTTAGGATTCAGAGTTAATCCTACGTCCAGTCCCCTTTGGTTGCAATGGTGATATCTTTCAAGTATGAAGTGGCTTAGTACAGATGAGTTGATGTTGTTATACATCAACAACTTTTGGTCACTTTGCAAAACATTCTTTGGCTTGTTCAACGACACTTCAAAATCATCAGGCCAAGAGTTCTTAAACAAAGACGAATAACCAGGACTTTTACACTTAAAAAGGGTATCAAAAGTAGAATAGTCAAAAATAATACGTTGACCTAGCATGAGTGACTCAATTTTATCAGATTTATAGGAACGAAGATTTGCATAGAACATGCGAACTAAGTCTTCATAGACCTTTGGAGGAGTTAGGGCAAAGAAATTTTCCCACCCTTGAAAGTGAAGAAGTCTGTTACCTTGTAATTTAGGGCTTCCATCTCTTCCAAGTTGATGATTTTTCCATGAGCGATTGTCTTACCTTTGAAGGAGACAAACTTATCTCTATTGGGAGAATCTCAATAGTTTAGTTCGGACTCCAGTGCACTATATAGGTCGATCTTCACCTTCTTCGGAGTGTACGTTATTGCTCCTTCTTCCATGGGTCGCTTCCCTAGTGCCTGTTTTGCTCGAGCATTTTCAGAGATGATTTCTTGAGAAGACAAGAAACCCTCAGAGTGGTCAGAGCCAATAGTGACTGGCTTTGATGATTGAGAAGAGGTTTTTGCTTTGGAACGGGTGCTTTTGCGAGCAGAAACGGAAAGAATTTTTAAGGCCTTAGCCATTGGAGAGGATGATTTAAGGGAGTATGCAGAGAACTTAGGGGTGAGGCGGACTTATAGAGGTGGAGAGAGGAGTACGGCGACGTGAGTGAATCGACATGACTGACAGGGTAGAGAAAGGCAAGAGACGTGACTGATTGATTCAGTTTCCATCTCGGTAAACTAAAAAGGTGGAAAGAAGGGCTGAAACCGGAGGCCCATAATTAATGCAACAGGCAGTAATAATAAAGTAACATAGTAATAGAAGATTTTTACAAAAAATTATTTTGATACGCAATCTTTCAAGTAAAACAGAAATTAAAGCCTTATTTTGAAAAGGTAATAATGCCAAGTAAATCCCTAAGGGGTTTAAACCTATACTCTAGAAGAGGCTTAGTGATATCAACTACTTGATTTTCCGTGTTAACAAAAGATAATTCGGTGCTGCCCTTAAAAATATGGTCTCTAATGGAATGATACTTGATATCTATATGCTTTGCTCTAGAATGATACATATAATTTTTTGAAAGATATATAACACTAGAATTATCACAGAAAATTTTAATAGGCTAAAACGAAAGATCATAATTGATGAGTCATCCAAAGTAGTTGAGCACAACATTGCGTGTCATGATTCAAATTTCCCTCCGTAGGATATCGTGAAGTCACCTAGTCTCTATGACTAGGTAAGCCTAAATATTGGGTGGAACAACAGAATATAAACTAAACTCAAACCTCAACATATGAAATGTAAAGAAAAACTGCGATTCAAATAATTACAACTCTCAAACCCCGGTATGAATAAGTCACAAGTTTCTAAGAGAAAATATTAAGTGTCTCTATACATAAGAGTCTAAAGAGAATAAGTAAAAATAACATAATAAGGATATGGGGACTCCGAGGTCTGCGGATGCTGGCAGATGTAACTTGAAGTCTTCACGTACATGTTATCTCACTAGTAGCTGGCCTGGTAGGAAAAACCTGGATCGGCACAAAAAGATGAGCAGAAAAGTAGCATAAGTACACCACAACGGTACCTAGTAAGTGCCAAACCTAACCTCGGTAGAGTAGTGATGAGGTTAGGTCAGGGCCCTACTGGAATAAAAATGAAACAAGGTAGAAGATATAATAATATAATGAAACGACTGAGAATTTAACAATGAGGAATTGCAGAAAGGTAACAACACATCAAATTGAGGTAAACAACAGGGGCACTCCTGAGGTACCGCCTTGTAGTCCCAAATATAAATACACAAAAGGGGAGATCCCGAGGTACTGCCTCGTAGTCCCAAATATAAATACAAAACAGGGAGCTCCCGAGGTACCGCCTCGTAGTCCCAAAAGTAAATACATAACTCATAACTTATGGAACAACGAATTTATAGCAAGGAAACCTACAGTTAAAGACTGAATACAAAATCAAGGAAGAAGGTAATTCAACTAAGCATGTTTCACAAATTGCAAGTAAGACTTAAGACAAGTAGACATGTGATACTGGGCTAAACATGATAACTACACATGCTAAGATAGCTCAGATAAGGAATTTAAAAGAAGACTACTCAGCAAGAATCGAAATTTTCACATTTAGCCCATCTACGCACTCGTCACCTCGCGTACAAGGCACTCACATATCATAAGTTGTTACAACAGTACCAAATCCTAAGGGGATTTTTCCAGCACAAGGTTAGACAAGTCACTTACCTCAAACCAAACTCAATCAGTCAATAAGAATGCATTTTCCTCGATTTTCCGATTTCGAATGGCCCAAATCTAACGAAAAGCAATTACATACTATAAATACAACTATAAGGAACTAATTTAAATAATAAAATTACGACTTTAGTAAAGAATTGAAAAGGCGGCCCAAAAAGTCAACCCGGATCCACGTCTCAGAATCGGATAAAAGTCACAAATTACGAACACCCATTCGACCACGAGTCCAACCATACCAAATTTACCAAAATCCGACATCAAGTCGCCACTCAAATTTCCAAATTAAACTCTCCAAATTCCTAATCTCAAACTCCCAAATTCCACCTTAAATACACACAAACTAGGTAGAAAAATCAACGGGGAAACAAGATTATTGATAAAAAATGAGCACAAGAGACTTACCTCAAGAAACCCCTCAAAAGTCCTCTCAAGAATCGCCAAAACCCGAGTTTTTTAAAGTGACATTATTCGAAATGGGATTATTTAATAGATCAGAGTCGTCACTTGGGATAATTTTATGGTATCCGAAATTACCGGTTTATTTTAAATTCTAAATCGAGAAAATTTGACTCTATTTAAAGTTTGCGAAACTAGAAGACCGGTAAGGAATTATGTTAACCCAGGAGAAGGTGTTAGGAATTTTCGAGTTCCGTAGATTTAGCACGGTCGCTTTAATCATACATGGCCTAATTAGATTGTTTAATTACTCATTTTAGAACCTATGTACTTTTACCTTATTACCGCTTTTAGTTATGGTGTTTTATGGATTTATCTTTGAAACATATCAAATATGTGTAAACCCGTTTTATTCGGCGCGCTAAAAATCATGTCACGCGTACGTGTACAAAATTTATCACGCTTTATTAGTTGTTAGGATTGTTCGACTCGCGCGGACGCGTACTTTGATTTATTTGTGGAAATCATAACCATGTCACGCGAACGTGTACACAATTAGGATAATAGATTAAATACGCGCCTAAAAAGCACTTCTACGAATATTTATTTTTTAAATCGTAATCCTGTCACGCGAACCTGTACATAATCACGATGATTTGATTAATTAAGAGTATGCCAAAAAGCATCCTAACATATCCATGATTTGTATTTGGTTGGGGGGCAACGGATTTTATTTATTAGATACAACTAGGCCAGCATATGGATATTTATTCAAGGGATTGGGCTTGACAACATTTCAGCTTATTGACCCAATTTGTCTATTCACCAATCTTTTAAGAAAAAGGGAAAAGATTCAAAGAAAACACACAAATACCCACGCTCTAAACCATCTGAATTCTCAATTCCAATTTATGAAAAAAATTGAATATACTACTTATCATTCCCTTTTGGCAGTGAGAAAACAATTTTAGCAATATTAGGAACCAAATTAAATTTTAATAGAGATAAAAAAAAAACTATGGAGGAGAATGGTCAGAACTAAATGAATCAAGATATCCTTGACCAAAGTTTCACCTAAAGTAAATCTTGAAATTTCTTATAAATTAAAACTCATATGGAAAACAGATTTTATAACTTTGTATAATACTCCAAATTTCTAATGACTTCATCAAGAACTTTAACCCAGAAGAATTAGAAGACAATGGGCCAATATCATGCTTAATATCACATAACAACACATGGAGTTAAACTTGAAATAAGAGAGGGATAAGAGTAGGAACCTCTGGTGTGAGTCTTCTTTAGTAAACAAGAGAATAATCCAACAGTTACAAATGAATCTGATGCCGCTAACTCGACTAAGAATACTCCAAATCAGCGACAGAAACCGCAAACATCCAACGGAACCAATGAACCTATGACCTCATATAGGAACTCGACTACCAGATTTTTCAAAACTCGGATCTCTCAACCAAATTGCATTTTTGTTGCTCAACCTCGAATTGATTTAAACTTTAAGAACGGCCTTGGAGGCCCTTTGTTCTAATGGTGTTAATAGTGAGAAAATCTGTGGAATTCTCTGTTCTAATGTGTTGTCTCTCACTGTCCATTCATCCCCTCTCTGTATTTTTCCGTCTCCGTTTCGCCCCCTCCTGTTTTTGTGCAGAACAAACTCCTCCTTTGTTTGTTTTGTGTGTGAAAGATATATAGGTGTTATGGGTTAAGAATTACTGCAAAAGAAAGTGACTTGTGATTAAGTGGAGTGAGAAGGAATCTTATCAAAAAGTTAAAATAAAATGAGTGCACATGTGTGAATTTTATGGTGAACCTACATATCCCGGGTTATAAGGGAATCGGATCGCGTGTAGTTCAAGGAGAGTAATGGAATGATAAGTTCGAGAGTTGAGTGAGGTTCCGTCGAGGCTCCGGTATGTGGTCTTGTTATTACATCAAAATCAAAATCTAAAGGAACTAAATAAGCCTATCAACTATGAGTTACAAGATTCTTGTCTATAAGTCTTCTGAAGCTTGATCTTGAGTCTTGAATGGCTCTTCATGCAGACTTTTGATTTGAAGTTTGATACTTGCTAGATGCAGGTGCTAGTTCATTCTTCTATGGCTTCTTCTAATAAAACGGGGAATGCAGTGCTCGTGACTTCTGTCATGTATTGAGCAATTCACATCTTTCATATGCTTCTGCATTTTGGATCCACTTCTTCTTTCTTTTCTTTTACTCTGAATTGAGATTTCTTCTTTTGGTCATCTCGAATCCTGTGCCTCGAGGTAAAACCTGTTTGACACCCAAACAAATAAAAGAACAAAAATTTTCTGCCCCGGTTTGCACTAGAAATATTTCGTGAGTTATTGTAACAAAATTCTAAATTACTTCTTTATTGAAAGCAATAAAGGGTCGGGAATGGTGTACCCCTGAAAAGATCATGATAAATTTTTGTTGTTGTTTTTTTGTTTGTTTGTTTTTGTTATTTGGATGGTGTTCCTTTATTGTCTAAAAGATGTCTCAACTAAGGATTGATGTACCTTATGTTGGGAAAATATGGCCAGGGAATGGTATACCCTATATTGGCAAAGATATCAGGGAGTGGTGTACCCTGCATTTAAGATCAAATCAACTAGGGAGTGGATATCCTATGTTGGAAAGGAGACTAGGGAGTGGAGACCCTATTTCTAAAATAACATCAACTAGGGAGTGGAGACCCCATGTTGGAAAAGAAGACTAGGTTGAAAAGGATACTAGGGAGTGGAGACTCTATGTCCAAAATAAAATCAACTAGAGAGTGGAGACCCTATGCTGGAAAAGAACACGAGGGAGTGGAGACCTTATGTCTAAAATAAAAATCAACTAGGGAATGAAAACCCTATGTTAGAAAATGAGATTAGGGAATTGTGTACCCTATGCTAAAACAAACCAAGAAGAAGTTCTTTTTTAGAAAAATTATTTTCACTTTTTTGTTGAGAAAATCATTCTTTTAAATAAATTACCCCAACGCTTATTTTTTGAGGGCATGAACAAATAACCCTTCTTTTTTTAAAATCCAGACTTTGTTTTAAATTATCCTAGGAGAAAATTCATCAGACTAGATTTTTTATCTCTGGAGAAAGATTCAAAAGACTAAGACTTCTTATCCTAGGAGAAAATTCATCAGACTAGGTTTTTGTTTTTGTTATCTTAGGAGAAAGATTCATCAGACTAAAATCTCTATCCTAGGAGAAAATTCATCAGACTAGGTTTTATTTATCTTAGGCGAAAACTCATCAGACTAAGACTTCGATCCTAGAAGAAAGTTCATCAGACTAGGCCTTTTTTATTTTTATCTTAGGATAAAGATTCATCAGATTAAGATTTCTATCCTAGGAGAAAATTCATCAGACTAGGCTTTCTTATCTTAGGAAAAAAAATCATCAGACTAAGACTTCGATCCTAGGAAAAAGTTCATCAGACTAGGTCTTTTTTTTGTTATCTTAGGAGAAAGATTAATCACACTAAGATTTCTATCCTAAGAGAAATTTCATCAGACTAGGTTTTATTTATCGAAGGAGAAAGATTTATCATACTAAGACTTCTTATCCTAGGAGAAAATTCATCAGACTAATTTTTTTTTGTTATCTTAGGATAAATATTCATTAGACTAAGATTTCTATCTTAAGAGAAAATTTATCAGACTAGGTTTTCTTATCTTAGGAAAAACATTCATCAGACTAAGACTTCGATCTTAGGAGAAAGTTCATCAAACTAGGTTTTTCTTTTTGTTATCTTAGGAGAAAGATTCGTCAAACTAAAACGTTTATCCTAGGAGAAAGATTTATCAGACTAGTTATTTTTGTTATCTTAAGAGAAAGATTCATCAGACCAAGATTTCTATCCTAGGAGAAAATTTATCAAACTAGGTTTTCTTATCATAGGAGGAAAATTCATCAAACTAAGACTTCGATCCTAGGAGAAAGTTCATCAGACAAGGTATTTTTTATTTTTATCTTAGGAGAAAGATTCATTAGACTAAGATTTATTATTCTAGGAGAAAGATTCATCAGACTCGGACTTTTTGTCTTAGGAGAAAAATTCATCACACTAAGACTTCTATTGGGAGGAAAACTCTATCAGACTAGGATGTATTACCCTAGGAGGAAAATGCAAATAGCAATGGCATGATTTTATGCATTCTAACAATAAAAATAAAGGCAAAGATTTGAGAAACTACCCTTTGGCGACTCTTTATTTTTTCTCTTTTCTTTTTTCATTTTTTTTCTCTGTTTTGTTTTTTGAAACACTTTCCCTGGACTGCTTTGGTACTGTTTCAA
Organism: Nicotiana tomentosiformis; assembly: GCF_000390325.3. Lineage (NCBI taxonomy): Eukaryota > Viridiplantae > Streptophyta > Magnoliopsida > Solanales > Solanaceae > Nicotiana > Nicotiana tomentosiformis. The sequence continues at coordinate 152,350,045 of NC_090812.1, forward strand.
ACAAAAAAAATTTGTAAGTTTTAAAAGTGGTGGTCGGTTTGTGGCCTTGAGTCTCGGTCAACTTGGCTTTGTGATCATCGAGCCTTTAGAAGGCCGACTACATTGGTAGTTGGCTGCTGGGAGACTCTGTTGTTGCTTTAAAGGGACCTTTACTTTATGTATCATCCCTGACGGTTTCGCTCCTAGTACTATTTGTGTTTTGTGGCTCAATCAGCATTATCTCAAAAAAGAGATTTCTTTTTCTACATAATCTTTTATGATATCTTGAATGGCTTTTTCTTTTGGAGCAATTTGTCTGTCATAGAGAATCACAATTGGTAAGTGCCTTTTGCACGATCTGCAGACTTCATAGTTCTTGTTCGGTACTACAGAGAATCCCTGATTAACCTTGAGGTTATCTTTCCTTGCTTTAGCCAAGTAGGCTGACAAAAGTTTTTTGGGAGGAGCCTTTGCATGAATCGTCAAGGCATATAGACTGTAACAACTGAGTGTGCTGACCAAATTTACTTTGTGTCACTGAAAAGCTGATACCAGATTTTGAAATCCTTTCTTGCTTGTTTTGACAAGGACTGACTCGGAGTGAAGGACACAAAGATAGAAAGAAACAATATTAACATGAAATACCCCTGTCGGGAAGAAAAGAAGAAAAGTTTTTTTTCCTTCTTTTTATTTTTATTTTGCGGTAACTAGCCTTAATATTTATTAGATCAAATCTTCCATTTTACTATTCTTATGACCTTTGAAGTCGAGCATGTTTGTGCCCATTCTTTACATCAGCTGACAGCTCACCTTCGACTAGTGGTGCCCTAAGGGGTTTTCACCAACAAGCCTGTCTTATTTATTTATTTATTTATTTATTTATCTCTACTTATCGTTGCCTTATAGTGCCCGTGAAGGTTTTCACTTGTAAGACTCTCTCATTTTTATTTTTATTTTTTCTTTCCTTTTTTTTGGCCTTCTTTTGTGAGCAACTTGATAGTGTTCTATGTCGTGTGACAACTATTTCTCATTGCATGCGTCTCTTGGCATTCTTGAAGGTTGATCATGAGGTCTTTATTTGAAAGGTTTTTGGATAGGGTTGGAAAGAAAGGGTTGCATGAAGGCTCAAAATAGACTCAATATGGTGTGGGTTGTATACTTACAACTCTTTGAATCGACTTTTTCAAAAATTAAAATACAATTTTTGTCCCAGTTTCAGATACAAGGGATTTTTGGATTTTTTTCTTTTTCTTCTGAATTCTTATTTGGTTGGACCGAACCGTGTAAGGCTTTCTACATATCCGTTTTTAAGGAATTAGGTCAAACATAGTTCAAACATGCAACCTAATTAATTTTCTTTCATCTTTCTTTCTTCTTTGTTTTTCCTCCTTTTTTAGTTTGAACTTTCTAAGAGTTGCCCCTATTTGTATTCTTGGGGCATGGACTTTTCTATTCATCATTTGTTTATTTCATTTTTATTTTGGACTTTTAACTCGTAACTTGATTCTTAAAGAGGGTGGTCGAAAAAAATAACACAAGCTCAAAAGAGGTAACGAAGGTTATAAAGTGTTTAGATATAAGAAAAAGGGCCTCCCAGCCTCGAGAATGTCAAACATAGTATCCTTTCATGATCACAACATTAATGAACATGTCTGTCTTCTTTGTGTGTCGTGGTAGAAAGAAATCTTCCAACCATTAATGTCAAACTTTCCACCAAACTTCAATTAATCCTTCCTCAAACCCGATCTTCACAATGATTTGAAGGTAAAGATCATTAAACTCCATGGGTATGACTATTCTAGTTCCACGTGAATTTGAACCGAGCTTAATTACAAAGTGTTTCGACTCTTTATTCATCCTCAAAACTGTCTTTTTCTCTGTTACCATTTCAAGACTAGATTAATTTTATAAAAGTCGACCGAAAATTCCGCATGCATGTCATGTCACTACTACTAGCGGCGAAAGAATTAATCATATAATAACATAAAGGGACAAAATGACACAAAGGGACAAACTGTATTTTATTAAATAAAGGATGTAAGGATTTGACAATAAGACAAACAAACTGAAATCTGGGTTCCAACCCTGGATAACCCAGATAACAGAAAAGATGACAAAATAAGCTAGTAAGACTCCTCCTTTAACGACCCGACTTGTCGTTTTAAGAATTAACGTCTCGTTCAGTGACTTAAGGTCTCGAGTAGCTTCATAATATGTATTATAACCCACGAGTGTGGTTGAGTTTGATTTTCGGAAGATTCAAAATTTAATTAAAAGTACAATTCTCATTTTTAAAGCTTAAATGAAAAGATTTGATCGGAGATTTCGGATTCAAATTCTAATCATTCCAATACTCCGTATGGTCATTTTGGACTTAGGAGCGTGTCCAAAAAATTATTTGGAAGTCCATAGTGGAATTTGGCTTGAAATGGCAAAAATTAAATTTTCGGGAAGTTTGACCGGAGAGTTAACTTTTTGATATCGGGGTCGGAATCAAGTTCTGAAAATTTTCACAGATCTGTTATGTTATTTAAGACATGTGTGCAAAATTTGAAGTAATTTCGGAATTATTTGATGTGTTTCAGCACAAGATATAGAATTTGAAAGTTCAAAATTCATAGATTTGATTTGAGGTGCGATTCTTCGTTTTGATATTGTTTGATGTGATTTGAGGCCTTGAGTAGGTGCGTGTTATGTTATGGAACTTGTTGGTATATTTGAACGGGATTCCGAGTGGCTCGTTGAGTTTCGGGGTGAGTTTTGAGCGATGTGCGGGCATTTCGACACTCTAACGTTGTTTTGAAACTTTTGGAAAAGTGCGGACCGCACAACTTTGAGTGTGGGGAGGCCGCACTTCAGAGGACAGAAACTCACCCCGAAACTGGTGAAATCCATAGAATAATCCAACAGTTATTCATCATCCCGAAACTGGTGAAATCCGGAAAAGAGAGGGATAAGAGTAGGAACCTCTGGTGCGAGTCTTCTTTATTAAACAAGAGAATAATCCAACAGTTACAACTGAATTTGATGCCGCTAACTCGACTGAGAATACTCCAAATCAGCGACAGAAACCGCGAACATCCAACGGAACCAACGAACCTATGACCTCATATAGGAACTCAACTACCAGTTTTTTCAAAACTCGGATCTCTCAACCAAATCGCATTTTTTGTTACTCAACCTTGAATTGATTTCAAACTTTAAGAACGAACTTGGAGGCCCTTTGTTCTAATGGTGTTAATAGTGAAAAATCTGTGGAATTCTTTGTTCTAATGGGTTGTCTCTCACTGTCCATTCATCCCCTCTCTGTATTTTTCCGTATCTGTTTCGCCCCCTCCCGTTTTTGTGCAGAACAAACTCCTCCTTTGTTTGTTTTGTGTCTCGAAGATATATAGGTGTTGTGGGTTAAGAATTACTACAAAAGAAAATGACTTGTGACTGGGAACAAAATATATAGCTGCGAGACCCTATGTCTAAAATAAAAATTAACTTGGGAATGAAGATCCTATGTTGGAAAATAAGATTAGGGAATTGTGTACCCTTTGCTAAAACGAACCAAGAAGAAGTGTTTTTTTTTAGAAAAATCATTTTCACTTTTTTGTTGAGAAAATCATTATTTTAAATAAATTACCCCAACGCTTATTTTTTGAGGGCATGAACAAATGACCCTTCTTTTTTTTAAATCCAATCTTTGTTTTAAATTATCCTAGGAGAAAATTCATCAGACTAGATTTTTTATCTTAGGAGAGAGATTCATCAGACTAAGACTTCTTATCCTAGGAGAAAATTCATCAGACAAGGTTTTTTTTTGTTATCTTAGGAGAAAGATTCATCAGATTAACATTTCTATCCTAGAAGAAAATTCATTAGACTAGGTTTTATTTATCTTAGGAGAAAACTCATCAGACTAAGACATCGATCCTAGAAGAAAGTTCATCAGACTAGGCCTTTTTGATATTTATCTTAGGATAAAGATTCATCAGACTAAGATTTCTATCCTAGGAGAAAATTCATCAAACTAGGTTTTCTTATCTTAGGAGAAAAATTCATCAGGCTAAGACTTCGATCCTAGGAGAAAGTTCATCAGACTAGGGCTTTTTTTTGTTATCTTAGGGGAAAGATTATTCACACCAAGATTTCAATTCTTAGAGAAATTTTATCAGACTAGGTTTTATTTATCGTAGGAGAAAGATTTATCAGACTAAGACTTCTTATCCTAGGAGAAAATTCATCAGACTAGTATTTTTTTGTTATCTTAGGATAAAGATTCATTAGACTAAGATTTCTATCCTAGGAGGAAATTCATCAGACTAGGTTTTCTTATCTTAGGAGAAACTTTCATCATACTAAGATTTCGATCTTAGGAGAAAGTTCATCAAACTAGGTTTTTCTTTTTGTTATCTTAGGAGAAAGATTCGTCAAACTAAAACGTTTATCCTAGGAGAAAGATTTATCAGACTAGTTATTTTTGTTATCTTAAGAGAAAGATTCATCAGACTAAGATTTCTATTCTAGGAGAAAATTTATCAAACTAGGTTTTCTTATCATAGGAGGAAAATTCATCAAACTAAGACTTCGATCCTAGGAGAAAGTTCATCAGACAAGGTATTTTTTATTTTTATCTTAGGAGAAAGATTCATCAGACTAAGATTTATTATTCTAGGAGAAAGATTCATCAGACTCGGACTTTTTGTCTTAGGAGAAAAATTCATCAGACTAAGACTTCGATCCTAGGAGAAAGTTCATCAGACTAGGTCTTTTTTTTATTATCTTCGGAGAAAGATTATTCACACCAAGATTTTAATTCTAAGAGAAATTTTATCAGACTAGGTTTTATTTATCGTAGGAGAAAGATTTATTCAGACTAAGACTTCTTATCCTAGGAGAAAATTCATCAGACTAGTTTTTTTTGTTATCTTAGGATAAAGATTCATTAGACTAAGATTTCTATCCTAGGAGAAAATTCATCAGACTAGGTTTTCTTATCTTAGGAGAAACTTTCATCAGACTAATATTTCGATCTTAGGAGAAAGTTCATCAAACTAGGTTTTTCCTTTTGTTATCTTAGGAGAAAGATTCGTCAAACTAAAACGTTTATCCTAGGAGAAAGATTTATCAGACTAGTTATTTTTGTTATCTTAAGAGAAAGATTCATCAAACTAAGATTTCTATCCTAGGAGAAAATTTATCAAACTAGGTTTTCTTATCATAGGAGGAAAATTCATCAAACTAAGACTTCGATCCTAGGAGAAAGTTCATCAGAAAAGGTATTTTTTATTTTTATCTTAGGAGAAAGATTCATCAGACTAAGATTTATTATTCTAGGAGAAAGATTCATCAGACTCGGACTTTTTGTCTTAGGAGAAAAATTCATCACACTAAGACTTCTATTGGGAGGAAAACTCTATCAGACTAGGATGTATTACCCTAGGAGGAAAATGCAAATAGCAATGGCATGATTTTATGCATTCTAACAATAAAAATAAAGGTAAAGATTTGAGAAACTACCCTTTGGCGACTCTTTTTTTTTTCTCTTTTCTTTTTTCATTTTTTTTCTCTGTTTTGTTTTTTGAAACACTTTCCCTGCACTGATTTGGCCCTGTTTCAAACAAAGAAAATTTGTGTGTTTTAAAAGTGGTGGTCGGTTTGTGGCCTTGATTCTTGGTCAACTTGGCTTTGTGATCATCGAGCCTTTAGAAGACCGACTACATTGGTAGTTTGCTGCTGGGAGACTCTATTGTTGCTTTAAAGGGACCTTTACTTTCTGTATCATCCCTGACGGTTTCGCTCCTAGTGCCATTTGTGTTTTGTGGATCAATCAGCCTTATCTCAAAAATGAGATTTCTTTTCCTCGATAACCTTTTATGATATCTTGAATGGCTTTTGCTTTTGGAGCAATTTGTCTATCATAGAGAATCACAATTGGTAAGTGCCTTTTTCACGATGTACACACTTCATAGTTCTTGTTCGGTACTACAGAGAATTCTTGGTTAACCTTGAGGTTATCTTTGCTTGCTTTAGCAAAGTAGGCTGACAAAAGTCTTTTGGGGGAGCCTTTGCATGAATCGTCAAAGCATGTAGACTGTAACCACTGAGTGTGCTGACCAAATTTACTTTGTGCCACTGAAAAGCTAGTACCAGATTTTGAAATCTTTTCTTGCTTGTTTTGACAAGGACTGACTCGGAGTGAAGGACGCAATGATAGAAAGAAACAGTATTAACATGAAATACCCCTGTCGGGAAGAAAAGAAGAAAAGTATTTTTTTCCTTCTTTTTATTTTTATTTTGCGGTAACTAGCCTTAATAATCATGACAGGCATTTTGGACTTAACAACCTGATCTATCAAACAAATCAAATCTTCCATTTTACCATTCTTATGACCTTTGAAGTCGGGCTTGTTTGTGCCAATTCTTTGCATCAGCTGACAGCTCACCTTCGACTAGTGGTGCCCCAAGGGGTTTTCACCAACAAGCCTATCTTATTTATTTATTTATCTCTACTTACCGTTGCCTTATAGTGCCCGTGAAGGTTTTCACTTGTAAGACTCTCTAATTTTATTTTTATTTTTTCTTTCCTTTTTTTTGGCCTTCTTTTGTGAGCAACTTGATAGTGTTCTATGTCGTGTGACAACTATTTCTCATTGCATGCGTCTCTTGGAATTCTTGAAGGTTGATCATGAGGTCTTTATTTGGAAGGTTTTTGAATAGGGTTGGAAAGAAAGGGTTGCATGAAGGCTCAAAATAGACTCAATATGGTGTGGGTTGTATACTTACAACTCTTTGAATCGACTCTTTCAAAAATTAAAATACAATTTTTGTCCCAGTTTCAGATACTGGGGATTTTTGGATTTTTTTTCTTTTTCTTCTGAATTCTTATTTGGTCGGACCGAACCGTGCAAGGCTTTCTACGTATCCGTTTTTAAGGAATCAGGTCAAATATAGTTCAAACATCCAACCTAATTAATTTTCTTTCATCTTTCTTTCTTCTTTATTTTTCCTCCTTTTTTTGTTTGAACTTTCTAAGAGTTGCCCCAGTTTGTATTCTTGGGGCATGGACTTTTCTATTCATCATTTGTTTATTTCATTTTTATTTTGAACTTTTAACTCGTAACTTGATTCCTAAAGAGGGTGGTCGAAAAAAATAACACAAGCTCAAAAGAGGTAACGAAGGTTATAAAGTGTTTGTATATAAGAAAAAGGGCCTCCCAGCCTCGAGAGCGTCAAACATAGTATCCTTTCATGATCACAACATTAATGAACATGTCTGTCTTTTTTGTATGTCGTGGTAGAAAGAAATCTTCCAACCATTAATGTCAAACTTTCCACCAAACTTCAATTAATCCTTTCTCAAACCCGATCTTCACAATGATTTGAAGGTAAAGATCATTAAACTCCATGGGTATGACTATTCTAGTTCCACGTGAATTTGAACCGAGCTTAATTACAAAGTGTTTCGACTCTTTATTCATCCTCAAAACTGTCTTTTTCTCTGTTAACCATTTCAAGACTAGATTAATTTTATAAAAGCCGACCGGAAATTCCGCATGCATGTCATGTCACTAATACTAGCGGCGAAAGAATTAAGCATATAATAACATAAAGGGACAAAATGACACAAAGGGACAAACTGTATTTTATTAAATAAAGGATGTAAGAATTTGACAATAAGACAAACAAACTGAAATCTGGGTTCCAACCCTGGATAACCCAGATAACAGAAAAGATGACAAAATAAGCTAGTAACACTCCTCCTTTAACGACCCGACTTGTCGTTTTAAGAATTAACGTCTCGTTCAGTGACTTAAGGTCTTGAGCAGCTTCATAATATGTATTATAACCCACGAGTGTGGTTGAGTTTGATTTTCGGAAGATTCAAAATTTAATTAAAAAAACAATTCTTATTTTTGAAGCTTAAATGAAAAGAGTTGATCGGAGATTTCGGATTCAAATTCTGATCATTCCAATACTCCTTATGGTCATTTTGGACTTAGGAGAGTGTCCAAAAAATTATTTGGAAGTCCGTAGTGGAATTTGTCTTGAAATGGCAAAAATTAAATTATCGGGAAGTTTGACCGGGGAGTTAACTTTTTTATATCGGGGTCGGAATCAAGTTCTGAAAATTTTCACAGATCTGTTATGTTATTTAAGACATGTATGCAAAATTTGAAGTAATTGCGGAATTATTTGATGTGTTTCAGCACAAGATATAGAATTTGAATGTTCAAAATTCATAGATTTTCATTTGAGGTGTGATTCATCGTTTTGGTATTATTTGATGTGATTTGAGGCCTTGAGTAGGTGCGTGTTATGTTATGGAACTTGTTGGTATATTTGAACGGGATGCTGAGTGGCTCGTTGAGTTTCGGGGTGAGTTTTGAGCGATGTGCGGGCATTTCGACACTCTAATGTTGTTTTGAAACTTTTGGAATAGTGCGGACCGCACAACTTTGAGTGTGGGGGCGGCACTTCAGAGGACAAGTGCGGACCGCACAATTTTGTGTGTGGCCGCACTCCAGAGGAAAAGTGCGGACCGCACAATTTTGTGTGCGGCCGCATATCACGGGTTCTGCAGGTTCGATGGTCCAATTTCGGAGGCTTATATCTTTAAATCCACAACGAATTTGGAGATTATTAAAAATTGAAAGTTGTATCCCTCTGAATCTAGTTTTCAGAAAGGTATAGCACAAATCATTTGGACATTTGTATAGAAAGTTATGGGCATTTTACTAAAGCTTGGTAAGGTGTCACAGTGAAGTGCAGAACTTGAAAATGTGCGGACCGCACATTGGGAGATCAGACGTGGTACTATATAGCCGAGGGTTAGGTATTATTTTATTTTTGGACTTTGGGAGCTCGGTTTGTGGCGATATTTTGTGGGATTTTCAAGATATTCATCGGGGTAAGTGATTTTAACTCAGATTTGGTTAATATACATGAATATATCATTGCTTTCATCATTTAATTAGTATTTTGAGATGAAAATTTGGAAGAAAATGTAGAAATTTCATAAAAATGAATTTTTGGGATTTGAATACCGATTCGGAGTCGGATTTGGATAAAATTGGTATGGTTGAACTCGTATCGAAATGGGTGTTCGTATTTCATGGAAATTATGTCGGGTTCCGAAATGCGAGCCCTGCGTTGACTTTTGTTGAATTTTTAGGATAAATTTCTAAGTCGACATTTTATTATCCGGAATTATTTTCGATGAATTTTAATAAAATTATATAATTAATTTGGATAGATTTGAGCGGTCCGGAGGCCAATCCAAGCAAAAAGATAATTTTGGAATATCGGCATAACTTCAAAAAGGTAAGTATCTTGCCTAGCCTTGAGTGCGGGAATTACCCCTTAGGCATCGAGTCTAATGTGCCATTTGTGAAATGTGAAAAGCCGTGTACACGAGGTGACGAGTACGTACTCGGGCTTATATGTGCGAAATATATTGGGTTAAAATCTTAGGTATATTGTGTAGTAAATTGAATAATTGTTGGTATTTATTAAATCATCTATTTGCCATGGTTCAATTCGCGTTTGTTGAATTTATTTTTGTATGACAGTTTGATGTGATTATTACTTGTATATTTATGTGTATTCCGTGAATTTGATGATCTACTTTAGATATAATTAAAAATACATAGTAGAGAACCTATGATAAATCAGCTTTTCCCTAATTTTCGCCGAGATTCTCTCCCTTAGTGTGTTTACAACGGCTCTTGTCTGTGAGCTCGAGCTCGATCGACCTCGGTGCTAGTCGGTATTGCTTCTAGAACTCGATATGGACTCGGGATCAGGTGATGATTCGGACTCGGTCCCGGTTGGCCTCTGCCCCTTAAGCTCGAAATCATCTCATCATAGTTCGATTCAGACTCGAGCTCGATAATGACTTCGAACTTGGTGTTTGACCTATACCCGAAATCCGAAGCTTGTTTGTATCATCTTCAGAACCCATCTCGATATTACGAAGTCTTTCTTCGATCCATTATCTTTCGACCTCGATCAATCGTACGAAAGCCGAAATCTATTTCGACCGTATACAGTAGTATTGTAAAGAATTAACAAGGTCTTTACAATAAGTAAATCCTAAACAAACCTAGTAGAAAGGTAGAGCCACCACATAATGGAGGGGTGCTCCAACACCCCCCCCCCCCCCCCCAAATAAAAGTTATGGTTTCTACTAGTGCAATAGGTAATTGCGGGAATGAGTTTTAGCCATATATACAATTGGCCTCGAAAAACTATGATAGATTTTAAATCAATGGAATAAGAGAAAGCTGAACCAAATAGTAGCAATTATGGTTGTTTTCTTTTAGAAAGTTTTGAACACATAATCATCCGACTGCAATCTTCGCATTTCCAACTAATTAAATAAAAATTTCATCTAGATAACACTAAGATGCCAAATATCCTCTATTATAATTAACTTCCCATGAATGCACACTTTGTGTAGACAACACTTGAAGTACATTATGAAAATCTAATAAAGTTTACACTGCGATCTCTATCCATTTTGATTAATAACAAGGCCTTTCATGTTTGTTAATACCAAAATATGTACATACCTCATAGTTGCATGCTTAGGAAAACTAAGAGAGGCGTAAAACATCCTCTTGTGTCCAAAATTACAAGACTGGAGGCTTTAACTCATAAAGAAATTTGCCTTATCATACTTTGTTCTAATGCTAGGTACTTGAAATTTATCTAAAATGAAAGTTCCCTGGGCAAAAGGTAGAAAGACATGTACATCTTACTCTCCGATGTGTTGGAAGCCATTTTTGCCAAGTAATCCGCTACTTGGTTAGCTTCCCTATAGCAATGCACATGAGTGATATTGGCTTGGTTCATACACTGTAAGATTTTATCTATCGTGTTCTTCATTTTATAATTGTTAGTATGTCTTTCTTTGATCATGTTGACTATGAGCATAGAGTCCATTTCAAGCACGAAGTCTGAAAATCCATTCTGAATACATCATTTAATCCCAGCCAAAGCCCCCAAAGCTTCTGCTTCATTGTTGCTTGTGCAGTTAGCTGACAGAGAGAAGGCCATACACAAATCACCCTGCTCATTCCTCAAAACACCTCCGAGCCCTGCTTTGCTATTTCGATGAATAAAGCTTTCAACTGTGTTTAACTTGGTTATTCATCCTGGATTTTACTAATCAATTTTAGATATTTTAAATTATTGTTATATTTGGAAAATTCTTGCTTTTATGGTTACAGTTTAATGAGTCACTTATTCTCAACCAACTTTGAAAATCGATAAGACAAATAGGCATTCAAGCTTTGTCTCAATTTGGTTATTTTTCCTTTTTATTTATCCTTTGTAGCAGTCACTTGAATTTGCATAAATATGTCTTACTCCTCTCACTTTGTTTAAATTGAATTACATCCATTCTCGGCATTTTCAGAACATGGCTGCAATCACATGAATGATAAGTAGTTGCACCAATGGATTCACAGACTCATTACCCAATCATAACCATTCTAGACTCAACTCAAACGATAAATACAAGTCATGAAAAAATATATCTATCCAATAGCATGTTCAGAGTTTGGTATTAAAATACTTAAGATGAGGAGTCGTGGTGTTTGTTACATATGATTAGAACTTAAAATAAAATATTAATTATCATTTATGTTAAGTCGTGAAACTGGCTTTTAAATACATGTTGTTATAAAATAAAAGCAACTTAGTAAAACATGAACAAGACATGTTGCTATAAAATAAAAGAAATTTAGTAAAACATGAACAAGATATGGAGATAGAGAGAAGAAAGAGATTTTCTTCTTCAATTGTGTGCATTTTCCTATCTATTACAAGGCCTTTATATAGGCATGAAAAGTGAAGAAAAATATGTCGTTGAATATGTCATTAAGCATAAAAATATGTCATTGAATATATCATTAAGCATTTGAGAAGATCATGGAGGAAGAGAAGACATCCACCATAATTTGATATTTTTTATAACACTCCCCCTTGGATGTTCATAGATAATGTGCCTCGTTAAAACCTAATTAGGAAAAAAACCTATGGGAAAAAAATTCTAGTGAAGGAAAAAGAGTACACATGTTTAGAAATACGTCTTTTGGTTGCCTCGTTAAAAACCTTGCAAGGAAAACCCAGTGGGACAAAATCTTGTAAGGGAAAAAGAGTACAACGCGTATTAACTCCCCCCTGATGAGAGCATAAATTCACATCCTTGAGCCTTCACATCCCAATCTTATATACTAGTTTCTTGAAGGTTGACGTCGGTAGAGATTTGGTGAACAAATCAGCCATATTATCACTTGAACGGGTCTGTTGCACATTGATATTACCATTCTTTTGAAGATCAATGGTGAAATGTGCTTTGTCCTATCCCCTTTTATGAATTCTCCCTTCAACTAGGCTATACATGTTACATTGTCTTCATACAAAATTGTGGGTAGTTTGTTACACTTCAAACCACATTTGTCTCGAATAAGGTGTATTATAGACCTCAACCATACACATTATCGACTTGCTTCATGAATAGTAATTATCTCACCATGATTAGATGAAGTAGCCACGATTGATTGCTTAGTCGATCGCCAAGATATGGCAGTGCCTCCATATGTAAACACATAGCCTGTTTGAGATCGAACCTTTTGTGGGTCATATAAATACCCAGCATCGGTATAACCAACAAGATCAGGACTGCAATCATTACCATAAATTAATCCCATATCAGTAGTCCCTTTTTACATACAGCAATATATGTTTGATTCCATTCCAATGTCTCCTTGTAGGAGCAAAGCTATATCTTGTTAAGACATTAACTGAAAAATTATGTCAGACCTTGTAATGTTAGAAAGATACATTAGTGCACCCATTGCACTAAGATATGGTACGTCGGGACCAAGACGCTTTTTATTATTTTTATGAGGTCAGAATGGATGTGCTTTATCCATATAAAATCGCTTTAAAATTATTTTAGTGTATGCTGATTGATGGACAAAAATTCCATCTTTCATATACTCAATTTGTAGACCAAGACAAAATTTTATCTTTCCAAGATCTTTTATTTCAAATTCTTTCTTTAAATAGTCTACTACTTTAGGAAGCTCTACTGCTTTAGGAAACTCCCTAGGAGTTTCGATGATATTTAAATCATCAACATACACGATGATTATAACAAATTTAGATCCAGATCTTTTTATAAAGACACAAGGACAAATTGAATCATTCTTGTACCCTTCTTTTAACAGGTACTCACTCAGGCGATTATACCACATGTGCCCTGATTGTTTCAATCCGTATAAGGATTTTTGAAGCTTTATTTAATAAATTTCTTGGAAACGTTAATATGCTTCAGAACAATTTAAATCATTCAATGATTTCCATTATACGCATATCACGTTATTTTTTTTGTATTACCAGATTAAAGCCTGAAATGACGACATCCACCACAGGAGAACATGTCTCTATATAATCAATGCCAGGATATTTATAAATCTTCTTGTGACACAAGTAGTCTTTATGTCTATCGACTTGACCTTTTTTTTTTCCGCAAGAACACATTTATACCTCCACTGGCTTTATACTTTCAGGTGTTGGGACTATCCGTCCAACTTCATATTTTTCATGTGAAATCAATTTTCATTGCGTATTTTTCATTTGGTCAATCATTTATCTGTCCAAATTGCATGACAGATTTGAGCTCAAGATCCTCGTCAATATTAATAATATTGGGCGCTACATTATATTAACAATATCGTCGACGATCATTTTATATCGGTTCTACTATTACCTAATAAAGACATAACTTATTGAGATCTCTTTATCTTATTATTTTCAGGTACCTGAGCCTCTCCCATGAGGTCTTATGAAGTGTTATGTCGTGGTGCTCTTCTAGAGCACTTGCCTCCTTATTATGACCATCTTGAACATTTTCTCCTCTCCTTCTTCAAGGAGTTTTATCTTTGGAACTGATTAGTCTATTATGCTTTATGCATGCCATGGACTCTATTCATTATGAACTTTATTTTATTTGGAGCATTAGCAGCTGAATATGACATTTAGCTTTGAGTCAGCAAATACGCCTGGCAATATTTTGCAAATGAATTATCACTTGAACTTCAAGTTCACATTTTCTCGTACGAGGATCTCGATGTACTCATAATAATTCATTACATGCATTACTTTTTCATCTGTCCATTTTTCCCCCTATTGTTGGGATCACCAACACATATCCTTAGCCTTATTTGGAAATCCATCTTTGTGCATTGTGGTGGTATAATTAAATCATATAGCACATTCATATTTCTAGATAGAAATTATTTAGTTCCTGACCCTGAACCGATTGTGATAGGGAGAACTTATCATAAATTGGCTAGATGCATACAAGTACTGTTGTATATTAAATAATACATCACATGCCAAATTTTATTTTGGCAATTTTGTTCTCAGAACCAATGGTTTCGATATAATTGGAGGCATACAATTTCTGCTAAACCAACTTGGATTTAAACTAGTATTATCAAGATAAATTATCATAATTTATATTCTAGAACTGTGCTCTAATAATTTGAGCAATCAGTCTTGCAAAAGCCAAACTACAAGTTGATAACAAATGCGCATGTGACCATAGAATAGATGCATCTATTAAAATCATATAATAGTAAACGGTCCACATAGAAGGTGACTAGGCCCATATATTTATCACCTTTTATTCGCTCCATAAATCAAGGGATTCAATCCCAACCTTAACTGGTATATCACGAGAATAAGCAGTACAAGAGAATTCTTGAAGAATCTTATATTTCTTTAATATATGCCAATGTAATTCTCAATTAATTTTTTCGCATCATAATTGAACCGAGATGGTCAACCGGTCATACCAACTAATATTTATTTCAGTAAACCTCTAGTTTACTTGTGGCTTGTGATTGCATCATCATGCTTATACTTGTATAGTACAAATAGAAGAAAAGTCAGGTAACCTTTCATATTTACCCGGTATGATTATAGTAATATAAAGATATTCAATCTTTTTTTTATTTATAGGCTCAATATGCCAACCACTTTGGCTAATATATTTGTAAATCAAAATATTTCTTTTGAGATTTACTACAATATTAATATCATGAACAATTTCATTCATCCGGGTAGTAATAAATTAGTTCTTTCAGAGCTCTTAACTGCTTTTGTACTACAAGATCTTTTGTTACACCATCCATATAATGAATGTCTCCTTCACAAAGATAATCATATCATAATAATTGTCATGTTCAAAATCATCATAAGCAAAATAATTTCTTGCTTTAATTTTACTTTTAATGACTTTCATAAGGCTTGACAAAATATTTTTGGTGTATCACATGTATGCGACCAATGATATATTCATAGAACTATACAGTAATATTCATTATCTTTCTTTGTCTCAAACCTCCCTTAGAAGTGAGTTGTAGTATTTATCCAACTATGCATAAGTACAATAAGTAACTTAAATGTAGTATTCTAAAGAATTAACAAGGTCTTTACAATAAGTAAATCCTAAACAAACCTAGTAGAAAGGTAGAGCCACCACATAATGTAGGGTGCTCCACCCACCCCACCCCCCAAAATAAAAGTTATGGTTTCTACTAGTGCAATATGTAATTGCGGGAATGAGTTTTAGCCATATATACAATTGGCCTGGAAAAACTATGATAGATTTTAAATCTATGGAATAAGAGAAAACTGAACCAAATAGTAACAATCATGGTTGTTTTCTTTTAGAAAGTTATGAACACATAATCATCGGACTGCAATCATTCCATTTCCAACTAATTAAACTCTTTCCAGGTGTGGCTCCCAAAATTTGCCAATACATCAGCCTTTTGAATAACCAAAACATAAGCCCAACAAATTGAAGTTACGCACTTAAGGAATAAAACAAAGAACTAAGGGAATCAATTTATAGCTCCAAAGTAAATATATTTGTTTAGTATCCCTTAAGGAGCTTGAATTTATGGAGCGTAAAATCTTATTAGATACAACATGACAATCAGTAGATTTGAAAAACATATCAGAATTTTCCCACGTAACAACATTAAAAAATTTTCCTAACTTTCTTAATATGTCAAACAATACAAACAAATAAATTTAACATCATTATAAAATCAGGATGAGTTGTAACAACAATTAAAATCAAGATTTGTCCTAACAGTCGATATGACCCGAGCCTTTTGATCTTCCTTAGCAAGTAAAACAACCTCTAATTGAATCAACGAATCACCATGAATTAGGTGAAAGAATAATCCAAAATTCATGGCAATTCATTGACCAGTAAGGGATCATCTTCTCTAAAAACATACGATAATGTGATATATTTTATTATGTCAAAATTCTTGTATTTTCCACCTATATTTATAGGTAATTCTGGGCTTGGGCATGAGTAGGTAATTTAGCTCAGTTGGTTAAAAATTTATGACATTACATTTGATAATCTCTTTTAGATTATGATATTGAATTTCATAAATCTATTTGGATGTTATTGATTGAAGTATTTGACCAATATATGCTCTTAATTATGGTTTTACTTAATTGAGATGTAGAAGTTGGATATAATCTATATCAGCCAACATTAATTCAAGATATATTTTAACAAGCCGTGCTCTTATTGTTGTACTTATGGGTTCAAGAAAAAATGAAGAGTTAAACAAAACAAAAAAATAAACAAATATCAATGTAAAAAACTAAAATGTTCTCACTTAGTTTGGTTGGCTTTAAAGTTTTTAAAAACGACAATATTTGATTAGGTTCAGTTTGTTCTAAATATATATATAATTTATTTTTAAAGAGATTTTTCTTAAAATTATACATAAAATAATTTGTATAGCATATTCAGGAAGATTGCTTGAGCTTATGTTCTCCTATATTTAACTTAATTGGGACTGATTTATTTATTATTCTAATAATTACAATTAGTTATGTCTGATGTCATATATGGGTTTGAGGTTGAGTTGATGATTGGTATGTCTCACGGGTGAAGCTATCAGTATTAGAGTTGGTGAGCTCCACTTCTGCTTCATATGCAGTACACTTAGCTATTTTGTTTTCATTATTCTAACTTTTTCAGATGTATTAGTTACGTAAGATGTAGAGATAAGCTTCATATACTCGTAAGTGATTGTATTTTGGTCTTGGACTTGTGACTTGAGTTGTTAATGTAGACTTTATAGTAGAACTATATTTCACTCATATGAATTTGTCGTACACTATATTTTCCCGTATTTCATATGCATGGTTCTGCCAAAGAGGTGGTGGCAAGTGTATGAGCTAGGCAGGTAAGCGGATCACCTCCTTTCATATGAGCTCAGTTCTCGATGTTGTTCTTAAAGAAGTTTATTCCCTTCACTCAGAGATAGGAGTTGCACAGTTAGTTTGAGCGCCTTCAGTAGGATAGCATAACCGTTACTCAGTATTAGACTAGATTTGTGGATTTGTCATGCCATGCAAATATCATGATCCCTACTGAGAGGGAGAAGTTGCGGAGGTTCATTGTGGGTCTTGCATATGGCATCATCAGACTTCAGATGGACGGAGAGACCGATGTTTATATTTCTTCTACCCAGATACTGGAGATCGTCAGGAGGTCGAGTGTATCAGAGTCTAGGTGAGAGAGGCGGCCTCTAACAAGAGGCCCCTTCACTTTGGCGGATTCATTGGTGCCTCGTCTGGAGGCAGGGTTACCTTTGGTAGAGGCCATCCTATCAGGCCGGTTCAGTCAGCTCTATGGGTCACCCATGGCACTTCAGGCTGCCACAGTGCTTATGGGTCTCGTCCCGAGTAGCTACCATATTATGCACCTCCAGCTCTGGTCAGTGCACCTCCGATATAGAGTTATCAGGGTGGTTATTCGGGTCAACAAGGACAGATCCAGTTTCATGAATAACGTCAACCGAGGATTTGTTATGTGTATGGGGATCTGAGGCACGTTGCGATGTTTTGCCCTAGGTCACAGAGCAGTATGCCACATCAGGTTGTTCGTTCTATGATTCTGGCACTGATAGCTCCACAACCCGCACAACCAGCTAGAGGCGGGAGTGGAGGCCAGTTAGTTAGAGGTGGAGGCTAGTCAGTGAGAGGTCGTCCTAGAGGTGGAGGAAATATTTGTGGGACTCAGCCCCGTTGTTATACATTTTCGGCTAGACCTGAGGCTAAGTCGTCCTATATAGTTATTACAGGTATTATCTCAGTCTATGGTAGAGATACTTTTGTGTTGTTTGATCAGGTTTCTACATATTCTTAAGTGTCTTCATATTTTGGTTCGCATTTGTGTATGCCCCGTGATTCTCTTAATGTTTCTGCTTCTCTGTCTGAACCAATTGGAGTTTCTGTAGTAGTTGGTCGGGTGTACGGGCCTTGTGTTGTCACTATTAATGGTTTGATACTGTAGTTGATATTCTGATGCTGAACATGATGGATTTTAAGGCCATTCTTGGTATAAATTGGTAGTCCCCATATCATGCTCTTGGATTGTCATGCCAAGACTATAACCCTTGATTATAGTGGAGAAAGACCCTCGATCACTCCACTAGTTGGGTGGTGTCATAAATTGAAGGCTCGGTGTATGGTCGAGAAGAGGTGTTTGGTGTATTTGCCTATATCTGTGATTCTACTGTGGAGGTTCCTTCTATGGACTCGGTACCGGTTGTGAGTGAGGTTCCGAAGGTGTTTCCTACAAACTTGCCTAGTATGCCAACCGACATGTATATCGACTTTTGCATTGATTTGTTTCTGGGCACTCAGCCTATTTTTATTCCATCATACCATATCACTCCATCTGAGTTGAAAGAATTAAAGGATCAGTTGTAAGATTTGCTTGACAAGATATTTATTAGACCTAGTATTTCGCCTTGGGGTGCACCAGTGTTATTTGTTAAGAAAGGACAGATCGATGAGGATGTGCATTGACTAGTGGAAGTTCAACAAGGTTACTATCAAGAACAAGTATCCATTTCCTTGAACTGATAATTTATCTTACCAGCTGTCATGATCCGAAATCTCCACCTTCGAGACCGTGATGGCATCTAACATTTCACTTGCTAGGCAAGTTAACGTTAGAATAAATTAGTCATTTTTAACAATTTAATTTAAATAATAATAAAGAAATCAATAACTGGAATAAAATCTGAACTAAAGTGAATAAACCAGAATAATAGCGATGTTTAAATACCATCCCAGAACTGGTGTCACAAGTCCATGAGCTTCTAGAATAATACAAATAAGGCACTGAATAAAAATAAAGTTTTTCGAAAAAATACACAGCTAAGATAAAGTAAAAGGAGACTTGAGTGTTGCGAACGTCATGCAGCTATGCCTCAAGTCTCCTCTAGTAGCTGAATCCGAGCAAGTCTACGGTATGCCGCTGGGACCAACTCTGGTATCTGCACAAGAAGTGCATAGTGTAGTATGAGTACAACCAACCCCATGTACTCTGTAAGCTTCGAGCCTAACCTCGACGAAGTAGTGACGAGACTAAGGCAAGTCGCTTACATTAACCTGTACGGAATAATTATAATAATAACATGAATAGAGGTAAAACAGGTAACTTATATCCACAATCGAGGCCAATTCGGCAGTCACAGTCAATTGTTTCATTTATCATTCTGTTGCGGCGTGCAACCCGTTCCCACAATATAATCTTTCAATTATATTTTGTTGCGGCGTGAAACTCGATCCCTCAATATAAACCTTCAATTAATTTTGTTGCGGCGTGTAATCCGATACCACCATATAAACTTTCAATTAATTTTATTGTGACGTGCAATCCGATCCCACAATATAAACATCAAATAAATTATGTTGCGGCGTGCAACCCGATCCCACAATATAAACTTTAAATAAATTTTGTTGCGGCGTACAACCCGCTCCTCAACAATATCAATTAACAACACTTATACGTAAGACTACTTCAATACATGCCACAATTAATATGAAACTATAAGGCAACAAAGTATACAACAATTATGTTTTATGCAGTAAATAAATAGGGACAAGTAATAAATAAGTATAGAATCAGGGAGGAGATAGGAAATTTAATATATAAAATGGTAAATGTCAAGTAGCAATTATGACGCAAAAGTCAAATAACCAGGTAGCAATTAAGGCATGAAATCAAGGCATAATAGTAGGCAATGAAAATAAGAGAATCAATTAATATAACAATTAATTCATGAAATAAGGCAATTGGTGAAATATGTAAAAATATGAAAACAAGCAATTTGACGACGTATAGATACTCGTCACCTTGTCTATACACCGCTACACATGAAGTTCACATAACATATAGTTTAAGGATTCTATTCCCTCAAGTCAAGGTTAACCACGACACTTACCTTGCTTCGCAATTCAAGTGATCACTCTACCACGGCCTTTCCTTTCGAATTAGTCTCCAAAACAACCATACCTAGCAATTTATTTACCAACAATTAAATTTGAGCTTTAGAAATTATTAACAATTCGAAAGAGACTTAATTTAAGTCATTTTCGGAAAAGTCAATCGAAAGCGAACGTGGGGGCTCACTTTTTGAAACTCGACAAATATTCAGGGAATCCGAACACCCGTTCTGATACGGGTTCAACCATACAAAAATTATAGAATTCGGACATCAGATCGCCTTACCAATGTTCATTTTTTATTTTTTTGGAAGATTTTACAAAAAGCCAGTTTTCTTCCATTCAATTCACTAATTAATGATGTATGGAATCATAAAATATAATCAATTTAGGAGAAAGAACACTTACCCAGTTCAAACTCATGAAAAATCCCTTTGAAATCGCCCAAATCTGAGACTTAAAACTCAAAAATGAGCAAAAACGTTGAACTCCCGAATTTTAAGCAATCTGCCTAGGCAAGTCGCATCTCTCAAATGCGACTTGTCTCATTATTTCCAGGCAAAAACTGCAGTACCAGTCTTCAGTAAATGGATCATAACTTTCTGTACAAATGTCCAAATGATGAATGGTTTATCTTTCAGGAAACTAGACCCAAAGGACTACAACATTCATGTGTTGATAATCTCAACATTCCTTATAGATTGCGAGATATAAGCTTCCAAATTCAGCCCTATGCAGCAGAAATTTCTGCAATGCACATTGTTGTAGCCAAAAACCAGCAGTTAAAAATGGCTTAAAAATGGTCCGAATCCACTCTGAAACTCACCCGAGCCCCTCGGGACCCTGTCCGAACATACCACCAAATCTCAAAACATATTACGGACCTACTCGAGGTCTCAAATCACACATAACAATGAGTTTATGAAATTGTTAATGCTATAACTCACGCCGAAACATGATCCGAACCTGATATCATCAAATTCAACTCTCGATCAAACTTATAAATTCAAGCTTTATAAAATCAAACCTTTTATTTTTATCAAAAACTAACGGAAAACATGCCTACGCATATCGGAATAACTTCAAATTTTTTACACAAGTCATAAATATTATTACGAAGCTAATCGAACTCTCGAAATCCAAATCGGGACCCTGTATCAACAAAAATCCAATTATGGAAAATTTAAGAATTCTTTAAACCTTTAAATTTCTAGTTTCCGTCAAATGGCGATATTTCGAGTTAGGGACTTCCGAATTCGATTACGGGCATACGCCCAAGTTCCAAATCATGATACGGACTCACTGGGATCTTCAGAATATTAATCCGGCTCCGTTTACTCAAAACGTTGATCGAAGTCAACTCAAATGAGTTTTGAAGTACTATTTCACATTTTTATCAATTTTTCACATAAACATTTTCCAAAAAAATATACGGACTGCGCATGCAAGTCGAGGAATGCTGAATGGTGCTATTCGAGGTCTTGGAGCACAAAATTGAATATTAAATTTAAAGATGACCTATCGGGTCATCATATTCTCCACCTCTAAAACAAACGTTCGTCCTCGAATGGAATTAGAAAAGTACTTGGGATAGTGAAAAGTATGGATATCTACTCTGCATGTCCGACTCAGACTCCCAGGTAGATGCCTCAACCAATTGACCTCTCCACTGTACTCAACTCAACCCGTGTGCCTAACTCAAATTGTACAACCCTCTAGAAGTGCGAGGTGAACAGCGTACCTCGATCATAAATGATAGACACATGCACACCGTGAAGGCGCACAATCTCGCGGGTGTAAATCTCCGCTAACTGCTCAGAAGAATAGGTAACTGCTACTGGAATGAAATGTGCTGACTTGGTCAACCTGTCCATAATGACCCATATTGCGTCGAACTTTCTCCGAGTCTGTGGAAGCCCAACAACAAAATCCATAGTGATACGCTCCTACTTCGACTCAGGAATTTCTAACTTCTGAAGCAAACCACCAGGACTTTGATGCTCGTACTTCACTTGCTGACAATTTAGACACCGAGCTACATATGCAACTATATCCTTCTTCATTCTCCTCCACCAATAATGTTGTCGCAAATCTTGATACATTTTGTCGGCACCCGGATGAATAGAATATCGGGAACTATGGGCCTCTTCAAGAATTAATTCACAAAGCCCATTCACATTAGGCACACAAATACGACCATGCATCCGCAGAATGCCATCTTCCCCCACAGAAACCTGCTTGTCACCACTGTGCCGCATCATGTCCTTAAGGACAAGTAAATGAGGATCATCATACTGTTGCTCTCGGATGCGCTCATACAAGGAAGACCGAGCCAATGTGAAAGCTAGAGCCCAACTGGGCTCTGAAACATCTAACCTCACGAATTAATTGGCCAAAATATGAACATTTGCAGCTAGTGGCCTCTCAATAACCAGAATATACGCAAGGCTGCCCATACTCATAACCTTTCTACTCAATGCATCGGCCACCACATTGGCCTTTTTGGGGTGACAAAATGGTGATATAATAGTCTTTCAACAACTCCAACCATCTTCTCTGCCTCAAATTGAGATCTTTTTGTTTGAACAGATACGGTAGATTATAATGATCAGTGAATACCTCACACGAAACACTATAAAGGTAGTGCCTCCAAATCTTCAGCGCATGAATAATGGCTGCCAATTCTATATCATCAACATGGTTATTCTTCTAGTGAACTTTCAACTTCCACGACGTATATGCAACAACCCTGGCATCTTGAATTAATAATGCACCAAGCCCAAGGCTAGATGCATCAGAATACACCGTATAAGATCCTGAACCTGTGGGTAATACCAACACTGGCGTCGTAGTTAAAGCGGTCTTGAGCTTCTGAAAGCTCAACTCATACTCATCTGACCATCTGAATGGGGGACCCTTCTAGATCAATCTGGTCAGTGGGGCTGCTATGGATGAAAACCCCTCTACGAACTGGCGATAATAACTTGCCAAACCTAGAAAACTCCAGGTCTTTGTAGATGATGTAGGTCTAGGCTAGTTCTGAACTGCCTTAATCTTCTCAGGGTCCAGTTTTGTGCCTTCTGTCGATACAACATGCCTCAAAAAGGCAACTGAGTCTAACCAAAATTCACATTTTGAAAATTTGGCATATAATTGATTATTCCTCAAAGTCTAAAGCACAATCCAAAGATGTTTCTCATGCTCCTCTCGACTGGTGGAGTAAATCAAAATATCATTATTGAATACAACCACAAAAGAATCCAAATAGGGCTTGAACACCCGGTTCATCAAATCCATAAATGTTGCTGGGGCATTTAACAACCCAAATGACATTACTAAGAATTCATAATGCCCATACCGAGTTTGAAAAGCTGTCTTAGGGACATCAGATTCCCTAATCTTCAATTGATGGTAACCAGACCTCAAATCGATCTTTGAAAACACATTGGAACCCTGAAATTGATTGAATAAGTCAATAATTCTTGGCAACAGATAATTCTTCTTGATAGTATCCTTGTCCAACTACCGATAATCTATACACATCCGCATTGAACCATATTTCTTCTTTAAAAATAACACTGGTGCACCATAGGGTGAGACACTAGGTCTAATGAATCACTGATCAAGAAAATCTTGTAACTGCTCTGATGGGGCCATAATGTATGGTGGAATAGAAATAGGCTGGGTGCCTAGAGCCAAATCAATACAGAAGTCAATATCTCTATTGGGTGGCATTCTCGGCAAATATGCATGAAATACATCTGGTAACTCACGAACAACTGGGACTGAATCCATAGAAGGAGAATCCACATTGGGATCGCGAATATAAGACAAATAGGTTAGACACCCCTTCTCGACCATACATCGATCTTTCATATAGGAGATAACCTTGCTGGTAGAATGACCAGGAGTCCCTTTCCACTCTAATCGAGTCAAACCTGGCATGTCTAAGGTGACCACATCAGCTGCCACCCCACCTGCACAGCCAGCTAGAGGTGAAGGTCGAGCAGGTAGAGGTCGCCCGAGAGAGGGAGGCCAGGCCAGATATTATACTCTTCCTACTAGGACGGAGGAAATTGCATCTGACTCTGTCATCATAGGTATTGTTTTGGTGTGTCATAGAGACGTATTAGTTTTATTTCATTTAGGCTCCACTTATTCATATGTGTCATCTTATTTTGCTCCGTATTTGGGCGTATCCCATGATTCTTTGAGTTCACCTGTCTATGTGTATGCACCTGTGAGAGATTCTATTGTTGTTGACCATGTGTATCGGTTGTGTTTGGTTGTTCTTAGTGGTTTTGAGACAATAGCCGATTTAATGTGGCTTAGTATGGTAGATTTTGATGTTATTTAGGGCATGTACTAGTTGTCGCCCTATCATGCTATCCTTGATTGTCACATCAAGACGGTGACGTTGGCAATGCCAGGTCTACCGCGGTTAGAGTGGAGAGGTACTTTAGATTATGTACCTAGGAGGGTTATTTAATTTGTAAAGGCTCAACGGATGGTTGAGAAGGGGTATGATGCGTATCTGGCATATGTGAGAGATGTCAGTATTGATACTCCTACCATCGAATCAGCTCCAGTAGTGTGGGATTATCCATATGTGTTCCCGGTGGATCTTTCGGGCATGCCGCTCGACAGAGATATCGACTTTGGTATTGATTTACTATCGAGTACTCAAACCATTTTTGTTCCACCTTATCGTATGGCCCCAATAGAGTTGAAAGAGTTAAAGGAATAATTGCAAGAGTTTCTTGATAAGTGCTTCTGTAACACCCCGAAAAATTTTAAAGTACTTAAATGTAAAGCCCGGTAAAAATTGCAATGAAAATAATGTTTCATGGTGCCGGACTAGGCTTACATGTTGAGGATTATAGAAATTCTTCAATTATGCGACCGCATATATAGACAACTTTTTGATCATTTTGTCAGCAATTATGCGACCGATATGCGCCCGCAGAACTGTTCCGGAGCTCCATTTTTGAGTTTTTAAAACCCGGCCCTATTTCGTTAAATACACTCTTTGGGCCATGTTTGACCAATAATCTGATATTTTAGAGTGAGAGAGAGAGTGCCCTAGAGTGAGAAGGTCTTTTTCAATAATTGTTCTTCAATTCTTGCTCAAGTTTTGGAAGATTAAGAAGGGAAGCTCACTAGGTCTTCATCCTAGAGGTAAGATTCTACACCTTAATCCTCAATTTCAAATTTTATGTAGATATGGACAACTAGCAAGATAATTTCTGGGCATGAGGGTTGTTTATTTACATGCATGTGTTATAAAAGGGTGTAGGAAGATTGTTGAGCTAAAAATGGTAAAGATTGGGTTGTGGGATGATGGAATCCTTCATAAAAAGGTCCTTGAAACCTTATGCACACCTAGTGTTTGATAAAATTCTCAAGTGAGCTAGAACCATGATCATCTTCCTAATTTTGATTTAATTTGTTAGATTTCTAAAATAGATTGAAGTTGCTAAGAATTCCGGAACATTTTAGATTTTAAGGAAGCTCAATTGAGGTATGTTGGCTAAAACTCTTCTCTTAGAATTGAATCCCACGATATTCATGTAAATTATGTAAGTCCCGAGTGATTCATTATGAAACTGCCTATTACGAGTAAGATTGTGTTGAAAGATATATGTTCAACAAGCATCCCAAATACTTTATTCATGTTATGTTACCAAGTGAGGATGTATTAAAAAATGGGTTGTGTACTAATAATGTTTCGACTTTAAGTCAAGTACAAATGAAGGATATTATGCCAAATTTTGTGAAATATCTCTATGTTCCTTAGACTCTAAATTGGTCACATGTGTACTACACATCTTGATTTGAATTGTATTTGTTGTTGATGATGATAATGATATTTGAATTTGATAAGATGAGCATGAAATACTGATTATGGCCAATGTGCCATGAATGATGTTATAATTATGGCCATTAGTGCCAATGAAATGAAAAGATGTGAAAGTAATATGAAATGCGATGATTGACATAAAAAGGTTGATGTCTCAAATAAGAAAGCCTAGACGGTCGGGTCGTGATCGGACACCATGCCACACACATGGAGGTGATTGTGCTGGAAATTGTAATTGAAATTGTGATTTTGGTCGATGTCCCTAATAGATAGCCTAGCCAATCGGGTCGTGATCAGACTCCGTGCTAAACTTACGGTGGTATTTATATTGATAGTAATTGTGGTTGATTCTCTAATGATAGCTTAGCTGATCGGTTCATGATCGAACTCCGTGCTAAACTTATGGTGGTATTGGTATTGATAGTAATTGTGGTTGATTCTCTAATGAGATAGCCTAGCCGATCGGGTAGTGATCGGACTCCATGCTAAAAGTACGGTGGCATTGGTATTGCGAACATCGATATTGTCAACATTGGTATTATGACCATCGGTATTATGAATACTGGTATTGTGAACATTGGTATTGTGAATAATGGTATTGTGAATAATGGAATATCGATACTAAAAATCTCCCAATGTGAGATATGGAAATTAATTGAAATACTATCTTGATCCTAAATTGAGGTTTGATGTTGATAAAGGATTCCATTGATATTATGATAATCTTGTTTGTATTATTTCTCATTCTATTGAGAGGTTGTTTAGTTATACATACTAGTGTTATTCGACGGTACTAACGTACCTTTTGCCGGGGGCGCTGCATCTTTAAATGGATGCAGGTGTTCCACAGCAGGAGATATTGATCAGCGATAGCAGTATACCTTCTTCCCAGCTGACTTGGTGAGCCCACTTCATCCCGGGGTCATGTATCTTTTGTACTTTGTGTTTTCGGTTTGAGGTATAGACGGGGCCTTGTTGCCGACATTATCATTGTACTCTACTTTATCTATAGAGGCTCCGTAGAAATAGTTTGTGTTGTGTATTGGTGCTGGGGAAAGACAAACTATGTTATGTTGTGGTTGTATTACTTGTCCATTTGAGACTTTAAAAAAGATGAAACTATTGGAAATGAATTGGTATTGTAGACATGAACACATCTTTGTCTAATTAATGAAAATATGTATTATCTCTATTCGTGGATGAGTTTGGGTACAATGAAATCTAACAAGCTTGCTCGGTCGGGTTCACTCGGTTGAGCGCCGGTCGCGCTCCTCGGTTTTGGGGCGTGACAGCTTCATTCGGCCTAGTGTGTCGCCTTGGGGTCCTCCAGTCTTATTTGTAAAGAATAAAAATGGTTTTATGCGTATGTGTATTGATTATCGTCAGTTGAACAAGGTTAAATTGAAGAACAGGTATACATTGCCACATATTGATGACCTATTTGATCAACTACAGGGTGCCAAAGTGTTATCTAAGGTCGACTTGTATTCAAGCTATCATTAGTTGAAGATTCGGGAGCCAGATATCCCGAAGACTGCCTTCAAGACTCGGTATGGACATTACGAGTTCCTTTTGATGTCTTTTGCGCTAACCAACGCCCAGCCATATTCAAGCACATGATGAATAATGTATTCCATCCATATCTTGACTCATTCATCATTGTGTTTATTTACATTAAAGATGGCTTGTATCAATACACAATACACAATACACAATTTCCTCAGTCAGGTTCAGGGTCTTGTATTGTGTATTGTGATGCGTGGTGCATTGGTCTTGGCGCGGTGTTGATACAGTACAGTAGGGTGATTGCCAACGTGTCTATATAGTGAAAGGTGCATGAGAAGAACTACACTGTCCATGACCTCGAGCTAGCAGCTATTGTTTATGCCTTGAAGATCTTGTGACACTATTTGAATTGTAACACCCCGAAAATTTTTGAAGTATATTAGTGCAAAGCCCCGTAAATTTTGCAAGTGAATTCAAGGTTTCGTGGTGCCGGAGTAGGCTTACGTGTTTGTGGATGGTATAAGATCTTCACGGCGAGTTTGCGAGTCACAGTTCGGACTTTTTGGGTTGAACAATGCACCGGAATGTAAAGGAAAATTTTTGGCGGAAAAGTGCGTTTATGCGGTCTATTATGCGACTGCATAATCACTCTGCGGGCCGCATAATGGCCGTAGAAGTGAGCAGGAGAAAAGTCAGTCTGGGGGGTAATTATGCGGTCGGCTATGCGACCACATAGTGACCGCATACACGGATAACTTTTTGATCGTTTTGGTCTGTAATTATGCGACCGATATGCGGTCGCATATGCGACCGCAGAACCTGTTATGGAGCTCCATTTTTGGGTTTTTAAAACCCGACCCTACTTCGTTAAATGCACGCTTTAGGTCATTTTTGAGCAAAAATATGATGTTTTAGAGAGAGAGGAAATCTCTAGGCTAATTATTCATCAAGTCTTGCTCAAATCTTGGAAGATTAACACGGAAAACCCACAAGTTCTTCATCTAAGAGGTAAGGTTCCATACCCTAGTTTTTAATTTCGAATTTGGGTAGAATATGGTTGATTAGGAGTATGATTCATGGGTATGAGATTATTATTTATACATTCATGTACCAATAAGAATTGTGGGAAGATTGTTGAGCTGAAATAAGTAAGGATTGGGTTGTGGAGTGAAGGAAATATTGTAGAAGAACCTTGTAGTTAAATTTGCACACCTAGTGTTTGATAAAATGCTCAAAAGAGCTGAGACCATGAATATCTTCCTAATGTTGTTAAATTTTATTATGTCTCAAAATAGATCAGGATTGCTAAGAATTCCGGATCATTCTAGAGTTAAGGAAGCTCGATTGAGGTATGTTGGCTAAACTTTCTCTCTTGGAATTGAATTCCATAATGTTTCTGTAAGTTTTAAAGTATGGGTTGCGTATTAAAAGGTTATGTATTTGAGTCGTGTTTCAATGAAAGATTGTATGCCAAATTGTGTGAGAAAATCTCAATATTCTTAAGACTCTCAATTGCTCGTATGTGTACCTAAAGTCTTGATTTGGAAATATCTTATTGTTGAAAATCTATAATGATGGTTGAAAGTGAAATAAGTTAATTGGGGATATACAGTGTGGCCAACGTGCCAAGAATTGAAGTTATGATTTTGTCTAGTAGTGCAAATGAATTGAGAAGATGCGATAAAGAATATGAAATGAGCCTCGACTCAACTGTGTTAAAAGTGATTTGGAAAATAGAATTTGCCTAAGAGCTTTTGTACTGAATTCATGCCCATTAGTGGCTGCTTTAACTAATGCTTTGCTTTATAAATATATCTAGTGTGCTCATGTGTTGAACTGGTACATTGTCATTTCTAGGGAAGAGCATTGTAAGAATAAATGGTGTATTGATTGTTTATGATTTTCATGTATGTTTCTATTGTTGGATGGTATGCCTCATTCATTGGGAAGAAACCATTTGTATTTGAAGTTTCCATTTCAAATGGACTTGAAGTGTATGATTTCTAAAATATCCTATATGTTGATACTTGATGGTGATTTTTGAAATTGAAAGAGGTGAAAGTGTGAAATATGAAATACGGCCATCGTGCTAGGAATAAAGAATCTTGTGAATGGCCTAATGAGCCAAGGAAATATTTTCGTTGTGAATGACTGGAAATACTAATGAGAATTTATACAATTTGAAAGATGTTGAGGTGAGTACAATTGTATTTATGATATTTCTGCTTGCAAATCAAATCAAAAAAAAATTTGGGAGCATCATTAGCAATACCGAGGAAGGGTGGGTCATAAGGCCCACACCTGAAACTACACGTGTCGGTGTAGGGTTGGATTGTGATTATTCCCCTTATTTGGGATGAAATTGGAACCTTTGGAAAATTGTGATATTATTCCCCTTAAATGGGATGAAACTGGAACCTTTGTGGATTGGAAAAGTCAACCCGCACGACATATGTAGGAAGGCGGCCTAGCTGATCGGGTGGAGATCAGACACCATATTGCGCATATGGTGGTACAACTCTTTGTAACAACTTTCTTTCGCATCACATATCAAACCACATTATTCGTGGGGAGATGGCCTAGACGATCGGGTGTGATCGGACTCCGTGCTAACAAAGACGGTGGTATATCAGTGTTAATGATATCCCAACCAAAATTGTATATAAAGTTCGTATTTTGAAAAGCATTGTATTTTAACTGAACATTTGGATATTGTTGATTATGACTTGTTGTTTCTATGAGTTTCCTTTTCTTATATGGGCATTCTATTTTGAAAGAGGACTTTTAGCTATACATACTAGTGCTATTCGACAGTACTAACGTCCCTTTTGCCGGGGGCGCTGCATCTTTAATGGATGCAGGTGGTTCTTCCGCAGGCGGCATTCATCAATGATAGCAGTACACTCTTTTCAGCTGATTTGGTGTGCCCCACTTCATTTCAGGGTCATGTATCTTTTGTTACTCATGTACTGTATTTTGAGGTATAGTTGGGGCCTTGTTGCCGGCATTTCCATATTACTCTTCTATTGTACTTAGAGGCTCCGTAGACAGGTTGTGGGTTATGGTTGATGTTGGGAATTGAACTAGAAATGTTGGTACTTGGAGATTATGTTTTTCATTAATTCTATAAACTCGTAATATTTTGGAAATTATGAATGAAGCTGCTAATGGGAATAAAAAGGAAGTTGTTAATAAAATCTTTTCAGTGATTGATTAATGGAGTACATCTCCTTTTTATTCATGGATGAGTTTGGGTAGAAGGAAGTCTAATAGGCTTGCTCGGCCGAGTTCTCTCGGTTGAGCGTCCGTCGCGCTCCCTAAGTTTGGGGCGTGACATGTATGGTGTCACTTGTGAGGTCTACATCGATCACCGAAGTTTACAACATCTGTCAAATAGAAGGATCTTAAATTGTGGCAGTGGAGGTGGTTGTAGTTTCTTAAAGACTATGATATCACCATTTTATTTCATCCCGGGAAGGCTAATGTGGTGGTCGATACCTTGAGTTGCAAGGTGGAGAGTTTGGGCAGATTAGCATATCTACCGGTAACAGAGATGCCATTAGCCTTGGATGTTTAGGCCTTGGACAACCAGTTTGTTAGATTGGATGTTTCTGAGCCGAATCGAGTTTTGGATTATGTGGTTTCTTGATCTTCTCTTTATGATCGTACTAGAGAGCGTCAATATGACGATCCCTATCAGCTTGTCCTCAAGGATACGGTTTAGCACGACGATGCCAAAAAGGTCACTATTGGAGATGACGGTGTATTATAGATTTAAGGTAGGCTATGTGTTCCCAATGTAGATGGCTTGCATGAGTTGATTCTCCAAGAAGCTCACAGTTCACGATACTCCATTCATCCAGGTGTCGCGGAGATGTATCAGTACCTGAGGCAACATTATTGGTGGAGGAGAATAAAGAACGACATAGTGGAGTATGTATCTCGGTACCTAAATTTTCAGCAGGTGAAGTATGAGCATCGACGACTAGGTATATTCCTTCAAAAGCTAGAGATTCCAGAGTGGAAATGGGAGCAGATTACTATGGATTTTGTTGTTGGTCTCCCACGGACTCAGAGGAAGTTCTATGTAGTTTGGGTGATTGTGGATAGATTGATCAATTTAGCTCATTTCATTCTAGTGGTGACTACCTACTCTTCGAAGCAGCTGGCTCAAAATTACATTCGCGACATTGTCAGGCTTCATGGCGTGTCGGTATCTATCATCTCTGACCGGGGCACGCAGTTTACGTCATGGTTTTGGAGAGCCATACATCATGAGTTGGGTACTCAGGTGGAGTTGAGTACATCATTCCAGCCTTAGACAGACGGACAGCTCGAGCACACTATTCAGATATTAGAGGATATGCTTCGTGCGTGTGTGATGGATTTTGGGGGTTTTTGGGATCAGTTATTTCAGCTTGAAGAGTTTGCCTACAACAACAGCTACAAGTCTAGCATTCAGATTGCCCTGTATAAGGCTTTGTATGGTAGGCGGTGCTGCTCTCTAGTGGGTTGGTTTGAGCCTGGTGAGGCTAGGTTATTGGGTACAGACTTGGTTAAAGATGCTTTGGAAAAGGTTGAATTAATTCAGCATCGACTTCGTACAACCCAATACAGACATAAAAGTTATGCAGATCGGAAGGTTTGCGGCGTTGCATTCATGGTTGGGGAGCGGGTCTTGCTCCGGGTTTCGCCCATGAAGGGTGTTATGAGGTTCAGGAAGAAGGGAAAGCTGAGCCCTAGGTGTATCGGGCCTTTTGAGATTCTTTATAGGGTTGGAGAGGTGGCCTACAGGCTTACACTACCACCTAGTCTAGCTGTAGTTCATCTAGTGTTACATATTTCTATGCTCCGGACGTATCACAACGATTCATCTCATATGTTAGCCTTCAGGTCAGTCCAGTTGGACAAGGATCTATCTTATGTTGAGGAGTCGATGGCCATTTTAGACAGGCAGGTCCGAAAGTTGAGGTCGAAGAACATTACTTTAGTTAAGGTTCAGTGGAGGGGTCATCCAGTCAGGGAGGCGACTTGGGAGACCGATCATGATATGCACAGTCATTATCCTCATTTTTCACCACTTCAGGTATGTCTCTATACTCGTTCGAGGACGAACATTTGTTTTAAGGGGGGAGAATGTAACGACCCGTCTAGTCATTTTGAGTATATTAGCCCCGACCCTCTATTTATTTCCTTCTCTGTGTTATACTGTGGCTATGTGAGTTGTCGGGAGGTTTGATTTTTGGTTTCGGAGTGAAATGGGACACATGGTCCCTAAATTGAAAGTTTAAGTCATTGAAGTTGACCATAGTTTTACTTGTGTGAAGATGACTCCAGAATGGAGTTTTGAAGGTTCCAAAAGCTTTGTATGGTTAATTGAGTCTTAGGAGCGTGTTCGGATATTAATTTGGAGGTTCGTAGGTCATTTCAGTGTTAATTGGCGAAAGTTGGAAAGTTGAAAGATTTTTGGGAAGTTTGACCAGGAGTAGACTTTTTGGTATGAATCGGCGTTGATTTCAAAATTCGGAAGTTAATAAGTTCATTAGGATTGAATTGGGGTACGATTCATATTTTTGATGTTGTTTGATGTGATTTGTTGCCTTGAATCGGTCCGTTATGTGTTTTGGAACTTGTTGGTATATTCAGACGGGGTCCTGGGGGTCCCGGATGTGAATCGGATCATTTTGGACTTAGGGAATTTGCTTATGCTGGGCTAGTTTTGTTGTCTTCGCACTTGCAGAGGTATTGGCCGTAGGTGTGGGCTTGCAAATGTGAGCCATTGGTCGCAGGAGCATATTTGGTCTAGCCTCTTCTGCGGTGAGGAGATGTGCATAAACGCTAGTGGTCGCAGGTGTGACATTTCATTCGCTGAAGCGCAGGTGCGCTTAGGGTGTCCCCAGAAGCGAGATTTCTAGGCCTAAGTTAGGGACGACTCCTACGATGATTTTTCCACAGGTGAAAAGCCGCAGATGCGGCAGTAAGGTTGCAGGTGCGGCATAACTTGGCAGAAAAGAGGATTTTTCGAGAGTTTGCTTCATTTTTATTTTTGGGACTTTAAGAGCTCGGATTGAGGCGGGATTTTGAGGGATTTTTAGAGGAAGCATTTGGGTAAGGATTCTTGACTCGTTTTTTATTAATCCCATGAATCTACTATTGATTACACTTTTTAATTATAGTTTTGGAGTTTAAAATTGGGGAAATAGTGTAGAAGTTCTTAGACCATGTTTTTGGTTTATGAAAGGCTAAATGAGATCGTAATTGTATAATTCTTGTATGGTTGGACTCGATATCGAATGGGTGTTTGAATTTTATTTTTTTGGTAGGGTTCCGAGACGCGGGCACGGAGTGACTTTTTGGGGCGATTTTTCAATTCTTTGCTAAAATCATTATATCATTATTTTAAGTAGTTTCATATAGTTATATCGATAGTATGAAATTGTTTTGGCTAGATTCGAGCCGTTCGGAGTTGGAAAATCGAGGGAATGGCCTTCTAATTGATTAATTGAGCATGGTTTGAGGTAAGTGGCTTGTCTAACCTTGTGTGGGGGAAATACCCCTTAGGATTTGGTATTTTGGTGATAAATTGTGATATGTGAAGGCCGTGTACGCAAGGTGACGAGTGCGTACAAGGGATAAATGTGAAAATTCCGGTTTTTGTTACATAGTGTTCTTTTCATGCCTTAATTAAGTTACTTTAGCACGTTATAGTCATCGTGTTTAGCCTAATTTAACATGTTTACTTGTCTTATCTCCTATTTGCAACTTGTATCACATGTTTAGTTGAATTACTTACTTTTCTTGATTTCCATATTCATTACTTAAATATGGAAATTCTTTACTTGAAATTGCTATCCTTGAAATATCATTTATTTAGTTGTTGTGTTTTGGCTTTCGTGTTATTGTTGAGGTGATTGTGTGGTTGTTTATTTCTGTCGTGTTGCTGTTATTGTTGCATGAGGTTTTTACTGTGCGGTTGTTATTGTTTGCATGAGGTTTCTATCGTGCGGTTGTTATTGTTGCACGAGGTTTCTGTCATACCGTTGTGATTATTGATACGCATGCGGTGATATAAGGCTTGTGTGTTCAAACACGTGCGGTGAGATAAGGTGGGCTTGATATGCGTGGCTACTAGGGGAACTACTAGAAGCCATACGGTGTGATAAGGTGGACTAAAAGACGGGATGCTATTTATCAGTAAAACCAAATATAAAGGCTCCCGCGGTGATATAAGGAAAGATTGTGATTTATTTTTATGATTTGGGAATACGAGACGGTACCTCAGGAGTGCCCTGTTGTTATTCTGTATTTACCGTATTGTTTGGTTCTTGTTTTCCTTAACATGTAAAATTCTTGTTTTCCTTTCGTGTTGCATTAGCTTTCCTTGATTCCGTGTTGTTACTTCTCGTAAATTCTTTATTGCTCACTTCCCTATCATTTTCATTATATCATATTATCTCTGTCTTGTTTCTTATTATCTCCAGTAGAGCCTTGACCCGACCTTATCACTACTCTACCGAGGTTAGGCTTGGAACTTACTAGGTACCGTTGTGGTGTACTCATACTACGCTTCTGCACATATTTTGTGTAGATCCAGGTACATCATATCAGCCTCGATATTAGTGCGATGTGTTGCTACTTTGGAGATTTCAAGGTATACCTGCCCGCATCCGCAGGCCTCGGAGTCCCCTTTTACCCTGTTTTTCCTTATTTACTTATATTTTTGATAGACAGTGATGTATAGGATTGTTCAGTATTGTATCTAGATCTTGTTACTTATATCTCACCGAGTTTTGGGAAATTGTACGTATTGAGCTTAAAGTCTATTGATGAAATTGTTGAAGTTTTGAACTTTTAAATTTTTATTTGATGTTTTTGCGTTATTGTTAGGCTTACCTAGTCTTAGAGACTAGGTATCGTCACGACATCCTATGGAGGGAATTTGGGGTCGTGACAATACTGCTACATGCACATCAACCCAAGCCTTATACCGCCGCATGCGTATCAATATCATATCACAATAACAACTCGCACCATAAGTGCTCACATATCACAACTTGCCAATAACAACAATATCAATGTTTCCACCATGGCTCCAACACAACGTATGCAAGAATATCAACAACAATAATGGATAGAAAATGCTCGATATGATAGATGTTTCAAATAACCAACATCGCCTCAACGTATTAACAACTTTCACAACCTCAACATCAAATAACTCAACAATGAGAAAACAACGTGTAACCACAATATTAGATAAGACTAACTCACTATAAAGGAAACAATCTTCAACAATGAGTATCAAATAATGGAAGTCGACAAATAAAAGGCAACATGAATAATTAATTCAATAATGACAATTAACAACAAAGAGATAACATGTGGCAATAAAGGGGCAACATGTTCAACTAAAGCATAGGAGCAATATAACAAGTAAGATGTAGGACAATTACCAAACAATTCAACTAAAACATTTAAGGATAGTCTAACACAATTAAGGATGATTTAACTATGAGAATCTAGAACATAATATGACATTTCAATTAAAGCATAAAAATAGTCTAATTAGCCTAAATCGGTCAAATACTACGTACAACCCGTGTACCCACTCGTCACCTTGCGTACATAGATTTCACTTAGCACAATGGAATCAAACAATACCAATCTTAAGGGGTAGTTTTTCCTACACGAAGGTAGACAAGACACTTACTTTAAATAGGCCCAATTCACAACTCGAAAATAGCTTTTCCCTTAAAGTCCCCCTCCACACGGTTCAAATCTAACCAAAATTGACTCAATAACATCAAACAATTCTAGGGGATTCAATTGCAATAGATAAAGTTAAGACTTTTACATTTTTTCCAAAAAGTCAACAAAAGTTAGCCCAGGACCCGCCCGGTCGAAACCCCGATCCAATGGTAGATTCCGTCTACCCATGACCCCACGAGTTCATATATGTGATTAGTTTCAAAATTCGAGTCCAAATCGACTCTCATTACTCAATTTGTTATTTTTTTAAAACTTGACAACTTTCATAAATTTCTACTTTAATTCACATGATTTTGATGTTAAAATCTATGATACGTTGATGGAATATGATTAGGAATAGATTAGAATCACTCACCCAAGGTTTGTGGGTGAAAATCCCTATCCAAATCGCCTCATACCGAGTCTAGGGTTCAAAAATAAGAGAATGAACTCAAAAATCTCATCCCTCAGCTATTTGTCCAGTCGCAGATGCCGCATTTGCGACCTGGTGTTCGCAATTGCGAACACCGCAAACGTGAAGACCCTCCCATCTCTGATATCATCGCAATTGTGATGAATAGTTTGCAATTGCGAAAAATGGACCTTCACAATTACGACCAAAGCGATCGCAAATGAGAACTAGCTAATTCCCAGCACACTTCGCAAATGCGAACACTGGATTCGCAAATGCAAACGCAACAGGCTTGGCCTGACTTCGCAAATACGAGATAAGAGGCATGCAGGAAAAAAAAAATTTGAATCCTATCAACACTCCGCTAAGAGTCCGAAACTCACCTGAGCCTTTGGAGCTCCAAACCAAATATCCACACAAATATAAAAATAACATACAAACTCGCTCGCACGATCAAAACACAAAAAAAAAATCTAAAACTATGAATTGGACTCTAAAACGCATAATTTGCAAAGAGAATTTCAAAAACTTCTAAAATTATAACTACGCGTCCGATTCCTATCAATTCAACTACGAATGATGCCAAATTTTGTAGACAAGTTCTAAATGCCATAACGGACCTATTCCAAGTCCCAAAATCAAATTCTGAGCTCAATAGCTAAAAGTCAACCTACGGTCAAACTTTTCAACTTAAAATTACCAAATTTCGGCAATCCAACACATATCAACCTACGGACTTCCAAAATCAATTCTGGGCATACGCCCAAGTCCGAAATCACGATACGAAACTATCGGAGTCATTAAAATACAGTTCCGGGGTTGTTTACATAAAAGTCAAAGTTTGGTAAATATTTTTACATTAAAGCTTCTAAGTCTAGAATCAAGGGTCCAAATCAACCAGAAAGCCTCCCAGAACGAAACTAATCGACCCCGCAAGTCATAAAGACATAAACACACACGTGTGAAACAATAAAAGGGGTAAAGGGGCACAATTACACAAAACGACCGATCGGATCGTTACATATATATAGATTATATGGGTAGGCCGGAACCCTATCTTGACGTAGTATAACTATCATTAGAGGCTTGTAAAAATATCTGGCCGGTCAGTGCAACATGTTGGCCTTGTACTTATATTCTTAGTGTCAATTGTAGTAGTTATGATGGTCTTACCAACCCAGTTTTATACAGACGTATAGTTGAAATAATCTCCGTTCAGTTTTATATTTTGTTTCACAATTATCCTGGGTTGTAGCCTTTCCGGCCAAAGTACCATATTGTATAATCAGAGCCCCTCAGTCTCAGGTGGATCAATTATTATATGAATAGTGAGTATGATGAGGTAAATTAATATTCTTTAGTGAAATATGTATTGTCTCTCCAAAGACGCCATATATGTTTGGTTAAAAATGTAACAAAGCATACATAACGCTCAGTAAAATATATATACAATGTCTAAATATGTTAAGAGTCATATAAAATGCCCCATTTATATCGAGAAACATACATAATACCTAAGAGATATCAAGAAGCATACACAATGACCCAACATTATGGCTCACACCAAAAGAACTTTAATATACTTAAAAAAATAAAGTATTCACGATTGGCCTCACAGACCTTCGATTCTGCCAAGCACATGCTCATCCCAACACATGAGTCTGGGCAGTAAAATAATTTAAAATTTATTTTGAAAAGATTGCATCAACGCTTAAGGTCCCACTTACCTCGATTTTTTAATTTAAGCACACTTTCCTATAAAATAAACCTACTCTCTTCAGTCTCGAGCCAACTCAATTTTTAGCACAACTCAAACCCACGGTTAAAGATTGACCTAAAAAGTCAAGTTTAGTCAACAAGCCAATAGTTTTGGACCATGACCACCAATGAATTCTCCTCAAAGAGAGTATTCCAAGACAATAATCAAAATTAATTTTTAATAACTTTTACCTTCTTGAATGGACGATTTGGAACCCTAAGGTATAAATTTTTTAATTCTTCTCTTTAATTTGTATTTTAGCCGTTAATCTATAGATATAAACTGTTATCATTATTACTACAATGGTCAACAGTCTCCCATAACACATTTGAAGTAAAACTATTTCCTTGTTCGTCGCTTTAATCCAAAAGCTCAAAGCTTGAAATTCTTGAGACTTTTCTTAGATCAATTGTGTAAAAGCTTGATGTCTTGATGTTATAACCTTTACTAAATCGATGAAAATAGGTTGAGAATTACATGGAACACTTACCTTGATGTTCTTAGGGTGTGGGGCCGTCCTTAACTCTCAAAATTATGAGAAAGAATGAATTTTCTCTCTCCTCAATGGCAATTTTATATTGCTTTTCATTTGGGTGCCATGGACACCTCCCCACGATCGCTACAACACTCGTGGACCAAAGCGTTTTGGTTTGGATGCTATCACGATTCCTTTGGTACCCAAATTCCACTGTTTATTTTCTAACACGACACCCTTTTGTAAAATAATCATAATCTTTTGCTAGAATATCTAAATGACAAACAGTTTGAAGTACGGGAAACTAAACTTCAAGAAATTTAATTAAAAATATAATATTGTTTATAGCGTAATTCATTATACAATGGGAGCTATGATCGTTATACTTCAGTCCAAATGCGACTAAGGTCGTCTTCTTTTATCAAACATTTTCAACTTGCTCACATAATATCGAAACTCGCTTGAATTCCCTCGAATCCCAACCAAACTATTCCAACAAGTCTCAAAACTCATTTTTTACATATGTATTTTTGTTTTGGACTTGAGACTTGAGTTGTGAATGTAGACTTTATGTTAAGAGCTCTATTTTAGTCGTATTCATTTGTGATATTCTATACTGGTAGTTGTACGTTAGCTATATCAACAATATAAGATACAAGAGTTGTCAAGTGAATCTATCATTAAGTGCAAATCACGACCTTGTGGTTTTGGCTCATAAGACATTTAAGTTTGGCGTTATGTTAGTCATGCATCGTCCACCCAATCATGGCCATTTGACCGTCAAGCAAGTACTGCTTTCCAATTTGGTTATTCATCGTAGATTTTACTAATCAATTTTAGATATTCTAAATTATTGTTATATTTGAAAAATTCTTGCTTTTATGGTTATAGTTTAATGAGTCATTTATTCTCAACCAACTTTGAGAATGGATAAGAAGTCAAATGGGCATTTAAACTTTGTCTCAATTTGGTGCTTTTTCCTTTTTATTTCTCTCTTGCAGCCGTCACCTGAATTCGAATAAATATGTCTTACTACTCTCACTTTGTTTAAATTAAATTACATTCATCCTCCGCTTTTTCAGAAAAGTGATATTTTGGAGTGGGGAGACTCTGAAAGCACATGAATGATAAGTGGATTCCCAAACCCTGTCATAATATTTGCTCTGCACCAGATAGCTGTTCAAACGTTGCCCAAGACGCATCATAAGTTTCATAATCACTCTAGACTCAACTTAAATAATAAACTTAAACAATAAACAATTATATCTATCCAATAGCATGTTACATATGATTAGAACTTAAAATAAACTGGCTTTTAAATACATATGGAATTTTATAAAGTAATTACAACTGTTGAATTTTATATATGGTCCACAATGGACCCACATGCTTACAACGTCGTTTCAACATTTATTTTGGAGGGAGAAATGTATTTCGAAACTTAAATGTAGAATTGTAAAGAATTAACAAGGTCTTTACAATAAGTAAATCCTAAACAAACCTAGTAGAAAGGTCGAGCCCTCACATAATGGAGGGATGCTTCATCTTTTTTCCCTTCCCATGAATCCACACCTTTGTGTAGACAACACTTAGAAGTACATTATGAGAATCTAATAAAATTTACACTGCGATCTCCATCCATTCTCAATAATAATAAGGAAAGCCTTCTGTCATTTTTTCTTTCTTTCTTGTTTATTATAAATACCAAAATTCAATAAATATTGCTTCATTTTTGTAGATCTAATCATCTATTTCTTTTTTGGTCTAATTACTTAACACCATAAAACTCTTTCCGAATGTGGCTCCCAAATTTTGCAGATACACCAGCCTTTTGAATAACCAAAACATAAGCACAACAAATTGAAGTTGTGCACATAAGGCATAAAACAAAGACTTAGTGGCATCAATTAAAAAGTCATTGCTTTCCTAACTTTCTAAATATGTCAAACAAATAAATTCAACATCAATATAAAATCGGGATGAGTTGTAACAACAAACAAAATCAAGATTTGTCCTAACAATCGATACGACCTGAGCCTTTTGATCTTCCTTAGCAAGACAAACAACCTCTAATTGAATCAATGAATCACCATGAATTAAGTGATAGGATAACCCGAAATTCATGGCACCTCATTGACCAATAAGAGATCATCTTCTCTAAAGACATACGATAATGTGATAGTTTTTTTATGTCAAAATTCATGAATTTTCCACCTATATTTATAGTGCATTTCGGGCTTGGGCATGAGCAGGTAGTTTAGCCCATTTGGTTAATAACTTATGACATTACATTTGATAATCTTTTTCAGATTATGATATTGAATTTCATGAATCTATTCGGATGTTACTAATTGAAGTATTTGACCAATATATGCTCTTAATTATGGTTTTACTTAATTGAGATGTAGAAGTTGGATCTAATTTCTATCAGCCAACATTAATTCAAATTATATTTTAACAAGCCATGCTCTTATTGTTGTAATTATGGCGTTCAATTAAGAGAAAATGAAGAGTTAAACAAAACCGAAAAATAAACAAATATCTTTGTAAAAATTAAAATGTTCTTTCACTTAGTTTGGTTGGTTTTAAATTTAAAAAGAAAACGACAATATTTGATTAGGTTTAGTTTATTCTAAAACCAACAGCTGCTTACTTACCCGTCCGATTTGATTGAGCTACTTAGCATGTGTCATGATTATTTAATTAGGACGAGACACGTATTTGAACTAATTAAGAGTAACATCTAATACCTCTAATTAAGCAAGTAGGTGACAAGTAGGTGTGTCACCTACTTGCTAAAAGGAAATGTGTAGATTAAATCCCCAAAAAGGGGCTGGTTGGCGCAGCAAAAGAGGACTTGTAACGACCTGGCCGGTCGTTTTGAGAGTATTAACCTCGAACCCCTATTTATTTATCCCTCTATTTTATTATGTGGTTACATGACTTACCGGGAGGTTCGGTTTTTGGTTTCGGGGTGAAATGGGACACATAGTCCCTAAATATGAAGTTTAAGTCGTAGGAGTCGATCATAGTTTGATTTGTATGAAGACGACTCCAAAATAGAGTTTGACGATTCCAATAGCTCCGTAGGATAATTTTATTCTTAGGAGCGTGTCCGGTTGTTAATTTGGAGGTCCGTAGATCATTTCGGCGTTAATTGGCGAAAATTGGATGATTTTTGGAAAATTTGACCGGGGTGAACTTTTTTATATCGGGGTCGGATTCCTATTCCGGAAGTTGGAATAGGTCTGTAATGTCAATTGTGACTTGTGTGCAAGATTTTAGGTCAATCGGAGTTGATTGGATAGGTTTCGGTGTCGAATGTAGAAATTAGAAGTTCTAAAGTTCATTAGGCTTGACTCAATGCGCAATTCGTGTTTGTAGCATTGTTTGATGTGATTTAAAGGCTCGACTAAGTTCGTATGATATTTTAGGACCTGTTGGTATATTCGGATGGGGTCCCGGAGGAGGGGGCGGGTTTGATTCGGATTGAATCCGGACAAATTTTGTACTTGTGAAAATACTGAAGCTCCCAGTTCTGATGTCACCGCACATGCGAAGGGATTGGTCGCAGGTGCGGACTCGCAATTGCAGAGAGTTGATCGCATAAGCGATTTGTGGCTTGCCCAGCTGGGACCGTAGATACGGTCAGAGTTCCGCAGAAGCAGACTCGCACGTGTGGTTGAGGAAGCGCAGAAGCGGAAAGGCTAGCCAAGATGGGGGTCGCAGAATCGAAGCCCCTTCCGTAGGAGCGGAAGCGCAAATGCAGTTATCCTTCGCAGCGCAGGTGCGCTTAGGGTGCCGCAGAAGCGAGATTACGGGAGGCCTAATTAGTAGCCTCACCTGCGATGGAAATTCCGCATGTGTGGAGCCGCAGATGAGGCTAAGGCCTCGCAGGAGCGGTTTAATTGGGCAGAAAAGGCCTATGCTCGAGGGTTTGATTTCATTATCCATTTTGGATCTAGAGAGCTCGGATTGAGGCGAAGGTTTGAGGGATATTCAGAGAAAATATTTGGCTAAGGATTCTTGACTCATTTTTAATTAATTTCCACTAATCTATAATTAATTTCTTCATTTAACTAAGGATTTGGGTTGAGAAATTTGGGAGAAAATGGTGGGTGGACTCATGGTTGAATGGGTATTCGGATTTTATAATTTCGGTCGGGTTCCGAGATGTGGGCTCGGGTCGACCTTTTGGAACAATTTTTTAATTCTTTGCTAAAGTCGTAGTTTTATTTTTTTAAATTAGATTCTTATAGTTATATTTATAGTATATAATTATTTTGACTAGATTCGAGCCGATCGAAGTTGGAAAATCGAGGGAAAGGCCTTCTTATTAATTGATTGAGCGAGGTTTGAGGTAAATAACTTGTCTAACCTTGTGTGGGGGAACTTCCCCTTAGGATTTGGTACTGTTATGGTATTTGTAATACGTGAAGGCCATGTAGGTGAAGTGACGAGTGCGTACTCGGTCTAAATATTAAAAAATCTAGTTTTTTGCTAAATAGTTCCTTTTTATTCCCTTAATTGAGTTATTCTAGTACATGTAGTCATCATGTTTAGCCTAATGTCACATGTCTACGTGTCTTATCTGTTGCTTGCAATTTGTGCAACATGCTTAGTTGAATTACCTATTTTTTTGATTTCATATTCATTCTTTAATTGTAGGATTCTTGTTGTAATTTCATTGTTCCAATTGTTATGTGTTGTTTTTGTGATTTTTGGTTGAGATGACTGCTTGATTGTGGCACGAGGTTTCTGTCGTGCAGAGTGTTATTGTGGTACGAGGTTTATTCTTTTCGGGGTGTTATTGTGGCACAAGGTTTCTGCCATGCAAAATGTTATTGTGGCATGAGGTTTCTGCCGTGCGGAGTGATATTATAGCACGGGGTTTCTGTCGTGCGATTACCATTGTTTGCACGAGGTTTCTGTTGTGCTATTGTGAGA
Organism: Nicotiana tomentosiformis; assembly: GCF_000390325.3. Taxonomy (NCBI): domain Eukaryota; kingdom Viridiplantae; phylum Streptophyta; class Magnoliopsida; order Solanales; family Solanaceae; genus Nicotiana; species Nicotiana tomentosiformis. Next base: position 152,394,077 of record NC_090812.1, read on the forward strand.
TATTTACTTTTAGGACTGTGAGGCGGTACCTCAGGAGTGCCCCTGTTGTTTACCCTATCTGTTGTATTGTTGTTGTGGCTATTGTTGTTCCTTAACTTGTAAGATTATTCTTCCTTACGTGTTGTAATTGTCTTCTTTGATTCTGTGTTATTATCTTCTTTGAATTTCTGTTGTTACACATATCTATCATTTCATTACATCCTTATATCTTCTGCCTCTTTTTTCCTATCATTTCCAGTAGGGCCCTGACTTGACGTGACCTCACCACTACTCTACTGAGGTTAGACTTGGCACTTACTTGGTACTGTTGTGATGTACTCATACTACTCTTCTGCGCATCTTTTTGTGCAAACCCAGGTTCTTCCTGCCAGTCCAGGTATCAGTAAGATAGCCCGTACGTGGAGACTTAAAGGTATAATTGCCAGCGTTAGCAGACCTCGGAGTCCCCTTATCCTTATTATATTGTTTTTCTTATTCTCATTAGACTATGATGTATAGAAATACTTAGCATTTCTTTTTAGAGCTTGTGACTTATTTCTACCAGGTTTTGGGAGTTGTAGCTATTTTGAATCGCATTTTTTATTTATTTCAGATGTTGAAGTTTCAATTTCAGATTTATATTCAGTCATTCCGCAAAATTATTAGATTTACCTAGTCTTACCGACTAGGTACCGTCACGACATCCTACCAAGGGAAATTGGGGTCGTGACATGACCCTTCTAAAGGCTGATCCTCTTCATTTATCTTCATAATTTCCTGACCCAAAAATTAGAGAGACCCCTGCAAACCATTCTCCCAAAAAGCTATATACAAACCCTAAGCAATTTCAAGGGTACAATTGATTCTAGTGTCAAAAACTCCATGTTCTTGCTAGTTTCTCTTCCTCTTTCTTGTAGTTGCGTTGGGGGTTATTTCCAGGTGAAGAAAGATTGAGTTTTAACTATTGGGTCATTGAATTGGCGACAAAGGTATACTACGGCGAAACCTTTGGTTCATTTTGACATGATCCTGTAACTTAACGGGTTTGATAACAAGACATAAAAAGAAGTTCATATTTCTGAATTTATGTACATTATCCGATGGTAAGTTATATACCGAGCCTACTGTGTCCGGGCGCCTATGAGCGAGCCCAGATTGATTGAGTAGTAATTTAAATACCGAGTCGGCCGAGCAGTTACACTACCGAGCCTTCTAGGGTCAGATATCTATTTTACTTACTATATTGAGATAGTTGAGTTAGTATCAGCACGTAAGCATACCTTCAGATTATCTTTGAATCCCAGTTACTTTCAGTTATTTTATTATCTTACATACTCGGTATATTATTTCATACTGACATTCCTTTTATCGGGGACGCTGTATTTCATGCATGTAGGTTCAGATAGACAGACGGGTATACCTCCTCAGAAGGTGATGTACGAGTTCAGCTAGATTGGTAATCTCCACGTCATTGGGAGTTGCCCGGTCTAGAGTTTTGAGTACATATTGTGTCTATATATATATATATATATATATATATATAGAGAGAGAGAGAGAGATTATATTAGTAGGTCGGGGCCTTGTCCCGACACAATACAACTATCAGTAGAGGCTTGTAGATATATCATGTCATTCAGTGTAGCATGTTGGCCTTGTAGGCCTTGTATGTATATCTAGTGTCAATGGTGTAGTTATGATGGTCTTACTTGCCTAGCTTTATATAGATGTTCAGTTAGAGTTAATCTCCATTCGTTTTATATTTTGTTTCACAAATTATCCTGCGTTGTGGCCTTGCCGGACAAAGTACCACGTTGTATGGTCAGAGCCCCTCCGTCACAGGTTGGTACGCTCGGTCAAGTGTGGCACGGGGTGGCGGTTTAGTCTCCCCAGGTTTGGAGCGTTACAAACTTGGTATCATAGCAGGTCTGTCCTAAAAAGTCTATAAGCCGTGTGTAGTAGAGTCTTGCTCACATATGTGTTGTGCATATGATTTGTGAACATGAGGCTACAGGACATTTAGGATGTGTTACACTTCTTTCATACCCAGATCGTGCGGTAGAGCGAAGTTATAGGAATTTGGATCTAACTTTGACCTTCAATAATTGTATACAAATATGCATGAGATCAGAGAGACTACATTTGGTCTGGGGGCCATTAAAGTCATAGAGGAGGGCACAAGTAGAGGTCCGATATTTAAAATTTCTAAGTCAATTGTGTCATTCATTAGTGAAGATATGCACGCCCTAGTCGTATTTGAAAAGGGCCTTACTCGATTCAGCTCAATGCACGAATAAGGAATCACTACTAAAAATCTGCTAAAAACTGACCAACGTTGGTCGGTCAAAAAATGCGACCAAAAAACCGTCCAGGTTGGACGCAAACTGGGAAAAAAAATATTTATATTTTTTAAAAATAAAATACAGACCAACGTTGGTCGGTAAATTGGTCAATAGCTGGTCAGACAAGAAAATTTTGGATTACCGACCAACGTTGGTCGGTAATTTGGATCCAATTTTTTAAATTTTAATAATTATTTTATTATTCTTAAATATTTTATAATATTTAAGAATTTATATTTAAAATTACCGACCAACGTTGGTCGGTTAAAGATTTTAATTTTTTTTTTTAAAAAAAACCGACCAAAGTTGGTCATTTTTTGGTCAAACGGTCAGCACTTAATGTACTGACCAAAATTACCGACCAACTTTGGTCGGTAATTCTAAAATCAGAGAAGTGAAAAATGGGGGAAACCCCCATTTCTCTAATATTTTTCCCTCTTCTTCCTTCCCTTCTCTCCTTTTCCCAGCCCCTCCCCCTCACCGTCCAGGCCTCCCCTCGCCGTCCAGCCCTCACCCTCGCCGTCATCGCACCGTCGCCTCTGCCACTGCCGCCCCTCGATCTCCTTCTCCATCTCCTACAAATTCTAGGTTTGAATTACAACCCATTTATTTATTATTTCCAGGTTTTGTTAATTAGTTATGAATTAGTTTCAATTGATTAATGTTTTAATTATTTGAACATTGCATTTTATTGAGGATTATGGTTTAGGTCTTGTTTTAAATAGTTTTGTTAATTAGTTTTATTAACTAATTAGTTTTGTTAATTAGTCAATTATTTATGAATTAGTTTAGTTTAGGGTATGGGTTGAATTTCTTTAGTTTAGTTAGTTTATGTTTAAACTCGTAGGATATGAATTGAAATTTTAGTTTTTAGGATTTGTTCTTGTGAATTGAACTTTTAGGATATGATTTGAACTTTTAAGATATGAATTGGACCTTTTGGATATGAATTGAACTTTTAGGATATAAATTGGTGTAATTAGAAAAAAATAATTATCTTGAATTAACTAAAAAAGATATAATTAATTTATAATTGTACAATAAATTAATTTGTTCTTGTGAATCTAACTTTTAGGATATGGGTTGAATTTCTTTAGTTTAGTTAGTTTATGTTTAAACTCGTAGGATATGAATTGAAATTTTAGTTTTTAGGATTTGTTCTTGTGAATTGAACTTTTAGGATATGATTTAAACTTTTAAGATATGAATTGGACCTTTTGGATATGAATTAAACTTTTAGGATATAAATTGGTGTAATTAGGAAAAAATAATTATCTTGAATTAACTAAAAAAGATATAATTAATTTATAATTATAGAATAAATTAATTTGTTCTTGTGAATCGAACTTTTAGGGTATGGGTTGAATTTCTTTAGTTTAGTTAGTTTATGTTTAAACTCGTAGGATATGAATTGAAATTTTAGTTTTTAGGATTTGTTCTTGTGAATTGAACTTTTAGGATATGATTTGAACTTTTAAGATATGAATTGGACCTTTTGGATATGAATTGAACTTTTAGGATATAAATTGGTGTAATTAGGAAAAAATAATTATCTTGAATTAACTAAAAAAGATATAATTAATTTATAATTGTAGAATAAATTAATTTATTCTTGTTTTATTTGTATAGATGGAACATCGTACTTGGATGTACAATAGAAATTATCCTAATCGGCGGGGATTGCGGGAGGATTTTGTAGAAGGGGTTGATGACTTTATTAGACATGCAATGTCACTTCCACCATACCAAAGTGAAGGAGTAATTAGGTGCCCTTGTGTCAGGTGCGATTGTATGAAGTTTAAAAAATCGGAGGAAGTTAAGCTTCATCTTTATAGGAAGGGGTTTATAGAGAATTACTTTGTGTGGACTAATCATGGAGAGATCGATGGTAGCCGTGGGATATTTCATAACATGGTTGTTGGTGAAAGTAGTAGGTCGGTGGAGAATACAAATCTTGATTCTAGAATTCAGGATATGGTTGCGGATACTTTTGGGGGTAGCCCAATGAAAATGTTGAACAAACTGCTAATGATGACGCAAAACATTTTTATGAACAGTCAGAGGAAGCTAGTCGTCCACTACGTGAAGGAAGTCCGCACTCTGAGCTGTCTGTTGCAGTTAGATTACTAAGTATCAAATCTAATTGGAATATTTCTCAAGCAGCCATGGACTGTTTCATTGTCCTTATGAGTGAACTAGTTGACCCTAATATCAACTTACTTGGTGATTTCTATAAGGCGAAGAGATTGGTTTCTAAGTTAGGACTTTCGTCAATGAGAATTGATTGTTGTGAAGATGGTTGCATGTTATATTATAAAGATGATGCAACTTTAGACAGTTGTAAACTTTGCGAAAAGCCTCGTTTCAAGAGGCTTTCCAGCGGGAATATGGTCGATGTCAAGGCAATGCATTATTTACCTCTTATACCTAGGTTAAAGAGGTTATATGCGTCGATGAGTTCTGCTCCTCATATGAGATGGCATTTTAAAAATAGAAGACTACCTAGTGTTGTGTGTCATCCTTCAGATGGAGAAGCTTGGAAGCACTTTGATAGGACATATCCAGATTTTGCTAGTGAACCAAGGAACATTCGGTTAGGTCTGTGTGCCAATGGCTTCATGCCTTTTTCTATATCTGCGACACCATATTCATGTTGTCCTGTCTTTCTTATACCTTATAATCTACCACCCGAGTTGTGTATGACTAGTCCATATATATTCTTAAATTGTATTATCCCCGGTCCACGTAATCCAAAAAGTTTGATTGATGTATATTTGCAACCTTTGATTGATGAGCTAAAACAATTGTGGTATGATGGTGTTGAAACATATGACATATCAACCAAGCAGAATTTTAATATGCGTGCTAATTTAATGTGGACTATTAATGATTTTCCTGCGTATGGAATGTTGTCTGGGTGGATGACTGCTGGAAAGCTAGCTTGTCCTTACTGCATGGAAAATAGTAAAGCGTTCACTTTGAAACATGGCCGAAAGCAATCATGGTTTGATTGTCACCGTCAATTCTTGCCTGATGATCATGAGTTTAGAAGGATGAAAAATGCATTCAAAAAGAATAAAGTGGAATATGATTCTCCACCTCCGATACTTTCAGGTGAGGAAATTTGGGAGAGGGTCCAGAACTTCAGTAAAGTTACTGAGGCTCCACCTTATAGATTCCCCGGATATGGTGTTAATCATAATTGGACGAAACAGAGTATATTTTGGGAGTTGTCTTATTGGAAGGATAATCTTCTCCGACACAACCTTGATGTCATGCATATTGAGAAGAATTATTTTGATAATTTGTTCAACACAGTGATGGATGTTAAAGGTAAGACAAAAGATAACCCGAAGGCTAGAATGGACTTACAAGAATATTGCAGGCGGCCTGAATTATACTTGCAGACAGCAAACAATGGTAAGGTGTTCAAGCCCAAAGCAAGTTACACATTCACTTTGGAGGAAAGACGACAAATTTGTGATTGGGTTACGAAATTAAAGATGCCTGAGGGTTATGCGTCGAATCTTGGAAAAAAAGTAGATATGGAGGTAGGGAAGTTGAGCCATTTGAAAAGTCATGACTGCCATGTTTTCATGGAGACCTTAGTGCCTATTGCATTTTGTGGTTTGCCTGAAAGAATCTGGAAACCCATCACAGAGATTAGTTTGTTTTTCAAAGACTTGTGTTCTACCACATTAAGGGAAGAAAACCTACTTCGGATGGACCAGAACATCCCTGTAATTTCTAGTAAGATGGAAAAAATATTCCCATGTGGTTTCTTTGATGTGATGGAACACCTTCCAATACACTTTGTACACGAGGCACGACTTGGAGGGCCTGTTCAATGCAGATGGATGTATCCCTTTGAGAGATAATATTATAAGTTTGATGTACTATTCTATTTTATTTGAATTTTATTGGCTAACATGAGATTATGTAGGACAATTGGCAAATGCAAACAATTTGTTAAGCAGAGGAATAAGATTGAAAGATCTATATGCGAAGCCTATCTTGCAAAGGAAACTGCATATTTTTGTTCTTATTATTTTGAGAGTAACGTGCCATGTTCTAGGAATAGGCCCAATAGGAACACGGTCGAATGTGTGAATGATCCATTATATCCACCAATGTCCATATTCAATCAACCAGGCCGATGTTCTAAGGATGTTAGAAAGAGAAGTTTGAGTGATATGGAGTACAAGTCAGCTACACTTCATGTGTTGCTAAATTGTCCCGAAGTTGTACCATTTCTCAAGTAAGTATTGATTTATTAGTTATCAAAATGTAAAATTTACTGTGACTACATATTGATGCAACTACTAAAAATATTTGATATGTCACAGTCACTTCGTGGGTCAATTTGGCTATGATGCTGTATATACGAGATTTGATACGTGGTTCAAACAGTTTGTAAGTGTGTGTATGTATATATATATATATATATATATATATATATATATATATATATATATATATATATATATATATATATACATATGTAGTGAATGTATAAAAATTGATTCATAAGTTGTGCTAACTTATGAATTTTTTTAACTCTATGTAGGTAAATAATCCAAATAATGGTGTAAATCAATTTTTGAAAGATATATCTTGGGGACCTGGGCTTCAGGTCACAACAATGTCTAAGTACGTAGTGCATGGTTATAAGTTTCATACAGAGGATTGCTCTAAAAATAAAAATAGCAACAACAGCGGGGTGTGGGTTCTAGGTGGTGATGGCAACCAAGTTGGAGATATTGATTATTATGGTGTGGTCAAAGAAATATTACAACTAGAATATACAGGTTGGCCATATAAGAAATTGATACTCTTTAGATGCAAGTGGTTTGACCCAAATCTAACAAGAGGTACAAGAGTACATAACCAATACAACATAATTGAGGTTAATCATACGAGGGAGTATGATCGCTATGATCCTTTCATAATTGCACATAACGTTAGGCAAGTGTATTATGCTCCTTATCCATTACGGCAGAATAAGTCCGATTGGTGGGTTGTAATAAAAACTAAGCCTGTAGGTAGGGTGGAAGTTGAGAATGTGTTAGATGTTGCATATCAAAACGATATCTCCAATATTCACCAAATAGTGGACGATCAGTTAGAAAATGATTTAGAACATCCTGAACGCATATTGTAAGAAGTTGGTATAAATGAAGTAACAATTATAGAAAATGAGGACGAGGAATCAACTGATGAAGCTCAAACAAGTGAGGACGAAGAATTCTCGGACGAGGAACAATACGTCGATGAGGATTAAAAAGTTGGTTTTTTAAAGCACTCTCGTTTTAAAGCTAGTTTCTTATATGTTTCAATCTAAATGTGTATTATATTATGCAGATGGTAGGCAAGGGTCAAGGTAACAATGACCCTACTAGTTCTCGGGGTCGAGAAAAGGGTAGGAAGGGAAAGAGGAGGGTAGAAAATAATACTCCCTCTTGTCCACCTTTTTCAGAGATGCCTATGTCTTATCCTTCACCACACGGCTATACTGAGCTGCCATAACATCACGAGCCGTACACCTTCATTCAGACACCCAGTCTTCCATCACAGGGCCACAGGACTATACGTCCGACATACAGTCCAGCTGCCTCACAGCCATCTGCATCACATCCACATGGATCACATCCCTACATATCACAGCCACATGGATCGCATCCACCCATGTCACAGCCACTCGGGTCACAGCCATCAGTATCACATCCACCTGGGTCGCATCTAGCTATGTCGCAGTCATAGTGATCACAACCATCTTCATCATCGACTCCATCTATTGCAGGCCTTCGCCTGGGAGGCATTAGCTCTGACTCGCCTACACCGTCTTCACATGCCTCTGATACACATGCTTCGGATGGTGATGACGAGGTAGTGCATTATGATCGATATGGCAGGATCATCATAGTCCCTGAGGGTGATGGGTAAGTGTTATTCATTATTTTTGCGTCTATTGATTTGTAACATTTTTACTAAGATATTAATGTGTTTTTATTGTTAAATTGCAGGTTCAGGCCGGTTAATAAAACTACGAGGATAATCACCAATGCCATCAGAAAGCTTTATGATGGCCCTTATGCGACTTGGACTGATTGCCCATTCTCACTGAAGGAGCAAATTTTCAATCAATTTAAGGTATAAATGTTCTTTTAAACAGTTTAATAATTTATATTTATGATGTTTCCATCTAATATTTAACTTTTGAAATACAGAGCAAGTGTGTATGGGAAGACCGCTATAGCACGAAAGTGGCTACAAATTTTCATCATAAAGCTCGCAAGAGATTGGCGGATGCTTTCTCGGATGCTAGAAATAAGAACAAGAGGCCTGGCTGGTTACTTGAGAATTTGTGGAATGATTTGCAAAGTCAATGGCTTACCGCAGAGTTCTTACAGAGGAGCGAAAAAGGAAAGAAAGCTCGCGCATCCGAGAAGGGAGGCTCCTTGCACACTGGAGGTACGATCAGCCTAGGGACAATAAAAAGAAGATTGGTACGTAATTGCTTAAATTATTTTACATTTCTAAGTATATCTATTATGTTTATTAACTAAATTAATTTGTTTTTAGGAAAAGAAGTATGGGCGTCCAATGAGTCATGATGAGCTATTCAAGAAGACACATGTTGTGAAGAAGAAGAAAAAGGGGGATCAAGATAGGTGGGTTGAGGACCGGGCCTCGACTGCATATGTAAGCTTTCAATTTTATTTAAGTATTATAATTTACTTTTATAAACAACTTGAAATAATGATTTAATTTAAAATAATATAGGGTCGCTACCAAAGTAACGTGGAGGAATTCATCCGTATTCATCCAGCTAGTGAATCGGGTGAGCCAACCCAACCTTCGGACGAGGATGCTGAAAGAATATGGTTGGAGTCTGTTGGCGGTCCAAAATGGGGGAAGGTATACGGGCTTCCTACTAAAAACTTCCATCGCTATTAGTGTGGAATACGAGGAATAGGGACTTCCTCGCATGGCGAGCAACTTAATAGGGAAAGCCTCTCCGCTATGCGGGAGACAGTGACAAAGCTCACATCAGAGCTAGAAGCGGCCAAGGAAAGAGAAAGGCTTAGAGATGCTCAATTCCTTGGCATGCAAGCTCAGATCAGAACTCTCCTATCTAGTGGAGCTTTTTCGTTGCCCCGATCTCATGAGTCATCTCCAGAGGGTCGACCTCCACGTGATCGTTCCTCCCGCCCTGCTCGTGATCGTTCCTCCCGTCCTCCACGTGATCGTGCTTCCCTTCCTCCACAAGAACGTTCTCTATATCGTCTTGTAGATGAAAGTTCATCAGACGGTGATGATGATGTTGTACAAAATACCCCTTGACTTTTATATACTTTGAACTAGACAAATAGAACCAGTTTTGAACTAGTTGTAATTAGTTTTAACTTGGTTTTGGATTTTTATGTTCAATTGAACTTTAATTTGTTAGTTTTAAAGTATTTATTGAATGTTTTGGTTGTTGTTGTTGTGTTGTTGTTGTTGTTGTTGTTGTGTTGTTGTTGTTGTTGTGTTTTTATTGTTGTTGTTGTTGTTGTTGTGTTGTTGTTGTGTTTTTGTTGTGTTGTTGTTGTTGTTGTTGTTGTTGTGTTGTTGTATTGGTATACTGGCAGGTGGTTTAGCTGCCAAAACAGGTATTTTATGCCAAAATTAATCCCAGAAAAACCGACCAACGTTGGTCGGTTTTTAATAAAAAAAAAAATTATTCCAAAATACCGACCAAAGTTGGTCGGTTAATGAACATTGAATTCCCAGAATTCAAGACTACCGTCCAACTTTGGTCGGTATTTTACTTGCATTGTTGAGATTACCGACCATAGTTGGTCGGTAATGTCTAATTTTAATTAGTTTTAAAAAAAAATATATATTTTCAATTACCAACCAAAGTTGGTCGGTTTTTTTAATTTTAATAACTAATAAAAAAAATATAATTTAGTTAAACCGACCAACTTTGGTCGGTAAAATTAAATTAATAAAATATGTTTCCGACCAAAGTTGGTCGGTAAGTAATTAAACTTGTCAGATGGTCGTTTTAATATACCGACCAAAGTTGGTCGGTAATTTCCGACCAACTTTGGTCGGTAAGCCATTCCGACCATCAAAACACCGTCCACACCGTAATGGTCGCGTTTTGGTCGGTAATTTTCCATAACCGACCAACGTTGGCCGGTATTTTTGGTCGGTTTTTATCGAATTTCTAGTAGTGAATGAAAGAAAGAGAAACAACATAAACGTTTAGTAACTTTAACATCTTAAGTATGGACGTCTAAATACCCATGAATAAGACTCTACCAAAGACTATAAGTGTTGATACCAACTTTGTCACATTTCAAATTATCCCCTAGGTGTGGCTGGCACATGGCTAAAACCTTCCGCCAAGCGAACCGGTTTTCCATACACTTAACAACTAATTCGCATTATTTAATAAGTTAAACAAGCATCCAAATAACCCATTAGTAATATATAAATATTAAATAACAAATTCAAGTATTTACGTTGTAGCCCAAATCTATATTACGATCATGGAACATCTAATAGAGTTATATGAGTTTAACTGCTCGATATGCAAACACCAAAATTGAAAATAAAAGACATAAAATAAGTAGAGGTGAAACAGTGGCCTCCACGAACAATACGGCGGCTTATCTCAGCAATAGAATCCACTCGAATGAACTTGTCAGCCATTAGCCTCGTCCTGGACAATGGTATCTGAAAGGACATGTAGGTAAGTTATACGTAAACATAATTGAGTATGATCCTCAACTTCCCCCTTTAAATACTCCTAGAATAAGTGTAATACAAACACACAGTAATGAACATGGTATAATAAACAACATTTATATCGCAATGAAATATATCAACAAATTAAAGGCAATATAATTATTTAGCCACAACAAGACATCTCAATACATATCACACAAAGAAATTGTTATAAACAACAATAAAAGAAATTAACCAATACTCTGACGGTCCAAAATAACATACACAATGCCCCAAATATGTGACGAAGCATATATAATATCTTAAATATGTAACGAAGCATACATAACGCTCAGTAAAACATATACAATGTCTAAATATGTTAGGAGGAATACAAAGTACATCATTTATATCAAGAATCATACTTAATGCCCAAGAGATATCAAGAAGCATACACAATGTCCCAACACTATGGCTCACACCGAAAGAAATTTAATATACTTAAAAAAATAAAGTATTCATGATTGGCCTCACAGACAATCGATTATGCCAAGTACATGCTCGTCCCAACATATGTGCCTGGATAGTAAAACAAATTTTCAAAATTGGTTCCGAAAAGATTGCATTAACACTTAAGGTCTCACTTACCTCAAATTTTTAATTTAAGTACACTTTCCAATAAAATAAACATGCGCTATCAGAATCATCAAAACTCCATTCTGGAGTCGTCTACGCGAAAGTCAAACTTCGATAAACTCTTCCAACTTAAGCTTTCGACCCTAGGACTAAGTATCCCAATTCACGCTGAAATTTTTCTGAAACTAAACTAACCATCCCAGCATGTCACAACACCACAAATGAACATAGAAGAGTAAATAATTAGGGGAACAGGGCTACAATACACAAAATGACTGGCCGGGTCGTTACACGAACAATAAGACGACTCACATCAGCAATAGAAACCACTCGAATGAACTTGTCGGCCATTAGCCTTGTCCTAGACAATGGTATCTGAAAGGATATACAAGTAAGAAGTGAGTTATATGTAAACATAACCCAATATGATCCTCAACTTTGCCCCTTTGAATACACATGGAACAAGTGTAATACAAACGCACAATAACGAACATGGCATAATAACACAACATTTATATCACAATAAAACATATCAACAAATTAAAGAAAATATAATTATTTAGTAACAACAATACATCTCAACACATCTCACACAAAGGACTTGTTATAAACAATAATAAACGAAATTAACCAATACCTAGACGAGTCCAAAATAACATACACAATGCCCCAAATATGTGACGAAGCATACATAATATCTTAAATATGTAATGAAACATACATAACGCTCCGTAAAATATGTACAATGTCTAAACATGTTAGGAGGCACATAAAATGCCCCATTTAGATCGAAAAAGATACATAATGCCCAAGAGATATCAAGAAGTATACACAATGTCTCAACATTATGCCTCATATCAAAAGAACTTTAATATACTTAAAAAAATAAAGTATTCACGATTGGGCTCACAGACCATCAATTCTGTCAAGTACACGCTCATCCCAACACATGAGCCTGGACTGTAAAACACATTTTCAAAATTAGTTTTGAAAAGATTGCATCAACGCTTAAGGTCTCACTTACTTCGATTTTTTATTTTAAGCACACCTTCCTATAAAATAAACCTACGCTCTTCAATCTCGAGATTACCTCAAAATACACAAAAACAATTTAGAATGGCCAGTAATCATTAGTTGGACATCTTCTTAATTTTTAGCACAACTCAAACTCACGATTAAAAGTTGACCTCAAAAGTCAAGTCTAGTCACCAAGCCAAATTGTTTGGACCATGAATACCAATGAATTCTCCTCGAAGAGAGTATTCCAGGACAACAACAACAATAAACCCAGTATATTCTCACAAGTGGAGTCTGGGGAGGGTAGTGTGTGCACAGACCTTACCCCTACCTAGTGAACGTAGAGAGACTGTTTCCAATAGAACCTCATCTTAGAAAGAGTGAAAAGAGGAAGAAGGGGAAGAAGACGAGGGGAAAAAGAGAAAAACAAAAACAAGGGGGGGTGGAATTAGTAGTACTAAACAATAACAATAAGGAATACGATAGCGGATGCGAAACTAAATCACAGGACGAAGTAACGATCTACTTAAGCATATATAGGAACCTGAGTGCTACTAAGGAAACTGGTAGGAAAAGCGAAACTTACAACTACTTACTAATCAAAATTAATTTTTAATATTTCTTACCCTCTTGAATGGACGATTTGAGACCCTAAGCTGTGAATTTTGTAATTCTTCTCTTTAATTTGTATTTTAGCCGTTAATATATAGATATAATCTGTTTTCAACTTTACTACAATGCTTAATAGTCTCCCATAACACATTTGAAGCAAAAATATTACCTTTGTCGTTGATTTAATCCAAAAGCTCAAATGTTGAAATTCTATAGACTTTCCTTAGACCAATTGTGTAGAAACTCGATGTCTTGATGTTATAATTGTATACGGTTAAAACCGATCCTCGATCATAAAGATCAATCGAGGATGGCATCTCAGTCAAGGGGTATCTTCATGAAGAACCCGAATGAATTTCGAGATGGGGGCATCGAGCTCGGGGCGTCCGAATCGACCGAGGTAACATCGACCGATACTGGTCCCGAACATCGATACCCTAAAGTGATCACCAAGCTCGAAACCAAGGCCGAGGTTCCGATCCGACACCGAGCTCGAGTCGGTATCGAGCTCAGAGACAAAAAGCTATTACAACCGCACCAAAGGAGAGAATCTTGGCGGGAATTAAGGAGGAGACACACCATCATGGGTCCTCCATTAGTAATATTATTCCATTATGTTGCTATAGATAAAGTAGTGATCCTTGGCTATAAAAGGCGAGATAGATTGTAATAGAAGACATCTTTTCATGGGATTAAGAATTCATTGTGTTTATCTTTCTAAAGCTCACTAAGTATCTTTGTTCATCATTTTCTATTTTGCGTCATAAATACATGTATTGTTATATTCAGATCAAAGGAATATACTTACCCTTAGAACCATACATAAATTCAACATTATCCGATTTTTCGGGTAAACAGTTTGGCGCCCACCGTGGGGCTAAGGATAACAAGTGATTATTTGATACAAATATACAGTACACTCCAGCTTACAACTTCATACCAGCAATGGCTCTGCCAATCGACCTCGAAGCCGGCCTTCAGGATGAAACCAACAACTTGGTGCCCGTGGCCGAAAGGCTACCCAACAACGGCAACGAGGCTCGAATCGAGGAAGCCGAAATTCGAGCCGAAGTACCAGTAGATATCAATTCACCAATAGCTCTAGAAACGAATCACCGTTCCGAGCAGGAAAGAAGCATTCAGGGTGGCGCTCGACCTACAACACGAGGGAAATCAGGGTCAGCTTGCGTATGATTTTCGAAATGATACAAGCCCAACAAGTAGCGATAGCTCTGTTGCAGAGCCAAACTCATATGCAAAGTAATCCATACTCCAATCCACATCTTCGACAAGTAACCCCAAGAACAGAGCCCGACACAGTTAAATCGAACGAGCGAGAATCAGGAACAGCTCCTGAAATTGCTAAACTGCTCGAGGAACTCACAAAATGAGTCGAAGCCAACGACAAAAAATTTGAAACATATGATGCTAGGATCGATCAGATCCCGGGGGCTCCGCCCATGATGAAAGGGCTGATTCGAAGAAATTCATACAAAATCCCTTTCCATCGTGAGCGGCCCCGAAATCGATCCCAAAAAAGTTTCGGATGCCCATAATTCCCAAATATAACGGTACGACCGATCCTAACGACCATCTCACCTCCTATACATGTGCCATCAAAGGCAACGATTTGGAAGATGATGATATTGAGTCTGTATTATTAAAAACGTTCGGAGAGACCCTCGCAAAAGGAGCAATGATCTGGTATCACAACTTGCCACCAAATTCTATCGATTCTTTTTTGCCATGTTAGCAGATTCGTTTGTAAAAGCACATGCTGGTGCCATAAAGGTCGCAGCGAGGAAATCAGATCTATTCAAAGTAAAACAAAGGGGTGACAAAATACTGAGGGAATTGGTATCCCGATTTCAAATGGAACGCATGGATTTTCCACCAGTCACAGACGACTGGGCCGTACAAGCTTTCAGCCAAGGGTTGAACGGACTGAGTTAGACAGCATCACGTTGGTTGAAACAAAGCTTGATCGAATACCCTGCAATAACTTGGGCGGATATACACAATTGGTATCAAGAGAAAATTCCGGGTCGAAGATGATCAATTGGGATTTCCGTATGAACCCACGCGTCCGAACCGCGCAACCACTAAAATTTTGAAGGAAACCAACAGAGAACAAAGGTCAAACAGAGACCGATACCAGCCGTATGTCACAGATCGGGTGAACCACGGTTCGGCACATGAGACAGTTAGGAATAACCGCAGGTATGATCGGAGGAAAAATTCTCGGGGACTTATGAGCAAGAGAGGCTTTTATAATGCCGATCCTATAGAAGTTCCTCGATTATCGGAATATAACTTCAACATCGATGCATCCGCCATCGTATCGGCTATCGGACGCATCAAAGATACCAGATGGCCTAGACCCATACAAACCGATCCGGCCCAAAGAAATCCCAATCAAATATGCGAGTATCATGGCACCCATGGTCACAAAACGAAAGAATGCAGACAATTAAGAGAGGAAGTAGTCCGCTTGTTCAACAAAGGGCACCTAAGGGAATTTTTGAGTGATAGGGCAAAGAACCATTTTAAAAACAAGGACTTCGGCAAGCAAAACAAAGAAGAAGAACCACAATACATCATTCACATGATCATCGGCGGCGTCGATACCCCTCAGGGACCTATGCTCAAACGCACTAAAACGTCGATTATGAGGGAAAAGCGATCTCGAATTCAAGATTACACTCCCTCAGGGACTTTATCGTTCAATGATGAAGATGCAGAGGGAATCATCCAACCCCATAACGATGCAATCGTAATATCCGTACTCATGAATAAAATTAAAATTAAGCGTGTGTTAATTGATCCAGGTAGCTCGGCCTATATCATCAGATCGAAGGTCGTAAAATAGCTCGGCCTACAAAACCGGGTCGTATCCGCAACTTTGGTTTTTAACGGATTCAATATGGCATGCGAAACCACCAAAGGCGAGATAACCCTATCAATAAACATCGCCGGAACAATTCAGGAAACAAAGTTTCATGTGATCGATGGCGATATGAGATATAACGCCCTTTTCGGAAGGACGTGGATCCACAACATGAGAGCTGTACCTTCGACCCTACACCAGGTCCTCAAATTCCCAACACCGACAAGTGTTAAAATAGTGTACGGAGAACAACCAGCCGCAAAGGAAATGTTCTCCATCGAGGAAACAAAACCAACATCTTCGTCTTCGCCGGTGAATGGATCGGGTTCAAAAGGAGGCACAGTCGAAGACCGGAATGCCAAATAGCAACCAAAGACATTGGCCTCGACCCAGCCAGATAAGCAGAGCATCGAAGAAGATAATGATAAGTGGATCCCTCGATCCTTCGTGACCCCCGATGACTCTGATGCCACCAAATCAACTATTGAGGAATTGGAACAAATCATTTTGATCGAATACTGGCCCGAACGAAAGGTATACCTGGGAAGGGGTTTGAGCCCCGAACTCAGGAAGAAAATCATTCAATTTCTTATCGATAACATCGATTGCTTTGCTTGGTCCCATTTAGATATAACAGGAATCCCGCCGGACATAACGACATATCGACTAAGTGTGTCCCCTAGATTCAGACCGGTGAAGCAAAAAAGAAGACCCAAATCGGAGGTGAAGCACACATTCATAAAAGATGAGGTAACTAAACTGCTCAAAATAGGATCCATTAGAGAGGTAAAATACCCCGAATGGTTGTCCAATGTAGTCGTAGTGCCTAAAAAGGGAAACAAACTTAGAATGTGTATAGACTACAAGGACTTGAACAAAGCATGCCCCAAAGATTCTTATCCACTGCCCAACATCGATCACCTGATCGATGCCACGGCCGGCCATGAGATCTTTACTTTTCTTGATGCCTATTCCGGGTATAATCAAATCCAGATGAACCCGAAAGACCAGGAAAAGACTTCGTTTGTGACCAGATATGGAACATATTGTTATAATGTAATGCCCTTCGGGTTAAAAAATGCAGGAGCTACTTATCAACGCCTAGTAAATAAAATGTTCGAAGAACAAATATGTAAATCAATAGAAGTATATATTGATGACATGCTAGTCAAGTCCCTACGCGCAGAGGACCATTTGACCCATTTGCAGGAAACATTCGATATTCTGAGGAAATACAACATGAGGCTCAACCCCGAAAAATGTACTTTCGGAGTCGGCTCGGGTAAGTTCCTCGGCTTCATGGTGTCAAATCGAGGAACCGAGATTAACCCAGACAAAATCAAGGCCATTGAAGACATCACCATCATGAACAGCGTGAAAGCTGTACAAAGGTTAACAGAAAGAATAGCAACCTTAGGCCGATTCATTTCGAGATCATCATATCGAAGTCATAAATTTTTCTCTCTACTCAAAAAGAAGAACGACTTCGCTTGGACATCGGAGTGCCAACTAGCGTTACAAGAACTGAAACGATATCTATCGAACCCACCACTGCTGCACACTCCAAAAACCGACGAAAAACTTTACCTGTATTTGGCAGTATGAGAAGTCGCCATAAGCAGTGTCCTGGTTCGAGAAGAGGAAGGTACACAATTTCCTGTTTACTACGTAAGTCGGACCTTAGGGGAAGCGGAAACTAGATATCCGCACTTGGAAAAATTGGCGCTTGCGCTGATTAGTGCCTCTAAGAAGTTACGACCGTACTTCTAATGCCACCCCATAAGCGTATTAACCACCTGCCCACTTCGTAATATTTTGCATAGGCCTGAACTATCGGGCCGATTGGCCAAATGGGCCATCGAACTCAGCGGGTATGATATCAAATATCGACCTCAAACGGCCATCAAGTCTCAAATTTTAGCAGACTTCATGGCCGATTTCATGCCGACCCTCGTACCCGAAGTCGAAAAAGAACTACTGTTAAGATCAAATTTATCGATGAGGGCATGGATCCTCTTTACGGACAGAGCTTCGAACGTAAAGGGGTCCAGGCTAGGCATAGTTTTAAAATCTCCCACGGGTAACATTATTAGGAAAGCTATTAAAACTATCAGGTTAACTAACAACGAAGCCGAGTATGAAGCCATATTTGCAGGTCTCGAGCTAGCTAGAAATTTAGGAGCGGAGGTCGTTGAGGCCAATTGCGACTCTTTGCTGGTGGTGAGTCAAGTAAACAAAACCTTCGAAGTCCGAGAAGGCATAATGCAAAGGTATTTGGACAAACTGCTTATCACTTTGAACCATTTCAAACAATAGAGTCTATGGCATTTTCCACGAGAACAGAATAACGAGGCCGATGCGCTTGCTAATTTGGGATCATCGGTCGAGGTGAATGATTTGAACTCGGAAACTATCGTTCAACTTTCAAGATCTGTAATCGAAGAAGGGCATGCCGAAATAAATTCTACTAGCTTAACCTGGGATTGGAGAAACAAGTATATTGAATACTTAAAAAACGGAAAGCTCCCTTCAGACCACAAAGAGTCTAGGACCCTTCGAACTAAAACTGCTCGATTTATTTTGACTGCGGATGGAACGTTATATCGAAGAACATTCGATGGACCGATGGCGGTATGCATAGGTCCTGGAGATACCAATTACATCCTCCGGGAAGTACACGAGGGCACTTGTGGCAATCAGTCCGGTGCCAACATGTTAGTTCGAAAAGTGATCAGAGCAGGGTATTATTGGATCGATATGGGCAAAGACGCAAAAGAATTTGTTCGTAAATGCGATAAATGTCAAAGGTTTGCTCCAATGATCCATCAGCCCGGAGAACAACTTCACTCGGTCCTATCCCCATGGCCATTCATAAAATGGGGAATGGACATCGTCGGCCCCCTACCATCGACCCCAGGTAAAGCCAGATTTATTTTGTTTATGACTGACTATTTTTCTAAATGGGTTGAAGCGCAGGCGTTCGAGAAAGTAAGAGAAAAGGAGGTTATCCACTTTTTGTGGGATACCATCCGAAATAGTATGTGATAGTGGGAAGCAATTCATTGGCACCAAAATCACAAAATTCTTCGAAGAACACAAAATAAGAAGGATACTAGCAACCCCGTACCACCCCCGTGGAAACGGACAAGCTGAATCAACAAACAAAACTATTCTTCAAAACATGAAGAAGAGATTGAACGACGCTAAGGGAAAATGGAGAGAAATCCTACCCGAAGTCCTTTGGGCATACCGAACAACATCGAATTCTAGTACAGGGGCGACCCCATTCTCCTTAGTATATGGCTCTGAGGCATTGATACCAGTCGAAGTCGGAGAGCCTAGCCCCAGATTTAGATTCATAACGGAAGAATCAAATAACGAGGCTATGAACACCAGCCTTGAATTATCGGATGAAGGACGAGAAGCTTCCCTCATCCGGTTGGCCGCACAAAAGCAACGAATCGAAAGGTATTACAATCGAAGAACTAAACTTCGCCACTTCAAGCCAGGGGACTTGGTGTTAAGGAAAGTCACCATCAATACTCGGAATCCAAACGAAGGAAAACTAGGACCAAATTGGGAAGGACCGTACCAGGTGCTCGAGAACTTTGGGAAAGGATCGTACAGGCTCGGCATCATAAACGGCAAACAGTTATCAAGCAGTTGGAATGTATCACATCTAAAACGGTACTACTGCTAAGATCCGACCTTTCCCATATTTATTCAACTGTCCCGTACAGAAGTTCGAACAAAGAACAAAAGTATTCTTTTACTCAAAAGCACGTGTTGCACTCTTTTTTCCTTAGACCGGTTTTTCCCAAATGGGTTTTTGTGGCAAGGTTTTTAATGAGGCAACCATCGATCGTTCTGCTATTTTAAAACAGTACCCGAGGCTTTTGACCCTTAGCCCGAACGGCCTCGAATACCGGGGGAGGGGGGGGGGCACCAGGCCCTCAAATACATCGAGTTCAGATGCAACAAAGTCTTCTCAGAACAATAGAGTTAAAATTGTAAGAGCCAAAATGGTCAAAATAAACCATGCTCATATAGATTGCCCCAAAGCATATGTACAATGACTTGAGATTTATTATGCAACCAGAATTAACAATCACTTGAATATTAAGCCTACGGGCTACCATATTATCTCGAGTTCAAAATAAACACTCGAATATTAAGCCTACGGGCTACTTCTATATCAAGTTCGAAATACTCAGTCGACCGTTGAGCCTATGGGCTACTTCAATATTGAGTTCGAAATAATCACTCGAATATTAAGCCTACGGGCTACTTCTATATCAAGTTCGAAATACTCAGTCGACCGTTGAGCCTATGGGCTACTTCAATATCGAGTTCGAAATAATCACTCGAATATTAAGCCTACGCACTTCCACATTATCTCGAGTTTGAAATAATCACTCGAATAT
The DNA here is from genome assembly GCF_000390325.3 of Nicotiana tomentosiformis. NCBI lineage: Eukaryota > Viridiplantae > Streptophyta > Magnoliopsida > Solanales > Solanaceae > Nicotiana > Nicotiana tomentosiformis. The sequence continues at coordinate 152,414,689 of NC_090812.1, forward strand.
TAAGCCTACGGGCTACCACATTATCTCGAGTTCGTAATAAACACTCGAATATTAAGCCCAGGGGCTACTTCTATATCGAGTTCGAAATAAACACTCAAATGTTAAAGCCTACGGGCTGCTGAGTTCGAACAAGGACCCAATCGAGTTTGAAACGTTGAAAAAGCTACGTTTACTCAGAGTTTACGTTAACCACCACATTATTATTAACTCAACAAGCAAAACGTCACTCCAAATCTGATCGATCAAAATCGACCTTGTTATATATATACAAAATTGCCTACGTAATTAATTTACAGATATGGAGAATTAGACTCTAAGCTTCCGGGTCGGGGTCTTCCCTACCCTCGCACCCGCTTTTGCTACCATCATCGTTATCATTGTCATAATCATCAGAAGCCAAGGCTTCAGCTTCCGCTTCAAGCTCTTTTGCCTTTCTTACCTCTTCGGCAAGGTCGAAACCTCGAGCATGTATCTCCTCGAGGGTCTCCCTCCGAGATCTACACTTAACAAGTTCGGCAACCCAATGAGCTCGAGCATCGGCAATCTTCGCCGCTTCCCGGGCCTCCACCTGAGCGGCCTCAGCATCAGCTCGATATACAGCAATAGACTTATCCGCCAAAACTTTCAACGACTCAACCTCCGCCTTAGCCTCATTAAGTCGTATCTCAAGCTCATCGATTTTCTTAGCCTGAACCGACACCTTTTACTTGACGTTTCAAAGCTGAACGTCGGCTGATAATAACTTTGTTAAGATGGTTTCTTTCTCCGCTGCCAGGCGATCAATAGTCTCCTTCCACTGGTTGCATTCGGCCCGAATTTGATTGACCTCCTCTCAAAGTAGCCCGATCTTCTCGATCTTTTGCTACAACTGAGACAACGGAGGGTTAACTTCCACAGTCGAGTCGAATCTATACTTTAACAGAACGAGGCTCACCTGCTGATCGAGCTCGACCCTTTCTTCACGAACCTTAGCCAAATCCGCTTGAAGATCCTTTATAGCCTCCTCCTTTCTGCTACAAAGAAGCCGAAGGTCATCTCTTTCACCGAGGACCTTCCGGAGTTCGGCCTCACACTGGCTAAGACCAACTCGAAACCTACGGATGGCCTGCATAGTTAGAAACTCTCATCAACGCCAATAAAACAACGAAGGATCACCGACATCGGAACCGTCAAGTATGGAAAAGAACAAAGAAGCCAAGTATGGAAGAATCATTACCCGAGTAATAAAACGCTGAGCTTCCTCTAACAAAAGAGAAGCATCACCGATATCAGAACTGTCATCAACACCAGTAAAACAATCCTTAAAAGGATCTGCTGCACCTGAGCCAGCACCAAAATTGGGAGTCTTCAGCTCTCGAGCCTCCTTCAACGCCTCCTCAGAAAAAGACGGAAGAGAAGGTGAATGACCCATTGCCATTGCCCCGAGCAAATCACTCGGAGTACTCCGATCGAGACTTAGGTCTTCAGAACCAACCCCGATGGGCACGGCCGCCATCGGCTCAGCAGCTCTAGCAACCTCGACTGTCTCCGTAGGTCGAACTACCAAAGCTGAGGAGCTATCTTCTTCTTCTCCTTCCTCCCTCAGTCGTTGGACCGAGTTGATCGAAAGGGCAATGCTTTTTCTCCTCACCTTTCGAGTTTTGGGCTTAGGGTCCTCCAGCCGAGAGGAAGCCCTTCGTTTCTTTTCTTTTCCCTGTTCCAAGATCGGGGACTTGTTTCCTTCATCACCGCTCGAAGGCCTCAAAACGGAATCCCTAGTTACACCTATATACAAAGGAAAAATCGATAACGAAATGAACAAAGAATATACCTCGAGGGAAATAGGAACCAAACCTCACCATGATTCCTGGCCTCCCATCTACCTTTAGCCAAATCACGCCAAGTGTGCTCGGCATAGGATGAAGTCGAGGCTAATTTTCAAACCCAATCCTTGAGATCAGGCACAACTTGTGGCATCCAAGGTGCAGCTGGACATCAGAAAATAATATTAACAAAAACGGAAAAAGACACGAAAAGCAAACATGAATCACTTACGGTCGAAATTCCATTTTTCAGGAAACGACATCTTTTCCTCCGGGATAAGATCACGATTCCTCACTCGAATATATCGACCCATCCAACCTCGATCCTTATCTTCATCGATGCTCGACATCAAAGCCTTCGACGCTCGACGATGTAGCCTAATTAGTCCACGATAAATCTGAGGCCGATACAGTTGTATAAGGTGGTTCAGAGAAAAATTCAACCCTCCGGCTTTGATAGAGAAGAAACGCAATAAGATGACTATACGCCATAAGGAAGGATGAATTTGGCCGAGGGTGACCTGATATCTCCTGCAGAAATCAATAATCACTAGATTGACAGATCCCGACGTAAAGGGATAGGTATAAATACTTAAAAATCCCTCCACATAGGTAGTGACGGTCTCATCGGAGGATGGGATTTGTAACACAACCTCAAAACCCCAGCCACAGTCTTTTATGACGGCCTCGAGGTGAACCTCCACTATAGAGCACGTATACATCGACACGTGCTCACACCGACCCGGAACGGACGAAGGGTTCTCCACCCTAAAATCAGTTTTTAAAAACACGGGCCGGGAATATAATCTTGAACGGATAGCTCCGTCGGCGCCTTATCATCACATGGCCGTGAAGAGGAAGCTTTCTCCTTGTGAGGTACGATTTTTGAAGTTTTCGTCATCAATATGAGTAGAAAAAGTCGCAAAGGAAGGTGAAAGAGGGGACAACACCAAAACTCTGGTACAAGCAGCACTAAAGCAACGAATTAGAGAAAATAATCAAAGGGAATTTGGGAAAAGAGGAAGCACAAAAGTGGAAAACATTATATGGGAAAACTATTTATAAGGCATGGCGATTCGTTTCTAGCGGTGGCCGACCATCGACTGACACACATTAAATGCCTCGATAAAACCAAATCGATAGGACAGCTATCACGCACGTCATAGTCAAAGTCGATAGAAATGTCATCATTGATTCGGTCGAACCTTAGGGAAATCACATTGTTTCTCGTCATATGCTTTCCAAGAAACGAGGGGGCTATCTGTATACGGTTAAAACCGATCCTCGATCATAAAGATCGATCGAGGATGGCATCTCAGTCAAGCGATATCTTCATGGAGAACCCGAACGAATTCCGAGATGGGGGCGTCGAGCTCGGGGCGTCTGAATCGACCGAGGTAACATCGACCGATACAGGTCCCAAACATCGATGCCCGAAAGTGAACACCAAGCTCGAAACCAAGGCCGAGGTTCCAATCCGACACCGAGCTCGAGTCGGTATCGAGCTCAAAGACAAAAAGCTGTTACAACCGTACCAAAGGAGAGAATCTTGGCGGGAATTAAGGAGGAGACACACCATCATGGGTCCTCCACTAGTAATATTATTCCATTATGTTGCTATAGATAAAGTAGTGATCCTTGGCTATAAAAGGAAAGATCGATTGTAATAGAAGACATCTTTTCATGGGATTAAGAATTCATTGTGTTTATCTTTCTAAAGCTCACTAAGTATCTTTGTTCATTATTTTCTATTTTGCGTCATAAATACGTGTATTGTTATCTTCAGATCAAAGGAATCTACTTACCCTTAGAACCATACATAAATTCAACGTTATCCGATTTTTCGGGTAAACAATAATCTTTACTAAATCGATGACAATAGATTGAGAATTCCATGGAACACTTACCTTGATGTTCTTAGGGTGTGGGGCCGTTCTTAACTCTCAAAATTACGAGAAAGAATTATTTTTCTTTTTTCCCGATGACCATTTTATATAGCTTTTCATTTGGGTGCCATGGATACCTTCCCACGGTCCCTGCAACACTCAAGGACCAAAAATGTTATATAGTTTATAGCACAATTCATTATACAATGGGAGTTATGATCGTTAAAATCCAGTCCAAATGTGACTAAGGTCGTCTTCTTTTATCAAACATTTTCAACTTGCTCCCATAATATCAAAAGTCGCATGAATTCCCTCGAATCCCAACCAAACTATTCCATCAAGTCTTAAAACTCAGGTTTTTTTACTTACGTGGAGCGTTAAAACACAAAAATTCGACACATTGACTAAAAATGAAGGGTTAGGTTATTACTGTATATTTTGGTTTTGGACTTGAGACTTGAGTTGTGAATGTAGACTTTATGTTAAGAGCTCTATTTTACTCGTATTCATTTGTGATATTCTGTATTGATAGTTGTACATTAGCTATATCAGTAATATAAGATACAAGAGTTGTTAAGTGAATCAGTCATTAAGTGCAAATCACGACCTTGTGGTTTTGGCTCACGAGACATTTAAGTTTGGTGTTATGTTAGTTATGCATCGTCCACCCAATCATGGCCATTTGACCGTAAAGCAAGTACTGCTTTCCAATTTGGTTATTCATCCTGGATTTTACTGATCAATTTTGGATATTCTAAATTATTGTTATATTTGGAAATTTTTTGCTTTTATGGTTAGAGATTAATGAGTCATTTATTCTCAATCAACTTTGAGAATCGATAAGAAGTCAAATAGGCATTCAAGCTTTGTCTCAATTTAGTGTTTTTTCTTTTTTATTTCTCCGTTGTAGTCGTTACCTGAATTCGCATAAATATATCTTACTCCTCTCACTTTTTTTAAATTGAATTACATCCATTCTCCGCTTTTTCAGAACATGGCTGCAATCACATGAATGATAAGTAGTTGCACCAATGGATTCACAAACTCATTACCCAATTATAACCACTCTAGACTCAACTCAAACGATAAATACAAGTCAGAAAAAACATATCTATCCAATAGCATGTTCAAGTAGAGTTTGGTATTAAAATAATTAAGATGAGGAGTCGTGGTGTTACATATGATTAGAACTTAAAATAAAAAATTAATCATTTATGTTAAGTCGTGAAACTGGCTTTTAAATACATGTGAAATTGTATAAAGTAATTACAACTGTTGAATTTTATATCTGCGTTCATAAATTTTCGATATTGTCCACAATGGACCCACATGCTTACAATGCCGTTTCAACTTGTTTTATGGAGGGAGAAATGTATTTCGAAACTTAAACGTAGTAGTGCAAAGAATTAACAAGGTCTTTACGATAAGTAATGTTGGGAATAAACCCCTACATAAATAATATTCACAGTAATAAAAACGGAATAATAACGTAGCACCGAGAAACAGTAATTAACAAGAATAAAAGAGTGACAATGACACCAAGACCCCTTTTGAATAAGGAAAAAAACCACGACCCCGAGACGAGCAACAAATATCACTATAGCAAGGAATTTTACACTTTGTAGGTCCGAGTAAAATACTCCAAAAACCACTACAACACTCAAAAGAAATAACTCTCTTTTGATATTCCCACCTCACTACAATATCGTTCACTCTCTATTTTTTTCACAAACTATTTTCTTATACCTTATCTGTGAAACCTCTCTCTTTATTTCTCTCTTTGTTGGTGTGTAGAAAGAATAAGTACTATTTTCTTATACCTTGTCTGAAGCTCTCCTTTTATAGCCGAAACCTCACTTTCTAAGCCTACTATATTTGATAATTTGCACACATTTTTCCTTCTTTTTCTTCAATGTTAACAATTCAACAAAGTTGGCTACCAAACCAAAGAAATTCAACAAAGTTGGCTACCAAACCAAAGAAATTCAACAAAGTTGGCTACCAAACTAAAGAAATTCAATAAAGTTAGCTACCAAACCAAAGAAATTCTCAGCCAAATATTTTTCTTAGGTACATGCCTATTACTTTGGCTTTTGAATGAGATGGACCCCATCAATCTCCCCCTCCAGTCTCATTCATCTAGAGGAGGTAACACTGTCTTCTAGTTTGAGTGCATGCCGACAAGTTCTTTGCATAGCTCGAACTTGTCTCTTGGTACCACCTTGGTCAACATATCAGCAGGATTTTCACTTGTGTGAATCTTTTTGACCTGTAAAGATTCGTTCTCCACCTACTCACGAATCCAATGATATATCACATCTATATGCTTTGTTCTTGCATGGTACGTGGAGTTATTGCTCAAGTCTATTGCACTTTGACTGTCACAATATACGACATACTCCTTTTGATGCAATTTCAGCTCTTGAACAAACCGCTTGAGCCATACCATCTCCTTGCCATCTTAAGTAGCGGCAATGTACTCTGCTTCAGTTGTTGAAAGTGCAACACACTTCTGTAATTTAAACTGTCATGATATAGCTCCCCCTGAAAAAGTAAATAGATATCCAGTAGTGGATTTTCTATTATCAGTATCACCGGTCATATTAGCATTCGTATAGCCCTTCAAGATTGGATCAGATCCTCCAAAACACAAGCAATCTCCTACAATACCTCTTAGGTACCTGAGTATCCACTTGACTGCTTCCCAATATTCCTTTTCAGGATTTTCAAGGAATCTACTAACAACACCAACTGCACGAGCAATATCAGGTCTGGTGCATACCATTGCATATATCAAGTTTACGACTGTTGAAGAATAAGGAACTCTAGCCGTGTTCCCTTTCTCCTCCACTGTTGTAGGACACAACTTCTTGCTCAACTTTAGATGACTAGCAAGAGATGTGCTGACTGGCTTAGCATTCTTCATGTTGAAACGTTCCAGTACACATTCAATGTACTTCTCCTAAGACATCCACAACTTTCTGCTTGTTCGCTCTCGAACTATCTTTATACCTAGAATTTGTTGTGTTGGGCCCAAGTCCTTCATATCGAATGACTTGGACAAATCTCCCTTTAACTTTGCGATCAACCCCTTGTCTTTTTCTACAATTAACATGTCATCCACATACAACAACAATATAATAAATTTATTCTCATAAAATCTTTTGAAGTATACACATGGATCAAAATAAGTCTTTATGTATGTTTGACTTTTCATGAATGAGTCAAACTTCATGTACCACTTCCTTGGTGCCTACTTCAATCCAAAAAGACTCTTATTCAATTTGCACACCATGTGTTTCTTTCCAGCTACTTCAAATCCTTTTGGCTGCTTCATATAAATCTTCTCTTCCAAATCTCCATGAAGAAATGCAGTTTTCACATCCAACTGCTCCACTTCAAGATCTAGGCTAGCTGCTAAGCACAAAATTGTTCGAATAGAAGTCATTTTGACAACATATGAGAAAATTTCTTCAAAATCAATACCTATTTTCTGTTCGAAGCCTTTAACCACCAATCAAGCTTTGTATCTGACCAGCTTGCCATTTCCATCTTTCTTGAGTTTAAAGACCCACTTATATTTGAGTGGTCTTTTACCCTTTGGAAGTTCAACCAGCTTGTACGTGCTATTTTTCTACAGAGATTCCATCTTTTCTTGCATGGCTTTCATCCACTGGTTCTTTTCTGTATAGGATGACACCTCTTTAAGACTTTCTAGTTCCCTCATCACTAATGAGGACATACTCTGTGGCAGGGTACCAGCATGACTCTACCATTGGCCTTTCTGATCTCCTCAGAGGTTGAGGTTATTCTTCTCCTTGAGTGGGGTGCTCCACTTGCTCGACATCATCATCAAGTTGCTCCCCCTGCTCAATAACCTCACCAGGTTGCTCCCCCTCCTCGGCAACCTCGTCGATCTTACCTTCTGCACTTTTGGGATTGTTAGAAGTATAAGGAATAGTAACAAGATTAGGAATTATAGTATTCTTGGCATTCTCTAGCATATCATTAGCATTTCCAACTTCACTTTCTCGGAAGACTATATCTCTTCTTCTGATGACCTTTTTTTTTACAAGATCCCACAATCTGTATTCGAACTCTTCATCTCCATATCCGATGAATATACAGGGAACAAATTTATCATCTAGCTTTGTTTTCTACTCCTTTGGTACATGTGCAAAAGCTCTGTAACCGAACACCTTCAGATGTGAGTAGGATACCTACTTGTTGGTCCAAACTCTCTCTGGGATGTCAAACGCCAACGGAACTGATGGCCTCCTATTGATCATGTAACAGGCTGTCTGAATTGCTTCAACGCATAATGGCTTAGGCAGTTTAGCCATTCTGAGCATACTTCTCGCCTTCTCCACAATGGTATGATTCATCATTTCGGCTACGCTATTGTGTTGTGGGGTTTCAAGAACTGTCTTTTCATGTCTGATCCCATAGCTCAAACAGTACTCTTCAAATTCCCTTGAAGTGTACTCACCTCCATTCTCACTTGGGAGACGCTTTAGCTTTTGGCCTGTCTCCCTTTCCACCATAGCATGAAACTTCTGGAAAACTTGAAACACCTGATCTTTGGTTTTCAAAATATAAACCTATAATTTTCGTGAAGCATTATCAATAAAAGTAACAAAATATTTGTTACCGCCCATCTATTCAATTTTTATTGGACCACAAACATTAGAATATACCAGATCAAGTATATTCAATTTTCTTTCTAACGATGTTTGAAATGAGACTCTATGTTACTTACCAAATAAACAGTAGTCACAAGGTTTTACCGTTGTACCTTTGGCATAAGAAATGAGTGATTTCCTGGCAAGAATCTTCAATCCCTTCTCGCTCATATGACCCATCCGTTTGTTACACAAATCTGCAGAAATTCCATCTTGTGCCGCGTTCAATTCTCCTTGGCATATTTCTATATTTTTCCGGTACAACGTGCCACGAGCAACTCCCTTTGCAATCACCAATGATCCCTTGGTGGGTCTCCTCTTTTGATTTGCAAAATAGTTCTCGTATTCATCTTGGTCTAATGTAATTTCGGAGATCAAGTTCATTCATAAATCAGGTACATATCGCACGTCCTTTAGAACCACCGTGTATTCGACATTTGTCTTGATACAAATGTCACCGATCCCCGCAATCTTTGAGTAACTTGTGTTACCCATTCTCATAGTGCCGAAATCACCTGCTACTTATCTACAAAAAAGATCTCTTACCGGTGTGGCATGGTATGATTCTGCTGTATCAACCACTCATTACGACTCTCGACCTGACAAGTGCATGCATTCCTCATCCTCATTTATAAATAGGACAACATTATCATTGTTTTTCACCATGGCGGCTATGTTGTCATCATTCTTCTGGTCACTGCTTTCACCTTCGCCCTTCCTTGGATTTGGGCAATCTTTCTTAAAGTGATCTGGTTGATCAAAATTGTAAAAATTTCTTGCTCTTGATTTGGATCGGTTGTTATACTTCCCACGAGCTCCGGATCTACCATAGTTGCATGAACTCCTTTGATAACTCTTGCCTCTACCTTCTATGATGAGAGCCTGTCCTTGATTTTCAGACTTCTTTCTCATCTTCTCATTAAGTAGAAGAGTCAATCTGACATCTTTCAACTCAATGGTAGTCTTACCGTGCAGGATGGTTGTTGCCATATTATCGTACGAAGATGGAAACGAGTTCAACAACAAGATTGCTTTATCTTCTTCCTCGATTTTCACTTCGAGATTGGCTAACTGTGTGATTAGTCCGTTAAACATATTTAAATGTGACAAAAAAATCGTACCTTCACCCATGTGTAGGGCGTATAACTACTTCTTCAGGTACAATTTATTTGTTAGCATTTTGGACATGTATAGGCTTTCCAACCTTGTCCAAATGCCACGTATGGTGTCTTCCTCAATGATGTTATTTACCACATCATTTAATAAGTGCAACCTGATTGCACTAGCAGCCCTTTCATCCAAGTCAACCCAATCCTCAACTTTCATGGTATCAGGCTTTTTGGCACCAACATCTAGTACCTTATATAATCCTTGTTGAATGAGCAGATCCCCCATCCTTCTTTGCCATGTTGATAAACCGTTATCTCCTTTGAATTTTTCTACCTCGGATTTTACTCCGGACATTTTTTTTTCACCAAGTATAATACTATCGACAATGAATAGTACTTCTATGAGCGAGCAGAACATGTGCTCTGATACCAGTTGTTGGGAATAAACCCCCTACAGAAATAATATTCACAGTAATAAAAGCAGAATAATAACGTAATACCGAGATACGGTAATTAACAATAATAAAAGAGTGACAACGATACCAAGATTTTTACGTAGAAAACCCTTTTGAATAAGGAAGAAAACCACGGCCCCGAGACGAGCAACTGATATCACTGTAGCAAGAAATTTTATACTTTGTAGAGACGAGTAAATTATTCCAAAGACCATTACAACACTCAAAAGAAATAACCTTCTTTTGATATTCTCACCTCACTAAAATATCGCTCACTCTCTATTTTTTTCACAGACTATTTTCTTATACCTTATCTTTGAAACCTCACTCTTTCTTTCTCTCTTTGTTGGCATGTAGAAATGAGAGCTGAAGCTTTCCTTTTATAGTCGAAGCCTCACTCTCTAAAGCCTACTATATTTGACAATTTGCACACACTTTTCCTTATTTTTCTTCAATGTTGACAATTCAACAAAGTTGGCTACCAAACAAAAAATATTCAACAAAGTTGACTACCAAACCAAAGAAATTTAATAAATTTGGCTACCAAACCAAAGAAATTATCAGCCAAATATTTTCCTTAGGCACATGCATATTACTTTGACTTTTGAATGAGAAGGTACTGTAAATCCTAAACAAACCTAGTAGAAAGGTAGAGACCCTCATAATGGAGGGGTGCTTCATCTTTTTTCCCTTCCGAAAGTTATGGTTTCTTTTGATGCTGTAGTTAACTGCGGTACAGAGTTGTAACTTCCCATAAATCCACACCTTTGAGTAGACAACACTTGAAGAACATTATGAGAATCTAATAAAATTTACACTGCGATCTCCATCCAATCTGAATAATAATAAGGAAAGCCTTTTGTCATTTTTTCTTTCTTTCTTGTTTATTAATACCAAAATATGTACATATCTCACAGTTGCATGCTTAAGAAAAGTATGGGAGTCTCCTTAGTTTAGAGTTTAAGCCCGGGAATGAAGTCGTTTTTATTAGTGAGTACTTTATCCCAATATGGAATTTCCTGGCGTGAATTCCAGTTTAACTAGACTCCAATGTGGATATCACACATCAAAGCGAATCTAAAAAAAATAAGAAAAATAAGGGAGACTCTCCCCTCTACATCAATAAGAAGAATATGAAAATCTAAAGGGCGGTAGCTGATGTTTATAAACAAAACTCAATAAAATTTGCTTCTTTCTTGTAGATCTAATCATCTATTTCTTTTTTGGTCTAATTACTTAACACCATAAAACTATTTCCCGATTTGGCTAGGTGGGTCCCAAAATTCGCAGATACACCAGCCTTTTGAAAAACCAAAACACAAGCCCAACAAATTGAATTAAGTTGCGCGCATAAGGCATAAAACAAAGAAATAATGGCATCAATTTATAGCTCCAATGTAAATATTTGTTCTGTATCCCTTACGGAGCTTGAATTTATGAAACGTAAAATCTTATTAGAAACAACATGACAATCAGTAGATTTGAAAAATATATCAGATTTTTTCCACGTAACAGCATTAAAAAGTCATTGCTTTCCTAACTTTCTAACTATGTCAAACAATAAAAACAAATAAGTTCAACATCAATATTAAATCGGGATGTGTTGTAACAACAATTCAAATCAAGATTTGTCCTAACAATTTATACGACCCGAGCCTTTTGATTTTCCTTAGCAAGAAAAACAACCTCTAATTGAATCAATGAATCACCATGAATTAGGTGAAAGGATAACCCAAAATTCATGGCACCTCTTTGACCAATAAGAGATCATCTTCTCTAAAGACATACGATAATGTGATATTTCTTTTATGTCAAAATTCATGAATTTTCCACCTATATTTATAGTGCATTTCGGGCTTGGGCATGAACAGGTAATTTAGCCCATTTGGTTAATAACTTATGACATTACATTTGATAATCTTTTTTAGATTATGATATTGAATTTCATAAATCTATTCGGATGTTATTAATTGAAGTATTTGACCAATATACGGTGTTAATTATGGTTTTACTTAATTGAGATGTAGAAGTTGGATCTAATCTATATCAGCCAACATTAATTCCAGTAATATTTTAACAACCATGCTCTTATTGTTGTACTTATGGCGTTCAAGAAAAATGAAGAGTTAAACAAAACCAAAAAATAAACAAATATCTATGTAAAAAAAAAAGTGTTCTTTCACTTAGTTTGGTTGGTATTAAATTTCTTACAAACGTCATTTGATTAGGTCTAGTTTATTCTAAAACCAATAGTTGCTTGCTTATCCGTCCGACTTATTTGGGCTACTTAGCATGTGTCATGATTATTTAGCGAAGACAACATATATATTTGAACTAATTAAGGTCAATATCTAATACCTCTAATTAAGCAAGTAGGTGACAAGTAGGTGTGTCACCTACTTGCTAAAAGGAAAGGTGTAGATTAAATCCCCAAAAAGGGACTTGTTGGGGTAGCAAAAGAGGACCCTTTTAAGGGCTGATCCTCTTCATTTACCTTCATAATTACCTGACCTAAAAGTAAGAGAGAGACCCCTACATTCTGTTCTCCAAAAAGCTACATACAAACCCTAAGCAATTTCAAGGGTTACAAGTAATTCTAGTGTCGAAAACCCCCAAGTTCTTTGCTAGTTTCTTTTTCTCTTTCTTGTAGCTGCGTTGGGGGTTGATGTTTGACCAAAATGCTATACTTTTAGTACATTACTCGCCCTATATTTTGTAGGTTAGTGATTAATTGAGAGACCTTTGAGCTAAATTATGTTGTTTTATGTGTAGGTGCATCGAAAGAAAGAGCCGAGGAAATGTTGCACAAAAAGAGGACAAAAATACGAGAAAAGAGCACAAAAGCACGAAGTACCCAAGCCTGGCTACAAGCCAAGCGTATCCATATCTGTAGCCAGTTTTACTCTGCTACAGGCCAAGCATAGCCAGCTCTATAGCCACCTTGACCGTGCTACAGGCCAAGCATAGCCAGCTCTATAGCCACCTTGACCGCGCGACAGGCCAAGTGTAGCCAGCTCTGTAGCCAGGCTAACCGTGCTATAAGCCTGGCCACGCGAGGTCTATAGCCCGGTGATCAAAAGTGCGTGAATTAAAAGATTCCGACCCGAATTTGGATTGGGAGTCTTCAACCCTAGCCTATATATACTCCCTAAACATGTCTAAGAAGGGAGGGTGATTTTGAGAGAGGGAGGAAGTTATTGGAGAGGGGATTCGACCTGAGGAAAGAACACGCTAGGAGCAAGGCGGAGAATTCTTCTACGAGTTTTTTATTTTCTTCTTCCTATTTCAATTATTGGTTATGAATTCTAGTATTGTAATTTTGCATACTATTATGAATAGATAATTTATTACCAAGGGTTTTGATGGAACCTTTTGTAGGATGAATTCTTATTACGTTTTTATATAATTGAGCTATTGGATTTCTCTACTTGTTCAACTACGTGGTTATTGCTATTGATTGAATGATCATCAATTGACTGTGCCTATTTAGTGTGTATTTCTTGAGAGAGGGTACATATTTAGGTAGTTGTTGAACAACATCAATCCTAACGTATGTGAGAGATAAATACGGAGGGTTTAAATACAGGATTAGAGATGACGAAACCTTGGTGCGATCGTAGTGAGTGGTGAAATACTCACGATTGGTAGTTGATCGAGAGAGAATTATGGTAGTTGATCGAGAGAGAATTATGACACCTGAAGTACTCACGATTGGTAGATAATAATTAGACAAAATTATAAAAGACGTTGCGGGAAGGATTCCGACAATTAGGGGAATCATAGCTCTAGACCTCCTTAATCTTGTCTCCATCCCTTAGTATCTTTCGTTGTTAGTTCACTACTTTAATTTGTTAGTTAATTAGGTTAACATAAGAATCTTTATATTTATTATTTAGGAATTATTCGAGCTTGTTTTCTTAGTTATAGTCAATAGTTGTACTTAAACCTTAGTTCTCTGTGGGATTCGACTCTGGACTCTTAGACCGGATTATATTTGCAGCGAATGCTTATCCTTTTTAGTACTAGACTTGGGCATGATCAAATTTTGATGTCGTTGCCGTTGAACTAAAGATGTAGTTGTAGCTGTATATATTGCTAGCTTTTAAGTTTGAACTTTTATATTTTGTTTTGTTGTGTTTATTTTATTTTATTTTATTTTATTCTATTTGTTGATTCGAGAAACATGGCATCATAGAATTATGGAATTTTTAATATTGGTAATTCTACTTCTGATCGTCCTTATGCATATTATGAAGAAAACCACCCGTGACAAAATTATGAAAGTGTCCCCAAGGGCGAGTTATGTGCACCAAATCAAATTTATGTACGGAATATATGTAATGTGTGTGGTGGTCGAAATGGTCATCTAGATGGTTGTGCTTATATTTATTATCCTCCCCCAGCCCCTTATTATGATGGTTCTATGTTTTCTTGTGAAGTTAATAGGAATAAATAACCAGTGGAAGTTGACCTAGAAAAGATCAAGGAGATGTTAAAGTGACTTGTGGAATAAAATAATAAATGACAACTGTAGATATAAAGGAAAGAGGAACTATTCATGATTTGAAGGCTCAACTGAGTCAACTGGTTGAAGCTTTTAATGCTAAACAAGCCAATATTGTGCATAGTACCCAAGAAGAGTGTGAATTATATACAGAAATTGAGGTGCTAGCGGAGGAGGTCAAAGTAGAACACAAACAATCTATCCAACTAGAATTTGAGGATTCCAATGTTGAAGTAGTGGTACTAGAGTCAGTTGAGAATATTGAAGATGCAACTTTAGTTGACTCTAGTTTGTGTCAAGAAGAGGGTGTGAATGAACTTGCAAATTTTCAGTTTGAGCGCATTTGTCCTCACTCTAAGAATTTTTCCACATTGTGTTTAGATGTTGATATGAAAATAGAGTCATCAGAACTGATTAAGGAGTTAAGAAATGAGGAACAAGGCGACTACATTCTGGAATTTTATTGCCAGAAGTTAGGATTACACACCTCATGTAAAGGCCAAGAAGCGCGGAAGATTATATTATTTCCTGGGGCCAATTAGATTTGTTCCACCATCGCTTGAGCATAACCGAAAACCTGAAGCCAAATTGGGGTTTCAATTAATAAGTTCGAGGTGGAGGTAAAATGTAGACCACGCCGTGCCACGACGTTAACTAAAGCGCTTGTTGGCAGGTAACCCAACTTTACTATTTTTTTATTTTTTATTTGTTTACCTTTTCTATGTATTATTTTTGTAGTGTCGTTTTGTTTTATTTTTTTATTTTTGTAGGTGTATGAATATAGGAGGCAAAGCCATTAGAAGGAAGCAAAAGCAAGCTACATGGTTGGAACTAAGTATAGGGTACCCGCACAAAAGAAAATGCCCGGGAGAAGTCTGAGTACCCCATGAGCTGCTAGTGCTTCGATCTTTGACCTACTAGGGAGTTTATTTTACCTTCTTATTAGTTATGGTGTGCACTGGAGACAATGCACAATCTTAAGTGTAGGGAGAGGAAATTGTCTGGATGACTTTCTATGCTATTTTAGTTGTGTTAGTTTAATTGAATAATTCTTTTTAGAAAAATAGAAAATATTAGACTTTTTCGAACGATGGATCTTCTAGACAGCTTTCTTGAGGGTTTAAAGTCTAACAAAAAACACAAAAAAATTTGAAAAACAGATAAATCCAAAAATCATGTCTTTTAATTTTTACTCTAGGTAGTAATAATCCCTCGTAGTTTTTATTTGTGTTTTCGTTCTTTTCAATGGGATGTAGTTTGAATCGGGTCATAGTTTTTTCTTTTAATTTTAGAGTATATTAGGATTTAGGGAAATAAAGAAGAAAGATGAGATTTCTAGGCACCCTTATGACTTGTTTGATAGTAGCATATTTAGGCTCTAGAATATGTATTACCTTCCTTATGGTTTGAAGTTGCTTTTGATGCATTGTTGAGTAGATAACATGTTCATTGATGCTTATATCTCATTTTCTTGGCTTGTGTCACTTTGTGCTTTATACTTGCATTTATTTGAGAATCGGAATGGAACCATCCTTAGTGAGTCATGTGCCATGTTTGGTGAGAAATTGTGTAGTCCGTGTCATTGCATTAGAGTTTAGAACTTGCTCGCCATGTGAGTTGAATCGAAATTTTAGATTTTGCTCGGTGAAAAATAATTTAAGGCTTTCTTTGATCTTTTTTTAGCTTAATGATTACCACATATAAAACATTATCCCTAGCCAACCCTTTTTAGTGTATAAACTCTTATTTGGCAACCACATTACAAGCATACACTAATTTGTTCTTAATTATCATTGTTTTGATTCATTTACATCTTAAAGCACTTTAATTATAAAATGAGCAGTAGAAGAAGTAAGGAGGGAACTTGGATGGCTTTTGAGTGGAACCAATAAAAGAAATAAAGAAAAAAAATATGTTGCAAAGGAAAATAAGAATATCTTGTCCTTGCAAGTGGGTGTCACGACTCGAAACCAATAATAGGTTGCGATGGTACCTAACGCTTCCATTAGGTCAAGCCTACAAGTAAGACTATAATTTAATTACCCCCATTTTAACACTTAAAACAAAAGTTTTACTTTTAGAAGAACAAAATAAATAAGATTTCATGCAACCGTACATACTCTTTTCTCAACAGAATGCTAGCGTGATAAGTACATCCATTATAGTGATAGAAATGATAAGTACAACAGTACATAAATACTAAAAGTCACCAAAACTCAGTACCACAAGTGCATGAGCAATATAGGGAATATACAAAACTAATACAACTACTGTCTGAAAGGTAATAAACAGAAATAATAATCAAGGTAGAGGGAGACTCTGGTGCTGCGGATCGTAGCAAGGCAAATAGCTCACCACTAAGCCTCCGTAGAAGATCGGCTACGCACCCGCGTGACCACTGGTAGTACCTGTCTCAGTACTTGCACATCAGTGCAGAAGTGTAGCGTGAATAAGAAAAATAACACGTACCCAGTAAGTATCTAGTCTAACCTCAAAGAATTAGTGACGAGGAGTCGACTTGACACTTACTAGAGGTCAAATAATAATAGAAATACGTAAAATAGACAAGGTGAGTGTACAACAAATAGCAACGAAACAAATAAAAGTAACTACAATAATTCCACACATGAGTCTATATCAATTCGCTACACATTTCATAATCGGCACTGAAGGTGCTAACTCATTTGTTACCAAACAAATTCCAATTCCAATTAGTAAGCAAACTGCTGAGGCGTACGACCTGATCCCATAGGAATAGTAGTACTCAGTACTGCCGAGGCGAATGGCCCGATCCCATAATATTAGTATTACCAACTTGCCGAGGTGAACGACCCGATTCCATAAGAGTAGTGTTACCATCCTGCCGAGGCGAACATCCCGATCCCATAAGAGTAATTTATGTCACTACCGAGGCGAACGGCCCGATCCAATAAGTGTAGAGGCATTTACCTCGCTTACGGAAGCACGTGCGAGATGAGAAGACATGGATCTACAGTTTATTAAATATTTCCCAACTTTACCGAAGTAGAGGCTAAGGCGATATCTTTATTAAAAACTTAGATCTCAGTCAAAATCAAGAAAATTAAATAGCTCAATTAAAGGCATACTGTGAATCTAAGTCTACCCGAACATATCATGAATATCCCTACGTACGAATTCTTGTCACCTCGTGCGTACGTAGATTCCCACAACAAGTAGAACACAATAATTATTACACCTAAGGTGATAAATTACCTCTTACAAGGTTAGGCAAGAGACTTACATCGTTGCCAAGTCCTCAATCCGGTTCTTCAACCTCACTAGAACTCCGAGGACGAGAGACATGCATTATATTGTGATGAGAGACATGCATTACCGGTTCTTCAACCTCACTAGAACATCGTTGCCTTTCTCTTGAGTTATTACTATTGCACCTATGCTTTCTATGTGACTTGTTGTTGTTGTTTTGTCTTTGTTATCTACCTCAATTATTGCGGTATTATCCATGCCTTCTATTTGTTTAATTTATAAAGATCATGCTCTCCTTCGGCCGGTTAACCTCATACTACACTTCTGCACCTTGCGTATAGATTTTGGAGTTGCGTAGCCGTGGAAGACGGAGCCTGGCATTAGAGGTGCATCAACGTTCCAGACACAAACTACCATTTGTTCGCGGTAGTGTAGGATTTATATTCCTGTTTATGTAAATTTGAAACAGATGATGTATCTTTTCTCGAACCGAATTTGTAATCTTATTCGTAGTCGCTTGTGACTTTTACTACCTATCATTGGGAGGTTGTATAGAATTCAGTCTTTTACATCTTGCTATGAATAATCTATAATATTTTATTATCTTGTTGTATGTTTGGCTAACCTAGAACTAGGGTTACGTGCCATCGCGACTAGGCGGATTTGGGGTCGTGACATACACAGATAGAGCGTGTAATATGAAATACCTATCTCGGACTACTGACATCCAATGCATATGAAAATTGCATTAAATAAACATATATATGTGATACACACAAGTAAAACATAAAAGAATGCATAAATAGGAACAAAGGATATGTTAAAACAAATAAATCTTCCACCTTTTTGCTCAAGTTCATCAATCGATATCATAATCAGACCTGCATATATTCCACCAAGAGAGAAACATGAAGTGAGGGTCACGAGGGAACAATCCATATCCATGCACAACAGAGACGTAAATCCTTTATGCCCTACAAGAAACTATGATGATATTCCCTAATACATACCTCAATAGGAGCGTGGTTTAACATACCTTAAAAACTCATAACAGTCTCTAATAAGTAGTGAGAACAAAGTATATATGCTAACAAAGTGTTTACACAATGTATGACTAAGCAGTTCAATCATATAAAATAGGCACATGAAATTCATAATATTAAACTACCATGCAAGTAATGCCTATAACATTATACTAGCATAAATAAGATGCTAAAGTAGTCATACAATAAGTAAATCAAGTAAAACTAGTAAAGCATGTGAAGCTTATCTCTTTACCTAAGCGTAAAGCACATGGTATCTGCATATACACTCGTCACCTGCATATGTGTTACCCCCAAGCACATTGCACGTAGCAAACAAGACCATTTGGGAAACATTCCCTCATTAAAGTCAAACTCTCAACTTACCCCTAACCCGAGCTAGCTCTATTCTTTGAGATCCTCCTTCCCTTACTGAAAATTTGATGAACAAGCTCAATCTGGTCAAATTATTACTCCACGTGTCAAACAACGTGATAGGATATTATTCCATAAGCAAAAAGAGGTTTATGATAATGTCAATAAAAGTCAACCTCGGGCCTAAGGTGTAATACCCCATTATTCGTTTTGGACTAATTTAACCTGAAATAGAGCTTATGGATGAAATAACCAAACTTTTGTTTAACTTGGTGGTCAAAAACGTAGATGACAGTATATGAGGCCATCAATAGCCTTGTAAATACCATTTTCTTGATTGAGAATATAAACTGGGCCAAACTTTAGATTAAAGGAGGAAATAAGTGGGCCAACCCCACTTCTTAGTGTTCCTTACTTTACAGATCCTTAGAATGACTAAATGGGAAAAAAACAAACTTTAGATTAAAGGGGGAAATAAATGGGATAACCCCACTTCTTAGTGTTTCTTACTTTATAGAGCCTTAGAATGGCTTAACGGGAAAAAACAAACTTTAGGTTAAAGAAGAAAATAAGTGGGCCAGCCCCACTTCTTAGTGTTCCTTACTTTGTAGAGCCTTAAAATGGCTTAAGGGAAAAAAAATTAAACCGTATTAGCTTTGGTATCAAATTAAGGAAAAGAAGTTACGAAAGACTTACTTGTGGCTGACGGTCGCGCTAAGGATTAACAAATAAGAATAATTGTTTGATCTGTTTCTTGGGTTATTATTGTTTGAGGAGTTTGAGGATACACAATTGGCGTGAGGAGAGCACTAGAAAGCTTGGAAAATTTCCTTGTGCAATTCAACAAACAATCAGGTATGTAGATATATAATCTTATCCCTATAGTGTGTCTTGGATTACATTAGGATTGACGTGGATATATAATTCTTTAGAATGATGACAAGAAGTAAATTGAAAGTAATTTGATAAATTCTAAACCCATTTGAGTTGCTGCCAAGGTTTTGTTATTGGGAACATGATTAGAAATATTAAATAATGGAGAAATTATTTTAATCTAATAATCGACAAAGGTTTAAGGGTAAAGTGAGGATCATATTTGAATGTTGCTAGAGTATTTGGATTAATATTATGGTCATAGGTTTTGGATGGTGTTATTTAAGTATGGACATATTTTTGATATTAACATATGTTTCTTCCTCTTCATATACCACGTGGTTAAGAATATTGTAGCAATTAGCTTGACAGAGAAATACAAATATTCTTTTTGCATTATGCATTTATTATATTGAGTAATTCATGACTTAAAAATTAGTTCAATTGATGGTGAATTAAACTTGTTGAGTATGTCTTGATGATTCTAGCTCAAACATTTGTAGATCGTGAGTTGTTGAACTCCTAGGAAGTTTGAAAGGATGAATTGGAGCTAAGACTTGAGGTGAGTCGAGGTTTAGTTTCTAGTACAGAATTCCATTAGAACCCTTGTATTCCATATGCTAGATAGATCTAAGTCATGTATTCTCATGATCTAATACTCAGTTCACTTATTCTTATTCAATGCGACATTATATGTGACATGAATATATGCTTATGTGTATTACCAATTGTTATGTGCCTTTATTTGTGATATTCACATTCATTTAAGTATTCAGTTTCAACAATAATTTATGCATCAATGTGATCACTTTCAGTTGGGCGAATTTGCTAGAGGAGATATTAAAGATTTAGTTTACAGACTCCGTTGATTCATCCTAGCGGTAGCGGACCCTTTGCAGTGTATTATTTATATATATTCTTTACGTTTATTTTATTTTTGGGGGATGCCCCCACAGGCTATGTATTTTAATATTTTTTTTAGATTCTAGAGGCTCATGACTTGTTAGTGCGTCAGTATTAAAGTATTTTGAGATTTATCCTTTATTTATTATATTTTATCGGTCAGCTTAAGAACTGCAATTTGATTAGAATTAATATTTAAGCACTTTAATTTCTTTGCTATTGAACTTGATATTTGATAGAAATAGTAAAGGGTTCACTCAACGAATGGGAAGGGTTGGGTGCCAATCACGTCCCACCCCAATTTGGGAGCGTGATAAGTTGGTATCAGAGCAACCAGGTTAAGGGAGTCAGAGGGAGTTATGAGCCATGTCAAGAAGAGTCTCAATTACGGGCATGTTGAGCACCATATTTATATTTGGGAGGCGGTAGGGCATGTTAGGAATTATTTTATTTTATTCTCATATCGTGCGTTAGAGCTAAACGTTTTAGAATTGTAACACTCATTTGTCTTTCGTTTCAGTGAACAAAATGGTTAGAACAAGATCTACTTCATCCTCTGCTGCTAACAATATTGGGATACCAACTGCTAATCATCAAGAAGCAGCACCAGAGGTGCATGCTACACCAATAGCACCAGCTGCAGTTAGAGGACGTGGCAGAGGTAGAGGTGAAAATGCTAGGGGTAGAGGTGAAAATGCCAGAGCTAATCAGGCTCATGGTAGGGCCACTAGACATGCACAGGCTCCACCGCAGCGGGTTGTTAATGATCAGGTTGAAATCACAGCCCATCCCAACCCACTCATGGCGAATCAACAACATTAGCAGGATGATCGAATTGACAGAATTTTGGACTTTCTGGACTCCCTAGACCCTCTGGCTAGTAGTAGGGCTGCACCCGTTCATGCTCCTCCTCAAGACCCTCATAATTCAGATGAAGAGGTTATAGGAGATGATTTTCAAACACCACTAGAGATACCACCACTAGTTGTCCCTACAAATATTGTTCAGCCAGTATAGTTACCAACATGAAGAATTAATCCACATGTCTTTCTGGGATTGCAACCTCCTACTTATAATGGTACAGATAAACCAAATGAACCAGTGTTATTTTTGGAAGAGATAGAGGAAATGTTTATTTCTTTGGGTTGTCTTGAAACATAATCCACGGAGTTGATTGGGTTTCGATTGAAGGGTGCAACAGGACAATGGTGGAGAGGTTACAAGAAGGTCAGAGATTCTACATTATCGCCCCTTACTTGGCCATAGTTCAAAGAAGCTTTCAGGGCCAAATTGTTTCCTAGCAATCGGATGGATGAGCTCCGACGTCAGTTCGAAGATCTTAAACAGGGTACTATGTCAGTGACTGAATATGAGATGGAATTTACAAATTTGGAAGAGTATGCACCTAATTTGATACCGACAGAGAGAGAAAAGTTGAGAAGGATCATTGAACGCTTGAATCCACATATGGCAAAAGATATGACTTCACATCATGGTGACAATACTTATCTCCAGGTTTTCAATATCACTACTCGTAAGGAGGCTTTTGGTAAACTCTCCAGGGAAGCTAGAGATAATAGCAAGAAGGATAGAACAACAAGTAGTTATAGTGGATTTTCAGTTGGGGGGTAAGAACTTTAATCATTCAACTCACATTCAATCAAAAACTTCACTCATACATGGCCGGCGGAGTAATGGTCAGGCCCCTCAGGGGCAAAGTTCAACTAGTCAGGGCCAACCTCGGTTCTCCTATCCTATATGTCCTTCTGTAGAAAATGACATCTAGGGAAATTCCTTTTGAGTCAAAAAGGTTGTTTCCACTGCCACGATCCAATTCATATTAAGAGAAACTGTCCACGGCTTGGACAAGCCCAGTGGAAAACTCCAACCACTCAGGCAGCATCCACGGGTAATTCTATAGATTCACCTTGTCACGCCCCGAACTTAGGGAGTGCGACCAGTGCTGAACCGAGTGAACCCAGTCGAGCAAGCCTATGTTACATCAACCTCTCATCATAACTGATGCATGATTTATCAAAACATAATTAGATCTTGACTTTCATATTGAATACATTTGGCTCAATGGCACATAAATTGTTTTCTTCTTTTTCTCTCTTGATGAGGACATAACTTCATAAATATTTGTGAATATAAATACATGAAGAAACGCAAAACTTAAGTACATGACCTACAACGTACATGGAGCTTCTATGAAAATAAATACCTAAGTACACAAAACCAACTACACTCGAATATCCATTGTAATTGCAGCGGGCTCACCATAATATGTTGCGTACAAGATCCCTATCAAAGATCCATATCATCCTATATAAGTATACATGCATCCATTAAAAGATGCAGCGCCCTCGGAAAATGGAATGTGAGTACATGTGGAATAGTACTCGTATGTAAGGCAGTGAAAACAACATATGAAAATACGGTAAGTCAAATAAGAGGTGAATAAAGTACATCAAGAAACTACGACACATCCCATAGAATCACATTTCAAGTCTTATTATACTTGAATCATTCTAAACTTCTTTTAGGATCAACTGAGCCATATGAACTATACGTAGAATACATAATATAATGTAATTGAAATGATATCTACAAACAAGGCCGTCCATGTACAAACAAGGCCGTCCACAAACAACATGTCTACGTTAACAATGCGTCTCACTAGACCGTCCTTTGTATTCGCATATCATATTATACATCTATGCGTCACATAGACCGTCCATAGTGTTCACATATCATATTATACACCTACACGTCTTATAGACCGTCCATAGTGTTTATTTATACCGTACACCTATACATTTCATACACAATACACATATATGTTTCATAGACTGTCCATAGAATTCCATACATAATATACCTATTCAAGGACTTGTAAATACAACACGAATATGATAAATCATGGTAATAATAAAAAAGGGCTTAGATAGGCGTTAAAGTCAAGAAAATTTATTAAAAACTTCCAATATTATTTATAGATTTTAAGTCGGGGATCCTCTATAACCACCTTCACACAAAGCGGCCATACCGCCTCTCCCCAATATATGCAGGTGGAGGTGCAACCATGATACGATAAAATCTACACAAAGCGGCCATGCCGCCTCACCCCAATCTATGCGGGTGGTGGTGTAATCACAATACCACAATTCTACACAAAGCGACCATACCCCCGAAGTTAATTATGTGGTGCAATTATGTGGTAGAAGAATTATTATGTGGGAAGCTGAATGGATTATGTGGGCAGCAAAATTTATTATGTGGTAGCAGAATCATTATGTGGGTAGCAGAATCGCAACAAAATGGCATGTCCATTCCATGATGCAATTTCGTGATAGCATAATCATTTTGTGACCATTATATGATAGCAGAATCATTATGTGGCCAGCAGAATGGCCATAAAATTATTTCAAACTTTGCAAACTTTCGGCTTCACTCCCCGATGAATATGCGATCTGCGAAGTGATTCTGCGGTCGCGAAATTGACCGCAGAGCCAACCTTTTGGAATTTGGTCATAACTTCTTGTAGGAGTATCCAAATGATGAACGGTTTGAAGCGTTAGAAATTAGACACATAATGCTGTAATTTGATAGGTATATAACTGCCTAGGTCTGTATATTTTGGGAGCTGTATTCGTTTGAAGCCAAGTCTTGTGCTAATGGAGACATCATTTCCACTTAATGTATCCAACTTGTTCCACACAAATTTTTACCATTCACAAAACTCCTTGGTATGTTCCAACAAACCTTAAACATGTATTTTCATTTCAAAATGACGTGGTTCTATCCCATGTGTCTCCTTTAATACTCGAATACGTTATTCCCAAATACCGTTGGCGCACTTTAAAATCTTAAATCATTAGGAAATTATAATGGGGCCTTACACACCTACTCCAGTTCGGGCACCTAATATTCAGATTGGGCGTGGTGCCAATAAAGGCGGAGCTCAAGGAGGAGGCAGAGTAACCAAATTCTATATAGTACTAGACAGGCAAAATGCTGAGGCATCTAACAGAGTTATTACAGGTATTCTCTCAGTTTGTGGTCGCCTTGCTTATGTATTAGTTGATCTTGTTTTGACTTTCTCCTATGTGTCTTCCTATTTTTGTGTCGAGTTTCGAAATGAACCAGAAAAATTAGGGGTTTCGTTTGAGGTTTCCACACTTATAAGGGAATCTGTTAAAGTTGAGTATATATTCATGTAATGACCCAACCGATCGTTTTGAGTATTACATCCCCGTTCCCCCATTTACTGCTCAATTTATGCTTTGACATTGATATATGACTTGCCGGGATAATTGGTTCAGGTCCAGTGAGGTTTTGAAATGAATTGAGACACTTAGATTCCAAGATGAAAACTAAAGTTGAAAAGGTTGATCGGATGTTGACTTATGTGTAAATGACCCCGAAATAGAATTTTGATGATTGCAATAGTTTCGTATGGTGATTTTGGACTTAGGAGCGTGTCCGGAAAATTATTTGGAAGTCCGTAGTTAAATTAGGCTTGAAATGGCTAAAATAGAAATTTAAGTTTGGAAGTTTGACCGGAGAGTTGACTTTTTGATATCGAGGTCGAAATCTAATTTTGGAAATTTGAATATGTCTGTTATGTCATTTATGACTTGTGTGCAAAATTTGAGATCAATCGGACTTGATTTGATAGGTTTCAGCATCGAATTTAGAAGTTGGAAATATTTAGTTTTATTAGGCTTGAATTGGCGTATGATTCGTTGTTCTAGCGTTTTTTGAGGTCCCGGGAGCCTCGGGCGAGTTTCAGATGATTAAACGGATCAGAGTTTGACGTAGAACAAAGTTGGAAGTTGCTGCCTACTGATGCAATCGCACCTGTGGATTTGGCTCGCAGGTGCGAGCGTGCAGAAGCGAGTAGGGGCTGATGAGGCAGAGTGCACAGATGCGAGCATTTTACCGCACCTGCGAGGTCGCAAGCGCGAAGAGAAACACGTAGAAGCGGAGGTACCAGTGTGGACGATTGCAGAAGCGGACATTTTGTCGCACCTGCGAGACCACATATGCGGCTAAGCTGATCACAGGTGTGACAGGCCCTGGACAGAATAAATTGAAGGGGTTGTGGGATTTTGGCATTTTTGGACATTTCCAACACGGGGTTGGGAGATTTTTCAGAGAGAATGCATGGGAAATCTTGAGGTAAGTCACTTGTGATTACTTTTAGTCAATAATATTGGATTATCATTGAGTATTTTGACTAGATTACATATTTTTGAAGTGAAATTAGGGGATTTGAACATAGGGATTTCAAAATAAGAATTTGATATTTGGAATCAAGTCGATGTCGAAATTTGGTAAATGTGGTATGGTTGGACTCGTGCTTGAACGAGCGTTCATATTTTGTAACTTTTGTCGGGTTCCGAGACGTTTCGAGTTAAATTTCAGATTTTGTTGAAAAATTAGTATTTTATTTTGGAATTAATTCCAATAATTTGTATTGACTGAATCGAATTAATTATGACTAGATTTGTGGCATTTGGATACCGATTCGCCAGGCAATGGCATAGCGGAGTAAAGAATTACACGGTTGGAGATAAGTAACACTTCTAAACTTGGTTCTGAGGGTATGAATCCCCGAATTTGGTATTATAAATTATTTTGAGGTGATGCACACGATAGTTAAAGAGCGTGTGGATGTGCACCATTGAAATTGTGACTTGAATAAATTCTGTGAAGTTGTAAAATTAAAGAATCATGTTATTATCCAAATATTCTCCACATGTTAGGAAATTGAGTTGAGACTCATATTGAAGATCATGATTAGGCTACGTGCCAATATTTTGGGACCCATAGGGTCGTGTTACTGTTGAATTTAATTGTTTAAAAAATGTATATTTCATTCTCAGTCGTGTTCATCCATTGTGAGTATATTTAAGGGATCGGGGCTGCCCGCCTGCAGTAGGCCATATTGGCTTTATATATATATATATATTATTTAGAACGGGGCTGCCCTCCTGTAGTAGGCCTTATAGGCTTTATTATTATACGGATCGGGACTGCCCGCCTGTAGTAGAACATATCATCTTTATATCACGCTTTGGCTGAAGGATCCCCTCTGGAGTTTGCAACCCCCACAGTGAGCATAGATGATTATATATTTTTGATGGACTTCCCATGGCATGGACTTGCCTTATTTATATTTATCATGAATTTCCCTAGACATGGATCTTGTCCAAATCATTTACATTTGGGGATAAATTACCTAGAGCTGGATTGGCCTTATACGGTACTAAGTGACTCACTATTAGTTGATGTATATATATACGGGGTGAAAGTTCCCTAGGATGGATTGGACATATACAGTACTAAGTGACCGAGTAATTTGTGATAGTGAGTACACGAAGTTTTTCTACTGAGATGTCATATTCCTCAAATTATTCTGAATCGATCTATTTTACTTGTGATGTGTTAATTGTTGAACTTGAAAGCATGCCTACCTTTCTCTATTGTTATTTCTATACTGGACTATACCTGCGAAGCTCGTCACTACTTTTAGCCCAGAGGTTAGTCTTGTTACTTATTGAGTTGGCTGTACTCATACTATACTCTGCACCTTGTGTGCAGATCCAGGTGCTTTCGGACACGACGACTGTTACATCTCAAAGTGCTATCAGTTGGAGACTAGAAAGGTAGCTGCCTTGAGTCCGCTGACTTTGTCTCTCTTTCTTTCCATTATTGTACTGTTCTATACTTTCGGATAATGTTTTTATCAGTGAGACTTTGTATTCATTTAGATGCTCATGTACTTAGTGACACCAGATTTTGGGAGTGTCTTGTATCTTTAATTGTGAGGTTTCTATTGTAATCAAATATTATGTTTTCAACATTAAACAAAATGGTGGTTTATTGAGATTGTCGGCTTGCCTAGTATTGAGATAGGCGCCATCACGACAGGTGAAAGTTTGGTCCATGTCAAGTTGGTATCAAAGCTCTAGGTTACATAGGTATCACGAGTAATGAGCAGGTTTAGTAGAGTCTTGCGGATCGATACGGAGACGTCTATACTTATCTTCGAGAGGCTGCAGAACCCTTAGGAAATTTTTTACTTTCTTGTACTCTATCATGCGGAATTGACTCAGCTTGAAACATAACTCTTTGAATTCCTTTCATGCATTTGTGTGCGCATGCGAGCGCTCGGTATCGCTGGCTTGTGATTACATGAACGAGGTTCAAGATGAGTAATCATTATTTTAGTGATGGGCTAGTCTGGACGACTTGAGCCAGGGTTAGACAGCAGCTTAAGCTTGGTAGTTTTGATTGTGAGAACTTGTACGTTTGTACTTATGCGTCCGGTAGTGTCCCTATGAGTGAAATGTTTGGCTCGATGAGCGGTTGAATGACAATATGATGGTTTGACTGGGACGAGAAGAGTTTCTCCAGATGTAAAAAGGGACATTGGGTGCTTGATGTCTATCTTGATTTGACGTAGAGTCTCGAGTATGAATGTGTTGAAGGATCTTTCGCGTTGTTAAATTGTGGGACAAAATAAATTGTCATGTCTTATTAACGAGTTTGGACTCGGGAAGATTAGGTGATGGTGTAGTAAATATGGTTGATAAAGGGTATAGCAAGATTCCAATTTGAGGCAATGCAGGTGTATTCTTTATAATGTTGAGTGGGGAGTTTCTTTTCTACCAGCGGGGTGTATTTGTTGAGATTTGAATTTGAATATGGTCGAGAAAGTGGACTTGAGTGACAAGAGAATGAATGCGATCTTAGCGGATGATGGAGGTATCTTATTGTTGGTGTTGCATGAGCTTGAGAAGAATTTTTATTGAACTGACTGTGGTATTATAGCAGTGATACAACATGGAAATTGTGAGTTATGGAATGTTTTGTTCTATGTCTTCGAGGCAAGTGGGGGAGTGTGCTATCATCGATTTGATTGCATGGTTATGTGTTGTATTGGTTTTGGTCTGAGGCATACTTGTGGATTAGTTATGACTTGCAGAGGTTGAGATGGAGGATGAGTCGAGTAAGAAAATTCCCGGATACGAGTTATATTGCACTTTATGAGTGTATAAAAATCATGGAATGATTAAGTTGTTAGTTGAAGGATGTAGTGCACACAAAGTATGAATTTTATTGGTAGTGTTAAGGTAGGGTTACTTCTTTGGGTGTTGTAATACTAATGGGGCACATGTCTTTTGGTTCGTTTTGGCGGTGCAATTTGGATTTGAGCAAAGTGGGTGACTCACGAGAGGGTTCTAATGGATTCAAAATGTATATGTGGCACTTGAAAATTTTTCGGATTGGTATATCGCTAGAATCGGTTATTTACATTGGATGGTGTCGGGACTTACGCTAATTATGTTTGACTATGGATTCTACATTTCAATATAAAAAAGGAAAGAGAAACAATTTTATATTCTCATCAAGTCCTTTAGAGTGGGTGTCTCGATTGTGGTACTTTGTGGTGCTTAAGAAGAATACAGTGGCTTATGGGACTTAGGGCAGTGTAGTTATATGTTAGGATGTCTTGTAGTGAGCTTTGGGTAAGGATCGTGTAGTTCTGACAAGAAGAAGTGTCAACTTGAGGGTTATTTGGAAGAAACTTGGAGAAAATAGGACGACTGGTAGTAGGTTGGACCAGCTTGGCAATGGTATGATCAGATCTTTGGGTACCTATGATGTGGTGAGACTTTACAGATGTTTTTGTGGAAATATTCTTGGATTTGGTGACATTCGTGGCTTGGTCGAGTTAGAGGAGTTCAGTCTGATATATTGGCTGTGTGCAAATGGATTTCAAAGTGTTCTTGGTAGTTTCTACCATGGTTTGAGCCGGATATATCCTACCGGTATGAGGAACATGTTGTGTATTGTGATTTTCTCTTGTATGGGAGAAAAAGGAAGGTTTCTAACTAACTGGGAATGTAAATTGCTTGTGACTCAAAGTTGATAATGAGATTCTTGTGCTTGTCACATGATGGCATGATAGATGTGGTGTGGTGTGCGGGATTAAGATTTACATGTATAATGTGGCAATTCATTCTTAAAGGGAAGGTCACAAATTCTGGACAAAATGGTCAGTGTTATATATTTAGATGTATTTTATAACTATTCGGTAATCCCTAAGAAGGGTGCATATTTCAAAAGGCGCATTGTGTTTTGATTTACGGATGTTTGTTGGTATTGTGGTACTCACCTGGTTGATAGACTGCTGATATTCAAATTATTGCTATGTGGCACGGAAGAATTATGAAGGTTTTCCTCGTGGGATGATCGTGCATGATAAATGTGTTAGTCATTCGAATGTTGGAGTTGGGATCAATTACAGTGGTTTATGTGTTCTATGAATTTTGAGACTGGGAGTTCTCCAAAGCATATTGTTTCAGGGTTGCGGCCTGTTTGAGGTGAGTGTTTTATTTAAACTCAGTGGAGACACTAGTTGAGCTAATTATTTGTGATAGCTACACGCTATGAGTGCGCATATATGTGAGGTTTGAGCCCATGTGCCGACGTCGGATCCCTTTGGCCACTAACCTTATTAGTCCAAATCAATGCTTAGACTTTCAATCTAAGGTTATATAGGCATCCAAATCATTATTCAGGTGTTTCTAGGTTTCTTTATAGACATTCAAATCATCATTTGGGGTTTTCTAGGTTTTCTCCAAAATTTCAATTGATTTCACCTTCAATCCATGTTCCCAAGATAATTTTGATGATAGGTTTGTGATATATTCATAGATTCGAGTTAATTAATTATCCCAATATCGTATATGAAGATCTAAGCCAAAACCACCAAAACCCAAGCTCCCAAGCTCCAAAGATAGTGAAATACGCCCAAACATAAAATGGTTCTTTTTATAGAAGAAAGCGGAAGCAAAAGATTTTATGTCCTAGAGATGTCCTTGTGTCGCGGGATGCGACGTTCTAGTGCTACTTTTTTAGGTTTGCTAGTTTTTCCCTTAAGAACCTCTTTGAACATCAAGAAACTCACTCAAGCTCCTCGGGACCCCTCCGAACTATCCCAATAAGTCCAAATACCCTATATGGACTAATCTTTCTGGTCCTAATATGAATGTACGTACAATTCCTAATACATCATATAAATGTTTTTGAAGTTTCAAAATATGAACCACTAGAATCGAAGGATAATATTGCTAATATAGCATGTTAACTTTTGAAATCACAAGATAGTGTTCCAACTCTTTTGCTGAACCCTTCAGGATCTAAATTATCCATACCCACAAGTCATTAAAAACTAAATGAACCTATGAAAAGTTTTAAATTACAGAATATATGATAAAACTCAAAACGACCAATTTGAACATTATATTCTTCACCTCTTGAACAAATATTCGTCCTTGAAAGAGTTTAGAAATGTAGTTGGGCTATCAAAAAAGATGTGGATATCTACTAAGTATGTCTGACTTTGTCTCCCAAGTAGCCTTCTCGCTAGGTTAGCCCTCCCGAAACACTTTCAGCAACGCGATCTCTTTTGGCCTTCGCTTCTAAACCTATCTTTCTAAAATATCCATCAACTCTTCTTCATAAGCCAAAGTTTCATCCAATTGCACTGTGTTGAAGTTCAAAACATGTGGCTTAATCGTATTATACTTTGGAAGCATAGAAACATGAAATACCAAATGTATCCCAAATAAAATAAGCTAGGAGGCAAAACAAACATATAAGCTACTTCATTAACTCTCTCCATAACCTTAAATTGATCAACGAACCTCGGACTCAACTTGCCTTTTTTTTCCAAACCTATCAGACTCGTCACTGGTGAAACTTTTAAAAATACCTTTTCACCCCTCATGAACACGGCATCACTATCCTTTCAGTCTGCATAACTCTTTTGCCTACTCTAAGTTGTGCAAAGTTGCTCTTAAATCAACTTAAAACTTTTTTTACCGTATTTGTACCCAATAACCTAAACCTCATCAGGATCAAATACCAAATTGCAGAATGACACTGCCTACTATATAAAGCCTCATATGGTTCTATCTGAATACTGGACTAGTAATTGTTCTTGTATTGAAACTCCACTAAAATTAAGAATTAATCCCAATGGCCACCAAAGTCAATCACATATGCCTTTACATGTCCTCAAAATTTTGAATAGTCTACTCTTATTCACCATTAGTCTCTGCATGAAATGATATGCTAAGCTTGTGTACCTAATCTATGTTGTACGGCTCCCCAAAAGTGAGATGTGTACTATGTACCTCAGTCTATAGTGATAGAATTAGGAACCCCATAGAAATGAACTATCCCAGTGACATAAATTTGTGCCAACTTCTCTAACAAATAAGTAGTCAATATCGGTATGAAATGAGAGGACTTAATCAATCTATCCACAATGCCTCAAAACTGCATCGAACTACCTTAAAGTACATGGTATACCTACCATAAAGCCCTTAGTTATTTGCTCCCATTTTCGCTCCTGTATAACCATCTTCTGAGTCAAACCACCTGGTTTTCGATGCTCATACTTCACCTATTCGCAATTAAAACATCATAAAACATGCCCAACAATATCCTTCTTCATCCCGTGCTACTAATTTTATTATTATAAGTCAAAATACATATTTGTGACAGCTGGGTGAATAGAGTATCGCAAACTGTGAGCCTCCTCAAATATCAAATGCCTCAAGCCATTGACATCAGGCACACAAAGCCGACCTTTAAGAACCACATTTCTTCACTGTATCCTTAAGTACAAGACAATAGAGATCATCATAGTGACATGCCTTAATTCATTCAAACAACCATGACTAGGAAACAACACAAGCAAGAACTTTGGTAGACTAAAAACATCACAAATTTATTCGTCAAATCATGAACATCCATGGCCATAGAATTCTCCTTGACTGGAATATATGCCAAAAATATATTGTTCGACCTTCTACTCAAAGCGTTCGCTACCCTATTAATATTCTTCGAATGATACAATATAGCAATGCCACAATCATTGAGTAATTAAAGTCATCTCCACTACCTCAAATTCAAATCCTTATACTTTAATAAGTTCTTAAGACTGTTGTAATCAATGTAAATCTCACAAGATACACCATACAAGTAATGCCTCTAAATCTTCAATCCAAACACAATTTCTGGAAACTCCAAGTCATTAGGATGATTCTTATCATGAACCTTCAACCATCATGAAGAATAATAATTCACTCTACCAACTTGCATTAACATACTCTCAAGGCCAAGGAACGAACCATCACAATACATTGTGTGTAACCGTGAACTTGTGAGTACTACCAATACTAGAGTTATAGTCAATGCAATTTTAAGCTTTTGGTAACTCTACTAACATTCATTTGACCATATAAAAGGAACATATTTCAAAGTGAACAGTAATAGCCTGTGAAACGCCTAATCTCGGTAGCCGTAGTAGGTCTAGGCCAATTATGAACCGTCTCAATTTTCTTAGGATCAATATTGATATCTTCACTAGAAACAATATAACCCAAGAATACAACTGAATCTAACCAACCACTTGGAGAACTTGGCATAAACAATCCTCAAATGCTTGTGATGCTCCTCTTTACTATGTGAGTTATTAGGATGTCATCAAAGAATATAATGAGAAAAGAATCCAAGTAATACTTGAACACACATTTCATCAAGTCCTTGAATGCTCTCGAAGCATTAGTCAAACATAAGAAATTCAGTATGAACTCCCAATGACCATAACGAATCATGAAATTGTCTTATGGATATCCGAAGCCCTAATCTTTAACTGATGATAACTTTGTCTCAAATCAATGTTAGAGAACATGTTGGAATCCTGAAGCTAGTCAAACAAATTATCAATACAAGGTAATAGATGCTTATTCTTGATGGTAACCTTATAACTGGTCGATAGCCAATGCACATCCATATCAAACTATCCCTCTTCTTCTTCACAAATAACAATTGTGCACCCTTACGAGAAAATACCCGACCTAATAAATCTCTTGCTAAGTAAATACTACAATTGCTTTTCTAACTCCTTCAACATAGCTGGAGCCATATGGTATGATGGGATAGATTAGGGCTGCCTGTCGGTGCCAAATCAATACCTAAATTAATATCCATGTCAAGTGGAATCCCAAGCAAATTTGTAGGAAATATATTTAGAAACTCTCTTACAACCGGTACTAAATCAATAGTAGGAGTCTCTGCATTAGTATCTCGAATGTAGGTTAGTTAAGACAAACATCCCTTCTCAATCATATGATGTGCCTTCAAGGACGAGACCACCTTACTCGTTGAGTGACTAAGTGTACCCCTTAATTCCTTCCTAGCCAACCCTAACATCGCCAATGTGATGGTCTTAGTATGATAATATAGTATAGCAACGACACAGAGACAATCAATCTATTCTAGAATCATCTCCAAGTCCATTATATTCAACAATAAGAGATCAATCATAGTATCATAGCAAGTACTGGTAACCACACAATACCTATTAACCCAATCAATTACAATACATAAATAAATAGTAATATCAATATCACGACCTAAAACCACGTGACCAGCACCCGGCACACTACCCGACTCGAGCGAACCAAATCACGAGATGCACCAAAATCATATACATGAAAACTAATTTAACCGTGGAATCTCCTTAAAAATCATATACATTTTCAAGTTAAATGATAAAATATTTTCCAATTCAAAATCACACATAACGTCTTCCATGATAATAACAATGAGACTAAGTAAAATAAATATACTTTCATGTATGTCGTGTACAACCCTGTTACTACAAGGTATAGAATTAAACACTTCGGTTATTACCCGACTAGCGTAAATTAAGAAAATAACATTATAGCTACCACGAAATAGGAGTGGTGCCTAACCATTTACATCAGGAATAGAGTCATCTTAGCCCTGACCACATGCCACGTATCATACCCCATCCTGAAACTTGTAAAGTAAGTGGGACCCTGGAGGAGAGCCCGTAAGGCAGAGTACACCACAACGGTACTCAATAAGTGTCATATACTCTCTCTAACTTAAGTTCTTGGGATAAACTTTATAAAAAAATAATGCATCAAATATTTATATAAAACGATAAGAAGTTTTATCAATTCATGATCCTTGTCATTTTGAATAAAAGACAAGTGAAATATAAACCACGATACAAAATTTTAAAATATTTACATCAATCTAAGATTATGGATAAAATCATACAAAATCATTCCATTTGTTTTAAGTCATTGAAATCAGTTTCGGCTCATTAGGCCTAAACATACAAGAACCATCCTTACCTTTCACTGGGAGTACTATATCATCACCGACATAAGAAGGTCAACTAGGTTATGTACCTAGCGGCAAGTATCATATACCCTACTTGCTCAGGTCGTCTCATCGTAGTGCTGTACGAATCGACTCAGCCATGCTAATAATAGCACAAAATAGTAATCTATCGAGGGAGAGCACTCTATCGTAGTCTATACCACAAGTGTCCATCTACGCCTACACCGGCATGTATAGTTTCATGACAACAAACATAATATATCCGGAGTCATTCTCGGCGAACACAAATTACTCCCAAAATATTTGATACTTCAAAATAGATTCATAGCATAGTATCTTCAAAGGATCTATTTTTATAAACTCATATAATTTATATAAAAATCTAAATCATTTGAACAAAAATTAAATAAACAACATTTTACATGCTAAATCCTTTAGTAATTTAACATCAATCTTCAAAAGATACCACAAGTGCTATTTTGTTTGCCAATTTCCAAAAGAAATACTTTCCATGAAATCTTATCTATAGCACTCATATATATATATATATATATATATACACACACACACTAGTAAATACGTAAGTTTTGATAAAAACTTATAACATTTACCTTGAGTGTCATTTTGCCAACAAGATTGAAAATAAAATTTTATAATACAACATGACACTACATATGAAACATACTACTTTAATACATGAAAACATCCGTACTTGTTTGTCCCCACAAGCACGAAAGCACATTTTCAAAAAACTTAAGTATTAACTCGACATATGCTTTTAGTGAAAGTCCCTCAAGAAGAGTAAGTTTTAATCAACTTACCTCGCTTTTGCTTTATTAACGTTCACAAGATTTCAATCTTCCTCCATAATTCCAATGATGATTAAAATTCTCAACATCACCAACAAGTTGATATCTACAATTAGATATCCTAATTACATCAATATATGACCTAAGATATTGATCAACATCCATATATGGCTCATAAGTTGGCTACATGCCTCCAACAACTCAAAACCAAATAGTTTTACATGCTAGACTATTCAACTTCATTATTATGTTTAAATACCCATTCGAAGTCATTAATAATACTACATCAATTGTCCATTTCCACCAAGTTATTATTCATCGCACTACAAAAAAAACTTGAATTAGCTACGAACGTTGTCGCTAATCTTACTTTTTAGCTACAAAAATTTGTCAGTCGCTAAAACCTTATTTTTTAGTAGTGTCATCTTCCATAATCAACACTTGAAAAATATACAATTCGGGTGATTACTTAGTTGATCACTTCCATCTTTTGCTAACAAATAATTCCATAGGTTCATTGTATTCATAAATTTCATAGTTAAGATTACCATTCAACTTCTCTCTTATTTTCTTAAAAGTATTATTCATGCCATGAACTAGAGTTTTATAATCCAATCTTTCAACCATTGAAACTTGGAACAAATGCTTCAAATACTTCTAACTTCTCATAATAAACGAGTTTGAAGCATTGAAATTACCTCTAGTACCTCATTCTTGAAAAATCACAACTTTGGTGATTTTAGTGTTCTTGAGGATTTTATGGTAAAATCTAGCATCTGGATGCAATAATGATGTTAGAACTCATGTATATTGAGTAAGAATCAACCCAAAACAACATTAACAACTTACCTTGGTTAATTGGACTTGATATTAGCTTAAAATCGCCCCTTCACCTCAAGAACCCTAACCCCCAATACTGAAAATACTCTCCTCCCCCCGATTTTGTATTTAGAGGCCTAGATTTCTGGATTTCGGACGTGGACTTTGATGCGATGGAATCACTTAATTGCTAGCCATTCTTTCGGACGCGGCCCTGGATGCTTCGCATCCGTAGACTCCTCTGCCAACCTTTGGTAATTCGGTCATAACGTCTTGTAAGAATGTCCAAATGACAAGCGGTTTGAAGTGTTATTAACTAGACTCGACGAGAATTCATTTTATAGGTGTCCATCACATAACTCCTTATATATATAGAGATATGCTCAACCAAAGTTTGGTCTTGATCGTACTCATTTAGAACTTTAGCCTATCATATAATTTCCAACTTGACTTGGACTTAGGGCTATCCTTAGACCCCACATCACTTATAATATGCCTCGTACACTTATTATCATATCCAATTGATATCCATCATATTAATAGTCCTCACGTGCACAAAAATTAATATAATTAGCGCACATTAACTTTCTTAATAGCGCTTAAGTACTTCAAAATTTTTACGGGGTGCTACATTCTTCCCACTTAAGAACATTCGTCCTCGAATGTCTTACAAGTCACTTCTAATAATAGAGTTATCATCCTTTTACCTCCAATCATTATGCATAGGCACGTATGACTACGTGTGTCTTATACTTACTTTCCAAAATCTCAACTTATTTATGGCCCTCAAAATTGGCTATCTTTACAAATTTTAAAAATTTCGGCATAGTTTACCATATAACTAGGACTATCCAAAATCTTTAACTTGTCTAGAACATGCCCCACACGGGCACCAATAACAATATCACTCAACAACCAACAATAAACAATATAATGTACCATCTTGACCCCATTTGGCCGTAAATATACCATAAGTGCATCAAATATAAATCTTTAAAACTTTTAACTTGTAACATATATGAATATCATTCAATATTAATAATTGCTACAATACATAGCTCCCATATCACTATTATACATACCTGCATTTTCTTTAGTCATGCATACGTCAAGTTGTACCTGAAAAGTATCTTCAAATAAATCTAAACTATCTCTGTGATTGGACTTCCTTTATAAATAATAACTTATTTTCATGCCCCCTTAATTTATTAGCTTGCTCAAGGAAATATATCATAGTTTATGATATCGACTCGTAGCCTTGGATTTGTTTTTTCCTAAACAATACTTTCAAATAACTCTATTGCCTTTCACGATTGTTGTTTTCATACATTATTTTTCCCACTTAGGACTCTTGATATCCTATAATTGTTAAAATTATTCTGGACTGTTCTTTTGTTCCTTCCAAAGACTAATAAGATATTTGTCCTAGATTCATCCATCATATAACAATTAATAACCCCACTTTCACTCGTGATTTTTGGAGTTCCCGAAGATCCCAACTTGATAACTATTATTGCTTACAAATTTTCTCTATGGAAACAAAATATAATCATCCCAGTTTCATTCATTTTACGATACTAATTTTCCATCCATTC
Organism: Nicotiana tomentosiformis; assembly: GCF_000390325.3. Lineage (NCBI taxonomy): Eukaryota > Viridiplantae > Streptophyta > Magnoliopsida > Solanales > Solanaceae > Nicotiana > Nicotiana tomentosiformis. Next base: position 152,452,998 of record NC_090812.1, read on the forward strand.
TCAAATACCAGGGTTCAAATTTCCATTTCTAAATTTTAACCAACTCCTTAACTCTATTGAGTTCCTTGTGATGGTTCTCTAACAATAATTTCAGATTTTATCTACTTATGGGTGCACCATAGGTATATTACCATAGCTCGTAAGCTTCCAACACTCGCGTATCATTATTATCATGATGACACTTATACCTTTTAAGATTAGTGCCCTTTCTTAAACCCATGCTTTTTACTGGCACACTTCATTTTTGGTGTACAAGAGTCATTTCTCATTCAAGAAAGCACATTACATTACCCTTTTCTATCACGACCCAAAATCCAACTAGTTGTGATGGCACCTAACCTCACCCGCTAGGTAAGATAAATAATAATAATCCGATTCAATTAATATTTAACTGACTCTAATACACTCCCAGAGACTGGTAATACAAATTATGAGGTTCTAAGATTAGAAATTACAAAGCTGGTATAAAATAAATACATCATCTGTTCGAAATGTACATAAAAAGATTTTTATAAATCTAAGGCTACCATAAACAAGAGGCATCTACGATTGGAATGCAGGTGCATCTTCAGATCCAGCTCCCGTCAATCACAGCAACATCAGCATCCAATATCTGCACGCAAGGTGCAAAAGTGTAGTATGAGTACAACCGACCCCATGCACTCAATAAGTAACAAACCTAACCTTAGGTTAAAAGTAGTGACGAGCTGGACTAAATGTCAGGGTCCAACACCAATCGCCAACAACAATTCATAAAAATATAATAAAAGTAACACCAGTAATAATTCAACAATAAAATGCTCATGTTAATCATGGTTTCTGAAACAAGTTCTTCCTTTCAAATGTATCAGTGAAAACTCAAGTCGTTCACCGAAGTTGCAAAACATATGAGTAAGTTTGAAAACAATAATTTTCTCAAAACTTCTTTCAACAATAAATAAGATGTTTTATTTCCTTTCTAGATAGCCAGTGGAAAATGCATCATTATGCATGTATGCCAATATGTGTGAGAAGTCATGAATGACGTGATACCATACAACAAGAGGAAAATACATCTCTATGCATGTATGTCATGTGTATATGTCAATGCAATATATCTTAGTGATAAAACCATATGCATACTCTCAGAGTATCAATTCACTCAGTCCTCCACATCACTTAGTCCTCCCAGTCACTCAGTCCTCCCAGTCACTCGGTCCTCACAGTCACTCAATCCTCCCAATCGCTTGGCACCCGGCACTCGCACTCAGTAGGTACCTGCGATCACTAGGGGGGGTGTACATCCCGATCATGGCATAAATCAATAAAACATGATGCGGCGTGCAGCCCGATCCCATAAATATTCTCACCATCAGGCCCTTGGCCTCACTCAGTCATCAATCTCTCATGTATCTCGGGCTCACAATGTCATGAAAAATTAACCCAAAATGATGATATGATGAATCAATAACTAGCAACAGATATTGAGAGATGATATGAAATGAATGAACATGATTGAGTATGAAGTGACAATTTAAACAAATAATTCGACGACAGAAATGACCTCAGAAATGACCTCAGTGGGTCACAACTCGATAACTCTAGTACGTAGAGATTTCATGATTATAGATAAGTGCAGGTAACTACACAGTACCATAGGAATAATGGAGTCACAGTTCGAATGATGCATGCCCACACGCCCGTCACCTAGCATATGCTTCAATGCAACACCAAACACATAACACATATAATCAGTGTTAATACCTTCAGCTGCAAGATTAGAAGAGTTACTTACCTCGAATTGTCGAATCCAGTTCCGACCAAGAGCAAAATACTACAGAAATTCCATTTTGTGCGTATCAACTTCTGAACGCTTCCTATCTCCTCAATTCAAGCCAAACTATTCGTATCTATTCAAATATCGTGCAAATAAATCACAATTTACTCCAATACTTACTATTTTAAAATTTACAAAAATTCTCAACTCCGCTCAAAAAATTGACAGTGGGGCCCACGTCTCGAAATCTGACGAAACTCACAAAATCCGACAACCCATTCAATTACGTGTTCAACCATACTAATTTCACTCAAATTTGACTCTGAAACGGTATTCAAATCCCAAACTTTGTTTTATGAAGTTTCTACAATTTTTCCCAAATTTCCATCTCAAAATATTGATTAAATGATGAAAACAATGACATATTCATGTATGTTACTCAAATCCGAGTTAGAATCACTTACCCCGATAAATCTCTTGAAAATCCCATGAAAAGTTAGAATCACTTACCCCGATAAATCTCTGGAAAATCCCATGAAACATCGCCACAAAACATACTCCCAAAGTCCAAGTATGAAATAATACTCTAACCTTCGTTTATAAAGTACAAAAATCTGATCCCTCATTGTGCTGACCACACAATTATTGTGCGGTCCGCACATTACAGGTTCTGTGGCCGCAATCCAAATTGTGCGGCCGCACTTCAGCAGCCTCTGATTAATAACTTTCTATACAAATGTCCAAATGATTAATGGTATACCTTTATGCAAACTAGATGCAAGGGGATATAATTTTCGTTTTTGAATCATCACCAAATTCCTTGTAGATTAAAAGATATAAGCTTCCTAAGTTGGGCCATCGAACCTGCATAATCCTTTTTTGCGGCCGCGAGAAGAATTCTGCGATCCGCACTTTGCTTCTGCAGTCCGCACATCTGGATTTGCCTCAGCACTCCAAAATGTGCCCCCACACCTCCAAAAGTTTCAAAACAACATCAGAGTGCCGAAATACCCAAACTCGCTCAAAACTCACCCCAAAACACACCCGAGCCACTCGAAAATCCGTCTAACAAGTCCTAAAACACATTACGAACTTAGTCGAGCCCTCAAATCACATCAAACGATATCAAAAACACAAATCACACTTCAACTCAAGTCTAATGAAATCTAATAATTTTTAACTTCTACATTAAATGCTGAAACCTATTGTAACAACCCGGCCAGTCGTTCCGAGAGTTATAGCCCTGTTTACCCATTTCTGCTTCTTTATATGTTGTTCAGCTGTGTTGAGTTGCATCTAATTGGTAGGTTTGGGTCCGGAGTAGTTTTGGAGTGAAATGAACACTTAGTCTTTTAGTTAGAAAGTTAAGTTAGGAAAGTCAACCGGATGTTGACCTATGCGTAAACGATCTCGGATTTGAATTTTTATGGTTTTGTTAGCTCCGTTAGGTAATTTTGGACATAGGAGTGCGTCCGGAATATGATTTGGAGGTCTATGGTAGAATTAGGCTTGAATTGGCGAAATTGGAAATTTGACGAGATCGGTCGGCAGTGGAAAAATTTGATATCGAGGTTAGAATGGAATTCCGATAGTTGTAGTTGGTTCGTAGTGTCATTTTTTATGTGTGTGCAAAAGTTGAGGTCATCCGGACGTGGTTTGGTTGGTTTCGGCATCGGGTGCCGAATTTGGAAATTTAGAAGTTCTTAGGCTTGAATCTGAGAGTAATTTGGTGTTTGGATGTTATTTTGTGTGATTCGAAGGTTCGACTAAGTTTATATGTTGATATATGACTTATGGGAAATATTGGTTGAGGTCCCGAGGGGCTCGGGATGATTTCAGATGGTTAACGAGAACTTTGGAAGTTGAAAATTTCATAATAGACTAAAGTTCAAGTGAGTTCGCACATGATCCAACTTCAAATGAGCATAAATCCCATGATACGAAGTTTTTATTGTGTATTACCTATAAAATAAAATATCTTTGAGTCTAGTTTCTAACGCTTCAAACCGTTCATCATTTGGACATTCCTACAAGAAGTTATGACCAAATTACCAAAGGCTGGAAAAATTCGATTCTTCGACCAATTCTGCGATCGCAGAACCATTATGCGATGTCAGAAGTAGTTATGCGACCGCAAAATGGTCGCAAACCTGTCTAGTGAAGCCTATGTCTGGGCATCGATTTTGTGGTGCATTTTTCTACCCTCATACCCATTCTGCAGTCCATTATGCGACCGCAGACCTGCTTTCGGAAGTTAATTTTTCTATTTTTATAACCCAAACCCATTTTGATAAATAGGCTTTGGGATTCATTTTGGAGCAAAAATATGACATTTTTAGAGAGAAGGGAGAGTGTTCTAGAGAGAGGAAGAAGCTCAAGTGATTTGTTCATCAAGATCTTGTTCAAGCTTTGAAATCCAACAAGGAAATATCACAAGAGGTAAGGTTCTAACCCCTAGTCTTCAATTTCGAGTTTGGGTAAAGATGGGTGATTAAGAGTATGATTCTTGGGTGTAATAGTATCATTTATATATATCAATAAGGTTTATGGAAAGAGTGTTGAGTTCAAATGGGTATAGATTGGGTTGAAAATGGTAGAAATATTCAAGACTTTAATTGAATATTTGAGGGTCGAGTTGATGTCGGAATTTGATGAATATTTTATGGTTAGACTTGGGAGAGGACGAGGATTATTATTCTGCCATTTTTTTTTACTGGTTTTGAGACGTGGGGCCGGGGGCCGGGTTTTGGCCAATTTCTGATTTTTGGCCTATTTATGTAGTTTTTCCATTGGAATTCGATTCTTTAGCCTATGTTGATAGTATTATATTGATTATGGATAGATTCAGAGCCTTTGGAGACCGAGTCCAGAGACGAGCGCATCCCGGAGTAGGAGTTTTACGTTTTTAAGGTAAGTAACAGTTTTATCTCTGGCTTTGAGGGTATAAACCCGGAGATTTGACATCACGTGATTGTTTGGAAGTGATACCCATACTAGGTGACGAGCGTGTGGGTGTGCACCGTGAGGGATTGACACTTGGTCCGTCCCATGAGGCTGTAAGGCCTAATGGCTATTATCTGTGGTTATGTGTTTATTGTTGTTGAACTTGTTTGCCTTCATGTTAGAGATCATTCTTAGGCTTTATTCATGCTCACATTATTTGTACTCAGTCCTAGAAATTATTGTACATGTTTACCTCAGTCTCTATTATTTGCTAATATGCGGTGATACTTGATGTGGGTTGTGTTTCCTTGTTTGTTGGTGATGATGAGGCTAGTGAGGTACATGATTGAGGATATTAATACCATAGCGCGTGAGTTATCCGCGTAGCACGTGAGTTGACCGTGCGGGTCCAGGTATTGGTACCATAGCGCGTGAGTTGTCCACGTAGCACGTGAGTTGACCGTGCGGATCCAGGTATTGATATGATGGCACGTGAGTTGTCCATGCTTAGCGCTTGGGCTTTGGGAGCCCCTCCGTAGTCTGTACACACCCTCAGTGAGCGCAAGTACCTATTGAGTATTGAGTATATTGAGTGCTGAGTGCGAATGTTGAGTGCCGAGTGCTGAGTGATAGATATCTATGGAGATTGCAAGGTAGCTGCTAGCGTCCGCAGGACCTTGTTACTCCTTTTATCATTTCTTCTTTTGGATTGTATTGACAGTTAGACAGTTTCATTTCATAGTTCATAAATTTATACGCTCATAACTTAGTAACACCCCGATGTTTGGGGCTCGTTTCCGTATTTCAAAAAAAATTATATTTAAAGTTGATTTAGTTTATGAGAAGTTCAAATGTTGATATTTGTTATTAATTTCTTATAATCGGTTTAGTTGAAATATTTTGGGAAGTAGGCTTGCCTTGTAACACGATAGGCGCCATCACGACCATCGTCAGATTTTGGGTCGTGACACCTATCAAATCAAGTCCAATTAACCTCAAACTTTTCACACACGTCATAAATGACATAATAAAGCTATTCAAATTTCTAGAATTGGATTTCGATCCCGATATCAAAAAGTCAAATCTCCGGTCAAAGTTCCAAACTTAAATTTCTATTTTAGTCATTATGAGCCCAATTTAACTACGGACTTCCAAATAATTTTTCGGACACGCTCTTAAGTTCAAAATTACCATACGGAGCTATTGGAATTATGAAAACTCTATTCCGGGGTCGTTTACACTTAATTCAATATCCGGTCAACCTTTTCAACTTAAACTTTAAACCTTGAATTTTATTCTTTCAAACTAACTCCGAAATACCTGAAAACCAAAATCGACAATTCACACAAGTCACAATACATCATATGAACCTATTTAATATAACTCAAACCACAACTGCGCATATACTTAAATATACGTTCGTCCTCAAACGTGCCAAGAGTCGTTTCCAAACCATCAAATCACTATTCCACCTTACCACGCACATACTCGGGGGTGATCCCACGCCACCCTATTCTATATAGACCTGACAACACGACACAACTGAAAATTATTAGTTCAATCTTAGCCCAAAAACCTTGGAATTCAATTTCCAATATTCAGAATTTCTTACAAGACCTGAATCTCACAGTTACACACTGTATAAGTTTGAAAGCTGCATCGCGCCATAACCATAACCAGAGATATAATCACATAACATACTACACAACTTGCATGCTCGTAGCACCGTTACTGATCACAGTAACTACTCCAAAACTAACATGGTGCTGGTATTAAACCCCATATCAAACAAAACCTCATTCCAAAACCTTCGTACACTGATGATAATGAAAGAAACATGCAGAAATCTCATGACCCCTTATCAGACCAATAAGTCATGGAGCTCTCTCGCCCCAAACAGAACAATAATCATTTTCTAAGCCGACATTCAATATTATCCTCCCGAATATACCGTAATCAAACCCAATAGTACCCATTCTATGTCTAATGACATTATATTATTAAACACAACTATCCCACAGACACGCATCATCAATATAACTCAAACCACAACTGCGCAATCTGTGTTCCCAAATATGGGATATGTCTCAAGGAAGAGAACCATATTGCAAGTTCAACAAGCACCATCACAACCGCAACGTTATAACCAACTCATCAAATTTAGTGAAGAGAATAACCATAGGCACATGTGCACAATTGTAGAGGAAGGAAATTAATGAATCCGATAAATTATCATAGAAATAAAATTTTCACACACGGCACGGACAACTCACGTGCCAATAATATGAATCGCCTGACATGGTCACAGACCTCCACTCCCAGCATATCATACAGGAGCAATTAAATAAGTACACATGTATATGATAATAAAATAAGATCCTCATGCTCCTGGACTTGTATAAATAACACGCCATAGTGTATGCATGTGCAAAGTCTTCTATCACACTTCAAATCGGCAATTTAACGCAGAAATAGTAACTACCCCATTTATTCAGGGAATTAGCCTCTTTGTAACCTCAAGTGTAGACCATATAGTTCTCAACAAAGAAAGGAATATGAGAAACGTTATAACTTTACACTTAACAGTCAATTCTAGGCATATCATAGCCTAAGCATTCTTTCGTGTATGAATACTTGCCCCGATGCCCGCAATTGGCCCAAACCTCACATATATGCATACTTATAGCGCGTAGCTATCACAAATAATTAATGCAACTAGTGCATCCACTGAGTTTAAATAAAATACTCACCTCAAACATGTCACAACCCTGAAACCATATGCTTCTGAGAATTTTCAGTCTCCAACAATTTGAATATCAGCAGTCTATCAACCAGATGAGTACCGCAATACCAACCAAAAATTTGTAAGTCAAAACACCATGCGCCTTCTGAAATGCGCACCCTTATCAGGAATTATCGAGCAGTTACAACATTCATCTAAATATTTGAAACTGACCATGCCGTCCAAAATTCGTGACCTTCTCTTCAAGACTGAACTGCTACCTTGTACATATAAATCTTAATCCCACACAACACATATTATTTATCATGCCATCATGTGAAAAGAACAAGTATCTCATTATCAACCCTTGGTCACCACCAAATTAGATATACGGTCAGTTAGACACCTTCTTCTTGCTTCTTTCGAGGAGGAAATCATATTACACAACATGTTACCCCACACCGGTAGAAAATATTCGGTTCAACCCATGGTAGAAACCATCAAAAATACTTTGAAATTCGTATGCACATAACCAATTAAATTCCTCTAACTCAACCAAGCCACGCAGGTCACCAAACCGAAGAATATTGCCACCAAAACATCTGTAAAATCTCACCACATCATAATTACCCAAAAGAACCGAGCATACCATTACCATGTTGGTCTAGCCTACTATCCAGTTGTCCTATTTTCTCTGAGTTGCTTATGAATTACCCTCGAGTTGACACTTCTCCTTGTCAGAACACCACGATCCTTAGTCAAAGCTTACTACCAGAGATCATAGCATAAACCGCACTTCCCTAAGGCTCATAAGTTGTTGTATTCCCTCTTAAGCACCACAAAAGTACCACCACCGAGACACCCACTCCGAAAAGACCTTATGTTAAAATTGTTCCATTTACCTTTCTTGTACTGAAATGTAGAATCCATAGTCATACAGAATTACCACAAGTCCCGAAACCAACCAGTGTAAATAACCGATTCTGGCGATATACAAATTTCGAAAAACTTTTAAGTGACACATATACATTTTGAATACATTAGAACCCTTTTGAAAATCATTCACTCTACTCAAATCTAAATTGCACCGCCCAAACGGGCCGAAAGACAGGCGCCTTATTAGTACAATAACACCCCAAAGAAGTAACACTCGAGGTCGAGCACCGTTGACGAAGCTGTAACAGTTAATTTTCGGAATAGGTTATTAAAGAGAATATTGTAGTGGATATTCTCTGCACTTGTACTCTTAGGGTTTGTTAGGAAATTATGTCTCATATAAATAGAAAAAAGACAATGGTGTAAAGTGGACATTCATTTTTGATAAGAACATGCTTTTGATAAAAGATTCTCTCTCCCTTACTAAGATACAAACACTACATTTTCATCAAGATTTTTGCTCATATTATTCCATACTTTTCCATCAAATTCGAGAATAACACGAACATTCTAGGATTTGCCTGTCACTCATCACTGTCAGGAGAGACAATCATCTAGTTCATTCTTTATTGGTGAATCACTTCTCCTATTTACTTAAATGTCATTTATTGCTAGTTATCGCTACATTATTGCTCATACTTTTTGGAACAATTAATGCATATCGTTGTCAATCCACTACTAGATCTGCCTAACAATTGTCACATTTACGGAACTCACATCTAGAAATATTACTATTAACTAAGTTTAATCCATTATTATCTAAACTCAGCCGTTTTAACCAAAAGTAATATTTTTTGGCCAAACAAGTTACACTCACGAAGAGAACATAGGGGATTCAACATACATTATCATTTTCAACGAAGGGAGTCAAATCGCTTTGTTTCTTTATAAAAATCAAACCTCTAGCAGCTGCAGTTGACTGACTTTTGGTCATGCTCCATTGATTACTAGAATGGCAAAAAGAAAGTTCTTTAGGTCAGCTGGATTATTTCTTGGAAGAAAGTTCAACGATGTAATAGACAATAACTTTGACAGATGGAGGAGACCTTCACTTTCCAGTTACCAACTTAAAATACTGTTCAGTTTAGTCTGGCTTGATAAGAAAATTTTCACATTTGAAAAGTATAATGAACTAAGTATGTTAACCACTACAATTTAGCATTTCTAGGACAACGAAATAATAGCATAATATCATGATAAGAAAAATAGATATTTCCCATCAGCTTTAGATTCATAACTATCACTTTCCCCGTGGTTTATGATATTACGCATATTTTTCTTACTTTAATTTTTTTTAGTAATTCTCTTAACTTATTTATATTAATTTTAATGATTATACTGTGACTAATTTGTCATTTCTTAATTAAAAGTAAGAGTATTTTTGGGAAAACGAAGAAGAGTGCAAGAACTAGTTCCAGCAATTTAAGCCCTAATATTTTGCTCTATGAATTTGTGGTATAATTCTTCTAGAATTTTATAAAGTTTAATGAAATCTAGGTTCCAGCAATAACTTGAATTTTATTCACGAACAAAGTTGTGAATTTTTTAGATTAAGAGAAGTAAAACTGTTGGGAAGAATTAAATATAGTGTTTGAGGTATAAGTAGATATATAAACAAATACTACGTAAATTGTGATGACCCAATCCTGTCGTCAAATTTAGAACAAAGCAATCGTCACAATATGTATAAAAACTATCCAAGTCAGAATCCACAAGGATCAATTGTGATGGAAATTACACTTAATAGTCTGTTTGGCCAAACTTTTTGTTTTGCCAAAGGTGCTTTTTTAAATAAAATAAACTCTTTTTCAAAGCTAAGGTATTTTTGCAATACAGATTCATTATGAAAACAAGATTAAAAATGTATACGGATATTTAAGAATTGAAAGGAAATATTAAGAAATAGTGAAAGAAATGTGAAAAGGATAAAGAGAGCTATGATTTTTTAAAAAGAAATAGAGCAAGGAAACTTAAAATTTGTGTATAGTTGTATTTGAGTAATGTGAATAATTTTTGTTCATTTTTCTGATTTGGTGGTGTAAAGGTAAATGTCATGATTCAAAATCTCACCAAAATTGTGATAACACCTAACCCTAGCCGTTAGGCAATTCACAAGCATAACCCCAAATTCGTATACCACAAAAATATAAACAAGCCTAAAACATGTATAATAACTTAATATGAGTCTGAGAATACTAATACATAAGTGCAGGATATCAAATACAACTCCAAAGAATGGTTATTAATGAGTCATGAGCTACTATAACCAATAATACACAAGTCGAAATAACACCTCACTATTCGAGACAAGAAATGATAATAACATAATAAGAAGACTTCCGGTAGTATGATCCAATTCAAGAAGCTCACCCTGATAGTCACACGCTTCTCCTAAGTACCCTCCAAGGTACCGCTTATGTCAGGATCAGTATCTGCACAAAAATATACATAAATGCATTATGAGTATACCGAACCAATAATCAGTAAGTATCACTTTATTTTATTAATGAAATAGTGGTGAGAATTTAATGAAAAGATACCCACTTTAACCACTTGTGTAGTTCATATACATAATATTGATAGAAAGGGGGCATAGTGAAAACATAATAAGATATGCACTCTAACGATCCGATTGGTCGTTTTGAGTATTAGCTTACCTTTATGTGTCCCGAGACTTTTCCTAGCTCTATTTGGTATTTCTTTATTTGTGTGTGTGGTCCGTGTCATGTTCTGGAAAGGTTTTACGTAAAATTTTGAAGAAAATGTGATTTTTATGTTTAAAAGAGGTTACAGTTGACCACGATCAACATTTTTGGTAAACGATCTCGGATTGGTGTTTTGACAATTTCGATAAATTCGTATGATATTTTTGAACTTGTACGTACGTTTGGTTGTAGTCCTGGGTGACCCGAGCGCATTTCGGGGCTTTATGTGAAACATTGTGAAATAATGAGTTATAAATTGAAATTCTTGAGTTTTGATGATGAATTCGTGTTATTTGACGTCGTTTTGATGATTTGAGGTAGCGAACTAGTTTTTAGGGTGTTATTAAATTTATGTGCATGTTCGATTTGGAGCCCGAATGGCTCGGGGGGAATTTTTGGTGCGTTGCGGATGAGTTGGGACAGCTGATGCGTAGTTGTTGCTGGTGTCAATTTGCAGATCTCGTAAATGCGAGCCTCGCTTCTGCGAGTGACTCCTCACAACTGTGAAGGGAGCTGGGGATTGAACACTTAGCAAATGCAAAGTTTTGTTTGCAAATGCGGACTGTGGGAGCTACGCATTTGCGAAGCTTTGTCCGCAAATGCGCATGGGAAAACTATCGCAAATGCGATTATTTTGTAGCAAATGCGACTTATTAGGGACCTGATGCACTGTCGCTTTTACGATCTGTGTATCACAAATGCAGGCTTCGCAATTGCGAGCAAGAGTTCGTAATTGCGATACGTGCAGGTGGGTAAAAGGGGGGAAAGTCAGAACTTTGCTCATTTTATACTATTTTTCAACCCTAAACTACATAGAGGCGATTTTTTAAGAGGATTGTCTTCCCAAATTCATTGGTAAGCATCTTTAACTAGTTTTCAATCAATTTTAATTAATTTTCAAGACTCTTTAACATCAAATCTATGAATTTCAAAGTAGAAATTGTGGGTTTTGGATAGAATTTAGGGGTTTTGAAAAATAGAGATTTAAACCTCAAATTGAGGTCGGCTATCGAAACAAATTACATATCCGGGCTCGGGGGTGAATGAGTAATCGAATTTTGGTCCAAGTCTCGGGTTTGGACCAAGCGAGCCCGGGGTTGACTTTTATTGAGTTTTGAGATTTTGTCCAAGATTCAACCTTTATTGATTGTTGACGTCGTTCCATTGTTTTTATATTATCATGTGTTCCTGGCATGAAGGGTGTTTCCGTGTAGGCGAGGACGAGAGACATGCATTATATTGTGATATATTTTCCTTGTATATACATTTGTGCCTTTCTCTTGAGTTATTACTATTGCACCAACACTTTCTGTGTGACTTGTCATTGTTGTTTTGTCTTTGTTCTCTACCTCAATTATTGCGGTATTATCCATGCCTTCTATTTGTTTAATATATAAATACCATGCTCTCCTTCGGCTGGCTATCCTCATACTACACTTCTACACCTTGCGTATAGATTTTGAAGTTGCGTAGCCGTGGAAGACGGAGCCTGGCATTGGAGGTGTATCAGCGTTCCAGACACAGACTACCATTTGTTCGTGGTAGTTTAGGATTTATATTTCTATTTATATAAATTTCAAACATATGATGTTTCTTTTCTCGAACCGAATTTGTAATCTTATTCGTAGTCGCTCGTGGCTTTTAGTACCTGTCATTGGGAGGTTGTATAGAATTCAGTCTTTTACTTCTTGCTATGAATAATCTATCATTTTTATTACATTGTTGTATGTTTGGCTAACCTAGTACTAGGGTTAAGTGCCATCACGACTAGACGGATTTGGGGTCGTGACATGCACAGATAGAGCATGTAATATGAAATACCTATCTCAGATTACTGACGCCCAATGCATTTGACAATTGCATCAAATAAACATATATATATGTGATATACACAAGTAAAACATATAAGAATGCATAAATAGGAACAAAAGATATGTTAAAACAAATAAATCTTCCACTTTTATGCTCAAGTTCGTCAATCGATATCATAATCAGACCTGCATATATGCCACCAAGAGAGAAACATGAAGCGAGGGTCATGAGGGAACAATCCATATCCATGCACAACAGATACGTAAATCCTTTATGCCCTACAAGAAACTTTGATGATATTCCCTAATATATACCTCAACAGGAACGTGGTTTAACATACCTTAACAGCTCATAACAGTCTCTAATAAGTAGTGAGAACAAAGTATATATGCTAACAAAGTGCTTACACAATGTACGACTAAGCAGTTCAATCATATAAAATAGGCACATGAAATTCATAATATTAAACTACCATGTAAGTAATGCCTATAATATTATACTAGCATAAATAAGATGCTAAAGTAGTCATACAATAAGTAAATCAAGTAAAATAAGTAAAGCATGTGAAGTTTATCTCTTTACCCAAGTGTAAAGCACATGGTATCCGTATATACATTCGTCACCTACATATATGTTACCCCAAGAACATAGCACGTAGCAAACAAGACCATTTGGGAAAAAACAAACTTCAGATTAGAGAAGAAAATAAATGGACCACCTCCACTTCTTAGTATTCCTTACTTTGCAGAGCCTTAGAATGGCTTAAGGGAAATAATTTAGACCGTATTAGCTTTGGTATCAAATTAAGAAAAAGAAGTTGCGAAAGACTTACTTGTGCCTGACGGTCGCGTTAAGGATTAACAAAGAAGAACAATTGTTTGATCTATTTCTTGGGTCATTATTATTTGAGGAGTTTGAGGATACACAATTGGCGTGAGATAGCACTAGAAAGCTTGAAAACTTTCCTTGTGCAATTCAACAAACAATCAGGTATGTAGATATATAATCTTGTCCTTATAGTGTGCCTTGGATTATGTTAGGATTGACATGGATATCAAATTCTTTAGAATGATGACAAGAAGTAAATTGAAAGAAATTTGATAAATTCTAAACCCATTTGAGTTGCTTCCAAGGTTTTGTGATTGGGAACATGGTTAGAAATATTAAATAATGGAGAAATTATTTTAATCTAATAATGGACAAAGCTTTAAGGATAAAGTGAGGATCATATTTGAACGTTGCTAGAGAATTTGGATTAATATTATAGTCATAGATCTTGGATGGTGTTATTTAAGTATGTACATATAAACATTTTGATATTAACATATGTTTCTTCCTCTCCATATACCAAGTGATTAAGAATATTGTAACAGTAAGCTTGATAGAGGAATACAAATATTATTTTTACATTATGCATTGATTATATTAAGTAATTCATGACTTAGAAATTATTTCAATTGGTGGTAAATTGAACTTGATGAGTATGTCTTGATGATTCTAGCTCAAATATTTGTAGATCGTGAGTTGTTGAACTCCCAGAAAATTGGAAAGGATGAATTGGAGCTAAGACTTGAGGTGAGTTGAGGTTTACTTTTCTAGTAGGGAATTCCATTAGAACCCTTGTGCTCCATATGCTAGATAGATCTAAGTCGTGTATTCTCATGATCCAATACTCAGTTCACTTATAATTATTCAATGCGACATTATATGTGACATGAATACATGCTTATGTGTATTACCAATTGTTATGTGCCTTTATTAGTGATATTCACATTCATTTAAGTATTTAGTTTCAATAATAATTCATGAATCAATGTGATCACATTCATTAGGGAGAATCGTCCAACCTTCTCCAACGCGAGTGCCATGATGTCAGGGTTACTAACCCCATGCTCGCAGGTGCCAACTATCTATTGGGGAGATAGGCTGACACTCCGCCGTACGTGTTCCTAGATGCTCATGTACGTAGGGCCATTATGCGCTACATTTTTTTAGCAAAGTTATGTGTGTGTATATATATAAAACTCAGTTTCTATTTCAGATATCAGTTATGGACTCAATTTCTACGTTAAGTTTTAGTTTCAGCTTACAGTTTAGCGTATAGTTTCAATTTTCAGCCTATGACTTGGTTGTAAAATTTATATGATTTTTCCGTATATGCGTTTTCTTTCTTATATTTCCTAGAAGGTCTCGCTGTGCCTTTTTAGGAAGTAGCCTATGAGGACTTACTAGGTATCCTTTGGTGGTACTTGTACCGTTTGGGCATGCTATGTCGTATGGCAGGTATTGAGGATGCAGGTTGTCACGACCCAAAACTACCCCAGTCATGATGGTGCCTATCATGGAACTAGGTAAGCCGACTCATTTCCAAAACAAAATGATATTTTCATTTCAAAGATAATTTCAAGGTAAGAACCTCCATTTAAAGAGTTCAAATAAAAAAAACAGAAGTGCAGAAAAGAAAAGCCCGACATCGGGGTGTCACTAGTCATGAGCAACTGCTATAATCTGTCTAACAATATCAAGGCTAACTTAGCCTGGAAAATAGCTAAATAGAACTAAAGGAAGATAACAGGGAGAAGAGCAGGGGCTGCGATCGCCAAACAGCTACCTTACTATCTCCAAAAAAACCTGTAACCAGAACACTCAATAACCCATACCGTGTCCAGCTACACCTGAATCTGCACACAAGGTGCATGGAGTAACGTGAGTACGCCAACTCAATAAGTAACAACAATAAATAAATACTGAGCAGTAGTGACGAGCAATAAAGCATATAACGTTCATATCATGAAATCTCAGTAAAGTACAACTTGCTTTAAAATCAGTGTTTGAATCGAATCGTCTCGTTTAAACCGGGTTCCAGTAAAAATTATTTAAATATATTTTTCCAACAGTTTTTCTCAAACAAGGCTCAATGCACAGGTGAGTAAAAATGATGAAGTCATAAACAGCCACTCGGGCAGACCTCACAGTCACTCGTGCCACTCGGGCATACCTTATAATCACTCTTGCCACTCGGGCATACCTCACAATCACTCTTGCCTCCCAGTCACTCAACACTCGGCACTCGGCACTCGGCACTCGCACTCAGTAGGTACCTGCGCTCACTGGGGTGTGTACAGACTCCGAAGGGGCTCCTTCAACCCAAGCGCTATAATCTACACGTACAACTTATGTACGATAATAATAAAGTATGTTGCAGGCGGGCAGCCCCGATCCACACTCATCCTCACAAATCAGGCCCTCGGCCTCACTCAGTCAAAAGTATGCTGCAGGCGGCCAGCCCCGATCCACACTCATCCTCACAAATCAGGCCCTCGGCCTCACTCAGTCATAAATATCTCAAGCCACTCGGGCATTTCAGTAAAATAGGGCATTCGGCCCAAAATATTTATATGCATCAAAATAGAGTTATAAAACTGAGTTATGCGGTAAACAAGTATAAACATGACTGAGTATAGATTTTCAATCGAAAACAATGAGAGGATGGTAAGAAACAGCCTCTAAGGGTCCATACAACATTGGCGCAAGGCCCAAACATGACATTCAACCCAATTTACAGAAATTCTTTCTAAAACATATAAGTATCAAATGGTTTCAACAAAGTATGCAACTTTACAGTTGCCATGGGACGGACCAAGTAACAAATCCCCAATAGTGCACGCCCACACGCCCATCACCTAGCATGTGCGTCACCTCAAAATAATAGAATGATACGAAATTCGGGGTTTCATACTCTCAGGACTAGATTTACAATCGTTACTTACCTCAAACCGGTCAAATCTCTACCCCGCAATGCTCTTGCCTCTGGACTCAGCCTCCAAATGCTCTAAATCTGTTCACAATTAGTATAATACCATCAATATACGCTAATGGAATGAATTCCACAAGAAAAGCTTCAACATTAGACCAAAACCCGAAATTGGCTCAAAAAGCGCCTGTGGGGCCCACGTCTTGGAACCCGACAAAAGTTATAAAATCCGAAAGCCCATTCAACCACGAGTCTACCCATACCAATTTTACCAAAATCTGACCTTAACTCGACCCTCAAATATACAAATCAAATTTTCAAATTTCTAAGTTTCAATCTCTGATTTACACCTCAAAATCATGTAATCTAGTCGGATTACTCGATGATAATTCACTATTATGGAGTAGAAATGATCACAAGGGACTTACCTCAAATTTTCCTTGAAAATTTAACAAAAATCTCCTCTCCCCAAGGTCCAATTTGTCAAAAATGGCAAATGGGACGAAGTCCCTATTTTTATAATTCTGCCCAGACATCCTCGGTTCTGCCTCGATCTTGGCCCTCGATCTTGGCCTTCGATCGAGGTCCTCGATCCTGGTCCTCGGTTCTGCCCCTCAATCCTGGTTCTCGATCCGGAGCTCGTTCGTGACTTCGATTGTGGCCCTCGACTCTGTGCTCGATCTGGGCTTCGATCGTGGCCCTCGACCCTAAGCTCGATCATGCCTTCGATCGTGGCCCTCGACTCTGTGCTCGATCATGGCTTCGATCGTGGCCATTGACCCTAAGCTCGATCGTGTCCCTCGACCTTGAGATCGATCTGGGCTTCGATCGTGGCCATCGACCCTGAGCTCGATCTGGGCTCGATTCTGGGCAGAAGTAATTTCCAACAGAAGGAAATTGCAGCAGCTGTTCTAGTTCAATTTTTGATCCGTTAACCATCCGAAACTCACCCGAGGCCCTCGGGTCCTCAACCAAATATACCAACAAGTCCTAAAACATCATACGAACTTAGTCGAATCCTCAAATCACCTCAAACAACGCTAAAACCATGAATTACACCCCAATTCAAGCCTAATGAACTTTGAAATTTCTAATTTCTACAAACAACTCTGGAACCTATCAAATCACGTCCGATTGACCTCAAATTTTTCACACAAGTCCTAAATGACATAGCAGGGGTATTCCAAATTTTAGAATCAGATTCTGACCCCGATATCAAAAAGTCAACCCCCTAGTCAAACTTCTCAAAAATAAAACTTTCGGCATTTCAAGCCTAATTCCTCTACGGACTTCTAAATAATATTCCGGACACGCTCCTAAGCCCAAAATCACCATACGGAGCTATTGGAATCATCAAAATTCAAACCTGAGGTCGTTTACATATAGGTCCATATCCGGTCCACTTTTCTAACTTAACATTTTAAATTATGAGACTAAGTGTCTCATTTCACCCCGAGTTCCTTCCGGACTCGAACCAACTAACCCGATATAACATAATATAGCTGAATAACACAAAAATAAGTAGGAATGGGGAAAACAGGGTTATAACTCTCGAAACGACCGGCAGGGTCGTTACATCCTCCCCCTCTTAAACATCCGTTCGTCCTCGAACGGGTCTAGAAACATACCTGGAGTCTCGAATAAGCATGGATATCTGCTCCGCATCTCCTGCTCGGTCTCCCAAGTGGCCTCCTCCATAGTCTGACCTCTCCATTGTACCTTCACTGAAGCTATATCCTTTGACCTCAACCTTCGAACCTGCCGATCCAAAATAGCCACCGGCTCCACATCATAAGTCATATCACCCTCTAACTGGACCGTGCTGAAATCCAAACCATGGGACGGATCTCCAATATACTTCCGGAGCATGGAAACATGAAACACTGGATGCATACTCGACAAGCTGGGTAGCAAGGGAAGCTTATAAGCCACCTCTCCTATCCTCTGAAGCACCTCAAAAGGCCCAATGAACCGGGGGCTCAACTTGCCCCTCTTCCCAAACCTCATAACACCCTTCATGGGTGATACCTTCAGCAAAACCTTCTCCCCAACCATAAAAGACACATCACGGACCTTCCTATCTGCGTAGCTCTACTGCCTAGACTGCGCCGTGCGAAGTCGCTCCTGAATCAATTTCACCTTATTTAATGCGTCCTGGACCAAGTCTGTACCTAAGAGCCTAGCCTCACCCCTCTTAAAATATCCAACCGGAGATCTACACCTCCTCCCATACAAAGCCTCGTACAAAGCCATCTGACTACTCGACTGGTAACTGTTGTTATATGCAAACTCCGGGAGTGGAAGAAACTGGTCCTATGAACCCCCAAAATCAACGACACAAGCACGCAACATGTCCTCCAATATCTGAATAGTGCGCTCGGACTGCCCGTCCGTCTGAGGGTGAAAAGCTGTGCTTAACTCAACCTGAGTACCCAACTCTCGCTGCACGGCCCTCCAAAACTGCGATGTGAACTGAGTACCCCTATTTAAAATGATAAAAACTGGGACACCATGCAGGCGAACGATCTCTCGGATGTAAATTTCAGCCAACCGCTCTGAAGAGTAAGTAGTACCAATTGGAATGAAGTGCGCGGACTTGGTCAGCCGATCCACAATAACCCAAATAGCGTCGAACTTCCTCGAAGTCCATGGGAGCCCAACTACAAAGTCCATAGTGATCCGCTCCCACTTCCACTCTGGGATCTCTAACCTCTGAAGCAAGCCACCTGGTCTCTGATGCTCATACTTAACCTGCTGACAGTTTAGACACCGAGCCACTAACCCAACTATATCTTTCTTCATCCGCCTCCACCAAAAGTGTTGCCTCAAATCCTGGTACTTCTTCGCGGCACCCGGATAGATGGAATACGGCGAGTTGTGGGCCTCTTCAAGAATCAGCTCTCGAAGCCTATCTACATTAGACACACATATCCGGCCCTCCATTATCAGCACCCCGTCATCACCAATAGTCACATCCCTAGCATTACCTCTCCGAACCCTGTCCTGAAGAACGAGCAAGTGAAGGTCATCATACTGACGCTCCCTGATACGGTCATAAAGAGAAGACCTGGAGACCACACAAGCCAATACCCGACTAGGCTCCGAAATATCCAATCTGACAAGCTGGCCTGCCAAGGTCTGAACATCTAATGCGAAAGGTCACTCTGCTGCTGGAAGATAGGCTAAACTCCCCAAACTCTTTGCCCGGCGACTCAAAGCATCGGCCACCACATTGGCCTTCCTCGGATGGTACAAGATAGTGATATCATAGTCCTTAAGGAGCTCCAACCATCTCTGTTGACGCAAATTAAGATCCTTCTACTTTAACAGATATTGCAGACTCCGGTGATCAGTATAGATCTCACAATGAACCCCATACAAATAATGACGCCAAATCTTCAAGGCGTAAACAATGAATGCTAACTCTAGATCATGGATAGGATAGTTCTTCTCATGGGTCTTCAACTGGCGTGAGGCATAGGCAATCACCCTACCCTCCTGCGTCAAAACATAACCAATGCCTATCCTCGAGGCATCACAATACACAGTGTAAAATCCTGAAGCTGATGGCAGAACTAACACTGGAGCTGTGGTCAAAGTAGTCTTGAGCTTCTGTAAGCTCTCCTCACATTCATCCGACCACCTGAATGGAGCACCCTTTTGGGTTAATTTGGTCAAGGGCGATACAATAGATGAAAATCCCTCCACAAAGCGACGGTAGTAACCCGCCAAACCAAGAAAGCTCCTAATCTTCGTGGCTGAGAACGGTCTGGCCAACTCTGCACCGCCTCTGTCTTCTACGGATCCACCTGAATACCCTCACTGGACACCACGTGCCCCAAGAATGCTACTGAACTAAGCCAAAACTGACATTTAGAGAACTTTGCATAAAGCTTCTCCTCCTTCAATCTTTGTAATACAGCCCTCAAATGCTGAGAGTGCTCTTTCTGGCTACGAGAGTACACCAGGATGTCGTAAATGAATACAATGACGAATTAGTCCAAATAGGGCTGGAATACACTGTTCATCAGATGCATGAACGTTGTTGGGGCATTGGTCAGCCCAAAAGACATCACTATAAACTCATAATGGCCATATCGGGTTCTGAAAGCTGTCTTGAGAATATCTGAATCCCGAATCTTTAGCTGGTGATAACCGGTCCTCAAATCAGCCTTGGAGAACACCCTCGCTCCCTGAAGCTGGTCAAATAAATCATCAATACAAGGCAAATGATACTTGTTCTTGACTGTGACCTTGTTCAACTACCTATAATCAATACACATTCTCATGGAACCATCATTCTTATTCACAAATAGAACCGGTGCACCCCAAGGTGACACACTAAGCCGAATAAACCCCTTATCAAGGAGTTCCTAAAGTTGTTCTTTCAATTCCTTCAACTCCGCCGGTGCCATACGATACGGTGGAATAGAAATGGGCTGAGTGCCCGGCACCAAATCAATACCAAAGTGAATATCTTTGTTAGGAGGCATGCCCGGTAGGTCTGCAGGAAACACATCTAGAAAACCACGTACCGCCGGAATAGAATAAATGACAGGAGTCTCTGCACTAACATCCCTCACAAAAGCCAAATAAGATAGGCAACCCTTCTCAACCATGCGCTGAGCCTTCAAATATGAAATCACCCTACTTGGTACATAATCTATAGAACCACTCCACTCAACCATCGGAATTCCCGGCATAGCCAATATCACCGTCTTAGCGTGACAATCTAGAATAGCATGACATGGAGATAACCAATCCATACCCAATATCACATCAAAGTCAACCATACTAAGCAACAACAGATCTACTCGGGTCTCCAGACCCCCAATAATCACCACACATGACCGATATACGCGGTCCACAATAATAGTATCGCCCACAGGAGTAGATACATGTACAGATGAAACTAAGGACTCACGGGGCATATCCAGAAAATGGGCGAAATACGAGGAAACATATGAATACATGGAACCAAGGTCAAATAATACTGAGGCATCTCTGTGGAAAACTGAGACAATACCTGTAATCACAACATATGAAGCAATAACATTGGTCTGTCAAGGGGAGCATAGCAACGGGCCTGACCACCCCCCTGATCTGCCTCCCCCTCCAGGGCGACCCCTAGCTGACTGACCTCCACCCCGAGCTGACTGGGCGGATAGTGAGGTAGCTGGGGCTTTAGTCGGAGGCTGACTCCTCTGCTGAGATAGACCTCCATGGTGATGAGGACACTGCCTCCACATATTCCCAAGCTCCCCACACTCAAAACAACTCCTTGGTGCTGGCGGAGGAAACTAAAGGGAACCCCTAGCACCGGGATGACTGGTAGAAGAACCTGGCATGGAAGAGCCCTGAACAGGTGGAGCACGGGATGAACTCTGAACTGGAAGGGCACTAAGTGATGAGTGGCCCTGATGAGAACTGTGAGAACCATGACCAGATGATACACCCCGATGAAATGGCCGAGCTGACTGAGCCTGTCTGAAATGCCGACCTCTACCGTGCTAGAATTGACCCCCAAAAGGAGCACCACTGAATGCACCCTGACCACGAGTCCTCTTGGCCTCCCGCTCAACCCTCTCATGACCTCGAACCATCTTAATCTGCCGAGCAATGTCGACAACCTCATCAAGGGTAGCACCCGAAACTCGCTCCCTGGTCATGAGAAACTGTAGCTGATAAGTGAGGCCATCAATAAACCTCATGATCCTCTCTCTGTCCGTGAGAACCAACCAGATAGCATGACGGGCCAACTCAGAGAACCTCATCCCATACTGCATCACAGACATATCACCCTGGCGTAGCCACTCAAACTGTCTACGCAGCTCCTCTCTGCGGGATCGAGGCACGAACTTCTCCAAAAAGACCACGGAGAACTGCTGCAAAGTAAGGGGTGATGCGCCAACAGGCCTACGCCTCTCGTAAGTCTCCCACCATCTGAGTGCAGCCCCAGAAAACTGAAAGGTAGTGAACAAGACCCCACAAGTCTCCAAAATACCAGCAGTACGGAGTATCCTCTGACACCTGTCCAAAAAGTCCTGAGCGTCCTCTCTCTCTCTGTGCCACTGAAAGGTGGTGGCTGAAGTCTCCCAAACCTCTCCAACCTACGCTGATCATCCTCAGGCATAGCAGGAAACACATAATCCTGAGGAACAGCAACCGGATGGGCTGGTGGTGCTTCTGGTGTCTGAAGTCCCTGAATAGCCTGCTCAGGTGTGCGAGCGACGGGAGTCTAAGTGCCTCCCCTGGCCTGAGAAGTGGTTGCGGCCGCCGAAATAGAGACCACCTGAGCAAGGCTAGTAAACGCTGTTAGAATCTGAGCTAAGGCCTCCTAAAGGCCTAGAATCACAATAGGCTGGGCAGAAGCAATTTCCAACAAAAGGAAATTGCAGCAATTGTTCTAGTTCAATTTTTGATGCGTTAACCATCCGAAACTCACCCGAGGCCCTCGGGACCTCAACCAAATATACCAACAAGTCCTAAAACATCATACGAACTTAGTCGAATCCTCAAATCACCTCAAACAATGCTAAAACAATGAATTACACCCCAATTCAAGCCTAATGAACTTTGAAATTTCCAATATCTACAAACAACTCCGGAACCTATCAAATCACGTCCGATTGACCTCAAATTTTGCACACAAGTCCTAATTGACATAATAGGGGTATTCCAATTTTTAGAATCAGATTCTGACCCCGATATCAAAAGGTCAACCCCCCGGTCAAACTTCTCAAAAATAAAACTTTCGGCATTTCAAGCCTAATTCCTCTATGGACTTCCAAATAATATTGCGGACACGGTCTTAAGCCCAAAATCACCATACAGAGCTATTGGAATCATCAAAATTCATATCCGAGGTCGTTTACATATAGGTCCATATCCGATCCACTTTTCTAACTTAAAATTTTCAATTATGAGACTAAGTGTCTCATTTCACCCCAAGTTCCTTCCGGACTCGAACCAACTAACCCGATATAACATAATATAGCTGAATAACACAAAAAAAGTAGGAATGGGAAAAACAGGGTTATAACTCTCAAAACGACCGGCGGGTCGTTACACAGGTAACGAGGCACGTGGCTAGAGGAGATATTCTAGATTTAGTTTACAGAATCTGTTGATTCATCCTAGCAGTAGCGAACCTTTTTCAGACTATTATTTATATATATTTTTTATGTTTATTTTATTTTCGGGGGATGCCCCCGCAGGCTATGTATTTTAATGTTTTTTTTAGATTCTAGAGGCTCATGACTTGTTAGTGGGTCAGTATTAAAATATTTTGGGATTTATTCTTTATTTATTAAAATATTGTTTTTGCTATTGAACTTGAATTTTGATACAAATAGTAAAGGGTTCACTCAATAAGTGGTAAGGATTGAGTGCCAATCACGTCCCACCCAATTTGGAGGCGTAACAAGTTGGTATCAGAGCAACAAGGTTTAGGGAGTCCTAGGGAGTCATGAGCCATGTCAAGCAAAGTCTCAATTATGGGTATGTTGTGTACCATACTTATATTTGGGAGGTTGTAGGACATGTTAGGAATTATTTTATTTTAGTCTCATATCGTGGGTTAGAGATAAACGTTTTAGAATGCTAAGACTCATTTATCTCTCGTTTCAGTGAACAAGATGGTTAGAACAAGATCTACTTCATCCTCTGCTGCTAACAATATTGGGATATCAGCTGCTAATCATCAAGAAGTAGCACCGGAGGTGCATGCAGCACCAGAGGTGCAGGCTGCACCAATAGCACCAATTGCAGTTAGAGGACGTGGCAGAGGTAGAGGTCAAAATGATTGGGGTAGAGGCGAAAATGCCAAAGCTAACCAGGCTCATGGTAGGGCCACTAGACAGGCACATGCTCCACCTCAGCGGGTTGTTAATGATCAGGTTGAAATCACAGCCCCTTACAACCCACTCAGGGCGAAACAACAGTATCAGCAGGATGATCGAATTGATAGAATTTTAAAATTCCTGGACTCCCTAGCCCCTTTGGCTAGTGGTAGGGATACACCCGTTCATGCTTCTCCTCAAAACCCTCGTGATTCAGATGAAGAGGTTATAGGAGATGATTTTCAAACCCCACTAGAGGTACTACCACCAGTTGTCCCTACAAATATTGCCCAGCCAGTATAGTTACCAACATGAAGAATTGATCCACATGCCTTTCTGAGATTGCAACCTCTTACTTCTAATGGTACAAAAAAACCAAATGAACCAGTGTTATTTTTGGAAGAGATAGAGGAAATGTTTGTTTCTTTGGGTTGTCTTGAAACAAAATCCACAGAGTTGATTGGTTTTCGATTAGAGGATGTAACAGGACAATGGTGGAGAGGTTACAAGAAGGCCAGAGATTCTACATTACCGCCCCTTACTTGGCCACAATTCAAAGAAGCTTTCAGGGCCAAGTTATTTCCTAACAATCAGATGGATGAGCTCCGACGTCAGTTCGAAGATCTTAAACAGGGTACTATGTCAGTGACTGAATATGAGACGGAATTTACAAATTTGGAAGAGTATGCACCTAATTTGATACCGACAGAGAGAGAAAAGTTGAGAAGGATCATTGAATGCTTGAATCCACATATGGCAAAAGATATGACTTCACATCATGGTGACAACACTTATTTCCAGGTTGTCAATATCGCTACGCGTAAGGAGGAGTTTGGTAAAATTGCTAGGGAAGCTAGATAAAACAGCAAGAATGCTAGAACAACAGGTAGTTATAGTGGATTTTTAGTTGGGCGGTAAGAACACGAATCATTCAACTCGCATACAATCAATAGCTCCACTCATACATGGCCAGCGGAGTAATGGTCAGACCCCTCAGGGGAAAAGTTCAACTAGTCAGGGCCAACCTCGGTTGTCCTATCCTATGTATCCTTCATGTAGCAAAGTACATCTAGGGAATTGCCTTTTGAGTCATAAAGGTTGTTTCCACTGTCACGATCCAACTCATATTAAGAGAAACTGTCCATAGCTTGGACAAGCTCCAGGGAAAGCTCCAACCACTCAAGCAGCATCCATGGGTAATTCTATAGATGCGCCTTGTCACGCCCCGAACTCAGGGAGCGCGACCGGTGCTGAACCGAGTGAACCCAGTCGAGCAAGCCTATGCTACATCAACATCTCATCGTAAATCATGCATGATATATCAAAACATAATTAGATCTTGACTTTAATATTGAATACATTTGGCTTAGTGGCCCATAAATTGTTTTCTTCTTTTTCTCTCGTAATGAGGACATAACTTCATAAATATCTTTGAATATAAATACATGACGAAACGCAAAACTTAAGTCCATGACCCACAGTGGACATGGAGCTTCTATTACAATAAATACCTAATTACATAAAACCAACTAGACTCGAATATCCACTGTAATTGTAGCGGGCTCACCATAATCTGATGCATAGAAGATCCCTATCAAAGATCCATATCATCCTATAGAAGTATACCTGCATCCATTAAAAGATGCAGCACCCACAGAAAAAGGGACGTGAGTATATTGGAATAGTACTCATAAGTAAGGCAGTCAACACAACATATAAAATATGGTAACTCAAATAAGAGGCAAATAAAGTATATAAAGAAACTACGATACATCCCATAGAATCACATTTCAAGTATTATTATACTTGCATCATTCTAAACATCTTTTAGGATCAACTCAGCCATATGAACTATACGTAAAATACATAATATAATGTAATTGAAATAACATGTACAAACAAGGCCGCCCAAGCAAAGTCGTCCATACAAACAAGGTCGTCCATGTACAAACAAGGTCGTCCACAAACAACATGTCTACGTTAACAAGGCGTCTCACTAGACTTTCCATATCCCTTTCTTATTTTTCACCTATATATTTTATGGGTCATCCTTTGTATTCGCATATCATATTATACACCTATGCGGCACATAGACCGTCCATAGTATTCACATATCATATTATACACATATGTGTCTCATAGACCGTCCATAGTGTTTATTCATACCGTACACCTATACATTTCATACACAATACATCAATGTATTTCATAGACCGTCCATAGAATTCAATACACAATATACCTATTCAAAGACTTGTAAATACAACATAAATATGATAAATCATGGTAACAATAAAAAGGGCTTAGATAGGCCTTAAAGTCAAGCAAATTTATTAAGAGCTTCCAATAACATTTATAGATTTTAAGTCGGGGATCGCCTATAACCACCTTCACACAAAGTGGCCCTGCCGCCTCTCCCCAATGTATGCGGGTGGAGGTGCAACCATGATAGAATAAAATCTACACAAAGCGGCCATGCCGCCTCACCACAATCTATGCGGGTGGAGGTGTAATCACAATACCACAATTCTACTCAAAGAGGACATACCCCCGAAGTCAATTATGTGGTGCAATTATGTGGTAGAAGAATCATTATTTCGGCAGCCGAATGGATTATGTGGGCAGCAAAATTTATTATGTGGTAGCAGAATCGTGATATAGGAAGCAGAATCGCAACAAAATGGCATGTCCATTCCACGATGTAATTCCGTGATAGCATAATCATTCCGTGACCATTATACGATAGAAGAATCATTATGTGGCCAGTAGAATGGCCACAAAATATTTTCAAAATTTTCCAACTTTCTGCTTCACTCCTCGACGAATATGCAGTCCGCAGAGTGATTCTGCAATAGTGAAATTGACCGCAGATCCAACCTTTTGGAATTTGATCATAACTTCTTGTAGGAGTGTCAAAATGATGAACGGTTTGAAGCGTTAGAGACTAGAAGCATAAGGCTATAATTTGATAGATATATCACTTCCTAGGTCTTTATATTTTTGGTGTTGTATTCATTTGAAGTCAGGTCTTGTTCTAATAGAGACATCCTTTCCACTTAATATATCCAACTTGTTCCACAGAAATTCATACCATTCACAAAACCTCTTGGTATGTTCCAACACACCTTAAACATGCATTTTCATTTCAAAATGATGTGGTTCTATCCTATGGGTCTCCTTCAATACTCGAATATGTTATTCCCACATACCGTTGGTGCACTTTAAAATCTTAAATTATTAGGAAATTATCATGGGGCTTTACACACCTCCTCCTATTTTGGCACCTAGTATTCAGACTGGGCGTGGTGTCAATAGAGGCGGAGCTTAAGGAGGAGGCGAAGTAGCCAAATTCTATGTAGCACTAGACAGGCAGAATGCTGAAGCATCTAACATGTTTTCTCTTAGTTTGTGGTCACCTTGCTTATGTATTAGTTGATCCTGTTTTAACTTTCTCCTATATGTCTCCTTAGTTTTGTGTAAAGTTTGGAAATACACAAGAAACATTAGTGGTTCCGTTTGAGGTTTCCACACTTATATGGGAATCTGTTAAAGTTGAGTATATATTCATGTAATGACCCAATTGGTCGTTTTGAGTATTACAGCCCCCTCCCCCCATTTACTGCTCAATTTATGCTTTGTAATTGATAAATGACTTGCCGGGATAATTGGTTCGGGTCCAGTGAGGTTTTGAAATAAATTGAGACACTTAGTCTCCAAGATGAAAATTAAAGTTGAAAAGGTTGGCCGGATGTTGACTTATTTGTAAACGACCCTGGAATAGAATTATGATGATTCCAATAGCTCTGTATGGTGATTTTGGACTTAGGAGCATGTCCGGAAATATTTTTGGAAGTCCGTAGTTAAATTAGGCTTGAAAGTGCTATAATAGAAATTTATGTTTGGAAGTTTGACCGGGGAGATAACTTTTGATATCGAGGTCGAAATCAGATTCCGGAAATTTGGATAGATCAGTTATATCATTTACGACTTGTGTGCAAAATGTGAAGTCAATCAGAATTGATTTGATAGGTTTCGGCATCGAACGTGAAAGTTGGAAATTTTTAGTTTATTACGCTTGAATTGGGGTATGATTCGTGGTTCTAGTGTTGTTTGAGGTCCCGGGGGCCTCGGGTGAGTTTCAAATGGTTAAACGGATCAATGTTTGACTTAGAACAAAGCTGCAAGTTACTACCTACTGATGCAATCGCACCTGCAGAGTTTGGCTCGTAGGTGCGAGCTCGCAGAAGCGAGTTTGGAAAACACAGAAGTGAGTAGGGGCTGGTGAGGTAGAGTGCGCATATGCGACCATTTTACCGCACCTGCGAGATCGCAGGCGTGAAGAGAAATGCGTAGAAGCAAAGCAACCAATGTGGACGATTACAGAAGCACACATTTTGTCTCACCTGCGAGACCGCATATGCGGCTAAGCTGATCGCAGGTGCGACATGCCCTGGACATAATAAATAAGCGGGGTTGCGGGATTTTGGCATTTTATGACATTTCCAACACGGGTTTGGGCGATTTTTCAGAGAGAATTCACAGGAAATCTTGAGTTAAGTCACTTGTGATCATTGTTAGTCAATAGTATTGGATTATCATTGAGTATTTCGACTAGATTGCATGTTTTTGAAGTGAAATTAGGGGATTTAGACTCAAAATAAGAATTTGATATTTGGAATCGAGTTGATGTCGGAATTTGGTAAATGTGGTATGGTTGCACTCGTGCTTGAATGGTTAAAATTAATATTTTGTAACTTTTGTCGGCTTCCGAGACATGGGCCCCACGGGCGATTGTTTGAGTTAAATTTTGGATTTTGTTTGAAAATTAATATTTTCTTATAGAATTAATTTCAATAATTTGTATTGACTGAATCGAATTAATTATGACTAGAGTCAAGGCGTTTGGATACCGATTCGCGAGGCATAGGCATACCGGAGTAAAGAATTGCACGGTTGGAGGTAAGTAACACTTCTAAACTTAGTTCTGAGGGTATAAATCTCGAAATTTGGTGTTATATAAATTATTTTGAGGTGAGGCACATGATAGTTGACGAGCGTGTGGACGTGCACCATTGAAATTGTGACTTGAATAAATTCTGTGAAGTTATAAAAATGAAAGAATCATGTTATTATCCAAATATTCTCCACGTGTTAGGAAATTGAGACTCGTATTGAAGATCATGATTAGGCTACGTATTGACATTTTGGGACCCACAGGGTCGTGTTAATGTTGAATATAATTGTACAAAAAATGAATATTTCATACTTAGTCATGTTCATCCATTGTGAGGATATTTATGGGATCGGGGTGCCCGCAAGCAGTAGGCCATAATGGCTTTATATATATATATATATATATATATATATATATATATATATATATATATATATATTATTATATGGAACGGGGTTTCCCTCTTGCAGTAGGCCTTATAGGCTTTATTATTATACAGATCGGGACTGCCAGCCATATCAGCTTTATATCACGCTTGGGATGAAGGTGCCTCTCCAGATTCTGCAACCCCCACAATGAGCATAGATATATATTCGGGATGGACATCCCAGGGCATGGACTTTCCTTATTTATATTTGTCATGAATATCTCTAGACATGGATCTTGTCCGAATCATTTACATTTGGGGATAAATTACCTAGGGCTGGATTGGCCATATACGGTACTGAGTGACTGACTGTCAGTTGATAAATATATATATATACGGGATGAAAGTTCCCTAGGGTGGAGTGGACATATACAGTACTGAGTGATCGAGTAATTTGTGATCGTGAGTACACGAGGTTTTTCCATTGAGATGTCATATTCCTCAAATTATTCAGAATCGATCTATTTTAGTTGTGATGTGTTAACTTTTGAACTTGAAAGCATGCCTACCTTTCTGTATTGTTATTTCTATACTCGACTATACCTGCGGAGCACGTCACTACTTTTAGCCCAGAGGTTAGTATTGTAACTTATTGAGTTGGCTGTACTCATACTATACTCTGCACTTCATATGCAGATCCAGGTGCTTTCGGTTACGACGACTGTTAGATCTCAAAGTGCTATCAGTTAGAGACTACTAGATCTCAGCAAGGTAGCTACCTAGAGTCTACTGAGCTTGTCTCTCTTTCTTTCCATTATTATACGGTTCTATACTTTCGGACATTATTTTTATCAGTCAGACTTTGTATTCATTTAGATGCTCATGTACTCAGTGACACCGGATTTTGGGAGTGTTTTGTATCTTTAATTGTGAGATTTTCTATTGAAATAAAATATTATATTTTCAACCTTAAAAGAAATTGCGGTTTATTGAGATTGTCATCTTGCCTAGTATTGAGATAGGCGCCACCACGACAGGTGAAATTTTAGGCCATGACAAGTTGGTATCAGAGTTCTAGGTTGCATAGGTCTCACGAGTCATGAGCAGGTTTAGTAGAGTCTTGTGAATTGGTACAAAGACATCTATACTTATCTTTGAGAGGCTGTAGAACCCTTAGGAATAATTTCACTTGAAACATAATTTCACTTGAAACATAACTCTTTGACTCTTGTATTCTATCGTGCGGAATTGACTCAGCTTGAAACATAACTCTTTGAATTCCTTTCACGTATTCGTGTGCGCATCTGAGCGCTCGGTATTAGCTGTGAATTGCCGGCTTGTGATTACATAAACGAGGTTCAAGATGAGTATTCAGTGTTTTGGTGATGGCCAATCTGGACGACTTGAGTCCAGGGTTAGACTGAAGCTTAAGCTCAATAGTTTTCGTTGTGCGAACTTGTACGTTTGTACTTATGCGCCCGATTGTGTCCCTATGAGTGAAATTTGTGGCTCGATGAGCGGTTGAATGACTTTGTGATGGTTTGAATGGGACGAGAAGTGTTCCTCGAGATGTAAAAAGGGCCATTGCGTGCTTGATGTCTATCTTGATTTGACGTATAGTCTCGAGTATTAATGTGTTAAAGGATCTTTCACGTTGTTAAATTGTGGGAGAAATTAAATTTTCATGTCTTATTAACAAGTTTGGACTCAGGAAGATTAAGTGATTGCATAGTAAATGTCACTGGAAAAGGGTATAGCAAGATACCAATTTGAGGCTATGCAGGTGGGTTATCTAATGCGGAGTAATCTACGTAGGTGTATTCCTTATAATGTTGAGTGGGGAGATTCTTTTCTACCAGCGGGGTGTATGTGTTGAGATTTGAATTTTGAATATGGTCGAGAGAGTGGACTTGAGTGACAAGAGAATGAATGTGATCTTAGCGGATGATTGAGGTATCTTATGGTTGGTTTTACATGAGCTTGAGAAGAAGTTTCATTGAACTGACTGTGGTATTATAGCAGTGATAGAGTATGGATATTGTGAGTTATGGAACATTTTGTTCTATGGCTTTGAGGCAAGTGGGGGAGTGTGCTATCACCGATTAAATTTTATGGTTATGTGTTGTATTGGTTTTGGTCTGAGGCATACTTGTGGATTAGTTATGACTTGTAGAGGTTGAGATGGAGAATGAGTCGAGTAAGGAAATTTCTGGATACGGGTTATATTGCACTTTATGAGTGTATAAAAACCATGGAATGATTAAGTTGTTACTTGAAGGATGTAGTTCAAACAAAGTATGAATTTGATTGGTAGTGTTAAAGCAGGGTTACTTATTTGGGTGTTGTTAAACTAATGGGGAACATGTTTTTTGGACCGTTTGGGCGGTGCAATTTGGATTTGAGCAAACTGGGTGACTCTCGAGAGGGTTCTAATGGATTCAAAATGTATATGTGGCAATTGAAAATTTTTCGGATTGGTATATCACTAGAACCGGTTATTTACATTGGATGGTGTCAGGACTTGCGGTAATTATGTATGACTATGGGCCTTAGGGCAGTGTAGTTATATGTTAGGATGTGTTATAGTGAGCTTTGGGTAAGGATCGTGGAGTTCTGACAAGAAAAAGTGTCAACTTGAGGGTAAGAAACTTGGAGAAAATAGGACGAGTGGCAGTACACTCTACCAGTTTGGCAACGGTATGATCAGATATTTAGGTACCTATGATGTGGTGAGGGTTTACAGATGTTTTGGTAGTGATTTCCTTGGATTTGGTGACCTGTGTGGCTTGGTCGAGTTAGAGGAATTCAGTCTGATATCTTGGTTGTGTGCAAATGGATTTCAAAGTGTTCTTGGTGGTTTCTACAATGGTTTGAGCCGGATATATCCTACCGGCATGAGGAACATGTTGTGTATTGTGATTTGCTCCTGTATGGGAGAAAGAGGAAGGTTTCTAACTAACCGGAATGTAAATTGCTGGTGACTCAAAATTGATAATGAGATTCTTCTGCTTGTCACATGATGGTATGATAGATGTGGTGTGGTGTGGTGTGGTGTGCGGGATTAAGAATTACATGTACAAGGTGGCAGTTCATTCTTGAAGGGAAGGTCACAAATTCTGGACAAAATAGTCAGTGTTATATATTTAGATGAATGTTATAACTGCTCGGTAATCCCTGAGAAGGGTGTGTATTTCAAAAGCCACATTGTGTTTGGATTAACGGATGTTCATTGGTATTGTGGTACTCACCTGGTTGATAGACTGCTGATATTCAAATTATTGCTATATGGAACGGAAGAATTATGGAAGTATTCCTCGTGGGATGATCGTGCATGATAGATGTGTTAGTCATTCGAGTGTTGGAGTTGGGATCAATTACGGTGATTCATATGTTCTATGAATTTGGAGACTGGGAGTTCTCCGAAGCATATTGTTCCAGGGTAGCGGCCTGTTTGAGGTGAGTGTTTTATTTAAACTCAGTGGAGACACTAGTTGCACTAATTATTTGTGATAACTACACGCTATAAATGCGCATATATGTGAGGTTTGAGCCCATGTGTCGGCATCGAAGCAAGTATTCATACTCGGAAGAATGATTAGGCTATGATATGCCTAGAGTTGACTATTAACCGTAAAGTTATAACATTTCTCGTATTCGTAACTTTGTTGAGAACTATCTGGGCTATACTTGAGGTTACAAAGAAGTTGATTCACTAAATAAACCGGGTAGTTACTATTTCTGTGTTAACTTGCCAGATTGAGTTGTGATAGAACACTTTGCACATGCCTACTCTATGGCGTGTTATTTATACTAGTCTAGGAGCACGTGAATCTTATTTCATTTATCATATACATGTGTACTTATTTGATTTCTCTTGTATGATATGCTTGGACTGGAGGCCTGTGACCATGCCAGGCGGATTATGTTTTTGGCACGTGAGTTGTCTGTGTGGATCCATATACTTTGATACTATAGCACGTGAGTTATTCGTGCGGGTGATGTTAATGTTAACTCTAGGAGATTTGGTTACTGTTATTAGATTCGTGTGTCTTGTTTCTACTATACATGATGAGCTCATAGCATTGTGATTGTGGTGGTGCTGGTTGAACCTGCGAAAACGGTTCCCTTCTTTGAGACAGTTTTCATTTTGGGTACACGGATTGCATAGTTTGTGGCTTGAGTTATATTGGTGTGGTATGTCTTTGGAATAGTTATGTTTAATAGTATAAGGTCATTAGACCTATAATGTGTACTATCAAGTTTGATTACGATATATTCAGGAGGATAATATTGAAAGTCGGCTTAGAAGGTGATTATGCTTCTCGTTAGGGTGAGAGAGCTCTATGGCTAGTTGATCTGATGAGTGGTTATGAGTTTTTGATTGTTTCTTTCATCATTGGAACTGTACGAAGGTTTTGGAATGTGGTTCTGTTGAATGCGGGGTTTTATACTAGTACTTGATTGGTTTTGAGTAGTTACTGAGATTAGGAATGGTGCTGCGAGTATGCGAGTTGTGTAGTATGGTATGTGATTATATCTGGGATTATGGTTATGGCTTGATACAACTTGTTCAGACTTATATAGTGTGTAGATATGAGATTCGGGTCTTGAAAAGAATACTGGATATTATAAATTGGGCTCCATGGTTTTTGGGCTAAGGTTAAATTAATGGTTTTTAGCTATGTTGTGTTGTCAGGCCTATGTAGAATAAGGTGATATGGGATCACCCCCGGGTATGTGTTTGGTAAGGTGGAATAGAATTTTGAAGGTTAGGAACAACTCTGAGGACGAACGTATATTTAAGTGGGGTAGAATGTAACGACCCGACTGGTCATTTTGAGTATTACATCCATGTTCCTCTATTTTCTGCTCAGTTTACGCTTTGCAGTTGATATATGACTTGCCGGGGTAATTGGGTCGAGTCCGGTGAGGTTTTGAAATGAATTGAGACACTTAATCTCCAAGATGAAAACTAAAGATGAAAAGGTTGACCGGATGTTGACTTATGTGTAAACAATCCTGAAATAGATATATGATGATTCCAATAGCTCCGAATGGTTATTTTGGACTTAGGAGCGTGTCCGTAAACTTATTTGGAAGTCCGTAATTAAAATAGGCTTGAAATAGCTAAAATAGAAATTTAAGTTTGGAGGTTAGACTGGGAGTTGACTTTTTGATATCAGGGTCGGAATCCGATTCTGGAAATTTGAATAGGTCTGTAATGTTATTTATGACTTGTATGCAAAATGTGAGGTCAATCGGACTTGATTTGATAGGTTTCGGCATCGAATGTAGAAGTTGGAAATATTTAGTTTTATTAGGTTTGAATTGGGGTAGGATTCGTGGTTCTAGCGTTGGTTGATGTGATGTGAAGTTTCAACTAAGTTCGTATGATATTTTAGCACTTCTTGTTGTATTTGGTTGAAGTCCCATGGGCCTCGGTTGAGTTTTGGATGGTTAAACGGATCAAAGTTGGACTTAGAACAAAGCTGGAAGTTGTAGCCTACTGATGCAATCGCACTTGCGGAGTTTGGTTCGCATGTGCGAGCCCGCAGATGTGAGCCTGGAAAGAGCAGAAGCGAGTAGGGGCTGGTGAGGCAGAGTGCGCTGGTGTGAGCATTTTACCACACCTTCGAGGTCACAGGCGTGAAGAAAAGCGCGAAGAAGCGGAGGCAGCACTGTGGACGATCGCAGAAGAGGACATTTTGTCGCACTTGCGAGACCGCAGATGTGGAGAAGTTGATCGCAAGTGCGACATGCCCTGGACAGAATAAATTGGAGGGGTTGCGGGATTTTGGAATTTTTGGACATTTCCAACATGGCTTTTGGCAATGTTGCAGAGAGAATTCACGGGAAATCTTGAGGTAAGTCACTTGTGATAATTGTTAGTCAATAATATTGGATTATCATTGAGTATTTCGACTAGATTACATGTTTTTGAAATGAAATTAAGAGATTTGGACCTAGGGGTTTCAAAATAAGAATTTGAGATTTGGAGGCCGAGTTGATGTTAGAATTTAGTAGATTTGGTATGGTTGGACTCGTGGTTGAATGGGCATTCATATTTTGTAACTTTTGTCGGGTTCCGAGATGTGGGCCCCATAAGAGATGTTTGAGTTAAATTTCGAATTTTGTTCGAAAATTAGTATTTTTTATGGAATTAATTTCAATAATTTGTATTGATTGAATGGAATTAATTATGACTAGATTCGAGGCGTTTGGATACCGATTCGCGAGGAAAAGGCATAGCGGAGTAAAGTATTGCACGGTTGGAGGTATGTAATACTTCTAAACTTGGTTCTGAGTGTATGAATCCCCGAATTTGGTGTTATATAAATTGTTTGGAGGTGAGGCACCCGATAGTTGTCGACTGTGTGGACGTGCACCATTGTTGTGACTTGAATAAATTCTGTGAAGTTGTAAAAATTAATGAATCATGTTATTATGCTAATATTCTCCACGTGTTAGGAAATTGAGTTGAGACTCGTATTCAAGATCATGATTAGGCTACGTGCAAATATTTTTGGACCCACAGGGTCGTGTTGCTGTTGAATTTAATTATTTTAAAAATGTATATTTCATACTCAATCATGTTCATCCATTGTGAGGATATTTATGGGATCGGGGTTGCCCGCCTACAATAGGCCATATTGGCTTTATATATATTATTATTATATGGAACGAGGATGCCCGCCTGCAGCATGCCTTATAGGATTTATTATTATACGGATCGGGACTGTCATCCTGCAGTAGCCTATATCGGCTTTATATTACTCTTGGGCTGAAGGAGCCCCTCCGGAGTCTGTAACCCCCATAGTGAGCGTAGATGATTATATATTCGGGATGGACTTCCTAGGGCATGGACTTGCCTTATTTATATTTGTCATGAATTTCTCTAGACATGGATCTTATCCGAATCTTTTACATTTGGGGATAAATTACCCAGGCTGGATTGATCTTATACGGTACTGAGTCACTGACTGTCAGTTGATGTATATATATATACGTGATGAAATTTCCGTGGGCTGGATTGGCCATATACAATATTAAGTGACCGAGTAATTTTTAATCGTGTGAACACAAGTGTTTTCCACTAAGATGTCATAATCCTCAAATTATTCAGAATTGATCTATTTTACTTGTACTGAATTAACTGTAGAACTTGAAAGGATGCCTACCTTTATGTACTGTTATTTCTATACTGGACTATACTTGCGGAGCTCGTCACTACTTTCAGCCCAGAGACTAGTCTTGTTACTTATTGAGTTGGTTTACTCATACTACACTCTACAACTCATGTGTTATATCTCAAAGTGCTATCAGTTGGAGACTAGCAATGTAGATGTCTGGATTCCACTGACCTTGTCTCTCTTTCTTTTGGTTATTATACTGTTCTATACTTTCAGACAGTGTTTTTATCAGTCAGACTTTGTATTCATTTCGATGCTCATGTACTTAGTGACACCGGGTTTTGGGAGTGTTTTGTATTTGTAATTGTGAGGTTTTCTATGGAAATAAAATATTATGTTTTCAACCTTAAAAGAAATTGCGGTTTATTTAGATTGTCGGCTTGCCTAGTATTGAGATAGGTACCATCATGACAAGTGAGATTTTGGGTTGTGAATTCAAAAATTGCATTATCACAGTTCAGGGCAGAGAAAAATTAGTCGATTTGAACTTTTTAGATATGGTAGACTTTGACATCATAGCTGGCATGGATTGGTTATCTTCTTTTCATGCTATAGTTGATTGCCACGCGAAGACGATTAAATTCTCATTTATTGGGGAAGATCCAGTTATAATTAGAGGTGAAGGGGGTACGCCTGTGGGTAAGTTTATTTCTTACCTTAAGTCTAGAAAACTAGTGAGCAACGGATGTTTGGCATATGCAGCACATGTACGTGATATGAAAGTTGAATCCCCAGTTCTTGAATCAGTACTGATTGTGAACGAACTTTTTGACGTGTTCCCGAATGATCTCCTAGGGATACCACCAGACAAGGAGATTGAGTTTGGAATAGACACATTGCCAGGAACTCAACCAATCTCGATTCCTCCTTACATAATGGCTCTAACTAAGCTAAATGAACTCAAGAAGCAGTTACAAGACCTCTTAGATAAGGGTTTTATTCGACCTAGTGTTTCACCCTGGGGTTCTCCAGTGTTGTTCGGGAAGAATAAGGTTACTATCAAAAATAAATATCCACTACCCATGATAGATGACTTATTTGATCAGTTGTAGGGTGCCAAGTATTTCTCAAAAATAGATCTGAGATCGGGATACCATCATTTAAAAATCAGAGAAGCTAACATCTCCAAAACAGCCTTCAGGATCTGATACGATCACTATGATTTTTTAGTGATGTCCTTTGGGTTAACCAATGCACCAGCAACTTTTATGGATTTAATGAACAGTCTTCAAGACTTTCTTAGATACCTTTGTCATAGTATTTATCGATGATATTTTGGTGTATTCCCGTAGCCGAAAAGAGCATGAGAATCTTTTGAGAATAGTTCTTCAAATATTCAAGGAGCATTAGCTTTATGCCAAATTTTCCAAATGTGAATTTTTGCTCGATACAGTTATATTTTTGGGACACGTGGTCTCAAAAGAAGGCATTAGAGTACACCCATAGAAAATAGAAGCAGTTAAGAGTTGGCCTGGCCGATGATCCCTATAGAGATTCATAGTTTTCTAGGATTGGCAGGTTACTATCGTCGTTTTGTCGAAGGATTATCTTCAGTAGCTGCCCCGTTGACAAAGTTAACTCAGAAAAATGTGAAGTTCCAATGATCTGAAGCTTGTGAGAAAAGTTTTCAAGAACTCAAGAACAAGTTGACTACAACCCCAATCCTGACTCTACCTAGCCCTACAAGTAAATTTATAATCTATTGTGATGCTTCAAGAGTAGGGTTAGGATGTGTTTGTATGCAGAATGACAAGGTAATTGCTTATGCTTCTAGGGAGTTAAAGAATCATGAAAGAAATTATCCTACCCACGATCTTGAGCTAGCGGCAGTTATTTTTGCTAAAAAGTATAGCGTTACTACCTTTATGGAGAACAATGTGACATTTATACATATCACAAAAGTTTGCAGTATATATTCAAGTAGAAAGATTTGAATCTGAGAAAACACATGTGGTTGGAGTTACTTAAAGATTATGATTGTAATATCCTTTACCATCCTAGCAAATCGAATGTGGTTGATGATGCTCTGAGCAGAAGATCCATGGGGAGTTTGACCAGGTTGTCCATGGTCGAATGTGCAATACTTAAGGAAGCCCAACAAATAGCTAGCCAAAGGGTTCGTCTCGATGAGAAGTATGATGGAAGGTTGATAGCAAGTATTGGTGCTAAGTATACTTTAGTAGAGCATGTTAAAGCCAAACAATTTGAGGACGCTAGCTTGCTTAAGCTTAAAGAAGGTGTCCTTAGTGGCAAGATTAAGAACTTTGCACTTGATGAGAATGGTGTGATGATACTTAATGGTCACTTATGCGTGCCTAATGTAGATGATCTTCGAAGGGAAATTATTGTAGAAGCTCATAGCTCCAAATATTCAATACATTCAGGTTCTACTAAAATGTATAATGATTTAAGGGATATTTATTGGTGGAATAATATGAAGCAGATTATGTATCACGGTGCTTTAACTATTAGCAAGTAAAAGTTGAACACCAGAGGCCATGTGGCTTAGCTCAAGTCATTAAAATACCATAATTGAAATGGGAACGAATAAATATGGATTTTAAGGTTGGATTACCACGAACGTTTAAGAAACATGACTCCATTTGGGTCATAGTAGACCGACTCACTAAGTCAGCTCACTTTACTCAAGTCAAAACAACCTAAACGGCACCCCAGTATGCAACGTTATACGTAAAAGAGATTGTTCGGTTGCATAGTTCTCCCATGTCTATTATATCTGACAGGGGTGTACAATTTACTGCCCAGTTCTGGAAGAGTTTTCAAGAAGGTATCGGTACCTGAGTTAATCTAAGTATATCTTTTCACCCTCAAACAGAAGGGCAGGCCGAGAGGACAATTCATACCTTGGAAGATATGTTACGAGCATGTATTGTTGATTTTAAAGAAAACTGGGATGATCATCTACCTTTGATTGAGTTCGCATATAATAATAGTTATCAAGTAAGTATTCAGATGGCCCCATTTAAGGCCTTATACGGGAGGCGATGTCGTTCGCCTGTATGGTGGTTTAAGATTGGTGAAATGAAGAGTATTAGGCCAATCATAGTACAAGATGCCTTGAAAAAGGTTAAACTTATTTAGGAAAGACATAAAACATTTCAAAGCCAACAAAAGTCATACACAGATAGAAGACGTCGTGATCTTGAGTTCAAAAAGGGTGACCATGTGTTTTTAAAGGTATCTCCAATGAAGGGCATCATGAGATTTGGTAGAAAAGGAAAGCTTAGACCGAGGTATATAGGGTCATATCCAATTCTTGAAAGTATTGGGCTTGTGGAGTATCGACTAGCTCTATCTCCGGAGTTATCTTTAGTACATCCCGTTTTTCATTTGTCTATGCTAAAATAGTACTTTCACGACCCGAGTCATGTGGTTGATAGGAAGGAGATAGAGGTTGATGATTCTCTGTCCTATGAGGAGGTCCCCGTAGCTACACTAGATAAATATGTTCATAGACTTCGAACTAAGGATGCGGCTCCGATAAAAGTAATGTAGAGCAATCACTCAGTTAAAAAAGCTACTTTGGAGTCTGAACAAGCTATGATGACAAAGTATCACTATTTGTTCGAGAATTTAGGTATGTAACTCATTTTAAACTTTCTAAAGATATAAATTGCGGAGTTATGTGATATTAATGTTTATAGTGGCATGTAGTAGCATGAATGTATAAATTGGAGTATCATTGTAAGCCCCCGTAAAATTTTACAAAGGAATTTAAGGTTTCGTGGTGCCGAAGTAGGCTCAAACCTTTTGGGTTGTAGACATTATCACCTTACTATATAATTAATGAAGATATGTATTATCTCCATTCATGGATGAGTTTGGGTAGAAGGAAATATAATAGTCTTGCTCGGCTAGGTTCACTCGGTTGAGCACCGGTCGCGCTCCCCTATTTTGGGGCGTGACAAACTTGGTATCAGAGCCTAAGGTTTTAAAGTGTCCTAGGATGTCTCGGAGCCGTGTCTAGTAGAGTCCTTATTATCATTTTTTTGTCGACCACATCTATAATTTGGAGTCTACAGGGGCATTTAGGAATAATAACCTTTTTTAATGTTCTCGATCATGCGATAAAGCTGATTGTAAGATTGTTTCTCCTTTAACTCATGCTTTGCTCTAACTTTCAGTATATGTAACCTAAGAAGGCAAGAACTGTCCAAAGAGACAATGTCACCACATGAGTGGCAGTTGATTGTATATTTAATGATGCGGGTGAGCACCTAGAGTGAGAATATTCCTCCAGTTACTACACTGCCTGATTCTACTACAACTAATCAGGTTGTACCAGTTCCTACACCTACTGAGGGTGCAAAGGTCCCTCCAACTGATATACCTGTTCCACCTCCAGTTCCAGCTTTCGATTATGGTGTTTTTGATATTGATCTTAGGGGAGCCATATAGATGCTGGCCAAAGAAACAGTGTCACTCCAGGAGTGGCATTTGAATCTATATTTAATGATGCGAGTAAGCACCCAGAGTGAGAATATTCCTCCAGTTACTACACTGCCTGGTTCTACTACAACTGATAAGACTGCACCGGTCCCTACACCTACTGAGGATGCAACGGTCCCTCCAACTGATATACCAGTTTCACCTCTAGTTCCAGCTTCCGATTCTGGTGTTTCTGATGTTGATCTTTGGGGAGCCATACAAATGTTGGCTCATATAGTGGCTTCCGAGGCCCAGAGATCAAATGTTGCACCCACTTCTTCCTGTCAGCTAGGGGATTCTACTAGTTCCAGGGTGAACAGGTTTCTCCAGTTGGATCCTCCAGTGTTCACGGGTAGTAACACAGAGGTGGACCCTCGGGACTTCATTGATGAGATACACAAGACTCTCGGAGTTATGCGTGAACTGAGACGGAGGGAGTGGAATTATCCTCCTACCGCCTGAAAGAGGTGGAATATTCTTGGTTTGAACTATGGGAGGAGTCCTGTGAAGAAGGGAAGCCTTCCGGTGAGGTGGGGTGAGTTTACCGATGCCTTCATTGATCATTTCTTGCTTGCCGAGACTACAACAACCCATGCTATTGAGTTTGAGAACCTGAGGCAAGGTAGCCTGAGTGTGTGGGATTACCATATGAGATTCACATACCTATCTAAGTATGTTATTTACATGTTGCCCACTATGGAGGCTAGAGTGAGCTGGTTTTTGTAGGGCCTTAGTCCGTTGGTAATTAATGAGGCCGCTACAGCTGCCTTGAATTCTAATATGAACTATGGTAAGATGGTGGAATTCTCTCAAGCAACAGAGACCCACAAATTAAAGAACAGAATTGAGCAAGAGGGTAGCTATAAGGCCCGGTCCACGGGAAACTTGAGCGGTTCTTCTGTTGGTGGCAAGTCAACATTCAGGGGAGGGTGTCCAGGGCCTTCGCAGTCCTTTACTCAGTATTCGTCTAGTGCACTGCCATCAGGGCCTAGTCAGCACCAGTAGTGGACTCATTTCAGGCCCAATCAGGGCAACAGGGGCTCGTATCAACAGGGTCGTTAGGGTGGTATATTCCAGCAACAACGGAGGCCCCCATTCCCTAGGCGTGAAAATATACACCTAGGAATATACTACATGGACTTACCCATATGCTACTGATGCGGATTGAGGGGTCACATTCATAGGGATTGTCGTTCATCTCATCAGGGTGCGGGCAGGGGCCCAACACAGCCAGCCAGTTCTATAGCTACTGTCGCACCCCCTTTTTTTCGCAAAATCGGGCTTCGACACGTGACAACTCTTTTAAGGAGGTATTAAAAGAGGAGAGTCACCACCTAACGATTATTAACGTACGTTTGGGCACCTATTATGCAAATAACTCTGTTTTAACTAGTCAATGTCACCAAAGATTGGGTAAGGGCTCAAGTTACCTCAAAGAGAAGGTGTTACGCACTCCTCAAGGTCCACAACTGTGGGTCTCGGCCGAACTTAAATTAAATGGATTAGTCTATATGATCAATTAAGCAAAGAGAGTACAAAATCTAAGAATTATATTACAAAGAGATCTTTAATAGGGAGGTGCAACTATTTTTCCATTCTAATATGGGGGTCCTAAGTTTTTTAGCCTAAAGGATCACCCAGTGCAACATAAATATTACTGCACAACTTCCTTACAATAGGGAGTTACTCATATTATTCAGCGGGCACAGACTATCATCTCCTGCTACCCGATTACTATGTTAAAGTAAAAGCGTTCTAATTACTAAGTCGTACCCTATGCATGCATTACCCACCCCATACCTATTGTCCATGATGCATTGGACCTCTATTTAGGATGGTTCTAGACTTTACTTAGGCTGCTCAAAATGATTAAACTAGGCTACACAAAGTACACATATTGGACTTCAAATATGGCAGTTAAGGGCTCAAGTTTGCCTCCACACTTAGCAACAAATGCACGCAAGACAAATTTTAGGTTAAGCAATTAAGCAATTAAGAAACTTAAATCCATATAGACATGATTTATATGTGACAAGGAATAAGGGCATGCATGCAGTTTTCAGAGGCCAAGAGTTGCTTATCTCCAAATTATATGATTGTTGCATGCTGATTTGAGAA
Source organism: Nicotiana tomentosiformis (assembly GCF_000390325.3). Taxonomy (NCBI): domain Eukaryota; kingdom Viridiplantae; phylum Streptophyta; class Magnoliopsida; order Solanales; family Solanaceae; genus Nicotiana; species Nicotiana tomentosiformis. Next base: position 152,496,545 of record NC_090812.1, read on the forward strand.
TTGAAGGTTTCCAGTTATTTAACCTATAGATATTGTGTGTAGGTGTGAATCACTAAGTGACAATGAAACCTATTAGAGGAAAGACCAGAATTATTCATGCTTTCTAACAATAGCATACGTGAAGCAATGTTTAAGCGATTTAACATTAACAAATTATTGACATTTATCGTCACTTAGAGCTGGTTTTATCATCATACCTTAATTGTATAGGCATAACTTCTAGTGAATAACTGAAGTGAATTGAAGGAAAGTCCATTGACATTTTTTTCTATAGGCACGTTTCTAATGTATTTGAAAGTAGTCATGCATATTGAAGGAGTGTTTACTTCCTATAGGCATGCTGTCTATAAATACGTAGCAGTAGACATAGTATTATAACTCATGATTAATGGTAAACAAGTAGCGTGTGTGTGATTCTCCTAATATCATGATTTCTATAGTGCCCATGTAATCGAACAATACATATAGCAAACACATTATTAAGTCCTAGAGGCATGTTATCTACCCGTTGTATGTAGATATTAAAATCTACCCATTCCCTTTTTACTAACATCACAATTGTTTGTACAAAGGTTATTACATACCCAATAATGAGTAAAAGTAATAAATGTTACATAACAGTAATAATAGACCCATAGCAGGCCCAAACAAACAAATATCCAACATTGCTTGGACTTTCATTAACTCTTACACGGCGTATCCAGGCCTTCAACAAAGAGCCACATTCAATATACGACTCAGGGATCCATAGAGGAGTCCCACACCAGTTTACTTAACCACAACACCAAGTGTTGCATCACTTGAAGCAATCAATTCAGGCACACAACATATAACAGGGGAAATGGAGTGAATAGGAACAGTTTTGAGATTAAGGGAGTGTCTAAGGACCAAGACCTAGTGTGTCAGAGTTCACAAGGGCCTCAGTTGGACCCCGAGAAGTTCTCATGCTAGGGAGGCCAATAATAGAACCTAGATAGCTTTGGCTTTCAGCCGTCTAAGAATGAAGGATTCAGAATATCATAAGTAGAAAGTAAGGAAGGTGGATAGTGATTGAGGGACAAAAGTTAGGTGATACACATATACTTAAAATAGACATAGCCAAGTTGAGCATACAAAATAACTAATCAAGCAGATCACAAGACTTTATTCAGTAGAACTTCAACATTTAGCAAAGTAGCACATAACAAACCAATATTGGGGAAATTAGAGAGAGGAACAGGTTTGTAAAGTTTGACAAAAGTTAACACAAACAGGTTGAGACCTAAGAAGTCCAATTTATTTTAAGTATACATCTAGCATCAACAAGATAGACATATTTCTTCTCATCAGGAAACATGAATACATTGAGACATGATAGGGAGCACACATTATGGCAAAACCACATATGGGAAGGGTCAGGGGAGAAACAAGTTTGCAGTCACATATGCACAATACAGACAAGTTAAAACCTACGAGATTATGCTAAACATGAATCCTAATGTCATGCTAATCAGTATTTAGACATGATGTGGATGCACATTGAGACAAGCCAAATGATCACTGAAAGAACAGGATATCAGATGAACCATAGACATACTGGGGAACATATTGGCACAGAAGCAAGATCATAGATAATGGTCTTAATTCAAATTGAAACACATTGTACATACAAGACAAACATTGCAGAGATTCAGAGCAGTGTGAGGTAGCAGGTTCATACCAAATAGCACATGTAGGGATTCTGGGATTGACACAATAGACTAATTAACTAAAGAAGATCTGAGTTATGCCATAAAACAAAATGGTTCAAACAGGGCAGAGAAAACAAGTTGAGGGAGCTGTTAAGATCTCAATCAATCACTAATGGGGTATGGGGATCATACTGAGTGACACAATAGTAGGGGATCATGTCATAATTAATACAGTAAGTTCTAGCACAAGTGTGAAGATTTCATTATATAGATTAAGGACAAAGAAAATAAGCATGTTTAGGTAACATTCAGGCACTAATATACTAGCTAAACGAAACTTAAGAGGGTCATATTATCCAAGTTAGACTTAGGCAATCTCAAGACTAGCAGCATTAGGAGGAAGTCAAATGCTAAAGAGACTTAGAACAAAGTAGAATTAACAGAATCTTGCACAAAAGGAATCCAGAAAACATATTAAGACATGGATTCCATAGGTGAGAACACATTTAAATAAAATACACATAGGGATGAAATTGCAAAAATCAAGCGACTTACCAGTTAAACGGACAACAATAAAGAACAAAAGATCCTCAAAAACCCAGAAACCTTGATTCGTCAAAGTTCCCGAGAGCTTCTAAAGAACCGTGGGAAATTCTCGCACTAAGAGAAAGTTCGAACAACAGGCCCTCAGTGGCCTTGGCTTCAAGCCGACCAACACAAAACAATTAACAAGATAATGAAAGAATTAACAGAGCAAATCTTCAAATTTTTAGTGAGATTATATCAATCTTTTCATTTTTGTTTTCCCCCAAAGGGGAATGGGGAGGTGTTTATATAGTAGCAAAATTAGATGAATAAACAACGAAACAAAGTAAATAAGACCTAAAAATAAAGAAAACACGCATGCAAAATCGATTCAGATTAATTTAGGAGAGAAAACGGGCAAACCCTAGTTTAGACGAGGAATAATAAATGGCCAAAATCTTGCTGAATCGAAGTCAAGGAGTCTGATAGTTAATGTGTCCGATCAAAAATATGAAGATGATACAGAATCGGAATCAAACAAACACAACGACTCAGCTTCCATAAATAATCAAGTAACGAGTACTCGTAGCGTTCAAAAGATGGTAAGTAACTCTGTGTATGTAAGAAAGGAAAGGAATCATGGATGGTTTCCATGTAATGTCGTATTTGGACTGAGATTTGATTGATGACGGCTAGGGTTTAGGTTTGAGTGTAAGAGTGTGTGAGGATACATAGGCGGTGGATGGGGATTTGTCTCTAGACTTTGGGTTATTGGGGATATAAGGAAATGGTAGGTTAATTATGGGTCATTGATCATTTAAGACCAACGACCAAGATTGAAATGGGCAGCGGGGCGGGTTATTAAGTGGGTCGCAACCAGGTTAATTTTAGGGGTCGTTTAGTTTGGGCTTTTGGGGGATGGGCCAGAAATATGGGGCTTGTTTGGTTCAAAAATTGGCTCAAAATTTGGGCCAGCGTTTAAATAAGAAATTAAGAAAAAAATTATTTTAATAAAATAATTAAATAAATTATAAAAATGTTGTTAATGCAAATTAATACCTTAAAACAATAATATAAGATAATAAAAATGTAATATGTTATTTTGACCCTAAATAAAATGACAAATGCAATACAATTGTAAAATATAGGCTATTGTTGCGTGATTGTGCAAATAGCCTTAAAATACTGATGTAATTATAAAGAAATAGAGGAAAATTCCTGAAGAAAATATTATAGATGAAAAATAAGGATTTAGGTAATTGAGTCATCACAAAATAATTTGAAGAAATAATTAATAATTATTCAAGCAATTTAAATACAAAAAATCAATTTAAAAGCTCTAAAAAGTATGGAAATTTATAGAAGATGCTTGCACAAATATTCTAAATTAAATAATGATGCAAGATAATATTTTGAAAGCATATACGCTTATTTACAAAAATATGAGGGCAAAATTGTGTATCAACAGCTGCCCCTCTTTACCTCGAAATGATGAAAGAGTTATCGGGTAAAGAAAATGATGACCGATTTTGACCGAATGAGGTGATTTAAAAAATAGAGGTCGAACCATGGTTTCTGAGTTGCCTACATATTCCTAGTGTTACGGGAATCAGGTCGTGTGTAGTTCTGGATCCAACGGTGAACGAAACCAACTGTAAAAGGGTTCTTTTTTAGGTAGGACAGTATCAGATAAAATTATACGGAATCTGAAAGGTTACGGGTGTATCTCAAAGCGAGTATCTAAACGGTTATCAAGTAAAAGTGGTTAACTGATGGTGGTTGGTTATGCTTAAAATAATTACAGGGTGTGAATGTTTTGAACGGAAACCGGAGCAAAGATTGCTCCTGTTAAGAGAACATTTATTTCCCAGGTTACCTACGAAACTTAAAACACGATGCATGCAAGTATATAGATTATGGAGAGAATTTAAACATGATGCAGATTCCCTTCGGACCATAAGGGTTGTTTTTGGATGATGAGGATGGTGTCCTTAGACTGTGACGTCCTGTGCCATGAATCATGTGATAAGGGATAGGGATTCACAGGCCATGAAATTATGTCCTCGGGCCATGAGAATGGTACCTCCGATCCATGACGCCTTTGAATAATGATGTGCATTTTTAAGAGATCCTCAAGCCATGGAATGGTGTCTTCTGGCTATGAGGATGATTCCTTCAGACCATGACGCTTTTGGACAAAATGGCTATATTTCAGCCCATGAAATGCAAAATATGATGTTTGGCCGTATGCGAAAATAACATGAGGGCAATGCTTTGCCCTGGGTGAGTAAAGGATAATACTAGGTCTTAGATGGCGTAATGGAGATAATATTTAATCACGAGGAAACGGCAGTGCTTAGCCTTGTGGAGTTAGGGAGGCAGTGCTTAGCCTCATGCAGGATGAGGAGACAATGCTTAGTCTCATGCAAGTAAGGGAAGCGATGCTTAGCTTCATGCAAAATAGGAGACAATGCTTAATCTCATACAAAGAAGGCAGTGCTTAGCCTTGTGCCGTTAAAGAGGAAATGATTAGCCTCATGCAAATAGGAGACAATGCTTAGTCTCATGCAAAAAAAGGCAGTGCTTAGCCTTATGCAGTTAAGGAGGCAATGCTTAGCCTCATGCAAATAGGAGACAATGCTTAGTCTCATGCAAATAAAGGCAGCGCTTAGCCCTATGCAGTTAAGGAGGCAATGCTTAGCCTCATGCAAATATGAGAGAATGCTTAGTCTCATGCAAAGAAAGGAAATGCTTAGCCTTATGCGGTTTAAGGAGGCAGGGCTTAGTCTCATGCAGGAAAATAATGAGTGATACTAAGAAAGCAGAGTGTTTCTTAGCTAAAGATGTGTTTGCATTTGACAACCTTATCGTTGTGAATGTAGTGATTCTGATGTGTGTATGTATTTGCGCATAATCCTGTTTTGTTCATTGTGCCTGCATCCAAAGAAAAATCGTGAGTTTGCTGGGAAGGTTGGTCCGTGCTTTCGCCTTCTCGCTTTGCTTTTGCTCCTGTCTTGAGATCACGTTTGAGTTACCCTGGGCAGCATCTGGCAGTTTATAAAAATAAAGTGTTTCAAAAAATATGCGTGCATTTGACGAATGTAGTTATTTAAAATATAGTAGTATGTAATATCAAATAATTTAGATGAACCAATGACTGTGACATATTTTAGAGACATTGTGACTTCCTTGCTTTAGAATTTTGAGGGTCCGCCTCAAAATCCTGCCCCAGTTACTGACCATAGAAAAATGAAGATTTTATTGAGATGTGACCGAACCCACAGGGCTGCCTACGTATCCCCTCTTAAACGGTAATTAGGTCAAGCGTAGTTCAGTTACATCAAATGAAAAAATGTAAACAATCTAAACATAGTATCTCTTGACTGCGTCAGAGTTGATAGGTTTTCACCAAATCTCTCCGTCCATTTCTGCAACTATAAGTGTTCCTCCTATTAATAATCGACGAACCATGTAGGGACCTTGCCAATTGGGTGAAAATTTCCCTTTAGCTTCATCTTTATGCGGGAAAATTCGCTTTAGCACAAACTGCCCCGGTGTGAATTGCCTTGGTCTGCCTTTTTTGTTGAAAGCTCTTACCATTATGTTCTAGTAGAGTTGACTGTGACATACTGCATTTATTCTCTTTCCATCAATGAGGGCCAGTTGTTCATAACTGCTTTATACCCATTCTCTGAGCTTATCTTCTTGTATGATTCTAAAATAAGGGGTCTCTACTTCGGTAGGAATAACCGCTGAGCCCCAGTTGATGTGCGAACTGTGGTACGATACCCGAGCAGAGAAAATGGCAGCTTCTCATGCCATTGTTTGTAATTATCTACCATTTTCCTTAGTATTTTCTTGATGTTCTTGTTGGCGGCTTCTACAACTTCGTTCATTTGTGGTATATATGCCGTGGAGTTCCTAATCTTGATCTTGAACGTTTTACACATGGCTTTCATCAAATCGTTGTTTAAATTGGCGGCGTTGTCAGTAATGATTGACTGAATCACTATCCTCATGTTGTGTTGTCTCATTACATGTCACAGTCGTAGGTTCATCGGGATATGTAATAATAATGCTGAAAAGAAAAATGTAAAAATAATAATAAATACGAAAAGCAGTAATGCATTAAAAATAATCTTTAAAATGTCAAAAGAAATATTGATGGCTCAAGCAATTATTTCAAAACAGAATACTGAAAAATGTCTCAAATGCTCAAAATTAGTTTTTAAAAGTAATTCATGTTAATTTTCCAGGCTACCCAGGAACTCGACGGGGCCGGGATGGTGCGGCGTTCCACTTCTTGAGAAGATGCAAGTATGCACGAACTAACCTTTGGGAATGGGAATAATCAAAGGAAAGAAAAAGTAAAAGGTAACCAAGTTAGTAAGGAATATTAAAAGAGTGTTTGCGATATTAAAACCTATTTCATAAAGTCATGCAATAATTCACGTCCTAATTTGGGGACCTCATTGTGCCCTAGGTAGGCCTAAGCGACACGTAGAGTTGGAGAAAATTGATGCCAATATTTGCGTCATTTCATTAATGCCAAAAATGTTTACGCAATAATGATCAACACGTTGGCATATGTTTTTCGAAGTAATGCACATAGTATGATAGCGTCCATTGGGATTGTGGAAATCTCATCGGACTTTGGACGAGGTTCATCTTAGCAGGTTGTTACATTAATAACGCTTCAACCAGTACTAGGTTTAGCATGATGCATGTATATTTCAAGTTGGAGTAGGGTTTCTAGAATGGTCTAGACTGGTACTCCCAAGTGGAAAAGTTGAGAGGGAAAGGCACGAGACCGTCGATTGCACCGCTGATCGACTAGTCTACCGCAAATAAGCTTTCCCGATTTAAAAGGGTAATTTTCGAAAGAACGCGGACACTCATCAAGTGCCGCTATGATTATAGTTGGCACGAGTGGAGTATGATGTTGAGCATGCTTTATGCAGCAATAATAACACGTTGTCAAGTATTTGTATGATATGTAAAAACAGTAAATAATATAGCAAGGGTAAACATGGAAAGAATATAGAAGAAAGACAAAAGGAAGGAGTTAGTTTAGTTCATAAAAATATATGTGGGAATGTAATAAAGCAGGTAAGGAAGTAGGCATGATATAGCAATTTTGACAAAATAAAAGAGCGGTCATAGCAAGTAAAGGTAAATAGGGGGAAGGGATGTGCATGTCACAGTAGATTTAAATAAATAAAGGTGAGTAGGGGAAGGAATGTTCATGTCGTAGCGGATTTAAACAAATAAAGGTGAGTAGGGGAAAAGATGTGCATGTAACAAAGAAAGTAATCCACAAAAGTCAAGTTCATTATGGTAAGAGCCTAAGTGTAAATCCCCAGCAGAGTCGCCATGTTGTCGTGCCCCCTTTTGCTTTGCGAAATCGGGTTTCGACACGTGACAACTCTTTTAAGGAGGTATTAAAAGAGGAGAGTTGCCACCTAACGATTTTTAAGGTGCATTAGGACACCTATTATGCAAATAACTCTATTTTAACTAGTCAACGACACCAAAGATCATGTAAGGTCTCAAGTTACCTCAAAGAGAAGGTGTTAGATACTCCTTGAGGTCCATAACTGTGGGTCCGGCCGAACTTAAATTATATGGATTAGTCTATATGATCAAGTAAGCAAATAAAGTATAAAATCTAAGAATTTTATTGCAAAGAGATCTTGAATAGGGAGGTGCAACTATATTTCCGTTCTAATATGGGGGTCCTAAGTTTTTTAGCCTAAAGGATCGCCCCGTGCAACATAAATAATACTTCGCAAATCCTTTAGAATAAAAAGTTACTCATATTATTCAGCGGACATAGACTATCATCTCCTGCTACCCGATTACTATGTTTAATTTATTACCTAAAGGCGTTCTAATTCAATTCTAAGTCGTACCCTATGCGTGCATTATCCGTCCCATACCTATTATCCATGATGCATTGGACCTCTATTTAGGGTGGTTCTAGACTTTACTTAGGCTGCTCAAATGAGTTGCATTCAATGTACGACTCAGGGATCCATAGAGGAGTCTAAAACCAGTTTACTTAACCACACCACCAAGTGTTGCATCACTTGAAGCAATCAATTCAAGTACACAACACATAATAGGGAAAATGGAGTGAATAGGAACAATTTTAAGATTAAGGGAGTGTCTAAGGACCAAGCCCTAGTGTGTCAAAGTTCACAAGTGCGTCAATTGGACCCCGAGCAGTGCTCACACTATGGAGGCCAACGATAGAACCTAGATAGCCTTGGCTTTCAGCCGGCTAAGAATGAAGGATTTAGAATAGCATAAGTAGCAAGTAAGGAAGGTGGATAGTGATGGAGGGACATAAGTTGGGTAATACACTTATACCTAAAATATACATAGACAAGTTGAGCATACAAAACAACTAATCAAGCATATCACAAGACTTTATTCAGTGGAACTTCAACATTTAGCAATGTAGCACATAACAAGCCCATATTGGGGAAATTAGAGGGAGGAACAAGTTCGTAAAGTTTGACAAAAGTTAACACAAACAGGTTGAGACCTAAAAAGTTCAATTTAGGTTAAGTATACATCTAACATCAATAAGATAGACATATTAATTCTCATCAGGAAACATGACTGCATTGAGACATGATAGGGAGCACACATTATGGCAAAACCACATATGGGAAGGGTCAGGGTAGAAACAAGTTTGCAGTCACAGATGCACAATACAGACAGGTTAAAACCTAAGAGATTATGATAAACATGAATCCTAGTGTCATGCTAATCAGTATTTAGACATAATAGGGATGCAGATTGTGACAAGCCAATTAATCACTGAAAGAACAGGATATCAGATGAACCATAGACATGCTAGGGAACATATTGGCATAGAAGCAAGATCATAGAAAATAGTCTTACTACAAATTAAAACACATTGTACATGCAAGACAAACATTGTAGAGATTCAGAGCAGTGTGAGGTAGCAAGTTCATACCAAATAACACATGTAGGGATTCTGGGATTGACACAATAGACTAATTAACTAAAGAAGATCTAAGTTATGCCATAAAACAAAATGATTCAAACAGGGCAGAGAAAAGAAGTTGAGGTAGCTGTTAAGATCTTTGTCAATCACTAATGGGGTATGGGGATCATGTTTAGTGACACAATAGTAGGGGAACATGTCGTAACTAACACAGGAAGTTCTAGCACAAGTGTGAAGCATTAATTATAGAGATTAAGGACCAAGCAAATAAGCATGTTTTAGGGAACATTCAAGCACTAATATAATGGCTAAACGAAACTTAAGAGAGTCAGATTATCCAAGTTAGACTTAGGCAATCTCAGGACTAGCAGCATTTGGAGAAAGTCAAATGCTAAAGAGACATAGAACAAAGTAGAATTAACCGAATCGTGCACAAAAGAAATCCAGAAAACATATTAAGCCATGGATTCCAGAGGTGAGAAGACATGTAAATCAAAGACACATAGGGATGAAATTGCAAAAGTCAAGCGGCTTACAAGTTAAACAGACAACAATAAAGAACAAAAACAGAGAAACCTCAATACGTCAAAGTTCCCAAGAGCTTCAAAAGAACCCCGTGCAATGCACCCACCAAGAGAAAGTTCGAACAGCAGACTCCCAGTGGCCTTAGATCTCAGTCGGCCAATACAAAACACAGAACAAGATAATGCAGGAATTAAAGAGCAAAGCTTCAAATTTTTAGTAAGACTATATCGAATTTTTCTTTTTCCCCCCCAAAGGGAAATGGGGAGGGGTTTATATAGTACAAAATTATAATACTAAACAAGGAAACAAAGTAAATAAAACCTAAAAATAAGGAAAGAAAGCATGAAAAATCGATTCAGATCAATTTAGGAGAGAAAACGAATAAACCCTAGTTTAGACGAGGAACAAAAAATGGCCAAAATCTCGCTGAATCGAAGCCATTGAGTCTGATAGTTAATGTATCAGGTCAGAAACATGAAGATGACACAAAATCGGAATCAAACGAACACAACGACTCAGCTTCAATAAATAATCAAGTAACCAGTACTTGTAGCATTCAAAAGATGGTAAGTAACTCCGCGTATGCCAGAAAGGAAAGGAATCATGGATGGTTTCCATGCAACTTCGGATTGGGACTGAGATTTGAGTGAGGACGGCTAGGGTTTAGGTTTGAGAGATGAGAGCGTGTGAGGATACAGAGGCGATGGGGTGGGGATTTGTCTCTATGGTTTGAGGTATTGAGGATATAAGGAAAAGGTAGGTTAATTATGGGCTAGTGATCATTTAACATCAACGACCAAGATTGAACAGGGCAGTGGGGAGGGTTATTAAGTGGGTCGCCACCGGTTTAATTTCAAGGGTCGTTTGGATTGGGCTTTTGGGGGTTGGTCCAGAAATATGGGGCTTGTTTGGTTTGAAAATTGGCTCAAAATTTGGGCCAGCGTTTAAATAAGGAATTAAGGGAAATATTATTTTAATAAAATAATTAAATAAATTATAAAAATATTGTTTATACAAATTAATACCTTAAAACAATAGTATAAGATTAAAAAAATGTAAGATATTATTTTGACCCTGAATAAAATGACAAATGCAATACAATTGTGAAATATAGGCTATTATTGCGAGATTGTGCAAATAGCCTGAAAATACTACTGTAATTATAAAAAAATAGAGTAAAATACCTGAAGAAAATATTATAGATGCAAAATAAGGATTTAGGTAATTGAGTCATCACAAAATAATTTGAAGAAATAATTAATAATTATTCAAGCAATTTAAAAGCTCTAAAAATTATGAAAAATTATAGAAGATGCTTGCTCCCAACAGAATGGCACCAGCAAAATTGAAGGAGCTAAAGGAACAATTGAGAGATTTGTTATAGAAAGGTTTCATATGGTTGAGTGTGTCACCTTGGGCGCACCGGTCCATTTTGTAAGAAAAAGGGAAGGGTCACTGAGAATGTGTATTGACTATCGGTAGCTCAACAAGGACACGATCAAGAATAAGTACCCACTGCCAAGGATAGATGACTTGTTTGACCAATTGTAACGTGCTAAGTACTTCTCCAAAATTGATTTACGATCCGGGTATCACCAATTGAAGATCAGGGAGAAGGATGTTCCGAAAATAGTTTTTAGAACCGGATATGGGCATTTTGAATTTTTGGTAATATCTTTTGGGCTAACAAATGCCCAGCATCTTTCATGGATCTTATGAATCGAGTCTTCAAGTCTTTTCTTGACTCCTTTGTGATAGTGTTCATTGACGATATTCCTGTATATTCACGAAGTCAAGATGACTATGTTGATCATACCAGGGTAGTTCTGCAAACCCTGCATCAGCACAAGTTATATGCTATATTTTTAAAGTGTGAATTTTGGCTTGAATCTGTCACATTCTTGGGTCATGTCATTTCTAGTGAAGGAATAAAGGTTGATCCTTAGAAAAATGCAGCAATGATGAATTGGCTGAGGCCTACAACTCCAACATAGATTCACAGTTTCTTAGGCTTAGTTGGATATTACATAAGGTTTGTGGAGGGTTGTTCTAATCTTGCCTCTCCATTGACTAAATTGACATGGAAGGCAATTAAGTTCTAATGGTCACATACTTGTGAAAAGAGTTTCAGGAGTTAAAAGCAAGATTGACTACGGTACTGGTGTTGACCCTCCCAGAGGGTATATATGGATTTGTGGTATATTGTGATGCTTCAAGAATTGGGTTTGGGTGTGTATTAATGCAACATGGCAAGGTGATAACTTATTTATCTAGACAACTCAAGAATCATGAAAATAACTATCCAACACATGACTTAGAACTTGTGGCGGTAGTATTTGCATTGAAAAGTTTGCGTCATTATTTATATGGGGTCCATGTGAATATATTCACGGACCATAAGAGACTTCAATATATTTTTAAATATAAGGAGTTGAATCTGAGGTAGAGAAGATGACTTTAATTACTCAATAATTACGACATTGATATTTTATATCATCCGGGGAAGGCTAATGTTGTGGCGAATACTCTTAGCCGGAAATCTAAGGGCAGTTTAGCATGCTTGGAGGTATATCAAAGGCCATTGGTGTCATGACCCAAACTCCCTCTGTATAATGTCATGACGACACCTAGTCTCTACAACTAGGTAAGGCTAACAAATTGCAGAAATTAACAAATAAAAGTAAAACTTGGCAACTAACAGCAGTGGATAATTGAATAACTAATAACAATGTTGCTCGGTAAGTACAATAACCAATACTCTATAATTACACAGTCTTCCCAAAACCCGAAACATCGTAAGTCACAAGCTACAGAAGGAAACTATTATCTCTATACACCAGAGTCTAAGAAAAGAAGTGCGGGAGATAAATGACATATGGGAGAATAGGGGGGACTCCGAGGTCTGCGGACTGGAAAATGTACCTTGAAGTCTCTGTACAACAGCATGCACTCTCAGCTAATAGCGGGGCTGATAAGAGGTACCTGGATCTGCATACAAAATATGTGCAGAAGAGTAGCATGAGTACACCACAATGGTACCCAGTAAGTACCAAGCCTAACCTCGGTAGATAAGTGACGAGGTCAGGTCCGGGACCTACTGGATATAATAACAAAATAGATAATATAATAAAATGAAAAAAAGCGGAGAATTTAACAGGAGGAATTCATTGAGAAATAACATCATACAAACTATGTGATAACAAAAGAGGCGCTCCCGAGATACCTTCTCATAGTCCCAAAAGTAAATATGCGAGGAGATCTCCCGAAGTACCGCCTCATAGTCTCAAAAGTAAATGTACAGGGAGAAATCCCGAGGTACCGCCTCGTAGTCTCAAAAGTAAATGTGTAGGGAGAACTCCCGAGGTACCGCCTCGTAGTCTCAAAAGTAAATGTGCAGGGAGAACTCTGAGGTACCGCCTCATAGTCTCAAAAGTAAATGTGCAGGGAGAACTCCTGAGTTACCGCCTCATAGTCTCAAAAGTAAATATGCAGGGAGAACTCCCGAGGAACTGCCTGGTAGTCTCAAAAGGAAGAATAGATTACTACTCAGTGAAATAAATCGGGTTTTACAATAAATAGCATGTGTACATACTCGTCACCTCACTTACACGGCACTCACATATCACAACAGTACCAAATCCTAAGGGGATTTCCCCCACATACAGTTAACCAAGCTACTTACCTCGAACCAAGCTCAATCAATCGATAACAATACCTTTTCCATGAATATTCGAACCCGAATGGCCCAAATCTAGCGAAAATCAACTACATACCATAAACACAACTATAAGAAATTAATCTAATTAATGAAATCAAACATAAGGCAAGCAATAAGAAAATCGCCCCAAAATGTCTCACCGGGCCCACGTCTCGAAATCGGGTAAAAATCACAAATAATGAATACTCATGAGTTCACTCGTACCAAAATTATCCAAATCCAATGTCAAAATATCAATCAAAACCCATAATCTTAGTTGAAGAACTTCTTTCCATTTTCCCTAAATTTTCAATCCAAATCTGAAATTAAATAATGAAATCAACCATAGATTAGTGGAATATAACCATAAAGGACTTAAGAAGCGTTACCCGAAAGCTTGCTCTAAAAATCCATCAAATAATCGCCAAATCCGAGCTCTCAAAGTCCCAAAAATGAAAAATGAGATCAAACCCTCGAAATTGATCTTTTCTGCCCAGCAATCCCGCATCTACGGACCATCAGTTGCACCTGCAATGCCGTACCTGCGAAAAAATCATCGCAAGTGTGGATTCCACTTATGGCCAAGGTTTCCGCTTCTGCGGACCAGGGATCACTCCTGCGATCTTGCTTCTGCGGGGACCCTTTCCCTTCTGCGATCCCAAGCCTCCCAGGTTCTCTGCTTATATGTTCAAACTTCCGCAGAAGCGACTCCACTCCTGCGGCCTTCATGTTGCACCTGTGACCATAAGCCAAACTCCTCTGACCACTCCTGCAGTCCTCCTTCCACAGATGCGTGACCGCACCTGCGGTCTCCCCACCGCAGGTGCGAAAATACAAGATGCCTGAAGACTTCAGCAATAGCACAAGTCCAATTTTCGATCCGTTTACACCCGAAATCCATCTGGGGCCCCTAGGACCACAACCAAACATACCAAAAAGTCCTAAAATACCATACGAACTTAGTCGAGCCATCAAAACATGCCATACAACAACAAAAAATACGAATCTTTCTCCAATCCAAACTTAATGAACTTGAAACTTCAAATTTTTACAACCGATGCCGAAACCTATCAAACCACATCCGATTGACCCCAATTTTACACACAAGTCATATTCAACATTATGGACCTACTCCAACTTCCGGTATTGGAATCCGACCCCGATATCAAAAAGTCCACCTCCGATCAAAATTTCTAAATATTTGACTTTCGCCATTTCAAGCCTAAATCAGCTACAAACCTCAAATTCACAGTCCAGACATGCTCCTAAGTCCAAATTCACCCAACTGAGCTAACGGAACTGACGGAACTCCACTCTGGAGTCATCTTCACATAGTTCCAACTACGATCAAAATCCTAAAACTTAAGCTTCCATTTAGGGACTAAGTGTCCCAAAACACTCTGGAACCACATCCAATACCTCCCAGCAAGACACATAAGCGGAAAAAGACACGAGATATATAGTAGATAAGGGATCAGAGCTATTACTCTCAAAACGACTAGCCGTGTCGTTACATCCTCTCCCTCTTAAAATAATTGTTCATAATCGAACGAGCATAAAGAGATACCTAAAGTGGTGAAAAGATGAGGATAACAACTGCGCATATCCTGCTCGGTCTTCCAAGTTGCCTCCTCGACCGGCTGACCCCTCCACTGAACCTTCACGAAAGCAATGTTCTTTGACCTCAACTTTCGGACTTGCCTGTCCAATATAGCCACTAGCTCATCAACATAAGATAGATCCTTATCCAACTGGACTGAGCTGAAATCCAACACATAAGCCGGGTCACCGTGATACTTCCAGAGCATAGAAACATGGAATACCGAATGAACTCCTGCTAGACTGGGAGGCAAGGCAAGCTCATAAGAAACCTCCCCAACATGCCGCAACACCTTGAATGGACCAATGAACATTGGGCTCTGCTTTCCCTTCTTACCGAACCTCATAACGCCCTTCATAGGCAAAAACCAGAGCAAGACCCGCTCTCCAACCATAAATACAACATCGTGAACCTTCCTATCTGCATAACTCTTTTTTCTGGACTAGGCTGTGAGAATTCGATCATGTATCACCTTTACCTTATCCAGGGTATCATAAACCAATTCTATACCTAATAATCTAGCCTTGCCTGACTAGAACCAACCCACTGGAGACCGACACCACCTACCATACAGATCCTCATACGGTGCCATCTGAATGCTCGACTGATAATTCTTGTTATGGGCAAACTCTGCAAGTGGCAAGAACTGATCCCAAGCACCGCAAAATCTATCACACAAGCACAATGCATATCCTCCAGTATTTGAATAGTGTGCTCGTACTGGTCGTCCGTCTGAGGGTGAAATGTTGTGCTCAACTCAATCTGAGTACCCAACTCCTACTGTACAACCCTCCAGAACCGTGATGTAAACTGCGTACCCCGGTCAGAGATGATAGATACTGGTACGCCATGAAGCCTGATGATCTCGCGGATGTAAATTCGAGCCAACTGCTCGGAAGAATATGTAGTCATCACTGGAATGAAATGAGCTGATTTGGTCAGCCTATCCACCATCACCCAGACTTCATTAAACCTCCGCTGAGTCCGTGGGAGTCCAACAACAAAATCCATAGTGATCTGCTCCCATTTCCACTCTGAAATCTCCAACTTATGAAGTAACCCACGTGGCTGTTGTAGCTTGTATTTCACCTACTGGAAATTTAGACAACGAGCCACATACTTCACTATGTGTCTCTTAATCCTCCTCCACCAGTAATGCTGCCTCAAGTCCTGATACATTTTCGCGGCACCCAGATGAATGGAGTACCGTGAGCTATGAGCCTTCTGAAGAATCAACTCACGCAAACCATCTACATTAGGCACACATAGCATGCCCTGCATCCTCAATGCGCTATCATCCCCAATAGTGACCTCCTTAGCATCACCATGCTAGACCGTGTCCTTAAGGATAAGCAGATGGGGGTCATCATACTGACGCTTCCTGATACGATCATAAAGAGAAGATCGAGAGACCACATTAGCCAATACTCGACTCGGCTCAGAAATATCCAATCTCATAAACTGCCTAGCTAAGGCCTGAACATCCAATGCTAAGAGCTTGTCTGCTACTGGAAGATATGCTAAGCTCCCCAAACTCTCCGCCCAACGACTCAAAGTATCGGCCACCACATTGGCTTTCCCGGGATGGTACAAAATGGTGATATAATAATCCTTAAGAAACTCCAACCATCTCCGCTGATGCAAATTAAGATCCTTCTATTTGAACAGATGCTGCAAAATCCGATGATCGGTGTAGATCTCACAAGGGACACCGTACAAATATTGTCGCCAAATCTTCAAGGCATGAACAATAGCTGCTAACTCAAGGTCGTGGACAAGATAGTTCTTTTCATGCACCTTTAACTGTCTGGATGCGTAGGCAATCACTCTGCCATCCTGCATCAACACCGCGCTGAGACCAATCAATGACGCATCACAATATACAGTATAAGGCCTCGAACCTGTAGGCAATACTAATACTGGGGTTGTAGTCAAAGCAATCTTGAGCTTCTGAAAGCTCTCCTCACACTCTTTTGTCTACCTGAATGGAGCACCCTTCTGGGTCAGCCTGGTCATAGGTACAACAATAGATGAGAAACCCTCTACAAATCGACGGTAATACCCCGCCAAACCAAGAAAACTCCAAATCTCCATAGCTGAGGACGGTCTGGGCCAACTCTGCACTGCTTCAATCTTCTTCAGATCCACCTGGATCCCATCACTGGATACTACATAACCCAAGAATTCCATTGAGTCCTACCAAAACTCACACTTCAAAAATTTTGCATACAACTTATTTTCTTTCAAGATCGGAAGCACAATCCTCAGGTGCTGCTCATGATCCTCTCGAGTTCGGGAGTACACCAGAATGTCGTCTATAAACACAATGAAGAAGGAGTCAATATAAGGCTAGAACACACTGTGCATCAAGTGCATAAAAGTTGCTGGGGCATTGGTCAGCCCAAATGACATCACAAGAAACTCGTAGTGACCATACCGAGTCCTGAAAGAAGTCTTCGGGATATCTTGCTCCCGAATCTTTAACTGATGATAGACTGAATGTAAGTCTATCTTGGAAAACACTCCAGCACCCTGTAACTGATCAAATAAGTCATCAATACGAGGCAATGGATACCTATTTTTCACTATGACTTTCTTTAACTGGAGGTAATCAATACAGATATGCATAGAACCATCCTTTTTTCACAAATAAGACAGGAGCACCCCAAGGTGACACATTGGTCAAATGATGCCCTTATCAAGCAACTCCTGTAATTGTTCCTTCAACTCCTTCAATTTAGGAGGATCCATACGATATGGAGTAATATAGATGGGATGAATGCCCGACAACAAATCAATGCCAAAATCAATATCTTTGTCGGGCGGCATACCCGGAAGATCAGCTGGAAACACATCTAGAAAGTCCCTCACTACTGGAACTGACTCAACTGTAGGGGTATCAATACTGACATCTCTCACATAAGCTACATACACGTCACACCCCTTCTCAACCATTCGTTGAGCTTTAAGAAATGAAATAACTATGCTATGAGTATACTCTAAGGTACCTCTCCACTCTAATCACGATAATCATGGCATAGCCAGCGTCACAGTTTTTGTGTGACAATCAAGAATAGAATAATGGGGCGACAATCTATCTATGCCCAAAATAATATCAAAGTCTACCATACTGAGCAATAATAAATTGGCTCTAGTCTCAAAACCGCTATGAGAAATCAAATACGAATTAGAAATGTGGTCTGCGATAAGAGAATCTCGCATAGGAGTAGACACATAAATAGGGAAACTCAAAGAATCCCAAGATACGCCCAAGTATGGGGAAAAATAAGAGGACACATAGGAATACGTAGAGCCTGGGACAAATACAGACTGGAACAATTTCTATAATGACAGAGTCGGAAGCAACTGCCTCTATAAAAGCTGGAAGAGCATAATACCTGGCCTGGCCTCCCCCTCTAGGGCGACCCCGACCTCTACCTCGAGTTGGCTGAGCAGGTGAGGTAGTAGCTGGTGCTGGAATCATAGCCTGAGGACCATGTGGAGCACGTGGTGGTTGAGAAGTCTACGGAGGAGCACCCCTTCTAAGTCTGGGGAAATCCCTCAGCATATGGTGGGTTTCGCCGCACTCAAAACAAACCCTCGGAGGGTGTGGCTGTTATGACTAACTCGAGCTACGTCTGCTGGACTGACCGTTCAAAGCAACCCGAGAAGGAGGCACACTAGATACTGACAGTGCATAATAAGGCTCCTAGGGCCTAGAAGTGGATGGAATACCACTGGCAGCTGGAAGAGCTGAATGAATGGGGCGATTCACATAACCCCTACCATGTTGGACTAGAGATGGGGTACGAGTACCACTGTATGTGCCAGACTCTTGAGACCTCTTGGCCTCTCTCTCCTCTATGTCCCGGGCAAGCATTCCCTCCAATCTCCTGGCAATACTCATAACCTGCTGATAATAAATATCCATCTCCAACTCCCTGGACATACTGATCCGGATGCTGGGGTGGAGTCCCTCAATAAACCGTCGAACCCTCTCTCGAACAATGGCAACCAAGGCCGGTACATGTCGGCCCAAATCATTGAAGTGGACTGCATACTCCGACACAATCATAGCACCCCTGGCGCAAATGCTCAAACTCCGCGCGCCATGAGTCCCTGAGGCTCTGAGGGACATACTCTGTCAAAAACATGTCCGAGAACTGAGTCCATGTAAGTGAAGCTTCCTCATCCAGACTACTCAAGTCATAAGCACACCACCACTGATAGGCTGCTCCTCTAAGCTGAAAGGTGGTAAAAGAAACCCCACTCCTCTCTGCTACGCCCATAGTATGGAGAATATGATGACACTCATACAGAAAACCCTGAGCATCATCTGTAGACAATCTATTGAAGGTAGGTGGGTGGTACTTCTTGTACCTCTCAAGTTTGAGTTGCTCCGCCTCAGAAGTGGTTTTCCTAGTCTCGTGTTGAACTGGAGCTACTTGTTGCATAGGGATGAACTCTGGGGCCTGGTCATCCTAGACCTTATGCTCAGGAGTACGGGCTGCGGGAGTTTGTGACCCTCCCCCAGCATGAGATGTGGCAGGAGCAAGTGGAATCCACCCATCCTAAGCTAAGGTGCTGAATATGCTCAGAAACTGGGCTAGAGTCTCCTGGAGAGCTAGTATAGCAATAGGCACTTCAGGTGCCTGCCCTCCAGTTGGAGCTACTGAGGGCTCCTCTGTCGCAGTGCGCGCGGGTGCTCTGGCTACACCCTGTGGTCGTCCTCGGCCTCTACCCCTACCTCGTCCTCTCATGGCTCTAGTAGGGGGTGCGGGTGCCTGATCATCAGATCCTCCGGTATGGGTCCTCACCATTTGTGAGAAAGAATATAATACAAAAGTTTAGAATTTTTGATGTCAACAAATTTCACACGACAAGGAATCAAAGAAGTATAATTATTTTTCCTAACAGTTCCATAGCCACCAAAAGATAAGTACAGACGTCTCCGTATCGATCCGTGAGACTCTAATAAACCGGCTTGTGACTCACGACACCTATGAACCTAGAGCTCTTATACCAACTTGTCACGACCCAAACTCCCTCTGTATAACGTCGTGATGGCACCTAGTCTCTATGACTATGTAAGCCTAACAAATTGTGGAAAATAACAAACAAAAGTAAAACTTGGCAACTAACAGCAGTGGATAATTAAATAACTAGTAACAATGACACTCAGTATGTACAATACCCAATACTCTATAAATACACAGTCTTCCCAAAACCCGAAACATCGTAAGTCACAAGCTACAGAAGAAAACTAGTATCTCTATATACCAGAGTCTAACAAAATAAGTAGGGGAGGTAAATGACATAGGAGAGAATAGAGGAAGGGGACTCCGAGATCTGCGGACGTGGCAGATGTACCTTGAAGTCTCTGTACAGTAGCAAGCAGTCTCAGCTAATAGCGAGGCTGATAATAGGTATCTGGATCTGCATATAAAACATGTGCAGAAGAGTAGCATGAGTACACCACAACGGTACCTAGTAAATGCCAAGCCTAACCTCGGTAGAGTAGTGACGAGGTCAGTTCTTGGACCTACTGGGATATAATAACAAGACAGATGATATAATAAAATTAAGTAAAGAGGAGAATTTAACAGAAGGAATTCAGAGCTAAATAACACCACACAAACAATGTGATAACAATAGGGGCGCTCCCGAGATATCGTCTCGTAGTCCAAAAAGTAAATATGCGAGGAGATCTCCCGAGGTACCGCCTCTTAGTCTCAAAAGTAAATGTAGATGTAGAACTCCTGAGTTTCTGCCTTGTAGTCTCAAAAGTAAATGTGCAGGGGGAACTCCCAAGGTTCTGTCTCGTAGGCTCAAAAGTAAATGTGCAGGGAGAACTCCCGAGGTACCGCCTCCTAGTCTCAAAAGTAAATGTGCGGGGAGAACTCCCGAGGAACTGCCTCGTAGTCTCAAAAGTAAATATACAGGGAGAACTCCCAAGGAACCACCTTGTAGTCTCAAAAGTAAATACACAGTTCAAACCAATAAATACCACAGTTAATAGCAAGATTTCTATAGTTATACTGATAAAGAACAAGGAAACGCAAGAAATCAACTAGGCATGCTTCACAGAGTTCAAATAAGTAGTTAAAGCACGTAGACATTCGATATTAGACTAAACAGGATAGCTACACATATTGGGATAGCTCGATTAAGAATGAAAAGCAGGATAATACTCAATGAAATGCTATAAATCAATTTAAAGGAAGAACAGATTACTACTCGGTGAAATAAATAAGGTTTTACAACAAATAGTCCGTGTACGTACTCGTCACCTCACGTACACGGTGCTCACATATCACAACAGTACCAAATCCTGAAGGGCTTTCCCCCACACAAGGTTAGGCAAGCCACCTTTCTCGAACCAAGCTCAATCAATCACTAACAATGCTTTTTCCACGAATATCCGCTTCTGCAATCTCGCTTCTGCGGGGACCCTCCCGCTTCTGCGATCCCAAGCCTCCCAGGTTCTCCGCTTCTGCATTCAAACTTCCGTAGAAGCAACTCCGCTCTTGCGGCCTTCATGTCACACCTGCTACCCCAGACCTACGGTCTCCTCACCGCAGGTGCAAAAACACCAGCTGCCTGAAGACTTCAGGAATAGCACAAGTCCAATTTCCAATCCGTTAAGCACCCAATATCCATCCGGGTCTCCCGGGACCCCAACCAAATATATCAACAAGTCCTAAAATACCATACTAACTTAGTCTATCCCTCAAAACATGTCAAACAACAAAAAAAACACGAATCACTCTCCAATCCAAACTTAATGAACGTGAAACTTCAAATTTCTACAACCGATGTTGAAACCTATCATACCACGTCTGATTGACCCCAAATTTTGCACACAAGTCATATTCAACATTACGGACCTACTCAAACTTCTTGAATTAGAATTCGACCCCGACATCAAAAAGTCCACTTTCGGTCAAAATCTCCAAAAATTCGACTTTCGCCATTTCAAGCCTAAATCAGTTACAGACCTCAAATTCACAATTCGGACAGTCTCCTAAGTCTAAAATCACCCAACGGAGCTAACGAAACCAAAGAAACTCCATTCCAAAGTCGTCTTCGCACAGTTCCGAATACGGTCAAAATCATAAGGCTTAAGCTTCCGTTTAGGGACTAAGTGTCCCCGAAACACTTTGAAACCACATCCAACACCTCTCGGTAAGACACATAAGCAAAAACCGACATGGGTAACATAGTAGACATTGTATTGGGGCTAGTACTCTCAAAACGACTAGCCGGGTCATTACAATTGGCAAAAGAAGTTCATCGATTAGCTAGTTTGGTAGTTCGTCTTGCGAACTCTAGTGAAGGAGTGGTGATCGTACAAAATAGGGCTGAATAATCACTTGTTGTAGAGGTGAAGGAGAAATAATACAACGATCCATTTTTGGCGCAACTGTAAGAGGGGATTTATAAACATAAGACCATAGCCTTTTCTCTTGGCATGGATGATGGTACACTAAGGTACCAAGGGCGACTATGTGTTCCAAACGTGGATGGTCTCCGGGAAAGAATTATGACTGAAGCTCATGCTTCTATGTATTCTGTGCCCCCGGGTTCTATAAAAATGTATCATGATCTTAAGGAATTCTATTGGTGGAATGATATGAAGAGGAATGTAGCGGACTTTGTGGCGAGGTTTTCAAATTATCAGCAAGTGAAGACCGAGCACCAAAGGCTCGGTGGGTTGGCGTAGAACATAGAAATTCCAATGTAGAAGTGGGAAATGATTAACATGGACTTTGTGGTAGGATTACCTCGTACTCCTCGTAAGTTTGACTCAATTTGTCTAGCCTATTCTGTGGACTGCAGAATAATTATTCGGTCGCATATGTGACCACAGACTTGTGTCGGGGCAACCTTTTTCTAATTTTAGTAACCCGGCCCATTTTAGTAAATAACCTTTGGGGGTCATTTTAAATGGTTTCATCTGATATTTTAGAGAGAGGTGAGAGCATCTTAGAGAGAGAAAGTGAAGACCTAGTCAATTGTCCATCAATTGTTGTTCAAGGTTTGAATATTTCACAAGGATCATGCTAGGGCTTAAAAGAGATCTAAGTGGCTAGGATTTCCAGAACGTTGTAGTAAATTGAAAGGCTTGAGGCAAGGTATGTTGGCTAAACGTTTCTCTTAGAATTGAATCTCACAATATTCATGTAATTTATGTAAGTCCCGAGTGGTTCATTATAAAATTGGCTATCCGAATAAGTTTTTGTTGAAAGTTATATGTTCAGTATGTATACCAAATGCTATTATCATGATATGTTATCATTTGAGAATGGGTTCAAATTATAGGTTGTGCATAAATAATATTTCGACTTCAAGTCAAGTTCAAACGAAGGCTAATATGCCAAATTTTGTGAAGAATATCTATGTGTCTAAGACTCTTAATTGCTCACATGTATACTAAAAACCTTGATTTATAATGCCTTGTTGTTCATGATGATGATGATATTTAAAGAGAATAAGGTGAGTAAGGAATACTAAATACGGCCGACGTGCCAAGAATGATTTTTATAATTGTGGCCACTAGTGTCAATGAAATGAAAAGATGTTAAAAACGTATGGAATGAGATGAGTGATATAAAAAGGTTTATGTCTCGAATGAGTTGGCCTAGCCGATTGGGTCGAGATCGGACGCCATGCTGCACACATGGTGGTGATTGTACTTAATATTGTAATTGAAATTGTGATTGTGGTTGATGTCTCTAATGAGATGGCCTAGCCGATCGGGTCGTGATCAGACTCCGTGCTAAAAGTATGGTGGTATTGGTATTGAGAGTGATTGTGGTTGATGTCTCTAGTGAGATGGCCTAGCTGATCGATCCGTGATCGTACTCCGTGCTAAAAGTATGGTGGTATTGGTATTGTGGATAATGGTATATCGGTACTAAGGATCTCCAACCTAAAAATATGGAAATTTACTTGAAAATTTATGTGGTTCTTAACTTGATGTTTTGGTATTGTTCGAGGCTTCCATTGATTTTATGATTGTTACTCCTTGTATTATTATTCATTCCATTTAGAAGGTGTTTAGTTATACATACTAGTGCTATTCGACGGTACTAACGTCCTTTTTGCCAGGGGCGCTTTATCTTTAATGGATGCAGGTGGTTCCACAGCATGAGACATTGATAGGTGCTAGCGGTACAACCTCTTCCCAACTGACTTGGTCATCCCCACTTCATTCTGGGGTCATGTATTTTTGTTCTTTAGGTATTATGTTTGAGGTATATGCAGGGCCTTGTTGCCCGCATTATCATAGTACTCTTCTTTATCTATAGATGCTCTGTATATATAGTGTGGGTTGTATATTGGTGTTGGGAAGGTCAAAATATGTTATGTTGTGGTTGTACTACTTGTTCCATTCCAGACTAAGAAAATCGTGTGTGAAATTTAAGACTTTAAAATGATAAAACTATTGGTAATTAATTGGTATTGTAGACATGATCGCCTTACTTTCTAATTAAAGAAAATATATATTATCTCCATTCATGGATGAGTTTAGGTAGAAGCAAATCTAACAGGCTTGCTCGGCCGGGTTCACTCGGTTGAGCATTGGTCGCGCTCCCCGATTTTGGGGCGTGACAATCATATTATTTTATGTCATTGGAGTAGTTAGCTAGATAAACAAAATATTGTTATTGCATTGTTGGACAGATCAAAAATTTATGGATAGCTCCAGTTACAAGGGAGACTCTGCCGATAGTTTTAGATATTTGGAGAGTTAATGAAAAATCCGAGACCCAAAGGTTCTAAAAATGTAAGATGCCAAAGAAAATATTTCAATTTCTAAGAATGACTACGGTTCCACGTTCGAGGACGAACGATATTTAAAGGGGGAAGAATATAATACCTTGTTATTTTTTTTTGGGACTAATTTAACCTGAAATAGAGCTTATGGATGGAATAACCAAACTTTTATTTGACTTGAAGGCCAAAAACGTGACTGGCCATATATGAGTCCATCAATAGTCTTGTAAATACTATTTACTTGATTAAGAATATATATTGGGCCAAACTTTAGGTTAAATGAGGAAATAAGTGGGTCAACCCCACTTCTTAGTGTTCCTTACTTTGCAGAGCCTTAGAATGACTTAATGAAAAATAAAAACTTTAGATTAGAGGAGAAAAATAAGTGGGTCAGCCCACTTCTTAGTGTTTCTAACTTTACAGAGCATTAGAATGGCTTAACAGGAAAAAACAAACTTTAGATTAAAGGAGGAAATAAGTGGGTCGGCCCCACTTCTTAGTGTTCCTTACTTTGCAGAGCCTTGGAATGGCTTAATGGGGAAAAATTAAACCTTAGTAGCTTTGTAATCAAATTAAGAGAAAATATTTGCGAAAGACTTACTTGTGCCTGATGGCCGCGTTAAGGATTAACAAAGAAGAACAATTGTTTGATTTGTTGCTTGGGTCCTTATTGTTTGAGGAGTTTGAGGATACATAATTGGCATGAGCAGAGCACTAGAAAGATTGGAAATTTTCCTTGTTATATTCAACAAACAATCAGGTATGTAGATATATAATTTTATCCTTATAGCGTGCCTTAGATTATATTAGGATTGATGTGGATATCAAATTCTTTAGAATGATGACAAGAAACAAATTGAAAGCTATTTGATAACTTCTAAACCCATTTGAGTGGCAGCCAAGTTCTTGAGATTGGGAACATGATTAGAAATATTAAAAAATAGAGAAATTATTTTCATCTAGTAATGGACAAAGCTTTAAGGGTAAAGTGATGATCAGATTTGAACGTTGCAAGAGTATTTGGATTATTATTACGGTCATAGGTTTTGGATGGTGTTATTTAAGTATGGACATGTAATATTTTTTATATTAACATATGTTTCTTCCTCTCCATATACCAAGTGGTCAACGATATTGTAGCAGTATGCTTGACAGAGAAATACAAATATTCTTTTCATATTATGCATTGATTATATTGAGTAACTCATGACATAGAAATTAGTTCAATTGGTGGTGAATTGAACTTGTTGAGTATGTGTTGATGATTCCAGCTCAAATATTTGTAGATTGTGAGTTGTTGAACTCCTAGGAAGTTTGAAAGGATGAATTGGAGCTAAGACTTGAGGTGAGTTGAGGTTTACTTTCCTAGTAGGGAATTCCATTAGAACTCTTGTGCTCCATATGCTAGATAAAGCTAAGTCGTGTATTCTTGTGATCCAATACTGAATTCACTTATTCTTATTCAATATGATATTATATATGATAGAATACATATTTATGTGTATTACCAATTATTATGTGCCTTTATTTGTGATATTCATATTCAGTTAAGTATTAAGTTTCAACATTAATTCATGCGTCAATGTGATCACATTCAGTTGGGACATGCGTCCAACCTACCCCGGCATTAGTGCCATGATGCTAGGGTAACCTACCCCATGCTCGCAGGTGCCAACTATTTATTGGGGAGATAGGCCGACACTCCCCCGTACGTATTCCCAGATGCTCACGTATGCAGGGCCATTATGCGTAACAATATTTAGAAAAGGATAATATATATATATATATATATATATATTCTATTTCAGATATAAGTTATGGACTCAATTTCTACGTTAAGTTTCAGTTTCAGTTTCAGCTTACTGTTTAGCATATAGTTTCAGTTTTCAGCTTATGACTTGGTTGTAAATTTTATATAATATTTCCGTATATGCTTTTTCTTTCTTATTTTTCCCAGAAAGTCTTGGTCCGCCTTTTTAGGTGATAGCCTACGAGGACTTACTGGTATCCTTTGGTAGTACTTGGCCTGTTTGGGCATGCTACGTCGTGTGGCAGGTATTGAGGATGCATGTAACGACGCACGTGGCTAGAGAAGATATTCTAGATTCTATGTACAGACTCCGTTGATTCAACCCAGTGGTAGCGGACCCTTTTCAGACTATTATTTATATATTTTTTACGTTTATTTTATTTTCGGGGGATGCCCCCATAGGCTATGTATTTTAATGTTTTAGATTCTATAGGCTCATGACTTGTTAGTGGTTCAGTAGTAAAATATTTTGGGATTTACCTTTATTTATTGTATTTTATCAGTTAGCTTAAGAACTGCAATTTGATTAGAATTAATATTTGAGCACATTAGTTTCTTTGCTATTAAACTTGAAGTTTGATACTTATAGTACAGGGTTCACTCAATGAGTAGTAAGGGTTGAGTGCCAATCATGTCTCGCCCCAGTTTGGGGGCGTGACATAAGAGGTCAAACTTCAAAACAAAAGTCGGATCCCTTTGGCCAATATAGTCCAAATCAATGCTTAGATTTTCAATCTAAGGTTATATATGCATCCAAATCATTATTCAGGTGTTTTTAGGTTTCTTATAGACATTCAAATCATCAATTAGGTGTTTCTATGTTTTCTCCAAATTTTCACTTAATTTCACCTTCAATCCATGTTCCTAAGATAATATTGATGATAGGTTTGTGATATATTCATATATTCGAGTTAATTAATTAACCCAATATCGTAGGTGAAGATCTAAGCCAAAAACACCAAAACCCAAGCTCTCAAGCTCCAAAGATAGTGAAATACGCCCAAACATAAAATGGTTCTATTTATACAAGAAAGCGGAAGCAGAAGATTTTATGTCCTAGAGATGTCGTTGTGTCGCGGGCTGCAAATTGCTAGTGCTATATTTTGTGGTTTTCTAGTTTTTCCCTTAAGAACCTCTTTGAACACCAAGAAACTCACTCAAGCTCCTTGGGACCCCTCCGAACTATCCCAATAAGTCCAAATACCGTATATGGACTAATATTTCTGGTCCAAATTTGAATGTACGTACAATTCCTAATACATCATATAAATATTTTTGAAGTTTCAAAATATGAACCACTATAATCGAAGGATAATATTGCTAATATAGCATGTTAACTTTTGAAATCACAAGATAGTGTTCCAACTCTTTTACTGAACCTGCAGGATCTAAATTACCCATACCCACAAGTCATTAAAAACTAAATGAACCTATGAAAAGTTTTAAATTACAGAACAAATGATAAAACTCAAAACGACCAATTTGATCATTATATTCTCCACCTCTTGAATAAATATTCGTCCTTGAAAGAGTTTAGAAATATAGTTGGGCTATCAAAAAAGATGTGGGTATCTACTAAGTATGTCTGACTTTGTCTCCCAAGTAGCCTTCTCGCTAGGTTAGCCCTCCCAAAACACTTTCAGCAATGCGATCTCTTTTGATCTTCTCTTCCGTACCTATCTTTCTAAAATATCCATCAACTCTTCTTCATAAGACAAAGTTTCATCTAATTGCATTGTGTCGAAGTTCAAAACATGTGGCTTAATCGTATTATACTTTGGAAGCACAGAAACATAAAATACCAAATGTATCCCAAATAAAATAAGCTAGGAGTCAAAACAAACATATAAGATACTTCACTAACTCTCTCCAAGACCTTAAATTGATCAATGAACCTCGGACTCAACTTGCCTTTTTTCCCAAACCTATCACACTCGTCACTGGTGAAACTTTTTAAAACATCTTCTCACTCTTCATGAACACGACATCACTAACCTTTCAGTCTGCATAACTCTTTTGCCTACTCTAAGTTGTGCAAAGTCTATCTAAAATCAACTTGAAACTTTTTTACTGCATCTCGTACCATATCTATACCCAATAACCTAAACCTCATCAAGATCAAATACCCAATTGGAGAATGACACTATCTACTATATAAAGCCTTATATGGTTCTATCTGAATACTAGACAAGTAATTATTCTTGTATTTAAACTCCACTAAAATTAATAACTAATCCCAATTACCACTAAATTCAATCACATATGCCTTTACATTTCCTCAAAATTTTGAATAGTCTACTCTTATTCACCATTAGTCTGTGCATGAAATGATATGCTAAGCTTGTGTACCTAATCCATGTTGTACGGCTCCCCAAAAGTGAGATGTGTACTATGTACCTCAGTCTATAGTGATAGAATTAGGCACCCCATAGAAATGAACTATCCCACGGACATAAATTTGTGCCAACTTCTCTGACAAATAAGTAGTCAATACCGATATGAAGTGAGAGGACTTAATCAATCTATCCACAATGACTTATAACTGCATCGAACTACCTTAAAGTACATGGTATACCTACCACAAAGCCCTAAATTATTTTCTCCCACTTTCGCTCCCATATAACCATCTTCTGAGTTAAACCACCCGGTTTTCTATGCTTATACTTGACCTATTGGCAATTCAAACATCATAAAACATGCCCAACAATATCCTTCTTCATGCTATGCTACTAATTTTATTATTTTATGTCAAAATACATATTTGTGACAAGTGGGCGAATAGAGTACTGCAAACTGTGAGCCTCCGTAAATATCAAATGCCTTAAGCCATTGACATTAGGCACACAAAGCCGACCTTTAATTTGCATAACAGCATCGTAAACTATAGCAACATTTATAACACCACATTGTTGCACTGTGTCTTTCACGACCCAAAATCCAACTAGTCTTGATGGCACCTAACCCATCCTGTTAGGTAAGCCAATTACCAAGAATCCAATTTTAATAATAATTATTAAAGCAATTTAAGTGAATGAAGGTCTTAATCTTGTAAAATCTCCAAGAACTGGTAGTACAAATCATGAGCTTCTAAGAATAGAGTATACAAAAGCAGAAATAAAATAAATACATAGTCTATTTCAATAATACATAAACAGAGATTTATAAATCTAAGGCTACCTTGAACAAGAGGCAGCTACAACAGGAACGTAGGTACATCTTCAAGTCCCGCAACCATTGAGCACAACAACAACAACAACGAACATTTGCACGCAATGTACAGAAGTGTAGTATCAGTACAACCGACCCCATGTACCGAGTAAGTAACAAACCTAGCCATAGGTTGAAAGTAGTGATGAGCTTCTACTAAGGTCGGGTCCATAACCAATAGTCCACAACAGTCCATAATAACATAAAGCAAATAATACCAGAAGTAACTCAGAGATAAAATGCTCAGCCAAATCATGATTTCAAAAATAATAGTTCTTCCTTTCAAATACATCAGTGAAAACCCAAATCGTTTGCCGGAGTTGCCAAAAATATGAATAGTTTGAAAACAATAAATTTCTCCCAAAATCTTGTCAATAATAAATAAGATGTTTCATTTTCTTTCCGGATAATCCATGTAAAAACAATTGCATCACTATGCCCATCTATCAAAAATGTGTGAAAAATAAGTCATGAATGATGTGATGCAGTACAACACGAGGAAATACATCTCTATGCTTGTATGTCATGTGTGCATGCCAATGCGATGCAACTCAATGATAAAATCACAAACAGCCCCTCGGGCAGAACATCACTCATATACATCCCCTCGGGAAAACCTCACAGTCACTCGTGCCACTCGAGCATACCTCACAATCACTCTTGCCACTCGGGCATACCTCACAATCACTCTTGCTACTCGGGCATACCTCACAATCACTCTTGCCACTCGGGCATACCTCACAATTATGCATGCCTTCCAGTCACTCAACACTCGGCACTTGGCACTCGCACTCGCACTCGCACTCAGTAGGTACCTGCGCTCACTGGGGATGTGTACACACTCCGGAGGGGCTCCTTCAGCCTAAGCGCTATAATCTGTACGGACAACTCACGTGTTGCATGGACAACTCACATGCTATAATAATAAAGTATGCTGCAGGCGGGCAGCCCCGATCCACACTCATCCTCATAATCAGGCCCTCGGCCGATATCAAACATACGCGGCGTGCAGCCCGATCCCATAAATATGCAACATGTTGCGGCGTGCAGCCTTATCCCATAAATATCCTCACAAATCAGGCCCTCGGACTTACTCAGTCATCAATCTCTCTAGTCTCTCGGGCTCACAATGTCATTAAAAATAGCCCAAAATGATGATATGATGTATCAATAAATAACAACAGAGACTGAGATATGATATGCAATGAAATGAATATGACTGAGTATGAATTTTCAATATAACACAATAATTCACAGCAATATCACCTCTGTGGGTCCCAATAATACTGGCACATAGCCTCAACATGATTTTTAATATGCTTTTCAGCTCAATCTCTTTAACACATAAAACCGCATGGAAAATGTCAAGATTATTTAACTATAAAATTCCACAGAAACAAATGTCACAATTTCTATAGTGCACGCCCATACGCCTGTCACCTAGCATGTGCATCACCTCCCAAAAATTCACAAAAATACATATATTCAAGGTTCATACCCTCAACTCTAACATTAGAAGAGTTACTTACCTCGAACAAGCCGAATCCAATGTCGAGCAAGCTAAACAATGCTCCAGAAATCCCTTTATGTGCGTATCAACTCCCGAACAGCTCGAATCTAGCAACAATTAATTTGATTCAGTCAACACAATTTATAGGAATTAATTCCATATCAAAATGCTAATATTTTCCACAAAAACCCGAAATTATGCCCAAAATATCACCTGTGGGGCCCAATTACAAGTTCAACCATAATAATTTCACTCAAATCCGACTC
Organism: Nicotiana tomentosiformis; assembly: GCF_000390325.3. Classification (NCBI taxonomy): domain Eukaryota; kingdom Viridiplantae; phylum Streptophyta; class Magnoliopsida; order Solanales; family Solanaceae; genus Nicotiana; species Nicotiana tomentosiformis. The sequence goes on from NC_090812.1 coordinate 152,528,114, forward strand.
AAAATTGGTATTCAAACTTGAAAAATTCGTTTTGTGATATTAGAAAAATTTCCTTCTATTTCTCTTAAAGATTCAATAATCTTACACCAAAAATGAAGATTAATTCATGGAATATAATCACAAGGGAGTTAAGAACACTTACCCCAAGTTGTGTGGAAAATTTCCTCTCCAAAATAGCCCAAACCATGCTCCAAAATCCGAAAATGAGAAAAGTTCTCGGAACCCTCATTTTAAACAATACCCAGGCATTTCCGCACCTGCGATGCCTGAGCTCGCACCTGTGCATCCGCTTTTGCGGACAAAAATGCGCGTCTGCATAAACAGTCGGCCCTCTAAAATCTTGCATCTGCGGGCTCGCAGATGCGCATTCCTCTTCGCACCTGCGGTCGCCTCACGCCAGCCCCAGTCTGCATCTGTGCCAACACCTTCGCCCCTGCGGCCTCGCAGATGCGGCAAATTCCTCGCACCTGCGAGCACTGCCCAGCTCCACCCTTGGCCGCTTTTGCGACTAATCTCTCTCACATGCGACTTCGCACCTGCGATCAAAAGCTTTGTAGGTGCGATCACACCAGTAGGCAGCAGCCCCAGCATTTCCTTTAGTCCAAATTTGATCCGTTAACCATCCGAAACTCACCCGAACCCCTCGGGACCCCGTCCGAACATGAAAACAGTCATTTTCCCAAAAATTCTTTCAACAATAAATAAGATGTTCCTTAGTGAAGAGCATAACCATAGGCGCATGTGCACAATTGTAGAGGAAGGAAAGTAATGAATCCGATAAATTATCATAGAAATAAAATTCCCACACACGGCATGGATAACTCGCGTGCCAATAATATGAATCGCCTGGCATGGTCACAGGCCTCCAGTCCCAGCATATCATACATGACCAATTAAACAAGTACACATGTATATGATAATGAAAAACGATTCTAATGCTCCTGGAGTAGTATAATTAACACGCCATAGTGTAAGAATGTGCAAGGTCTGCTATCACACTTCAAATAGATAATTTAATGTAGAAATAGTAACTACCCCGTTTATTCAGGGAATTAGCCCCTTTGTAACCTCAAGTGTAGACCAGATAGTTCTCAACAAAGGTAAGAACATGAGAAATGTTATAACTTTACGCTTAACAGTCAACTATAGGCATATCATAGTCTAAGCATTCTTTAGAGTATGAATACTTGCCTTGATGCCCGCACATTGGCCCAAACCTCACATATATGAACACTTATAGAGCATAGCTATCACAAATAATTAACGCAACTAGTTCATACACGGAGTTTAAAAAAAATACTCACCTCAAATAGGTCGCAACCCTGAAACCATATGCTTCTGAGAATTCCCAATCTCCAACTTCATAAGACACATGAATCATCATAACTGATCCCAACTCTAGCATTCGAATGACTAACACCTCCTTCATGCATGATCATCCCACTAGGAATACTTCCATAATTCTTCCATGTCACATAGAAATAATTTAAATATCAGCAGTCTATCAACCAGGTGAGTACCGCAATACCAACAAAACATTTGTAAGTCAAAACACAATGCGCCTTCTGAAATGCGCACCCTTCTTAGGGATTACCGAGCAGTTATAACATTTATCTAAATATCTGAAAGTGACCATGCTATCCAAAATTTGTGACCTTTTCTTCAAGACTGAACTGCTACCTTGTACATATAAATCTTAATCCAACACAACACATAACATCTATCATGCCATCATGTGAAAAGCACAAGAATATCATTATCAACTCTTGGTCACCACCAAATTACATACCTGGTCAGTTAGAAACCTTCTTCTTGCTTCCTTCCAAGAGGAAATCATATTAAACAATACGTTTCCCCATACCGGTAGAAAATATCTGGTTCAACCCATGGTAGAAACCATCAAGAACACTTTGAAATTCATATGCACGTAACCAAGCTATCAGAACTAAATTCCTCTAACTCAACCAAGCCACGCATGTGACCAAACCCAAGAATATTGCCACTAAAACATCTGTAAAGTCTCACGACATCATAATTACCCAAAAGAACCGAGCATACCATTACCATGTTGGTCTAGTCTACTACCTAATTGTCCTATTTTCTCCAAGTTTCTTCTGAATTACCCTCAAATTGACAATTCTCCTTGCCAGAATACAACGATCCTTACTCAAAGCTCACCACCAGTGATCCTAGCATAAATCATACTACCATATGGCTCAAAAGTTGTTGTATTCCCTCTTAAGTACCACAAAAGTACCACCACCAAGACACCCACTCTGAAAAAACCTTATGTTAAAATTGTTTTTTTACCTTTCTAATACTGAAATGTAGAATCCATAGTCATACAAAATTACCGCAAGTCCCAGAACCATCCAGTGTAAATAACCGATTATAGAAATATACAAATTTTGAAAAACTTTTAATTGACACATGTACATTTTGAATACATTAGAACCCTTTCGAAAGTCATCTACTCTGCTCAAATCTAAATTGCACCGCCCAAACGGGCCAAAAGATACGCGCCTTATTAGCACAATAACACCCCAAAGAAGTAACACTGCCTTAACACCACCAATCAAATTCATACTCCGTACGCACTGTATACTTCGCAAATAAGAACTCACTCATCCCATGATTTTCATATACTTAAAAAGTGTAATATAACTCGTATCCAGGAATGTCCTTACTCGAGTCATCCTCGATCTCAACCTCTGCAAGTCGTAGCTAGTCCACAAGTATGTCTCAGACCAAAACTAAAATTTAACATATAACCAAGAAATTGAATTGTCAATATCAGGCTCCCCCACTTGGCTCAAAGCCATGGATTAAACAGGCGATAATTCACAATAATCATACTCTACTACTGCCATAATATTAAAGTTAGTTCAACAAAAATTCTTTTCAAACTCATGTAACACTACCCATAAAATACCTCAATCATCTGATAAGCTCGCCTTCATCTTCGTGACGGTCAAGTCAACTTTCTCAATCAATCCAAACTCAAATCTCAATAGATATACCCTGCTGGTAGAAAGGAAACTCCCCATACAACTTATAAGGAACACACCTACGTAGATAACTTCGCAGAAGAACGCCCACCTGCTTTGCCTCAAATTGGCATCTTGCTATACCCTGTCGCATCCACAATTACTATGCAATCACTTAATGTTCCTGAGTCCAAACCCATAAACAAGACATGAAAATCTACTTCACTCCATAATTAAGCAACATGAAAGATCCTTCAACACGCCCATAACTCGAGACTATACGTCAAATCGAGATAGACCTCAAGTACCCAATAACCCTTTTTACCTCTCAAGCAAACTCTTTTCAGCACATTCAAACTATCTAAACACATCCCACAGTTACATCATACCCATCATATAGCCATTCCACCGCTCATTGAGCCACAAATTCCAATTACAGGGACACTACCGGACGCATAAGTCCAAATGTACAAGTTCACACACCTGAAGCTACCGAGCCTAAGCTGCGGTCTAAAACTGGCCCCAAGTCTTCCAGACAGGCCCATCACTAAAACACAGAATACTCATATCGAACCTCGTTCATGGAATAAGAAGCTGGCAATACACAGCAGATACTGAACGCTCACTTGCGCACACGAATGCGTGGAAGAAATTCAAGGAGTTATGCTTTAAGATTAATCAATTCTACACGATAAGTAAAGAAAGATGGGAAATTATCCCAAATGTCGTGTAGCCTCTCTAAGATAAGTATAGACGTCATCATACCGATCCGCAAGACTCTACTAGGCACTTGCTCATGACTTGTAGAACCTATGAACCTAGAGCTCTGATACCAACTTGTCACTACCCAAAATCCAACTAGCTGTGATGGCACCTAACCTCACCCGCTAGGTAAACCAAATACCAATAATCCGATTCAATTAATATTTAACTGACTCTAATACACTCCCTAAGGACTGATAGTACAAATCATGAGCTTCTAAGATTAGAAACTACAAAGCTGGCATGAAATAAATACATCATCTGATCGAAATGCACAAAAATAGATTATTTATAAATCTAAGACTACCATGAACAAGAGGCAACTACGACTGGAATGCAGGTGCGTCTTCAAATACAGCTCTCGACGATCATAGCAACATCAGCATCTAATAGTTGCACGCAAGGTGCAGAAGTGTAGTATGAGTACAACCGACCCCATGTACTCAATAAGTAACAAGCCTAACCTTAAATTGAAAGTAATGACGAGCTGGAACAAAGGTCAGGGTCCAACACCAATCGCCAACAATAATTCAAAAAAATATAATAAAAGCAACACTAGTAATAATTCAATAATAAAATGCTCAGCTTAATCATAATTTCTGCCTTTCAAGTGTATCATTAAAAACTCAAGTCGTTTACCAAAGTTGCCAAAACATATGAGTAAGTTTGAAAACAATAATTTTCCCAAAAATCCTTTCAAAAATAAATAAGATGTTTCATCTCCTTTCCAGATAGCTAGTGGAAAATGCATCACTATGACCCTATGCCAATATCTATGAGAAGTCAAGAATGACGTGATACCATATATCACGAGAAAAATATATCTCTATGAATGTATGTCATGTGTATATGTCAATGCAATGTATCTCACAGATAAAACCATATGTATACTCTCAGAGTATCAATTCACTCAGTCCTCCCCATTACTCAGTCCTCACAGTCACTCAGTCCTCCTAGTCACTCAATCCTCACAGTCACTCAATGCTCCCAATTGCTCGGAACTCGCACTGGACACTCGGGACTCGCACTCAGTAGGTACCTACGCTTACTGGGTGTTTATATAGACTCTGGATGGGCTCCTTCAGTCCAAGCGCTATAACAAACCAATCATGGCATAAATCAATAAAACATGCTGCGACGCGCAACCCGATCAGGTTGTCGGCCTCACTCAGTCATCAATCTCTCCAGTCTCTCGGGCTCACAATGTCATAAAAATCAGCCCAAAATGATGATATGATGAATCAATAAATAGCAACAGAAACTGAGAGATGATATGAAGTGAATTGACATGACTGAGCATGAAGTCAATTTAAACAAATAATTCGACAGTAGAAATTACCTCAGTGGGTCCCAATAATACCAACATTTGTCTAAGAATTATTTCTAACATGAGTCACAACTCGATAACTCTAGTACGTAGAGATTTCATGATTACAAATAAGTTCAGGTAACTACACAGTACTACAGGAATAACGGAGTCACGGTTCGAACGATGCACACCTGTCACCTAGCATGTGCTTCACCTCAACACCAAACGCATAACACATATAATCAGGGTCCATACCTTCAGCTGCAAGATTAGAAGAGTTACTTACCTCAAAAAAGTCGAATCCAATTTTGAGTAAGATCAAAATACTCCAGAAACTCCATTATGCGCGTATGAACTTCCGAACGCTTCCTATCTCATCAATTCAAGAAAAACGATCCGTATCTATTCAAATATCATGAAAATAAATTACAATTTACTCTAATGCTTACAATTTAACAGTTTACACAAATCCTCAACTCCGCTCGAAAAAATGATAGTGGGGCCCACGTCTCGGAATCCGACAAAACTCAAAAAATCTGACAACCCATTCAATTACGAGTTCAACCATACTAATTTCACTCAAATTCGACTCTGAATCGGTATTCAAATCCCAAAAAATTGTTTTATGAAATTTTTACAATTTTCCCCAAATTTTCATCTCACAATACTGATTAAATGATTAAAAGAATGATATATTCATGTATGTTACCCAAATCCAAGATAGAATCACTTACCCCGATGAATTTCTTGAAAATTCCATGCAAAATCGCCACAAACCGCGCTCCCAAAGTCCAAATATGATAATAATACTCCAACCCTCATTTATAAAGTACAAAAATCTGATCCCTCATTGTGCAGTCCGCATATTCCAGGTTCTGCGGCCGCACTTCAGCAGCCTCTACAGTACTAGATTTCAGTAAATTGATCATAACTTTCTATACAAATGTCCAAATGATTAATGGTATACCTTTATGCAAATTAGATGCAAAGGGCTACAACTTTCATTTTTGAATCATCTCTGAATACCTTGTAGATTAAAAGATATAAGCTTCCGAAGTCGGACCATCGAAGTTGCAGAATCCCTTTTTTGCGGCCGCGAGAAGAATTCTGCGGTCTTCACTTTGCTTCTATAGTCTGCACTTTGCTTCTACGGTCTACACTTTTCCTCTACGGTATGCACTTTTCCTCAGCGGTCTGCATATGAGTCTTTTCCTCAGCACTCCAAAATGTGCCCCCGCACTTCCAAAAGTTCCAGAATAACATCAGAGTGAGGAAATGCCCAGACTCGCTCAAAACTCACTCCGAAACACACCCGAGCCACTCGGAACTCTGTCTGAATGTACCAACAAGTCCTAAAATACGTTACAAACTTAGCCGAGCCCTCAAATCACATCAAACAACATCAAAAAGACAAATCGCACTCCAATTCAAGCCTAATGAAAACTAACAATTTCCAACTTCTACATTAAATGCTGAAACCTACCAAATCAAGTATTAGATTCTGATCCCGATATCAAAAAGTCAACTCTCCGGTCAAACTTCCAAACTTAAATTTCTATTTTAGCCATTTAGAGCCCAATTTTACTACGGACTTCCAAATAATTTTTCGGACACGCTCCTAAATCCAAAATTACCATACGGAGCTATTGAAATCATGAGAGCTCTATTCCGGGATCATTTACATGTAAGTCAATATTGGTCAACCTTTTCAACTTTACTTTTAAACCTTGAATTTTATTGTTCTAAACTAACTCCGAAATACCTGAAAATCAAAACCGACAATTCACACAAATCATAATACATCGTATGAACCTATTCAAAGACTTCAAATAGTAGAAAGGAGCATAAATGTCCAAAATGACCGGTCGGGTCGTAATATTTTCTATTTCATTTCGTGCTAAGTGTGTACACATTAAAATACCCTCTTACTCCACTTAATCCCATGTACAATTCAAAGTACTTCCTTGTTCTCCGCCAATACTTGAATTTAATTCTAATCGCACATGTCCCCAAGTTGAAGGAGTACATTCGAGTTGCCCATTAAATCCTTGACTATCAGACATAACTTTCAACATCCCTGATGCAGAACATCGCAACTATTGCTCGTAATGAGTTTGTAATTATCGTACAAGCACTTCATGAAAATTGTACCCTTCTGATCATAAAGTTATTTATAATACCTCATTCGTCTTATTTTTAGTAACTATAACCTTTCCTTTTTATTTTTTATAAACCATCATTTTAAAGGTGACATCTGCCTACTTAGACACTCCCCCACTTAGGAGTAAGTAAAATTTGAATCTCTTACCTACCACTCAAAGAGTTAACTAAAATTTAGGATAACTTTTCTCGGACCATTTACATGCTCACCTACTTTTACGGGCTATTTATCCCCCAACTAGAAATCTCTATTTTACCACTTCAATCCTTCATCGTACATTGTCTTTTGTTTCATCATTATACCGATATGCTCATTATTCTGACAATATGATATATTGGTTATACTCTTAGAAACTTTCTTTGTTCATTTTAGTATCCAAGCATCACGTTGCTACTAGTTGCAACATATATTGCCAATGGCCATTATTTTCTGCCATTACGACATCTTTATAGTTAGCACTTCACTCTTAGAAACTTTCTTTGTTCATTTTAGTATCCAAGCATCACGTTGCTACTAGTTGCAACATATATTGCCAATGGCCATTATTTTCTGCCATTACGACATCTTTATAGTTAGCACTTCACTCTTTCATATTTACTCTACCATTGAAATCTCTTCTAATATTTCACCCTTCAATCCATGCTCTAATACAGTTCTAGCAAGTACGAATACCTTGCGCCTCTCATCTCATGCTTAAATATGATGAACAAGTGTGACTCCCTTAGGCTAAATCCACATATCATTATATAACTTTTCACAACATATATCATCTTCACAATGCTACATGTAAGAATTACACATCCTATCTTTATTCCACCATCATGTTCTTAAGCCGTATATATATATATATATATATATATATATATATATATATGAGATTTTGTAATATATATCTCTGAAATTATATTTCTTGCTCTTAAGTCCTTTCATGAAGCATTATTTTGATGGTATCCCATCGAGTAGGCTAATACTTATTATAAATATGAGAGGAGCTAGTCACAATGAGTAGGATACTCAGGGTGTAGTATTAGCTCCAATCGCCAAACCACTTACTCAACTAGCTAGGGGTGATGCTTAACCTAGTAGAGGTTTTTCTAGAGGCTGAGGTCAGGAATGTGGAAGGCATACTTGTTGCTATGCTTTTTCAGATATACTAGAGGTAGTTGCATTTGATGCAGTCATCACATGTATTATTTAGGTTTGCCACAAGAATGGTTTGATATTATTTGACCATTGTTCTACTTATTCCTATATGTAATCTTACTTCGCATCGCATTTGGGTATGTCTTATGAGTCACTTGATATTTGTATTTATGTATCTATTGTAATTGATCAGGTCAATAAGTCTTGTGTGGTTACTATTAATTGTTATGACACTATGGTTGATCTCTTATTGTTGCATATGGTGGGCTTTGAGGCGATTCATGGATTGAATTGGTTGTCTCAGTGTCATGATATACTGGATTGCCATACTAAGACCGCCTCATTGATGATGTCGAGGTTAGCTAGGCTGGAATGAAGGGGGACGGTTGGTCACCTCAACAAGTAAGGCGGTCTAATTCTTGAAAGCGCATCATATGATTGAGAAGGGGTGTTTGACTTAACTAGCCTACATTCAGGATACTAGCGAAAACACTTCTATTGTTGACTTAGTACCACTTGTCAGAGGATTTTTAAATGTGTTTCGTATAGATTTGCTTTGGATTTTAGTTGAAAGGAATATTAATTGTGGTATTGATTTGATACCGATGACACAACCCACATCTATCCCACCATTTTGTATTAATATAATCGAGATGTAAGGTCCCTAATTTAGCCTTTTAAACCTTCCAAATGACAATATGGTGTTCTGAATTATTTTCGAACTCTTTGAAACCCGAATTACCTATATCCGCAAGTCATAAAATAACTAAATGAACCTACGAGAAATTTTAAATTACATAATGAGATGCTAAAATTTAAAACAACCGACTGGGTCCTTATAGCGAAGTAGAATATGGTGAAAATCGCAGCTTCATTATTATAGATCTAATAATAGAAAGGTGAAATGGTGGCGAGAAACTAGCGGTTATGGCAGAAGAAAGATGTTTAAAATTTAGCATAAAATATCTTTTTGTTAATTATTTTAAAAGTTTCGATGATTCTGTCATAAACTTTGAGAAATCTTATTTTTAATTACTTTTTGGATGTAGTAGTCGAAATGTTGAAAAGATTTAATTTATTTTCTACTTTTCTGACTGCGTCCATAGGTAAATTGCTAACTATTCTTAGTCGTTGTTTAATTCAGTGTTCCCATGGCGGTAGTCGGAAAACTTTCCGACAAATTATTTTCTGATAGATCAAATTTTGTCTGGCATCTATAATCATCATATTCCGATAATTTTCCGACGGGATTCACAGTCGGAAATGGGGGAATTTCTAGTGCAAGGAAAAAACATGCAGTCTAATACCCGTGTCTTTTATACCCAACAGGACAAGAGTATACAAGTCCACCATGGACGAATAAGAGCTCAGTCTCATGAATCTACACAATTGTAACAAGGAGGCAAGCTCCTACATTTTTTTCTTGTAACTTTCACTGTGTATACCAAGTCGTTTTCAAACTAGGAATAAATGTAGCTAGAGATAAGTGCATAGAGAAAAGTCTTTGGCACTTGAAGCAAAACAATAGAAAGACTTGTAAGCTATAGAGGCTGATAAGGAGAAACAAGTTACAGCTTGTTTGGATGGTTGTCACCTATTGTATCGTATCGTATCGTATTGTTACTTTAAGTACGATGTTTGTTTTGATTGTTACTTAAATTTTATTGTATTGTATCGTTAAATTCGTCGTTACGTAACGATTAAATGTGTCACTTTATCTAACAACCGATTTGGTGTGGTCGCGACGTTACCTTGTCTGTTTCTCTCAATCTCACCCTTCATTATAATTAAATAATTTTATTTTATCATTTATTTTTTATTTTCATCTAGTAATTCTATCCCATATCATAATTTTTGCTTATAATATTGCAAGTTTATTTTTTATATTGTTGGTGCGTGATATTATGAAACGACCAAACGATATAATCTATTCAAACATTGTATTCATCAAACAATACAATACAATACATTATGAAACGATACGTAACAACCATCCAAACAAGCTTTTAGGTAAACCAAACTTACATGTGTATATATATAGAGAAATACTGAGTCAAACTTCTTTTCTTTTTTAAATAAGCTTTGATTCTGGGCTTTGTTAAATTACTGCATCACAAAAGGAGAGGGCTATGTCTTACCTCAGAATAGAACAAGATATATTGCTAGTGCAACCATCGCAAAAATTGTAGAGAAAGGATCATAAGGGGAAAAATAATACAGATTACATCTCCCTTCTCTTTCTATAGACTTCAACTAACAAAATACTAGGCACTTGCGATTTTTCATCATTAGCCTTATATTTCAGATGCCGCTTTTGAACACTTTTTTGTTCAAAAAAGAGAACAAATTCACGTATTGTTAGCATTTTATTCTTTTGGAAAGAAAACTATCCCACGACATGTTGTATATATATAGAGTTTAAGTATATATATATATTCGCATTATGAGGCATCCAAAGGATATTGAAAGGTAAGTCTCCAAAAAAATGAGAGTTATAATCTTAGCTCCAAAAAGTGAGATTTATAATCTTAAAAATAAGTCAGATTACCTACTATAATAAGTAAATGTGTTGGGCTATCACACTACTTGGCCTCAGGCCCAATAAGGAAGACTTAATGTGTCACGACCCGAAATTCTCATCTTCGGACCGTGATGGCGCCTAGTAATTCACTTGCTAGGCAAGACAACGTTAAAATAATATTAAACAATTTTTTTTAAACAATTTTTAAATTATTAATAATCAAAGAAATAAATGCGGAAGCAAAGTTTGAAATATAGTGAATAATGAATAAAAATAACGGTGTATAAATACCATCCCAGAATTGGTGTCACAAGTACACTAGCTTCTAGAATAAATATAATTAAAGGTCTGAATAAAATAAAGTTGTTTGAAAATAAACACACAGCTAAAGAAAAATAGACGGGGACTTCAGAACTGCGGACGCAAGTACACGAGCTTCTAGAATAAATACAATTAAAGGTCTGAATAAAATAAAGTTGTTTGGAAATAAACACACAACTAAAGAAAAATAGACGGGAACTTCATAACTGCGGACGCCATGCAGTTAAACCTCAAGTCTACTCCGAATAGCTGAAATCCGAGCAAGTCTATGGCGCGCCGCTGGGACCAACTCCGAAATCTGCACAAGAAGTGCAGAGTTTAGTATCAGTACAACCGATCCCATGTACTGGTAAGTGTTGAGCCTAACCTCGACGAAGTAGTTACGAGGCTAAGGCGATTCACTTACATTAACATGTACGCAATATTAATAGCAACAAAAAATAATATAAATAAATCAGGTAACTCATTTATAATAATTGAAGCCAACTCAGCAGTCATAATCCATTAATATTTCACCCAATTCTGTTGCAGCGTGCAACCCACTCTCACAATATATTCACATTGAATTCTGTTGCAGCGTGCAACCCGCTCTTCAAATATATTCCTTTTAATCAAGTCTGTCATATATTTATTTCAATCAAGTATATATATATATATATATATATATATATATATATATATATATATATATATAGAGAGAGAGAGAGAGAGAGAGACTTTTAAATAAGTCTGTTGCGGCGTACAATCTGATCCCCTAATATTGACTTTTAAATAATTCTGTTGCGGCGTGCAATCTGATCCCCCCAATATTGACTTTTAAATAAGTCTATTGCGGCGTGCAATCCCATCCCCCAATATTGACATTTAAATAAGTCTATTACGACGTGCGATCCGATCCCCCAATATATATATATATATATATATATATATATATATATATATATATATATATATATATATATATACTTTCATTTCTGTTGCAGCGTGCAACCCGTTCCCCCAATATAATTTTTAACAACTCATAAATGTAATAAAACTTACTCCAATAAAAACCACGTCCAATGAGAAATTATTAAGCATCAATGCACAGAATAATTATAATTTATTTATAAACCAAACAATGACAAATAAAAATTTATTATGAAAATCATAGAGAATTTAGGTAGTTTAATATTTAATATACTAAATGTCAAATAACAATTAAAACACACATTTTAAATAGCATGTAACAATTAATGCAGGAATTCAAGAATTAATATTTGACAAAGAATAGGAGAGAAACAATTATTATAATAATTAATTTATGATTTAAACCAATTTATGATTTTTTAAGTAAGCAAGCAAACAATTAATTTGACGACGTATAGACACTCGTCACCTCGCCTATACGTCTTTCACATGCAATTCACATAACAAATAATTTAAGGATTCTCTTCCCTCAAGTCAAGGTTAACCACGACACTTACCTCGCTTTGCAAATTCTAATCAATTACTCAACCACAACTTTTCCTTTTAAATTTGTCTCCAAAAGTATCAAATCTATTCACAAACAATTCGATATATTCAATATGAAACATAGGAATTAATTTCATATGAATTTACTATTTTTTCAGATAAAAATCTAAAATTTATTTAATATTCGACAGTGGGACCCACGTCTCAAATCCCAAAAAAAACTCACGAAATCCGAACACCTGTTCCTCTACGATTTCAACCATATAAAAATTATCCAATTCCGATAACAAATGGACCTTCAAATCTAAATTTCTCGTTTTTGGAAGATTTTATAAAAATCTGATTTTTTCCATAAATTCATGGATTCATGATATAAACGAGTATGAAATGACGAAATATGACCAATATAGGATAAGGAACACTTAACCCGATGTTTCCCGTAAAAATCGCCCAAAACTCCGCCTTAACCGAGCTCAAAACGATCAAAATGTCAAAATAATATAGGACTCTTCGATATATACACTGCTCGGGCATTTCTGCACCTGCGGTGTCTAGACTCGCACATGCGAGCTCGCATCTGCGAGAAAAATCTCACATATGCGAAATGTTGCTGCGAGGCGAGGCCTCGCACCTGCGCTGCCTTCCGCTTCTGCGATTTCCAAGTCCGCTTCTGCAGATGCGCGGGTGCGTGCAGGTTTCCTCACCTGTGGACCTTTGCCCAGCTTTCACAAGATGCTTCTGCGATAGAAGGCTCGCTTTTGCGAGCTCGCACCTGCGGTCAAAAATCCGCAGGTGCGATTACAATAGAAGGCCAGAATTTAGATTTTGCTTAAGTCCAATTCTTGATCCGATTTCAATCCGTATCAATATCGGGGTACCCGGGACCCCGTACGAATACACCAACAAGTCTCATAACATAATACGGACTTACTCGGGGTCAAACTTCACGTCAAACAACGCTGAAATTATAATTCACACCCCGATTCGAACTTTGAGTTTTAAATTCTTCCATTTGCAAATCTCGTGCCAAAATATATTAAATGAATCCGGAATGACTTCAAATTTGGCACACAAGTCATAAATGACATAACGGAGCTGTTCAAATTTCCAGAATCAGGTTCCGGCTCCGATATCAAAAAGTCAACCCCGTGGTCAAACTTGGAAATCTTTAGCCTTTAAATTACTAGTTTCCATTAAATGGTCATAACTTGAGCTAGGGACCTCCAAATTAAATTTCGGGCATACGCCCAAGTCGCAAATCACGATACAGAGCTATCAAAACTGTCAAAATACTGATCCGGGTGCGTTTGCTAAAAATGTTGGCCAAAGTCAACTCAATTGAGTTTTAAAGCTCTATTTCATATTTTAATCTATTTTTCACATGAAAACTTTTCGGAAAATTTTACGTACTGCGCACTGGGTCATCACATTCTCCACCTCTAAAACAAACGTTCGTCCTCGAACGGAGTTAGAAAAAGTACCTGAGCTGGAGAAAAGGTGTGGATATTTATTCAGCATGTCCAACTCAGACTCCCAGGTTGATGCCTCTACCGGCTGACCTCTCCATTGCACTCGAACTAAAGGATAACTCCTAGACCTTAATTTTCGTACCTGCTGGGCAAGAATAGCCACCGGCTTCTCCTCGTAAGTCAAATCTTTGTCCAATTGGACTGAGCTGAAATCTAACACATGGGACAGATCACCATGATATTTTTGGAGCATAGACATATGGAACACCGTATGAACCGCTGATAAACTATGTAGTAATGCAAGCATGAAGGCTACTTCACCCACCCTTTCAAGAATTTCAAAGGGTCTGATATACCTAGGGCTCAACTTGCCCTTCTTTCCGAACCTCGTTACACCTTTCATTGGTGAAACTCGGAGAAATATTCTTTCTTCAGCCATGAATGCAATATTATGAACTTTACGGTCGGCATAAATCTTTTTCCTAGACTGAGCTATGCGAAGTTGATCCTAAATAATCTTGACCTTATCCAAGGCATCTTGTACCAAATCAGTACCCAATAACCGAGCCTCTCTCAGTTCAAACCAACCAATTGGTGATCGGCATCGCCTTCCATATAATGCTTCATATGGAGCCATCTGAATGCTCGACTGGTAGCTATTATTATAAGCAAACTCTACAAGTGGCAAGAAATGATCCCAAGAACCTCCAAAGTCTATAACACAAGCGCGGAGCATATCTTCCAATATCCGAATAGTGCGCTCTGACTGTCCGTCTATCTGTGGAAGAAATCATGTGCTCAAATCCACCCACGTGCCTAACTCACACTGTACAGCCCTCCAGAAACGTGAGGTAAACTGCGTACCTTGATCTGAAATAATAGACACTGGCACACTGTAAAGGCGGACAATCTCACGAATGTAAATTTCAGCTAACTTCTCTGAAGAATAGGTAACTGCCACTGGAATGAAATGTGCTGACTTGGTCAAACTGTCCACAATGACCCAAACTGCGTCAAATTTTCTCTGAGTTCGTGGGAGCCCAACAACAAAATCCATAGTGATACGCTCCTAATTCCACTCAGAAATTTCTAACATCTGAAGCAAACCATCAGGTCTCTGATGCTCGTACTTACTTGCTGACAATTCAGACACCGAGCTACATATGTAACTATATCCTTTTTCATTCTCCTCCACCAATAATGTTACCGCAAATCTTGATATATTTTGGCGGTACCTGGATGAATAGAATACCTGGAACTGTGTGCTTCTTCAAGAATTAATTCACGAAGCCCATCCACATTAGGCACACAAATACGACCCTACATTCGCAGAACCCCATCTTCCCTCACAGCAAATGGTTTGGCATCACCATGCCACACCGTGCCCTTAAGGACAAGTAAATGAGGGTCATCATATTGCCTCTCTCTGATACGCTCATATAAAGAAGACTGAGCAACTGTGCAAGCTAGAACCCGACTAGATTCTAAAACATCTAACCTCACGAACTGATTAGCCAAAGTCTGAACATCTGCAGCTAATGGCCTCTCACCAACCGAAATATACGCAAGACTGCCCATACTCACAGCCTTTCTACTCAAAGCATCGACCACCACATTGGTTTTTCCAGGGTGATACAAAATGACATCATAGTCTTTCAAAAACTCCAACCATCTTCTCTACCTCAAATTAAGATTTTTTTAACAAGTACTAAAGGCTACGATGATCAATAAATACCTCACACGAGACACCGTAGAGGTAATGCCTCCAAATCTTCAGCGCATGAACAATGACTGCCAATTCTAAGTCATGAACAGGATAATTCTTCTCGTGAACTTTCAACTGCCGCGACGCATATGCAACTACCTTGCCATCTTGCATTAATATTGCACCAAGCCCAATGTGAGATACGTCACAATATACCGTATACGATCCTGAACCTGTGGGTAATACCAACACGGGCGTCGTAGTCAAAGCGGTGTTGAGCTTCTAAAAGCTCAACTCACATTCGTATGACCATCTGAATGGGACAACCCTCTGGGTTAGTCTGGTCAATGTTCTTGCTATAGATGAAAACCCATCCATGAACCGACAATAATAACCTGCCAAACTCAGGAAACTCTGGATCTCTGTAACTGAAGTAGGTCTAGGCCAATTCTGAACAGCTTAAATCTTGTTAGGATCCACCTTTAGGCCTTATGCCGATACAACATGCCCCAAAAAGGCAACTGAGTCTAACCAAAATTCACATTTTGAAAATTTGGCATATAACTGATTATTCTTCAAAGTGTGAAGCACACTTCGAAGATGCTGCTCATGTTCCTCTCGACTGCTGGAGTAAATCAAGATATCATCAATGAATACAACCAGAAAAGAATCCAAATAAGTCCTGAACACCCGATTCATCAAATCCATAAATGATGTTGGTGCATTTGTCAACCCAAATGACATCACTAGGAATTCGTAATGACCATACCGAGTCCGAAAAGCTGTCTTAGGGACATAATATTCCCTAATCTTCAACTGATGGTAACCAGACCTCAAATCAATCTTCGAAAATACCTTGGCACCCTGAAGCTGATCAAATAAGTCATCAATTCTTGGCAGCAGATATTTGTTTTTGATAGTGGCCTTGTTCAACTGCATATAATCTATACACATCCGCATACAGCCATCTTTCTTCTTTACAAATAATACCGGTGCACCCTAGGGCGAGACACTAGGTCTAATGAATCCCTGATCAAGCAAGTCTTGTAACTGCTTTTAAAAAATTTTCAACTCCGGCGGGGCCATACGGTATGGTGGAATAGAAATGGGCTGTGTGCCCGGAGCCAAATCAATACAGAAGTCAATATCCCTGTCGGGTGGCATCCCCAGAAAATCTGCAGGAAATACTTCTGGAAATTCACGAACAACTGGTACTAAGTCCATAGAAGGGACATCCACACTGGGATCGTGAATATAAGCCAAATAAGCTAGACACCCTTTCTCTACCATACGCCGAGCTTTCATATAAGAAATAACCCTACTGGCAGAATGGCCAGGAGTTCCTTTCCACTCAAACCGAGGTAACCCCAGCATAGCTAGGGTCACTGTCTTGGCATGACAATCCAATATAGCATGATAAGGGGACAACCAATCCATACCCAAGATAACATCAAAATCTACCATATCAATAAATAGAAGATCCACACTAGTCTCGAGATTACCAATAGTAACCACACACGAACGATAGACATGATCTACTACAACAGAGTCTTCCATCGGTGTAGATACACACACATAAGCACTCAGAGAATCACAAGGCACAACCAAATATGAAGCAAAATAGAAGGACACAAAGGAATAAGTAGAAAATAGAACTTAAGAATCTTTATGGCAAACTGAAATAATACCTGTGAGCACAACATCAGATGACTCGGCCTCAGGCCTAACTGGAAAAGCATAAAATCGGGGTTGGGCCCCACTACTCTGAACTGCGTCCCTAGGACGGCCTCTAACTGGTTGGCCTCCACCTCTAACGGTCTGACCTCCACCTCTATTGGCCTGACCTCCACCTCTAATGGACAGACCTCCCCCTCTAACTGCCTGACCCCTACCTCTAGCTGGCTGAGCAGGCGGTGAAGCAACCGGTGCTGGTATGATGGCACGCGAATCCTACCGAGATCTGTTACTCGCAAATCTAGGGCAATATCTCTTGATGTGACCAATGTTCCCACACTCACAACACCCATATCGATGTTGTGGCTGCTGAAGTTGACCCAAATGGGCCAGATAACCGTTGTAGTAACTATGCAGTGGCGGTGCACTGATTGGAGCTAAATGTACACTAAATGCTGGTTGTCCACAGTAAGGCATAATAGGACTGTGACTCCCTGAAGCACCGGGAGATACATGAAGTGTTGAATGAAACAGTCTGGGAGGATGACCCCTACCAAAATTACCCCTGCCTCCAGACGAGGCACCACTGAAACCACCAAACTGATGAGGCCTCTTATCGGACCTCTGCCCTCTCTCCTGTGCAAGAACCATCTCGATCCTCCTTGCGACATCAGTAGCCGCCTAAAAAGAAATTTCACTTCCAGTCTCTTTGGCCATCTGAAGTCTGATAGGGTGAGTGAGTCCCTCAATATACCTCCTCACTCTCTCTCCCTCCGTAGGGGTTAAAAGGAGAGCATGACGGTCCAAATCCATAAAAAGGGACTCATACTGAGTAACAGTCATACTACCCTGCTGTAGATACTCAAATTTCTTGTGGAATTTTTCTATTAGTGTGATAGGAAGGAACTTCTCTTGGAATAGCTGAGAGAATTGCTCCCATGTAAGTGCAGGTGATCCAACTGGTCTAGTCAATGTATAATCTCTCTACCACCTCTTGGCGGAACCCGTCATATGAAAAATAGCAAAATCAACCCCATTGGTCTCAACTATACCCATATTCCGCAGCACCTCGTGGAATCATTCAAGATAATCTTGTGGGTCCTTAGAAGGTGTACCACTGAAGTGAACTGGAAAGAGCTTGGTAAACTTATCCAATCTCCATAAGGCCTCAAAAGACATGGCGGGCCTATCACCGATCTGTGCCGCAACAACTGGCTGGACTACCCCAACCGGCAGGGCTGCTGGAGCTTGATTCTAGGGAGCCATCTGCTCTGGAGCGGGAGTAGTAGGAGTTTGTGCTCCTCCCCCAACCTGCGAGATGGCTGGTGCCACTGAAAATATACAATTCTGTGACACGCCCTCCATAAGACTTACCAAATCGACTAGAGCGTCCTGAAATACTAGAGTGGCTATGAATCCTTCCACGACCTGAACTGGTCCAACTGGTACATTCTGAACTGGAACCTCCTCCTGAAGGTCCACCTGAGGTTCTTCAACAGGTGCAGCTGCTCGAGCTCTAGACTGAGCTTTACCTTGGCCTCTAGCACGAACTCAGGCTCGACCTCTACCCCTGGCTATAGTTGCTACTGGGGGTTCTGGTCCCTATCCATTGGTAGAGGTATTACGTGTTCTCACCATCTGCGAGAGAATAAGAGTAGAATGGTTCAATCATCGATGATAGAATAAAATCGCACGACAGAATAAGAAAGAAGTGATATTGTTCCTAAACTTCATAGCCTCTACTAAGCGTGCTCGTGACTCGTGAGACCTATGTAACCTAGTGCTCTGATACAAACTGTCTCGACCCAAAATTCCAACCTTCGGACTGTGATGGTGCCTAACATTTCACTTGCTAGGCAAGCCAACGTTAGAATAATATTAACCAATTTATTTTTAAACAATTTTTAAATTATAAATAATCAAAGAAACAAATGCGGAAGCAAAGTTTGAAATATAGTGAATAATCCATAAAAATAACGGTGTCTAAATACCATCCCAGAATTGGTGTCACAAGTGCACGGGCTTCTAGAATAAATACAATTAAAGGTCTGAATAAAATAAATTTGTCTGGAAATAAACACACAGCTAAAGAAAAATAGACAAGGACTTCAGAACTGCGGACGCCATGCAGTTATACCTCAAGTCTCCTCAGAATAGCTGAAATCCGAGCAAGTCTATGGCGCGCTGCTGGGACCAACTCCGAAATATGCACAATAAGTGTAGAGTGTAGTATCAGTACAACCGATCCCATGTACTGGTAAGTGCTGAGCCTAACCTCGACGAAGTAGTGACGAGGCTAAGGAGGTTCACTTACATTAACATGTACGCAATATTAATAACAACAACAAATAATAGAAATAAATCAGGTAACTCATTTATAATAATTGAAGCCAACTCAACAGTCATAATCCATTATTATTTCACCCAATTCTATTGCAGTGTGTAACCCGCTCTCACAATATATTCACATTCAATTATATTGCAGCGTGCAACCCTCTCTCCCAATATATTCCTTTTAATCAAGTCTGTCATATATTTATTTTAATCAAGTATATATATATAGACTTTTAAATAAGTCTGTTGCGGCGTGCAATCCGATCCCCCCAATATTGACTTTTAAATAAGTCTATTGCGGCGTGCAATCCGATCCCCCAATATTGACATTTAAATAAGTCTATTATGACGTGCGATCTGATCTCCATATATATATATATATATATATATATATATATATATATATATATACACACACACACACACACACACACTTTCATTTCTGTTGCAGCGTGCAACCCATTCCCCCAATATAATTTTAAACAACTCATAAATGTAATAAAACTTACTCCAATAAAAACCACGTCCAATGAGAAATTATTAAGCATCAAAGAACACAATAATTATAATTTATTTATAAACCAAACAATGACAAATAACAATTTATTATGAAAATCATAGAGAATTTAGGTAGTTTAATATTTAATATGCTAAATGTCAAATAACAATTAAAACACACAATTCAAATTGCATGTAACAATTAATACATGAATTCAAGAATTAATATTTGACAAAGAATAGGAGAGAAATAATTATTATAATAATTAATTTATGATTTAAAATAATTTATGATTTTTCAAGTAAGCAGGCAAACAATTAATTTGACGACGTATAGACACTCGTCACCTCGCCTATACGTCGTTCACATGTAATTCACATAACAAATAATTTAAGGATTCTCTTCCCTCAAGTCAAGGTTAACCACGACACTTACCTCGCTTTGCAAATTTCAATCAATTACTCAACTTTTCCTTTTAAATTCGTCTCCAAAAGCTTCAAATCTATTCACAAACAATTCGATATTTTCAATACGAATCATAGGAATTAATTCCATATGAATTTACTAATTTTTCGAATAAAAATCCAAAATTTATTTAAATATTCGACAGTGGGACCCACATCTCAAATCCCGAAAAAACTCACAAAATCCTAACACCCGTTCTGCTACGAGTTCAGCCATACAAAAATTATCCAATTCCGATATCAAATAGACCTTCAAATCTAAATTTTTTGTTTTTGGAAGATTTTAGAAAACTCTGATTTTTTCTATAAATTCACGGATTCATGATATAAACGAGTATGAAATCATGAAATATAATCAATATAGGATAAGGAACACTTACCCCAATATTTTCCGTAAAAATCGGCAAAATCTCCGCCTTAACCGAGCTCAAAATGACCAAAATGTAAAAATAATGTCGGACTCTTCAATATATACACTGTCCGGGCATTGCCGCACCTGCGGTGTCTGGACTCGCACATGCGAGCTCGCATCTGCGAGAAAAATCTCACCACTGCAAAATGGGGCTGCCAGGCGAGGCCTCGCACTTGCGGAGGAAAAATGTGCACCTGCCCTAGCTTCCGCTTCTATGATTGCCAAGTCCGCTTCTGCGGACGTGCGGCTACGTGCAGGTTTCTGCATCTGCGGACCTTTGCCCAGCCTGCCCAGGTCGCTTCTGCGATGGAAGGCTCGCTTTTGCGAGTTTGACCGCAGGTGCGATTACAATAGAAGGCCAAAATTTAGATTTTGCTTAAGTCCAATTCTTGATTCGATTTCAATCTGTATCACTCTCGCGGTACCCGGGACCCCGTACAAATATATCAACAAGTCCCATAATATAATACGAACTTTCTCGGGGTCAAATATCACGTCAAACAACGCTGAAATTACAATCCACACCCCGATTCGAACTTTTAGTTTTAAACAACGCAAATCTCGTGCCAAAACATATTAAATGAATCCGAAATGACTTCAAATTTGGCACACATGTCATAAATGACATAACGGAGCTGTTCAAATTTCCATAATCGGATTCTGGCTCCTATATCAAAAAGTCAACCCCGTGGTCAAACTTGGAAATCTTTAGCCTTTAAATTACTAGTTTCCGTTAAATGGTCATAACTTGAGCTAGAGACCTCTAAAATAAAATCTGGGCATATGCCCAAATCACGATACGGAGATTCCGGAACTGTCAAAACACTGATCTGGGTCCGTTTGCTAAAAATATTGACCAAAGTCAACTCAATTGAGTTTTAAAACTCTATTTCACATTTTAATTCATTTTGCACATGAAAACTTTCTGAAAAATTTTATGAATTGTGCATGCAAGTTGAGGAATAATAAATAATTTTTTTAGAGATCTTAGAACACGTAATTACTTATTAAATTTAAAGATGATATTTTCTTCGTTTTTTTTTTACGCATAATCCTTTCTTCGTTTTTTTTAATTCTCTTCGATTTACGAATTATATCTTTAATACAAAATTACCCTTAAGTTGAAACTTTGTTTAGGGTCAGGGAAAATATAAGATTTTTTCTTAAACGTGCGGAATTATTAGATCAAAACTTTAACGGAAGACAAAATTGCTTAATTTTGAATAGTACAAGAACAAAGTTTACCCTTTTCCCAAAAATAAATTTCATATTTGGCTCCACAGACTAGTCGATCAAAATACAATTGCTTAACTCATTTTGTGTTCAATTAGTCAAGTGGAGTACTTTTCATTGACAAACAAAAGTTGCTGAAAAATGCATATCTCATATTTTTTTTAGACAAATCCCATTTCTTGCCTAAACGAAACGCCTATAAAAGAGCATATAGTTGCAACAACAGTTTGCAGAACCAATCAAGCCAAATAATCCCCCCTTTCCCTCCCAAAATGCAGTTCTTCAACTTCTTTTCCCTTTTCCTTTTTGTGTCTTTCCTCTTTTTATTTAAGAAATGGAGGAATTCCAGTAGCCAAACCAAAAGATTGCCTCCTGGTCCATGGAAATTACCTATTCTTGGAAGCATGCTTCATTTGCTAGGTGGACATCCACATCATGTCCTTAGAGATTTAGCCAAAAAATATGGTCCACTTATGCACCTTCAACTAGGTGAAGTTTCTCTAGTTGTTGTTACGTCTCCTGAGATGGCAAAAGAAGTGCTAAAAACTCATGACCTCGCTTTTGCATCTAGGCCTTTACTTGTAGCTGCCAAGATTGTTTGTTATAATGGAACGGACATTGTCTTTTCTCCCTATGGCAATTACTGGAGACAAATGCGTAAAATTTGTCTCTTGGAATTGCTCAGTGCCAAAAATGTCAAGTCCTTCAACTCAATTAGACAAGATGAAGTTCATCGTATGATTGAATTTTTTCGATCATCTCCTGGTAAGCCGGTTAATGTAACAAAAAGGTTTGCTCTTTTCACAAGCTCTATGACATGTAGATCAGCCTTTGGACAAGAACACAAGGAGCAAGATGAATTTGTACGACTAGTCAAAAAAGTGTCAAACCTTATGGAAGGGTTTGATGTTGCTAATATATTTCCTTCATTGAATTTTCTTCATGTGCTCACTGGAATGAAGGCTAAAGTGATGAATGTACACCATGAATTAGATGAGATTCTTGAAAATATCATCACTGAGCACAAGAAGGTTGCAAAGACCATTTGTGAATCAGGAGGTGAAGGTATAGTTGATGTACTGCTAAGACTTATGAAGGAAGGAGGCCTTCAATTTCCAATCACTAACGACAACATCAAAGCTATTGTCTTTGTAAGTACTATATAAATACTGCATATTTCTATATTATTAGTATTCCTTCTATTCTACTTTATGTGATACTTATTTTTAATCTATTTTATAAAGAATGATGTATTTCTATATAAGAAATAATTTAATTTTAAACTTCTTATTTTTTACCCTTAATGACGTGCTTTCATAGCCACATGAATTTCATGACATATTTAATACTACAAGTTCGAAAATTATTTATTTCTTTCTTAAACTTTGTATCTAGTTAAACCCTGCCATATAAAGTTAAATTGATGAAGTATTATGATTTATCTTTAACACTAACGTTCTCAAATTGCATAATTAATTTTTGTACTTAAAGAGTCACTTTAGTAATTAGCTTTCAAATAGGATAACTAATCTTACTTTCATCATAAATTTTCCACATTTGAAAATTACAACAAATGTTTTGGGTTTTGGAATAGAAAATTTAAAAGTTCCTTTCGGTGTAGAATAAAGATAGTAGCACAAACGTAGTACAAAGATGTTATTTGAATATTTCAGTAGAAATTGTCAAGAAGTTTGTAAGAGAAATGAAAATTGTAACTTGCTCGAAAATGAAGGACATGTTTGCTGCGGGAACAGAAACTTCATCAACAACAATTAATTGGGCCATGGTCGAAATGATGAAGAAGCCAAGTGTATTTGCCAAAGCTCAAGCAGAGGTAAGAAAAATCTTGAGAGGGAAAGAAACTTTTGGTGAAATTGATGTCGAGGAGTTCAAATACCTAAAGATGGTTATTAAAGAAACTTTCAGACTCCACCCTCCACTACCTCTTTTGATTCCAAGAAAATGTAGAGAAGAAACAGACTTAAACGGCTACACTATTCCATTGAAAACAACAGTCGTAGTTAATGTTTGGGCAATGGGAAGAGATCCAAAATATTGGGATGACGTAGAAAGCTTTAAACCTGAGAGATTTGAGAATAACTCGATGGATTATATTGGTAATAATTTTGAATATCTACCCTTTGGTAGCGGAAGGAGAATTTACCCTGGAATATCATTTGGTTTAGCAAATGTTTATTTTCCACTGGCTCAATTATTGTATCACTTTGACGGGAAACTCCCAAGTGGAATTAATCCAAGTGCACTTGACTTGACTGAGGCGACTGGAGCAGCTTGTGCAAGAAAGAATGACCTGCACTTGATCGCTACTCCTTATCAACCTTGTCAAGAGTGATCTCATGGCGTCAAACCTTACTTACATCCTTGTATTATGAAGAGGAGATAATTGATGGTGTCATCACAATGATCATATTCTGTTTGTATACATGTTTACTTGTATAATATGGATTCCTTACACTACTATTTACCCGAAAAACGGATTGACTTGAATTTGTACGTAGTTCTAAGGATATGTGGTATGAATTGACACAAATCGTAAGAATAAATAAAAAATATAGAATATTGACTATAAATCAATATATGAAGCTTAAAAAGGATATGTCACGACCCAAAATCCCACCACAGGCGTCGTGATGGAACCTAGTCTCTAAGTCTAGGTAAACTGATTTCTATTACATTTTGAAGCCATTTTTTTAAAATCTAACAGCGGAAATAATTACAATACCAAACCTCCCAAGATTGGTAGTAATGAGTCACGAAGTCTAACTGAATACATAGAATGATCACGAAGACCGAATATACAATACTGTTTGATTACAAATTAACAGTAAAATAAAATGAAAATACTCCAAGGGACTGCGACGACCAAGCAGCTCTACCTTGAATCTTTACGATCGCGCTTTAACTCTGCTCAGGTCCGATATCTCCAATACCTGGCTCTACATAAAAATGTGCAGAAGTGTAGAGTGAGCACACCACATCGGTGCCCAGTAAGTATCAAGAATAACCTCAATGGAGTAGAGGCGAGGTACAGTCAAGACACTCACTAGTCTAAAAATATGTGCAATATAATTTACAAAATAATAGGAAACAAATAATAATAATAATAATAATACTAATAATAATAATAATAATAATAATAATAAAGGCAGGATAAAACAACCATTTACATGCACAAAAGACAACAAGAATACCATTAATATCACTCAACAATTAATAAACATAATTATACCCAATTAAATCAAGTCTTTTAAATAAATGTTTTTCACATATAATTCTTCGAGATAACTCTCTATCAAATATAATTTTCTCAAATAATTATTTTTCAAATATAATTCTTTCAATAAATCTTTTCAAATATAATTTCCTCAAATAAATATCTTTTAAATAAAATTCTTTCATATAATACTTTCTAAGTAAAAATTCTTCCAAATACATATTTTGAATATAATTCTTTCAATTAAAAAGTCACCATGTGACACCTCATTTCATGATCATAAAAATACGGGTCTCAGCCCATTTTCATATTTCCACGGTACCTCGTGCCCATAATTAAATTATCATATTTTCCCGGCACCTCGTGCCCTCATTTCATCTCACAACTGCACGGACAATTCACGTGCCACATATCATTACCATTTCATCACAACACCTCGTGCCCACATTTCATATCACAACTGCACGGATAATTCACGTGCCAAATATCATCATTATTTACTCACGGCATCTCGTGCCCACATTTCAATTTATAATCCGCCAAGCAATAGCCACAGGTTCTCAATTTCAACATAAAACAGATTGTTATCAATTTACTATCAACAAGACCAATTGCACAAGGCATAAAAATAAACACAAAAAAAATCACAACATCACATAAAAATCATCAACACCACACCCTCACATCATCACATATCGTCCTTGACAATATCCACCCTTATCACTCTTATTGCCACCCTTATCACTCATATAGCCACCCTTATTGCTCCGCCCAGACAATATCAATAGCCATCATTATCGCTCATATTGCCACCATTATCGCTCCTATAGCCACCCTTATCGCTCCGCCCAGATAATATTCAAACAAGCACAACAACCGTGAAATGCCACCCTTATACCCACATAATATCAACGGTGAAATACCACCCTTATTTCCTCAGAATAGTAATTCACACAACACAACAATTTACATGGGAAATTAATATGACAATATAATAAAATCAATTCATATCACAATTTGCCCAATGACCACAACCAAATTTCAAAGATATAACAAAATCAATTAATTTCACAACAAATAGCCCAAGACTCTACACAATGTACATAACACCAAAAAATAATCAATAAAGATAGAAATTACTCAGCATAAAGCTCGCTTAAATTAATTATTTGCATAAGAAGATTCATATTGGAATTAATTTCCAAAAAATATTAAACCAACAATATTGACGAAATTTCATAAATATTTCAAGTAACAATCACATCAAATTATCATATAAAACAAATTCAACAATAAAGATTTAGGCATGGCAAACAGATGATTTAATAATTTTCCAATTTACTACACAATAATACCTAAGACTTTAATTCAATAAATTTGGCACGTATAAGCCCGAGTACATACTCGTCACCTCGCGTATACGGCTTTTCACATTTCACAAATGGCACATAAGACTCAATGCCTAAGGGGAAATTCCCCCACTCGAGGTTAAGCAAGACACTTACCTTTTTGAAATTAGGCCGATATTCAAAAAATAGCCTTCTTGCTTGAATTGACCTTCGGACAGCTCAAATCTATCCAAATTAATTGTATAACTTCATTAAAATTCATCGGAAACAATTCTGGATGATAATATGTCAACTTAAAATTTTATTCCAAAAAAAATCAACAAAAGTCAACGCGGGTCCCGCCCCTCGAAACCCGACAAAATATCCATGAAATACAAACACCCATTCTGATACGAGTTCAACCATACCAATTTTATCAAATTCAAATAACAACTCGTCCTCCAAATCTTAAATTTTCATTTTTGGAAGCTTTTGTAAAAATCTTGATTTCTTCTATTTGAATCCGAACTAAATGATGAATATAATCATAGATTCATGAAATATAATCACTTTAGGATATAGAACACTTACCCCAACCTAGCTTGTGAAACATCCTTCTAGAATCGCCCAAATCCGAGCTCCAAAAATTCCAAAACGAAATGCCAAAAATGTTCATTTTTGGTCCTTATGGTTCTGCCCAGTTTCGCACATGCGGACTAATTTTCGCAACTGCGTGCTCGCTTTTTCGAGCTAAATCTCGCTTATGCGAAGTCACTACCTAGCCATAAAGCTCACACCTGCGGAGCCATTTCCGTTTTTGCGCTGATCGCAGGTGCGCATCATTTCCGCTTATGCGCTGCCTCGTCGCTTCTACGTAGCAAATATCGCACCTGCGATTGTGCAGGTGCGGAAGGCTGTCTGCATCTGCGACCTACCTCCAGCTCTGCCCATCTCGCTTCTGCGAGGTCTCACCTGCGCCCAAAATTCCACAGGTGCGAATCCAACAGTTGTTGCCATTTTCCAGCAGCTTCTTCCAAGTCCGAATTGCTCCGTTAACCTTCCGAAATCCACCCGAGACCCCTGGGACCTCAATCAATTATACCAACATGTCCCAAAATACAATACGAACTTAGTCGAGGATTCAAACCAAATCAAACAATTCCGGAATTACGAATCGAATTATAAGTTTTTAAATTTTTCAACTTCTATATTTTGCGCCGAAACATATAAAATCAATCCGGAATGACTTCAAATTTTTCACACAGGTCATAATTGACGTAATGGATTTATTCCCATTTCCAAAATTGAAATTCGACCCCGTTATCAAAATTTCACCCTTCGGTCGGATTTTTTCCAAAATCTTATATTTTCCAACTTTCGCCAAAATGTGTCGTATTGTCCTACGGACTTCCAAATCCAAATCCGAACATACTCCTAAGTCCAAAATCATCATACGAAGCTATTTCCATCATCGAAATTCCATTCTGGGCTTGTTTGCTCAAACGTCAACTCCCCGGTCAACTCTTTCCATTTAAGCTTCAAAATGAGAATTTTTCTTTAAATTAAATTCCGAATCTTCCGAAAACCAAACTCGACCACACATGTGGGTCATAATATATAATGTGAAGCTTTTCGAGACCTTAAATCACTGGACGATTTGTAATTTCTTAAAACAACAAGTCGGGTCGTTACAGGATAATTCTCCAATATACATATGAATGTATGATATCTCAGTTACAAGGTATGCCAAAGCTTGTCTTTTACAGAAATGTAGTCATCCTATTTATAGTGGAGGATCCTACTTTAGATATAATTAAAAATACATAGAGGGGAGCCCATGCTAATTCAGTTTTTCCCTAATTCCCGCGGAGATTCTCTCTCTCTCTCTAAGTGCGGTTGCAACGGCTCTTGTCTGTGAGTTCGATCTTGATCGAACTCGGTGTTGGTCGGTATTGGTTTTAGAGCTCGATGCGAATTTGAGCTCGATGCCGACTCGGGGATCCAGTATTGACCTGGGTTCGGTATGGGTTGGCCTCTGGTTCTTAAGTTTGATTCTATTTCTTCTTAGTATAGTTCGATTTGGACTCGAGCTCGGTATTTAATCCGACTCCGAAACTCGAAGTTTGTCTGTGCCTTCTTCAAAAATCACCTCGCTATTACGAAGACTCTCTTCAGTTCATTATGTTCTCATCTCTATCAGACGGCCGAAATCAGTTTCGACCATATACATATAGTCCCCTCGTTTTTCGGGAAGGATGTGACGAGAAACGATATGATTTCTCAACGGCTCGATAAGATATAAGATAATGTTTACATCGGGCTCGATCATGACGCATGTAATAAATGTCCCATCGGTTTAGTTTTCCAAGGCATTTAATGCGTGTCAGACGATGGTCGGCCACTATTGATACTGAATCAACGCTGCTCAATCTATAAATAACCCTTTTCTTTAACATTTACCACTTTTGCGTCTCAAATCTCAAAATTTTATAATGTTATTTCTTGCACCTTCTGAGTTTATCTGTAAATCTATGACTTCACTGCAAAATTTTTCTTCAAAAACACCATTTCTCTTCAAAAACACCAAAAACACCATTCCTCAGAAAGAAAAAGTTTCTTCTTCACAGCTTGTCGTTGACAAAAAGTACCGGCGGAGCCACGGCTTGAGGAGTGCATTCCTGGGGAGTGTGTTCTTACCTCTAATTTCAAGGTCGATAAAGGCTCATCGGTTTCCGGACGATGTGAGCAAGTATCGAGAACAACTAAAGAAAGATTGCAATTGGGAGAACAAAGAAATAGTAATCTTGTCTTCTGAAGAAGATATCACCACTAGTGTGAAAGGGTGTTTAAGTTTGCATACTTACCCTTTCATGTTAGGTCCCCTAGACCCTGTTATTATTGATTTCTGCCGTCAATAACAAATAACCCTAGATCAGATCAACCCTTCTTTTTGGCGGATCGTTATTTTGATTCGTTACTTTGTGCACAAAATCGAGGGGATGCCTTTCACCCTCGACCATCTCATTCGATTGTACTGCCCTCTCCTCTTTCGAAGCGGGTTAATAAAACTTCAGTGCCGGGCTACCAAGGTTCTGTTCTCGAGCATAGACGAGGACAGGGATCGAGGATGGATAGGCAAGTTCATCCAAGTGAAGACTTTGGACCTCATTCAGACCGAAAAGATGCCATTTCCCGCGGAGTGGAACATAAAGCGTAAGTGTAATTCTGTTGTTATCTCCTACTATTTTGCCCTTTTATTTCTTTTCTCACCGATATCCCCTTTTTGTCATGTAGTGGTTCCTTAGATGCCAGGTGCGGTTCCCGACCTCAAGATCTGGGTACGGGATCTAGCTTCGACCTCCACATATGCCGAGCGCTCATGGCGTGATTTGTCAAAGGGCTGATGGGAGGCCAAAAATCATGAAAAGCTTCTTTCTTGTATTTTTGGTAGTCCGAATGAGATGCTTTCCATATGCTTAAATATATTTTCTTTTATGTAGGTGTGGGCAAAGATGCGGTTTTGAGGGCCCCGTCCATCGATGAAGAGGCTTCGGCCTATGTCCCAAAACTGGTGAAGGATAATAAACGAAAAAGGGCCTCATCTTCCGAAGATCAAAAACTGAAGACGAGGATGGCTCGTAAGCCGAGGAAGAATACCATTCCTTTGACCGTAGAATCAGTTCTACATCTAAGGGATACAGACAAAGAAAAAGAAGAAAACGACGGGTCCGTGTTGGCGGTCCGAATGAAGAAAACCATCGATTCCCCAAAGGCAGCTGAATCGACGGTGATTTATAAAGGTCTGCCTTGAACTGGGGAGATATTAGAGGAAGGTTCGAGCAGAGTCCCCGAATCGTTAGAGACCGAAGATGTTTCCCACCGAAGTCAACAAACGGTGGGTATATCAGAAAGGGTCGGTCCTGAAGCTCTCTGAACTGAGGAGAACGCGAATAGTAATCGGAGACTCGCCCACTCTCCTTGCCTTTTCTGAAGGGGCAATTCGGGAAGCCCAAGCTTTGGGTGCCCTGGAGATAAACCGGTCTCATGAAGGGAAGGACCCTTTCTATGATTTGTTTACTGGGATTGAGGACTCTCTTGGCCCTAGTGATGTGTCGGGCCTTTTCTGTGAAGTGCAACAAGCTCTGAATCGGCTAATCTTTAACTCTCTTCGTTGATATTACTTTTATGTTTGCTACTCTCATCAAGACCAGACCAGACCGACCTGACTGAGCAGGTAATGATAATATTAAGAACTCATGCGCTTGATTCAGGATTG
This sequence comes from Nicotiana tomentosiformis, assembly GCF_000390325.3. Lineage (NCBI taxonomy): Eukaryota > Viridiplantae > Streptophyta > Magnoliopsida > Solanales > Solanaceae > Nicotiana > Nicotiana tomentosiformis. The sequence goes on from NC_090812.1 coordinate 152,559,402, forward strand.
GAGGATAATATTTCGATCTCATGGGTGCAACAAAAGCTCGAGATGATCGGGAAGCTTCGTGAGGAAATTGATATGATAAGGGCGTAGACTATGGTATGGAAAGATGGAATGGATTGTCTTGATGTAGATAAAGAAATTGTCCGGGTCCAATTGTTATCGACTGCAAGCCAACTTCAAGGCATGAAGGAGAGGAACTTGGTTCAAGCGAGAAGAATAAATGAACTCGAGGCTTGGTTGGCCTCCGAACTTGCCAAGGTCAAATCTGATGCCGAGGAAGAAAAGGTTAATGCGGATGCATTCGTGGCTGTCTATCGGGCCGATGCTGAAGCTGCTCAGGCACAGGAAAGAGAGGCAGCCGAGACTGCCAACACTCGAGCACATTGGGTTGCTGAACTTGCTAAATGTAGATCTCGAAAGGAGACCCTCGAGGAGATCCATGCTCGAGGTTTCGATCTCTCCGAAGAGATAAAAAGGGCTAAAGAGCTCGAACCCGATGCTGAAGCCTTGGCTTCCGATGAAGATGTTGATGATGGCGATGATGGGAGCAAGAGTGGGTCCGGGAGCAGGGAGGAGCCCGATGGAGAAGATACTGTCCCCGTAGATAACCAAGAAACTTACCCCTTAGTTTCCGTTTTGGTTTTTTGTGTAGGGTGATGTTCGGATATTGTAAACATTCTTGTATATATATAAAGATCTTTTCTTTTCCCGATTTTCCTCTGTTTTATTCTCTTCCTTGTGAAGATTTTTTTTCATTCATGCCTTTTGAAGGTTTTCATAAGGATTTAGGTAATTTGATCGAATTTGAACCTTGTAGCCTTTATAACCGAGTGAGTGCTTGCTCAAACTCGAAATAAGGTAGCCCATAGGCTTAGAGTCGAGTGAGTGATTGCTCGAACTCGAATTAATATAGCCCGTAGGCTTAGAGGTTGAGTTAGTGATATGAATTCGAGGTAATGTAGCCCGTAGTCTTAATAGTCGAGTGAGTGCTTGCTCGAACTCAGAGTAAGAGTAGACCGTAGGCTTAGTAGTCGAGTGAGTGATTCGAACTCAAAGTAATGTAGCCCGTAGGCTTAATGGTCGAGTGAGTGATTGCTCGAACTTGAAATAAGAGTAGCCCATAGGCTTAGTAGTCAAGTGAGTGCTTACTAGAACTCGAAGTAATGTAGCCCGTATGCTTAATGGTTGAGTGAGTAATTTCTCGAACTCAAAATAAGAGTAGGCATAGGCTTAGTAGTCGAGTGAGTGCTTGTTCGAACTCGAAGTAACGTAGCCCATAGGTTTAATGGTTAAGTGAGTGATTTTTTAAACTCAAAATAAGAGTAGCCTATAGGCGTAGTAGTTGAGTGAGTGTTTTCTCGAACACGAAGTGACGTAGCTCGTAGGATTAATGGTTGAGTGAGTGATTTCTCGAACTTAAAATAAGAGTAGCATGTAGGCTTAGTAGTCGAGTGAGTACTAGCTCGAACTCAAAGTAATGTAGCTCATAGGCTTATTGGTTGAGTGAGTGATTTATCAAACACAAAATAAGAGTAGACCGTAGGCTTAGAAGTCGAGTGAGTTCTTGCTCAAACTTGAAGTAATGTAGCCCATAGGCTTAATGGTTGAGTGAGTGATTTCTCGAACTCAAAAAAAGAGTAGCCCGTAGGCTTTGTAGTCGAGTGAGTGCTTGCTTGAAGTCGAAATAACGTAGCCTATCGGAACCCTATTGTTATGAAGTAACTTTCTTGCATCGAACTTGATATATTTGAGGGGTAATGCCCCCAGTATTCGAGGTCGATAATAAAGAGGCCTCAGATACTATTGAATTGTTCTAAGTTAGCACGATCAATGGTTGCCTCATTAAAAATCTTGTCAAAAAAACTATTTGGGATAAAACCGGTCTAAGGAAAAAAGAGTGCAACGTGTGCTTTCAGACCCAGGGCTTCGTGTTAAATGATCCATCCTTGTTCCTGATGGAACTCCTGGAAGGGTTAGTTTTGAAATATAAACGAACATGGGAGGGTCGTGCCTTAGCAGTAGTATCGTTTAAGGTGTGACACGTTCCAATTGCTTGGTAGTTGTTTTCCATTTATAATACCTAGCTTGTAGGATCCTTTACCGACGTTTTCGAGAACCTGATATGGTCCTTCCCAGTTTGGACCCTGTTTTCCTTCATTTGGATTTCGGGTGCTGAGGGTGACTTTTCTTAGCACTAAGTACCCGATTTTATAATGGCGAAGATTGGTTCTTCGATTATAGTATCTTTCGATCTGTTGCTTTTGGGTGGCCAATTAGACGAGAGCAGCTTCTCGTTTTTCATCCAATAATTCGAGGCTAGTATTCATAGCCTCATAATTTGACTCTTCTGTTGTTTATCGAAACCCGGCACTGGGTTCCCCGACTTCGACTGGAATCAAGGCTTCAGAGCCATATACTAAGGAGAACGGGGTTACCCTCGTACTAGATTTCGATGTTGTTCGATATGCCCAAAGAACTTTGGGTAGAATTTCTCTCCATTTACCTTTAGCGCCGTTCAACCTTTTCTTTAGGTTTTGAATGATAGTCTTGTTTGTCGATTCGGCATGTCCGTTCCCACTAGGATGATATGGTGTTGATAATATCCTTTTTATTTTTTGGTCTTCGAGGAATTTCGTTACTTTGCTGCCGTTAAATTATTTCCCACTGTCACAGACTATTTCGGCGGGTATCCCAAATCGACATACGATATGTTCCCATATGAAGTCTATAACCTCTTTCTCTCTTACTTTCACGAACGCCTATGCTTCAACCCATTTAGAGAAATAGTCAGTCATAAATAAAATGAACTTAGCTTTACCTGGGGCCGAAGGTAGAGGACCAACGATATCCATTCCCCATTTCATGAATGGCCATGGGGATAGGACTGAGTGAAGTTGCCCTCCGGGCTGATGGATCATCGGTGAAAACTTTTGACATTTGTCACATTTTAGAACAAACTCCTTTGATATTTGTCCATATCGATCCAATAATATCCTGCTCTAATTATTTTTCAAACTAATGAATTGGCACCGGAATGATTTCCACAAGTGCCCTCGTGAATCTCACGTAGGATGTAGTCAGTTTCTCCTGGACCTAAGCATACTGTCAATGGTCCATCGAATGTCCTTCGGTATAATGTTCCATCTGCAGTCAATGTGAATCGAGCAGCTTTGGTTCGTAGGGCCCTCGAATATTTAGGGTCCGATGGGAGCTTTCCGTTCTTCAAGTATTCAATATAATTATTCCTCCAATCCCATGTTAAGTTTGTATAATTTATCTCAGCATGACCTTACTCGATCACGAATCTCGAGAGTTGAATGACTGGCCCCGAGATGATCTCATCTTCCTCGACCGATGTTCCCAAATTTGCAAGTGTATCGGCCTCACTATTTTGTTCTCGAGTTACATACTGTAAAGTCCACTCTTTGAAACAGTGCAAAGTTACCTGCACTTTGTCCAAATACCTTTGCATTTCATCCTCTCGAACCTCAAAGGTTTTGTTTATTTGATTTACCACCAGTAAAGAGTCACACTTGGCTTCAACGACTTCTTCTCCCAAGCTTTTAGCTAGCTCGAGACCTGCAATCATGGCCTCATACTCGGCCTCGTTATTAGTCAACCTAGTAGTTTTGATAGATTTCCTAATAGTGCTACCCGTAGGTGGCTTTAAAACTATGCCTAGCTCGAACCCCTTCACGTTCGAAGCCCTGTTTTTTGAAAAGGCTCCATACCCGCGATGATGTTCCCGATTTCAACAAGAGTTCCTGTTCTAATTCGGGTACGAGTTAGCGTGAAATCGGTCACGAAGTCCGCTAAAATTTGAGACTTGATGGTCGTCCGGGGTTGATATTCGATATCGTACCCACTGAGTTCGACGGCCTATATGGTCAATCGGCCTGATAGTTCGGGCTTGAGCAAAATATTACGAAGTGGGTAAGTGGTTAATACACATATGGGGTGACATTGAAAGTATGGTCTTAACTTTCTAGAGGTGTTTATCAGTGCCAATTTCTCTAAGTGCGGATATCTAGTTTCTGCTTCCCCTAAGGTTTGACTTACATAATAAACGGAAAATTGCGTACCTTTTTCTTCTCGAACCAGGAGACCACTTACCGCGATTTCTAATATTGTCAAGTAAAACAAAAGTTTCTCGTCTGCTTTTGGAGTATGAAGCAGTAATCGGCTCGATAGGTTTCTCTTTAATTCCTCTAATGCATGTTGACATTCCGCGGTCCAGGCGAAATCGTTCTTCTTTTTTAGTATGAGAAAAATCTGTGACTTCGATCTGACGACCTTGAAATGAATCGGCCTAAGGCAGCAATCTGCCACGTTAGCCTCTGCATGCCTTTTACACTGTCCACGATGGCGATGTTTTCGATGGACTTGATTTTATCGGGGTTGATCTCGATCCCCCGATTCGATACCATGAAGCCGAGGAACTTGCCCGAACCAACCCCGAAAGCACATTTCTCGGGGTTGAGCTTCATGTTGTATTTCCTTAAAATCTCGAATGTTTCCTACAAATGAGCCAAATAGTCCTCTGTGCACAGGGACTTAACTAGCATGCCATCAATATAAACTTCCGTTGATTTACCTATTTGTTCCTCGAACATTTTATTTACTAGGCATTGGTAAGTAGATCCTGCATTTTTTAGCCCAAAGGGCATCACATTATAACAATATGTTCCATACTTGGTGACAAATGAAGTCTTTTCCTGATCTTCCGGGTTCATTTGGATTTTATTATACCCCGAATAGGCATCGAGAAAAGTAAAGACCTCGTGGTCGGCCGTGGCATCGATCATGCGATCGATGTTGGGCAGCGGAAAAGAATCTTTGGGATACGCCTTGTTTAAATCCTTATAATATACACACATTCTAAGTTTGTTCCCTTTTTTAGGGATTACAACTACATTGGCTAACCATTCAGGGTATTTCACCTCCCGAATGGACCCTATTTTAAGAAGTTTAGTTACCTCGTCCTTTATGAATGTGTGTTATACCTCGGACTAGGGTCTTCTCTTTTGCGTCACTGGTTTGAACCTATGGTCTAGGCTTAGCCGATGCGTCATTAAATCCAGTGAGATCCATGTTATATCTAAATGGGACCAAGCAAAACAATATATATTATCTATAATAAATTGAATAAGCCTTTTCATGAGTTTGGGGGTTAATCTCGTTTCCAAGTATACCTTTCGTTCAGGAAAATGCTCTATTAGTATGACTTGCTCCAGTTCTTCAATAGTTGATTGGGTAGCGTCAGAATCATCGGGGACCACGAAGGATCGAGGGATCTTTCGATCATCATCTTCGTCAATCTTCTGATTTTCTGGTTGGGTTGAAACTGACGTCTGTGATTGCTATTTGGCATCTCGTTTCCCCTTTGAGTCCAACCTCTTTGTTGACAGAGGTGAGGATATTGGAATTGCTTCTTCGACAGCAAATATTTTACTCGCGGTCGATTGTTCCACGTACACTGTTTTGACTCCCTCCGATGTTGGGAATTTAAGAACCTGGTAGAGGGTCGAAGGTACAACTCTCATATTGTGGATCCATGGCCTTCCAAAAAGGGTTTTGTACCTCATGTCGCCTTTGATTACGTGGAACTTCATTTCCTGGATGGTCCTGGCCACATTTATCAGTAGAATTATCTCGCCTTTGGTGGTTTCACATGCCATATTGAATCTGTTTAGAACGAGGGTTGCAAATACGACTTGGTCCTGTAGACCGAGCTGTTTTACAACCTTCGATCAAATAATATTGGCCGAGCTACCTGGATCAATTAACACAGGCTTAACTTTAGTTTTATTCAAAAGTACAGATATTACCATTGCATTGGTGTGAGGTTGCATGACTCCTTCTACATCTTCAGCATTAAAGGACAATGTTCCTATGGGTGTGTAACCCTGAGTTCAGAGTCGCTTTTCTCCCAGGACCGATGTTTTAGTGTGTTTAAGCACCGACCTTTGAGGGATATCGACGCCATCGATGATCATGTGGATGATGTGTTGTGGTTCTTCCTATTGGTTTTGTTTACCGAAATCCCTTTGAAATGGTTTTGGCCATGTGGCTTAAAAATTCTCGAAGGTGCCCTTTATTGAATAACCGAGCTACCTCATCTCTTAGTTGCCTGCAATCTTCCGTTCTGTGGCCATGGGTACCATGATATTCACACATTTGATTGGGATTCCTCTGGGCAGGATCTGTCTGCATGGGTCGAGTCCATTTAGTGTCTTTGATGCGTCTGATAGCCGACACGATGGCGGATGCATCAATGCTGAAGTTATACTCCGATAACCGTGGTGCTTCCTTAGGTCTGGTAGGCCTGTCAAACCCATTTCTGTTCATCAGCCCCCGAGACCCCTGACCTCGATCACTTCTTTTATTGCCTTGTCTAGGGTTACGTCTCGATTCATTGATCCTGTGGTTTCCACTATATAGTCAGTATCGGTCCCTGATCAGACCTTGTTCTCGATTGGTGTCCGTTCTAGCAATGGGTTCAGAACCCAACTGATCATCTTCGACTCTAATTTTTGACTGGTACCGATTATGCACGTCGGCCCAAGTCATAGTTGGGTACTCAAGTTATGCTTCAACCGCCGTGAAACCGTCAAACTTTGTTCGTTCAGACCTTGAGTGAAAGCCTGAACAGCCCAATCGTCTGTGACTGGTGGCAGATCCATTCGTTCCATTTGAAAACGAGATACGAACTCCCTTAGCATCTCGTTATCCTTTTGTCTTACCTTGAACAGGTCCGATTTCCTGGTCTCGACCTTTATGACCCCGACATGTACTTTTACGAAGGAATCTGCAAGCCTAGCAAAAGAATCGATTAAATTATATGGTAAATTATGATACCATATCATTGCTCCCTTTGATAGTGTTTCACCGAATTTCTTCAACAATACGGATTCGATTTCATCGTCCTCTAGGTCATTCCCTTTGATGGCACATGTGCAAGAGGTGACATGTTCGTTGGGGTCAGTAGTTCCGTTACATTTAGGAATCTTGGGCATGCGGAATTTTTTTGGGATCGGTTTAGGAGCCGCGCTTGAAGGGAAAGGCTTTTGTACGAACTTTTTGGAATCTAAGCCCTTCAATATCGGTGGTAACCCCAGTATATGATCCACCCTAGAGTTATATGTTCCCACATTTTTGTTGTTTGCCTCGATCCTCCTTTCTCATGATTCTATTCGTTTGGTCAATTCTTCAAACATCTTAACAATTTCGGGATTAATCCCCGACTCTTGCTCATTTGACCTTACTATAGCTTGTTCCGTTCTGTGGTCGATTTCTTGGGGTGGACTTGGCTCCGGCCTGCTCGGTATATGGGTTTGACTATGTAACTGAGCTATTGTTGTTTGTTGAGATTGCAACATTTCGAAAATCATGCGCAAGTTGACGCCGTTTTCTTCGATGTTATGGGTATCTCGAGATGCAGATCGAGTGCCACCATGAATGCTATTTTCAGGTTCAGAATGTAGGTTTGCCTCAATGGCTACATGCGAATTAACATCTAATGGAACTTCGACTCGAGCTTCAACGGTGTCGACAAGCGGCCTTTCGGTCCTGGGCATTAAGTTGTTGTTCTCACCTTGAAGACCAGCTTGATTGTTGATAGGTAAGGCCATTTAATTGATAGCTCGTCATTGCTAATCCGAAATCAAAGACACTTCCATAAATAAGCAAAAAATGGCGTGTTTTGCGGATTCGTATCAAATAACCACTGTTATCCTTAGCCCCATGGGAGGCGCCAAACTGCTTACCCGAAAAACGGATATAATTAAATTTGTACGTAGTTCTAAGGGTATATGGTTTGAATTGACACAAATCATAAGAATAAATAGAAAATATCGAATATTGACTTTAAAGAATGAAAAATCATCATAGTTGGAAAGGAGATGATTTATGGATTAAGCAAGATGAATCAATCTATGAAGCTTAAAAAGGATAATTCTTGAATATAGGAATGTATGATATCTCAGTTACAATGCATGCCAAACCCTGTCTTTTACAAATATGTAACTATCCAATTTATAGTGGGGGATCCTAATTTAGATAGAATTAAAAATATATAGTGGGGAACCCATGATAAATCAGTTTTTCCCTAATTCCCGCCGAGATTCTCTCCCTTAGTACGGCTGCAATGACTCTTGTCTGTGAGTTCGATCTTGATCAAACTCGGTGTTGGTCGGTATTGGTTTTAGATTTTGATGCGGATTTGAGCTCGATGCCGACTCGGGGATCCGATATTGACCTGGGTTTGGTATTGATTGACCTCTGGTTCTTAAGCTCGATTCTGCTTCTTCTTAGTATAGTTCAATTTGGACTCGAGCTTGATAATGGCGTCGAGATCGGTATTTAATACAACTCCGAAACTCGAAATTTGTTCGTGCCTTCTTCAGATCTCACCTCGATATTACGAAGACTTTCTTCGGTCCATTATGTTCCCATCTCGATCAGGCGTACGAAGGCTGAAATCAGTTTCGACCGTATACAACTACTAATATGCTACCTTGTATAGTTCAAGTTTGCATTAATGCAGGTTATATATGTACCTCCATATTTTCTTCATAACAAATTTTAGAGCAAATTGGGAGCAGTCATTTTTGAGGAACTGGTATCCAACTTGTTTCTCTACACGTTAGTAGTAGAGAGAAAGAACACTTCAGTAGTAATCAAATTAACCTTGAAGCTGAACAAAAATAATGTGGAAGTCGAGTTAATCATAGACCTTTAAAAACAAACAAGAAGCTTCAAGATGTAGTTTGAACAAAACTACCAATGAACTCGCAAGGATCAGCAAGTGAAACAGGTCCTCTTATGCATTTACCTGGTTAACTGAACAACACAATACAAGCAAAATTGAACTAAGGTACAAAAGCACATTGCCTAAGGGGGATGTCAAATGAAAGTATATTAATTTACTTGAATATCGTCAATGCACACACAATGATCACACTGGTCATCTTAGTTATGGATACATATCCAAGTTTAAAGCCTTTGAGAAAAATGGTAAACATATGAAGTTAAAATGGGCTAGAGAAGATAGGATTTACTCTACATCTCAAAGGAAAGAACCCAAAAATGTTTGGATGTCTAAAAGTAACAAGTAATCTCTCTTGCAAGCTAAGGTGAGAGGGAGAAAATTTCATCACTTTGACAGCTTTCCAAGGAGGGAAAGTGGCATTTGGAAATGGTAAGACAGGTGAAATGATTGATATAGGTAAAAAAGGATATCCACTCTCCCATGCTATAGATAATATTTGTTTGTTAATGGTTTAAGGCATAACATATCGCACAACTATGTGATAAGAGGCAATAGAGTTGAATTCACTTCTGATGGTTGCACTCTTATGGATGAACTCGTAGAGCCCATAACGAGTTCCTAAAGTTGTCTTAGGAATTCAATTAATGGTACCCAGACATCAAGTTAATCTTAAAAAAAGAAAGCACTCTATAATGATCAAACGGGTAATCAATATGTGATAAAGGATACTTGCTCTTTATGGTGACCTTGTTCAACAATACGTAACCAATATAAATATGTGTTGACTTGTCCTTGTTCTTCACAATCAAGATTGGAGCACCCTAAAATAAGACACTTGGTCTAATGAACCCCTTGCGCAATAAGTCCTGTAACTACTCATTTAGCTCTTCTCACATGAGTCATATTATAAGGTGGGATTGTCACGACCCAAACTTATCACCAAAACCGTGACGGCGCCTAACACCACTTGCTAGGTAAGCAATCAATCAAAAAGTAAAAACGATGTCAAAATAATAAGTAAATACAATGACTTCCTCTTTAGAGTGCATGAGCTCTAAAGAATAAGTAAATACAAGGTCTGAATCAAATATAACAATGTCTGGAAAACTAAACAGTGTTAATGTGAAATAAGGAATGGACGTCACAACCTGCAAACGGATCAGCAGTGCAACCTCAAAATCTCCCAACGAATCCGGATCCGTCTCATGGGAAACAACCACGATCAGCAACACATGTATCTGCACACGAAGTGCAGAGTGTAGTATGAGTAGAATCGACCCCGTGTACTCAGTAGGAAACAAGCTTAACCTAGAGCTAAAAGCAGTGACGAGTTAAGCAAGGTCCGAGGCACACTTTCCACAGCCAACAATAACAATAACAACAAAATAATAGCCTATGAAAGAGAATAACTCAATGATAACAGACTCATCTTAACACAATAAGAGAAAAACTAGACATGCTTTTCAGGTATAACAATCAAGGCACGAATCTCATATAATTTACTTAAACAGGTATATAACAGGATAAAACTGTGATATCAAGCTCTAATCCTTAAGTACAGTTACCAAAGACCAACTAGCGTGAGTGATAATACAGCTCCACGCATGCATGTCAGTCATACATGCCAGATCAATAATTTATTTACAGTTAAATCATCAAGTATAAACAAATATCATCTCATTCGTCCACAATACCCCATAAACATATTGTAAGCACGCTCACGGTGCTTGGCTCAAAGCCCATGGACCCTAACATACACACGCATACACACACTCAGTACTTTACGGATGCCTGACATAAGTCCCTCTCAAGCACATATGTATGGCCTTGTGCCTGTGCCCACGGTTAATACCTAACTCGGGAGAGGCAGGTCCTTTCCCAAGCGCTAATCGGATCTAAGTCAACGATCAATATCATCTAGCCTGACATGGAGCCTGATGCATGCATCACCTCAATACCAATACCACTTAGCCCGATATCAAGCCTAGTGTATGTGTCACCTCAATATCAATGCCAACACGACCCTATGATCCAAAATCAGTCATCAATACGCTCAGGTCTCCATATGCCAATATCTCACAGAAACACAATTCAATAAACAACACGGAATATAACCACGTACCACAATTCAGCTCAAACTCATGTCACGTATAAGGAAACGAATAACATGTGAGATAACATATCAAAACTATACAGAGACAGAGATATAACACGCGAATATAATTATCATGACTGAGCAAAATGACTCGGCTAACGTAAATAGAACAATATAACAATAATATCCCTACCATGTCTCAAACAATTAAGTAGATAGCCTAGACATGATTTCTAGCATGAATAATAACTCACATAGTCATATAAATAGAAAAAATATGATTTCAAAGCAGAATAATAGCAGAATAAGTCATATAATAGCCTAAGAACTATACGGATCATGAGTAATTACGGTGCACGCATATACGCTCGTCACCTCGCATATATGTCACCGCCTAACACATAGAAAATACCATAACCAATGGAAAATTATCCTCAAATTCAAGTTTAGACAAGTTACTTACCTCATACGGCTAGTCTTAAACCTCAAATCGCGTAAAAATCTCGATCTAGCTCTCCAGTCTCACAAATCCAAGCCAAACATCATCCAAGGAAATTGTAACGACCTGGCCGGTCGTTTCGAGAGTTATAGCCCCATTTCCCCCATTTCTACTTCTTTTGTGTTATTCGGCTATATTATGATGTATCAGGTTGGTTGGTTGAAGTCCGGAGTGATTTTGGAGTGGAATGAGACACTTAGTTTCTAAAGTAGAAGCTTAAGTTGGAAAAGTCAACTGGATATTGACCTATGTGTAAACGACCTCGGATTTGAATTTTAATAGTTCCATTAGCTCCGTTGGGTGATTTCAAACTTAGGAGTGCGTCCGTAATGTGATTTGGAGGTCTTGAATTGGCGAAATTGGAAATTTGATGAATTTTGGTCAGTAGTGAAAAATTTGATATCGGGGTCGGAATGGAATTCCGAAAGTTGGAATGGGTTCGTAGTATCATTTGTGACTTGCGTGCAAAATTTGAGGTCATTCGGACGTATCTTGGTTGGTTTCTGCATCGGTTGTCGAATTTGTAAGTTTAGAGGTTCTTAGGCTTGAATTCGAGTTTAATTTGATGTTTTGATGTTGTTTTGAGTGATTCGAAGGTTCGACTAAGTTCGTATGGTATTTTAGGATTGGTTGGTATGTTTGGTTGAGGTCCCAAAGGCCTCAGGTGTGTTTATAAGGGTTATTGGATGAAATTAGCTGTTGAAAACACTGTTGATGTTTCTGGTGTTAGATATCTGAAGTTAAGAATGCGAACCGCGGTGGAATTTTGCGTCCGCGATCGAAGTTTGCGGGGACGGCGGAAATTCCGCGGACAGCGGTGGAATTCCTCGGAGGGCTGAAAAGTTATGCGGTCAGCGAAATGGTTTTCGCGACAGCGGTGGGAATTCTGCGGACCGCGGAGTGAGGTTCGCGGCCAGAGTGGAAATACGCAGACCATGGTGAAGTTCGCGGGGACGGTGAGCATTTCGCGGTCAGCAAAATTGGGAATCCGAGAGTGCACTATAATTACGAGATTTGGGGTTTTATTTTCATATTTTGACCTAGAGAGCTCGGGTTTTGGCGATATTTTGAGATATTTTCAAGAAAACAATCGGGGTAAGTGATTCTAACTCAGTTTTAGCTAAAATACATGATTATAACAATGAATCCATCATTTGATTAGAGATTTGGGATAAAAATTGGGGAAAATAGTAGAAACTTCATAAAATGGGTTTTTGAGACTGGAATGTCTATTCGAAGTCGGATTTTGACAAATTTAGTATGGTTGGGCACGTGAGTGAATGTATATTCGTAATTTGTGATTTTTACCTGATTCAGAGACGTGGGCTCGGGGGCCGGGTGTTGGCCGATTTCGGTTTTTTGGCATAATTATGTAGTTTTTATCGTGGAATTTGATTCTTTATATTATGTTGATATATTCTGATTTTAAATAGATTCGGAGCATTTAGAGGTCGATTCGAGAGGTAAGGGCATTGCGGAGTAAAGATTTACTCGAATTGAGGTAAGTAACGATTGTAAATCTAGTCATGAGAGTATGAAACCCCGAATTTTATATTATTCTACTATTTTTAAGTGACACGCATGCTAGGTGACGGGCAGAATTTTTATGTGACGCACATACTATTTTTAAGTGAAGTTGCGTATTTTGTTGAAACTATATCATACTTATATATTTTAGAAAGAGTTTCTGTATATTGGGAAGAATGCCATGTTTTGGGCCTTGTGCCAGTGCTATGTGGACCCTTAGGGGCCTTTTCTTATTATCCTCTCACTGTTTTCGATTGAAAATCTATACTCAGTCATGGTTATACATGTTTACTGCATAACTCAGTTTCATTACTCGATTTTGATGCATCTAAATGTTGTTTTAGGCTGAGCACCATGTTTTTACTGAAATGCCCGAGTGCCTTGAGAGGTTTAGGACTGAGTGAGGCCGAGGGCCTAATTTGTGAGGATATTTATGGGATCGGGCTGCATGCCACAACATGTTTAATATAGATTGAGGGCATGAGTGATTTATGCCATGATTTGGCTCGATTTAGCGTTTGGACTAAAGGAGCCTCTCCGGAGTCTATACACACCCAAGTGAGCGCAGGTACCTACTGAGTGCTGAGTGACTGGGAGGCATGAGTGATTGTGAGGTATGCCCGAGTGGAAAGAGTGATTGTGAGGTATGACCGAGTGGAAAGAGTGATTGTGAGGTATGCCTGAGTGGCAAGAGTGATTGAGAGGTATGCCCGAGTGGCACGAGTGACTGTGAGGTTTGCCCGAGGGGCTGTATATGAGTGATGTTTTTCCCGAGGGGTTGTTTATGATTTCATCATTTTTGCTCACCTCTGCATTTAGTCTCTTTTTAAAAATTGTTGAAAAAAATATCTTAAATAATTTTACTGGAACTATGTTTAAACGAGATGTTTTGATTCAAATCTTGATTTTAAAAGTATGTGGTATTTTACTGAGATTTCCTGATATGAACGTTATATGCTTTATTGCTCATCACTACTACTCAGTCTTTATTTATTGTTGTTACTTACTGAGATGGCGTACTCACGTTACTCCCTGCACCTTGTGTGCAGATCCAGGTGTAGCTGGACACGGTAGCGGTTGTTGATTATTCTGGTTGCAGATTTTCCCGGGGATAGCAAGGTAGCTGCTTGGCAATCGCAGCTCCTGCTCTTCTCCCTTTTATCTTCCTTTAGTTGTACTTAGCTATTTTCCAGGCTGAGTTAGCCTTGATATTGCTAGGAAGAATGTAGTAGATGCTCATGACTAGTGACACCCCGATGTCGGGCTTTTCTTTTCCGCACTTTTGTTTTGGTTTGAACTCTTTTACGAAGGTTTTTATGCTAAATAGCCTTGAGTTTATCTTTGAAATTAAAATATCGATTTGTTTTGGGATGAGTCTGCTTGCCTAGTTCCACGATAGGCGCCATCACGACAGGTTAGGAATTTGGGTCGTGACAGATTGGTATCAGAGCTTAGGTTACATGGGTCTCACGAGTCATGAGCGGGTTTAGTATAGTCTTACGGATCGGTACGGAGACACTTGTACTTATTTTCGAGAGGCTGCAAAACCTTTAGGAAAATACCACATTCTTGAATTCTTGTCGTGTGAATATGTTGATTCTAGTAACTAAACATCTGTTGTTTCATTCTCTCACAAATGGTGAGGACTCGTCTTACCGGTCAGGAGGGACAGCCACCAGTACCACCAGCCAGGGCCGCGAGAGGCCACGGTAGAGGTCGTTGTAGGGGCAGAGGTGTAGCCCGTACCGTAGTTGGGGCAGTACCTACAGATCGACTAGTTGTCCCAAATCAGGACCAGATTCCAGTTGTCGATGTACCAGCTCAGGCACCACCTGTGCCTATTGTGATTCCAGGCCTTCAGGAGGCCCTAGCTTAGATTCAGACAGCGTGTATTGGCCTTGCTTATGTGGTCTCTATCTCGACGATCGCAGCCACTTCTCAGGTCGGGGGAGGCACAGGCACTCAGACTCCCATCCCTCGCACACCCGAACAGGTTGTTCAGGGACTCCAGACCTGAGCAGGTGCACATGCACTCAGGATTATGTGGTTCCTGCTATGCCTGAGGATGATCAGCGTAGGTTGGAGAGGTTTGGGAGACTCCAGCCACCACCTTTCAATGGTACAGAGAGAGAGGATGCTCAGGACTTTTTAGACAGGTGTTAGAGGATACTTCTGTACTGCTGGTATTCTGGAAACTTGTGGGGCCTCCTTCACTACTTTTCAGTTTTCCAGAGCTGCATTCAGATGGTGGGAGACTTATGAGAGGCGTAGGCTCGTTGGCGCAGCACCCCTTACTTGGCAGCAATTCTCCGTGGTCTTTTTGGAGAAGTTCGCGCCTCGATCCCGTAGAGAGGAGTTGCGCATACAATTTAAGCGGCTTCGCCAAGGTGATATGTCTATGATACAGTATGAGATGCGGTTCTCTAAGTTGGCCCGTCATGCTATCTGGTTGGTTCCCACAGATAGGGAGAGGACCATGAGGTTTATTGATGGTCTTACTTATCAGCTAGAGTTGCTCATGACCAGAGAGCGAGTTTCGGGTACTACCTTTGATCAGGTTGTCAGCATTGCTTGGCAGATTGAGATGGTTCGCGGTCAGGAGAGGATTGAGTGGGAGGCCAAGAGACCTCGTGGTCAGGGTGGATTCAGTGGTGCTCCGTTTGGGGGTCAGTTCCAGCACGGTAGAGGTCGTCACTTTAGACAGGCCCAGCCAGCTCGGCCATTTCACCGTGGTACATCATTTGGCCATGGTTCTCGTAGTCATCAGCAGGTCTAGTCATCATTCAGTGCACTACCAGTGCAGAGTTCTTCACGTGCTCCATCGGATCAGAGTTTGCCTATGTCGGGTCCTCCTGCTAGTTACCCTGGTGCTAGGGGTTCCCTTTAGTTCCTGCCACCAACATCAGGGAGTTATTTTTAGTGTAGGGAGCTTGGGCATATGTGGAGGCAGTGTCCTCGTCGTCATGGAGGTCTATCTCAGTAGAGAATCCAGCCTCCGACATCACCCCCAGTTACCTCAACACCCGCCCAGTCAGCTCGGGGTGGAAGTCAGTTAGCTAGGAATCGCCCTAAAGGGGGAGGTAGATCAGAGGGTGGCCAGGCACGTTTCTATGCCCTCCCTGCCAAGCCAGATGTTATTGCTTCAGATTCTGTGATTACAAGTATTGTCTCAATTTGTCACAGAGATGCCTCAGTATTATTTGACCCTGGTACCACGTATTCATATGTTTCCTCATATTTCGCCCATTTTCTGGATATGCCTCTTGAGCCTTTAGATTCATTTGTTCATGTATCTACTCCTGTGGGCAATACTATTGTTGTGGACCGCGTATATCGGTCATGTGTGGTAACTATTGGGGGTCTGGAGACCCAAGTGGACCTTTTGCTGCTCAGTATGGTTGATTTTGATGTGATATTGGGTATGGATTGGTTATCTCCATGTCATGTTGTTCTAGATTGTCACGCTAAGACGGTGACGTTGGCTATGCCGGGATTTTCGAGGGTTAAGTGGAGCGATTCTGTAGATTATGTACCAAGTAGGCTGATTTCATATTTAAATGCTCAGCGTATGGTTGAGAAGGGTTGCCTATCTTATTTGGCATTTGTGATGGATGTTAGTGCTGAGACTACTGCCATTGATTTTGTTCCAGTAGTACGTGATTTTCCGGATGTGTTTCTTGTAGACCTGCCGGGTATGCCACCTGACAGGGATATTGACTTTGGTATTGATTTGGTGCCGGACACTCAGCCCATTTCTATTACACTATATTGTATGGCACCGGCAG
Source organism: Nicotiana tomentosiformis (assembly GCF_000390325.3). NCBI lineage: Eukaryota > Viridiplantae > Streptophyta > Magnoliopsida > Solanales > Solanaceae > Nicotiana > Nicotiana tomentosiformis. The sequence continues at coordinate 152,576,075 of NC_090812.1, forward strand.
AGTTAAAAGAATTGAAAGAACAACTTCAGGAACTCCTTGATAAGGGGCTTATTCGGCCTAGTGTGTCACCTTGGGGTGCACCGGTTCTATTTGTAAAGAAAAAGGATGGTTCCATGAAAATGTGCATTGATTACAAGCAGTTGAACAAGGTCACAGTCAAGAACAAGTATCAGTTGCCTCGTATGGATGATTTATTTGACCAGCTTCAGGGAGCGAGGGTGTTCTCCAAGATTGATTTGAGGTCCGGTTATCACCAACTGAAGATTCAGGATTCAGATATTCTTAAGATAGCTTTCAAGACTCGACATGGCCATTATGAGTTCTTAGTGATGTCTTTTGGGCTGACCAATTCCCCAACAACGTTCATGCATTTGATGAACAGTGTATTCCAGGCCTATTTGGATTCATTTGTGGTTGTATTCATTGATGACATCCCGGTGTACTCTCGTAGCCAGGAGGACCACGCTCACCATTTGAGGATTGTATTACAGAGATTGAGGGAGGAGAAGATTTATGCAAAGTTCTCCAAGTGTAAGTTTTGGCTTAGTTCAATAGCATTCCACACGTGGTTTCCAGTGAGGGTATTCAGGTGGATCCGAAGAAGATAAAGGCGGTTTAGGGTTGGCCCAAACCATCCACGGCTACGGAGATTCAGAGTTTTCTTAGTTTGGCTGGTTATTACCTTCAGTTCATTCATGGTTTCTCGTCTATCGCTTCGCCTTTGACCAAATTGACCCAAAAGGGTGCTCCATTCAGGTGGTCGGACGAGTGTGAGGAGAGCTTTTAGAAGCTCAAGACTGCCTTGACCACAACTCCAGTGTTAGTTCTGCTATTAGCTTCAAGTTCTTACACCGTGTATTGTGACGCCTCGAGGATAAACATTGGTTTTGTTCTGATGTAGGAGGGTAGGGTGATTGTCTACACCTCGCGCCAGTTGAAGACTCTTAATTTGCATCAGCGGAGATGGTTGGAACTTCTTAAGGACTATGAAATCACTATTTTATACCATCAGAGGAAGGCCAATGTGGTGGCCGATGCTTTGAGTCGCCGAGCAGAGAGTATGGGGAATTTAGCATATCTTCCAGCAGCAGAGAGACCTTTGGCATTAGGTATCCAGGCCTTAGTGGTCTAGCTTGTGATATTGGATATTTCGAAGCCCAGTTGGGTGTTGGCTTGCGTGGTCTCTAGGTCTTCTCTTTATGACCGTATCAGGGAGCGTCAATATGATGACCCCCACTTGCTCGTTCTTCACGATAGGGTTTGGAGAGGTTATGCTAGGGATGTGACTATTGGTGATGACGGCGTGTTGAGAATGCAGGGCATGATATGTGTGCCTAATGTAGATGGGCTCAGGGAGTTAATTCTTAAGGAGGCCCACAGCTCGCGCTATTCCATCCGGGTGCCGCGAAGATGTACTAGGATTTGAGATAGCACTATTGGTGGAGGCGGATGAAGAAGGATATTGTTGGGTTTGTAGCTCGGTGTCTCAACTGTCAGCAGGTTAAGTATGAGCATCGGAGGCCGGGTGGCTTGCTTCAGAAGTTAGAGATCCTAGAGTAGAACTGGGAGCAGATCACCATAGACTTCGTAGTTGGGCTTCCACGGACTACGAGGAAGTTTGATGCTATTTGGGTTATTATGGATCGGTTGACCAAGTCCGCACACTTCGTTCCTATTGGTACTACTTATACTTCAGAGTGGTTGGCTGAGATTTATATCTGAGAGATTGTTCGCCTGCATGGTGTCCCAATGTCCATTTCAGATAGAGGTACTCAGTTCACATCTCAGTTTTGGAGGGCCGTGTAGCGAGAGTTGGGTACTCAGGTTGAGTTGAGCACAAATTATCACCCTCAGACAGACGGGCAATCGAAGCGCACTATTCAGATATTAGAGGACATGTTGCGTGCTTGTGTCATTGATTTTGGGGGTTCATGGGACCAGCTTCTGCTACTTGCGGAGTTTGCATATTAAAATAGTTATAAGTCGAGTATTCAGATGGCTCCGTACGAGGCTTTATATTGGAGGAGGTGTAAATCTCTGGTTGGATGGTTTGAGACGGGTGAGTCTAGACTCTTGGGTACAGACTTGGTCCAGGATGCATTAGATAAGGTGAAATTGATTCAGGAGCGGATTCGCACGGCGCAGTCTAGGCAGAAGAGTTATGCGGATATGAAGGTCTGTCATGTGTCTTTTATGTTTGGGGAGAAGGTTTTACTGAAGGTATTACCCATGAAGAATGTTATGAGGTTTGGGAAGAGGGGCAAGTTGAGCCCCCAGTTCATTGGGACTTTTAAGGTGCTTCAGAGGATAGGGGAGGTGGTTTATAAGCTTGCCTTGCCACCCAGCTTGTCGAGTGTGCACCAAGTGTTTCATATTTCCAAGCTCCAGAAGTATATTGGAGATTCGTCCCATGTTTTGGATTTCAGCACGGTTCAGTTGGAGGGCGATATGACTTATGGTGTGGAGCCGGTGGCCATTTTGGATCGGCAGGTTCAAAGGTTGAGGTCAAAGGACATAACTTCAGTGAAGGTGCAGTGGAGAGGGTAGCCTGTGGAGGAGGCCACCTAGGAGATCGAGCGGGAGATGTGGAGCAGATACACACGCCTATTTGAGACTCTAGGTATGTTTCTAGACGCGTTCGAGGACGAACAGTTATTTAAGAAAGGGAGGATGTAACGACCCCGACCGGTCGTTTCGAGAGTTATAGCCTCGTTTCCCCCATTTCTACTTCTTTTATGTTATTCAGCTATATTATGATGTATCAGGTTGGTTGGTTCAAGTCCGGAGTGATTTTGGAGTGGAATGAGACACTTAGTCTCTAAAGTAGAAGCTTAAGTTGGAAACGTCAACCAGATGTTGACATATATGTAAACAACCTCGGATTTGAATTCTGATGGTTCTATTAGCTCTGTTAGGTAATTTCGGACTTAGTAGTGCGTCCGGAATGTGATTTGGAAGTCCATGGTAGAATTAGGCTTGAATTCGCGAAATTGAAAATTTAGCGATTTTTGGTCGGTAGTGAAAATTTTGATATCGGGGTCGGAATGGAATTACGAAAGTTGGAATGCGTTCGTAGTGTCATTTGTGACGTGTGTGCAAAATTTGATGTCATTTCGTACATGGTTTGGTTGGTTTCGGCATCTGTTGTCAAATTTGTAAGTTTAGATATTATTAGGCTTGAATCCGAGTTTAATTTGGTGTTTTGATGTTGTTTTGAGTGATTCGAAATTTTGACTAAGTTCGTATGGTATTTTAGGATTGGTTGAGGTCCCGAGGGCCTCGGATGTGTTTAGAAGGGTTATCGGATGAAATTAGCTATTAAAGGCACTGCTGATATTGCTGGTGTTGGATCTCTGAAGTTGAGAACGCTGACCGTGGTGGAATTTCGCGTTCGTGGTGGAAGTTCGCGGGGGCGGCGGAAATTCCACAGAGAACGGTGGAATTTTGCGGGGGCGAAAAAGTTCTGCGATCAGTGGAATGCTTTTCGCGGCCGCGATGGGTATTCCGCGGACCGCGGTGGAAATAAGCGGACCGCGGTGAAGTTCGCAGGGGCGGTGAACAGTTCGCGGTCAGCAAATTTTGGAATTCGATGGTGCATTATAATTATGAGAGCTCGGGTTTTGGTGATTATTCGAGGGATTTTAAAGAAACTTATCGGGGTAAGTGATTCTAACTCAGTTTTGGCTAAAATACATGATTATAACATTGAATCTATCATTTGATTAGAGAATTGGGATGCAAATTGGGGAAAAATAATAGAAACTTCATAAAATGGATTTTTGAGAGTTGAATGTTGATTCGAAGTCGGATTTTGACAAATTTGGTATGGTTGGACTCGTGAGTGAATTGATTTATGTAATTTGTGATTTTTACCCATTTCCGAGACGTGGGCCCGGGGGCCGGGTTTTGGCCGATTTCGGATTTTGGGCATAATAATGTAGTTTCTACGTGGAATTTGATTCTTTAGACTATGTTGATAGTAGTATTCTGATTTTGAATAGATTCAGACCATTTGGAGGCCGATTCAAGGGGCAAGGGCATTGCGGAGTAAATATTTGCTCGGATTGAGGTAAGTAACGATTGTAAATCTAGTCGTGAGGGTATGAAACACCGAATTTTGTATCATTCTACTATTTTTAAGTGACGCACATGCTAGATGACGGGCGTGTGGACATGCACTATTGGCGATTGTGACTTGGTCCGTCCCGTAGAAATTGTGAAGTTGTGTATTTTGTTGAAACTATATGATACTTATATATTTTAGAAAGAGTTTCTGTAAATTGGGTTGAATGCCATGTTTTGGGGCTTGTGCCAGTGCTTTGTGGACCCTTAGGGGCCTTTTCTTATTATTCTCTCACTGTTTTCGATTGAAAATCTATACTCAGTCAAGGTTATACCTGTTTACTGCATAACTCAGTTTCATTACTCGATTTTGATGCATATAAATGATGTTTTAGGCCGAGCACCCTATTTTTACTGAAATGCCCGAGTGGATTATGAGCTTTATGACTGAGTGAGGTCGAGGGCCTGATTTGTGCGAATATTTATGGGATCGGGCTGCACGTCGTAGCATGTTTGATATAGGCCGAAGGCCTTAGTGATTTATTCCATGATTTGGCTCTATTTAGCGCTTGGGCTGAAGGAGCCCCTCCAGAATCTGTATACACCTCAGTGAGCGCAGGTACCTACTGAGTGCGAGTGCCGAGTGCTAAGTGACTGGGAGGCATGAGTAATTGTGAGGTATGCCCGAGTGGCAAGAGTGATTGTGAGGTATGCCCGAGTGGCACGAGTGACTTTGAGGTTTGCCCAAGGGGTTGTATATGAGTGATGTTTTGCCCGAGGGGCTGTTTATGATTTCATCATTTTTGCTCACCTTTGCATTTAGTATCTGTTTGAAAAATGTTGAAAAAAGAATATCTTAAATGATTTTACTGGAACTGTGTTTAAACGAGATGTTTTAATTCAAATCCTGATTTTAAAAGTATGTGGTATTTTACTGAGATTTCCTGATGTGAACGTTATATGTTTTATTGCTCGTCACTACTGCTCAGTCTTTATTTATTATTATTACTTACTGAGTTGGCGTACTCACGTTACTCTCTGCATCTTGTGTGCAAATCCAGGTGTAGCTGGACATGGTAGCGGTTGTTGATTATTCTGGTTACAAATTGTCTCGGGGATAGCAAGGTAGCTGCTTGGCGATCGCAGCTCCTGTTCTTCTCCATCTTATCTTCCTTTTGTTGTATTTAGCTATTTTCCAGGCTGAGTTAGCCTTGATATTGCTAGGCAGATTGTGTTATATGCTCATGACTAGTGACACCCCGATGTCGGGCTTTTCTTTTCTGTACTTTTGTTTTGGTTTGAACTCTTTTACAGAGGTTTTTATGCTAAATAGCCTTGAGTTTATCTTTAAAATGAAAATATCGATTTGTTTTAGGATGAGTCGGCTTGCGTAGTTCCACGATAGGCACCATCATGACAGATTAGGAATTTAGGTCGTGACAGAAATCAATAATGCCATAAGAAGTGATCTTATTCTATAAAGTTTCGATCGTTGAAGAAATCCCCAAAAGCCAACTCGGGTCTGCGTACTCGAAATCCGAAACCAATACAAATATTCGATGACCCCTGACCTGTCGAGTCCAAAAATATGATTTATTTAACCGTATCCAAATAGGTACTCAAATCCCCAAAATACACTTTCTTAAATTGCAAGCAAAAATCCCAATTTTGTTTTTTAAATTTCATGTTTTAGGAGTAGAAATCCTTAGGTAATCAAGATATAAAGCCAAATCCAAGTGACAACTGCTTACCTCCATTGTAGTAGTGAAATTGCTCTTCAAAATCTTCTCTACTCGAAGTCTGGGGCTCAAATTATGGAATACTAGGCAAAGTCCCGAAATTGGAAACTTAAGTACTTTTCCCAGGAGAACATATTGTCACACCTCCTTTTTCCGAGGAATAGAGAATTTTTCCGATTAAAGTGACATTATTCGAAATAAGATTTTTTATTTAATTAGAGTCGTCGCTTGGAATAATTATGATGGTGTCCCAAGTCACCGGTTTGTTTTAAAATCCCAAATCGAGGAAATTAACTCTGTTTAAAGTCCGCGAATACAGAAGACCGGGTAAGGAATTTCGTTAACCCGGGAGAAGGTGTGAGGCACTCCCGGATTCCATGGTTTTAGCACGATCGCTTTAACCATACCTGACTTAATTGATTAATTACGTATTTTAGAACCTATGTGTATTTTACCTTTTACCGCTTTTAATTATGGCGTTATGGATTTATCTTTGAAACGGAATACGTGTGTGTAAATCTGTTTTGTTTAGTGTGCTAAAAAATCATGTCATGCATACGTGTACACAATTAATAACACTTATTATTTTAAGATATTGTTTGGCCAAAAGTTGGGCGAACGCATACTTTGGTTTTAATTTTGGAAATCGTAATCATGACACGCGGACGTATACATAATCACGGTAATTTGATTAATTTAGAGTGCACCTAAATCATACTATGTTATTCATAAATTGATTATTTTCCTATGATTTTAGATGGAAAGTACAAGAATTATGGAATTATTGATGGGAAAATGTAAGATTTAAGTAGCAACAAGATGGAGAGAGAGAGAGAGAGTTGTGTTTCAAAATCGGAACGGGTCAATATTCGGACGGGTTAAGGGTGAGTTTAGTTATATTTTAGTTGAAGTTTAAGTTACGCCAATGGAACGATGACACGTGGATAATAATTAAATATTTTTTTTTCAAAATTTTCTGTTAGTAATAAGGGTAATGTTGAGCCAAAAAAATAATGATAGGGGTATTTTTATTAACATAGGTGGTCGGAGAGTATTTTTGTACCAATTTCGATACTTCAGGGGCAGTTTTGGCCCTTTTCCGTTTAAAAATTATACTATAAGAAGTTAACTAGTTTACCAATTAGTCGACTAGAAATAAGAACAAGATAATAATAAAGTGCATGAATTAAGAATATCAGAATTTTATACTGGTTCGGATTCAATGTGAATCTTACTCCATCCTCTTGGGTTGCAAGAGTGTTCTCTTTCAGTGATCGAAGTTTCTTAAGTACACAGTGGTTGATGTAGTTTTACACCAACAATTTGATCTCTATGTCACTTTTCTATTCTTGATACAATGTCTCACCAGTGTTTATTTCTTTTTCTTCTCTCACTAATTACACAGCAAATATATAAAAACTATAATACTTGTTTGGAGTAGAATAAAAAGAGTAAAAATTATTTGTTCAAAGTATATCTTCTTCAAGTCTGGAATATATATATATACACACACACTTTATGACACCTTCTTGATTATTGAATGACGTAAATCTTGAGAGATTGCAAACCCAAATGAGTTGATCCTTGAAAGGAATCATAGATTGTTTCTTTCCAAGAATAAGGTAAACTTTTCGTTGATCTTCCTTGATTTATGGCCTTGACGAGCTTTTCATCCGCTAGGCATATCTCTTCGTTACTTGAGGCATATCCGCTAGATCCTTTGATTTCTAGCTTCAATGATCTTTAATGCATCCTTTTTGTGATCTCGTTTCCCTTTGATTTGGGACCTTCTAGTAATAGCTTTTGTCAATCGTTTTATAGAATCACTGATTGATTCTTTTTCCAGATCTTCGTTGCTCCTTCCTTTTTCATCGTAATCATTGATTTTTCTCCTTGCGTTGCTTTTAGAGCTCCCGTTAATAGATTATTTCCTTAATCTATTCTTGGCTAGTATTGCTTCTTGATTCCTTTGGTTTCCTTCTTGATCCTACACCAAATGTGATATATTATTTTTCATCATTGAAACCTATAATTAACAATCTCTCCCTTTTAGTTGATGACAAAAATAATATATATAAACATCAGTTGACTTCCTTGTAGTCAACTCCCCCTCAATAGGTGTTGCATAGTTAGTCGACTCCCAATCAACATGTGCTGCATATACTTCAGTCGACTCCCCCTCAACGCCGACTCCCCCTCAACTGGAGTTGCCAACAGTCCTGCAATGTACAACTTCTTTCTCCCCCTTTTTGACATCAGCAAAGAGGGGATATACATACATAGCAAATAAAGTAGAGGCAGACACATCATAGGCCAACATTATAGGCATGCAGAGTTTAGCAAAAATAAGGAAAAGTATCCAACGACTGGTTATCCAGTCCAAAACAACAAAACAGAAAATAATTGTTTTAAACTTCCATAACTAACGACGCAAGAAATAAGTAAGAGTGTTGCAAATGGCATCCTTCAGACGTTCAAAGCTGGCATTGACTGAAACTGTCACCCCATCAATTTTGTCATGAACTTCTTTGAAAGCTTTGACTGCATTCTCTCCAAGTTTGAGAATTTTAACCCTCATCTTTGAAACATCAGACCCAGTCCTTGGAGATCGCATGGATGTCCCCAATAGTGGATTGAGTTGCAGCAAGAAAGTCCTTGATGATGGTCAACATGTTGTCAATGGCAATCAGTTTCTCTATAATATTAGGATCATTTACACTATGATAGGAAACAGAAGCTTTGATCTTGGAATCAGGCTGAACGTTCTTGACTTCACTTTGTTATTTCTTCACCTTGGAACCCTTAACACACACATACCCCATACTAGAGAAAGATCTAGAGTTGTAAAATTTTGAAACAGAGACAAAAGGGCATTTTGAGATAGGGATGTTGTGGGCTTCAAAAATATGGGTGATAGCCATACCATAGGACAAACTGGTGGGATCATCTGCACTCTCAACCATGAAATTTATGACCTAAGAAGATAGTTTAACTTTGAGTTTGGTCACAAGACAGTAGACAAGAAAGGTATCTCGTTGAGAGAAGGTGGAGAATGATCCAGTACGAGGAAGAAGAGTGGATGCAGCAATGTGGTCCAGAACTCATGTTTCAAAACTAACATCACTGGTACTTAATTGGTTAGGAAGGAAATCAAATGGACAATCCGCAATACAACGTTTTGCTTAATCAAAAGAAATTTCAAAATCATGAGGCCAAGTATTCTTGAAAAGCATAGGAAAACCAGAGCAATTACAAATGAAAGATTGAGTCAAACATGGCACAATCAAGAACAATGCGTTTACCTAAAACTAGGGATTACAATTTATCAGGCTTGCTAGAGCAAAGACTTGCATAAAACATTCTCACTAACGGTTCATAGACTTTGTGAGGGGGTACAAAGAGGAATTTAGACCATCCTTGAAAAACAATCAGATCCTTTACTTTACAATTGAGGGGCTCCATATCGTCAAGATCGACTACTCTACCATGAGCAATGGGCTTGCCTTTCAAAGCAACAAAGAAATCCCTATTTAAGGTATCCCAAAAATTGAGGTCAGATTCTAGAGAACTCGAGAGGTCTACTTTGGATATTTTAGGGGGTAAGAGATTCATGGGGGTCTTTCATAGGCCTTTTTCCAAGGGCTTTTTCTCCTATTTTGTGAGAGTGGTCGGATAGTTCTGCCTGAGAAGAGGAAAACCCTTCTGAGTGGTCAGACCCTAGGTCTACTTATTCTGGGGGATGAGAGGAGGGTTTTCCCTTGGAACAAGTACTTTTTCCTATAGAGGCAGATGGATTCTTGGAGTGTTTAGCCATGGAAAAGTTTTGAGGAGTTTGGAGGATTTTTTAGAACGGTTTCTGAGCGATGGGAACAATGAAGACAGAGAATAGTGGTTTAGAGGATTAAAAGGACGGGATTTAGACGGTTGAGTGTAGGAAACGAAAGGGCGTCAGTCACGATGATTGATTTCCTTTCTTTAAAGATGCGACTGATGGGAAAAGAGAGGGAAATCAGAGGTGCTAAATTAATGCGTACTTACACAAAAAAAAAATTGTAAACATTAGGCACACAAGAATTAAAATCAACACATAGGTCCTAATCTTTATGATCAAGAGAAATAATACCAAGTAGTTCTCTTAGGGAGCAAAATCTATGTTCAAGTAAAGTCTTAGTAAAAATGTTTGCTAATTGATCAGTGGTGCCAACAAATGAAATGATGTTTGATGTCTATATGCTTAGCCCTGAAATGATGCACAAGATTCTTTGAGAGACATATAGCACTAGAGTTATCACAAAATATTTGAAAAGGTTTGAAAAATAGTTCATAGTCACCCAGCTGATGACACATCCATAGTAACTGTGCACAATATTGTCCAATGACAATATATTCTGCCTCCGTTGTGGATAATGCAACTGAGCCATGTTTCTTACCATTCCATGATATTAATGCATTTCCCAGTAATTGACATGTTCCACTAGTGCTTTTTCTATCTTACTTACCACCTCCAAGATCATCATCTGAAAAACCTTCCAATTTAAAATTGTTAGAGCGTGGATACCATAGTCCATAAGAAATAGTTCTGATGAGATAATGACTTATTCTTTTTACTGTAGTCAGATGCGACTCCTTAGGAGCTGACTGAAACCTGGTACATTTACATACACTAAACATAATATCTAGTCGATTTGGCAGTTAAGTAAAGCAAAGAGCCAATCATTCCACGATATTTGATTTTATCGACCGGATTTTCCTTTTCATCCTTGCCAAGACTTGTTGATGGGCTCATTGGTGTACCAATTGCTTTAGCACTGCTCATTCCAAACTTCTAAATTAGCTCATTTGTATATCTCGCCTGGAACACAAACGTTCCTTCTTCAGATTGTTGTATTTGAAGTCCAAGGAAAAATGTAAGCTCTCCCATCATGCTCATTTCAAACCCACTTTGCATATGACTACCAAATTTCTTGCACATAAGAGGGTTAGCACTGCCAAAGATAATATCATCAACATAAACTTGAATAATAAGATTACCTTCTGATGATCTTTTGGTAAATAGCGTAGTATCTACTTTACCTCTTATAAACCCATGATCAAGTAGAAATGAACTAAGCCTTTTGTACCAGGCTCGTGGAGCTTGTTTGAGTCCATACAGAGATTTAGTAAACTTATACACATGGTAATGGGATTTTGAGTCCATACGCACTTTCCAGTGAGAAAAGTATTGTCCATTAAAATATGGTGGCCTAACTTGCGATGTTTCTTCTTGAAAGAGTGCTCCAACAATTACTTGATTTTTCATGATCTTTTCTGACAAGCTGTTAAGAAAAAAGTGTGAGACTAGCTCGGATACCAATTTAAAGTACAAGAGAGGGGGGGTGAATTGCCTATTTAAAAATTATATTGTAAGCGGTTGACTAGTTTACCAATTAGTCGATTAGAACTAAGAACATGATAATAGTAATGCAGAAATAAAGTGCATGAATTAAAGACACCAGGATTTTATACTGGTTCAGATTCAATGTGAATATTATTTTAGTCCCCTTGGATTGCAAGGATGTTCTCTTTCAGTGATCGAAGTTTCTTGAGTACAGAGTGGTTGATGTAGCTTTAGACCAACAGTTTGATCTCTATGTCACTTTTCTCTTCTTGATATAATACATCACCAATGTTTATCTCTTTTTCCTCTCTCACTAATTAGACAACAGATCTATAAGAATTACAATGCTTGTTTGGAGTAGAACAAAAAGAGTAAAAATGGTTCGTTCAAAGTATATCTTCTTCAAGTATGGAACATATGTGTATATACACTTCATGAGGCCTTCTTGATTCTTGAATAACGTGAATCTTGAGAGATTGCAAATCCAAGGGAGTTGATCCTTGAAAGGAATCATATATTGATTCTTTCCAAGAATAAGGTCAAGTTTCCGTTGATCTTCCTTGATTTATGGTTTGACGAGCTTTTCATCCGTTAGGCATATCTCTTCGTTACTGAGGCATATCCGCTAGATTCCTAGATTTCTGGCTTCAATGATCTTTAATGCATCATTTTGTGATCTCATTTCCCTTTGAAATAGGACCTTCCAGTAATAGCTTTTGTCAATCATTTTATAGAATCACTGATTGATTCTTCTTCCGGATCTTCGGTGCTCCTTCCTTTTTCATATCTAATCATTGATTCTTTTTCTTGCATTGCTTTTAGGTCTCCCATTAAGAGATTTTTTTATTAATCTATTCTTCGTTGGTATTGCTTCTTGATTCCTTTGGTTTTTTCTTGATCCTGCACAAAATATGATATATTATTTTTCATCATTGAAATATATAATTAACAAGGTGTAGGTATAAGGATTAATTGGTGGCCAAAAAAATAAGAGTGTGTATGTGCATGTGTGTTTTGATAGAGAGCGTGGGAGTTTGTTACAAAAGTTATGGAAGAATTTTTCTAGGTGGCATTTTTGCATTGGTTCTTTTTTCCCTTTTTTATTTATTAAAGATAATCAAAATCAAAGATACTGAACTAAAACTAAAAACTAGAAAAATATAAGAAACTATTAAGGAAAAAAGTTATAAAATTGCTAGTCTTACCAAAATAGAAGAAAAACATATTTTTGTGAATTTCTTTTCTTTTGCAAATTAAAACAAAGCTAGTAATTCAAAAAATGTGAATCTTTTTTTGAGTTTTAATTTCCTAAGAAAAATCAATAAACGGTAAAACAAATATCTAAAATATGTAGATTAAACACAAAGAATATTTACATAATAAAAAGTGGTGAAAATTTTGATTATGGTAAAAAAGGAAGTGTTGAGAGCATGCCCCTCTTTGCTGGGAAACATGAAGAGTTTTTAGGCAAAGACAAAGTGAGTGGTGTGACTAATTTTTGACCACATCGTTATTCAAAAGAGGAAGAAAATAAAAGAAAAAGTTACAACCGAGTCTTGGCTTTGGACAACCTATATATCCTGGGTTATAAGGGAATCAAGTCGCGTGTAGTTCAAGGAGAGTAATGGAATGATAAGTTTGAGAGTCAAGCGAGGTTCCATCGAGGCTCCGTTCCGTAGTCCTGTTATTACATCAAAATCAAAATCTAAAGGAACTAAACAAGCCTATCAGCTATGAGTTACAAGATTCCTATCTATAAGTTTTTTGAAGCTTGATCTTGAGTCTTGAATGGTTCTTCATGCAGACTTTTGATTTGACCCTTGATGCTTGCTAGATGCAGGTTCTAGTTCATTCTTCTACGACTTCTTCTGATAAAAACGGGGAATGCAGTGCTCGTGACTTCAGTCATGTCTTAGGCATTTCACATCTTTCATCTACTTCTACATTTTGGATTCACTTCTTTTTTCTTTTATTATAATATAGATTGAGACTTCTTATTTTGGTCATCTCGAATCCTATGTCTCGAGGTAAAACCTGCTCAGGCACCAAAATAAACAAACGAACGGAATTTTTCTACCTCGGTTTTCTATAGAAAAAATTTGTGAGTTATTGTAACAAAATTCTAAACTACTTCTTTATTGAAAGAAATAAAAGGTCGGGAATGATGTACCCTAAAAAGAAAATGATGATTTTTTGTGTTTTTTTTTGTTTTTTATTTTGGATGGTGTTCCTTTATTGCCAAAAAGATGTCTCAACTAAGGATTGGTGTACCTTATGTTGGGAAAATGATGCCAGAGAATTGTATACCCTATATTGGAAAAGATATCAAAGAGTGGTGTACCCTGCATTTAAGATCAAATCAACGAGGTAGTGGAGACCCTGTGTTGGAAAGGAGACTAGGGAGTGGGGAACCTATGTGTAAAATAATATCAACTAGGGAGTGGAGACCATATGTTATAAAAAAGACTAGGGAATAGAGACCCTATGTCTAAAATAAAATCAATTAGGGAGTGGAGACCCTATGACTAAAATAAAACCAACTAGGGAGTGAAAACCCTATGTTGGAATAGGAGACTAAGGAGTGGAGACCCTATGTCTAAAATAAAATTAACTAGGGAGTGGAGACCCTACGTTGGAAAAGGAGACTAGAGAGTGGAGACCCTATGTCTAAAATAAAATTAACTACGGAGTGGAGACCCTATGTTGGAAAAGGAGACTAAGGAGTGGAGACTCTTTGTCTGGATTAACATCAACTAGGGAGTGGAGACCCTATGTTGAAAAATGCAGTTAGGGAATGGTGTACCCTATGCTAACATGCGACTAGGTTTTATTTATTTATTTATTAAGCAAAAAAAAATTGTATTTAATATATTGCCCAATGCTTATTTTCTGAGGGCATGAAAAAATGATTTTTTTAATCCAAACTTCTTTTTTTAATTATCCTAGGAGAAAATTCATCAGACTGTGTTTTCTTATCTTAGGAGAAAGATTCACCGGACTAAGATTTCTATCCTAGGAGAAAGATTCATCAGACCAGGTTTTCTTATCTTATTCATCATACTAAGTGGGCGTTTGGACAAAACAATTGTAAAATTCCAAAACAAAAAGTGAAAATGGTTTTTTAAAATTAGAGTTGTGTTTGGACATGAATATAATTTTGGGTTGTTTAAGTTTTGTGAGTAATCTGAGTGAAAAAATTGAAAAATAACTTTTTGGAGTTTTTCAAAATTTCAAAAAATTCCAAAATGCATTTTTAAGTGAAAATTAGAAATTTTATTAATTAACGATTATTTCAGAATAAAGTAAGCTTTTTTAAAAAAGGGGAAAAAATTCCTATGTCCAAACGGGCTCTAAGATGTTTATCCTAGGTGAAAGATTCATCAGACTAGGTTTTTAAAGTTTTATCTTAGGAGAACGTTTTATTAGACTAAGATTTGTTATCCTAGGATAAAGATTCATTAGATTAGGTTTCTTATCTTAAGAGAAAGATTCATCAGACTAAGACGATTATCCTAGAAGAAACATTCACCAGACTAGGTTTTCTTATCTTAGGAGAAAGATTCATTAGACTAGGTTTTTTATCTTAGGAGAAAGATTCATCAAACTAAGATTTATTATCCTAGGAGAAAGATTCATTAGATTAGGTTTCTTATCTTAGGAGAAAGATTCATCAGACTAAGACGATTATCCTAGGAGAAAAATTCATCAGACTAGGTTTCTTATCTTAGGAGAAAGATTCATCAGACTAAGATTTATTATCCTAGAAGAAAGATTCACCAGACTAGGTTTCTTATCTTAGGAGAAAGATTTATCAGACTAAGACGATTATCCTAGGAGAAAAATTCATCAGACTAGGTTTTCTTATCTTAGGAGAAATATTCATCAAACTAAGACTTCTATCCTAGGAGAAAGTTCATTGGACTAAGATTTTTATTGGAAGGAAAATCCATCAGACTAGGATGTACTACCTTAGGAGGAAAAATGTGAAGAGCAATGGCAAGATTTTATGCACACTAGCAAGACAAATAAAGACAAAGATTTGAGAAACTTTTCTTTGTCGGCTCTTCTCTTCTTTTTATCTTTTTGTTTTGTTTTATTTTTATTTGAACCACTTTCTTTGCACTGTTTTTTTCCTGTTTCAAACAAAGAAAATTTTCTAAGTTTTAAAAGTGGTGGTCGGTTTGTAGCCTTGAGTCTTGGGCAGCTTGGCTTTGTGATCATCCAGCCTTTGAAAGACCGACTGCATTAGAAAGGCTGCCTACATATTCTTTTTTAAAGGAATCAGGTCAAACGTAGTTCAAACCTCTGACCTAACTAATTTTGTTTTCATCTATCTTTCTTTCTTTCTTTTTCTTTTTTTTGCCTTTTGTTTTCAATCAAGTTGCCCCAACTTCTAATTTCTGGGGGCATGGACCTTTGACTGTTCTTTTTTTTTTTTTCACTTGAACTTTCTAAGAGTTGCCCCAGTTTTTACTCTGGGAGCATGGATTTTTATTTTTATTTTTTTTAACTTTTGACGCTAAACTCGATTCCAAAAGAGGATGGTCAAAGAAAATAACACAGGCTCAAAAGGGGTAACAAAGGGTATAAAGTGTTTGGATAGTAGAAAAAGGGCCTCCTAGCCTCGAGAATGCCAATCATGTTAGCCCTTCACAATAAAGACTTTGATGGACATGGTTCTTTCTGTGTCTTTTTCAGTGTAAAGCAGTATGAGCAATACTTTTCTCGCAGTGAATGACCCTTGTTAATTTGGGTGACTTTTTCTTGGATTTTGTCTTGATGTAGAAGATGCATTTTCCCACTAAACTGATCCATTTCAAGTTGTCTAGAGTACACCTTCTTTTGAAACACACTTTCTATCTCTTAGTGCTAAACATGCTTCAACCCGTTTGAGCATCCTTAAGCCCGATCTTCAATGATTCAAAAGGTAGAGATCATTAACTTCCATTAGCATGACTGCTTTGGTTCCATGTAAACTTGGCCCATGATTATTTTCCAAATGTTTCATGTCTCTATTCATCTTCAAAAGTGTCTTTTTCTTACTTATCCAATTCAAGACTAAATCCGTTTTCTAAGATCTAGCCAAAAATTCCGCATGCATGTCATGTCACTAGAATTAGCGTGAAAAGAACTGTGCACAAAATGACTGACTGTTTTTTATTGAATAAAGCAGAGCAGGGTCCGATAACACAAAAAGAAGAAGAAAATATGATAAAATAAGCTACCATGGCTAAAATAGGAGTGACTTTCCAGTTACTAAGTGATATCTTAGCCACACATTCGCACATCAGCATTACTATGATATTTAACCATTTTGATTGCTTTGGATTCAACACTCAAATTTTAACCTTAACCAAATTGTTCCTCATATTGGCTATTAGATTTTAGGACTTACAGCATGGGAACTTTCACAGTAACTAGTTTGCCAAAGGACTTAGACGATTTCTCATGTCTCCCTATTATCATAGATCATCCAAGCAGAGCATGTTCCGTTGCTCAAAACTGGTAGAAGTCAGCATACATTTGCCTCCATTTTATCATCAACTTGTCTACTTGCCTTTTCGTGACCTTAGTTGGATCAACAACAGTGGTTCTTGTTCTTTCGGTTGAGAAGATACTTTTATTTCTGAGGGATCCTGGACTCACCATTGCAAACCAACAAACCGACCACCTTCAACCAGAATTTATTTCAAAATAACATACATGTTATAATGAACACTCTCTTTCTTCTTTTTCTCTTTTCTCTCTTTTTTCACTTTTCTTTTTCTTTTCTTTTTTTATCTAAATGATTCGATCAAACCTGATGTGGGCTGCCTATGTATCATGTGGGAACATGAATCAATTCTTGCGTAGTTTGGAAGATCGGGAATAAAGTAAATAAACTAACTCTTTTTTGGATTTTAATTTTTTTTTTAATTTTTTAATTTTTGAGAATTTCGAAAGAAAGACTTCTAAAGAAGAAAGAATTTTTTCTTATTCTTTGGGAAGTTTTGGAAGAAAGACTTGTAAAAAAGAAAGAAAATATTTTTGGATTTTGAACTTTATGGATTAAGACTTCTAAAGAAGGGAAACAAATATATTTTGCGATTTTGATTTAATTTCTTTTCCGAATGAAAGACTTCTAAAAAGAAAGAAAATATTTTATTTTTTTGGGTTTAAAAATACTTTTGAATTTTAAAAAATTGAGGTTTGCCTACGTATCTCATATCCGGTGAGAATCAGACCCATGTAGTTCGGTCAGTTTTGACACAACAGGAAAGACATGACTTTTAAAAATATTGGCTCATTTTGAAATGACCTTTTTTTCAAAATTTCTGTAGAGTTTCGAGACTTTTCAAATACAAGGATTTTTGAATATCGGATGAATTTTCTCTCTCCTGCCTCACTCCTGTTTTTTCTCAATTTTCTGTACTTATTCTAGACGCCAGTCAACATGCAAACCTGATCAAACAAAATGCACAAATAACACGTAAGATGCATCAGGATGGTCTTGTAATTTTGGGTACACCTGTCCTAGACGGACCCAACACATGCGTTGAGTCCCCAAAGTCAAATGCACGTGATGCAAATGAACCTTCCTACTAGGGATCTGGCATGAGGCTTGTTATTCTAGGTTTAAATACCGTGGGGAGTGTTTTAGACCTGGCTTACCCAAGCGGACAGCTCGAGCCGAGGTGGGGCAATGCACCGGGAGCACGAAAGTCTACCCGGCCTAGTTGTTGATCCAACCTCGTTCTATTTGGTATGACCTCTAACAGAAAAGTGGGTCACGCGTACGTGTGCACCATAGTTTCAGAAGACTTAGAAGGGAGGCGTAAGAAGACAGCTTATACAGTTCAAATAATATCAAAGGGATAAATGAGCGACAATTAGCACATTAGACCTACAAACACAGTAATATCAATAATCAAGAAAGCCAAGTATATATCACATTACAAGCTCAAATTTTGAACCCTGAACAAGAAGTTCTGGGGTGTAATCCCTGGCAGAGTCGCCAGAACTGTCACACCTCCTTTATCCGAGAAATATGGAGTTTGTCTGATTAAAATAATATTATTCAAAATGAGATTATTTAATTAATTAGAGCCGCCACTTGGAATAATTATGATGGTGTCCCAAGTCACCGAAATATTTTAAAATCTCAAATCGAGAAAATTGACTATGTTTAAAGTCCGCAAACATAGAAGAACGGGTAAGAAATTCTGTTAACTCGTGAGAAAGTGTGAGTCACTCCCGGATTCCGTGGTTTTAGCACGATCGCTTTAATCATACCTGGCTTAATTGTTTAATTACGTATTTTAGAACCTATGTGTGTTTTACCTTTTACCGCTTTTAATTATGGCGTTATGGATTTATCTTTGAAACGAATTACGTGTATGTAGATCCATTTTGTTTAGTGTGCTAAAATTTATGTCATGCGTACGTGTACACAATTAATAACACTTTATTATTTTAAGAGATTATTTCGCCAAAAGTTGTGCGAACGCATACTTTTGTTTTAGTTTTGAAAATCGTAATCATGCCATGCAGACGAATACACAATCACGGCAATTTGATTAATTAAGAGCGCGCCTAAAGCATACTATCGTTTCATAAATTGATTGTTTTCCTAAGATTTTAGATGGAAAGTCCAAGAATTATGGAATTATTGGTGGAAAAATGTAAGATTTAACTATTTTTGAATTATCTATAATGAAACAATCTTTGTTAGTTAAGAAGATTGACAAAGTAGAATTTTATTGATGCTGGGCCACTAGAACTAAATTTGTTAGCCCATATGCTTCTCAATTCTTAAATCTATACTACGGACCAAACAATGAAGCAAGACTAAAAGGAATGAAAATTATCTTGAAACCCAAATTCCTTCCCCATTTTAAATCAAAGCTCAGATGCTATATTTCAACAAGAAATGGCGTGGCATAGCCACTCTTTTAAGTGGTACTTACTTTTTAGCCAATATTTTTAATGTTGAGCAAAAATAGTCACTACTCTATTAAAATCGATACAAAAAGTCATTTTTACCCTTTCTTCATAAGTGATGTGTAAATATTAAGGACATGATGTCCTTAATTTCATGAGTGTTGTGTAAATATCATAGTCAACATTTATACTGCACATATGGAGTTAAGGACATGGTGTCCTAAAGTTTAACAACAGAAGGTGCAAATACAAGTTAATACTCATAAAGTTAAGGACACTATGTCCTTAATATTTACAATGCACACATGAAGTTAAGGACACCATGTCCTTAACATTTATACTGCACATATGAAGTTAAGGGCATGATGTCCTAAAGTTTAACAACAGAAGGTGCAAATGCAAGTTAAGGACATTATGTCCTTAACATTTACATTGCACACATGAAGTTAAGGACATTATGTCCTTAACATTTACGCTGCACATATGAAGTTAAGGACATGATGTCCTAAAGTTTAACAACAGAAGTTGCAAATACAAGTTAAAAATATTATGTCCTTAACATTTACATTGCACAAATGAAGTTAAGGACACCACGTCCTTAACATTTACACTGCACATATGAAGTTAAGGACATGATATCCTAAAGTTTAACAGCAGAAGGTGCAAATACATGGCACTTTGTCCTTAATATTTACACAACACTCATGAAGTTAAGGACACCATGTCCTTAATATTTACACAGCACCCATGGACACCACCTCCTTAACATTTACACTACACATATGAAGTTGAGGACATGATGTCCTAAAGTTTAACAGCAGAAGGTGCAAATACATGACACTTTGTCCTTAATATTTACACAACACTCATGAAGTTAAGGACATCATGCCCTTAATATTTACACAACACCCATGTCTAGCACAAAGGTATTTTTGTCCGGGCCGGTAAACATTTATTAAGCACTGGCTTAAGAGTAAATACATTTAAAATAATGGCTAAAAGGTAAAGACATCTCTAATTAGCGGCTGTCTATGCACTTCTCATCAACTTAACTTATGACAATCCAAAACCCAAATTGAAACTAAAACCAAATCACCAAAAAGAAAAAAGATGGTGCTCACAATTTATCCAAGAAGATAGAGGCTAATGTTAAAATCTATTTAGCACAAACACCAATTGAAACTTGAGGTCAAAAGTAAGAACATACCTCAAAATTTAATTCTTGTGGGCCTTAAAGAACGAAACCAGAAGGACCACGACACAATACCTCAACGGCGACCTCGGACTCAATGATGACCTCTGCTAGGATATGTTAAAAAAGGCTATTTTAAGGTGTTTTCAAATGCAGTTGGAGAGCGTCTTTTGGGTGATCGTTGGCTGATTTTCTGGGCGGTTGTTTTTCTGGTGTTTTGGGGAGTTCAGGGATGCGTTTTCATGCTAAATCGAAGCTGGTTTAATAGCTGTTTTTCAGCTAAATTTTCACTGCGTTTTTTGTCAGATTTTGGACTGTTTTAGAGCTATTTCGGAAGCGGGTTTAAGCTGATTTTCGCTGGCTTTTGTCCCGATCCAAAATCTAACCATGGTCATGATGACACCTATCGTGTTACAAGGTAATCTCACTTCCCAAAATATTACTACTAAACCGATTATAAAAATTTTATAAAACATGTCAACATTAAAATTTGTCATAAACTAAATCAACTCTAAATATAATATAGAAAAATACGGAAGCGAGCCCCATACATCGGGTGTCACTAAGTCATAGATTCTAAAACTATAAACTAAGATATATAAACTGCCTAACTGTCCAAAAGAAGAAATGACAAAAGGAGTAAAAAGGTCTTGCGGGCGCTAACAGCTACCTTGCAATCTCCAAAAGATAGCCGGCCTGAACTCAACGATCGCTGCGCTCTAACTCACCTGGATCTGCACATAAAGTGCAGGGTGTAGTATGAGTACAACTACCTCAGCAAGTAACAGAAATAACTAAGGAACTGAGCAATAGTGATGAGCTAACTAAAACAGTCCAATTATTTATTTTCACAATTTAAAAATAGAAATAAACAGGTAAATTCCATAACTCATTAAATGCCACAAAGAATTTTAACAGATAAATAAAGCAACAACATAAATAAATACAACCTCGCAGGATTGTCACTCCATCACTCATCACTCGCATTCAGCACTCAACACTCAAAACACACAACACTTTGTTCGCACTAGGGGTGTGTACAGACTCCGAAGGGGCTCCCAAAGCCCAAGCGCTAAGCACAGACAACTCAGGTGCCATCATATCACTACCTGAATCAGCATGGTCAACTCACGTGCTATGTGAACAACTCTCACGCTATGGTATCAATACCTGAACCCGCACGGTCAACTCACGTTCTACGCGGACAACTCACGCGCTATGGTATTAATATCCTCACAACCAGGCCCTCGGCCTCACTCAATCATGTACCTCACTAGCCTCACCATCATCAACAAATAAGGGAACACAACCCACATCAAGTATCATAACATATTAGCAAATAATAGAGACTGAGGTAAACATGTACAATAATTTCTATGAGTGAGTACAAATAATGTGAGCATGAATAAAGCCTAAGCATGATCTCTAACATGAAGGTAGACAAGTTCAACAACAAGTAACTACGTAAACACAGATGATGGCCATGAGGCCTCATGGGACGGACCAAGTCTCAATCCCTCGAGGTATACACCCACACGCCAGTCACCTAGTGTAGGTATCACCTCCAAACAATCACACGATATCAAATTCTCCGGCTTTATACCCTCAAAGCCATAGTTAAAACTGTTACTTACCTTAACAGCGTAAAATCCTACTCTGGGATGCCCTCGTCTCTGGACTCGGTCTGCAAAATCTCCAAATCTAACCATAATTAGATTAATACCATCAACATAGGCTAACAAATCGAATTCCACAATAAAAACTACAAAATATGCTAAAAATCTGAAATCGGTCAAAACCCGGTCCCTGGGACCACATCTCGAAACCAGTCAACAATGGCCGAATCAAAACCCTCGTCCTCTCCCAAATCTAACCATATAAAATTTATCAAAATCGGACTCCGTATGGTCCCTCAAATCCCTACCTAAAACTCTCCAAAACTCAAGCCCTAACTCCCTTAATTTCACTTTGAAATCATCAATCAAATCCCAAAAACGAAGATGGATTCATGAAACATAACCAAAACCGAGTATAGAACACTTACCCCAATACTTATGGGAAAATCGCCCCAATCCGAGCTTCCCAACTCAAAATATGACCGAATGAACAAACCCTTGTTTTATATATTATTGTGCCTGCTATTCTGCCTCGTTTCTTATGCCAAATGATTTCGAAACCCACTGTTTATGCCTTCAATGGATGCCTTGTAAAATTATAGTCAATATAGGTTTTTGAATCACTAAATTTGACTTTATAATGAAGGAGATATGTTGGTTTCAATATTTGCAAATAGTGCAGATTTTTAAATAAGCCGTCAGTGACAATTTCGTAATTAATCTGAAAATAAATCTCTCAACCTAATTCTTAGTAAAATGACCATAAATTCCTCATACGATGTCCACATTCGACGATTCTTTTTGCTATGGGTCCGTAATTATGATACAGATTTAATTCTTCAATCAAAAAGGAAATCGGGGCTCATGTTTGCAATATGATATCATTTATGCTTGAAGAAACGACGTCGAAACATAAGAAAAACGAGCGCAACACAGCCCAAACCTATCCGAAACTCACCCTAGGCCCTCGGGACCTCAACCAATAATTCCAACAAGTCATATATCACTACCCGAACTTAGTCGAACCTTCGGAACACCCAAAACAATACCAAAACACCAAATCAACCTCGGATTCAAGCCTAAGAACTTCTAAATTTTCAAAATTCGCCAACGACACCTAAACCTATCAAACCACGTCCAAATGACCTCAAATTTTGCACACGCATCACAAATGACACTAAGAACTTACTCCAACTTCCAGAATTCCATTCCGACCCCGATACCTAATTGTCCACCGCCGACCAAAATCGCCAAATTTCTAACTTTCTCCAATTCAAGCCTAATTCTACCAAAGACCTCCAAATTACATTCCGGACAGACTCCTAAGTCTAAAATCACTCAACGAATCTAATCTAATCATAAAAATACAAATCCGGATTCGTTTACTCATAAGTCAACTTCCGGTTGACTTTTCTAACGTAGCTTTCTAACTAAGAGACTTAGTGTTCATTTCACTCCAAAACTACTCCGAACCCAAACCTACCAACTCGATACAATTCAACACAACTGAACAACACATAAATAAGCAGAAATGGGGAAACATGGCTATAACTCTCGGAACGACTGACCAGGTCGTTACATCCTCTCCCTCTTAAACAAACGTTCGTCCTTGAACGTGCCAAGAATTGTTCCCAAAACCATCAAGAACTCTCTCCGAACCCTAATGGCACAAAACCAATCCATCAAGACTGAATCTTTCTAACTCAACCAAGCTACGCAGACCACCAAAAACCCAAGGACATTGCCACAAAACACATGTAGAACTCAATAACTCATACACACCCAAAGAACTAATCATACCCATTACCATGCCGATCCAACCTACTCTAAAGATGTCCTATCTATCCGAGTTGCTTCTGAATTACCTTCAAATTGATACTTTTCCCCGCCATAACACCACAATCCTCAACCCAGACTCACCACACGAGATCCAAGCATATAACCACACCGCCCTAAGGCTCATAAGCTGCCGAATACTCTCTTAAATATCCCTAAAAGTACCACAAGCACGCGCTCACACAATGAACACCTCAGTGCTCAATCTACTGTCAAAACCCGGCCTCATGTCCTCTAAATTAGCCCAACAACAACACAAAGAAATCACATCTCGCACCTCATCCAGGGAATCACAAGCCGTTGATGCACAACTGATACCGAGCGCCCATGTGTGCATACGAATACGTGGAAGGAATTCAAAGAGTTACACCTCAAGCTGAATCAATACCGCACGATAAGAATTCAAGAATGTGAAGTTTTCCTAAAGGTTCTGCAGCCTCTTGAAGATGAGTACAAACGTCTCTGTACCGATCCGCAAGACTCTACTAAACCCGCTCATGACTCGTGAGACCTATGTAACCTAGAGCTCTGATACCAACTTGTCATGAAACAAAATCTAACCATGGTCATGATGGCGCTTATCGTGTTACAAGGCAAGCCTACTTCCCAAATTATTACTACTAAACCGATTATAAGAATTTAATAAAACATTTCAACATTTAAATTTTTCATAAACTAAATCAACTCTAAATATAATATAGAAAAATACGGAAACGAGCTCCAAACATCAGGGTGTCACTAAGTCATGAGCGTCTAAAACTATAAACTAAGATATATAAACTGTCTAACTGTCCAAAAGAAGAAATGTCAAAAGGAGTAAAAAGGTCCTGCGGACACTAGCAACTACCTTGCAATCTCCACAGATAACCGGCTTGAACTCAACAATCGCCGCGCTCTAACTCACCTGGATCTACACATAAAAGCTAATTAAACATCCTAATTATTTATTTTCTCAATTTAAAAATAAACAGAAATAAACATGTACACTACATAACTCAGTAAATGCCACAAAGAAGTTTAACAGATAAATGCAGCAACATCACAAATAAATACAACCTCACAGCAGAGTCACTCAATCACTCATCACTCGCACTCAGCACTCAACACTCAACACTCTGAGCTCACTGGGGGTGTGTACAGACTCCGGAGGGGCTCCCAAAGCCCAAGTGCTAAGCACAGACAACTCATGTGCCATCATATCAATACCTGGATCTGCATGATCAACTCACGTGTTATGCGGACAACTCACGCATTATGGTATCAATACCTGGACCCGCAGAGTCAACTCACATGCTATGCGGACAACTCACATGCTATGGTATTAATATCCTCACAACCAGGCCCTCGGCCTCACTCAATCATGTACCTTACTAGCCTCGCCATCATCAACAAATAAGTGAACACAACCCACATCAAGTATCACATCATATTAGCAAATAATAGAGACTGAAGTAAATATGTACAATAATTTCTATGACTGAGTACAAATAATGTGAGCATAAATAAAGCCGAAGCATGATTTCTAACATGAAGGTAGACAAGTTCACCAACAAGTAACTACTTAAACACGGATGATGGCCATGAGGCCTCACGGGACGGACCAAGTCTCAATCCCTCGGGGTATACACCCACACGCTCGTCACCTAGCGTGAGTACCACATCCGAACAATCACATGATATCAAATTCTTCGGGTTTATACCTTCAAAGCCAGAGTTAAAACTGTTACTTACTTTAACAGCGTAAAATCCTACTCCGGGATGCCCTCGTCTCTAGACTCGGTCTCCAAAACTCCAAATCTAATCATAATCAGATTAATACCATCAACATAGGCTAACAAATCGAATTCCACAATAAAAACTACAAAATATGCCAAAAATCCGAAACCGGTCAAAACCTGGTCCCTGGGACCACATCTCAGAACAGTCAACAATGGCCGAATCAAAACCCTCATCCTCTCCTGAGTCTAACCATATAAAGTTTATCAAAATCGGACTCCGTTTGGTCCCTCAAATCCCTACCTAAAACTCTCCAAAACTCAAGCCCTAACTCCCTTAATTTCACTTTTAAATCATCAATCAAATCCCAAAAATGAAAATGGATTCATGAAATATAATCAAAACCGAGTATAGAACACTTACCCCAATCCCTTTGGTGAAAATTGCCCCAATCCGAGCTTCCCAACTCAAAATATGACCGAATGAACAAACCCTTATTTTATATATTATTGTGCCTGCTATTCTGCCCCGTTTCTCATTCCAAACGATTCCGAAACCCACTGTTTATACCTCCAATGGATGCCTTGTGAAATTCTAGTCAATATAGGCTTTTGAATCACTATATTTGACCTTATAATGAAGGAGATATGTTGGTTTCAATATTTGCAAATAGTGCAGATTTTTAAATAAGCCGTCAGTGGCAATTTCGTAATTAATCTGAAAATAAATCTCGCAACCTAATTCTTAGTAAAATGACCATAATATCCTCATACAATGTCCAAATTCGACAATTCTTTTTTGATACCGGTCCGTAATTACGATACGGATCTAATGCTTTAATCAAAAAGGAAATCTAAGCTCATGTTTTCAATATGATATCATTTATACTTGAAACAACGATGTCGAAACCTAAGAAAAACGAACGCAACACACCCCAAACCTATCTGAAACTCACCCGAGACCCTCAAGACCTCAACCAATAATTTCAACAAGTCATATATCTCTACCCGAACTTAGTCGAACCTTTGGAACACCCAAAACACCATATCAACCTCGGATTCAAGCCTAAGAACCTCTAAACTTTCAAAATTCGCCAACGACGTCGAAACCTATTAAACCACGTCCAAATGACCTCAAATTCTGTACACACGTCACACATGACACTACAAACCTATTCAAACTTTCGGAATTCCATTCTGACCCCGATACCTAATTTTCCACCACCGACTAAAATTATCAAATTTCTAACTTTCGTCAATTCAAGCCTAATTCTATCATGGACCTCCATATTACATTCTAGACACACTTCCAAGTATAAAATCACCCAACAAAGCTAATCAAATCTTAAAAATCTAAATCCAAATTCGTTTACTCATAAGTCAACTTCTGGTTGACTTTTCTAACTTAGCTTTCTAACTAAGAGACTAAGTGTTCATTTCAATCCAAAACTACTCCGAACCCAAACCTACCAACTCGATGAAACTCAACACAGATGAACAACATATAAAGAAGAAGAAATGGGGAAACATGGCTATAACTCTCGGAACGACTTGCCTGGTCGTTACAGCTTTTGGGGGCTATTTTTGGGGTTGTTTTGCGGCGATTTTAATAGAGGAGAGGGGCTGGATTTCAGCTCATTTTTGAGGTAAAATAATGGTGCTTCGGGGTTTCTTTTAGCTGAGTTTAATGGAGAAAAGAAGCTGGTTTCATGAGTGTCTTGGAGCTGAGTTTCATGGGTGCTTTGGGGCGGTTTTGGGTGGTACTTTGGGGCTAAAGGAGCTAGATTTTGGAGTTCTTACATGGCTTAAACTATGGAGTAAAAATAGTGATTGAGGATGAGGAATAATAGAAGAAGAAAAGGATATAACTTCCTCTTTTTGTTTCAATTTGTGTCTTCCCCGTCCCTCTGTTTTTTGTTTCCTTTTCACCAGCCCCTTTTTGGTGTGTTTGTGTGTATTATTTTAATTATGCGAGTGAGTGGAAGATCTATAGGTGTGAAAGTACAAGAGGGCGTCAATTGCCTATTTAAAAATTATACTGAAAGCAGTTGAATAGTTTACCAATTAGTCAACTAGAAATAAGAACAGAATAATAGTAATGCAGAAATAAAGTCCAGGAATTAAAGACACCAGGATTTTATACTGGTTCGAATTCAATGTGAATCCTACTCTAGTCCCCTTGGGTTGCAAGGGTGTTCTCTTTCAGTGATCAAAGTTTTTTGAGTACAGAGTGGTTGATGTAGCTTTACACCAACAGTTTGATCTCTATGTCACTTTTCTCTTCTTGATACTATGTCTCTCCAGTGTTTATCTCTTTTTCTTCTCTCACTAATTATACAACATATCTATAAGAACTACAATTCTTGTTTGGAGTAGAACAAAAAGAGTAAAAATGGTTAGTTCAAAGTATATCTTCTTCAAGTATGGAACATATGTATATATACACTGCATGAGACCTTCTTGATTCTTGAATGACATGAATCTTGAGAGATTACAAACCCAAGGGAGTTGATCCTTGGAGGGAATCATAGATTGATTCTTTCCAAGAATAAGGTCAAGTTTCCGTTGATCTTCCTTGATTTATGGTCTTGGCGAGCTTTTCATCTGCTAGGCATATGTCTTCGTTACTTGAGGCATTTCCGCTAGATCCCTTATTTCTGGCTTCAATGATCTTTAATGCATCCTTTTGTGATCCTGTTTCCCTTTGATTTGGGACCTTCCAGTAATACTTATGTCAATATTTTTATAGAATCACTAATTGATTATTCTTTCGGATCTTCGCTGCTCCTTCCTTTTTCATCGTAATCATTGATTTTTTCCCCTTGTGTTGCTCTTAGAGCTCCCGTTAATAGATTGTTTTCTTAATCTATTCTTGGCTAGTATTTCTTCTTGATTCCTTTGGTTTCTTTCTTGATCCTGCACCAAATGTGATATATTATCTTTCATCATTGAAACCTATAATTAACAATTACCCCCTTTTTGATGATAAAAAAAATAATATATATAAATAACAGTTGATTTCCATGTAGTCAACTCCCCATAAATAATTGTTGCGTAGTTAGTCGACTCTCCCTCAACAGGTGACGCATATACTTCAGTCGACTCCCCCTCAACACCGACTCCACCTCAACAAGAGTTGCCTACAGTCCTGCAATGTACAACTTCTTTCTCCCCCTTTTTGATATCAGCAAAAAGCGGATATACATATATAGCAAATAAAGTAGAGGCACACACATCATAGGAAAACATTAGAGGCATGCAAAGGTTAGAAAAAATAAAAAGAATTATCCAGCGACTGGTTATCCAGTCCAAAATAACAAAACAACAAAAACATATTTTAAACTTCCACAACTAACGATGCAATAAAAAGTAAGAGTGTTGCAAATCGCCTTATGAAGACGTTTAAAGCTGGCTTTGGCTGAAACTATCACCCCATCAATTATGTCATGAACTTCTTTGAAAGCTTTGGCTGCATTCTCTCCAAGTTTGAGAATTTTAACCCTCATCTTTGAAACATCAGACCCAGTGTCCTTGGAGATCGCATGGATGTCCCCAACAGTGGATTGAGTTGCAACAAGAAGGTCCTTGATGATGGTCAACTTGTTGTCAATGGAAGTCAGTTTCTCCGTAAGATCAGGATCATTTACTCTATGATGGGAAACAAAATCTTTGATCTTGGAATCAGGCCGAACGTTCTTGACTTCACCTTCCTGTTTCTTCACCCTGGAACCCTTAACACACACATACCCCATACTAGAGAAAGATCTAGAGTTGGAGAATTTTGTAACAGAGACAAAAGGGTATTCTCAATCATGAAAACTGGTGGGATCATCTTCATTCTCAATCATGAAATTTATGACCCAAGAAGATAGTTTAACTTTGAGTTTGGTCACAAGACAGTAGACAAGAAAGGTATCTCGTTGAGAGAAGGTGGAGAATGATCCAGTACGAGGAATAAGAGTGGTTGAAACAATGTGGTCCAGAACTTGGGTTTCAAAACTAACATCACTGGGACCTAATTGGTTAGTAAGGAAATCAGATGGACAATGAGCAATACAACGTTTTGCTTGATCAAAAGAAATTTCAAAATCATCAGGCCAAGTATTCTTGAAAAGCATAGGAAAACCGGAGCACTTACACTGAAAGATTGAGTCAAACATGGCACAATCAAGAACAATGCGTTTACCTAAAACTAGGGATTCCAACTTATCAGGCTTGCTAGAGCGAATATTTGCATAAAACATTCTCACTAAAGGTTCATAGACTTTGGGAGGGGGTACAAAGAGGAATTTAGACCATCCTTGAAAAATAAATAGATCCTTTACAACATTGTTTTCGTTCAAATTTATCTTTACATGAAAATTGGCTAAATTTTGATTACTTTTGAAACAAAGGGGCTGGTTTCAT
The DNA here is from genome assembly GCF_000390325.3 of Nicotiana tomentosiformis. Classification (NCBI taxonomy): domain Eukaryota; kingdom Viridiplantae; phylum Streptophyta; class Magnoliopsida; order Solanales; family Solanaceae; genus Nicotiana; species Nicotiana tomentosiformis. The sequence goes on from NC_090812.1 coordinate 152,605,939, forward strand.
GAGTGTCTTGGAGTTGAGTTTCATTAGAAAAGGGGCTGGTTTCATGAGTGTCTTGGAGTTGAGTTTCATGGGTGCTTTGGGGCGGTTTTGGGTGGTGTTTTGGGGTAAAACGAGCTAGATTTTGGAGTTCTTACATGGCTGAAACTATGGAGGAAAAATGGTTATTGAGGATAAGATAGAAGAGAAGAAGAAAGGGATGTAGTTGCCTCTCTTTTTTTCAATTTGTGTCTTCCCCGTCCATCTATTTTATGTTTCTTTTTCCCCAGCCCCCTTTTTGTGTGTTTGTGTGTGTTCGTTTATTTGTGTGAGTGAGTGGAAGATATATAGGTGTAGGTATAGGGATTAATTTGTGGCCAAGAAAATAAGAGTGTGTATGTGCATGTGAGTTTTGAGTGAGAGCATGTGAGTTTGTTACGAAAAATATTGAAAAATCTTGCTAAGTGGCATTTTTGCATTGTTATTTTTTCCTTTTTTTATTTATTAAAGATAATAAAAATTAAAGATACTACACTAAAACTAAAAACTATAAAAATATAAGAAACTATTAAGAAAAAAGTTATAAAATTGCTAGTCTTACCAAAATTAGAAGAAAAACATATTTTTGTGAATTTCTTTTCTTTTGCAAATTAAAAAAAAGCTAGTAATTCAAAATTGTGAATCTTTTGTGAGTTTTAATTTCCTAAGAAAAATCTATAATAGGTAAAACAAATAGCTAAAATATGTTGATTAAACTCAAAGAATATTTACATACTAAAAAGTGGTGAAAAGACGATTATGGTCAAAATATTAGGTATTCACAGTGATCGTGGTCAAGCCATCGCGTTGGCAAAGCACAAATAGCCTTCGCCCAGGATTACTTCATCGCGAACGCGAAGGCCTACACCCCAACCGACTACTTCCTTGTCGCAAATGAGCCCATCCTCTCACGAACGCGAAGTACAGAAACCCCTAAAATTACTCTATGCGAACGCGACCCTTTGACCGCAAACATGAAGATCACCGGAACACCAGAACATGAGCAATCATAAAGTGGTTCAAAAATAATCTTAAACCACCCGAAATTCACACGAGCCCCACGGGACCCCACCCAATCATACTAACAAGTCCAAATACATTATCCAAACTTATCCAAAGGCTCAAAACACCAAAATTAACATCAAAACCAAGAATCGTCGAACATGATCAATCTCTTAATTAAGTTCATAAACTTCCAACTTCGAACCAAGCGTCCGATTCAAATCTAACCAATCTGGAATGAACTCAAACTTTTTACACAAGTCCCAAATGACAAAATGGACCTATTCCATTTCCTAGAATAACATTCCGACCCTGATAGCCTCAAAGTCATCTCCCGGTCAAACTTGTGAACTTTTCAATTTTTCAAATTGCCAACGTTCGACAAATAGAGTAGAAACCTTCTAGGAACATCCAAATTAAAATTTGAACATACGTTCAAGTCCAAAATCACCATACAAATATATGGAAACCATCAAATCCAGAGTCTGAGGTCGTATAAATAAAAGTCAAACATTGGTAAACTCTTCCAAATTAAAGCTTCCTAATTGAGAATTACTCTTTCAAATAAACTCCAAACCTCTCGAAAATTAAAACTAACCATATATACTAGTCATAATGATCTAATCAAGGTCTCAAACTATTGAACAAATTGCTAAAGCTAAAAATGACCGAACGATTTGTTACATGGATAGAGATAGGTTGCATACCTTGTAAGGGATTAATACCGAAATCCATAACACGGTGAGGTAGAACACCTGCTAGGTTCTTTGGAAAAACAATCTGAACTTACTAACGGCTAGGATCATATCAAGTGTTAGAGTCTAAACACTAGTATCCACCACAAAAGAAAAATACCCCAAACTACCCTTAGTCACTATTTGTTTTGCCTTCATAAAATAAATAACCTTGCCCATGGAGAGTCGCTAGAAGAAACTGCCACTCAATAATTGCCATATCTGAGAGAGCAAGTCTAATATCCTTGACATGGGAATCAAGCATAACCCGACATAATTCCAACTAATTAATACCCAATATATTATCAAAGTCCACCATATCAACCATTAATAAATCTTCTAAAGTATTTGCACCCTGGATTATTAAAATAAGTTATGCTATGTCTTTAGCTTGAAGAGAGAAATTAATTTGGGAATTTTTGAAGGAGTGGGTTAATCAAACAAAAAATGGGGATATGGGGCGGAAACTAAATGAAAAATCCAAAAAGGAGAATGACATATGGTGTAATGACCTACAGGGCAAGTAAAAAGGCAAAACACAGATTTTAGGATTTTAAACGTAAGCCTACTAATTACCTGATATGGAGAACACGGATACTACAATTAATGCAAGTCATGGAAGTGACTAAGTTGATTAATGAAGACAAGCCAGAGAAAAAGTGTATCATCCGTTGCAGATGGTTGTGCAAATCAACTAATGAAGATTTAGAATGCTATACGCAGCCCCCTGCAAGGTTATTTTAGATAGAAGTAGTTTCTGTATAAGATTGGCATCCCCATTCTAAGGTTACTTAGTATAGAAGGAATTCTCCTGTCTCTGAAAAGATAAAGCTAAAAGCAATCTCTGATATAGAATATTGATATTGACCCGCCTTTACGGGAGGTGGGGGATAAAGAGAAGCAAGGTCGGGCACATCTTACTCTTCAGGGATTGTGTCATGTCAATTTTCATAGTGAATTTCTTGTGTATCCACACTGAGAGGAGCAAGATGTTCTATTAAGGACTTGAATTTCAGGAACCATGACTGAAGAGAGCATGTACCTCATTCTAGGTTTCTCAACAACCAAGGAGATATGGGAGTACTTGAAGGCACCCTACCTCCACGCAACTTAGGACAAAGAGTTCCAACTTAAACAACAATTGCAGAATATTAAGTTAAGAACCAAGAGACTTCATGAATACCTGAAAGAATTTAAAGGGATATGCGATGGACGCAGTCATGCACAAAATAGTGGATGAAGATAGCAAAGTAATTAACTTTGCTAGAGGAAAAGGTCACACATACAAAACTTTCAGGACTGTGACGTAGGGAAAGACTCCCTATCCTACATTGAATCAATTTGTCAATACACTTAGAGGCTTTGACCTGAGAGGAGGAAGAAGAAGTAACTCAGCAAAACTACAACATGGAATTTGCTTCATAAAGAGGTAGAGGTCGAAGAAACTATAATCAGAAGAGAGGAAGCACAAACTATAATTCAAGAGGAAGAGGTTTTTGTGGGACCTATTTAAATAAAAAAGCAATAAAGAAAAGAAATAGAAAATGATTTATAAAAGGAAAAGCAAAAGCAAAAGCAAAAGGAATGTAATTTGTGGGACCCATTTGAATAAAAAAAAATTTAAAAAAGGATGCAAAAATCAAATTGGTTTGATTTGCTGCTTGGGCGGTGGAGCAAGACCAATTTTTCAATCTTGCAAATCTGCAAAGTAGGCGCCGAACCAATTTTAATTGGTTTTGGTGAGCAACAAGACTCTATAAATAGAGATTCTTCCTCCTCATTGTAAGCAGACCAAAAATAAGAGAGAAGCAATAGAAGTCAGAGAGAGTAATCCACAGATTATAGTCTGTGATATAAATAGTGAGTGTGAGTAATATTGTATTGATGTGTTTAAAATAAAGAGTGTTATTTCTTTTGAAGTTGTAGTAGTTTTGATTATATTACATGATTCTATCTTCGATTTTCGCATTTGATTGATGTTTCTAAAAGTGAAATTGGGGTCTCTTGACACTATTAAGTTGTAATATAATAGTGATAATATTGCTCAACTTGGGTATTGTATTTTACCCCGTTATAAGATTCGGTGTTATTATTATTCACTTGTGATATTATTATTTATCGTAGATATTATTCCTGGGCGGAATATATTTATTTTCCAAACAACGTTGTATTAGAGTCATGGCAAATAATGGTACATTGTCTTTTGAGTACCCCCGTCTCACAAAAGATAATAATGAGAAATGGCGTCTACGTATGAAAGTCATTCTTGGCACCTAGGATGTGTGGTAAATCGTAGATAGAGGGTATGGAAAACCCAATAATGTGGAAGATCTGCCTTAAAATGAAAAAGATGTCTTGGCAAAGACAAGGAAGAAGGATCAATAAGCCCTCACGTTCATCCACCAATGTTTGGATGATGCCATGTTTGAGAAGGTGGCAGATGCTACCACCTCAAACGAAGCTTGGGAGATTTTATAAAATTCTCTTCAAGGAGTTGACAAGGCGAGGAAGGTAAAACTTCAAACTCTAAGGGCTGACTTTGAAGTTTCAAAAATGAAAGAATCCGAATGCATTTTGGATTATTGTTCAAAAGTGAAGGTTGTTGTAAATCAATTAATAAGATACGGGAATGACATAGAAGATGTCTGTGTGGTAGAAAATATCCTTCGCACTTTAACACTTAAATTTGATTTTGTGGTGTGTATTAAGGAGTTTAAAGATTTAGACACTATGATAGTAGATCAATTGGAGGGTTCTTTACAGGCCCAGGAAGAAAAGATCAAGAGGAGACAAGAAGTGTCATTGGAGCAACTTCTTAAAACTCAGGCATCCTTTAAGGAGTATGGAGGCGAAAAGAGCTATCGAGGAAACGGACGAGGACGAGGCCGTGGTGGTCATGGAAGAGGAAGAAGTAACGGTAAAAACTTTAACAACGAAGTTAAAATCCACCAAACATTCAGAGGTCATGGCCGTAGACATAGAGGAGGAAGAGGATGTGGATACAGCTTGGAAAATAATGGACAAAGGTATGACAAATCAAAAATTGAGTGTTATAATTGTTATAAATCTGGCCATTACTCTTGGAAATGTCGTAGAAATGTTGAATAAAAAACTAACCTTGTTAATGACAAGAAAAAAGAATATGAGTCAACATTGTTGATGGAACTCAAGGAAGATGACAAGGATGATTCCAGCTCATGGTATTTGGACAATGGAGCAAGCAATCATATGTGTGGATGCAAAGAGAAGTTTGTGGATATCAATAAAACGGTGAGAGGTAATGTGTCCTTTGGAGATACCTCAAAGATTCAAATAGAAGGGATATGTACGATTCTGATCTCCTGTAAAAATGGTGACCACAAGTTAATTCAATATGTTTATTATGTCCCAAAATTAAAAAATAATATTTTGAGTTTGGGCCAATTTCTTGAAAAGGAATATGACATCCACGTGAAAAATATGCATCTTTGGCTTAGAGACTCAAGTGAAATTCTAATTGCTAAAGTGCATATGGCAAAGAAAGATTATTTTCTCTGAATCTTAAGACAATTGATGCAAAGTGTTGAAGGCTAATGTGCAAAATGAATCATGGTGTTGGCACATGCGATTTGGGCACTTGAATTTTGAAGCGCTCAAATCAATGGGAGAAAAGAGGTGCATGGGATACTATCAATCAACCATCCCAATTAATTGTGTTAAGCTTGTCTTCTTGGAAAACATGCTAGGAGGAGTTTTCCAAAGGAGGCCATGTTAATATCAACCAAACCGATCGAACTTGTTCACACTGATGTGTGTGGGCCAATCAATCCACCTTCCTTTGGTAAAAGTAAATATTTTTTTCTCCTCATCGATGACTTTAGTAGAAAGACTTGGGTTTATTTCTTGAACCAAAAATCTGAAGCTTTTGCTGCTTTTAAAATTTCAAAGTACTTGTGGAGAAAGAAAGTGGTTATGAAATAAAAGCTTTAAGGTTCGATAAAGGAGGTGAATCCACTTCAAAAGAATTTAATGACTTATGTCAGTCTCATGGAATTCGTCGCCCTGTAATGGTACCTTATTCACCCCAACAAAATGGAGTTGCAGAGAGAAAGAATAAAACGATTCTTAAAATGGCTAGATGTAAGTTTAAATCTAAAAGTATGCCCAAGGAATTTTGGGCCGAAGCTGTTTCTTGTATAGTTTATTTGAACAACAGGTCTCCAACAAGGAATGTTAGAGATCAAACCCCTCAAGAAGCATGGAGTGGAAGAAATCCAAGTGTCAAGCACTTGAGAATCTTTGGGAGCATAGCCTATGCTCATGAGCCATATCAAGGGAGAGCAAAGCATGACGATCGAAGTGTCAAGCATGTGTTTGTTGGCTATGATATGAGTTCAAAAGGATACAAGCTATACAACCCAAGTAGCGGCAAGGTGGTGGTAAGTCATAATGTTGAATTTAATGAAGAATTGGCATAGAATTGGGAAGCTCAAGAAGAAACTTCATATGATTTTCTTCAATACTTTGGTGATGAAGAAGAACTAGAGATCGTGGAACCTGTGAAGGATACAACTCCACATCCTTCTCTAACCAATGTTGCATCTCCCTCTTCCCAATAAAGTTCAAATGAATATCCGTGAAGGACAAGGAGTATTCAAGATAACTATGAGGACATATAATACGTTACTAATTTTGATTTTTTATATTGTCTCTTTGCTGAATGTGAACTAATGAACTTTGATGAAGCTATTACAGACAAAAGGTGGACACAAGCCATGAAGGAGTAGATCGATTCAATAGAGAAGAACAATACTTATGAGTTAACAACTCTTACCAAAGGTCATCGCGCAATTGGAGTAAAATGGGTATGCAAGACAAAGAAGAATGGTGATGGAGATGTGGAAAAATACAAGGCATGACTTGTGGCTAATGGCTACAAGCAAATGCAAGGCATTGACTATGAAAAAGTCTATGCACATGTTGCCTGCATGGAGATGATTTGTTTGCTCATATCTTTGGCTGCACAAATGAAGTGGAAGATCCATCAACTAGATGTCAAATTAGCCTTTTTGAATGGCTATCTTGAAGAAGAAGTCTATGTTGAACAACCATTAGGCTTTGTGGTCAAAAACCATAAAGATAAAGAGTTGCAGTTAAAGAAAGCTTTATATTGATTAAAGCAAGCCCCACATGCATGGAATAATTGCATCGACAAGTATTTTCAAGACAATGAGTTTACTCGTTGTCTCCATGAATATGCTCTTTACCTTAAAGTTCAAACTAATGAAGATATATTACTTGTTTGTATTTATGTTGATGATCTTATTTTCATGGGTAATAACCCAAGTTTGTTTGAAGCTTTTAAGAAAGATATGTTTCGTGAGTTCGAGATGACAGACGTAGGGCTCATGTTATACTACTTGGGCCTAGAAGTGAAGCAGATGGAGGATGGAATTTTTATCTCTCAAGAAAGATATACAAAAGAGATATTGAAGAAGTTCAACATGCTCGATTGCAACCTCGTTAACACACCGATGGAGAGAGGGACAAAATTATCCAAGTTTGATGAAGGAGAAAAAGTGGATCCCACATTCTTCAAAAGTCTTGTAGGAAGTTGGAGGTACTTGACTTGTACCATGCCAGATATACTCTTTGTAGTTGGGGTAGTAAGTCGCTTCATGGAAGCTCCTACCTCCACTCATTTGAAAGTCACTATAAGAATTCTTCGTTATCTTAAAGATACGATCGACAATGGGTTATTTTATTTTTCTTCTAATAATTTTAAACTTATGGGATATTGTGATAGTGATTATGTGGGAGATATTGATAATAGAAAAAGCACAACTAATTTTGTATTTATCTTGGGTATTTGTGTTATTTCCTGGAGTTCAAAGAAATAATCCATTGTTACTCTCTCGACCTATGAAGCTGAAACGTCATGTACCTGTCATGCTATTTGTCTAAGAAGATTATTAAAGTAGCTCAATTTGTCACAAATTGAAGCTAAAGAGATTTGTATTGACAACAAATTTGCATAGGCACCTGACAAGAATCCGTGTATCATGATCGAAGCAAGCATATATATACAAGATATCGCTTCATCAGAGAATGTATTGCGAAGAAGGAAGACGAGCTCAAGTTGCAAATGTTTTCACAAAGCCTCTCAAATTTGAAGATTTTCAGAGATTGAGATCAAATCTTGGAATGAAGAAGAAAAATCAAAACTAAGGGGGAAATTTGTAGGACCTATTTAAATAAAAAAGGAATAAAGAAAAGAAAGAGAAAATGATTTATAAAAGCAAAAGCAAAAGGAATGTAATTTGTGGGACCCATTTCAATAAAAATAAATTATTTTAAAAAAGAAGCAAAAATCAAATTGGTTTGATTTTCTGCTTGGGCGATGGAGCAAGACCAAATTTTCATATCTTGCAAATCTTCAAAGTAGGCACGGAACCAATTTTAATTGGTTTTGGTAACCAACAAGACTCTATAAATAGAGACGCTTTCTCTTCATTGTAAGCAGACCAAAAATAAGAGAGAAGCAATTGAAGTTAGAGAGAGTAATCCATGGATTATAGTCTGTGAGATAAATAGTGAGTGTGAGTAATGTATTTAAAATAAAGAGTGTTATTTCTTTCGAAGTTGTAGTATTCTCTTGACACTACTAAGTTGTAATATTATAGTGGTAATATTGATCCGCTCGGGTATTGTATTTTACTCCGTTAATAGATTTGGTGTTATTATTATTCTCTTGTGTTATTATTATTTGTTGTGGATATTATTTCTGGGTGGGATATATTTATTTTCCCAACAGTTTTAGACCTATAGGACAAGGTAACACCAATCAAAACAATCAATAACTTCAAGCTGCAAATTCTGAAAAGGGAAAATGCCATATTTATGGTAGGAATAATCACACTGCTTTAAAGTGCTTAAACAAGTGGGATTATTTGTCAAAATATATAAAGACCCCATTAAATTTGTCCGAAAAACAGGTTTGAACACATAAACTAAACGGGTGTTCTTTTACCCCCTTTATTCTATAATACCATATGCATTGGGTGATGTCACGATCCAAAATCGTGATGGCGCCTATCTCAATACTAGGCAAGCCAATAATCTTAATAAACCACATATCTTTTAAATTTGAAAACATAATGATTAAATTCAGTGGAAGAAATCTCACAAGTACAAATATAAATACTCCCAAAACCCGATGTCACTAAGTACATAAGCATCAAATATGAATACAAGTCTGGAAAATACGGTCTATAATATTCTGAGACCAAATACACTAAGCAAGGAGATAGGGAAGGAGAGGCAAGGTCTACGAAACATGGCAGCTACCTCTGAATCTCTGAAAAATCAACTGTGCAAAAGAATCAACACCCGCTATGTTTCGGAACACCTGAATCTGCACACGAAGTGCAGGGCATAGTATGAGTACAACCAACTCAGCAAGTAACAATAATAATTAAGGAACTAAAGATGGTGATGATCTACACAATTACAATTCATTTTTAGTAATTCCAGCAGAGAGTAGACATACTTTCCATTCCAGCAGTTTAAGTCAAATCAGTTTTATACACTTCAAGTTCATGTAATCTGGATATAAAATTTTTTAGAGAATTTCACAACAATGACAGATAGCAACTAAATGCAACAACAAATGAAAAGCAAGTACAGCCTCTCAGGGAAACAGTTACTCAACTCGTCACAACAGCTCAACCACCTGACTCCCAGCCCTCAACACTCACACTCAATGGGTACCCGCGCTCACTGGGGGTGTACAGACTCCGAAGGGGCTCCTACAGCCCAAGCACTATAATTTGCACGAACAATTCACGTATTGCACAGACAACTCACTGATAGCCCTTAAATAACCCTTCAATAATCACTCCAAAAGCTCAACAAACCGATTTTAAAATGGTGGAAATGAACCAAATTCACGAAGTGTTCTTTTTATGATTTCTGCCTAGCTTTTCACACATGTGGGCTCTTCTTCCGCGCCTGCAGGACCACACATGCGGTCCAAGGAGCCGCACCTGAGCAACTCACTTATACGCCCAGATTCTGCATCTGCGGCAAACTCGTCGCACCTACGCGTGGTACGCCGCTTCTGCGTAGCCAGCCTTCTTCCTTCCTTCCGCATATGCGCGCCCCAGGTATCGTACCTGCAGGCTCACAGATGCGATACCCTTATCGCACATGCGCATCCTGCCTAGCCCAGCATTACCCGCACCTGCGAACTCCCCACACACACCAGCGGCCTCGCACCTGTGACTCCTCCTTCCGCAGGTGCGGAAATAGCAGTAACAGCAGCTTCAACTGCATTTTCCAACTTTGACAAATTTGTTAACCACCTGGAATCACCCCGAGGCCCTTGAGACCTCAACAAAAAATACCAACAAGTCATATATCAACATACCAACTTAGTCTAACCTTCGAATCACTCAAAACAACATCAAATTACCCTCGGATTCAAGCCTAAGAACTTCTAAATTTCTAAATTCGGCAACCGATGCCGAGACCATCCAAACCACGCTTGAAAGACCTCAAATTTTGCACACACGTCAAAAATGACACTATGAACCTACTCCAACTTCCGGAATTCCATTACGACCCCGATATCAAATTTTCCAATGCCGACAAAAATCGCCAAATTCCAATTTTGCCAATTCAAGCCTAATTCTACTACGAACCTCCAAATCACGTTCCAGACGTACTCCTAATTCCAAAATCACCTAATGGAGCTAACGGAACCATCAGAATTCAAATCCAAGATCGTTTACACATAGGTCAATATCCGGTTGACTTTTTCAACTTAAGTTTCTACTTAAGAGACTAAGTGTCTCAATTCACTCTGAAACCACTCTGGTCCCGAACCAACTAACTCGATATAACATAATATAGCTGAATAATACAAAAAAGTAAAAATGGAGAAAATGGGGCTATAACTCTCGAAACGACCGGCCGGGTCGTTACAGCTAACAACAATCTTATTCAACTTTCTAGTTTCACGGAATGGACCATGTCCCAGTTCTCACGATGCACGCCCACACGCCCATCACCTAGCATGTGAGTAACCTCCAAAATACTCACATAATACAATAAGCTGGGGTTTCATACCCTCAGGACAAGATTTAAAACTGTTACATACCTCAAACCGTGCAATTCTTATTCCGCTAAGGCTTTGCCTCGTGAATTGGACTCCAAATGCCTTGAATCTAGCCACAAATAATTCGATTAAGTCAATAAAATTTATTGGAATTATTTCCATAAGAAAATTCTAATTTCCCATAAAAATCCGAAATTTAGCTCAAAAAGCGCATGTGGGGCCCATACCAATTTTACTAAAATCCGACCTCAACTCGACCCTCAAATCTTCAAATCCTAAGTTCAAATCCCCGATTTACACCTCAAAAACACGTAATCTAGTCAGATTATTTGATGATAATTCCATATTATGGAGTAGAAATGATCACTAGTGATTTAACTCAAGATTTCCTATGATTTCTCGCTTATGAATCGTCCAACCGAGCTAGAAATGCCCAAAAATGGCAAAAGCTCGGAACTCCTCCAATTTTCTTCTGTCCAGGGCCTTTCCCACCTGCGAACATATTAGCCGCATCTGCGGTCTTGCAGGTGTGACAAAATGTCTGCATCTGCGATCGCCCAAAATGCTCCCTCTGCTTCTGCACGTTCCTTTTCGCACCTGCGACTACTGCCCCTCTTCATGTCTTGTCGCTTCTGCGATGGTTGGTGTGCACATGCGGCTTTGCACCAGCGATCAGACCTCCGCAGGTATGAAAATACTAGAAGCAAAATTTCCAACAGTGGTCTTAAGTCCGAATTTGATCCGTTAACAATACGAAACTCACCCGAGGCCCCCGGGACCTCAACCAAATATACTAACAAGTCCTAAAACATTATACGAACTTAGACGAGTCTTCAAATCACATCCAACAACACTAAAAATACGAATCACATATAGATTTAAGCCTAATGAACTTTGAAACTTCTAATTTCTACAAACGTTGCCGGAACCTATCAAATCACGTCCGATTGACCTGAAATTTTGCACACAAGTAATAAATGACATAACGGAGTTATTCAAATTTTCAAAATCATATTCCAACCTTGCTATCAAAAAGTCAATCCCCGATCAAACTTCCCAAAAATTTAATTTTCGTCATTTCAAGTCTAATCCCTCTACCGACCTCCAAATAATTTTTCGGACACGCTCCTAAGTACAAAATCACCATAGTGAGCTATTGAAATCATCAAAATTCAAATCCGAGGTCGTTTACACATAAGTCCACATACGGTCAACTTTTCTAACTTAAATTTTCCAACATGAAATTCATTCTTCCAAGCTAACTCTGAAACACCTTAAAACCAAAACCGACAATTCACACAAGTTATAATACCTCGTAGGAAGTTATTCAAGACTCGAAATAGTTGAAAGAAGCGTGTCGGATCGTTACAATCATCCCCGCTTAAAATGATGTTCGTCCTCGAACGTGCCAAGAGTTGTTCCTAAGCCTTTAAATCCTTGTTCCTCCTTACCATGCACATACCTAGGGGTGATCCCACGTCACCCTATTCTATATAGGCCTGACAACATAACACAACTGAAATTCATTAATTTAACCTTAGCCCAAAATGTGGAGCCCAATTTCTAACACCCAGAATTCTTTTCAAGGTCTAAATCTCACACACCGTATAAGTATGAACAAGTCGTATCAAGCCATAACCCCAGATATAATCACATTGCATACTACACAACTCACATGATCACAGCACCATTCCCGATCACAGTAATTATTCTAAACCAACCAAGTACAAGTATTAATCCTCATATCTAGCCAAACCTTGTTCCAAAACCTTCGTACACTGCTGATAATAAAAGAAACATGCAAAACTCTCATGACCCCTTATCAAAGCAACAAGTCATGGAGCTCTCTCGCCCCAACCATAACCATAATCACTTTCTAAGCAGACTTTCAATAATATCCTCCTAAATATACCGTAATCAAGCTACGGTATGTTTGAGGTCCAATGACTTTATATTATTAAACACAACTATACCACATACACGCCACACCAATATAACTTAAGCCACAACTGCGCAATCTGTATACCCAAATATGGGAGATGTCTCATGGAAGAGAACCGTATTGCAAGTTCAACAAGCACCACCACAACCACAATGTTACAACCAACTCCTCAAATTTCATGAAGAGGATAACCGTAGGCGCATATGCATAATTGTAGAGGAAGGAAATTAATAAATCCGATAAATTATCATAGAAATAGAATTCTCACACACGGCACAGACAACTCACGTGCCAATAATAATAATCGCCTGGCATGGTCACAGGCCTCCAGTCCCAGCATATCATACAGGAGAAATTAAACAAGTACACATGTATATAATAATGAAATAAGATTCTCATTCTCCTTGACTGGTATAAACAACACGCCATAGCGTAAGCATGTGCAAAGTCTGCTATCACACTTCAAATCGGCAAGTTAACGTTGGAATAGTAACCACCTCATTTATTCAGGGGAATTAGCCTCTCAATAGTAACACTTGACCTGTTAGTACTTCAACCACCGCGAAACACTTCTCGTCATTTCTTCCCTCATACATTGCTGCCCAACTGTTACATCAAATCAAAATGCATCTCTGTCGCACCTAAACCAATAAAATGTTACCGATTCTAAGCCTCTTCGAAGATCATTTATTTTTTAGCCATCAACATTAGAAATGCCCATTCGCAACCACAATTACTACACAATCGCTTACTCTTCTTGAGTCCACACTTATTAACAAGACATGAGAATTTAATTTGTCCCACAACTTAACAACGTAAAAGATCCTTCAATACAATCATAACTCGAGACTATACGTCAAATCAAGTCAGAAATCAAGTACCTAATAGCAAACTCTTGAGTCATAAGCAAACTTTATTCGTCACATTCACATCATACTCATCATATAGTCACTTCCACCACTCATCGAGCCACAAATTCTACTCGTAAGGACATTATCGGACATATGAGTCAAAATGTACACGTTAAAACTGAAGCTACCGAGCTTAAGTTATGGTGTAACCCTGGCCTCAAGTCCTCCAAACTAGCCCATCACCAAAACAAAAAATACACATCTCGAACCTCGTTCATGGAATCACAAGCCAACGATGCACAACTGATACTGAGTGCTCACATGCGCACACGAATGCATGGAAGAAATTCAAAGAGTTATGTTTCAAGCCGAATCAATTTCGCACGATAGAATACAAGAAAGTGAAAGTTTACTAAGGTTTTGGCAACCTCTTGAAGATAAGTACAGTTGCAAGACTCTACTATACCTGCTCATGACTCGTGAGACCTATGTCACCTAAAGCTCTGATACACAACTTGTCACGTCCCAAAACCTAACCCGTTGTGATGACGCCTATCTCAATAATAGGAAAGCCGACAATCTCAATAAATCACATATCTTTTAAATTTGAAAACATAGTGATTAAATTTAGCGGAAAAAATGTCACAAGTACAAATATAAATACTCTCAAAACCCGGTGTCACTGAGTATGTGAGCATCTAATATGAATACAAGTCTAGAAAATACGGTCTATAATAGTCTGAGACCAAATACAGCAAACAAAGAGATACAGAAGGAGAGACAAGGTCTGCGAAATACGTCAGCTACCTCTAAATCTTCAAAAAATCAACTGTGCGAAAGAATCAACACCCGCTATATTCCGAAACACATGGATCTGCACACAAAGTGCAGGGTGTAGTATGAGTACAACCAACTCAGCAAGTAACAATAATAAATAAGGAACTGAAGATAGTGACGAGCTACACAGTTGCAGTTCATTTTCAGTAATTCTAGCAGAGAGTAGACATACTTTCAATTCCAGCAGTTTAAGTCTTATCAGTTTTATACAGTTCAAGTTGATGTAATCCGGATATAAAATATTTCAGATAATTTCACAACAATGACAGATAGCAACTAACTGCAACAACAAATGAAAAGCAAGTACAACCTCTCAGGGCAACAGTTACTCAAGTCATCACAACAGCTCAACCATTCGACTCTCAACCCTCAGCACTCACACTCAATGGGTACCCGCGCTCACTGTGGGTGTACAGACTCCGGAGAGGCTCCTACAGCCCAAGCGCTATAATCTGCACGGATAACTCATGTGTTGTACGGACAACTCATGTGCCATAGTATAAATATCTAGATCCGCACGGACAACTCACGTGTTGCACGGAAAACTCATGTGCTATAGTATAATATATGAATCCGCAAGGACAACTCACGTGTTGCATGGACAATCACGTGTTATAGTATAATATAAGGATCTGTACGGACAACTCACGTGCTGCACAGACAACTCACATACTATATAATAATATCTCACAATCAGGCTCTCGTCCTCACTCAGTAATAAATCTCTCCAGTCTTTCGGGCTCTCAATAGTCATGATAATCAACCCAAACAACAATAATATGATGCATCAATAATGAACAATAGAGACTGAGATAAAATAAACAAATAAATTATGACTGAGTACAAAACAATAATTTAGCAGATAATTCAACATTTACAGGACCTCTGTGGTCTTTACAACACCAACACAAAGCCTAAGCATGCTTCACTGTCAAATATTTATAGCACAGAAAGGCACATAGCTAACAACAAGCTTATTCAACTTTCCAGTTTCACGGAATGGACCAAGTCCCAATTCCCACGGTGCACGCCCACACGCCCGTCACCTAGCATGTGCGTCACCTCCACAATACTCAAATAATACAATAATCTAGGGTTTCATACCCTCAGGACCAGATTTAAAATTATTATTTACCTCAAACCGTGAAATTCTTATTCCGCTAAGCCTTTGCCTCGTGAATTGGCCTCCAAACGCCTCGAATCTAGCCACAAATAATTCGATTCAGTCAATAAAATTTATTGGAATTAATTTCATAAGCAAATGCTAATTTTTCATAAAAATCATAAATTAAGCTCAAAAATCACACGTGGGTCCTACATCTCGGAACCCGACAAAAGTTACAAAATCCGAAAGCCCATTCAACCACGAGTCTACCTATATCAATTTTACCAAAATCCGATCTCAACTCGACCCTCAAATCTTCAAATTTTATTTTCAAATCCTCGATTTACACCTCAAAAATATGTAATCTACTCAGATTATTTGATGATAATTCCATATTATGGAGAAGAAATGATCACTAGTGACTTAACTCAAGATTTTCCGTGATTTCTCGCTCAAGAATCGTCCAACCCGAGCTTGTAATGCCCAAAAATGGCAAAAGCTCGGAACTCCTCTAATTTTATTTTGTCCAGGGCCTGTCCCACATGCGACCATATTAGTCGCATATGCGGTCTCACTTGTGCGACGAAATGTCCGCATCTGCGATAGCCCAAAATGCTCCCTCCGCTTCTGCACGTTCCTTTTTGCACATGCGACTACTGCCCATCTTCACGTCCGGTCGCTTCTGCGATGGCTGGTGTGCACATGCGGCTTCGCACCTGCAATCAGACCTCCGCAGGTGCGAAAATACCAGAAGCAAAATTTCCAAAAGTGATCTTAAGTCCGAATTTGATCCGTTATCCATCTGAAACTCACCCGAGGCCCCCAGGACCTCAACCAAATATACCTACAAGTCCTGAAATATCATACAAACTTAAACGAGTCTTCAAATCACATCCAACAACACTAAAAACACGAATCACACATAGATTCAAGCCTAATGAACTTTGAAACTTTCAATTTCTACAAACGACGCCGGAACCTATCAAATCACGTCCGATTGACCTTAAATTTTGCACACAAGTCATAAATGACATAACAGAGGTATTCAAATTTTTAGAATCGGATTTCGACCCCGCTATCAAAAAGTCAACAACCTGGTCAAACTTTCCAAAAATTCGACTTTCGCCATTTCAAGCCTAATTCCTCTACCGACCTCCAAATAATTTTCGGGACACGCTCCTAAGTCCAAAATCAACATAAAGAGCTATTGAATTCATCAAAATTCAAATCCAAGGTCGTTTACACATAAGTCCACATCCGGTCAACTTTTCTAACTTAAAGTTTCCAACATGAAATTCATTCTTCCAAGCTAACTCTGAAATACCTAAAACCAAAACCGACAATTCACACAAGTCATAATACCACGTAGGAAGTTATTCAAGACTTCAAATAGTTGAAAGGAGCGTAAATGCTCAAAACAACTGGTCGGATCGTTAAAGGTGAGGTGTATCACACTCGCGTGCCACGTCATTGCCACGTCAGAAATTCATTAAAATTCTAATGTTTCACTCTTTCTTTTTTCTTAACACAGTTTTTCCTTTTTATTACTCTTTTTTACAATAATTAACTCTAATTAACCCTTAAAACCCCTCAATAACTTCATCTTAGTGCGCAACTGCGAACAAGAACATTGAGACTACTTCCCCATCAGCAAATAGAATAAAATTGAAGATTGAAATTGGAATTTTGAATGCTATTTGAAATGCTTGAAGAATAAGATGAATTACTTTGTTTTTTTAAAATAAAAATCTTTTAAATATTTTCCAAAACTTAGCATTCTCGGTAAGATTTCGTCATTAACGACGAAGTTGTAGCTTGTTCCTTCCTGCAGCTAACTTAGAATTCAACAGGAATATCTATGTACATCTCCTAATCTGGAAGCATATTCCCGTCCTTGAATCTCTATTACTTTAAAATTTCAGAAGGCATCAACGGGTTCATTTTTGCTAACATATATTGATTAGCCAGTTGGCGTTGTTAGCTGGATCTCAAAACGAAGTTTCAGGTTTGGCTTTTTCTTTTTGTTCTACCTTTTTCCAGTATTAAGAGGGTTGATGATTGTATTTGTTTCTAACATAAAAAAATTTATAAAAGATGCTTGAAAACTGTTTTATTAAATTTTCTTTTGGTGTTTAATTGAGACACTCTAGGGGAAACTCATTTTGATTGGTTGAAGAAAAAGAAAAAGAAAGAAACAAAGAAATAAAGCAAATCTATGGCTGAAAACGGTGACAGGACAGGGAAGAAGAAGGGAGGAGGGGGGAGAAGAGAAGGGATTGGGAAGGTGGGAATTGAAAATTAGAGGAATGGGACCCACTTGTTAAAAATATCCAAAACTAACAAACTTTAAAAAACAAAAAAGATGGCCCTAAAAACATTTAGAGTTTTAGACTTTCAAAAGCGCCTTTCTTCTTTTATATTTAATTCTTTTTCCACGTAAACATTTAAGGTGGTATTAATTACACTAAAAATAGGAATAAGGGGGGAAATAAATACCCGTAAAATTTCAGTATGCAATTCAGTTTTTCGGACAAGTTTAGGGTGAAACTTATGTATTTTGCCGGGATTATTCTTATCAAACTACATATGATCTTCCATAGGCCTTGGCAGCAAGTTAGAACACTACTGGTGAAGAGTTTGCAATATATGTGGACTCTTGTACAACCACTAATATGACAAACACATAAGGTAATATATCTTATCTTCAAACTTATAAAGGAACAAACATGATAATTGTTGGAAATAGTTCAGAATTAAATATAACACATGTGGGAAATACTACTAAGTTAGGATTGAAATTTAAAGACATTCTTGTGGTTCCTAATATAAAAAACAATCTGCCTCAGTTAGCAAACTTGCAAAAGATAATTCATGTACACTTGAATTTTCTGAATCTGATTTTGTTGTTAAAGACAAGAAGTCAAGGAGACCCTGGCCAAGGGATGTAAGAGAGAAGGACTGTATGCAATAGAATATAACAATATCTATGCTTTGATTACGACACAGGATTGGAAAAAGATAGATAGCATTTGATACTCTTTATTAGGATATCCTAGTTTTAAATCATTAAAGTTGTCCAGTTAAATTAAATTTATTGATGTCAGAAGTTGGAATAAAGTCCCTACTCTCTGTACTGCCAGCTAAGCAAAAACTGTAAGCTTTCTTTTGATTTGAGAAATACAATTGAGAAGGATACTTTGCAAAAACTTTATTGTGATCTCTGGGGTCCAGCTCCAATTCAATCCTCTCAAAAAATGAGGTATTATGCTATATTTTTGGATAATAATACTAGAATCCACTTGGCTTTATCGCTTAAAGAAGAAGTCAGAGTTTTTTGAAGTCTTTCTTAAGTTTCAGAAAATGGTAGAGAGACAATTTTCCAAGACAACGAAACAATTTCAAAGTGATGGAGGTATTGAGTTCAATAGTAGTGAGTTTGTCAAACATTTGGAAAACTGTGGAATCATTAGACAGTTGTTTTGCTCTGGTACCCCTGAGCAGAATGGAATATCTGACAGAAAATATAGGCACATAGTAAAACTTGTTTAACACTAATATTTCATGCTAAATTGCCTCAATTTCTACTGGTTGACGCTTTCCTAACTGTTGTGTTCTTGATCAGTTCTGAAGAATGAGATTCCCTTTGTAAAACTTTATGGTACTTTCCCAGATTATAATATTTTAAAAGTCTTTGGTCACAGATGTTATTCTTACATTAAAGGAAAGTCTCAATTTTCACCAAATACGTACCCTTATGTGTTTATTAGTTATAGCAATCCGCACAAAGGATACAGATGCTTTCATCCACCATCCATGAGAGTCTTTTTATCTATACATCTTATATTTGATGAATTTACATTACTCTATGTGTGGCCAGAATAGTCTCACATTAATACCTTAACTCACTTAGCTACCTTCCTTGAGTTCTTTACTAAAGTGCAGGACATTAGATAGACAAAAGAGGAACTATTGCTTAAGGGAAATGTTGAACATTGCTGAGATAATTAATGACAATATTCCACTTGCTCAAGACACTATAGCATAAGCTCAATCTCCATATCATGCAGTTGTCATTTGAAAGTAAAGGCTCTTCTCCTGTTTTACGTATCCTACAACACTCTTTGGCCAAGTTGAGAATGACAAAATAGATAACACCAGTGAGGATAATGACACCAGTGAAGATAATGACAGCAGCAACAATGTTGATTGGGATGTAGAAGATCAAGATACAACAACCGCAACTATTGTAGATCCAAGCATTAAGATGCAAGCCTAATCGATTTTCACTACATGATCCACAGGGTATATAACTAGAAGTTGACCTATCAAAATGGTTTCACACTAAGAAAAATCACACTTTGGTGCCTTCTTTAGATGTGAATGACACAGATGAAGAAGTGGTTAGCACTTCTCAAAATGCAGGAGGTCATAATATTGTGACAAGGCAGAAGGCAAGGAAAATGCATGTAGTCCATACTTCTTTAATAAAAGAAAAGGAAGCAATGAGCATGGAACAAAGAATTGTGAGCCAGGCACTTAGGATTCCATGCTGCTTACTCCATCTTGGTTTTTAGTGTAGTAGAGCAAACGCTTCATTATTTGTACTTTAGCATAAGAAAGGGACAATACTACTTCTCTTGTATGCGGATGACATAGTGGTTAGAAGAAGCTCTTCTGAGCTCGTTACAAAGATAATAACGGGTCTTGGGAAGGAGTTTTCCATGAAAGATCATGGACAGTTATACTTATTCTTAGGAATAAAAGTGAGATATTTCAATGAAGGCATTCATCTAAATTAAGGAAAGTATGTTGTTGAGCTACTGAAGAAGATTGATATGGCACTTGCAAAGCTAGTCAGTACACTATTAGCACAAAAGCAAGGATTGCAATAGGCTACAAGAAGTCCAGTAGATGCCTCAGTATACTGGAGCATTTTAGGAAGTCTTCAATACCTTACTCTAACCAGGCCTGACATATCACATGTTGTGAACCGGGAAAGTCAATTTATACAAAATCCAAATAGTGAACATCTTCAAGCTCGAAAAGGATTCTCAGATATGTAAAAGGAACTACTCAATATGGGTTTAGATTGCTTGCAAAGTCACCTCTCAGATTATATGCATTCTCTGATGCAGATTGGGGAGGATGAACCACAACAAGAAAATCAACTGCACAATTTATCTAGGTGCAATTTGTATATCTTTGGTATCTAATTAAGAAACAACACACGGTGGGAAGGTCATGTGTAAAGGCTGAGTACAGGGCACTACCCTCAACAACAGTTGAGGATGTCAAGCCTAGTATATTGAGTAGTTAAGAGGATAACCTAGTCTATCTGTAAAGATCAAATTAGTTAGATTAACTAGGACTACGCTCCGAGGCGGATCTAGAAGTTTTAGAACATGAGTGCACTACTAAGGAAAGGAGAAAAAAAGTACTAAATGTGAATTGATCCCCGTTCCTTTGGGTAAATAACTCAGTAATCAACTACGTGCACCATTGAGCCTTTGTAGAACCTGGGAGCCAACAGCTAATATTAGATCAATTCTAGAAAATACATACATAAAATATCTAATTTGACGTAGAGACAATGAGTTCACGTGCCCCATAAATAACCCTATAAATCCACCCCTCACTACGCTCTAGTGGTGAGCATTTTCCACTTCCAACCAATAGGTTGTGAGTTCGAGTCACTCCAAGAGCAAGGTAGAGAATTCTTGGAAGGAGAGAGCCGAGGGTCTATCGAAAACAACCTCTCTACCCTAGGATAGGAGTAAGGTTTGCGTACACATTACGCTCCCTAGACCCCACTATTGCCCTAGACCCCATTATGCTGGGTTGTTGTTGTTGTTGTTGTACTACGCTCTATGTAACTCTATGGCACCAGTCCTACATTTTTTCTCTGTGGTCCGAGGAGAAAAGGGGCTCAGCGGGAAGAGGAGTGTACCGCGAGCGTCTCATGGTAGCCTGCTCCAGTCCCTTACGATATAAAATATATAGCACACAAGTGTGCAGATGAATATACAAGAAGTTAGCTTCTCACCTCGACTCTTACTGTGTTTGTCTACACTCCTCAAAGTTAACAATTTTCTTATCTAAGATTTCCTATTTTTCATAGCCCAGGTCGCGTGGTAATAGATCTACTGCAGCGGTTTGTATAATCGTTGCTATATTACTATCTATTGCAACGGGTTTTCCTTCCTTCTATTACAACGGAACTTTTAGGCAATTGGCATGGTTCATAACCGTTGCAATATCTTTATACAAAGGTTATTAAATCTATTGCAACGCCAAGATTATGATATTACAACAGATTCGAATAACTATTACAACGGTTTCGAATAACTATTACAACGATTTTATTGAGCAACGGATCACTGCACCTATGGCAACGGATCACTGCACCTATGGCAACGGATCACTGCACCTATGGCAACGGATCAAACATGCTAGCCTAGGTGTAAATAAATAATTATGCATAATAAAATGTAATAGACCAAAATTTATATACATTACGAAATAAAATTATTCATAAACAAAAGCATAATCCAAATTATCCAACTGATAATATCCATAAGAGCAAAATACAATTCAAGAGTCAGCATAAGTTTCAAAATGAACGAAAATAAAAGATTCATAAAATATCTTAAACTTCAGCAACAATTGAAATCTTCTTAAGCAAGGTCTTCACTTCTTTTGTCTGTAACTTTATCATTTACTTCACCTACAAAAGATGATAAATAAGAGTATGAGATAACATTCAAGTCATGTTGATCATTTTGGCAATGTTACATGATTTATCAGCTCATCAATACTCAACTTTTGTTACTTCATATAAACTAGTGATAAAAGCATAAGTATATAAATGATTTTGCTGCCATCGAGTACTGGGTACATCAACTTTCACAAATTTCACTAAGAAGGTACATATATACTTAATAACTACACAAATTTTCCATATCAAGTTTAAAAAATCTTTTCCATAACCAAATTGTGTTCTCTTTTTTGTTTTCTCCTTACAGAAGAAGAATTGGTTTTACTAGAAGTATATCTAAGTATAGAGGAGTTTCTAGGTAATTAAACCCATTGCACCTTGTCCAGTAGCCAATATCCCAATCCTTTACTACCTTTACGTTCAAAAGAAACAAAAGATTCTTTGAATTTAATTAATTTCAGAAATCATCACAATAACATACGGGAAGCAAGAATCAGACGAGTTTAGAAACAAAGATCTGTACTTAAAGGTACTTATAATAAGTACTTTATTTCACTCCATTTAATTTCTTTCAACTTCTGATCTAATCAAGATCATTAACAGAGAGAAAAATTTGAAACTTGGCAGTTATCTAGGAATAGATGAGTAGTAGTTTCTTCACATGAATTGTACATGAGAATAGACCAATCAATTGTAAGAATGAAAATATCTTAATTTAGCAAAGAAATCAAATATAGTAACTTTGTATGTAAAGTCAAATAATTACTATAGTTATTATCACAAGTACTAGGAATTTTAACTTTCTACATCATGTGTTTTTCCCCCCTTTTAATGTCCTCCCCCCCCCCCCCCCCCTTTTTTTTTTGTATCTTAGATTAAAGTTCTGGTGAACTGTACAAATATAGCTTTCTCCAGTAATTCTCCTATTAAGTATGTATGTATCATGGGTGTTTATAGTAGATAGAAAGTTATAGGAGGAAGAGATGGAAGAGTAGAGTTGGTGTAGCATCTAAAATAAATACTGACCTTGTTTATTACTACTAGTAGATAGATGAACGATGAAATATTTGTTGAATAGCAGTGTGTGGTGCAGAGGTGTCGATCTTCTCCCAATGAACGAGCAGCAAATATAGCTAGCATTTCAACCACGTTCGTAATTTCTTGTCACATATTCCCCTTTTGTTTCTCTAGTTTTACTAGTAAATTTTGTTGAATTCTTTGATGCATCATGTCTTTAATTTTCTCTATTTTTTCTATTCATCTTCTCCTCAGTAACATTTATAAAGGCCCAGAACCTCCAATTTTTCCTTTCAAAACTGTTTTCGTAACCCCCACCTATACAATCTCACGCGTCCACGATGCTTGGATTCCATGACTGATTGGTTGCCATCTTCACTTTCTTGAGTTGGTCAATTTTAGGATATTCCTCCATCTTGTAGTTATATGTTAAAATACTAACAAATAACCAATATGAAGATTTTATGCTAAGCTAAAACAGAAAAATAGCAACAATATTTTTGATAATCGGCTTAATGTATGCATATTTTAGTATATATCGCCTCACATTTTGCCACGATTTGAGATGTTTAATATGATTGTTTATGCTAAATTTTGGTATTTCTATGTGTAGGAATCATTCGGATGCAATTTGGGACGAAAGGGCGTGAATTGGGCGAAATCGGGACAAAATCGCAGAAATGGACGTTTGAGCGCCACAGCCAGCGTGGGGCACTCGCTGTGGCGCACTTTACAGAGCCAAAGAAGTTTGAGCGCCAGGTCCAGTGCCCCACGCTGGCCTGGACGCTCACAACGGAAAATCTCCTTTTTTGACTAGGACTCGGTTATTTCGACCCCTAGACGCCCCCAACTCATATAAAAGCTAACCTAAACCTATTTTTGAAGGGGGGGGGGGACGTGATTTAAACGAGAAAAGAGGCACAAAACAATCAAAAGCGGAGATTTGATCAATTCTTCCATCCCTTTCCTAGTATTCATTGATTTTATGTTTGAAAATATAATTTTTGATGATTGTATGAACATGAGTGGCTAAGAACCCTATTGTTCTAGGGTCATGGGTATACATAAATGTTGATGTTTGAAGTTTAATTTGACGAAGTTGATTTTATCATATTGGGTTGTTTATTTAATTTTGTTTTTAATTATTTTGCTGAGTAGCTAACAGTGAAATACTATCTACGAATCTAGAGTTGAACTCGAAAGTGGGAGCTCTAGATTGCATAAAGAATTAAACAGAGTAAGTTCTTAAACCCGGGCATCGGGGAACGGATTCGCAATTAGGATAGACATATACCTAATTGCCTTACTCGGTTGTAATACAGGAATTGTAAATACGTTCTTGTTAAACTTAATTCCATAGACATATAGGTATTAAGTTAGCTTGAATAGGCGAGTAAGGACTCGACAGATTCTTACGAGAAATATCAACCATGTGAATCAACAATCCAGATAAATCAATTAGTTATTTTAAACTAAGAATGCAATATGATTGTTAGATAACCCGTGACCCTGGAATATTATATCCTATTAATTGTTATTCAAAACTATTTAAGTGTTGTGTTTGATTCTTAGTAATTCATTACTTGATAGCCTTTAGGTAGTAATTTAGAAAATTATCTATTTTGGCAGAAATAGTTTGAATTGATAAGCTATTCGAGTTTGAATTAGTCAAAAGTTAATCATAAGTCTTCGTGGGAACGATACTTTATTCATTACTTTATTACTTGATGACCACGTATACTTGCGTGAGTGTGTTTGGTCCCAACAAGTTTTTGGCGCCGCTGCGAGGGACTTACAAATTAGCTACTTGACTAAGTTAAGCTTTTATTAATTATTTGTTCAAGTTTTAATTTTCAGTTTGCCTTGTTTGTGTTAACGCAGGATCTTCTCTTGAATGCGGAGGAGTAGAAGTGCAAACAACCTCATTCCTCTTGATCCAGAAATCGAGCGAACACTACATAGAGTGAGAAGGGAATTCGAAGCTAGAACGAGAATAGAAAGAGAGTTAGACATCGTAGTTCAACCACAGCGAATAGATATGGCAGGTAATGAAGAGTGTTCGGTGATTGAAGCCGCAAGGCCCAATCTTGCGAATATGACTCAGGCTATTGTGAAGCCTGATATCACTGGACATTTTGAACTCAAACAGTACATGGTACAGCTGATTCAGTCCACAGGACAATATGTGGGTCTATATCATGAGGACCCGCAGAGGCACATTCAGAACTTCTTGGAAATTACGGACACTAACAATTATCCGAACATCTCCAAGGACTATGTCAGGCTGACACTATTTCCCTTTTCACTGTTGGGGGAAGCTAAGGAATGGTTGCAAAAGGAGCCCGTGAACTCAATCCACACTTGGGATGATCTAGCAAGGAAATTCTTAATCATGTTTTTCCCCACTAAGAAGACAAAGTCGCTAAGGAGACAAATTCTTGGGTTCCAACAATGGGATGGCGAGACACTTCGTCAAGCTTGGGAAAGATACAAGAAGCTACTCGGAGACTGTCCGCATCATTGTCAGACTGATGAGGTATTAGGTCACACTTTTGTTGATGGGCTAGATGAGGCATCAAAAATGAATCTTGATTCATCTTGTGGGGGTAGTTGCATGGCGAGGCCGTATAGTGAAATACAACTCTTACTAAATAACTTCACTGCCAATGACCATAATTGGCAAGGAGAGGGGGATTCAAGAAGGGCAATTAAACAGAAGGCAGTCGGGTTGATTGAGCTTGATGACTTCTCCGCCATGAGAGCCGATATAGCAAAATTGGAAAATCATATGAATAGAATGACAACGCAACAAACACAACCGATGCAACATGTACATCAGATGTCTATTTGTTGCGAACTATGTGGTGACAGTCATATGAGTGACAAGTGCCCCACGAATCCTGAATCTATATACTATGTGGGGCAACAGAGCAGGGGTCCAATGAATCAGCATGCACAATATGGGAATACTTACAATTCAAATTGGAAGAATCATACTAACTTCTCATGGGGAGGAAATCAACAGAATCAGAACCAGTATAGGCCCCAAGGAAATTTCAATCAACCTCAGAGACCACCCCTACAAACAGAAGAGAGTACGAATGACTTGCTGAAGAAGTTGTTGCTTGATAATCAACAACTCAGGACCGATTTCAGAAATCTTGAGAGGCAAATGGGACAATTAGCAGCAAATCAAAATACTAGACCTGCAGGCGCTCTTCCCAGTGATACAGAGAAGAACCCTCAAGTTAATGCAGTTACACTCAGAAACGGGAGGGAACTAGAAGAAGTGCCAAAGAAGAGAAAGAACAGTCATATACCTGAGAGGGAACTAATCCCTAAGGCAATACACGAGTCAAAGAAAAATGATGCAAGTTCAGAGCTAGTGGGGGCTGCAAGTCCACCACCACCTTTCCCCCAGAGATTGCAGAAAAAGAATGATGGTCGCATGTTTAATAAATTTCTCTCTATGTTAAGCCAAGTTCAATTGAATATTCCGTTGGTGGATGTACTTCGTGAAATCCCAAAATATGTTAAGTACATAAAAGATATAGTGGCTCACAAGAGAAAATTGACTGAGTTCGAGACAGTTGCACTTACTGAGAAGTGCACTTCAAGGGTCCAAAACAAGCTTCCTCAAAAACTTAAGGATCTTGGCAGCTTCACCATCCCTGTACAAATTGGTAATATTGATGTGGGTCGTGCCCTTTGTGATTTAGGGGCAAGCATAAATCTAATGACGTTGTCATTATTTAAGCAATTAGGTCTGGGAGCTCCAAGACCAACCACTGTGATGTTGCAATTAGCTGATAGGTCCATAGCCTACCCTGAAGGAGTGATTGAAGATGTATTGCTGCAAATTGGGAAATTTATCTTCCCAGCTAACTTCATTATTCTTGATTTTGAGGCTGATGAACAAGTTCCAATCATATTGGGACGACCGTTCTTGGCTACTGGTGATGCAATAATTAAAGTGAGAGAGGGAAAAATAATTATGAGGGTGGACAATGAGGAAGCAGTTTTTAATGTATACAAAGCGAGCCAACTTCCCCGCCACTATGAGGAGCTCTCTATGATATCTGTTGTGGAGGTGGATGAGAAACTTCTTGACACGAGTGTATATCTAGATGATTCTCTAGAAAAAGCAATCATGTTGTTTGATAGCTTGGAGATGGATGATGAGGTTGAGGAGATGATACATATCCTAGATGCATCATGTGCTTACATGCAAGGACTAAACCCGTTTGAGCCCCTGAATAGGCCAAGTGGCCCCCCTCCAAAGCCGTCAATTGAAGAAGCTCCAAAACTGGAGCTTAAACCCCTACCCCCTCACCTTCAATATGCTTATTTGGGAAGTTCTGACACTTTACCTATTATTGTTTCTTCTGACTTGTCTAAATTGCAGGAAGAAAAGTTGTTGAGAGTGCTACGTGAGCACAAGCGAGCAATTGGGTGGACGATGTCTGACATCAAAGGCATTAGTCCAGCTTTCTGCATGCATAAAATCCTCATGGAGGACGGACACAAGCAAAGTGTAGAGCAACAACGCCGCCTAAATCCAATCATGAAAGAGGTGGTAAGAAAAGAAGTGATTAAGTGGCTTGATGCAGGTATTGTATTCCCAATCTCTGATAGCAAATGGGTAAGCCCCGTTCAATGTGTGCCAAAAAAAGGGGGGATGACTGCAGTGGTTAATGAAAATAATGACTTAATTCCTATAAGAACTGTCACTGGTGGAGAATTTGCATAGATTATAGAAAATTGAACAATGCCACCCGAAAGGACCACTTCCCCCTCCCCTTTATTGACCAAATGCTTGATAGGTTAGCAGGACAGGAATATTACTGTTTCCTAGATGGTTATTCGGGGTATAATCAGATTGCTATAGCCCCAGAGGACCAAGAGAAAACCACATTTACATGTCCCTATGGCACGTATGCGTTCAATAGAATGCCGTTTGGTCTCTGTAATGCACCTGCGAATTTTCAAAGATGTATGATGGCTATTTTTACTGACATGGTTGAAAGATTTGTAGAAGTATTCATGGATGATCTTTCTGTGTTTGGATGTTCTTTTGATAATTGTTTAACGAACCTTGATAAAGTGCTAGCTAGGTGCGAAGAGACAAACTTGGTACTCAACTAGGAAAAGTGCCATTTCATGGTACGTGAAGGTATAGTCTTGGGGAACAAGGTGTCAAAAGATGGTTTACAGGTGGATAAAGCAAAGGTGGAGGCAATTGAAAAATTGCCCCCACCGACATCCATCAAAGGCATTCACAGTTTCTTGGGCCATGCAGGTTTTTATCGTCGATTCATTAAAGATTTTTCAAAAATTTCTTCTCCATTATGCAAGCTTCTAGAGAAAGATGTTACCTTCAAGTTTGATGATGCATGTCTGAAAGCATTTGAGGAGCTGAAGGGAAGGTTGGTGACTGCACCAATTATCATCGCCCCAGATTGGGGACTGCCATATGAGTTGATGTGCGATGCAAGTGACATAGCAATCGGAGTTGTTTTGGGGCAAAGAAGGGATAAAATATTTCACTCCATTTATTATGCGAGCAAAACTATGAATCCAGCTCAGATGAATTATACAGTTACTAAAAAAGAGTTGCTTGTAGTGGTATGGGCGTTTGACAAGTTCAGATCTTATCTAGTGGGAACCAAAGTTGTCGTCTACACAGATCATTCATCTATCAGATACTTGTTTGAAAAGAAAGATGCCAAGCCGAGGCTGATTCGTTGGGTTCTCCTCTTGCAAGAATTTGACTTAGAGATCCGAGATCGAAAAGGGACAGAAAATCAAGTGTTTGATCACCTGTCCAGATTAGAAAGTCGGAACCATGTAGCTGAAGGAGAGTCAATCAAAGAAACATCTCCTGATGAGCAGCTATTAGCAGTCACCTTAGGTGAAGCCCCATGGTATGCGGATTATGTGAATTTTATTGCAAGTGGGGTGACACCACTAGAATTAACACCTAATAATAGAAGAAGATTCTTACATGATGTGAGGCTCTACATATGGGATGAGCCATTCTTATATAGGCAATGTATAGATCAGTTGGTGCGAAGGTGTGTTCCTGAAGAAGAGATGAATGCAATATTGTATGGCTGTCATGCTTCGCCATATGGAGGTCATCACGGTGGGGATAGAACCGCCCAAAAAGTGCTACAATCAGGTTTCTATTGGCCAAAATTATTTAAGGATGCACATGCCTTTGTTAAAAATTATGACAGATGCCAACGAACCGGAACTATAACAAGGAAGCACGAGATGCCCTTGCAAAATATTCTGACAGTAGAGCTTTTTGATGTTTGGGGGATTGATTTCATGGGACCGTTCCCATACTCTAATGGTCACAGGTACATTTTGGTGGCGGTCGACTATGTTTCTAAGTGGGTGGAGTCCATTGCTCTGCCTACTAATGACGCAAAGGTTGTGGTAGGCTTTGTAAAGAAGCACATCTTCACACGTTTTGGGACCCCAAGAGTGTTGATAAGCGACGGGGGAACTCACTTTTGTAACAAACTGCTGAATAATATTCTTGCAAAATACGGAGTCAAGCACAAAGTTTCCACTGCCTATCATCCCCAAACGAGTGGTCAAGTAGAAGTTTCCAACAGAGAGGTCAAGCAGATTTTGGAAAAGACAGTAAGTATGAATAGAAAGGACTGGGCCGGGAAGCTGGATGACGCATTATGGGCATATCGCACTGCGTACAAGACCCCAATAGGCACTTCTCCGTACAGGTTGGTTTATGGGAAGGCCTGCCATCTGCCCGTCGAGCTTGAACACAAAGCATATTGGGCGATTAAAAAGCTAAATATGGAGATGGACTTGGCCGGTGAGAAGAGATTGCTACAACTCAACGAGCTTGATGAGTTTCGATTGCATGCGTATGAAAATGCCAAATTGTATAAAGAAAAGACCAAAAGGTAGCATGATAAGCACATCCAACATCGTGAGTTTGAGCCAGGTCAATAAGTTCTCTTGTTTAGTTCAAGGCTAAAGCTTTTTCCAGGAAAGCTTAAATCCCGTTGGGCAGGTCCTTTTGTTGTGGTAAGTGTGAGGCCTCACAGAGCGGTGGAACTACGTAATAAGAGCTCAAGTGGTACCTTCTTGGTAAATGGCCAGAGAATAAAATATTATTGGGGTGGTAACATTGCATGTCACAAGACCTCAGTGGACTTAGCTGATGCTTAAACATGTGTTGAGTCGTGCCGCGACGTTAAATTAGGCGCTCGTTGGGATGCAACCCAATTTTTTTTTTCTTTGTATGTTGAAATGGTGTGGAATGTATATATCGAGTGCTCGGATAGCCGGGATAAAAACAAATTCCGATGTGAGCGCCCAGGCCAGCGCCCCACGCTGCCTGGGGCACACTTTACAGTGCCTGAAAAAGTCCAGCGCCAGCCCCAGCATGGGGCGCTGGGCTGGCGGCTCAGGTAAAAAAAAATTATTATTTTATTTTTCGTTTTCTTTATTTAATACCCTACCCAATTACCCATATACACTAACATCCCAACCCATACCCAATAACCCAAACCCATTCCCCCGCCTAAATTAAGACCCCCACAACCGAAAACCCCCCATTCTTCAAAATACAATCACGCTTTCCTCTTCTTCTTCCCCTTTTCTCTCAAATTTCAATATTCTTCAATAAATCTTGCTCAATTCAATATCAAGACTCTAAGGTATGTTCTTCTTCTTATCTCTTTTCTTGTATTTTGGAAGTTCTTAGAGTAGTGTAGTCTTATTTATTCCCCCCATCTTCCAACACCATAGGTTTCTTAAACATATTTGGATGCTATTGAGGGTGGAATGATTATACTCAAAAATTGGTGCAAAACTTTGGTTGACCATTTGTGTTTGAAGTAGTAAACTATAATTCCCTCTACTTCATGTAAATTTGGGAGGCCTACCTTCTCCCACCATTGTTGAAATAGAAGAGCAAAAATTGATGCCCACAAGGTGTTTGCTAAAATGCTTAAGAGAGTAAATTTGAACACCGGTGAAGTCTAAGTAGCCGAGTGTAGTTATATGAGTTTAGGGTGAAGTGTGGGGTGTTGTGGGGATATTGTCTCTTGTTGTAAACTTTTGTACATTGTAGTTAGTGTAGTAAGGTAGATTTTAACTTTGTTATGCTTGCACTATAGTTAAGTTACGGCCATGTTAGGCTAATTGAATTTTATGGCATAGGGAAGTCTAAGTACCTATGGCCTTGTGATGACACATTGGTGCACATTGGATCAATATTATGATTCGCTTATACATAGCCTTCGGTTTTAAGTGTGGGGGAATCTTGCCTCTCACGATGACCTTAGGCAACGTCTCTTGATTCATTCTCATCTTTGTGTTTATCATGTGTAGGTTGCTATGGCTCGTGACGATGCCGCTAAAGGAAAAGGGGTGGGGAAATACTCCACTACTGCCCCCCCTCCAAAGAAATGCAGGCAAGGCGAGAGCTCCTCCCGACAAGCCAAAGGAAAGCAACCGGCTAGTGGGTCTGAAAGGACACCACGGCCTTGAGTGGAACTTGTTCGAGAGGACGCCATCAAATGGCATGATACTTTTGTTCCATATGGGCGATATGTATCTGAAATGGGGATAAATGTGAAAGCTTTAGAACGGAACTTCCCAGATATACTTGCTACATTGATTGAAAAGAAGATGGATAAGCTCCTCGAATGTCCGGGCCCGGCAAATCTCAACATGGTAAGAGAGTTATATGCTAACTGGAACGAGAAAAATGACATGTCGTGGGTTAGAGGTCAGGAAATTCCAATGGATAGGGAAGCCTTGTGTCAATTTTTGGGAGTTGATAGTCCTAACCCACGAAGGCTTCGAAAGTTCGTCAAAAGTCCAAACTACCAAGCAATACGTCATACTCTTTGTGGCGTTGATTCTAATGCAAGATGGACGCGAACTAAGGGCAATATTCACCTTGAAATGCTCAGTTTTGACTTCAACAAAACGGCCAAGGTTTGGCAAAACTTTGTGCAAGCTAGATTAGTGCCCGTTGAACATAATACTGAGTGCACTCGATCTCGAGTGTGCGTGATTTACTTTTTGATGACCGGGTGCCCCATAAATATGGGTGAGCTCATGCTTAGGGAGATGACCCGCACCCGTTTTGGAGGAAGGATAAAAAGGGTTTTCTTCGGCAACACCTTAACACAATACATGCTCTCTCGTGGGGTGCCAGAGTACCCTGGCTATGATGAGGTAGTGGAGGCACTCACATCATTGTTAGACATCACATCCATGATAGAACCCACATCCAAGCTCACCCAAGCTTCTAGGAATGAGAGGGACGAAAATTTTAATAGGTATCTTTACAAATCCCTCAATGTTATTATGAGCAAGCTTGGGGTGTCAGATGGGGAGCGCACGCACATGCGAAGTGATCTCTCCAGTTCTTCCAAGGAGATGTTGGGCATAGCACCAGGCAGTCCCGTTCATTCATTTGAGGATGAAAACACTGGCGAAGAATCTCATAATGCGGATGATGATGACGATATGGGACAAATGGCTTTGATACCCTTTAGGGATGATGATGAGCACATTGCCGCCGCTGGTTGGCATCCTGATGAGGCAGACTCCGACTAACAGGGAGTTCTTTCTTTCCACCTTACCTTATTTTTGAATTTATTCAGCATCGGGGACTATGCCTTGTTTAAGTGTGGGGTGGAGGGAATACTCCTTGAATTGAAATTTTTAGAATTTTTAGTGTTATTATTATTTTTTATTTTTTATTTTTTCTCTTTCACCTTTTAGCTTAGTTTAAGACTAACATATAAAGAAAAGAAAAAAAAACCAAAGGCTTTTCCCGACGATGGATCTATTGGACACTTTTCCTGAGGGATGAAAAGTCTGATTAAAAATACCAAAAAGATTCTCTTTGTTTTATTTTTGATATTTAGGTAGTATCCCTTGGTTTCTCTTTGGACGCCGGTTCTTTTCCAAGGGTGTAGCTCGAACCGGGTGTTTTGTTTTATTTCTTTTTAGAAGTAGGATAAGGGAGAAAACTGAGATTGCTCTGAGGTACCTGTTGACATGTTTGGTGTTGGTAAATTAAGTTAAGGCACGCGCTCTGTCTTCCTGCATATATGATTTGAATTGTAATACCCAAGTAAATTAAAGTAGCTTACTCTTTGAAGCCGTTTTCTCAGGTGATTAACTTGTATACCACCTAGCACAGTGTTGCTTAAAGATCCTCAACTTGATATGCTTGCTTGACTTGAGAGTCGCACAGAACCGTCTTGAGTGAGTCAAGTGCCATGTGTGTGTAAGGATTGTTAATATTCTGTGCTACCCTGTGTAGTCTAGAACTTGCCTCGTGTGTTAATCAACGCGAAATCATTAAAGTTGTGCTAGTCTAGGAGATGACATAGGCATTTCTTGCTTGACCATAAAGGTGCTTGTCACTGACAGATAAAATTTTCCCATTGCTAGCCCCTTTGAGCCTATAGACAGTTTCCTTGGCAACCACATTACAAGCCGTACTCCTAATTGTTCTTAAGGTGAGATTGTTGAACCTTAACCTCCTAAGGCACTTAGTCACTAAAAGTAGTAAGGTGAGAGATTAGGAAGTGGCTTCCGAGTGGAACCATGAAAGGGCCCCTAAGGTGCACTAAAATTGTGAATAAAGGTCACTAGTTTATGAACTTCAATGTATGGAGTGTGTTTAAAAAAAAAAAAAAAAGCAAACAAAAGTTCAAATAATGAAGAAAGATACACACCTCCTAATATCTCTCACTAGTGCTAGTGAATCCATAGAGATGCTTGATGGAAAAGAGGCTATGTTATTTATGGTGTATGACAAGTGAATGGGTTGAGAAGATATTACGCTTGAATTATGAGTATAGTGCATTAAAGTGCTTAGGAGGGTTAGTCACTACTCCCAAATGTATCATACCCGTCCCTTAGCCTACATTACAACCTTAAAGTCCTAATTGATCCTAGAGTTAGCTAACTTAGATTAGTAGAGATGTACACTACGGGCAAGCTTATGGTACGACCACGGGATGCACATGAATTCTTTGGGAGAGTGAGTGAATATTGTTCAATTATGTGATGTCCTTAATTTATGTTCAATGACATATTCAAATTTGTGGACTACTTTGATATTCACTCTTTTGCTTGTGGTGAGGGCACTTGATTTCATGACGGATTGTTGATATTGCACATTTTCTTGTGTTGGGTGAGTGTGTGAATTGAGGATGCTTAGTGGTAACGAGTCGTCTCTTGAGAAAAGGTTGTTGTGGAGAGGTTGTTTGAGTTGATTGAGTTGGTTGAAAAACATTGAGTATACTTGGGTTATTCAAAAATGGTAAGAATATGAAATTTGTGTGTTCATGCTTAATGGCCGACATCAATCATATTCAACAGGTAGGGTGAATTGATTGAATTAATTGTAAAGTCCTCTTTAGTGCTAATATAGTTCCATTGCTCGAGGACGAGCAAGAATTTAAGTGTGGGGTGTTGATAATCGGCTTAATGTATGCATATTTTGGTATATATCGCCTCATATTTTGCTCATGTCTCGACGATTTGAGATGTTTAATATGATTGTTTGTGCTAAATTTTGGTATTTCTATGTGTAGGAATCATTCAGATGCAATTTGGGACGAAAGGGCGCGAATTGGAGCGAAATCGGGACAAAATCGCAGAAATGGACGTTTGAGCGCCACATCCAGTGTGGGGCGCTCGCTGTGGCGCACTTTACAGAGGCAAAGAAGTTTGAGCGCCAGGTCCAGCGCCCCACGCTGACCTGGACGCTCACAACAGAAAATATCCTTTTTTGACTAGGACTCGGTTATTTCGACCCCTAGACGCCCCCAACTCATATAAAAGCCAACTTGAACCTATTTTTGAAGGGGGGGGGGGCGTGATTTAAAGGAGAAATGAGGCACAAAACAATCAAAAGCGAGGATTTGATCAATTCTTCCATCCCTTTCCTATTATTCATTGATTTTATGTTTGAAAATATAATTTTTGATGATTGTATGAACATGAGTGGCTAAGAACCCTATTGTTCTAGGGTCATGGGTATACATAAATGTTGATGTTTGAAGTTTAATTTGACGAAGTTGATTTTATCATATTGGGTTATTTATTTAATTATGTTTTTAATTATTTTGCTGAGTAGCTAACAGTGAAATACTATCTACGAATCTAGAGTTGAACTCGAAAGTGAGAGCTCTAGATTGTATAAAGAATTAAACAGAGTAAGTTCTTAAACCCGGACATCGGGGAACGGATTCGCAATTAGGATAGACATATACCTAATTGCTTTACTCGGTTGCAATACAGGAATTGTAAATGCGTTCTTGTTAAACTTAATTCCATAGACATATAGGTATTAAGTTAGCTTGAATAGGCGAGTAAGGACTCGACAAATTCTTACGAGAAATATCAACCCTGTGAATCAACAATCCAGATAAATCAATTAGTTATTTTAAACTAAGAATGCAACATGGTTGTTAGATAACCCGTGACCCTGGAATATTATATCCTATTAATTGTTATTCAAAACTATTTAAGTGTTGTGTTTGATTCTTAGTAATTCATTACTTGATAGCCTTTAGGTAGTAATTTAGAAAATTATCTATTTTGGCAGAAATAGTTTGAATTGATAAGCTATTCGAGTTTGAATTAGTCAAAAGTTAATCATAAGTTTTCGTGGGAACGATACTTTATTCACTACTTTATTACTTGACGACCACGTATACTTACGTGAGTGTGTTTGGTCCCAACAATTTTCAAATTAAAAACCATGGAAAAATCTCTAAAGTTATGCACATTAAAACCAAGTGTGAAATATTCAATTAAAAAAACTATGACAGGTGTGTTAGCCATAAAATCAAAAACATCATGACAAATCAATTCATCTGCCATGGCCATGGGTACACAATTGCTCAAAATTGTATAACTGTTCCTACTTTCCATGTTATCATTAATTATCTCGTTAGCACTAAGCTGGGCATGTAACATGACGTTGTTGGAAGAAAATGTACTTTCATCGGACGAACAAAGAAATCACATTTACAATATTTAAAATCGATTTTACAATTGAACTAACAAGAAAATATAACCATAAAAAATATACAACATGTCATGCAAAATACTGAAGTAACATTGCAATCTTTATAACTTTTGATGAATCAATTTGATACTGAATTACTTGTCTCTTAAAATTGTAAAATGAGGCTACAAGGAATTAACTATTAAAGCAGAATATTCTACTAGAATTAAGTCAACTAAAAAAATGAGAAAAAGGAAAACATAATGCTGCTTTCAAACCCACAAGATCAACTTCATTCATTACCAGGTAAGAGTTTGGAGCCATAATTAGCTAAAAGTTAATAGGAAAGAGTCATGTCAGAGTCATTCAATTGTTTTTTCTGTACATGACTACCTCCTAAACCAAACAAAACACAAAATAAGCATATGAAACTCATTCTTAACAGTAATCCAAAGATGACCAATGATAAAATACACACCAATACCTTGGTCTTAGATTTTGTTGTGCTTCTGTAGATGATTTTACTTACTTTCTAAGATGATTCATAAGAAAGAGTTGATAAGGGAAGATTAGCGGATGCTAAAACCCACGAATAGCCTTCAAAAAGGGACAATCAATCAATTTTAAAGATGCAACAAAGAAGAAAAAGAACCCTAACAGATCCCCAATTTTAAGAATAAAGAGCAAAAATGGAAGAATTGTAATATAAAAAGCCCTAACATGTCCCTAATTTAGATTCATAGCTTCAATAGAAAGAAAAATAATGAACTCAACAAGAAATTAATAAGTGGAACAAGAAAGGGATGATTAATTCAAGAAGAAACCCCAAATCTTAAATACATTACCACACATCTTAAATTATGGATTTCAGATTTTTACACATTTAACCTACAACAAGCAATAGGTGGAATAAACGAAATCTAAGAATTTAGTGAAATGGGGAAAAAAGAGGAGGGAGCAATAAACCGTCCCAATAGATATGTTTAGCCTAAACTTCGTCTCCGTCGCCAAAGATACGTCTAATGCAACGGTTATAAAATTGTTGCTACGGCAACGGTTCTATAGCTAAAGTGTCTCAATTTAAAATGAGGCTATACAACCGTTGCAGAAAATATCGTTGCAATAGGCCCAATTTAATATAGCATCAGTAGGGCATCACGTTTCGTGCTCCTTAGCTTCAGTGAATGACACACGGCCAAAACAAATCTCACCTTATTCATATTCATCATATCAAGTCTAACTAATTAGTAATTATTCAATACCATTTTCAGCTTTAAATATTTAAACACAGAAAATCAAATAGCAGCCATACATGACAACAAAAGTTGAGTTTCAAGTATATGAAAAGCGTTCGAAATGATATTTGTCAGTTGTAACCTTAAACAATCGTATCCAAAGATCATATCATCTTGCTATGAATCTCTTTCGTAGAAAATAGTTGTATTACTTAGCTACAAAATTTTAATCGTCGCCATTTAAACATTGTATGTTTGGTGATAAAACTTTGTTGTCACTAAGTCACAGGTTGATTAGAAATAGCAAAATGATTGTCAGTAATATATATATATATATATATATATATATATATATATATATATATATATATATATATATATATATAGAAAAGAGAGTAATAGAAAAGTGAGGTGACAATCTCTCTTAAGCCAAGAAACATATTTCTTCTTTTTTGAGTTTTTTCATCATTCTTTCAATTTATTTTATATTAAAAAATTTATTTTCATAACTCACACCTCTTTATCTTCATAACCTTTACTTTTAATAGTCTCAATAACTTCAATCCCGTATAATATTCATAACCTCCAACTATTTAATGTGTAAGTTTATGATAGTTTATCTCAATTTTTTTTAATCTTCTCCTTCATTTCTCTCATTTAATCTATTTAACACAATGGAGTAAATGAGTAATAAATAACCCATGTAGTAGTTTTCTAGAATAAAGCTCACGTATCTTTAGCGTTTGAATATCATTTCCATTTATGTAACGACTCGGTCGGTCGTTTTGAGAGTTGTAGCCTCGTTCCCCCATTTACTGCTCATTTTATGCTTATAGCTGGTATGTGACTTGTCGGGGTAGTTGGTTCGGGTCCGGAAAGGTTTCGGAATGAGTTAAGACACTTAGTCTCAAAGTTGAAAAGGTTGACCGGATGTTGACTTATATGTAAATGACTCCGGAATGGAGTTTTGATGGTTCTGATAGCTCCGTTGGGTGTTTTGGATTTAAGAGTGTGTCTGGCTTGTGATTTGGAGGTCTGTAATGGAATTAGGCTTGAAATGGCGAAAGTTAGAAATTTGAAAGTTTCACATAGAGTGAACTTTGTGGTTACCGAGCTCAGATTGGAGTTCCGGGAGTTGGAGTAGGACCGTGGTGTCGTTTGTGACTTGTGTACAAAATTTGAGGTCTATTGGACGTGATTTGATAGGTTTTGGCGTCGTTTGTAAAAGTTAGAATTCTTTAGTTTCAATAAGCTTGAATTGGGTGCGATTCGTGCTTTTGATGTTGTTTGAAGTGATTTAAGGGCTTGACTATGTGTTATGCTAAGGTGCTGTAGATATGGTGTCATCGCACCTGCGGTGGGATTGGCCCTCAAAAGCGGCTAAGCTTACACAGCTGCGAAGAGGAGGAAGATCACTGGGGGTCGCATGCGCGGAAAGGTTTCCGCAGATACGGATGCGCATCTGCGTGAGGTCGATCGCAGAAGCGGATTGCGACGGGCAGCATGGGAGTCGCAAAAGCGAGGAATGGTTCGCAGATACGGTCCCACAGGTGCGAAGCTGGGACCACATGTGCGCTTGATCAGTTGTTAAGTGAGTTTCACAGATTCGAGGTTTTCTCCATAAAATCGAGAGCGCAGGTGCGAGCCCAAGCTCCACAGGTACGGAAAAGGCTGGGCAGTGTATTAAAAATGAGGGTTCCGAGATTTTCTTCATTTTTGAACATTTTCAAGCTCGGGATTAGACGATTTTGAGAGGGATTTCGAAAGGATTATTGAGGTAAGTCACTTCTGGTTTAATTTGCTCAATAATTATGTTTCCCCATTGATTTTTTCACCTAGATTGTGTGGTTTTAAGGTGTAATTTGGGGGTTTGAGGCTAGAAATTTGGAGAGTTTAATTTGGGAGTTTGGGTGTCGATTTGGTATTAGATTTTTGATAAATTTGGTATGGATAGACTCATGGTTGAATGGGCTTCCGAATTTTGTGACTTTTATCGGAATTCGAGACATGGGCCCGGGGGCGGATTCTAGAGTGACTTTTTGACTTTTGATTAAGAACTTGGTATTTTCTTATGGAATTGATTTCTTTAGCTCGTGTTGATTGTATCGAATTTTTTATGGCTATATTTGAGGCGCTCAGAGGACGGTACGCAAGGCAAGGGCTTGCTAGCGGAGTGATTCTAGATGCTTGAGGCAAGTATCGTATTTCAACTCGGTTGAGGCACCAGTTTCCTGAATTGTTGTGATAGCCACGTGCTTTTGGGTGGGCATATGTGTGGGGATGATTCCATATGCCGACACCGGGGTTGTGTATTCATGTTTGGGTTGTGCTCGGGCTCCTATAATCCCTGAAATAACTGTTAAGCTTCGATATCTAACATGTGGTAAAACATTTGTGATCTAATTGAGCCATGATGAGTTTACTTAGAGGTTTACTCCCTGAACGAACTTGATAAATGCTTTTCATTGAAGAAATTTCCGGATTGATCTACGATACCACGCTTTGCACATGCCTACACTTTAGTATGTTATTCACACCAGTCCGGGGATAGGAAAATCTTATTTCATTCATTATATACATGTACACTTGCTTTATTGCTTATGTATGATATTTTGGACTAGGGCATGCGGCTATGCCGGGCGGATTATGTTATTGGCACGTGAGTTATCCGTTCAGCATATGAGTTGTCTGTGCGGATCCATATATTGATATTATTGGCACGTGAGTTGTCCGTGTGGATCCACATATTGATATTATTGACACGTGAGTTGTCTGTACAATATGTGAAACTTGTAGTTTCTTGATCATTTATCTGATTAACTTATTTTCTTTCCCCTACATGCCATAATACTATTGAGCAGGGTATTTGAGAACTAGTGTACATGCACATACGGATATTCATATCACGAAGCCTTATGAGCTAGCTTTAAATCTTATACGATGTTAATCAAAAAGTTTAGAATTGTACTAATTTAACTAGTGACTTCAACAAATTAAGCTTTTCTTACCTTGCCCTGTTTATTTGCGATACTTATTGAGTTGGTTGTACTCACACTACACCTTACACCTTGTGTGCAGATTCAGGCATTTTCGGGTACGTCGGTTGTTGATCGTGGAATCTACCTGTTCGGAGATCATCAATGTAGCTGCTTGGCGTCCGTAGACCTTGATCCTCCTTTCCCTATCTTTCGATTTTATGTATTTTGTCTTACTTTCCAGACAGTGTACTAGACTATGTTGTTATATATATATTTATATATATATATATATATATATATATATGCTCATGTACTCCGTGACACCCAGATCTTTTAGGAGGATTCTTGTATTGATTTTTGAGGTTCATATCCGATGTTTATGAATTTCTTAATTATCTAAACTTACTTCTGCATATTTGAGTTTTACAAATGTTGGTATGTGTGAGATGTCGGCTTCCCTAGTACTATGATAGGCGCCATCACGACAGATCGAGTTTTGGGTCGTGATAATTTATCATTATTGTCCTTTATTTTCTTTAAATTTTAAAATTTTATTTTCATAACTCATACTACCTTAACTTCTACTCTTAATAATATCCATAAGTCCCATGCTTTTCATATTCATAACCCCAAATATTTAATTTAAAAATTAAGATACGTTATGGTATTCATCTGTTTTCCCCTATATAAATTCATAACTCTATTTCATGAGACCCCTACCCAAGATTACCCTTTTCATTCTTTACCTGAAATAGTAATGCCGTCACATTTACTGCATCATTCGATTCGTGTTTTAGTTTGGCTCGAGGAAGAAGGCAATTGAATAATGATCGATTTGTTGGAGGGGGTATCGACAAGAGCTCGAAAAATTATGCATTGATTTTGCATTTCTTTTTTCTTCTATTTTCTTATGATTAAGGTCTCAAGGTGTATCTTTTTCTTTTCTATTTGCTTTCTCGTGTGTTTTTTTCATTTGATTTTATATTAACTTTTGATTGTCTCAAGTCTGTATTTTCGTTTAGACTCAAATGAATTACTTATGATTAAACTTTATTAGAAGTCTGCTAACTACTAACCAATAACAACTCATTGCGTAAAAGGAATAAATTTCTAAATTTAAAATACACCCTAAATTGGATATTTTGGCAACACTTCTTATTTCTTTTGGTCAATAAAAAGTGTTAGAGAGAAAAATCACAAAGCAAACCTTCTTCTTTGCTGAGCCATCGGCCTGTTTGTTTCTTCTATAATAAAAATTATTTTCTGCTTCATGTATTGGATTGGATAATGTATTATATGTACGAAAAATAAAATATCACTTGTGCTAATAGGATACAAATAATCATACCAAGTACCACGAAGTGAAGTATTCTGTTTACTTTGTAGCTTTTGATTCTTCATGAAGTATTGTGATAATTATAGTATATCTTTTTGAAACTTGTATTTTGATTTTCTTCTTTGAATTGAATTGCCTATTAATTGTAAGACCCAAAAAAAAAATTGTTTTGCTGATAGGATACAAATAATTGAGAAAGTATTCTGAAGTGAAGTACTATGTTAGCATTGGAATGGAGAATAAAGGAGGGAAACTAATGAATAGAAAAGAAAACACAAAGATGAAGGCTAAAAATGGGATAACGAGAAGGAATATAAAAAAAGAATACGCCGCAATTTCTACATATTTCTTCGGTTTTGTTTTCTTTTCGTTATTAACTTCTTTACTTTTATTTCATATTTCTTTTATTTGAATAGGAGAAATTTTAACAAAGCCAATGTTTTACTATCTAATGAAACTATTATATATTGACATGCCTCTAACATATAATTGGACTTAAAGAATCATGTATTAAATAACCTCTCACTTCCCCTTACATAATTACATAATAAATGTAGTGAAATGTTTTTCTTAAAAATCCGTAGCTTCTCTTTTATTTTCTTTTAAAAGGAAAATCATGAAAAAATGCGGTCACCTAAAATCTAATTCTAATTAAAATGCTAAGTATATGGTTATAAAACAATAAAACAAGAAGAAGATATTGAAGCGAAAAGTAGAGAGAGATAATTTTTATTGATTTGGTTACAATGGAATAGAACCTCTCTATTTAAATGGGAATAATGACTTAGCCACCAAGTAACAAACCCTAAAATCTCTCTAAAATATAGATATTCACCTTAAATATAATTATATTTATAACAATTTCATCAATATGTAGAATTATCTCTTATATGAATATTAATATTAAAAATATATCTCCCCCATCCACTATATGTCGTTATTTTTTTTTTATTTAAAAAATTAGTGATATTTCTTACCACCACGCGAAGCACGAAAAATTTCACTAGTTGTTTATTTTACCCGTGACAAAAATTTAGGTTCCAAATAAATGTGAAATTTTGATAAGTTTTCTAATAGGTCTATTAGAACCTTATAATTAATCGGAATAATACATATTTTACACTCTTTGTTATACAAAAATTATTATTACACAGACAAGGGCGGCTCAAGCACAAGTGTGGTCTAAAACCAATGTTTAATGTGAGATCTAATTTTTTTTTAAAAGAAAGTTCTAATATATATGTGTGAACACCTAATTTTTTATCGTGCTTGAATTTTTTTCCACTTATCTAACTAATACTTCATTTCTCACTCCATCATTCCCGTTCCCATTTTTTCTACGCATGTCCCCACTCTAATTTCCCACTCATTTCCCCACTCATTATCCCCCACTCCTTGTCCCCACTCACAACCCTCATATTCTCATTTCCATAGCGGAGACACACACACACAATATTCATTCACTTTTTTCCCTCGTCTCTCTTATAAAACAAAACCCTCTATATAGTTGCTGAAAAGAAATCAACCAAAGGAGGCCATGAAAATCAGCAAGAAAACAAGCCTTTTTCCTAGCAAAAAATCAGCTACGAAAATAGCCAAAAATAACAAAAATCAGCTGAAAATCTGCCAAATAAAGCAGCAAAACAGCTGCAAAGCTGCCGAAAAACAGCTTCAAAGCAGGCCCAAACCAGTCCCCAAAAGCGCAGCAACTTTCCCTCAGACTTCATCTCTAAATCTGCCCCAAAACTGACCTTGAAAACAGCCACAAACTCCTCCTTTACACGCACTAAAATAGCTGCTCAAACAACCATGAAAATACCCCTCTCTCCATAAAAAATTGCAGCCAACAAAACATAAAAACCAGCTGTAAAACAGTCACAAAACCACCCTTGTTTAATTTTTTTTTTTTTCACTGGTTCATTTGAATAGTTCCAGGTATGATTTAGTCATTTATTAAGATTTATTATTTTGTATTCTGTTAGTTTCGTTTTGAATGGGAAGATATCAGAGAGTTGGCATAAATTTAATAAATTGGTTATGAGGATTATTTTAGATTTGAGTTGGTTTTATTAATTGATGGGTTGTTTGGTATTTAAGCTAGTTGGGCCATTTGGTTGTCTAAAAAAAAACAGAAAATTAGATTAAGTTTAAAATAGTATGCTCTTTTAGTTTGGGCTAATTTGATAAATGAATGATTGGGTCAAATGCATCCTCCGTCAGG
Organism: Nicotiana tomentosiformis; assembly: GCF_000390325.3. NCBI lineage: Eukaryota > Viridiplantae > Streptophyta > Magnoliopsida > Solanales > Solanaceae > Nicotiana > Nicotiana tomentosiformis. The sequence continues at coordinate 152,650,054 of NC_090812.1, forward strand.
CCCACTTTTCTGTTAGTATGTTTCTAGCCCAATGTTAAAGCATGTCCAAAAACGGTCCAGCAGTTTAAATGGTAAAATATTGGCCCATCCTCTTTAAACAACATGCTTCATCTTTTAGTATAACAATTAAAGTGGTCCAGCGCCATGAAAAAGCAAATAAACATGAATTAGTCTAATTTTAATGTTATATTTTGTTAAACAACATTTAATATCATATCCTAGAATCTTGAGTAATTAATTTAGTAACTTAATCACCTTTAGTAATTTAATTTAAACGCTAGTCAATTGGTATGCACACTTTAACTTTTTTATTCACGGACTCGCTTGCGTAGCGTGATGTTTAATATTTAGTAAATTAATTCTATAATCTCCAAAACTTAATTATTTTCTAATTTAATTAATCTCTTGTTCTAATCGCAGATTCACTTGCGTAGCGCGATAGTGTCATTTAATAATTTCCTAAACTAATTTTCTTAATCACAAATGTAGTAATTTCTCAAAAGTACTATAGTTATTTGATTGTCATGATTCCAGATTCGCTTGCGATGCGCGATTATGATAAGTTAATTAATTTTATTTTCGATGACGCATTTTCTTGCGTAGAGTGGTCATGACAACATAATATTCTCCAAGTCATTCTTTAATACTTCTAATAATCAAGCAATAAAAGCAGACATTGGAAAAACTTGAAAAACCATATAAACACAGTTTGTCCAAAATTAATTCAAGTCAAGTATAAGTCAATAAAAGCGACCGTGCTAGAACCACGGGACTCGGTGAATGCCTTACACCTTATCCCCGATCAACAGAATTCTTTATTCGGACTTTGTTTTCGCATACCAATAATAAAATAGTCAAACCTTCATTTGACTAGAGATTCAAATAAAAGGTGACTTGGAACATAAAATCAATTCCAAGTGTCGACTCTGAATAATAAATAATCCATATTTAAAAATTGTCACTTTTATTGAAAAAACTCATTTACCTACATACCATACATATATCCTTTGGGGTAAAAAAGGAGTGTGACAATATGTTTATTTGAAATCTATTCTTCTACCTTTCTTAGATGCAAAGTTGTTAATAAAATTTTAATTGATTTTTTCTAATAATTAATTGATAATATATGCAACTCATTTAATCTTTCTTGAGCATTATTGCTCTTAAGTAAGATTTACAATTTTAATTTTGAAAAAATTCTTTTCGTTTAGGCAACTATATATATTATAGGAACTCTTAACATTATTCTATAAGAAAAATAAGTATTTGAAAAAGAATCAAGTCTTTCTATTTAATTGAGTATATCGATTAATCTATTACCTTCTACTAGTACTATTTTCCTTAATATTTTGATTTAAGAAATAAGTCTAAATCATCAATATTTTTTCAGATTTTGGTCATCTAATGATCTCATTTTGTTTACCTTCAAAAATATCTTCATATAGTTCAAATTGTTCAAATTTATTTTTTAGTGATAATTGGCTTGATCTACTATATATAGGAAGTAATCAACTCTAAAAGACTTTGTGATTTTATCATCAACGTTCTTATTTTAATTTATTTTTTTACAAATTACATGTTTATTACAAAATTCAAGTTCTATATTTATCTTAAATGCAATTTTCTTGCCAAAATTATTACATTTGTAAATCCTCCTTATCTATTATTTCTTTCAAAGTTTACTTTTATACCAAAAATACTAAATATTATTTTCTTAAACACCTATTAACCTATTATTTCTAAAAATTCACCCCTCCTCCCAAATTTGGGGTATAAGGCACAAGCCTTATTACCATAGGGTTAGAGCAGGCCACGTGCACATATTACACATCCTAACTTATCACTTCGTAGCTAAAACTTTTTATGGGGACAGTCTAATACCACATCTTTCAAGGAAGAACACTACTCTTGTGTAACCCACAACTTTCGATTCTGGCCCTTCTCACAAAGATATTTCCAGGAAACTCATTAAAGAAAAAGAACAAAATTTCAATTCAACATCAATTAGCTGTACAAAATAATAAATTCTTGCACGTAAAACATTTTTCATCATTTGAATGAATGTATTAATTATCCCAGAAATTAATCAGATCAATAGCGAAATAAATAATTCTAATACAGCGTGGTTCTTGAAATCGTTTCTTGCAAATATAAAACACCTTATTCTCATCATTCAACGAAAATTATAAGCACAATTATCCATCACAATAATGTATAATCCATCTATTATATTTTACATATATGGCTTAGTTTGGCGAGAACAAAGTTTAAAAATGTAAACACAACTTTTAATCTTGTGGTCTAAAACTAAAATATGTATAATATACCAAAAATGGCTTTTGAATCATGTGAATTTTAAAATGTCATATCATTCCTATAAGAAAATGTCATTAAGAGTAAATTAGAAACGTTAAGATTAAAAGCTTATCAAATATATATTATTTCTTTAAAAAGAATTAAATTCAACTCCCCTCTATTTTCTAGTCTCTCCATTTCTCCAATTTCCAACTTAGATTAGAGATATTTCTCATGGTTAAAATTCAAAAAATGAGATTTAATTGAATAAATTAAAACCCTAACCATAGTTAAAGTATTTAATTCTTTTTTATTATTTTCTGTCTCTCTTAGTAATAAAACTTCCTATAGTTCCTCTTAGTACCAAAATACATTTACTCTCAAGGCAACACCGAAAATCATAGCACCAGAGAAAATCTTTCAGATTTTTACCATGAAAATCAAGTCCTTGAAGGCCAATGTTTGGTTAAAATCAAAAGAAAAAAATAACAAGTGAAAAAACAGAGACTAAGACAGGATGTCACGAAACTTCTTTTTTCTGGTAATATCTGACCAATTTTTGCCAGGTTTTTCTTTATCCATTAATTCGATTCCTTAGAACTCAGATACTTTATGCGTTTCTTGGTGTGACAAATGTCAAGTGAAAAATTATATACTATGTGTTTGTGGAATTTACTACCCGAACTCTTTGGTATGGGAAGAATGGACTCTGATATTTTAATTTCCTAACTGAACCTTTTCGTGTGGAATTTAGATACTTAATTATTCTATTCTTTGGTCTACTAGATATTATTTAGGAATTGGTAAAAGAAGAAATTAAATACTTTAACAATGATTAGGGATTTAAACTATTTAATTAAATTTCATTTATTATTGAAAAAGTAAAGACACTGATGGAAAGAAGTATCTGCTTTTTCATTCCTTGCCTTTACATGTATTTACACAATATATAAAAGAATATAAAAACGGTTACTTTATTCAATAAATGTACCATCCTTATTTGTGGGTCACGTGCTCACATGCACTAAAGTGAACAGTGGACAATGTGGACAAAATGGACAGTTGCTTTGCATCAAAAGGAGATAAAGAGCTTTGGTCAATATGATCAAGCTTTACTTCGTGCAGACCAAAGCTCCAATTTCTCTTTCCTTGTCTCTTCTTCTTCATCTCCAACTTTCTCAGTCATGGTGTCTTGTATCAAACAACCAGCTCCAACACCCCCCTCAAGTTGGAGAAGGGTATAACCACACCCAACTTGCTAATAATGGAGTTGTGTGCTGGTCCTGTTAAGGGTTTAGTAAAAATGTCAGCCACCTGAGAATGTAAAGGAATGTAAGAAAGAGAGATGATTCCGGCCAAAAATTGTTGCCGAACAAAGTGACAATCTAACTCTGTATGCTTGGTACGCTCGCGAAAAACCCGGCCTGACTGTCGGAGAAGAGATCTATTGGCAATGGAGGAGAAATCGAAAGATCAGTCAATAGACACACTAACCAGGTAACCTCTGCTGTGACTCTCCGCATAGATCTATACTCTGCTTCAGCAGAGGATAATGACACTGAGGTTTATTTCTTTGATTTCCAGGAGATGAGAGAACCCACAAAGATGATGAAGAACCCGTTAATGGACTTGCGAGATTGAGGACAAGATCATCAATCGGAATCACAGAAAGTAAGGAGCTGATAATTAGGCTTTGAATTCAGAAAAAGCCCTAATCCTGGGTCGCAATGAAATGCAACATCTAAATGGGGTTGACGAGACGTTTGCATGAATTGGCTAATATGTTGCACCGCAAAGGACAAGTACGGCCTGGTGTGTGTTAGAAAATTCAACTTTCCTAACAATCGACGATAATAAGTGGGATCTTGGAGCAAAGTCCCCGCCTCTGCTTGCAATTTCTGAGTAGGATTCAAGGGAGTAGAAACTGGGCGCATGCTCAGGCAATCAAATTCAGACAAGAGATCTAAGGTAAAGCACCTTTGAGTCAAAATTATTCCATGTGCTTCCCTTATAATCTCAAATCCCAAAAAATAATGTGCATCCCCTAGGTCCTTTATTTTAAATTCAAAGTGAAGGAAAGATTTGAAGTCTGCCTGCTCAGTAGAGTCATCCTCTGTGATTAGAATATCATCAACGTAAACTGCAACAATGGTAATCCTTCATGCTGATTTTAAAAAAAAATAAGAAATAATTATTTAAAGAATATGAATATCCTTTAAAATTTAGGGCTGCAGTGAGCCTTGCATACCACTGTCTTGAGGCTTGCCGTAGTCCATATAGTAATTTTTCAAAAGATAGATATGATTGGGCGAAAGTGGTGTTATCCCTGCTGGAAATTTCATAAACACTTCTTCCTGCAAATCCCCATGCACGAAAGCATTATTCACATCTAGTTGTGACACCTTCCATCCCCTTTTCACTGCAATAACAAGTAAGCACCTAATTGTTGTCATTTTTACAACTGGGGAAAATGTCTCAGTAAAGTCTATCCCTTCTCTTTGAGTGTCTCCCCTAATAACCAAACGAGCTTTGAATTTTTTCAAATATCCATCAGACTTGTATTTCACTTTGTAGACCCATTTGTAAGGAAGAGCTTTCTTTCCACTAGGTAAAGGCACAACCTCCTAGGTTATGTTAAGTTCTAGAGCTTCTAATTCTTTTTCCATTACTTCCTGCCACCCTGTGTGTAAAGCTGTCTGTGAGTAAGAAGTAGGTTCAACAAAGTAGGAAGTGGAATTAAGTATAGACTGATTGACAGGAGAAAGAGTTATGAAGGGTAGAACCATGGGCTGGATTGGTGCAGTGAAGCAAGAGTTTGTAAGATCTGTAAGAAAGACTGAGTTGCAAACATATTCCTGAAGATATGAGGGTGGATTATGTGTTCTAGTGGATTTCCTTACTTCAGGAAGGGATATAGGTAAGGGTGAATGAGGAAATAATATAGGTTGGGAAATAGAACTTGTAGCTGAGGTTGAAGGAAGGATGCTAGAGTTGCTTGGGTTTGACAAAGTAGTCAGTGAAGGTAAGGGTGAGCTAGGAATACCGGGCTCATCCTTTATGTGTTCTGATAATGAGTCTCTACTATGTTCCAGGGGTGATGTAATTGAAAAAAGGAATCTGTAGGTGTCGTAGTAGAGGCAAAAGGGTACTGATTTTTATAGAAGTATACATCTCTAGATACACTCACTCTTCTTGTATCCAACTCTAGAACTTTATAACCTTTCTGTCCCAAAGGATAACCTAAGAACACACAGGGATTTGCCCTTGGGTCAAACTTACCTGTTCCGCTAGTCAAAGTAGATATAAAGCAAAGACAACCAAAACACTTCAATAGTTCATAAGAGGGTTTTTGTTTGAATAGAACAAAATAAGATGTCCTTCCTTTAAGCACTCTAGAAGGTAACCTATTATTCAAATATATTGCAGTTAGTACACATTCTCCCCAATAAGGAAGAGGAAGCTTAGATTGAAACAACAAAGCCCTTGCAATTTTCAGAAGATGTCTGTGCTTCCTCTCAACCACTCCATTCTGTTGAGGGGTTGCCACACATGATGTTTGATGTAGCACTCCTTGAGATGCTAAAAATGCTGCCTCCTGAGAACCTTTCCCAAGTTCAAAAGTATTATTTGTTCTTATCTTTTGTACCTTTACACCAAACTGTCTTTCTACTATTGTGAGAAAATTTTTAAGGAGTCCAAAAGTATTGCTTTTGGTGCTCATAAGGAAAGTCCAAACCGCCCTACTATAATCATCTACAACTGTCAAAAAATACTTAAAACCATTGTAAGTTGACTCCTTGTAAGGTCCCCAAACATCTACATGGATTAACTCAAATGCCCTTGTTGATTTAATTTGACTTAAAGAAAAAAGAATTATGGTTTGCCTAGCTTTAGGACAAATTTGATAGAAACAATCAGAGTTAGAAGGTACAGAAATAAAACTGAGATATTTCATTGATGAAAAGGGCAAATGCCCTAACCTAATATGCCAAAGGCTTACATCTGAAACTGAGCTTGCAGAAAAAGGAAATGAGACTGACAATTGACTAAAGACATTTTGATTTAAAACTGAAAGTGGTACCATACTTGTGCTATTTCTAACTCCACTTGGTTCCAAAACGTAGAGCCCATCCCTTGCCTTACCAAAAACTTGTTCCCTCTTCACTAAAGGCCCCTGCAACATACAGTTACTAGAGGTAAAAAAGAGAATAGAGTGAAATTGTAAGCAAAACCTGTTAACAGATAATAGATTGTATCTGAAACTAGGTACATGTAATACATTTTCTAAAATGAAATCAGGAAGAGTAGATATTCTTCTTATGTGAGTGACAGTGACTTTGAAAGAATTAGGCAAATTTATGTTTAATGGAACTAGGAGAGGTGTCAAGGAAATAAAGGCATTTGAGTCAAAACATATGTGTTCAGATGCTCCAGAATCAATAATCCATGAACAAGAATTAAAAACTAAAAGAAAAGTTCCAGAATATCTAGCAATAGTACCAGCCACAACATTTGCATTGATATCTGTTCTAGAATTTCCTGAATTTGCACCTTTAATCTGCTTGATTAATTGTACCAGCTGTGAAAATTGATCATGTGAGAGGTGTTGATTGAGTACTTCATTTTGATTGCTGATGTTCTGATCTGATTCCTCAATTTGAAATGCTCCATTGCTGTGAACTTGATTTCCCTTTGTGAATTCAAAGTCTTCTAGGAAACCTATAATTTTATAGCAATCACTGACAGTATGACCTACTTTCTTGCAATAACTGCATGTTACATTATAGTTAAACTTAGTTTTCTTTCCCTTGAAAGTTGTGTTCCTTTGAGTAGAGTTAGTTACTTTTTGGATGCTGTTCCCAAATTTTTGATGTTGCATTGGGTTCCTTTGCATCTGCCTTGCACTCTTTTGTGCAAAGTTGTTTTGATTCGTTCCAATAAAAGATGAAGAATCTGGAGAAATGAGTGGGTTAGAAAAAACTTCTTTCTGCTTTCATCTTGGAATACTAGGGAATATGCATGGTTTATGCTTGGTAGGGGGTTCATCATTAGGATGATTCCCCTTGCTTGGTCATAACTATCATTTAAACCGATAAGAAACTGAATAAGCCTTTCATTATCTAGTGACTTTTTTAATTTTTGCTTTCCTTCACAGACACACAAGCTACTGCACTTCACATCACAATTAAGTGAATCCAATTCATCCCATAAACGTTTGAGTTTTGTACAGTAGCTTGCTATGTCACTAGTTTCCTATACTAACCTTGATAATTTCTTCCTCAGGTGATAGAGCTTAGCTCCATTTGACTGACCAAACCTATGTTCAAGGTTGGTCTAGAGATCTTTAACAGATTTAGAGTAAATGACACTGTCTCCTATGTCTTTGGACAATGAGTTAAGCAACCAGGATGTTACCATGTCATTACACTTGCTCCAAGGCTGATAGTCTCTAAAAGTGAGAGCTGGAGAAGGGCAAGCACCATTGATGAATCCTATTTTGTTTTTAGCAGATAGTGCTATAAGCACAAACCTTCTCCATCCTTGGATTTCTTTTCCATCAAAAGCTGTGTTGACAAGAGACATTTCATGTGTATCAGAAGAATGAAGAAAATATGCATGGTTTGAGTTGATGGTAGGGATTCCTCCAGTGGTATTCAGATCCACTGTGTTTGCAGTGTTATCAGACATTGTTTAAAATTGATATGAAGATGAGGAAGACGACTGATGGATCGAGCTTTCACTGCTCTGATACCATGTAAGAATATTAAAAAAACAAAGACATTGATGGAAAGAAGTTTCTGCTTTTTCATTCCCTGCCTTTACATGTATTTACACAGTATATAAAAGAATATAAAAATGGTTACTTTATTCAATGAATGTACTATCCTTATTTGTGGGTCACGTGCTCGCATGCACTAAAGTGAACAGTGGACAAAATGGACAGTTGCTTTGTATCAAAAGGAGATAAAGAGCTTTGGTCAATATGATCAAGCTTTACTTCATGCGGACCAAAGCTCCAATTTTTCTTTCCTTGTCTCTTCTTCTTCATCTCCAATTTTATCGGTCATGGTGTCTTGTATCAAATAACCAGCTCCAACATTTATTGATTTTTAATCATGATAAGTGTCTCTAATCCAAGTACGAACATGGAGAAATCAAAAGACGAGAAATGAAAGGGAGTTAAATCTATAAAAAAAAAGTAAGATCTATATATAAACGAAAAAAGAGGAAGTATTTGACAATACTCTATCATTGCTGAAATTGAAAAACTAATGATTTAACACAATATTTCTACTTTGGTCCTATTAATTTCGGCGGTTTCCAATGCAAGGGCTTTGAGTGGACCGCAGACTGTGATGTTCAAATTTGGATCCATTATTACTATAACTCATTTTGTCCATAAATGGTTTTTTTTACGATTTATTTTTTCAAAAAATGTGGTTGTTCATAAAATTTTATAAGTGAGATTTTTAAAAATAAGTGTTTCAAGTGAAATGCATGTCCAAATATAATTATAAATTTTAAATATTATTTTTCAACTTAATTTCAAATATTATTTTTCAAAATTTTTACTTTTTACGTCCAAACGCCTACTTAGGCTCATCTGAAAAACTATTTTAACGGAGAGAGAAGAAGAGGGAAAGATGAAAATAAGGGAATATATGGCGTTGGGTTGCTTTGGAAATTGACAATTCTAGTATGATTCACGTGTTATCTAGCAAATTGATAATTCTAGGATGTTGTCAACCTTATTCCTCACTTCTTGACTAAGAATTGGGTAGTCTGTATTGCTTATATTGGTGGCCCTTCATCCCCTCACTTGGGTTCTAGTTAGTTTTTTTGGTTGCTTTGCCTTCTTAAAGAAAAAGTTTGATTGTTGGAAAAATTGTCAAAAAGTAGGTTTTGGGTACAATTTTAGCCATTTCATGCCCTTCATTTTCTGGCAACTGACGCGCATACCACGAGGCCTTTTATGGTCGCTTAAACCACACGCTTTTCTTATTAGTTCGTTAAAAAAATATATTTTTATAATTAAAAATAATTTAACTTTAAAATATTTATTTTACACATTTTATTCTTAACGAGATCACACAAATATCATGGTCCCACAAAGCTTTAACCCCTTAAGCTTTTAAGACCATAAGTTTCAAAAATCTTCTTTCTTTTCTTTAAATTTGGTACGCAATTAAACTATCTAAAGTACAAGCTAACGAATGTAAAAAGAGTTTCCATGCAATTGTTGGGTGGTTATACGGGGGATGTAGTATATATATCGTCTTCCCATGGCACCTTACTAAAATTAACAGAAAATGTTACTCGACATTCTCTAATGAAAACAATCATATATCTTGAAAAGAATAAACCGATGGGATAACTATCACATGCGTCATGATCGAGCTCGATGGGGACGTTAGGTTATAATCCGATCGAGTTGTTAAAAAAAATCATATAGTTTAACACCACATTCTTCCTGAAAAATGAGGGGACTATCTGTATACGGTCGAAATAGATTTCGGCCTTCGTACGTCCGATCAAGTTCGAATGATGATCGATCGAAGTGAGACTCCGAAGATGGAACAAACAAGCCTCGAACCTAAGGGCCGATCCATGTCGAGTTCGACATCGTTATCGAGCTCGAATCCAAATCGAACTATGATGCAGAGTAAAGCTATCATGCTAATAATTCAGAAACCAACCAACATTGATCCCGAATCAATTCGAGAGCTCGAGTCCGAATCGAGCTCGAGCCAAGATCGAGAGCTCGAGTCAAAATCGAGCTCAAACTAAGATCGAGGGCTCGAGGCAAGATCGAGCTCACGGACAAAAGCCGTTGAAATCCCACTAGTGAGAATCTTGGCAGAAATTGTGGAAAAACTGATTTATTATGGGTCTCCCACTGAGTATTTTTTATTATGCTTAGAGCAAGGTCCGTCTACTATAAAGGGCATGGTTATCATTTATGAAAAGGTAGGTTTTGCGATGCTTACATTGTAATTAAAACACTATATTCTCCCATAGAAAAGAATCGTTCTTTCAGGCTTCTTAAATTGATTCTACTTGTTGAGTCCTAAGATTCATTTTCTTTACAACCTTATCTATTTCGCATTCTTTGCAGTCCATATTTATATTTCTATTTATCCTTACAATTTGTATTTAGTTGCGCCACATATCCTTGGAACTACGTATAAATTCAACTCTATCTATTTTTCGGATAAACAAATGCATCTATTATATTTTATATATATGGCTTAGTTTGGCGAGAACAAAGTTTAAAAATGTAAACACAACTTTTAATCTTGTGGTCTAAAACTAAAATACGTGTAATGTACCAAAAATGGATTTTGAATCATGTGATTTTTAAAAGGTCGTATCATTCCTATAAGAAAATGTCATTAAGAGTAAATTAGAAACGTTAGGATTAAAAGCTTACCAAATATATAAAGTGTGGAGTATTTCTTAAAGAGAATTAAATCCAACTCCCTTTCATTTTCTAGTCTCTCCATTTCTCCAAGTTCCTACTTAGATTGGAGATATTTCTCATGGTTAAATATCAAAGAATGATATTTAATTGAATAAATTAAAGTCCTAATCATAGTTAAAGTATTTAATTTCTTCTTTTATCCATTCCCAAATATAATTTTTGTCTCTCTTAGTAATAGAACTTCCTATAGTTCCTCCCTCTTCGTGCCAAAATACATATGCTCTTAAGGCAACGCCGAAAATCATAGCACCAGAGAAAATCTTTCAGATTTTTATCATGAAAATCAAGTTCTTGAAGGTCATTGTTAGGTTAAAATCAACAGAAAAAAATAACAAGTGAAAAAACAGAGAATAAGACAGGAAGTCACGAAACTTCATTTTTCTGGTAATATCTCACCAATTTTTGTCAGGTTTTACTTTATCCATTAATTCGATTCCTTAGAACTCAGATACTTTATGCTTTTCTTGGTGTGGCAAATGTCAAGTGAAAAATTATATACTATCTGTTTGTGAAATTTACTATCCGAACTCTTTGGTACGGGAAGAATGGACTCTGATATTTGAATTTCTTGACTGAACCTTTTCGTGTGGAATTTCGATACTTAATTATTCTATTCTTTGGTCTACTAACTAGATATTATTTGAGAATTGATAAAAGAAGAAATTAAATACTTTAATAATGATTAGAGATTTAAACTATTCAATTAAATTTTATTTATTAATTTTAATCATGATAAGTATCTCTAATCCAATGTACATGGAGAAATCAAAAGACTAGAAATGAATGGGAGTTGAATCTATAAAAAAAAGTAAGACCTATATATAAACGAAAAAAGAGGAAGTACTTGACAATACTCTATCATTCTCAAATTGAAAAACTAATGATTTAACACAATATTTCTACTTTGGTCCTATTAATTTCGGCGGTTTCCAATGCAAGGGCTTTGAGTGGACCGCAGACTGTGATGTTCAAATTTGGATCCATTATTACTATAACTCATTTTGTCCATAAATGTTTTTTTTTTACGATTTATTTTTTCAAAAAATGTGGTTGTTCATAAAATTTTATAAGTGAGATTTTTAAAAATAAGTGTTTCAAGTGAAATGCATGTCCAAATATAATTATAAATTTCAAATATTATTTTTCAACTCAATTTCAAATATTATTTTTCAAAATTTTTACTTTTTACGTCCAAACGCCTACTTAGGCTCATCTGAAAAACTATTTTAACGGAGAGAGAAGAAGAGGGAAAGATGAAAATAAGGGAATATATGGCGTTGGGTTGCTTTGGAAATTGACAATTCTAGTATGATTCACGTGTTATCTAGCAAATTGATAATTCTAGGATGTTGTCAACCTTATTCCTCACTTCTTGACTAAGAATTGGGTAGTCTGTATTGCTTATATTGGTGGCCCTTCATCCCCTCACTTGGGTTCTAGTTAGTTTTTATGGTTGCTTTGCCTTCTTAAAGAAAAAGTTTGATTGTTGGAAAAATTGTCAAAAAGTAGGTTTTGGGTACAATTTTAGCCATTTCATGCCCTTCATTTTCTGGCAACTGACGCGCATACCACGAGGCCTTTTATGGTCGCTTAAACCACACGCTTTTCTTATTAGTTCGTTAAAAAAATATATTTTTATAATTGAAAATAATTTAACTTTAAAATATTTATTTTACACATTTTATTCTTAACGAGATCACACAAATATCATGGTCCCACAAAGCTTTAACCCCTTAAGCTTTTAAGACCATAAGTTTCAAAAATCTCTTTTTCTTTTCTTAAATTTCGTGCGCAATTATACTATCTCATCTAGATTGAAACGGAATAAGTATAAGCTAACGAATGTAAAAAGAGTTTCCATGCAATTATTGGGTGGTTATACGGGGATGTAGTATATATATAGTCTTCCCACGGCACCTTACTAAAATTAACAGAAAATGTTACTCGACATTCTCTAATGAAAACAATCATATACATTTCTTACTTAATAAAAGACACAGTATATTACAAAGAGGTAAAGCATAAAACATCACAAGAAGAGAAGTACAATGGAAGGATGGACAATGCCAAGCAAAATTAAAGGGGAGAGGAGAGTGATGCTTAGCAAGCTTTATAAGGCGAACCACTGCATAAAGTTTGATGCCATTAAATCACTCTTGAGAAGGTTGATACGGAGACGCTATCAAGTAAAGATTACTCTTTCTAGCACAACTTGCTCCATCCGACTCAGTCAAGTCTAGGTCACTTGGATTGATTCCAGTAGGGAGTTTCCAATCGAAATAATACAATAATTGAGCTAGTGGCAAATAAATATTAGCTAAACCAAATAATATTCCAGGGCAAATTCTCCTGCCACTACCAAATGGAAGATATTCAAAATTATTACCAGTAAAATCTACTGAGCTCTGCTCAAATCTCTCAGGCTTAAAGTTTTCTGCATCATCCCAATATTTCGGATCTCTTCCGATAGCCCAAACATTAACCATTACTTTCGATTTCAAAGGAATAGTAAAGCCATTTATATTTGTTTCTTCCCTACATTCTCTTGGGAGCATAAGTGGAAGTGGAGGATGGAGTCTTAAAGTTTCTTTAATGACTAATTTTAGGTATTTCAACTCTTCGACATCATTTTCATCAAAAGTTTCTATCCTGCGAAAGACTTCTCTTACCTCTGCTTGAGCTTTGGCGAATACACTTGCATTCCTAATAAGTTCCACCATAGCCCAGTCAATTGTGGTTGATGTTGTTTCTGTCCCCGCGGCAAACATGTCCTACATTTATGAGAAAGTTACATTGTCAAATTATCTCACGTGTGTTATTTATCTTGTACAAACTCCTTGACCAACTTCTACTGAAATATTCAAAATTTCAAATAGCCTGTTTATCTAGACTTGTGCTACTAAATACTAATACCAGTATGTACTATAATGAAAGGAACATCTATTTATCTAGACCAAAATTATTTCTTGATTTGTATAATGAAAGAAATACTATTTCTTTATCATACAGTAAGATTTTGCTACTCTTTTCATTATCCTAGAATGCTAAGTTCTGATGGCTGACTTAATCTTTTCATTATACTTTCCAAAAGTGTAAATTCCAGCTTTATGAAAGCTTCATTAGTAGTCATATTTGAAAGCTAACTGAATCGACTCTCTCTAAGTACCAAAAATAATTATTGAATAGAATTGATGCAATTTGAAACGTGGTCTTAAATATAATATAATATTTGTGTGGTCTTAAATGTATGCTAAAATAATACTCCTCCTATTTAATTTATTATGTGAAATGAAATCTTTCGAAACTTGTGGTCTTAAATATAGTATAATATTTGTGCGGTTATAAATTTTTTAAAACTATTAGATCTTAAACATGTTAAAATATTTGATTAGCTATAAAAGTTTATTTCTAAATTTAGAAAGAAGTTAGTCTTTCTTGGAACAGACAATACAAAAAAATAGAGCCACGAATAAAGGGACTAATTAGAGAAGACTTTTACTTACATAAATAATAGCTTTGATGTTGTCGTTGGTGATTGGAAATTGAAGGTCTCCATCTTTCATAAGTCTTAGTAGTACATCAATTAAATCTTCACCTCCTAATTGACCATTGAACTTGCCAGTTGCAAGATTTTTCTTGTGCTCATTTATGACATTATCAACAATGGAATCTACCTTATGGTGGAGATTCATAACTTTAGCCCTTTTTCCAGTGAGCACATGAAGAAACTTTAGTGAAGGGAATATGTCAGCCACATCAAGCCCTTCCAGTAAAGCTGTAACATTTTTCATTACTTGTATAAATTCATCTTGCTCCTTGAATACTGTCCCAAATGCTGATCGACAGATTATAAAGCTCGTGAATAGAGAGATCCTTTTTGTAAAATTAACTGGCTTACCAGAAGATGATCGAAAAAATTCAATGAGACGAAAAACTTCATCTCGTCTAATCGAGCTGAATGACCGAACATTTTTGGTATTGAGCACTTCCAAGACACAAATTTTACGCATTTGTCTCCAGTAATCGCCATAGGGAGCAAAGGCAATATCGGAAGAGTTATACAAGACAATTTCGGCTGCCAAAAGTTTTGGCCTAGATGCAAAAGCGAGGTCATGAGTTTTTAGTACTTCTTTTGCTATCTCAGGTGAAGTAACCACAACCACAGAAACTTCACCTAGTTTAAGATGCATAAGTGGTCCATATTTTTTAGCTAAATCTCTTAGGATACGATGTGGAAGTCCACCTACCATATGAAGCATACTTCCAAGAATAGGTAGTTTCCATGGACCTGGAGGCAATCTTTTGGCTTGGTTTTTCGAATTCATCCATTTCTTTAATAGAAAGAGGAAAGATGCAAAAAGGAAGATGGAAACCAAGTTCAAAAACATCATTTTAGGAGTGAAAAGGAAGGTTTATTTAGTCCAATTGGTTTTCCAAAGAGTTGTGGCATATGCTCTTTTATAGAGTTTTGTTTTGGCAAGAAATGGATTTTGTAGTAAAGACAAATACGAAAGGTATATTTATTTTTTTAGCAATTTTTGTTTTTCATAAGTCTGATAAAAACAGTAGGTCTTTGTTTATTTCCCAGCTAAGCTTTCTTCTCAGAAATAATTTGGCTGACTTTATGAACAAAAATGATGTAAGCAATTTAATTTTAATGGACAAACTATTGTGGAGCCGAATATGAATTTATATTTGTTATCCACGCTAGCAAAGTTCTTAGTAAGCAATGAAAGAAGTGGTTGTGTAAAGAAGAAAAGAAAAATAATTACAATATATTATTTATTAAAGAAGGGGTTGTGTAAGAATATATAACTCTCCGTATTATTTTATATGACATGCTTTTTTCTTAATCTAACTAAAAAACGAATGATACCTTCCTTTTTTGGAAACTATTTAATCTTAGTATTTTCATTTACTTTTTCTACCTAAATTATTGGGATCCACTTGATAAAAAAAGTTTATTCTCTTATTAGAAGAGAGAAAATTATTTGAAATTAATACATTTCAGAAGTTGTCAAAATTCCGAATTAACGGGTTAAAATAATTGCTGGTTTTTATATTTAAATTACTTGTAATATAGAATCTGTTACTCTGTCAATCTATAGAATTTGGACGCTAGTATTAAATAGCATGCTTGATTAGGCATATCAAATTCTTATCAACGAATTTTACGAGCTTGCGCCTTGACCATACAAACCCTCTTTCTCGAATGTAACTTTCCTTTTTTAAAAAAATTGGAGAAGAATAGTGTACCACATCAAAGCCCACAAAGATTGTCGTTTTATTTCCCTTTGCTGGTCCTACTTCGATTATGTGTAGAGTAAGTAAGGCTAATTAATTATTGACTTGTGGTTGTTAGGCATGCTCTATAAATAAAAAGGCAGCTTTCCTACCCTAGTTAGTGTGACCCACCTGGAATAAGTACATCTTCCAAATAAATGAGAATTCGAATGAATCTCTAATTTGTAATGGAATATACCTCAAAGGAATAATATGAAACAAGAAAAAACAAGTTAGAGATATAGAGAAAAGAGATAAGAGATTCTTATTTTTTTCATGTATTCAAGTGTATTTTTCAAGCATATACAATATCACTTCTCATCCACTATATTTATAGTATTGCACAGAGGTATACCAATGAATACCGTAAACATGTCATTAAACATTTGAAATCATGGAGGAAAATTATGGGGGAGATCATGGAGTTACAATCATAATTCCACAAGTATTAAAGTAGTGAGAGTTATGGAGATAATGGAGAAGAGTAGTGAGCATTACTCCTTTAGTAGTTATGGACATCCACCATAATTCAATATTTTATGACACTCCCCCTTGGATGTCCATAGATAATGTGCCTCGTTAAAACCTTACTTGGGAAAAAAACCCTACGGAAAAATATTCTAGTGAAGGAAATAGAGTACACATATCATGTAATATGCATTGCTTGCTGCCTCATTAAAAACCTTGCCAGAAAAACTCAGTGGGATAAAATCGTAGCTAAGGAAAAAAGAGTACAACGTGTATTGCCCCCCTCCCCCCGGTTGAAAAATCACTTTACTTTTCGGAAATGACACATTCCAATCTCGTATAGCAGCTTCTCAAATGTTGAGGTTGGTAATGATTCATTGAACATATCCACCAAAGTATCAATCAAATAAATTTATTGAACATCTACATCACCAATCAGCCGAAGATCATGTTTGAAAAGAACTTAGGTGAAATGTGCTTTATTTTGTCGCCTTCAAAATATTCTTCTTTCAATTGAGTAAAGCAAGCAACATTGTCATCAGTATTATTGAAATCTTCTATTTCAAAGAAAAGCCACACATCTATTGTGTATTGAGGCACTTGCTTTATCAGTTGTTAATATCTTGGCATGAGTTGAATCAACAATTGGCAGTCTTGTGAAAGTATAATATGGCAGTACCCTCATATATGTAACAATCTGATTGGTCATTTTGAGCATTTGTACCCGGTTCAGTGTTGCGAGGGATTAAGTAGCCTCACGCGATAGATTATGACTTGCGTGTATGGTCATATTTAGTTTTCGAGTTGTTCGGAATGAATTTGAAACGAATGATTCTTAACTAAGAAGCTTGAAATTTAAAGAGTTGACCGGAAGTTAACTTTTCACTAGATGACTCAGGAATGGATTTTTGATGGTTCTGTTAGCTTCATATGGTGATTTTGTACTCGGGCGTATGCTCAGATTTTAAATTGGAGGTCCCAAAATGATTTTGCGTAATTTTTCGAAAAATTGTTAACTTTGATTTCCAAAATTTGTCCATAATTAGATTATTGTTGATACATGGTCCCTATTTGGAATCAGAGAGTTCGAGCAGCTTCGTAACAATATTTATGACTTGTGTGAAAAATTCAAAGTTATTCCGAGGTGCTTAGGCACGTTTTCTAGCTGTCACGACCCAAAATCCCCTAAAGATCGTGATGGTGTCCAACGTTGCCGTCAGGCAAGCCAACGGTGAATTATCAATTTAGTTACTAATTTTAATAATTTTGAAATCATAAATCTC
Source organism: Nicotiana tomentosiformis (assembly GCF_000390325.3). Classification (NCBI taxonomy): domain Eukaryota; kingdom Viridiplantae; phylum Streptophyta; class Magnoliopsida; order Solanales; family Solanaceae; genus Nicotiana; species Nicotiana tomentosiformis. Next base: position 152,667,865 of record NC_090812.1, read on the forward strand.
ATTAAATAAATAAAATAAACATCGGGTACTCGTAATATCCCATGATTTCTCTTTATCAATTTCCGTATAAAGTATAAATTACAAGGTAAAATGATAATAATTACGTGAACTATAATAATGAACATCCAGTAGAAACCTCCAAAATCCGGCATCACAAGTGCATGAGCATCTACTAGGAAATACAATAAAATACAACGTCTGTCTGGAATACAAGTTAGACAGGAGAATGTAAATAACTCTGATGGAGACTATGTATGATGCAGATCGTAACATAGAATGCAGCTCACCGTAAAGTCCCCGCAATAGCCGTGACTTTGCGCACCAAAGACCACCAGATATATATATATACCTGCACAATAAGTGCAATAACTGTAGCATGAATACGTAAATCAACGCGTACCTAGTAAGTATATAGCCTAACCCCGGAGAAGTAGTGACGGTAGTTCGACATCGACACTTACTAGTGGTCCAATAAATCAAATACAGTAATTAGTAAACAAATATGAGGCAAGGTAAATAAACAGTATAAACAAATATAGGTACGTGGTACAATCCTCCTCTGAACAGTAAACTCAAGCTCTCAATTATCGGTTACCTCCTCAACCAGAGTATGTATGTAAAACGGTCCCCACAAGATAGGCCGTCACAACTCAAATTAGGAAAACTCACAGTAATACTGGCTTCTTGTCAAATATTATGCACGGTTCTGCCGAGGCGAACAGACCGATCCCATATGAGTATTTTATAGAAATGTCGAGGCAAACGACCCGATCCCATAAGAGTATTTTATAGGAATGCCGAGGCGAATGGTTTGATCCCATAAAAATATGATATTGCCAAGGCAAATAGTCCAATCCTATAAGAATATGATACTGCTGAGGCGAACGACCCATTCTCATAAGAATATGATACTGCCGAGATGAACAGTCCGATCCCATAAAAATATGATATTGCCGAGGGGAACGGCCCAATCCATAAGAATATCCTTGACCCCACTCATGAATATACGTGTGAGTTATGAATTTAAGGAAACTTTTCGATGAAAACACACAACGCGGGAGAAGTTCGCAGGGGAGGCACAATTATTCTGTGGCTAATCAAGTAGCTCGTCAAATCTATACAATTGCAAGTCTATTACCTCACGCAAACCTAGTCTCGATGAGTAACACGAAGAAAGGAAATAAACATGCAAGGATAACTCAAATAATACAAATAAGGCATGACATGAACCTAAGTCTACCCGGACATAATCAGGAATTCTAGCATACGCACGGACACTCGTCACCTCATACGTGCTTAGCTCCCACAACATGTAACACATAAGAATATAACACATACGGGGTAAATTTTCCCTCACAAGGTTAGACATGAGACTTACTTCGCTCTGAAGTTCCATCACCGGCTGCGACTCTCTAACACCCCAAACGGATTGCCATCGACCCGAAACTAGTCAAACAATGTGCAACCAATAGAAATATACTCCAATACTCATAATTAACCAATTTATAACAATTCTCAATTCTGCTCGAAAGGTCAATAAAGTCAACCCTCGGGCTCATGTGCCCGAATTCCTATCATTTTCGAAGATAAACGTTACCCATAACATTACGAACTCAAATATGTGATTTATTCCTAATTCCATTTCCAAAATCGTGGTCAAAATCCAAAATACCAATTTTTAGGTTTTCTCTTAAAATCTCAAAATTTCTATAATTTTTCATGTTAAAGCCTTATGATATTCATGAAATTAACTTGCAATCTGTGGGAATCACTTAACTCATGTTGCTTGATATATAACTCCTCAAAATATCTCCCCAAATTCGTCTATCCAAGTGAAAAAGAGAAATGAGAGCTAAGTCTCGATTTAGCAGCACTGCGGAAAATTCCATCGCAGGTGCGGTTCTCTCTAGGCCCAGGAAAATATGCTTCTGCGGATCAAATTCTGCTCCTATGTGACCTCTTCTGCGGTCCAGCCCTCGCTCATATGCACTCGCACATGCGGAGACCTTCCGCTTCTGCGATTCCAGCTGCCTAGCTCGCTTTCCGTCTCTACGGGGAAATCTTCGCATCTGCGAGCTCCCAAATATGGATATACCCTCATATGACACGTGGTGTTCTCATACTACACTTCGCCATATTGTTTTGCAGATCCAGGTGTTGGAGGTAGCAGACCCAAGCGAGGATTTAAGATAAAGCTGATTTGATCGTCGCAGTCCCTTGGAGTCCTTTACTTATATTTATACTGCCAGTTCACTATCCGAACAGTATTATATTTTGAGATATTTCTATATATTCAGTTAGAGCTCATGGCTTTGTACTACCTAGTTTTGGGAATATGTTGTGATCGTCACTGTGTTGGCTTGTATCATATTTGTTTTTGCATATACATTTTACTCTGCTTGTTATATCATGTTTATTGGTTTAACTGTTGTAAGTGATTATCTTACCTAGTTTTAGGGATTAGGTGTCATCATGACCTCTATGGAGGGATTCGGGTCGTGACAGGTATGTTTGGATGAATAAAGTCATTAGTCAACTTTAATTCGGCGAAGATCCTTGTTGGACGAGAGAATTCCATGACTTGTTTGTCACGACCCAAACTGATGGGCCACGACCGGCACCTGGTACCTTACTCAATCGAGTACCAACGTAACGTATCTTTCTTATTACATCATCATATACACGTGACATACAGGCCTAATAGGCCAACATGATTATTTATAAACTCAAAATATAAGCCGACAAGGCCATACACGCATTCGTATACATGACATCTGTCTGCAAGCCTCTAAGAGTACACACTTATCACAAAGGTTGGGGCAGGGCCCCGCCATACCAAACAATACACGTCTAAATTATACCGACTAAACAAGCAACTCCGGAGCTAATGGAGCGCACCAACATCTTCCGTTGATCTGATGGCCTACTTGGAGGACTCTCGACCTGTCTATCAGAACCTGCGGGTATAAAACACAATGTCCCCAAGCAAAAGAGACGTCAGTACGAATAATGTACCGAGTATGTAAGGCACATAAATAAGTACATAACAGACATAGAAGAAATATATAGTAAATGACTCAACCTGTAAGTCTGGATAACTCTGTAAATCATGTAATAATTATAGTGTCATGCATATGCGTATGAATGTCATGTCGTGCATAGGTACATGTTTCATAACATCATCAGGCCTCTGAGGGCATCCCATCATATCATCTCGACCATTGTGGGCAAAATCATCAACGTATACCAGCTGATCAAGTGGTGGTGCGTATATAACGCCATAATCTTTCCCATATCCCATATACAATATATATACGCGTATATAACACTATCTGGTCATGGGTCAATGCGCATGTATAAATGCATGAAATGCATATGAAATACGTTAATAAAATCTCTAAGTATGTCATAAGACCATTATGCCTCTGATTAATATCATGAAATAAACTTTACCAACTTACGTATTTTTTGAGACCCATGAACAGATGATAAAATAATATGACACGTGGGGAATCAAGAACATAAGCATCTCTATTATATAAATAGAGTCATGGATGAAAATTGTGCATTTTCTCGTTTCGTTTGTGTCGTATGGATTATGCCGAAAGAAATAAGGGATAGCCTTAACATACCTGGAGTAGGGAAAAATCCGTATGATATTCTTGAAAAAGGTTGCACTGTACTCCTTTAGAACCGCAAAATTTTACGTTGCTACGGTTCTAACAATTCTCGTTGGAATTGTTTGGTTGCAAGAAGTTTGGTTGAAATCTTGTAAGAATTGCTTGAAAATGCTATGAAATCTCCCGTTTTGAATAGAATATTGAAGCAACTACGTTGCTAAGATGATACGCAACTTTGGTTGAATTCTTATTAGATTAGCTGCCTACCATACATATGCACTTTTCGTTTCCATTTAATGATTGAAGGGAGGTTATTTCTTTGTCAAATTGAGTGGGTCCCACTTTTAGGTATGACTTAGCCTAACTTAGTCTTCTAAATGCCACCTTATCAACTATATTAAGAGTCATCAACTGAAGAAAGGGTGTCTGCCACGTTAATCATCCTTATAGTTATCTAAATTATACTTAATTAATTAGTTAATCTCCCACTAAAAATTAATAATTACTCAATTACCCACATAATTAAAAATTATCTCAAATTACTTTAAAATACTACTCACTTTTTAACATACTTTATACACCTTACTATCGTGGTCATGTGGTACCTTGTATGGTACTAGTCCATAAATATAGGGTATTAACGCTCGGCCCGTATTTTTTCCCAACATGCCAATCTTGGACGAAAATTCATTTTATTTGACTTGCTTCCCCTCTCACCTTCACGGACCTACTCATCACTTGTTTGCAATAGCATAATGCTTATAATCTCATAATAATCCCATTCCCGAACTTACGTTGATTAACTTACGGTGAACTTTTAATGTACGAAAATGCGGTATGTAATATCTCATTTCCGAGCTTTCACCAATTTGCTTATGGTGTAATTTTACGTACGAAAATATGGGGTGTAACATTATTGATTGGTAGGTGGTTAAGATTTTCTACATCTTTGTTTTATAATTTGCAGTGTTCTAGATGTTTGGAACAAGTTCTATTTGATATGAGGTATTACCGGTACCAGGTTTGGTAATGAGAACTTATTGTGGTTAGAATTTTTTATTCTGAGTACATGAGTTATGTGGTACATCGTGTGGGTACATCTTGGTAATGTAATTATGGCTTGACACAACTTGTTTAGACTTATACAGTGCATAAATGCGAGATTAGGGTTATATAGTGAATTCAAGATGTTGGAGATTAGGTTATAAGATTTATGAACTAAGGTTTAATAAAGGATCCTCAGTTAGGTTGTGTGGACGAGCTTATATGGATTCAGGTGACATAGGATCACCGTGGGTTTGTGTATGGTGAGTTTATATAGTGATTTGATGGCTTTGTAACAATTCTTGACACGTTCGAGGATGAACGTATATTTAAGTGGGGGAGAATGTAAATACCCGACTGGTCATTTCGAGCATTGTCATTTAATTCAATGGTTTAAGGTCTTGAATAACTTCAATGATGTATTACGACTTGCGTTCATGGTTGGTTTAGTTTTGGAAAGATTTCGGAGTGATTTGAATCACTTAGTTCCTAACTTGGAAGTTTAGGTTGAAAGTGTTGATCATGTTTTCCTTTTTATCTATTTGACCTCAGATCAGAGTTGTGATAGTTCTGTTAGGTCCGGATGGTGATCTTGGACTTGGGCGCATGTCCGAATTTGAGTTCCGAAGTTCCTAGATGATTTTGAGGGTAATTGCTGAAAATAGAAAATTTTGAAGGTTTGAAGAGTTGATAGGCTTGATCTATAGTTGACTTCGTAAATGGATATTCACTTAGTATTCTGACCCTTGGAATATGTTTGTATGACGATTTATGACTTTTGTACAAATGTTGGGGTCATCTCAAGTTGTTTAGACGTGTTTGCTCGAGTTTGAAATTTGAAACTTTAAATAGTTTATTAGGCTTGGATAAAGGTAAGATTCATAATTTAAATATTATTTTGTAGGTTTTGAGGCATAGAGTAGGTCCGTTTTATATATTTGGACTTGTTGGTATAACTGGACTAGGCCTCGGGGACCTCGGGTGTGATTCGGGGTGGTTCCGGGCAATTTTTGTGATGTTTGGAGTTGTTGATTTCTGATGTTCTTCATGATCGCGAAGGTGCTTCCACAATCGCGTAGTGTATGTTGGAGTTGGGTGGTTTTTCCTCTTCGCATTCATGACTAGGTGGTCTTGTTCACGGAGCTTGAGTGGCTTTCACATCGTGTTCGCAGAGCGTGGTCGCGTTCGCGATTGAGAGTGGGAGCTGGTGGATTCGCCTTCACGTTTGCATGGTCCAGGACACATTCACGAAGGGGTTGGCATCTGTGGTCATCGCATTCGCGAGGTAAATAATGCAAACGTGGAGAGCATTTTTCTTTGTTAGTGTAATTTATGTGCATCGCGATATAGATGGTACAATCGCGATCGCAGGTACTGTTGGACAGTGCATATAAGTTGTTATTTTCGAACTCAGAACTCATTTTATAATATTTTGATATTGGGAGCTCGGATTGAGGCGATTTTGAGGTGATTTCTTACCCATGTGAATTGGGTAAGTGTTCTTCACTCGCATTTGATTATTATTCATGATTCTATCTTTTATTTTGGCATTTGATTGGTGGATATAAAAGAGAAATTTTGGAATTTTGGCAAAACCTTTCTAAAGTGAATAATTAGGGTTTGAACATCGATTCGAAGTCAGATTTAGATAAAACCTATATGGATGGATTCATATTCGAATGGGTTATCGGATTATAAGCTTTAACCGGTTTCGGGTCGTGGCCCCGGGTTGACATTTTGGTTGACTTTGAGTATTTAATTAAAGATTCGACCTTTAACATTTGGGTTTGATTCCTATGGCCTTATTTGATTATTTTTTGCTAGATTCGGGCAGTTCAGAGGTCGATTCGAGTATTGATTTAGCTCGTTTGAGGTAAGTGTCTTGCCTAGCTTTGGTTTAAAAAATAATCCTACTAATTTATAATGTTTTCTATGTGTGGGGATGATGTATATATGAGGTGACGAGCATATATACATGTGCCATGGGTATTCATACTCGAAGTAGATTCTATCTTACTCTATGATTTATTTGATTGTGCATTTTACTTGATTCTATGTATTTTTTCATCAATTGACTATGTGAGCACAATAAACCACGCTAGAGGAATGTTGAGACTATTGGTACCTTATTTTAAAGATGTTGCGCAAATATTGAGACTTATGATATACTTGCCTCGGAGGTAGATACCCGTATGTTATGAACACGCATCCATACTTGTTCTTGCATTGTGATTTGATTGGAAAGTGTACTCTCTGATCCTTTGTATGACTATTTGAACTTGGTTTCTATAATTGACTTAGCCGTAGTCATGTCTTATCTGCATTTTTATTATCGCCATGTCCTTATGTGCTTTATTGATGAGTTGTGAGGATATGATTGTTGATGATAAATTGTTATCTTGCATTGTTGTGATAACTATGGCACATGTGGACATGTTGTGCAGGTTAATTGTTGATGTGTGGAGTATAAGGGTGTCATTTCACTATCGATGTTGTGTGGGGGTATAAGGGTAGAATTTTCAATGTTGATGTTGTATGGAGTATAGGAGTGGTGATATACGCATGTGGCAAAATAAAGGAGGCATTTCATTGTTATATGCACATGCGGCGAAATAAGGGTGGTTATAAGCACACGTGGCGAAATAAGGGAGGCATTTCATTGTTATATATACATGGGGCGAAATAAGGGTGGTATTGTGTCACAACCCAAAACTTCATCTATTCGTGATAGCACCTAACCCAACCTGCTAGGTAAGCCAACAACAACCAACACAAATCAAATGAGACATTAAGAATCAATAAGTGAAATAACTGAATTTTTATACAATAACTCAAGGATTGGTAGTACAAATCATGAGCTTCCAAGACTTAGAATTTACAAAGTTGGTACGAAATAAATACATCATTTGTTCGAAATATACATACACAAATTTCATCTAAAGCTACCAAGGATAAGTGGCAGATATATCCAGGAAATAGGTACATCTTCAATGCCAGCTCCTGCCATACACATCAACATCAACTCCAAGATCTGTATGCAAGGTGCAGAAGATAATATCAATACAACCAAACCCATGTACCCAATAAGTAACAAATCTAACCTCAGGTTGAAGGCAATGATGAGCTCATAAGAACATCAGTTTCCAACACCAGTAATCAATAACAACATAGGGCATACCGATGGCAGTAACAGTAAATGGCTCACAAGAATTATCATATTCAGCTCGTTCCCAAATACGAAAAATTTGACATGTTATACAAGTTTAACAATTCAAGGCCGAACCTTTCACTGAAATCATTAAAATATAAGGTTATCAGAGAACTGTGGCTTTTTCAAACTTTCAACAACATATAATACATCTCATTTATCAACTAGCACGAGGAATTACATCACTATGCCTACATGTCAAGTCAATAACATCATATTGCCATCTCACACGATAAAAATACATCTCTATGCCTACATGTCAAATATACTTGTTAAGTCAATATTTTCCTAGTGAAATTATCAGGTACACTCACTCTCAACACATTCATGGTGACTGGCTTACATCTCCCTCACCATCACATACACAATCACTTAGCGTTGTATGGGTGCCTGACTCAAAAGCCCCTCACCAAAGCACGTGTATATATCATTGTGCATGCGCTCACTACTGGTAAGTCGGATTATGGAGGGGCAGATCCTGCCCAAGTGCTAATCAAAAGCCAATATGGCATGTTGCGGTGTGCAACCCAATCGAATAATAATCAATAGCCAACAAGGCATATTGCAGCTTGCAACCCGATCCATATATCACTCAATAGCTAATAAGGCTTGTTGCGGCATGCAATATGATCCATATATTACTCACAACACGGCTATATGACCCACACCAGTCAACAACCTCTCAAGTCTCAAGGGCTCACAATCTCATAGTACTCGGTCCAAACAGTATCACATATGGAAGACAACAAAATGTGTGATATAGAAAATAATTAATGCACAGAGAGTGAGATATGACTTGCAAATGAGGAATCATGACTGAGTAAAGAACCGCAGTTACAATGTACAGCTCATAAACTACAAGAATAGCTCCATTACGTCTCAACCAAATAAGCATATAGCCTAAACATAATTTATAACATGAATCATAGCTCAAATAGTCGAGTAGAGAAAACACAGATACAATAAAGCATGATAGTAAGACAAGTTCAGTAATAGTATAAAACTCACTCAAATCATGAACATCCCCATGCACACATGCACGCACACCTATCACCTAGCATATGCGTCACCCCAACACATCCCATATAACAACATTTCCATGTCAATTACCCTAAAATACAAGTTTACATATGTTACTTATCTTGAATAAGCCAAATCAAATACCGAGCAACAAAACAATATTCTAGAAATGCCATCCCGCGCAAATCAACCTTTGAACGGCTCGAAACTAGCCAAAAGAAACACAAAAATATCAAATAATGCCATAGGAAACAAACCCAAGCAATAAAAGTCGAATTTTTAATCAACTTCTTAAATTCAACCAAAAGATCAACCCGGGCCCGCACCTCAGAACCCGACAAAACTCACAAATTCGGATAACCCATTCGAATACGAGTCCAACCACACCAATTTCAGTCAAATCCGACTCCGAATCAATGTTCAAAATCCAATAATTTACTTTAAGAAAGTTTAGACAAAATCCCTCAATTTCTCTTTTAAAATCATCAATCAAATTTCAAAATCGAAGATGTAGTCATGTAATATAATCAAATCCGAGTAGAAAATACTTACCCCAATCCATGTAGTAAAATTTCTTGCCCAAATCCGAGCTCCCCAACTCTAAAATGAGATAAAATAACTTAAAGGTCCAAAATAGAGTACTTATAGATCTGCTCCAGGTATAACCTTTGCGAACGCGGAAGAATCCCCGTGTTCGCGATAAACAAAATACACTACCAAAAAATGCCTTACGCGTTTGCGAAGATGCCCACGTGAATGCGATGCCCACAGATGCCAACACTACGCGAATGTGACCCACGTCTCGCGGACGCGAAGAAGAGTTCTCCAGCTCCCAGTTTAACAGCACGAATGCAATTTCACATATGTGAACGCGAAGCTCAAGTTCCTCAGCATCTGTGAACGCGAATCACCACACACGAACATGAAGAGATGAACAACCTAGCCCAAAGTTCTTCTACGTGATCGCGACCTAGGTCCGCGATCGTGATGCTCTACAGAAACACCAGCAATCAGCAACACAAATATATCAAAAATGGTCTGAAATCGACCCGAAACACAACCGAGCCCCTCGGGACCCCGTCCGAACATTCCAACATGTAGCAAAATTGTCACGACCCAAAATTCCACCACAGGCGTCGTGATGGAATTCAGTTTCTAAGACTAAGTAAGCCGATCATAATAACATTTCAAGCCATTTTTTTTAAAACATATAATTTAATACAAGTGTCAAAAACCAACAGCGGAAATATTCAAATGACCTCCCAAGACTGGTAACACCGAGTCACGAACTCTATCTGAATACATGCAATGATCTCAAGGATCAAATATACAATATTGTTCGAATAAGAGTTGACAATACATTAAAATAAAAAGACTCCCACGGACTGCATCGACGAAGCAACTCTACCTTGAAACCTTGCGATCAACACACTAACTCTGCCCGAGTCCGATATCTCCAATACCTGACTTTGCACAAAAATATGCAGAAGTGTAGTATGAGTACACCACAGTCGGTACCAGTAAGTATCAAGACTAACCTCGGTGGAGTAGTGATGAGGTACAATAAAGACACTCACTAGTCAAATAATCTATGTAACATAGAATACAAAAATAATAGAAAACAGATAACATAGGTAGCAACAATAATCAACTAGTGATATAAACAACAAGGCAGCAAGAACACCATAAATATTGCTCACACGAATAATAAAGATAAGTACAACTAATTAATCAAGTCCTTCTAAATATACATCTTTTATCTATAAGTTTTTCAAATAAAAATCTTTAAAATGTAATCCTTTCAATTAAATATATCCCAAATATACTTCCTCCAAATAAATACCTTACGAATATAAATCTTCAAAATAAATATCTTTCGAATATAATTCTTTCAAATAAAATCCTTCGAATATAATTCCTTCAAATAAATATCTTTCGAATATAATTTTTTTAAATAAAACCTTTCGAATATAATACTTTCAAGTAAAAAGTAATCACTGGTTGACACCTCACTTCATAATCTTAAAAATCTCGGGTCCCATCCCACTTTCATATCTCACGGCACCTCGTGCCCATATTTCTATCCCCAACCGTATGGGCAATTCACAAGACAGAAGATAAAATATTTTAATGAGATGACTAAGGAGTGAACGACGGGAAATTTACAGAAAAGTAACAACACAATATATTGAGGTAAACAACAGGGGCGCTCCCGAGGTATCGCCTCATAAATCCAAATGTAAATGCTCAACAGGGGGATCTCCCGAGGTACCGCCTCGTAGTTCCAAAATAAATATGCAAGACAGGGGGATCTCCCGAGGTATCGCCTCGTAGTCCCAAAGTAAATATGCAAGACATGGGGATCTCCCAAAGTATCGCCTCGTAGTCCCAAAGTAAATATGCAAGACATGGGGATCTCCCGAGGTATCGCCTCGTAGTCCCAAACTAAATATACAAGACAGAGGGATCTCCCAAGGTACCACCTTGTAGTCCCAAAGTAAATATGCAAAAGCAAAGACGGAAGAATAACACAGCAAGAACAACCTCTTCTTAAATCCAAATTTTTGATAAATATATTAATGTCTCCGTTTAAACTTATTTAATAATTATTTGCATATGAAAAATCCAAAATGTAATTATTTTTAGAAAATGTCAACTCAACCAGCACAAAGAATCACATAAGGATCAAAGTAGCAATCATACCAAATTATCATATAAAACAAATTCGAGAAACAAAGAATGAGGCATGACAAATAAGTATTTAATAAGTGCCAGCAAATTTTCGAATTCCTACGACTTTAAACTAATACAATTTGCACATATAAGCCTGAGTACGTACTCGTCACCTCACGTACACAACTTTCACATTACACAAATGGCACATACGACTCAATGCCTAAGGAAAAATTCCCCCACACAAGGTTAGGCAAGATACTTACCTTTTTGAAGTTAGGCCGATATTCCAAAATAGCCCTCTTGCTTTAAATAATCCTCCAAATAGCTCAAATCTATCCAAATTAATTGTATAACTTCATTAAAATTCATCAGAAACAATTCTGGATAATAAAACGTCGACTTAAAATTTCACATTAAAAAGAAAACCAAAGGTCAACGCGGGGCCCACCTATCGGAACCCGACAAAATTTTTACAAAATCCGAATACGCATTCCGATACGAGTTCAACTATACCAATATTATCAAATTCCGATAACGAATCAACCTCCAAATCTAAAATTTTTATTTTTGAAAGATTTTCAAATTTCTTCCATTAAAACTCGAATTAAACGATAAATATAACCATAGATTAATGAAATATAATTATTTTCGGATGTATAACACTTACCCCAGTCGAAGCCATGAAGAAATCCTCAAAATCACCCAAGAACCGTGCTCCAAAAATCTAAAATGAAATGAAGGAAATGACCATTTTTGGTCCTTAAGTTTCTGCCCAATAAAAACACTAATATGGTTGCTAAAGGTGCACACCAAAACTGTTTACACCATCAGTTAAATTTTCACTAAAAATGCTTTAACTTCATCATATGAACTCGGAATTCGACGATTTTTATTCCTATAAGTCACAAATAATAATACGAACCTAGTTATTCATTCGAAACTCAATTCAGAGCTCATTTGCTCAATTCGATACCAACTTCATCCGTTAAACAATTAACTCATGTTTCGCGCTAAAATCCCAATTTGATGAAATTATACCAAGCATTTCAGATCATTCCTATAATTCATTATCAAACTACCGGAAGTCTCAAAATCGAATTTCGATCTCTAGAATTAAAAATGGACCTTTGGATCATTAGATGTTTATGCTCAAAATACCAAACTCTTATAAAAACTCTTCCAAAACTCATCCAAGCCCCATGGGACCCCAACCAAGTATACTAACAAGTCCCATAACATGACACGAACTTAGTCGATGCCTCAAATTACATTAAACAATACTAAAACACGAATCGCACCCTAATTCAAGCTTAATGAAAACTAACAAATTCCAAATTCTACATTCGATGCCGAAACCTATCAAATCAATCCGGAACGACTTCAAATTTTGCATGCAAGTCATAAATTATATAATGGATTTGTTCCAATTTCTAGAATTAAATTTTAACCCCGATATCAATAAAGTCAACTCCGGGTCAAACTTTCCAACAATCTTCTATTTTTCAACTTTCCCCAAAATGCGTTGAATTATCATACGGACTTCCAAATCCAAATTCGGACACACACATAAGTCTGAAATCACTATACAAAGTTATTGCAATTATCAAAATTCTATTCCGGAATTGTTTGCTCAAAAGTCAAATCTCCGGTCAAACTTTAGAAATTCAAGCTTTATAAATGAGAATTGTTCTTTCAATTACATTCTGAATCTTCCGAAAATAAAAGTCGACCCCACACGTGGGTTATAATACATATTACAAAATTTTTCGGGACCTTAAGTCATGAATGGAACGTTAATTCTCAAAACGAAAAGTCGAGTTGTTACAAAAATATAACACAGACCTATTCGAGGCCTCAAATTACACATAACAACATCAAAACTACGAATCACACCTCAAATTAAATTAAATAAACTTTTGAACTTTTAGCTTCCAAAACTTGTGCCGAACCATATCAAATCAACTCGCTGCAATGGATGGTAGAGGGTCCGTAGTACCCGAAGCACTGGAGTGATCCAGTAGCCGGGAAGGGGAATATCCTCAAATTTTGCACACAAGTTTCAAATGTCATAGCAAACCTATTGCAATTCTTGAAACAACAATCTGAACCCAATAATATGGAAGTCAACTCCCGGTCAAACTTATGAATTTTCCAAACCTTCGAATTGCCAACTTTCGCTAATTAGAGTCAAAACATTCTAGAAGCATCCAAATACAAATACGGGCATATGCCCAAGTCCAAAATCTCCATCCGGACCTAACGTAACCATCAAAACTTGCATCCGAGGTCAAATACCTAAAAGTCAAACTTAGTCAACTCTTTCAACTTAAAGCTTTCTAGTTGATAATCATTCTTCTCAATCAATCCCGAATCACCCGAAAACCAAATCGACGATACACACAAGTCATAATATATCATACGAAACTACTCATGCTCTCGAACTACCGAATGGAATACAAACACTCAAAATGACCGATCAGTTCGTTACACATTGTTGATGATATTATGTGATGATTCGAGGTTGCCTTTCTTGATCTTTCTGGTGTGTTGAAACAAAGTTGATATTTTGATTGCATATAACTTTTTAAAAAGTTTCCGTCTTGTATTTTTAATGAGTTGTTAGTTGAATTTGACATGCTATCACCTGCCCCACTTCTACTTGATGATTTGTTATCAAAGATTGATTTTTCTACATTGAATTGATATCTCATATTTTTATTGAGTTGTTGGTAGCATATCAGATTGACATGATAAAGAAGTTGTCATCACACATTGATATATTGGACTCTTGAAATGTTCTCTTGAACGTGTTATTTGGTACTTGATACGGAATCGGATCATGTTGGGCATAGATTTATAGTCAGGTATGAGTAATGAGTATACATATTATATGGTGTATACCCCTTTGTGAGCGAGGTTGGTGCAAGTTATATTTGTTGAACATGTCTAATTAGTAGAGTTGTTTGTTACCCTATCCTAGTTGTGCACATTTACTGTTGACAATTTTATTTCTGTAACTGTCTTTTTGGAATAATTTCTCTGTATTATACATGTTATTGGGTTGCACAGGTTCTGCAATTGAGTATCTTTTGACTTAAAAATCTCGTCGTTACTTTTCTGAGGTTAGTCGAAATACTTACTGAGTACATGTGGTCGGTTGTACTCATACTATATTTCTGCACCTTACGCGCAGATTCTTGAGCCGAGTAGCTGGGAAGACCGAGCTTTGTATTGGAGATGTACCAGCGTACCAGATTCATGCTACCTTTTGGTTCATGGTAGCTTAAGATTTTATTTCTGTTTATATAACTTTCGAATAATTTTTGAATATCTTCCTTTTACCAACTTCGTAAATATAAATCATAGTGGTTCATGACATGTACTACTTGTCCTTAGAGTAGTTATATTGATTCTTTTGCAGTTTTATTTATAACGTTGATGATTTCTCATTGTAGTAGCAACTTATACTATTTGGCTTACCTAATGGATTCGATTAGGTGCCATCATGACTTGATGGAGTTTTGGGTTGTAACATACACATCCCTTGAATTTATCCGAATGTTTTCTTTAGATAATTAAACTCGGGCTAGCACTTATTAAACACCTAAACTCTTTCAAAAGTGTACTAATTAGACACATTTTACTTAAAATAAAATGAGCGCATTTACATGAAGATGATATGGCAAAAAGAATAATGAAACTGTGACGGGTTGCTATCGCCCCATCCCCCCCCCCCCCCCCCCCAAAACCCATCTTCTCAAAATATTCATTTAACTCGGTGATCCATAAAGATAGAAAAGAAATATTAAGATCTGGGCATGATATTTGGTCTAAATGCAACATAGCCTGAGGAGCTGTCAAGATTTGAATATTATGAATTCGGAATTCTAGCCTGTTTATGTTATTGATTTCTAAATTAACAATTTATACATATTTAATGAATATTTTAAAATAAATTCTTAATTTTGACAAAATTTATTGGGTTCCGTCAAACCCGCAAGAGTTATGCTAGCTCCGCCTTAAACATAGGAGATTAGGCGGAAGAAAATGCCCGGAGAAAGAAATGAAAATTTGGGGAATATAAAGCTCGAGGGAAGGCAGGAGTTGCTCCACTTCTTGAAGAAGAAATAAGAGAGTCGGAAAAGAATGTCAAAATGAGTGAGTTGGACTAATCTGAATGGGCCAAAAACGGGTTATTATTGAGAAATTTTTAGAAACCACTATTGTTTAGTGGCTATTAACTTCGTATAGCTACAATATACATAATTATTTTCTATAGCTACTATTCAGTTGTTACGATAGTGTATTCACATGTATTTGCGTTGTTGTATTCATGAATACATCAAGAAAAGCGCCTAAAATCAGGGCAGTTCAGTTGTACGTGCATGTATTCGCGCCATGTATTCATGAATACAACAGTAAAAAGCGCCTCAAATCAGGACAGTCCAGCTGTACGCGCATGTTTTCGCGTGAAAAAGTGCCTAAAATCAGGACAGCACAGTTGTACGCGCATGTATTCACATGTATTCGCGTTATGTATTCATGAATACAGCAGCAAAAAGCGCCTAAAATCAGGGCAGTCCAGCTGTATACATGTAATTAATACAGTAACGACAATCCCTTAAAAATAGGTATGTCCAACTGTCTAAGAGAAAAAAAACATAAATAACATATTTCATGCTTCAATTTCAATGGTAGTATAGACCATAAAATACTTATTTTGCTATAAAATAAAAAAAATACCTCTAGAAAATAATATTTTAAAATAATTTTGATTTATAATAAATAGGTGTATACCTTTGCTATTGGTGGTAACATTTTCGTCATTAAATTGCTAGAGAGTCCAAATCTTACTTGGGCTGTGACGAGATATGACAAGATATACTAAACACATGGATCACAACGCAATGCCGACAGACTATAAGCCGCATTTTTATTTCTTTGTTTGTTTTCTTATAACTTATTTAATTACCAAACAAAATTAATAAAATTTATTTTTTTCTTTATTATGGCTCATCTAACATATAAAACAAAAATAATATGTCTTGTAAATATATTTTGATAAGTTTTCTAATGGGTCAATTAGAACTATATCTTTAATCGGCTTAATACATAATTTACCCTCTCAGTTACACATAATCTCTAGTATACAAATTTTCTTCATTTTACACTTCCTAATTTATCACTTCGTAGCTAAATATTTTATGTGGACAGTCTAATACCACATCTTTCAAGGAAGAACACTACTCTTGTGTAGCCCACAATTTTTGTTTCTGGCCCTTCTCACAAAGATACTTCCAGAAAACTCATTAAAGAAACGAAATAATAAATAATAGCTTTGATAAACAGGAATAAACGGACTAATTAGAGAGACTTTTGCAATATGTAGTACTTACATAAATAATAGCTTTGATGTTGTCGTTGATGATTGGAAATTGAAAGCCTCCATTTTTCATAAGTCTTAGTAGTTGACCACTAAATCTTACCCTCCTAATTGACCATTGAACTTGCCAGTTGCGAGGTTTTTCTTGTGCTCATTTATGACATTATTAACAATGGCATCTATCTTATGGTGGAGATTTATAACTTTAGCCCTCCTTTCAGTGAGTACATGAAGAAAATTTAGGTAAGGCTGTATCATTTTTCATTACTTCGATAAATTCGTCTTGTTCATTGAATACTGTCCCAAATGCTGATCGGCAATTTATAAAGCTCATGAATAAAGATATTCTTTTTGTAAAATTTACTGGTTTACCAGAAAATGATAGAAAAAATTGAATGAGACGAAAAACATCATTTTGCCTAATCGAGCTGAATGACGATAGGGAGCAAAGGCAACAACGGAAGAGTTATAATGAGCACTTGCAAGATACAAATTTTACGCATTTGTCTCGAGTAATCACTATTGGGAGCAAAGGCAACAACAGAAGAGTTATACACGATAATTTCAGCTGCCAAAAGTTTTGGCCTAGATGCAAAAGCGAAGTCATGAGTTTTTAGTTCTTCTTTTGCTATCTCAACCACAACCAAAGAAACTTCACCTAGTTTAAGATGCATAAGTGGTCCATATTTTTTAGCTAAATCTCTTAGGACACGATGTGGAAGTCCACCTACCATATGAAGCATACTTCCGAGAATAGGCAGTTTTCATGGACCCGGAGGCAAGAAATGGGATTTGTAGTAAAGATAAATACGAAAGATATATTTATTTTTTTAGCAATTTTTGTTTTTCAAAAGTCTGAGATTCCAATAATTTATGCAGAAAAAGTAAAAGAGAATGCTAAGATATATTGTTACATAAAAGAAAGAAAAGCATATCACATAAAATCACAGGGAGAGTCATATATTCTTACACAACCACTTCTTCAATAAATAATATATTTTAATTATTTCGTTTTTCTTCTTTATTGAAGTCAAAGTTCTTGTAGCTGCAATTGACAGTCTTCCTATCTATTTTCATTGCTTAATAAGAACTTTACTAGTTTGGATAACAAATATAATTTCATATTCGGCTCCACAATAGTTTGTCCATTAAAATTAAATTGCTTACATCATTTTTGTTCATAAAGTCAGCCAAATTATTTCTGAGAAGAAAGCTTAGCTGGGAAATAAAAAGAGTTTATTCTTTTACAAGAAGAGAGTAAAGGAAAAGACAAATGAAAAGATTTACCAAAATTAATTTAGAAGAATAATTTTAGTAATTTGCATATATTTGGCTTATATGTCAGAAGTCTGTTAAACTTCTTAAATTTTGTGTCTAATCAAACAAGTTTACAAACAAAGGGAGTATATATTTTAAACATAAATGCCTTGTAATCAAATATAGCTGCCGCAAGAACAGGTAAATTATTTGTTTTTAATACATTTCGGAAGTTGTCAAAAATCCAAATTAACAGGTTAGAATATAACAATAACGGAGGATGTTAACGTTTTATTTATTTTGTTATGTAGAGAGTAGCACTTATTAAAGATTGGTAGAATATAAAATTATATTTGTTGTCCATTCTTGGTCAAGTTCTTAGTAAGCAATGAAATATGATAAGAAGACTGCCAGCGGCAGCTACAAGAAATTTGATTTTAATAAAATTTGAAATTAATATATTTCAGAAGTTGTCAAAATTTTAAATTGACTGGTTAAAATATAGAAAAACGGAGGACGTTAACGTTTTCTTTACTTTATGTGGCAAGTCCTAAAGCATGTAATATATGTTGAAATTCAGATTAACATTAGTTCATTATAACTGGAAAGGGATAGTGGTTTGACTCAAGTTGTAAATGAAATTATTGAAATTGAAATATAAGGTCTGATCCTACTATGGTTATGTGTAGAATATGTAAGCCTAATTAATTACGTGTTGACTTGTGATTGTTAGGCATTCTCTAAATAAAAGGCAACTTCCCTAAATATCTTGCAAATAAATGTGAATCCCTAATTATTATATTTTTTTATTTAGCTCATCCATAATCCCTTAAATTAGACTTAGGATGGGCATAGTTTGGACAAACCCGAAATTCAAATTGAAATTTGAATTTTTGGTTTTAATTTTTGGATTACAGATTGGATTTTGAATTTAATTTTTAAATTTTTTGAATTTCGGATTGGAAATTGAATTTGATACTTCTGGTTTTTGGATATCCAAAAATACAAAAATTTTATACTTTATATTTAGTAACTTTTCAAGCAATTTAACATGAATATATCATTTGGATATTTATTTTTGTAAAAAGAAGAAACATCTCAACTTATAAACTCAAATCTGAAAATTCAAAATATCTAAACCGATTAATCTGAAACAAAACTTAAAAAATCCAATCCAATCCGAGCTTATTTGGATTGGATTTGGATTGTCATTTATTCAATCCGAAATACGAAAATCCAAACCGAAATTTTTATATTCAATCTGAATGCCCGAATACCCACCCCTAATTAGATTTGCCTAATCTAAAACAGAACGTGCAATCCTCATATATATGAAATTGTCTAAGTGGAAATAGCTTTCGTACCCTAGTTATCACAAGAATAACATTAGCGTATTCTATTTTCTCGAATATGCGGTAAAGGGGGTTCATTGATGATTCATCTCCGTCAATTCTTCCGATGTTGAAACTTGAAAGAACATGATAACTTGCTGTCGTGAAAATCGGTCTCAGACTTGACCTTTTGTGGCTACAACTATTGAATCATAAAGCTGAATGATACATTTGTTTAACCTTAACTCATAATTATATTTATATTTTGTGGTTTAATCTCTCCTATTATCATATATAAATTTCTTATGGATATACTTGTAATTGTAAGCCGAAGTTCTCTATAACACATGTCACGACCCAAATTCAAGAGCCACAACTATAAATAAGATCCATCATAAATGAGTAACCAAGCGGGCAAACCTGCCCATGCCCAACCCCAAAACTGACATACTATATATATATAAGAGGATAAGCAGCTGATGGTCAACATGCTTGGCACATAAAAGACGTTTTGATAATTTCAGTTAAAATGGAGCAATATAATTGCTTTACTTTGCCGTAGCTTAAACATAATCTTTTGAGTGATTTGACTAAATTGCCCCTAGGCTTATCTTATCAAACATCACCATACTTCTACACTCCAATCCCTCACGTGGGTCCCAACGTCCCACCCCACCCAACTTTCTTCCTAATAGTTGAGTGATGCACCTAGAGATCCCATTTATCATTTTCATTTCTTCGTATGATTTATATTGTTTCAGTGTTGATTGATCAGAGTAATCAAGTTAAGGACTTCCGAATTCAATTCCGGGTTTACGCCCAAGTCCAAAATCACGATACGGACCCACCAGGATCGTCAAAATACCGATTCGGGTCATTTACATAAAATATTGATCGTAATCAATTCAAGTCATTTTTAAAGCTAAAAATCATGTTTTATTCAAATTTTTACATAAAGTCTTTCCGAAAAAAGACACGGATTATGCACGCAAATTGAGAAATACTAAAGGGAGCTTATAGAGGTCTCGAAATATGAAAATAAGGGCTAAAACTAAAAATGACGTATTGAGAATTTCGTAATTTCCCATATTTTCAAAGTTGCATTATTAGATCTAAGATCTTTTAACTTTAATTTCGTAAAATTCAAAAAGCATTATTAGATCATTATGCATTTTATTTTTGGACTAAAATCAAACCAAATAAGTTTAAACTCTGCATTTGTAGAGATGAATCATTTGACTCATTAAAGTCTAACCATAGAAACAATGATTTTTCAAATATAAAAAGAATTTAGAATATCAAGAATAAATAAGTAAAATCCAGTCTAAATGAATAACATAACATGGTTAACATAACATCAAGCTTATATGTATCACGACCCATAACTACAGACTCATGACTGATACTGATACTAATTTACCAGGTGAACCTTGCATCTTATATTGCTAAGACATAGCAAACAACCATTGTTGCTGGATGAAGAATGTTATAAGCTTGAGTGTCGTATTTTGTTCAAGTGTTATTTAGCGATAGTAGTGTTTATGTGCATGGCTCAGTTTGATGTTACTTTGGTGAACTGAGCCAGCAGTCTTGTGCTTTGCAAGTTTGTTTCATTTTGGTGATACTGTCGCATCTACGTTCAAGATGTTGAATAAATGTGTTTGCTTGTTTTGGTGATACTATCATTTCTACATTCAAGTATTGAATAAATGTTTATGCTAACTAATGGTATGCGATACTGATAGTGTAGAAGTACTTTATGTAACTTAAAATCTTTTAGCTTTTGTGCATAATTTAAAGTTTGATCAAACAATATTACTAGTCACAAAATACGTGGTCCTCCACTTTTTCATTAAGCCAAGCTAAATATGTGCCTAAAAATGTAAAAGAGTGAAAAAGATGACAATAAACGAAAACGTTGCTAACTAATAAAAAAATGACACAACTATGATTCATTATCCTCTTGATGATCATGCCTACTTGGAACGCGGAAGCAAAATCTTGAATTGTTTCGATCCCAACGAAGCGCAATCACATCATCTTGTTTTAAATTCCTTCTCTTCACAAAGTTGGGGGTCCAGTTTCTGATGAGTTGAAAACTATGGGTTTCCCATTTCTTGAGCGTCAAAGAATACTCTGATTGTGTATCCAAATCCCAGACATTAACATCAGTTCCACTTAACTTGTGGCAATCTGTAGCTTTTTGTTCATCCAAGAAAGGTATAACGTAAGTCTTCACTTCTTGTCTCGGCAACAAAAGCCTTGAAGATCCATTCACGTCACTCTTTGTCAACTTCTTAATTATCCAGTGCTCTTCCTCCGCCGCCGCAATTAAACGCCGTTTCTTGATAGGAACAAGTTTCTGATCTTGTCCTTTTCTTTTTAAAACAGGAGTAGCGATATTAGATTCATGGAACGACCTTTTGGGGGCACAAGAATCTTGACTAATGATATTTGGGGAATTAGAATTGGAGGGCAACGTCGAGGTTTCGGGTATTGTACCTAGTAGAGAAAGACAGAGATCAGTAGAAGGCGGCGGCGATGACGACGGCGGAGGATTATTTACAAAGTAGTGTTTTGAAGCAGTAGCTAGGTTTTCTGAAAATTCTGGAAAGAGAGACAATGTTGTGGGTTTAGAAGCAGCTCAGTTTTGTGGAAAGAGAGACAAAGTGGGGAGTTTGGTGTCGGAATATTTAGCTGATGACGACTCATGAGGACAAGTATATGCAATTGGTTCTCCCTTTACAACGATACTGTTATCTGAAAATAGAGACAACGTTGGTATATCGTCCTGAATGGCGTTCATGGTCATGCACGAGAAAGTAGAATGCTTTGTTTTCATCAGAATGGAGGCTCTCTCATTACCTTTTTATAGATTTCTAAACTTCTCCCATACAAACTCAAATTGGGATTTTCGGACATTTCCAACACGGTTTTGGAGCGATTTTGAGAGAGAATTCACGGGAACTTGAGGTAAGTCAGTTATGATCATTGTTAGTCAACAATATTGAAGTATCATTGAGTATTTCGACTAGATTACATGTTTTTGAGATGAAATTATAAGATAGGGATTCGAAAATAAGATTTGAAGATTTGAGAGCCAAATTGTTATCAAAATTTAGTAATTTTGGTATGGTTGGACTCGTGGTTGAATGGACGTTCATATTTTGTAACTTTTGTCGGATTCCAAGAGCGATTTTTGAGTTAAATATCAGTTTTTGTTCGAAAATTTGTATTTTCATATGGAATAAATTTTAATAATTTGTATTGATTGAATTGGATTAATTGTGACTAGATACGAGGCTTTCAGAGGCCAATTCGCGAGGCAAAGGCATAACAGAGTAAAGAATTACACAAGTCGAGGTAAGTGACTTGTCTACATTGTGTGGGGGGAAGTTCCCCTTAGGATTTGTATTGATATGATAATTGTGATGTGTTGAAAGTCGTGTACGCGAGGTGACGAGTGTGTACACGGACTAAATGTGGAGAACTCTGGTTTTAAATTGTGTAGATCTCTTTTACACATTAATTAAATTATTTTATCCGGTTATATTCATCATCATTAATCTATTTTTATATTTTAAATTTGCCTGACATTTTTCCTGCTAATTGCTTTACTTGTTTAGTTGAAACTTTGTTTCTTTTATTCTGTGTTCATTATTTGAAAGTTAAATTTCTTAATTGAATTATTATTAATATGAAGTATTTGACATAAAAAACATTGGTATTGAGGCAATGTGTTGAATTTGTGAAATATTAGTTTTGTTGAGTTATTCACTTTCGAATATTTTGTGAGATTTTGTATTCATTGTGATTGAGCCGTGAACTCTTTTTCATAAACTGACTCTCTCTCTCTCTCCCAAGCGTTCCCTTCTCGTTAACGGTAACATAACGGTAACAAAACCAGCGATCAATTTAGTCACCGGCGACTACCCTCCGCCCAGGTAAGTCCTCTCTCTCTCCACTCCACTCTCCTCTTCATCAGCCCACAACCCTCCTCCCTCTCTTCCCCCCATCTCTCTCACCCCGCTTCTCCTCTTTTCCGTCTTGTCTTCTCCATCTCTCACTGTCGGCGACGTACTCCACCTCTACTCATCCGGCATCATCTTCTCACTACCACCATCGGCCCCACCGTCTCCGTCGACGACACCAGGTTATACATTCTTGTCTCATTACACTTTGTCGTAGATACACTTTGTTTAAATTTGTTTCATTGTTCGTAGTGTGTTCTATACTAGTATTGTGCTATAGCCGTGGTTTATTTGCTTAGATCATTTAATTGTTTGACTCACCTGTACTATTTAGATCCTTTGTATTTGCTCTCGGCCCTATTAAGACTGTCTAGGGTATTTAGTTGTACATATCTTGCTGATCATGTGTCTTCAATTTATAATTAGTTAAATTGTTATCGTCTTAGTCCATATTTGTTTATTCACCATATTAGTGTGCCTGTAGTTGCAACTTTTCTTATTCTAATTTGGGTTGTTGCCTTATGTGTGTTAGTGATTCCCCTTAGTCAGCCTACATATAGTGGCTATGGTCAGGGATGGTCGAGTGAGGTCATGTCCTCGAGGAAAGCGGGAGGTAGGGCGGGGGTTGGGAGGCGGGTCGGGAGGCAAGGGAGGTAAAGGGAACAAGGGTGTCCACTGGTTGAGAATTGGGTCATGGAATGTAGGTACATTGACGGGTAAGTCTATAGAGTTGGCAAAGATCCTTCAGAAGAGGAGGGTCAATATAGCGTGCGTCCAAGAGACAAGTTGGGTAGGGTCGAGGGCGAGGGACGCGGACATGTATAAGCTTTGGTACTCAGGAGTCCAGAAGGGTAAGAATGGAGTGGGTATCTTGGTAGATAGGGAACTTAGAGAGTTTGTGGTTGAGGTTAGACAAGTGAATGATAAATTGATGATTATTAAGTTGGTGGTTGGAGAGTGCACCCTAAACGTCGTTAGCGTCTATGCGCCGCATGCAGGCCTAGATGAGGAGGTTAAACGGCATTTCTGTGAGGGGTTGGATGAGATTGTGCGTCAGGTTCCGCCTGTTGAGAAGCTATTCATAGGAGGGGGTTTCGCAGACTTACTTTTATAAACTTCTGAATGAAGAAGGGGATCATGATATCGTGCTAGGTAAATTGGAGCATTCCGAGAGTCACCGGGACTTTGGTTACTGCAGGTGCATCAAGGTGGAGGAGGTCGTGGGAGCTATGAGTAAGATGAGTAGGGGCAGAGCGACAAGGCCTGACGAGATTCCGGTGGAATTTTGGAAGTGTGTGGGGAGAGCAAGTTTGGAGTGGTTGACTGGGTTGTTCAATGTTATATTTAAGGCGAAGAGGATGCCGGATGAGTGGAGGTGGAGTACGGTGGTTCCACTGTATAAGAACATACGTGATATCCAGAGTTATAACAATTATAGGGGTATCAAATTACTGAATCATACCATGAAAGTGTGGGAGAGGGTGATTGAAGCGAGGGTAAGGATGTCAGTGCCTGTTTCCGACAACCAGTTCGGGTTCATGCCGGGTCGTTCTACTACTAAAGCTATACACCTTGTTAGGCGGTTGGTGGAACAGTACAGAGATAGGAAGAAGGACTTGCACATGGTTTTTATTGACCTAGAGAAAACATATGACAAGGTTCCTAGAGAAGTTCTCTGGAAATGCTTGGAGGCAAAAGGTGTGTCGGTTCCTTACATTATGGCGTTATTAAGGGAATGTATGATGGGGCTAAGACACGGGTAAGGACAGTAGGAGGCGACTCTGAGCATTTTCCGGTTATTATAGGACTACATCAAGGCTCTACGCTCAGTCCGTTCCTATTCCCCCTTATGTTGGACGCGTTAACACACCATATTCAAGGGGAGGTGCCATGGTGCATGCTATTCGCCGATGACATAGTTTTGATTGATGAAATACGAGTCGGTGTTAACGAGAGGCTGGAGGTTTGGAGACATGCTCTTGAGTCTAAGGATTTCAAGCTGAGCAGGACGAAGATGAATACCTGGAGTGTAAGTTTAGCACTGAGCCGAGGAAAGTGGGTGTGGATGTGAGGCTTGACTCACAGGTCATCTTAAGTAGAGGCAGCTTCAAGTACCTTGGGTCGGTTATCCGGGGGGATGGGGGGAGGGAGGGGGAGATCGATGAGGATGTCACACACTGTATTGGGGTAGGATGGATGAAGTGAAAGTTAGCATCTGGAGTCCTGTGTGACAAGAAAGTGCCACCGATACTCAAAGGTAAGTTCTATAAAGCGGTGGTAAGACTGGCCATGATGTACGGGACTGAGTGTTGGGCTGTTAAGAACTCACATATCCAGAAGATGAGAGTAGAAGAAATGAGAATGTTGAGGTGGATGTGCGGGCACACTAGGATGGATAAGATCAGGAATGTTGATATTCAGGAGAAGGTGCGCGTGACTCCCATTGATGACAAGATGCGGGAAGCGAGGTTTAGATGGTTTGGACATGTACATAGGAGGGGCCTAGATGCCCCGGTAAGGAGGTGTGAGCGGCTGGTTGTGGAGGGCACGAGAAGTGGTAGAGGGCGGGAGAAGAAGTATTGAGGAGAGGTGATCAGGCAGGACATGGCGAGGCTTCATATTTCCTAGGACATGGCACTTGATAAGAAGATGTGGAGGTTGAGTATTAGGGTTGTAGGTTAGGAGGTAGTTAAGTCTTGCCTTATTTCGTACCGTTGTGAGACTAGTCTGGTAGGGTTTTTGTCTAAGCTAGCTAGTGACAATGTCGTGTCTTACTATTTTGCGTTTCAGTGTCGGACCTATTTACTAGCTATCGATTTTGGTTTTGGTTTTTTCGTTTTTGCTTTGCATCTTTCTTTTGGATTTCATGTTGTTCCTATTTTTTCTATGATTTCTCTGGTGATACTGATATTGTCTTATTTTGTCTTTTTGTCCTCTTAAGCCGAGGGTCTTTCGGAAACAGTTTCTCTACCTCTTCGGGGTAGGGGTAAGGTCTGCGTACACACTACCCTCCCCAGACCCCACTAGTGCGATTTCACTGGGTTGTTGTTGTTGTGATTGAGCCGTGAGCTCTTTATTATGGAAATAATATTGTTATTTATTTATTTTGGCAAGTTGAAATATTTGATCACTTGAGTTACAAATTGTGATATATTGGGACATTGACACGCATGCGGTGGTATAGGGTATGGGTGTTGAAATGCATGCGGTGAGATAAGGGTGGCTTGATACACGTGGCTAGTAGGGAAACTACTAGAAGTCATGCGGTATGATAAGGGTGGCTAAAAAGCGGGATGCTATTTCGGGAAAAATCTATTCTTTAAAATTAAATGTGAAGGCTCCCGCAGTGATATAAGGAAATAAGATCTTGTGAATTTATTTATAATTTTGGACTACGAGGCGGTACCTCGGGAGTGCCCTTGTTGATATTTCTTTATGACTGAATTGCCTTTGGTTATTTTTGGTGTTTTCCTTAAAGTTGTAAATTTTTGTTTTCCTTCCATGAGGTATTATTTGCTCTTATTCTATGTAGTTGATTTGTGGCATACTACTTACTTGAATTATTTCCATTGTCATTATTATTATTATATTGTTAAACATTCACCCTGTCTTTTATTATTTCCAGTAGGGTCTGACCTGACCTCGTCACTATTCTACTGAGGTTAGGCTTGGCACTAATTGGGTACTGCTGTGGTGTACTCATACTACGCTTCTGCACATTTTTTTGTGCAGATCCAGATACTTCCTATCAAACTAGGTATCAGTGAACTAGCCGTACGCGTAGACTTCAAGGTATATCTGCCAGCGTCCGCAGACCTCGGAGTCCCCTTCTATCCTTATTATGTCGTTTTCCTTATTTTCTTTAGATTCTGATGTACAGAGACACTTAGAATAAATTCTTAAAAACTTGTGACTTATTTCTACCGAGTTTTGAGAGTTATAATTTGTTTAAGTTGCAGTATTTATTTATTTCAGCTGTTAAGTATTTAATTTCAGATTTATATTCAGTTATTCCGCAAATTTATAGGCTTATCTAGTCTTAGAGACTAGGTGTCATCACGATATCCTACGGAGGGAATTTGGGGTCGTGGCAGTTTCAGACTACTTTTGTTGGGGGTTTGGGGTTGTTTTAAGGTGGAAGAGAGCTGATTTCCAACTTCTGATTTGGTGAAGCACTGATACGATTTTTGTCCTGAAAATAATATCCTTATCTAGTGATTTTCTTCATAGTGGTTCCATTTTCAAGTTTGCTATAATCAAATTTGAATTATGGCATCTTTGTGTTGGAGCATCAACATAACTGTGTATTATTTGGCAGTAGAAAAATCAAAATGTGCAATGTCAATAACAGTCCTCAAACTCTGTTTTGAATTGAAACCTGCTTTTGATTGCTGAAAAGATTTTGATATGTTAGTGGTCCGCAATCTACCCATCCTTGTACCTAGGTCCTAGCTTTTACTCGCTAAGCATAGGAATTTAAGTCCCCTGATATATTATAAGTCATCACCTACTGTGGAAGAGCTTCTTAATCAAAAACTTTAGGATTTCAAAAGGAAATGATTCAGCTATATAAGTCATCACCTACTGTTGCCTAGAATCGTAAGCATATCAAAGGTAGACCTACTGTTGCCAAGAATTCTTATGATTTGCAAAAGCAGTATTTGC
The DNA here is from genome assembly GCF_000390325.3 of Nicotiana tomentosiformis. Taxonomy (NCBI): domain Eukaryota; kingdom Viridiplantae; phylum Streptophyta; class Magnoliopsida; order Solanales; family Solanaceae; genus Nicotiana; species Nicotiana tomentosiformis. The sequence continues at coordinate 152,696,040 of NC_090812.1, forward strand.
TTGTCCTAGTCTCATTTAAGAAAGAAAATTTTATTCGAAATTGGGATTCACAAGGCAGTACATCTTATGATACAATTATTTGGTAAGTATTCTTTTTCTTTAGGGTCACATTCTGTGTATGGTTCAAGAGGTGAAATCTTTTAGCTCATTGCTAGACCTTCTGGGAAGGTAGCTAAGATATTATATAGTTGGAGCTTGTGATTCATTTTAGAAAAAATCCAAATTCTTTTTCTAATGGTGCACTTCTTTTGGTGATAGATGCAAATTATGCAAGCAGAACAGATGATAAAAGAAAAGTGCAAAAGCTTAAAGAGTTTATTTGCTGGAGACTCTTTTCTGGTTACTTTTTATGAAGTTAGGTACTGAATTATTCCATTCTAACTCTTCGTGTATTTTTTCCACTTCTCTTTTGTGGATTACAAGGTATTGGGACATCCGCCACCGTACAAAGTGTGGACTTTGAGGCGATGCGGGGAACGATTCAACAACTTTCTAGGAACTATGCGGATGAACGAGAAAAAAGAAAGCATGAAGAGAAGATTAGGACCGCACTTAGGAATGACATCGAGCCCCTCAAGGCTCAAGTGAACCACTTAATCGGCCTGCACCGCTCTTTCCCAAAAAGCTTTATTTATGAAGAGGATAAAAGTAATGGAAATAATATAAATGCTGAAGACGATGAGGGGGAATCCAAAGATGAGTGATTTTATGTTTGGTTGGATTATTGTTTAGTTGGATGTTGACTCTGAATATTATATTTTGAAGTTTTGTTGGATAATTTTGATGTTTGATGGGATAATTTGGATGTTTGGTATGTTTGGATAGTTTATAAAGTTTTATTATTGTTAATTTGTGTTTTATTATGGTTGCATTTCTATTTCTATTGTAATATTCCAGCTGGCAGGTGGTGCAGCAAAAAATAAGCATTGCATGCCAAAAATATACCAAATTCACCGAGGGACTTACCGACAGTGTCCGTCGGAAATAATATTTATTTGTCAATCCAAAATTTATAGTTACCAAGGGAGTCTGTCGGTATACTTAAGACAAAATTTCAAATTTTGTTGAACATACCGACGGATATCCATCGGAATATGAATTTATTCCTATTTTTATTTTTTAAATTACTAAATTAAAATTCTAAATATACCGATGGTATCCGTTGGTAATATTAAATTATTATTTTTAATTTACCGACGGATATCCGTCGGTATTGATATTATCGATATTATATTATTTTATAATATACTAACGGATATCCGTCGCTAAGTAAATTTTTTTGACCAAATAGTGTCAGAAATGTACCGATGACTTTCCGATGGGGTCCATCGGTAATTACCGAGGAATTCTGTCGGTCGCTTTTACCGAGGAAAGATTTACCTACTTATCACTTACCGATGGACTTTCTTCGGAAAAGCCTTGTTACCGAGGGACGTCCCCCGATAATTTACGTCGGTAAACAGCTGATTTGTGTATGCTTTAACTAAAATGAACACCAAATCATCCACTATTAGAAGAGAAATTGCATCATATTTGCATGCTAGTAGCGTGGCAACCAACCCAATCCAAAAATCTATCTATCAAGTTAACATTTAGGGATAGTACTCTTTTCCTATGAGCTCAAACTTGTGATGTATCATTTAGAATAAGCAATTAACATAACTATTAAGAATTTGATTTTGCTCTCTCCTATTCTTCCATTGGGAGTAAAAGTTTAAGTACCTCAATGAGCCTGTTTAATTAGTATAGATTCCATCCTCTACTTTAGGTCAAACAGTTGTGGCATATAATCTAGCGAGATACGGCTGCAACCTTTAATATAATGAACATTATTTAGTCACATTAAATGACATGTAATTGTTGTTAAACTCTAAACCAAGATAGTACTTCGATCGAACATGTGCATCAGAAACCACATTATAAAAAACTTAAAAAACTACTAGAATTATCTCATCAAAAATCAATTTTTTTTAACCTTGAAAGACAGCAAGTAGTATGACCAAAAATACCCGATTCTGTCCATTGAAAAAGATCCACGGGTAATACCATTTATACTTAATTACCATATTACAACTAATTTTTCTAATTTTTTTGTGTTTTGGATAACCATATTTATATTTTCAGTTGAATATTTAAATTCTTATAAATAACAAAAAATAATATATGCCTATGCAGAACAATCTTAAAAATTGAAAATTCTAAAGTAAAAGAAGACAAAAGGTTAAAATAATAGAATGGATAAATTTTAGAAAAGAATTCAAAGGGGACTGGACAAGCTCGCGTTGATTTTTTTTGCATCATATGACCTTTTTTGAGATTGCTCTATATTTTGTCACTCATTAGCCTAATGTGTTAAATTTCATCTTTAAAAGTAGTTCGATGGCAAAAAATTCAACAAAATTTAATCCACTAAGCTAATATGAGACATAATTTAACGAAAAATATCAAGAAAATTTTGAAGAGTGGCCTCAAGATAAATTTAAAGAGTGACATCGAGAGAAATCGCTGGTGCAAATGCCTCAATGGCGTTCACTTTTATTTACAATTACTAATAATAGCTTTCTTTTATAATAACAACTACTAAAAAAATAATTACTCCCTTTGTTTGACTTTGTTTATCAGAGTTTGACTTCACACAAAGTTTAACAAAGAAATGAAAACCTTTGAAACTTATGGTATTAAATATGACATTACATCCTTGTGACAGTAAACTCTTGAAACTTGTAATTATAAAAATATTGTAGCATTGTGTAGCTATAAAAACTTATTATTAAGAAAATACAAAATTATATCATTCTTTTTCAAATTAATAAAAAAATTAGTGTCAAACAATAGTATGTAAAATTATGTACTCTAATTTTTGGGGCCTAAACTTCTCTGGGACCTAAAGCGACGGCTTCACTCGCTTGGCGCTAGAGCCGCCTTGATTACTATTTGACTATTTCTAATAATCTGATTCCACTTTAAACTTTAGTTGATGATGAAAGTCCTCTTCCATTTAAGTCTTTAAACAATTGACTATCTTTTGACATTTTCAAAGGCTATTGAGACTAAAATATAGTAAAGCATAAATTTCCTATTATAGGGTGAACTTTCAAGAACTATTGTGATTCAAGACTAAAGTGAATCAATCAAATCTTTCCAATTAGTGTTGAGACCCTTGGGTTATGGTTTCTATAACAAGTACGAATAACAGTCCAAAGTGAATGTTAATCAAATCACTGTCAAGGATAGCATTATTCATGTCTATTGAACCACAAGTGACTTATAAGAATAATGATGAAGATAGAACCTAAGCACATGATAAACATGAGTAAGGCGAAAAGAGCAATGATCAATTTTATTGCCACAACTTCTGGATAGAAAAGAAAACCTAAGAGTCGTGAGTTCTGATATTTAAAATTGAGAAGGAATTATGTCAACCTCCTCTAGGACATATGTGCATACATTATGCAACATTGAATCAAGAAAAAGATAAGTCATGACTACAGTCATAGTCTCTAAAACTTATAGGAGGATGAACACAAATCTAGGCTTACTTAAATGTATTACGTATTCAAGCAATACATGTTAGAGTAACCAATAAATATTACAACAATTACAATCATTTTACAGAACCTATCTCAATTCAATAACAAATTGTAAAAGTAGATTTAGAAACCCATTAAGGTATCCATATCAGAAAATAGTTGAGAATCATGAGAAGTTTCTCTAGATATGAACGTTTTCTGCTATGTAAACAAGAGTGAACTCAATTACTCTGGATACAGATTTCGTCGAGGATTTAGCCAGAAAAATAGATGGACGAAATAGTAGCAGTTATACTGGAACTTTGAGGATCAAATACATGAGGAAAAAAGTGTGATACGAAGATGGCAATTAGGTGAAAGAGTGCTAAGGGGCCGAACCTGAAAGTTAAGTGAGGAGATCGAACTCTTTTCTCTTTGCACTGACAGCCTAAGTAGTCACGGAGAGACAGCTGCTACATACGGCTAGATTAAGTGGCGTTGGAAGATTATCGCTGTCTTTGTTATGCTGTATCCTTATTCCCCTTTCTCCCGTAAGGCGGCAATAGTACAGCGTATCGGTTGAAGAAAGCAAACAACAGATGCGACCTTCTAAACCTAGTAGAGTTGCTGTCCACGAGCGGTAAGGAGCGTATCCCGTCATAGATGAGTAACGTATTCTCAGAATGGGCACGTCGGGATTGATCGACCCATATAATTTATGACAAATGTGTCATGACAAATAATCTAATATTAGGGATTGATCGATCATATAATTTATTTATTGCTATTATAAATATAAAACGTATTGAAAATATTTACTAAATATAGTTTTAAAAATATCAGTCATTTTTTGGTTTGAGAAGTCAAGTTGTGATGGGAAAGGCACGTGTAATAGATTATTGGTCCAACAAAGTTTCACATAAATTATAAAGGAAAAGAAATTATTATACTCATCAAAGGTGAGGTCTCATAATTTTCTGGTCTCATTTTAAATGATTATATAACAACGATCTAGTTGCTCGTACTATTCCTCTCATCTTCTCTTAGTTTGGTACTAAGAACACAACTTTAATTTATTTATGTGTGTATCTCTATCTTATTATAATGGTAGCATCTGAGAATTATTTTTTAATTTAGTTTCTTATATATGAGTGATTTCACATGATTAAAAATCAAGTATAATTGTATTGAGATATTGATCAACTCTTTAATCCTTTAAAAAATATTTAAATTTGGATGAAATAATGAGTAACTGATAATTAGGATTTGAAGTAAACTATGACATTGCAATTTTAACGTTCCAAGAATCTATTACCTTTTTATAATTAATAAATCTAAATCCCACACAAACTGGGAAAAAATAACTGAACAAAGTATTTGTGTCCAAAAAGAAGAAGATACGAAGTATCTGTTATCCAAGAAGAAGTAGGCAAAAAGCTTTGCATAGAGAGAAAGAGTATTTTGGGTTTTCTTTATTTCTTAGTATTTTCTTTTGGTTGTAAAATATCGGAGAGGAGGGTAGCAGCGGGTTGGTGCGGGAAGATGAATCCAAAATTTATTTGGATTGGAGTATTCCACCTTCACACTTTTTTCTTTTTGCTCGGTGTATGTGCAATTTAAATAGGAAAAGAATTTTAGCCTCGGGTGATTTACAATTATATCCTTTAATTATACAAATATTTAATGTTATAAAAGTCAATCAAAGTTTCAGGAATAATTCAGTCGTTCAATATTTAGCCTAAATTATTCGTGCTTTTATAATAATACTAGTATCTACGCTCGTGCGATGCACGAATATCATTTGTCAAATATTATTACGCGTACCAAAAATAAAAAAAAACTTTTAATTGCATATATACTATAAAATTAATCATGGATATGAATGAATTTTAATAACCAGTTCCTTAATACATTTGTTTTTTTTTACAGAATATAACATATAGTCTAATAAACTCATTAACCTTATAAAAAAAAGTTTATTAAACTCATCAATAAAGTTTTGACGCAATCACAGGACAAAACGAAACTATTTGGAATTACATAGTTAGAGATTAAAGTTGTAAAATCACGTTAAGAATAGAACAATACCTTCTTCTTTTTTTAAGAAAACATTTACTTTAGTTCCGCCTTAATGACTCATGTTATGGAAGTTATTCTTCTTATTTTTATATTCATTAATGATAGTGTCTAGATTGATTAATTGTAATACGTCTCCAATATTAAAATTGATTTACTATTTAAAAATAAATCTCATTAACAACTACATTAAAAGAAGCAGTTTAATGCAATCTAACTTATTTATTGTACTACATCAGTTTTCGAAAGTAGTTCTTATTTGGACTTTTTTTCTTCGCTTGTTTGAAACTATAAGATATGGGAATTGATTAAGACTTAAGAGCCTATTTGGAATTTCTTTCAATAAAAGAACTTTAAACCCGAAAAGAATTGAAATTCTTTGTCAATTCGTTCAAAGTTATGTGTTTTCCATCTTTGAAAGGTTAGAAAGATGAGAATACATATTTTTTTCTGGTCCGAGAGAATATATATGTTCCAATATAATAAGGAAAGGACAAAGTTTATTAAGGGTAAAATATATGGCAAAACTTAGAAGATTCCGGGCTTTAAATATTAGGCAATGATATAAAATTGTTATATATTCAACACAACAATTTTATTTAGTATAAAATTTATTCAGTATTAGACAATCAATTTTGTAGGCTTGGTAGGCTACGTTCAAGATGTACCAAAAGTATTTGACTAAAAATCAACTTTGTAGGCTTGGCTAATTATATGTAGTTTAATTTAAATCGAAAAAGAGTTTCAGCCTTAGGTGATTTACGATTATATCCTTAAATTATACAAATATTTAAGGGTATAAAAGTCGATCAATATTTGAGAGATATTTTAGTTGTTCAACATTTAGCATAAATTATTCGTGCTTTTATAATAATATAGATATAGATAGATAATATAGATAGATTGATGCTCAAGCAAGTGTGATATTTTCTTAAGTTCCAATTTATGTTAAAAGTTGGGTACTTTAACATCAATTGGAAGATGCTAACCTTTTTATATTTGCTTATGTCTACTGGGTTTGAATATTACTTGGAAGATGCTAACTTTTTTATTGATTATTTTGTTTAGTATATCTAGCATGATAATTGGAAAACAAGATGTGAGATGTGTTAGGAATACAGCAGTATGAAGACACATATTTTTCTTTCTTTTGTCACCTGTGTAGGGATCTATGTTATTACTATTTGTTTTTTAATAATTTCACTTTTTCAAAAATAGTGGTATGGTTTTCTTTGCAAGACAGTGATTTTTCCTTGAGGCTGAAATTATAATCATCATCTCATGAATTTGTGCCTAATTGTTTCAGTTTATTCAGGACCTTCAAAAATTGGATTATAATATTGATGTGTTTTTGCGTAAATAATTTGGTTTAGAATCACAACAATTATACTAGTTAATGTTGGAATAGTTTAGATTAGTCCATTATGAAATGGGGCTTAGACAGAAGTTTCAGACCTTTTTCTCAAAAAATATAAATATAAAAAAGCTAGCCTATTCTTTTTAACTCAAAAATAAAGTTTACCCAAAGTGTCGTTTATTTTCAACTTCAATAATGCAAATCAGATTTTGTTTTATCGTTATAGTAACTCAACTAAATAAGTTAAAAATTACTTTCTTCTTTTTTTATAGTTAAAATGACTCAATTATTTTCAATTAATTTAAGCGCTAACATTAGGTGCGCTATAATTTTTTTCTTCTCGGTCGCACATTCGCTTGCGTGGTTGTCACGACCCAAAATCCCACCACAGGTGTCGTGATGGCACCTAGTCTCTAAGACTAGGTAAGCCGATTTCAATTACATTTTTGGAGTCATTTTTTTTAATTAAATAAGTTTTCAAAACTAACAGCGGAACAAATATGAATGTACAACCTCCCAAAACTGGTAGTACAGAATCATGAACTCTAACTGAATACATGGAATGATTACGAGAACCGAATATACAATACTATTTGATTCAAATTAACATTACAGTGAAATGAAAAGACTCTAAGGGATTGCGACGACCAAGCAGCTCTACCTTGAATCCTTATGATCCCGCTTTAACTCTTCTCAAGTCCGATGTCTCCAATACCTGGCTCTGCAAAAAAAATGTACAAAAGTATAGTATGAGTACACCACGGTTGGTACCCAATAAGTATCAAGACTAACCTCAATGGAGTAGAGATGAGGTACAGTCAAGACACTCACTAGTCTAATAACCTGTGCAATATAATATACAAAATAATAGGAAACAAATAATAATAAGGGCAGGATAAAACAATCAGTGATATGCACAACAGACAACAAGAATACCATTAATATCACTCAACAATTAATAAACACAATTACACCCAATTAAATCAAGTCCTTCAAATAAATGTCTTTCACATATAATTCTTCTAGATAACTCTCTTTCAAATATAATTTTCTCAAATAATTATTTTTTTCAAATATAATTCTTTCAATAAATCTTTTCAAATATAATTTTCTCAAATAAATATCTTTCAAATACAATTCTTTCATATAATACTTTCTAAGTAAAAATCCTTCCAAATAAATATTTTAAATATAATTCTTTCAATTAAAAAGTCACCATGTGACACCTCATTTCATAATCATAAAAATACGGGTCTCGGCCCTTTTTCATATTTTCACGTCACCTCGTGCCCATAATTAAATCATCATATTTTTCCAGCACCTCGTGCCCTCATTTCATATCATAACTGTGCGGATAATTCACGTGCCAATTATCATTATCATTTCATCACAACACCTCGTGCCCACATTTCATAACACAACTGCACGGACAATTCACGTGCCAAATATCCTCATTATTTACTCACGGCACCTCGTGCCCACATTTCATTTTATAAACCGCCTGGCAATAGCCACAGGCTCTCAATTTCAACATAAATCAGATTGTTATCAATTTACCAACAACAAGATAAATTGCACAAGGTATAAAAGTAAACACAAGAAAATTATCAACACCACAACCCCACATCATCACATATCGTCCCTGACAATAGCTACCCTTATCGCTCTTATTGCCACCCTTATCACTCCTATAACCACCTTTATCGCTCCGCCCAGACAATATTAATAGTCACCCTTATCGCTCATATTGCCGTCCTTATCGCTCCTATAGCCGCTCTTATCGCTCCTATAGCCGCCCTTATCGCTCCGCCCAGACAATATTCCAACAAACACAATAGTGAAATGCCACCCTTATAACCACATAATATCAACGGTGAAATGCCACCCTTATCTCCCCAAAATAACAGCTCACACAACACAACAATTTACACGGAAAATTATCACAGCAACATAACAAAATCAATTCATATCACAATTTGCCCAATGGCCACAACCAAATTTCAAAACTACAACCAAGTCAATTAATTTCACAACAAATAGCCAAAAGCTCAATCCAATGTGTACAACACCCAAAAACAATTAATAGAGATAGAAATTACTCAACATAAAGCAAAGTCTTCATTAAATTTAAATTTTCAATAATTATATAAACACCTCTTCTTAAGCTCATTTAATTAATTATTTATAGAGGAAAAATCCATAATGAAATTAAATTTCAATAATTATCAAACCAACAAATTCACGAAATTATATAAATAATCAAGTAACAATCACATCAAATTGTCATAGAGCAACAGATTCAACAACAACAAGGATTTAGGCACGACAATTAGATGATTAAATATATACCAACAATTACCCAATTTACCACACAATATGCTCACGACTTTAACTCAATAAAATTTACACATATAAGCCGAGTACGTACTCGTCACCTCGCGCACACAGCTTTTCACATTTCACAAATGGCACATAAGACTCGATGCCTAAGGGGTAATTCCCCCACTTGATGTTAAGCAAGACACTTACCTTTTTGAAGTTAGGCCAATATTCCAAAATAGCCTTCTTACTTGAATTGACCTCCAGACAGCTCAAATCTATCCAAATTAATTTTATAACTTCATTAAAATTCATCAGAAATAATTCCGGATAATAATACATCGACTTAAAAAATTTATTCCAAAAAGTCAACAAAAGTCAACGCGGGACCCGCTTCTCGAAACCTGACATAATTTTCATGAAATCCGAACACACATTCCGATACAAGTTCAATCATACCAATTTTATTGAATTCCAATAACAAATCGACCTCCAAATCTTAAATTTAAACCAAGAGGGTTTTCTAATTTTTTCAACCAAATTCACTAATTTAGTGATAAAAATAACAATAGATTCATGTAATTTAACCAAAATCAAGTTAGGAATTTTTACCCCAATATTTTCCTTGAAAAACTCTCAAATAATCGGCTCACCCGAGCTTCCTTGGTCCAAATATGGAAGAATGACACGAATTTGGACTTTATTTCGCTGCCCAGGGGTTTGTTCTTCGCGTTCGCGAGACTCCCCTCGCGTTCGCAAAGAACAAATTCTTCAAAAGTCATTTTCAAACTCTTCTCAGATAGCCTTTAGTATAATAGTCATAACGTTTTGTACAAAATTCCAAATGATGAATGGTTTGACTTTCTGAAATCAATCTGGAATGACTTCAAATTTTGCACACAAGTCATAATTGACATAACGAAGCTATTCCAATTTTCAGAATCGGATTTCGGCCCCGATATCAAGTCAACCCCCCGGTCAAACTTTCCAAAAATTTATTTTTCACCATTTCAAGCCAAATTCCTCTACGGACCTCCAAATAATTTTCCGGACATGCTCCTAAGTCCATAATCACCATACGGAGTTATTGACATCATCAAAATTCCATTCCGGAGTCGTCTTCACATAGTTTTGACTACGGTAAAAATCTTAAGACTTAAGCTTTCATTTTGGGGACCAAGCGTCCCAAATCACTCCAAATCATTCGGTAACTGAATTGAACCACGCACACAAATCAATACACATAATAAGAAGCTTCTCAGGGCCTTATGCCCCCAGGCGGGGCTTAAATTCTTAAAACGACAAGTCGGATCGTTACAGTGGTGCAATTAGGATAATTTAATATTATCCAAGTAATTCTTTAATAATTTTAATAGTCAAGCAATAAAAGAGAACATATGAAAAACATGAAAATCGTATAAATCACAGTTTGTCCAAAATTAATTCAATCCAAGTTTAAGTCAATAAAGCAACCGTGCTAGAATCACGGGACTCGAGGAATGTCTTGCATCTTCTCTTCGGTCAACAAAATTCCATACCCGAACTTTATTTTCGCAGACCAATAATAATAAGAGTCAAACTTTCCTATGACTAGGGATTAAAATAAAAGGTGACTTGGAACACCGAAAAATTAATTCCATGTGGCGACTCTGTAAATAAAATAATCTCTACTCAGGTTTGTCACTTTAATTAGAAAAACTCTTGAACCCATAATAATCAATAATACATATATATTGGGTAAAAAAGGAGTGTGACAACAGTCAAGACACCTACTAATCTTAATAACCTGTACAAGTATAAATCTGAAACTAACAAAGAACAATATCAATATATAGTTACGCATGGTAAAAAACATTAACAAAGCAATACTTAAAATAGAAAACTAGAAGCAATAATTAGCAACAAGGCACAACATGTAATAATGCCGTAGAGTAAGCTGAATACAGTTTAAGTCCGGTGAAACCAAGTAAGGAAAATATAACGACCCGACCAGTTATTTTTGAGGATTTGCATCCCGTTCGGTGGCTTAAGGTCTCGATCAGCTTTGTATTATGTATTATGACTTGCGTGTGTGGCCCGGTTTGATTTTCGGATGATTTGGGATTGATTTTGAAAGGATAATTCTTGGTTTAGAAGCTTAAGCGGTAAGAGTTGACTAGAGTTTGACTTTTGTGTAGATGACTCTAGAATGGTATTTTGATAATTCTGATAGCTTTGTATGATGATTTTGGACTTAGACGCATGTACGGATTTGGATTTGTAGGTCTGTAGGTTAATTTGATGCATTTTGGCAAAAGTTAGAAAGTTGAAGGTTTGGAAGATTTAGAGGTTTGACCGGGAGTTGACTTTGTTGATATAGGGTTAGGATTGCGATTTCGGGAGTTAGAATAGCTCTGTTCTGTCACTTGGGACTTGCATGTAAAATTTGACGTTATTCCGAGTTTGATATGATTCGGCGCGAGTTGTAGAAGTTGGAAATTCATAATTCATTAAGCTTTAATTGAGGTGAGAGTCATGATTTTGATGTTATGTTTTGGAATTTGAGGCCTCAACTAGGTTAGTGTTATGTTTTTGGACTTGTTGGTATGATTTAATGAAGTCCCGAGGGGCTTGGGAGTATTTTGGATCATTGGTTGAGAGACTAGTTAAGTTAATAAATTTAGAGTTTGACCATGGTAAATATTAGGTCAAGACGACCTTTTTTCAATGTTTTGAGTTTGCGAGCAGGTTCGTAACGTGTTTTATGATTGAAATTCATATATGGTTTGTGTCTGGGAGGTTTCGGATAAGTTTTGGGGGTGGTTTCAGATCATTTCAGTAAAGTTTGGGATTGCTGGTGTTGGTACTTCGCAATTGTGAACTTTTTGTTGCAATTGCGAATATTGCAATTGCGACTGCAATTGCGAACTTTTGGTCGCAAATGCGACATTTGCAGCTGGGTTAAGAGTCAGAATTCGGGATTTCAACCCATTCTTTCATATTTTGAGCCCTACCCTCGATTTTCGACGATTATGGAAGGGTTCTTCACAAGTTTGTCTTGGGTAAGTGTTCCCATTTATATCATTAATTAGTGAATTGAATGGAAGAAAATGAGAGTTTTGTAAAATCTTTCAAAAATGAAAAATGAGGATTCGAAAGGTGATTCGATATCTGAATTTGATAATTTTAATATGGTTGGACTCGTATCGGAATGGGTGTTCGAATTTTGTGAATTTTTGTCAGGTTCCGAGGTGCGGGCCCGGGGTTGACTTTTAGGTTGAATTTTTAGTTTTAATTAAAAACTGAAACTTTATTATCCGGAATTGCTTCCTATAAGTTTTAATTATGTTATGAAATTATTTTGGCTAGATTTGAACCGTTCGGAGGTTGTTTCACTCGCGATGGTCATTTTAAAGTATCGTTTTAGATTCGTCGAGGTAAGTATCTTACCTAACCTTGTGTGTGGGAAATACCCCTTAAGATTTGAGTCGTTTGTGCCAATTGTGTAATGCGAAAGTCGTGTACGCGAGGTGACGAATACGTACCCGGGCTTATATGTGGAAATTCTATCTGTTTAAACTCTTAGGCATCTTTTATGTATTTAATTGGAAATTATTGGCACATGTTATATCCTTTTTTCTCCATGTCCACTATTACATGCTTTATTGGAAGTTGTTATATGTCACATTCATTACTTGCCGAGTTGTTTTCATATGCTTATATGGCGTTGTTACCACTTTGACCCTTACGTGAATTCTTATATTGTTAATTTGTGATTTCATGGAGATACTTTCATTATTGAGTTATCAATAAATAATTAATTTGAATTGAAGTTATCAAGAAGCCTTAATCTATTTTACTGGAAATTGTGTTTAAAAGAGGTAATGTCCCTTGCTGAGTTACTTTTCTATTCATGTTATTGTTATTGAGATTCTATACATGTTGTGTTGAGCCGTGGGTTATCTGTTGTGAAATTATGGATCTTGTTGAACCTTTGGAAAGGTTGTGGCCTACGGACACTTGTTGTCACACCCCCTTTTTTTACCTCACTAACCCTCTTTAAAAAGAATAAAAGTTGGTGTTTGAAGCTCAAAAGGGTTTTTCAATTAGAAAGTGACAAAAAATATGTTTTAAAAGATTATTCAGAGTCGCCACCAGTCATTTGGTTTCGGTGTGGCAAGTCACCGTTTTTAAAATAATATTTTTCCTTCAAAACACATTTGACTCTAAAATTGACTACACCAGAAATTCCAGGTAAGGGGATTCATTTGACTCGGGGAGAAGGTGTTAGGCATTCCCCGAATACCATAACTAGTACGGTTGCATACATGATCAAACTGGCTTTAAAGGATATTTGAATAGAGGCAAAAAAAAAACACGAAAGAAAAATAAACACACAAGAGGCTCGAGGTTATCCCCGCCTAAATAAAAGAAAGTAAAATAAGAGGAAAATACTAAAGTCTATGATATGCTCACTCCACGATCTCCGTCACGGCCTCCAGATACATTCACTTCGGGACATTCCCCTAATAAAAATATTTATAAAGTCTATGAGGCATTCCCCTGAATTTAAACCAAAGGGAACGACCTCTCACCTCGAATAAAAGAAAATAAAATAAAAGATTAAAGTTTTTCTACCCGAGTGTTGACGGCCTAAACATGCTACTAGCGAATTAATTAAACGAAGTAATAAAACGATTAAGGCTAGTTGTTATGCCAGATGCATGGTTAAAGTCCAACTCTAAATTTTAATGTCATTGCCAGATGATCCAATTGACTCAAACAATGAGGTTTAACTACCGACCATACTAATCAATTCAACATGATCCAAACAGAATAATTTCGTATCCTAATTACAAAACCACTGAATTCAAACATCAACTTCACTTAGTCTTAAAGTTACATTCAAGCTCTAAATCAACTAATTAAAAATATGAATGAAACAAAATCTAAAGAAAATTGCAAACCCATGTGAAATTCATATCAACAGAGTGCATTCAGGGAAGATAACACAAATTCATTCACACAATAACAGATTTAAGGCATAAGAGTTAGAAATGGACCTTTACTGGATCTATTAGTCAAAGAGATAAGAGAGGACCTCAAGAGTGAAAGCTCTTTGAATCTGAAAATGTTTTAAGATAGGAAACCTTGGACGACGACAACCTCAATGGGACCTCGCCGGAGAAACTCAAATTCGCCGACGAACTCGAACTCTACTCGACCCAGAGGACACCGAAGCTCAAAGAGCAGACCAGAACTTTGCGTTCGGATATTTTTGAGTTGTCCAATATAATTTTTAGTCTTGCTGCTCTGTTTTTGTAGGGATAAAGGGGAACAAAATATGGTTACGGTAATTAGGTGATTCGCGGGGGAGAGAGGGTTAATAATCAATGGTTATGGGTGAAACAGTGGTGGGTGTTAGTGAATTCACATGGTATTAGACTAAAGAAAATGAAGAATGATGTAGTCTCATGGAGAAAATGATTGGTAAGGATTAGGCGAGCTACGGTGCTAGGGATTTCTCCTCAGTTTTCTTTTTTTTCCTCTGTCCGTGTTCTCTCGATGGCTTCTTTAGAATGGAGGAGTTCGGTTAGGGTTTTGGGTGTTAATTTGGTTTTTATATGGTGGTTAGGAGTAAGTATTGGCCAGTGGATTAAACATAATGAGTGGTCAAGATTTAATCTTACATTTAAATGGAGAGTGGGCTAATGGGTTGGGGAGAATGGACCTTTGTCTTGCTGGGCCACTAAAATCTGAAAATGAGCTCCTAATTGGCCCAAATTTAATTCTTTCTCAATGAACAAAAATAAAAATAAAAATAAAAATACTACCAAAATATACTAATTAATCTTAGTTAATAAGAATAAACTATTAAAGTGAATTATATATTAAAAATAAAAATATTTTTGGTATTTTTTAAATGTTATAAAAAAGGTAGAGAAAATTATGTTAAAGTAATGATAAAAATTAAAATACTAATGAGCTTAAATAAATAAAAAAAGGATAAAAATAAAAAGATATATAATAAGAGAAGAAATATTATAAAACTATTTTTTGTGTTTTTAAAATTATGTTTTAAAATAAAAATTTAAAGTTGACTCAAATCCTATTAAAATGAAAATAAGTAAATATTTTTAAAATACTGCTTTTAAAAGTTGCGTGGGTCAAAAATTACGTGCTTACAGCTACCCCTCTTTGCTTGAAAACGCGAAGAGTTTTTGGAGCAAAGAACAATAAGCAACGTAATTGATTTATGACCCGACGCTTATTCAAAAGAAAATAAAGATGGCTAAAAAGATTGTGATCGAGCCCTAGTATTTGAGCTGCCTACATATCCTTGGCTATAAAGGAATCAGGTCACGTGTAGTTCAGAAGCGAATGAAGTGATGGAATATGTGGAGAGGATGAGAGAGTCAAGTGAGGTACCGTTCGAGGCTCCGGTCTGCGGTCCCTGCCATTACATCATAAATTGAAAGAAAACATTACAGCAAAATAAAATAAAAATACAAGATCCTATCTACTTCTTGTCTTGAATCTTCCTTGAATCTTCACTTGATCCTTCAACATGAAACTAAAAATTCACCCTATTCTTCAGGTGGGCATCCTGCTGACTTGAACTTGAAGAAAACTGGAAGTTGACCCTGTTCTTCAGGCGGGCTCCTATTGCTTCGACTTGAAATAAACATGAAATTTGAGTAGACTTGAGCTTGCAAACCTTGTTTTTCAAGTGGGCTCGTGCTACTTCTGATTTGAACTAAAAATTACCCCTGTTCTCCAGGCAGGATCCTGCTGTCTTTGACTTGAATCTTGAAAAATGAAAGTTGACCATATTCTTCAGGCGGGCTCTTGATGCCTCTCTGACTTGAACTTATAAACTGAAAGTTGACCCTGTTCTTCAGGCGGGCTCCTGATGCCTCTTGAACTTGAAAATTGAAAGTTGACCATGTTCTTCAGGCAGACTCCTAATGCCTCTCTGACTTGAACTTGTAAATCGAAAGTTGACCCTGTTCTTCAGACGGGATTCTCCTGATGCTTCTCTAACTTGAACTTGAAAATTGAACGATAGCCCTGTTCTTCAGGCGGGAGCCTCCTGCTTCTCTGATTTGAACTTGTAAACTGAAAGTTGACCCTGTTCTTCAGGAGAGCTTCTCCTGATGCTTCTCTAACTTGAACTTTTAAACCGAAAGTTGGCCCTCTTCTTCAAGCGGGCTCCTGATGCCTCTCTGACTTGAACTTGTAAACTGAAAGTTGACCCTGTTCTTCATGCGGTCTCCTAATGCCTCTTGAACTTGAAAATTGAAAGTTGACCCTGTTCTTCAGGCGGGCTCCTAATGCCTCTCTGACTTGAACTTGTAAACCGAAAGTTGACCCTGTTCTTCAGGCGGGATTTTCCTGATGCTTCTCTAACTTGAACTTGAAAACTGAATGCTGGCCTTGTTCTTCAGGCGGGCTCCTCATGCCTCTTTGACTTGAACTTGTAAACTGAAAGTTGACCCTGTTCTTCAGGCGAGCTCCTGATGCCTCTCTGACTTGAACTTGTAAACTGAAAGTTGACCCTGTTCTTTAGGCGGACTCCTAATGCCTCTCTGATTTGAACTTAAAATCGATTTCTGAAATATTGACCTCGTTCTCCAGGTGGGTGCCTATAATCAAAACAACAAAACAAATAAAATTTTCTGCCCCAGTTTGCACTAGGAAGATTTGTGAGTTGTTAGCAAAAATGTAAACCACTTATGTTATTGATGCAATGATGAGAAACTAAAGACTCGACTAGGATGTGTGTCTCCTGTGAGTAAAACCAAGAAAATTTTACTAGCAAATGCATCCGCTAAGAAAAAGAACCTGAATGATCCGAACTAGGAAGTGCGTCTCCTAGGGATGAGCTCAAATGACCCATACTAGGAAGTGCGTCTCCTAGGAGTGAAATCTCAATTGAACCAAACTAGGAAGTGCGTCTCCTAGAGGTGAAACTTAAATGACTCAAACTAGGAAATGTGTCTCCTAGGGATGAACCTGAATGACCAAACTAGGAAGTGCGTCTCCTAGTGGTGAAATCTCAATTTAGGAAGTGCGTCTCCTAAAAGATTAACCTGAAAGACCCAGACTAGGAAGTGCGTCTCCTAGGGGTGAAACGTGAATGACTCAAACTAGGAAGTGCATCTCCTAGGGGTGAAATCTCAATTTAGGAAGTGCGTCTCCTAAAAGTATATCCTGAAAGACCCATACTAGGAAGTGCGTCTCCTAGGGGTGAAACCTTTAACCTAAAATTAGGAAGTGCATCTCCTAAAGAAATAAAATCTGAAAAACCCAAACTAGGAAGTGCGACTCATAGATTTGAGATTGAGCTTGAGGAAAACTGTAAACTGAGCTTGACTAAACTAAATATTGACCCGATTCTCCAGGCGGGACCCCTAAACTCAAGAAAAACTAGATATTAAAACTTAAGGAAACTAACAATTGACCCTATTTTCCATGCGGGACCCCTGAACTTAAGAAAATTAAAGACTAACAACTGGAGAAAACTACAAACTGACCCTATTCTCCAGGTGGGACCCCTGAACTAAAGGAATGCTAAAGATTAATATCTTAAGGAAACTAAAATTGACCCTATTCTACAGGCGGGACCCGTGAACTAAAGAAAAACTAAGATTAACAACTTAAGAAATCTAAAAGCTGACCCTATTCTCCAAGCGGGACCCCTGAGCTCAAGAAAAGCTAAAGACTAACAACTTAAGGAAACTTAAAACTGACCCTATTATACAGGCGGGACCCCCTGAACACTAGTAAAACTAAAAACTAACAACTTAAGGAAACTAAAAAGTGACCCTATTCTCCAGGCGGGACCCCTGATCTTAAGAAAAACTAGAGATTAGCAACTTAAGGAAACTAGGAACTGACCCTATTCTCCAGGCGGGACCCCTGAACTTAAAGAAAAACTAAAAATTCCTCCGAATGGAGAGAATGCCTAGGAGGTATGATCTTCTAAACTAGGGGAATGTCTTGTAGGTAAATACCTTCTCAAACAACCTTTGTGCTGACAAAATTTGGGCACGACACCTGAAAAATTCAAGCTTCCAAGCTTTGATTTGGACATAGTCTTCGTCCCTGTTTCAAACAAAGAAAGCTTATCAGTTTAAAACATGGTGGTTGGTTTGTGGCCTTGATCTTGATGGCGGTTGCTCCTACACTTGCCATGATAACTTTGATTTCAACTTGAAAGACCCTGCTTGTTATTGGCTAACCACTTTTTTGTCAAACCTTACCACAAAAAACACCTCTGATCTATTCGAGCCCTATACCCTTTATCTGTTGCATTGTGCTCATGAATTGATATTTACCGAACCTTTGCATTTCATATGAATTCCAAAGCACGTCAATTGTCACCAACTCAGTGTGCATACAACTCTTTCCTGACTTATGCCACTTTGATGTGCTAGCCAGACTTCGCTTTGTGCAATTGGAAAGCTGGTAGCAAATTCTGAAGTCATTTCTCACTTGTTTTGACAAAACAGACTCAAGAGGACTTAAACAAAGCAAGAAAAATAGAGAAGGGGACAATGTAAAGAAATGACATCTAACAAGAAAATTACCAAGTAGAAGCTTATCAAATGTGGATACCAACTCTAATGACCATGACATGCATTTTGGATTAAGTGATTTGACCTGTCATGCAAGTCTGATCTTTAACTCTTGTTGTACCTCTAAGCCGTGAAACTGGGCTTTAGTGCTCTGATTATCCTATCTGATTCACGATCCTTATTCGATTTGTAGTGCCCGAAGGGTTTTCACTATCAAGCCTCTCTCATTTTGTTCTTTCTCTCAACTCACCGTCGCCCTATGGTGCCTGTGAAGGTTTTCACCGATAAGACTCTCTCATTTCTTCTTTACTTTTCATTTCCTCTGGTTCCGCAGATGACAAGGCATTAACTATGGAAAAAATATCATATGTTCCTTACAGGTTTAACTCGACACTCTCAAAGATTATCGGGAAGGTCTTTTTTGGATTGTAATATGGCTATCATAAAGGCTCAAAATGACTAAGACAACAGGGTCAATTTATTTACAACTTTTGGAATCCATTTTAAAATTTTTGCCCCAGTTTCTAAATTAAGAAAATTTGAACCTCTTTTTTTTAGATGGAATTTCTAAGAAAATTGCCCCACTCTTGACTTCGTGGGATTATGAAATATTTTATTTAATGCAACCGAACCGTAAGGCTGCCTACGTATCTTGTGGTGACAAGAATCTGGTCGAACGTAGTTCAAAAGACTACTCTTTGTTGCTGCTATTTTCTATTTCTTTTCTTTTCTTTTTTTTCTTTTTTTTTGTTTTTTTGTTTTTTCTTTTTTTTTCTTTTTGAAATTTTCTTTTGTAATGAAGTTTCTAAAACAAACCTTATGGGGCATGATTTTTTTAATGACTCTAACTCGATTCCAAAATAGGGGAGGTCAAGAAAATTAACATAGGCTCAAAAAGGGGTACCGAATAGTATAAAGTGTTTGGGTAGTTGAAAGATGACCTCCCAATCCCTGAAAATGCCAAGTACAATACATGCAACTTGAGGATGAAAAAGGAAGATCATGCACAATATTTCTTTTGCAGCTTTGGCATTGATATCACTGATATGCCTTCCACTTTTCTTTAGTGCCTTACTAAGTATAGAACTCTAGTTGTGTGATTTCTTCTTCACAATATATGTGCTCCGTCAATTTGGAGCAAACTCTCTTGGCTTTATCTTGTAACTTGAGATGCACTTGAACTCAAAGTTGCTTGCTTCAAATTATCTAGGACGCACTCTCTTGTAATAAATTCTTATCGTCCTCTTAACTCCCCAAACTATCTGCCCCAGTTTCACACAATTCGGGCTTTAAATGATCTCAAAATGTCCAAATCTTTACTTATTTCCCTCAAATGTTCATCTTCAAAACTTGTTTCATTGCTTCATGATTAGACTAACTTTTACGACCATGCTGAGAATTACGCGTGCATGTCATGTCACTAGAGTCAACATGTAAAGAACTATAAAGGAAAAAGAGAACTAAACAAAAAATGACTAGAAAATAGGACATTGCATTAGACAGACAATGAAAGGGTTTGAACAACAAAATAAGCAAAATAAACTTGGGTTACCACCTTGGAACAATCCTAGATAACACTAAACGAGTTACTACGACTAAACGAACTAGGCAAACTAAAAGGAAGAAGGGTTTGAGTCTCAAGATAATATCCAGATTATAACCCTGAAATAACCCGGACATCAGAAATGATAACAAAATAAACCACCAAAACTCCTCCCTCGTTAGCCAAGAAATGAGTATTTTCCAATTACCAAACTCGACATCTTAGCCACTGAGTCGCATATCTATATTATTAGGAACTTCACAAGTCTCTATCACAATGACCTCAGCAGATTGCTTTTGGGTCCTCTTTGCCAACTCGTTCTTAAGATCAACTTCTGGAAGCAGGATTGATACCGCTGAAAATTTCGCGGCAAGTAGCCCTCCAAGAGATTCAGAAGAGTTCTCATATTCCTTTTCAACACAAATCATGCCCACCAAATGAATCTCATTATGAACAGGAAATGTACTTTGGCTAATATCCGTTACATATGGATTTTTCACGGTAATGTCACTTGCATCAATAAGCTTCTGGACTGCTCTTTTCAGATGCCAACACTTTTCTATACTGTGCCCCGTGGCATTAGAGCAATATGCACACCTTTGAGAAAAATAAAAATTCTTTGGAATGGGGTTCGACATTTTTATCTGAATTGGGTTTAACATGTCCAATTGCCTCAACATTTGGAACAAACTAGCATATGATTCTCCAATAGGAGTGAAAGACTTTTTTCTTTACTGCTGCCTTTTTATTTTGTACTCTGGCCTCGGTTGGAACCTCTTGCGGGTAGGTGGCTGACATGCATGAGGAGGCGGGTAAAATATTTGTGGAAGTGGTGCAGGCCAATACGAGTCCTATGGATATAGAGCATATGGCGGTGCATTATGGATAGAGTAGTGGGAAGGTGAGGTATGACTTTGGAGATTTTGTGGAGAGAAGTAGCATCGGGAGGATTATCTGGAGTACGGAGATACTCATGGGGTCGATGTTGAGGCTGAAAGCGTTGATCCGGAATGCCCACTGGGACTTGTCATTGGCGGGGCTCAACAACATCAGGAGGGCTATTTTTGGGAAAGGTAGTTGAAGGACGAATGATGGAGCTACTAAGGAGGTTAGGAAAGATGTGACAAGCGGGAAACTACGGAGAATATGGTGGATCATTTGACACTATGACCGGAGCTTGGGTAAGGGTAACATCTAGGAAGATAGGTGGTGGCGGGGGTGGTGCCTTCCCAGTCATCCAAGCCTGATACATGTCCGCCATGTGTTGTTTCAACATCCTTGCCTCTTTAACCAACCCAATGTCCTGTTCAACCAACTTCTTTCGGGTACCAATATCGACTAACTCAACTCTGTTGTCGTCTGCCATTGCCTTTTAACTTTATGTTGTAGGAAAGAGTTACCATTTTAAGAACCACAAACCAGCCACCCTTCTCCTATAATGAAGATAACAAAGAGGAACAAAATGAAGTCATCACATTAGCGTTAGGGTATTTAACATAAGATTATCTCATATTATGTGCAATGCACCTAGTCACATTTATCGGTTCTAAAATTACTCCCAAGGTACGAAGGTCATATGACATCATCCCAATTTTACTCTCATTGCCCTTTTCTTCTTCGTTTCCTCTCTTAAGCTCCTTGATTTTCTCATTTCTTCCCTCTCTTTTCTTTCTGATTATCACTCTTTTTCTTTTCTCACACTTCTCCCATCCATTTGTTTTTCTTTTTTTTTCCTTTTAATTTCTAAATTGATTCGATCGAACCCGATGTAGGTTGCCTACGTATCATGTTCCACATGAATCAGACCAAGTGTAGTTCTGAAAAACTAGTGGACAAAATATACTAAAAATAAAAATCTTTTTGGATTTTTTATTTATAACTTTTTTTGGTTTTCACATACAAAATAGGAAGTACGATAACAAAAGACTCGATTAACTCAACTAGACTATGACAGACTGTGACACCACCTAAAAGAATCAATACTACTGGACAAGATATGTAAAATAAATGACAAAATAGACTCAAAATATAAAAAGTCTCCTCAAACAGCTAATGAAAGCAACGGTCCTGACTAAGATGGTCATGGGGTATCTGTCATGCTCGAGCTCTGATAAATGAATTCATACCTGAATAAGAAAAAATAAGTTCAAAGAGAGTTTGTGACTCGAGGCACTATGTGAGACCATAATACTTCCTATTGGGCTATGCAAGGCATGAGTGAGGCTATCTTTGCAAAATGACCTACTTGGCCTAAATGTGGCTAGAAGTGCAAACTCAACAAGGGTGACCACCAAGCTATGGAAAAATATCTCAAAAAGCCCATATAACCCCTAAACTCTCAAGAATCATTGTCTCTAAGGTTACTTTGCACAAAGGACCCTACTTTGCAGAAATGGCCGATGTGATAAAAAATGGCTAAGCATGCAAACTCAACAGGAATGGACCTTAGACTAAGAGGACACCTTGTGGTAGACTTAGGACTCTAATACATGGGTTAATAAACCACTTTAGCAAAAATATCCCTATTTTGCAAAAATGACCGATGTGGCCAAACATGGCTAGACATGAAAGATTTGGCTACGACCCTCGAAGCCAAGAACTTAAGACTCACTAGGAAGACCCAACCCTATGTGGACTGCCTACGCATCCCGCCCCGAAAGACGAGAATCAGGTATGCGTAGTTTGGGAAGATTGGATATGGGAGAGAATTAAAAAAATGATTTGGAGAAAACATAATTTTTGTCTTTTTAAAAAAAAAATGATGAAACATGTAAAATATTTTTGGATTTTCTTTTTCTCTTTTTTTTTTTGATTTTTTGTTTTTGGAAAATGATGGGAAAGTGCAAAATCGTTTTGAATTTTTTATTTTCATATTTTTAATCTTTTTCTTGAAAAAGTTGTGAAAGAAAAACATAATTGGGCCCTACTTGCTTCATTTTTATATTTCACCCACTTTTCTTTCTCATTTGCCCTCAAACCGTCATTGGTCCGCCAAATGACCCCTTTACCTTTAAAGAATGCAGTATGTAGCACATGGGGATGATTAAATATCCTTTTGGGCCATGAGCCCGTTTTGACATAATTTGGATAGACCTCCTATAACGGGACACGGTGCTTGAGACCGGGCCCTGCTAAGTGTAAATGACATGATACAAATAAGCATGACCTAAAGGCTGACCTAAGTTTGGGGGTTCACTAGACAAGGCAATTTGGGGCGGCACGTGGTCGATGGCGGCTGCTCTAGCTATCCGCCCACTCCACGCTCCCACGCCACCCCCTAAAGACACGGGTGACTCACATAAAGGCCGTGCATGCTCAAACGTACTCCGGAAGACTTGTTGCAGAAAAAAACCCCATGGTTATGCCAATGATGACTGTTATAAAACGGTAAACACATAAGGAAAATCGATAAGCAAATAACCAACAAAATAGGAAATAAGACAAAAAAACTAATTAACAAAGCAAATAAAGAAAACAAACACCTCAACTAAATATCCTAAAAGCCAACATGATCAACAATCAGCTCAAACCTGCAACTCCCCAGCAGAGTCGCCAAAGCTGTCACACCCCATTTTTTCACCTCACTAACCCTCTTTAAAAAGAATAAAAGTTGGTGTTTGAAGCTCAAAAGTATTATCCAATTAGAAAATGACAAAAATGTGTTTTAAAAGGTTATTCAGAGTCGCCACCTTCATTTGGTTTCGGTGTGGCAGATCACCGTTTTAAAAATAATATTTTTCCTTCAAAACAAATTTGACTCTAAAATTGACTGCACCAGAAATTCCAGATAAGGGGGTTCATTTGACTCGGGGAGAAGGTGTTAGGCATTTCCCGAACACCATAAGTAGTACGGTTGCATACATGATCAAATTGGCTTTAAATGATATTCGAATTGAGGCAAAAAAAACACACGAAAGAAAAATAAACACACAAGAGGCTCGAGGTTGTCCCCGCCTAAATAAAAGAAAGTAAAATAAGAGGAAAATACTAAAGTCTATGATATGCTCACTCCACGATGTCCGTCACGGCCTCCAGATACATTCACTTCGGGGCATTCCTCTGACAAAAATATTTATAAAGTCTATGAGGCATTTCCCTGAATTTAAACTAAAGGGAACGCCCTCTCACCTCGAATAAAAGAAAAGAAAAGACCTAAAGTTTGCATACCTGAGTGTTGACGGCCTAAACATGCTACTAGCGAATTAATTAAACAAAGTAATAAAACGATTAAGGCTAGTTGTTATGCCAGATTCATGGTTAAAGTCCAACTCTAACTTTTAATGTCACTGCCGGATGATCCAATTGACTCAAACAATGAGGTTTAACCACCGACCATACTAATCAATTCAATATGATCCAAACAGAATAATTTCGTATCCTAATTACAAAACCACTGAATTCAAACATCAACTTCACTTAGTCTTAAAGTTACATTCAAGCTCTAAATCAACTAATTAAAAATATGAATGAAACGAAATCTAAAGAAAATTGCAAACCCGTGTGAAATTCATATCAACAGAGTGCATTCAGGGAAGATAACACAAATTCATTCACACAATAACAGATTTAAGGCATAAGAGTTAGAAATGGACCTTTACTGGATCTATTAGTCAAAGAGATAAGAGAGAACCTCAGGAGTGAAAGCTCTTTGAATCTGAAAATGTTTTAAGACAGGAAACCTTGGACGGTGACAACCTCGATGGGACCTCGCCGGAGACACTCAAATTCGCCGACGAACTCGAACTCTACTCGTCCCAGAGGACACCGCAGTTCAAAGAGCAGACCAGAACTTTGCGTTCGAATATTTTTGAGTTGTGCAATATAATTTTTAGTCTTGCTGATATGTTTTTGTAGGGATAAAGGGGAACAAAATATGGTTACGGTATTTAGGTGATTAACGGGGGAGAGAGGGTTAAGAATCGATGGTTATGGGTGAAACAATGGTGGTGTTAGTGAATTCACATGGTATTAGTCTAAAACAAATAAAGAATGATGTAGTCTCATGGAGAAAACGATTGGTAAGGATTGGGCGAGCTATGGAGCTAGGGATTTCTCCTCAGTTTTTTTTTTCCTCTGTCCGTGTTCTCTCGATGGCTGCTTTAGAATGGAGGAGTTCAGTTAGGGTTTTGGGTGTTAATTTGGTTTTTATATGGTGGTTGAGAGTAAGTATTGACCAGTGGATTAAACATAATGAGTGGTCAAGATTTAATCTCGCATTTAAATGTAGAGTGGGCTAATGAGTTAGAAAGAATGAGCCTTTGTCTTGCTGGGCCACTAAAATCTGAAAATAAGCTCCTAATTGGCCCAAATTTAATTCTTTCTCAATGAAAAAAATAAAAATACTACTAAAATATACTAATTAATCTTAGTTAATAATAATAAACTATTAAAGTGAACTATATATTAAAAATAAAAATATTTTTGGTATTTTTTAAATGTTATAAAAAAGGTAGAGAAAACTCTGTTAAAGTAATGGTAAAAATTAAAATACTAATGAGCTTAAATAAATAAAAAAGGATAAAAATAAAAAGATATATAATAAGAGAAGAAATATTATAAAACTATTTTTTGTGTTTTTAAACTTATGTTTTAAAATAAAAATTAAAAGTTGACTCAAATCCTATTAAAATAAAAATAAGTAAATATTTTTAAAATACTGCTTTTAAAGGTTGCACGGGTCAAAAATTATGTGCTTACACTTGTGATACAGGTTGATTATGTTGTGTTGTTGTGACGATAGTACATGTGAATTGTTGTATGAATTGGGTTGTTGTTACGCGGAATATAAGGGTGGCATTTCACTATTAATATTATACAGGGCCTGGGGGTGGCATCTCACTGTTGTTCTATGTACAGAGCGATACGGATGACTATTGTGTTATTGTCCGGGCGGAATGATAAGGGAGGCTATTACACAGAGTGATACAGGTGGCTTTAGGAGATATAAGGGTGGCTAATAATATTGTCAGGGCGGAGAGATAAGAGAGGCTATTACATAAAGTGATACAGGTGACTACATGAGAGATAAGGGTGGCTAATAATATTGTTAGGGCGGAGTAATACGGGTGACTATTATACGGAGCGATATGGGTGGCTAACGGAGAGATAAGGGTGGCAAATATCAGGGATGATGTGTGATGGTTTGGAGACATTGTGTTGGTGAATTTTGTGTGATGGTGTGATTTTCATTGTGTTTGTTATATACTTTGTGTGACTTGTCTTGTTATTTCGATGATCTATTCGATGTCCTTGATATTACTTGTTGATTTGGGTTGCAGTAGTACACTTGCACAAGCATACACTGTAGTATGCTACTTATACTAGCTCATGAGTACGAAACTTGACATTTATTGATTATGCCCATGTATTCTTGTATTATCCGTTTTCATGTTATTATTGAGCGTGTGATTATGCTGGGCGGATTATGATTGTGAGCCTGTGATTATGCCGAGCAGATTGTGGTTGTGAGCATGTGATTATACTAGGAGGATAGTGATAGTGAGTTTGTGACCATACCGGGCAGATTGTGATTGTGAGCGTGTGATCATGCCGTGCGGAGTTTGATCTTGGCACGTGAGTTATCTGTGTGGTTTTGATTTTGAGATGTGGGCACGAGGTGCCGTGAGTATATGATGGCTGGTTGATACCCGGGATTTGTGACTATGATATGAGGTATCACATAGTGATTTCGTTGTGAAACTTGTGTTAGACAGTTTGATTAATTGGTTGTCCTTTGTGTTCCTTATTTGGTTTTAATGATGCATTCACAGTATTCTTTTTGCTTTATTGTCTATATGCACATGTTGATTTTGTTGCCATTTACTGATTTTTGCTTTCCATTATTAGCTTTATACTGCTATCCTGCATAGGTTATTTATCAAGTGAGTGTCTTGACTGTACCTCGTCACTACTCCACCGAGGTTAGTCTTGATATTTACTGGGTACCGACCGTGGTGTACTCATACTGCACTTCTGCATATTTTGTGCAGAGCCAAGTATTGGAGATATCGGACTCGGGTAGAGTTAGCTCATTGACCGAAAGGATTCAAGGTAGAGCTGCTTGGTCGTCGCAGTCCCTTGGAGTCTTTTCCTTATCGTGTATTGTCCGTTGTCATTTGAACAATATTGTATTTCGATCCTTGAGATCATTTCATGTATTTTCGTGACTCTATATTACCAGCCTTGGGAGGTTGTTATGATTATTTCACGTATGATTTTTTCCGTTTCTGTCTCGACATTTATATTAAACTCTATTTCAAATTATCATTGTAAAAACAAAAAACTAGCTTAATTGTTATAATAATCGGCTTACCTAATCTTAGAGCCTAAGTGTCATCATGATGCCTGTGGTGGGATATTTGGGTCATGACAAAAAATAAGTAACAACTCAATAAGAATAACCGCTTTCACACAAGGTTTATTCAAGAATTTCCCCGAGGCACCACACCTCCTAACCACAATCACGGGTCCCAATTTTCGAACACTAATCATTTAGCATCTTGTTCCCACATTACAAATCACAGTTGCATGGACAATTCACGTGCTGCACGTATAACTCATGTGCCAATTCCAATAATACCTCATATTTGCACGACAACTCATGTGCTAAAGGAGTGACAATATCTCGTATCCACACAGACAACTCGCATGCCAACAGTAACAATAACTTATAATCGCACGGACAACTCACATGCCAACAATAACGAATAACTCATGACCGCACGAACAACTCACGTGCCAACAGTACAACTCTCACACAGAAGCCAAGTAAACGAGAATACGTGTAAATGATCAATAAACATCAGAATTCATCTTCTTAAACCAATATGAATGATTAATTACGTCTATGTTTGTGCAAGTGTTCTATCATAACTCATGTCAACAAGTATGATCAGAGGCAACAAATGGTACATAGGAAACAACACAACAAAATATAAGATGCATGACTCACACGAAGTAGGCACACCACTTCACAAATATTATCAACAACAATGCCTCCAGGCTATCACAAGTCATCACAAATCATCCCCGACATAGCCCCCTTTGTCTCGCCACATGCGCAACATAAAGTAAATGCTCACCTTGTCTCACCGCACGCGCATAATAATATTCCCACCTTGACTCGCCACATGCGCAAACTCATATATTTATAGCCCGCCTTATCACGCCGCATGTGCAAATATCAGTGATAACAATAGCACGGACAACTCACGTGCGAACACCTTGACAATCCTTTCAACAATATCATGTATGCCAAAAACATAACAATACAATATAACAACTCGCACCACATGTGCCCATATGCCACGATATTTCCTCAAAATAATTCAATTACCACAACCACACATAGCCCTTGGCTCAACAACACTGGGTATATCAATAACAATAACAATAACACAAGAGTACGGCAAGTAAATCAACACAAGAATTTCAAAAACACAAAAAACAATGGAAGAAGGAGCTCACAATGTAAGGCATAACAAGTAATAATGGGTTCCACCAAGAATAACTCAACAATGGAAGAGATAATGTGTAACAACGATATCCAATAAGAGTAACTGAACAATTGAAGGGGTAACATGTAACGATGATTCCAAATAAGTATAACTAGACGATAAGAGATATAACATGTAACAATGATTCTAAATAAGGATAAGGCAATAATGGAAGGGATAACAATAACTTCAATTAAAGTCAAGCAATTACGGAAGAGATAACATGGCGATAAAAGAGGCAACAACTTCAATTAAGGCATATAAGAGTATATTTGGCAACAAGGGTAGAACATGAATCAATCAACTTCAAATAAGACACGTATGGGTGAATTCAGCAACGGAGGATTTAACATGATAAGACAACTTTATTTACATTATTATGCACGTGTGGCGAGACAAGGCGGGCATTTACTTTACTAGTGCACATGTGGCGAGACAATGTGGGCTATGTCAGGGATTGATTTGTGATGGCCCGAGGGCATTCTTGTTGTTGATATTTGTGTAGTGGTACACTTACCTGTGTGAGCTTTATCTTGTGAAAGTGTTGAGAAAATATTCTACGTGCTGTCCATTATTTTCCCTTATGCTCACTAGCTGGTATGAACTATGTTAGGACACTTGCATAAGCATACACGTAGTTAAGCACTCTTATCGGATAAGAG
The DNA here is from genome assembly GCF_000390325.3 of Nicotiana tomentosiformis. NCBI lineage: Eukaryota > Viridiplantae > Streptophyta > Magnoliopsida > Solanales > Solanaceae > Nicotiana > Nicotiana tomentosiformis. The sequence goes on from NC_090812.1 coordinate 152,725,561, forward strand.
ATTTTCTTGAAATTGTTGAGTATAGATGTACACCCTTGCTTATTTGCCTTCTATGCGAGAATGACTCTATTTGTCACTCGAGTCGTCAAAGCGGTTATGAGGTGTAATGAGGACACATGATTCCAAGTGTTAGGGTTCAGGTATTGAGACCCGTGAGTTGTGATTTGTTCGAGGTTCAGTACCTCATGGAGTTTGTTGACTAAAACCTGATGTGAAAGCGGTCGTTGTTGCTGAGTTATTAATTGTCCTTGTTATATTTGTGATTTTGGATTTAGGTTGTGTTTATGTTCACTCTTCTGTGTCATTATTATGGTATTCCGCTGATATTTGTTGTTGTCCTTCCCTATTGGAATTACTGTATTGTTAGTCATATAGTGTAGTCTTTACGTAGATATTATACTCTGTTGTTTCTATACTTATACTTTGTTCAGGTTATTTAGTCCAGTAGGTGTCTTGACTGTTCCTCGTCACTACTCCACTAAGGTTAGTCTTGATACTTGCTGGGTTAGTCTTGATACTTGCTGGATACCGCCGTGGTGTACTCATACTACACTTCTGCATATTTTTATGAAGATCCAGGTATTTCGAAGTCTGTTGATCATTAGCTAGCTGTGCGGATTGTTGCTGTGGAGACTCAAGGTAAACCTGTTATCGCGTTCGTAGGCTTCAGAGTCACCTTCTGATTTGTATTCACACTGTTTATTTTATTTCAAACAGTTGTATTTAGTAAATTGTAGTAAACTCTGTAGAGCTTATGACTTGTACCACCGGTTTTGGGAATTGTAAACTTTATAGAGATTTCCTTTTCAAAAATTGTTTGATGTTATATAATTATGGTTGTTATTCATCAAATGTTAGGCTTACCTAACCCCTAAGACTAGATGCCATCATGATTTCCAACGGAGGGAAAAATGGGGTCGTGACATGTCGCAATTATGACACGGGGTTCGCAATTGCGAAGAATGTATGGCTACTGGCAAGCCTAGAAGATGTCGCAATGGCAACATAGACTTCGCAAATGTGAAGTCTTCCCTCCTCGCAAATGCGACCAAATGATTGCAATTGCGAACTACCCAACTTAAGTCTAATCTTCACAAATGTGAACCAGGTATCGCAATTGCATTATCTGAGTCCCCCTATCATGTTTGCAATTGTGATGCTAGTGCTCGCAATTGCGACAACTGCAACGCCAGCACACCGCAACTTGTTTTCAGTCCAAACCTTTCTGAAACACGTCTTAAACTCACCCGAACTGTCGGGGCTCCAAACCAAATATCCACACAAGTCTAAAAAATCATACGAACTCGCTCGCGCGATCAAAATATAAAAATAACATCTAAAACTATGAATCAGGCATTAAAACACATGAATTTTAAAGAAATGTTCAAGAACCTCTAGAATTGCAACCAAGCATCAATCCTACCAAATCAACTCCAAATGACACCAAATTTTGCAGACAAGTTTCAAATAGCATAACGGACCTATTCCAATTCCCAAATATCTAATTTGTCCCGATCGGACCTGTTTATAAGAAAGAATGTTGTAGGACTTTGGGTGAATTGTTTTCTTTATAAACAGGTCAAATTGGATGAATGGGTGGATTTACGTGCTTTGTTGAGGTGTTAATTATTTTATATGGTCTAAAAGTTAATATAGACTGCCAAGTCAACATTTTTCACTGAAAAAATCAATATTTAGTTGAGTGATTATGAGAGTAAAATACGGATAGTTGAATGACTTTCTTGTTATAAATGGAAAAAATGACTGTATTCCATAATTTTATATAGTTCAGTGACTATCTGAGTTATGAACTCAAAGATCGACCAACATCAAATTAGAAGTATATATCAGAAGTTTGTTTTAATTTCTCAAATTTTGTGTCCAATTAAACAATTTCACAGCAAATGGAATGAAGGAAGTATATATTTAAACCAAACTGCCGTGTATTCAAACATAGCTGCCGCAAGAACAGATAAATTATTTGAAATTAATACATTCCAGAAGAGTATGAAAATAATGGAGGACGTTAACCTATTATTTATTTTGTTATGTAGAGAATAACACTTATTAACGTTTTTACTTATTTTGTTATGTAGAGAGTAGCACTCATTAAAGATTTGTAGAATAAGAAATTATATTTGTTGTCCATTCTCGGTGAAGTCCTTAGTAAGCAATGAAAGATGATAAGAAGACTGCACACGGCAGCTACAAGATATTTGATTTTAATAAAGCAGAAAAATGATATAATCAAGATAAATAGATTTAATAAAGAAGGGGTTTTAGGCGTTAGGAAATGATAGGGGAATCCGCAACGGGGAGCGTTAGGCGTGTCTTGAGCGCACAGTCATATGTTTGGGGCGTAAGTTTCACAGAACTAAGTCCACATATAAACCTCTTGGTGTTTTGATATTGTCCCGCCCGGGAAGAACCTCGAGACGAATCCCAAGAAGCCTTTTACAATAGTGTTGTCAATATTCCAAATTGATTGGTCACAATATAAAAAAGGGAAAATACCAGCTATGTCCATTTATAAGTAGCTTATTACAAAAATTGGCCAATTCATAAAATATTATTTATATTAGCCAATTAGCTATTTGTAGCCAAAAAAAGTCAAAAGTTTGCTTTCTTTTGAGTGGGTGTTATTAGAATAGATTGGATACATCTTAAGGAGCTTGAGTCTCAGTTTTGAGATGATTTGGTGGAGTTTTGAGGTGGTTTGAATTGAAAATTCGAAGTAGAAGATGAACATGAAAAAATGATATGTGTATCACACTATGTATCACTTGTATATCATATATGTATCATATTTGTATCAAATATGTATCATATATATATCCATGTATACCTGCGAGTGAGATACATGCGTGATACATGTTTGATACATGTGTCGTAGAAGAACTTTTTGAACTCGATTTTAACTACGAATTTTGATACCAATTCAGTCCAAATCACCTCCAATCTTCCTCAAATTTTGTATATTGACTCATCTATATGTTTTTAATGAATCTCAACCATACCCATTGAAATTTTTTTTTTTTAGATTTTTAAAATCTTGTATATATATATATTTCTTGTATTTCATCATCTTATTTGCTACCTCATCCATAAAATTTCCTTCCCGTCTTACATATAATGTTGCTAATTACGCTTAAAATTATGGAAAGGGATCTTTGTTTGTGATTCTCGGAGAGAAAGAACCTTATTTCTTTGATTTTTCAATTTTTATGTGTTTGGATAGTTTTGGTAAGTTTATGATTAATGGCTAGAGGTTGGTAAGTTGGGACTTTTTGGGGACATTTCTGTAGATTCCCTATAAAAAATCGGAGAAAGTTAACGTTTTATTTAGTTTATGTGGAGAGTAGTACTTAATAAAATTTTCTATGGTATTGGTGCGAATTTAAGCTGCTATAAAAGGTTATTTCCTTAATATATAGAATTTATTATGGATAAAGGTTGTTATATTTAAATTACTTGTAATATAGAATCCTTTATACTGTCAATCTATTGAATTTGAATGCTAGTATTAAATAGCATACTTAATTAGGCATACCAAATTTTTATCGACGAATTTATTAAATAGCATGCTTAATTGGGCATATCAAAATCTTATCAACGACTTTTATGATTGTTACGATCTAAAATTTACCTAGTCGTGATGACACCTAACCCAACCCGTTAGGTAAGCCAAATGGTAGTCAACACAACTCTAATAAGAATAAATAAATAAAATAACTGAATTTATATACATCAACTCAAAGAATGGTTGTACAAGTCATGACCCACTAAAACTTAGATTTACAAAGCCGGTATAAAAATAAATACAACATCTGTTTGAAATATACATAAACAGATTTCAAATCTGAAACTACCAAGGACAAGAGGTAGTGATATCCGGAAAGCAGGTACATCTTCAATGCCAGCTCCCTCCATACACATCAACATCAACTCCAAAATATGCACGCAAGGTGCAAAAGTGTAATATGAGTACAACCGACCCATGTACTCAATAGGTAACAAACCAAACCTCATGTTGAAAGCAGTGATGAGCTCAGAAGATGGTCAGAGTCCAACACAGTAGCCAATAACAACTCATAATAACATAATGAAAATAGTAAGAGTGAATAACTTAAAAGATATCATGCTCAGCTCATTCACAGTTACGGAAAAGTAGACATGCTTTTCAAGTATAACAGTCAATGTCCAAATCTTACCAGTGAAATCAAGAAAACACGAGTTTATCAAAAAGGATTGTGTTTTTCAATTCATAATATCACATAAGACTTTTTGTTTACTAGTTAGTATGAGGAAAAATACATCTCTATGCATACATGTCAAGTCATCAAATGGAATATTACTGTCTGGCATGAGAAAAATATATATCTATGCCTACATGTCAAATATACATGTCAAGTAAATAATTTTTACAGTGATATCATCAAGTATACTCACTCTCAGCACGCTTAGGGTGCGTGGCTCAAATGCCCCACTTCATCACACACACAATCACTCAACACTGTACAAGTGCCTAGCATGAATGCTCCTCACGAAAGTGCATGTATATATATCACTGTGTCAGCGCTCACTGTAAATATCAGACTCCGAAGAGGTGGATCCTGGCCCAAGCTCTAATCAATATCACATAGCCCAATCGTGGGGCCTGATGCACCCATAGCCTCAAAATCAATACCAATTAGCTCAATGTGGAGCTTGGCCTACGCGCCACCTAAATATCAATATAAGTGTTGCGGCGTGCAACCCGATCCAAATATCACTCACAACACGGCTCTATGGCCCACACCATTCATCAATCCGTTCAAGTCTCCATATGCCAACATCTCACAGAAACATAATCCAATCATAAACACATAATATCACAATGTGCCTTAAATACAACTCAAACTCGTGCCATGTACAAGGACACCAATAACATGTGAGTCAGCATATCAAAAGTGCACAGAGAAAGAGATATAACATGCAGATGTAAGTATCATGGTTGTACAGTATGAATATGGCTAAGGCAAATAACTCAACATGGCGAATAATATCTCACATAGTCATATAAATAGAGAAACATGATATCAAAGAAGTATGATAGAAAAACAAGATATACAATAGCCTAAGAATTACCCGGATCATGAATACCTCGATACACGCACACACGACCGTCACCTAGCAGGTGCGTCACCCCCAACCCGTCTCAAATATCATAGTTCTTAGGGATAATTACCCCCAAATCCAAGTTTAAATAGGTTACTTACCTCGAACAAGCCAAAATAATACCGAGCAAGCCAAACAATACTTTAGAGAGGCCATCCCGCATGAATCGGCCTCCAAACGGCTCGAAACTAACCAAAAGAAACTCAAAAATATCAAATAATACCATAGGAAACAAACCCAAGCAATAAAGGTCGATCTGTAATCAAATACTCAAAGTCAACGCGGTCCCGCACCTCGGAACCAGACAAAACTCATAAATTCTGACAACCCATTCGAATACGAGTCTAATCATACCAAATTCACTCAAATTTGACAATGAATCAATGTTCGAAACCCAATTATTTACTTTAGAAGAGTTTAGACAAAAACTCTCAATTTCTCTTTAAATTCACCAATCAATTTCCAAAACGAAGATAGAATTACATAATATAGTCAAATATGATTAAAAAATACTTACCGCAATCCAAATCGTACAAATCACCTCCAAAATCGCCTAAATCCAAGCTCTATAACTCAAAATGTGATCAAATAACCAAAACCTTTGAAATAAAGTATTTTATAATATTGCTTGAGGGGTACCCTTCGCGATCGCGGTAATAGCTTCGCAATCGCGAAGTACAAAAGTCACTGCCACAAAATTACCCTTCGTGTTGGCGTCCCGCACCTCACGAACACGATGCACAACTTAGTCCACACTACGCAACCACGGACTCCCAGTCGCGAACACGATGCACACTTCATTCCACACTACGCGAACGCGGACTACTAGTCACGAACGCGAAGCGTAAAGCACCAGCCTATCAACAACCTTCGTGAATGTAGTCCCTTGACCGCAAACGCGTAGAACAAAACTCCTCCAACTCATCTACCTCTTCATGATCGCCTGCTCGTGATCGCGATGCCTTGCGTGAAACCAGCAAACCAGCAACATAAAACCCATTCGAAACCACCCCGAAACTCACCCGAGCCCCTCGGGGCCCCCGTCCGCACATTCAAAAAGTCCCAAAACATAACACGGACTTATTTGAGGCCTCAAATCACACATAATAACATCAAAACCATGAATCACATCTCAGATTAAACATAATGAACTTTTGAACTGTCAACTTCCATAACTTATGCCGAACTATATTAAATCATCTCGGAATGACCTCAAATTTTGCACACAAGTTTCAAATGATATAAAAGGCCTATTCCAACTCCCCGAAAAAACAATCCAAATCTACTCATCAAAGTCAACTCTCGGTCAAACTTATGAACCTTCCAAACCTTCAAATTACCAAAATTCGCCAATTATGGCCAAAAGCTTCTAGAAGCCACCAACTACAAATCTGGGTATACGCCCAAGTCCAAAATCACTCTGGACCTAACAGAACCATAAAAACTCCAATTCGAGATTAAATATACAAAAGTGAAGCTTGGTCAACTCTTCTAACTTAAAGCTTCCTATTTAGGAATCATTCTTCTAAATCTATCTCGAACCACCCAAAAACCAAAACCAACCATACACACAAGGCATACTATATCATATGAAGCTACACATGACTTCAAACCTCCAAACTGAATGCAAATGCTCAAAATGACCTGTCGGGTCGTTACATTCTCCCCCACGTAAATACATGTTGTTCATCCTCGAACGTGCCAAGAGTCATTACAAAGCCATTAAATCACTGTATAAGCTCACCATACTCATACCCATGGGTAATCCCACATCACCACAATCCATATAACCTTGAAAACACAACCTACCTGAAGATCCTTACTTCAACCTTAGTCCATAAACCTTAGAATCAAATCTCTAATATCCGAAATCTATTATAAGACCCGATTCTCACATATATAAACGGTATAAGTCTGAACAAGATGTATCAAGCTATAACCATAACCTAATATATAAACACATGATATACCACACAACGCAAGTACTCATAGCAATAAATTCTGACCACAATAGCTGCTTAATAACAAACTTGGTCCCGGTAACAAATCCCATATCCGTTAAAACCTTGTTCTGAACCTTCATACATGGACAACGATGAAAGAAACATGAAGATACTCATAAACACTCATCAGATCAACAAGTCGTGGAGCTTTCTTGTCCGATAAGAACCATTGCCAAATTCTAAACTGACTAATGACGTTATTCATCCAAACATGCCTTATTCAATTCTGATAACACTTATTCCAGGTCCAATAATCTCATCTCATCCAGTATGAGCTGCTTGACCGACATGCTACAACAGCAACACCTCGAGCCACATACTATGAAATTTGTGCATCAAACAGGCAACAACTCGAATATAACCAATGATGAAAGAATAACCAAATAAGAGGACTATTTTGCAAGTTCACAGATACCATCACAAAGCACAAAGGTATGAGCCCCATCTCACAAAGAAGAAACAAAATACACGAAATAAGAACGAGGGATCATACTAGCATAAATCCACTGTGATGCTTGATGCAAGCCAAACACCGGTCCATATGGAATACCTCGAGCCATGACGCTCACAATGTGCATGTGCATATCAACAACAAACATGCGAAATGCATGATCATAACTATGGAGAAACAGATAACACAATATACCACAAATAAGAAGATCAAGACAAAGGCGCAATCAACCATTTAATTCCCCAAGAGCCATCTTGCTCGATTCCGCCACAAGGCACGGACAGAACTGCACCATGTGTCTAAATAGTCAACAATCTCACAACCCATCATAGCAAAGAAGAGAAACACCCCAAACATATCCGAACAAGAATAAGATTAACTCTAATAGAATGACACACCCCTCAACAATAGATGTGCTGAGTAAACAAATTCAACCTGATGTAGAATACATATTCTCATTAGGCCTACCAGTGGCCTCCAAATCAATTCTGACCCTCCCGAAATAAATATATAACTTCTGAAAAGTCCACAATAACCTATTCATAACACATACAATCAGCTATCAACATCTTAACATGCCTTTACCGTCTGCAACCAAGGAATAATCTGCTTCTGAGAACCCTCATACTCTTCAAATCCCTAGAATACAAGAATTCCCATGTTCGATCCTAACTCCACTATTTAAATGACTAACACCTCCCTCATACGTAATCATCTCACGAGAAATACTTCCATAATTCTTTCGTGCCACATAGCCAAAATCTGAACACCAACAGTCTATCAACCAGGTAATTACTGTAATACTAGTCAAGCATCCACAAGTCAAAATACAGTGCGCCTTTATGAAATACATACTCTTCTTAGGTAATATCAAAATAGTTCCAGCATTCTTCTAAACATCTGAAATCATCCATGCTATCTAGAACTCATGACTTTCCTTCAATACTGAACCACAGGCTTGTACATGCATATATAAATCCCACACGATGCACCGCTTCTATCATGCCACCATACAAAAGGTACGAGAACCCCATTATCAACTTTGAATGACAAGTAGGACACCTTATCCATCAACCAGAAACTTTCCACTTGACCCTCATCCAGAGAAAATAACAACACGTAATATACCCCTTATACATGTTGAAAACATCCGTCCAAGTCATGGTTGAAACCATCGAGAACTCTTCGAAACCTATTTGCACATAACTAAGCCATCAGAACTGAATTCCTCTAACTATAACGACCCGACTGGTTGTTTTGAGTATTATAGCCTCGCTCCCTCGTTTATTGTTTATACTGTACTCATTTGTTGTTATGTGACTTTCCGGGGTGACAGGTTTAGTTTCGGGATGTTTCGGAATGACTTGGGACACTTAGTCCCAAGGTTGGAAGCGTAAGTGGAAAGAGTTGACTAGATGTTTATTATTATGTAAATGGCTCTAGAATAGAGTTTTGATGGTTCCGATAGCTCCGTATGATGATTTTGGACTTAGGCCAACCGATTTGAAGGAATTAAAATAGCAACTTCATGAGCTTATTGGGGTGCACAGGTTCTGTTTATGAAGAAGAAGGATGGTACTATGCGGATGTGCATCGACTATAGGTAGTTGAACAAAGTACAATCAAGAACAAGTGTCCTTTGCCGTGTAATAATGATTTATTTGACCAGCTTCAGGGAGCGAGGGTCTTCTCTAAGATTGATTTGAGGTCCTGGTATCACTAGTTGATGATTCGGGACTCGGATATTTTAAAGACTGCATTCAGGACCCGCTATGGTCACTGCGAGTTCCTTGTGATGTCATTTTGGCTGACCAAATGTCACGACCCGAGATCCACCTAGTCGTGATGGAACCTAACCTACCCCGTCAGGTAAACCAAATAACCACTAACCAATTCTAATAACAATTAACAAATCAATTAAGTAAAGAAATATCTGAATCTGATACATTCCCCAAGGACTGGTAGTACAAATCATGAGCTTCTAAGAATAGAGTTTACAAAGCTGAAATGAAGTAAATACATCATCTGTTTGAAAAGTACATAAACAGAGTTTTATAGACCTAAGGCTACCATGAACAAGAGGCAGCTACAACCGGAACGCATGTACATCTTCAATTCCAGCTCCCGTCGATCACAGCAACCTCAACAGTCAATATCTGTACGCAAGGTACAGAAGTGTAGTATGAGTACAACCGACCCCATGTACTCAATAAGTAACAAACCTAACCTTGGGTTAAAAGTAGTGATGAGCGAGAACAAAGGTCGGGTCCAATACCAATATCTCACCACAATTCATAACAGCATAGTACAAGTAATAAAAGGAGTATCTCAGTAATAAACTACTCAGCTCGGTCACAGTTCCAGAAAATAGGCATGCTTTTCAGGTATCTCAGTGAAAACCCAATTCTTTTACCGAAATTGCCAAAAATATGAGTAAGTTTGAAAACTGTGATTTTTCCCAAAAATTATTTCAACAATCAATAAGATGTTTTATTTTCCTTTCAGATAGCAAGTGTAAGATGTCTCTCTATGCCCATATGTCAAAATATATGAGAAGTCATAAATGACGTGATACTATACAACATGAGGAAAAATGCATCTCTATCCTTGTATGTCAAGTGTGCTTGCCAAATGTGATGCAAATCAGTGATAAAGACCATATGCATACTCTCATAGTACCAATTCACTCAGTCCTCCCAGTCACTCAGTCCTCCCAACCACTCAGTCCTCACAGTCACTTAGTCCTCCCAATCACTCGGCACTCGACACTCGGCACTCAGCACTCGGCACTCGCACTCAGTAGGTACTTGTACTCACTGGGGGCGTGTACAGACTCCGGAGGGGCTCCTACAGTCCAAGCGCTATAATTTGCACGGACAACTCACGTGCTGCATGGATAACTCACGTGCTATAGTATCAATATTTAGATCCGCACGGACAACCTACGTGCTACACGGACAACTCACGTGCTATAGTATAACATCTGGATCCGCACGGACAATTCACGTGCTATAATATAATATCTCAGAATCAGCCCCTCGACCTCACTCAGTCATCAATCTCTCCAGTCTCTCAGGCTCTCAATGTCATGAAATATTAGCCCAAAATATTATCAATATGTAGCAATAGAGACTGAGGTATGATATAAAATAAATGAACATGACTAAGTATAAAATTGCAATATAAGTAAATAACTCAACGACAGTAACGACCTTAATGGGTCCCAATAGAGTAAGCACGTAGCCTAGATATGGTTTCTAACATGAATCATAACTCGATAGCTATAGTACGTAAATTTCATGGTTACAGATATGATAAGGTAGCTACACAGTACCACAGAAATAACATAATTACAACTTACACGGTGCACGCCCATACGCCTGTCACCTAGTATGTGCGTCACATCAACACCAATCATATAACACGTAATTCGGGGTTTCATACCCTCAACACAAAGTTTAGAAGTGTTACTTACCTCGAATAAGACGAATCCAAATACCGAGCAAGCCAACCGATGCTCCAAAAATGCCATCCCGCGTGTTCCGACCTCTGAACGGCTCAAAACTAACCAAACACAACTCAAGTACATCAAACAATGCTAAAGGAACCAATCCCGATCGAGAAGGATCAAATCTTGAATCAAAAGCACAAAATCGGCCAAAATCCCAACCCGGGATCTTATCTCGGAACCTGACAAAATTTACAAAATCAAATAACCCATTCAATTACGAGTCCAAATCGATGTTCAAAACTCAGAAATTCACATTATGAAACTTTAGGCTAAAAACCTCCAATTTCTCTTTAACATTCATCAACCAATAGCCAAAAATGAAGATAGATTCATGGAATAAGATCAAAACCAAGTGTAGAACATTTACCCCAATCCTTGTGATGAAAATTGCTCCAAAAGTCGGCTCAATCCGAGCTTGGAAACGTTAAAATGAAGCCAAAATCACAAACCCTTGTATTTATCATTCTGTCCAGCACTTTCGCCTTTGCGGTTAAATTGTCGCATCTGCGACCTTTGATTTTAAGGAAAAACCTCGCTTCTGTGAAAAATAGCCTTGCCCAGCAACCCTCGCACCTGCGGTATTAAACTCCGCATCTGCGAAGACCCTCTCACATGCGCTTCCACTCGACGCACCTACACATCCGCACCTGCGCCCTTTTCTCTTCTCCTGCGGGCCTCCTCATCCAGCTCTCATCCCATTTCTGCGACTGCGTTGTTGTTTCTGCGACCATCACACCTTCACAAACCAACAACAAGTGTGGTCACAACTGAACCACCAGCAACCAGTAATAACAACATGAAGAAAAATGATCCGAAATCAATCTGTAACACGCCTGAGTCCCTCGGGACCCCGACCAAGTATACTAACGAGTCCCACAATATAACACAGACCTATCGAGGCCTCAAGTCACACTTAACAACATCAAAATGACGAATCGCACCTAATTCAAACTTGATGAACTTTGAACTTTTCAACTTCAATAACTTGTGCCGAAACATAACAAATCAACCCGGAATGAACCCAAATTTTTTACACACGTCCTAAATGACTAACGAAGCTATTCCAACTCCCGGAACCACAATCCGTTCCCGATATTCACAAATTCAACTCTCGGTCAAACTTTTGAACTTTTTAAACCTTCAAATTTCCAATTTTTGCAAATTTGTGCTGAAACCTTCTAGAAACATCCAAATGCAAATCCGGGCATATGCCCGGGTTCAAAATCACAATACAGACCTACCGAAACAATCAAAACTCCGTTCTGGGTTCAAATTCACCAAACGTCAAACTCGGTCAACTGTCCCAATTTAAAACTTTAACAATGAAATCCATTTTTCCAATTCGATTTCGAATAACCTGAAAACCAAAACCGATGATTCACATAAGTCATAATACATCACACATAGCTACTCATGCCAGTACATTACTGAGCGAAGTGCAAATACTCAAAATGACCGATTGAGTCGTTACACAAAAGCCCCAACATGCCCTATCTTGATTCGTTTATCGTAGTATTTATTGATGATATCCTGACCAGGTTGACCTAGAAGAGTGCGCCATTCAGGTAGTCAGATGACTGTGAGGAGACCTTTTAGAAGCTTAAGACTACCTTGACCAGAATTCCAGTTCTAGTTTTGCCTTCAGCGTCGGGTTCTTATACAGTGTATTGTGATACTTCTCGGATTGGTATTGGGTGTATCTTGATGCATGAGGTTAGAGTGATTGCTTATGCTATGTGCCGGTTGAAGCCCCATGAGAAGAACTACTATGTTCATGATTTAGAGTTGGCAGCAATCGTTCATGGATTAAAGATTTGGAGGCATTATCTCTACGGTGTGTCTTGTGAGGTATTTATGGATTATTAGAATCTCCAACACTTGTTCAAATAGAAAGATCTAAATTTGAGGAAGGGAAGATGGTTGGAGATGCTAAAAGACTTTGATATTACCATTTTGTATCATTTTGGGAAGGCCAATGTGGTGGTCGATGCCTTGAGTAGAAAGGCGGTGAGTATGGTTATCCTTGTATTTATTCCTGTTGGTGAGAGACCGCTTGTATCACATGTTCAGGCTTTAGCCAATCAGTTCGCGAGGTTAGATGTTTCGAAGCCCAATCGAGTTCTAACTTGTGTTGTTTCTCGATCTTCCTTATATGATCGCATAAGAGGGCATCAGTATGATGACCCCCATTTGCTTGTCCTTAAGGACAGGTTCAGCACGGTGGTGCCAAGGAGGTTTTTGTTGGGGATGATGGGGTGTTACGCATGCAGGGTCAGATTTGTGTGTCCAATGTAGATGGGCTATGTGAGTTGATTCTTGAGGAGGCCCACAGTTTGCGGTATTCCATTCGTCCGAGTGCCGCAAAGATGTATCAAGGCTTACAGCAGCACTATTGGTAGAAGAGGATGAAGAAAGATATAGTGGGGTTTGTAGCTCGGTGCCTAAATTGTCAGCAGGTGAAGTATGAGCATCAGAGACCAGGTGGATTGCTTTAGAGGCTTGAGATTCTGGAGTGGAAATGTGAGTGTATCACCATGGACTTTGTAGTTGGGCTCCCACGTACCTCGAGGAAGTTTGGTGCTATTTGGGTGATTGTGGATCGGTTGACCAAGTCCGCACATTTCATTCAGCTCTGAACTACCTACTCTTCGGAGCGGATGGCTGAGATCTCCATCCGCGAGAGTTTTCGCCTTCATAGTGTGCCGGTGTCCATCATTTCAAATCGGGCACACAGTTTACATCACATTTTTGAAGAGTAGTGCATCGGGAGTTAGGCACATGGGTTGAGTTGTTAGATGATGATTTGATTTAGGATGTGGAGACAGTGCCATTTTGGATCGGTATGTTCGAAAGTTGAGGTCAAAGAACATAGCTTCAGTGAAGGTGTAGTGGAGAGGGCCAGCCAGTCGAGGAGGCTACTTGAAGACCGAGCGAGAGATGCGAAGCAGATATCCATGCCTATTTGAATCTTCAGGTATGATTCTAGACCCGTTCGAGGATGAATATTTATTTAATAGAGGGATAATGTAACGACCCGGACGGTCGTTTTGAGTATTGCAGTCCCGTTCCCCCATTTATTGCTTATTATGTGCTCAACTATTGTTATGTGACTTGCATGGGTAGTTGGTTCGGTTTCGGGGATGATTTGTAATGAATTGGGACACTTAGTCCCAAGGTTGAAAGCTTAAGTTGAAAGAGTTGACCAGATGTTGACTTATGTGTAAATGTCTCCGTAATGGAGTTTTTATGTTTTTGATAGCCTCGTAGGGTGATTTTGGACTTAGGAATGTGTTCGAATATTTATTTGGAGGTTCGTACGTGATTTTGGCTTGAAATAACAAAAGTTGGAAAAATGGAAGTTTGGAGAGTTGAGAAATTTGACCGAGAGTTGACTTTATGGTTACCGAGCTTAGATTTTGGTTCCGAAAGTTGGAATAGACCCGTTGTGTCATTTATGACTTATGTTCAAAATTTGAGATCAATCGAGTTGGTTTGGTATGTTGCGATATTAGTTTTGAAAGTTAGAAGTTCATAAGTTCATTAGGCTTGAATCCATGTTCGGCGCATTTCAGAACTTGAAGACTGCTGATTATTGTTGGTGTTGGTTTCCTTATATGCGATCGCGAGAGGAGGATCGCGATAGCAATCACAAAGAGTATTTTGGGCATCTGGGGATTTTGTTCTTTGCGATCACGAAATAAGGCATGCGATCTCGAAGCTTTGGCTTCCAGTACATTGCGAACGCGTGAAGGGAGTCATGTCCGCGAAGAAGGAAAGAGAGAGACTGGAGTTCACGCTATTTGTTCTTCATGATTGCGTGAAGATGTTCGCGATCGCATAGGGCTGGGAGTCTGTGAGTCGCTTTCTCATGGGGTTATCCGCGTTCGCGAAGGTCATTTTGGGGGCAACTTTATTTTGTTCTTCGCGATCGCGAAGAGGAACCACTGGGCAGTAGTGTTAAATACCAAAATCGAGGGGTTGAACCTATTTTTCATATTTTGAGCTAGAGACCTCGGATTTGGACGATTCTTGAAGAGATTTTCAATGAGTTGATTGGGGTAAGGGATTCTAACAAGGATTTTGTTAAATTAAATGAATCTATCATTGTTTTTATAATTTAGTAGTGTTTTGGGATGGAAAAATTGGTGAAAATTGTAGAAACTTCATAGGCTTTAATTTGAGGATTTGAAGGTCGATTTGTGATCAGAATTGAGTAATTTTGGTATGGTTGAACTCGTGGTGAAATGGGTGTTCGGATTTTGTTAATTTTGTCGGATTCAGAGACGTGAGCTCGAGGTTGACTTTTTGACTTTTGCTTAAGAACTTAGTTTTTTCATATGAAATTGAATCCTATAACTTGTGTTGACTGTATCAAGTTGTTTTTGGCTAGATTCGAGGCGTTTGGAGGCGAATCGTTAGGAAAACGCTTATTGGAGTAGAGATTTGCACGGTTTGAGGTAAGTAACACTTCTAAACTTGGTTCTAAGGGTATGAATCCATGAATTACGTGTTATGTGGTTGGCGTTGAGGTGTCGCACATGCTAGGTGTTCGGCGTGTGGGTGTGCACCGTAGGAATCATGACTAGGTCGATTCCGTGGAACTGGGTTGTAAACTAATCTTATTATTATCCATATATTCTCCATGTGTTGGAGAAATTGAGTTGTGACTCATGTTAGAAATCATGCTTAGGCTATATGTTGGATCGTGTTGATGCTGAATTACTTGCTTTATTTGAAATTATGTACTCAGTCACATCTATCATTTGCATATCATATCTCAGTCTCTGTTTCCATATATTGATACATCATATCATCATTGTTTGGTTTGATTGTCATGATATTCGTGAGCCTGAGAGACTGGAAATATTGATGACTGAGTGAGGCTGAGCGCCTGATTGTGAGGATATTTGTAGGATCAGGCTTCACGTTGCAACATGCTTTATTGATTCATGCCATGATTGGCTTATTTTAGCTCTTGGGTAGGATCCACCCCTCTGGAGTCTGACTTAGCAGCATGAGCGCAGGTACATACTAAGTGCGAGTGAGAGTGCCGAGTGTGAGTGTCGAGAACAAATGCCGAGTGATTGTAATGGCTGAGTGACCATAAGGAATGAATGACTGTGAGGATTGAGTGAATGGAAGGACTGAGTGAATTGATACTCTGAGAGTATGCATTTTATCACTGCGTTGCATTACAGTTGGCATGCATAATTGACATGTAGATATAAAGATGTATCATTCCTCATTTATGTCACACTTTGGCATATTTTATCTGTTTTGATCATAAACAGTTGAACTTGAAAGCATGTCTACATTTCTATACTGTTAAATTTTGTATTTGGGACTGTACCTATTGAGCTCGTCACTACTTTCAGCCCAAGGTTAGTTTTGTTACTTATTAAGTACAATAGGTCAGTTGTACTGATACTACACTCTGCACTTCGTGTGCAGATCCAGGTACTTCAGGGTATGACGACTGCTAGCTTTTGAAGCTTTATCTGTTGGCGACTATCGAGGTAGCTGCCTTGGCATCCGTAGAACTTGACTCTCCTTGTTTTCATTTACTAGTAATGTTCTATCTTTCTAGACAATGTTTTTAGGGGTCAGACTATGTTGTCATTTAGATGCTTATATACTCAGTGTCACCCAAATTTTGGGGGAATATTGTATTGAGTCGTGGTATTTTCGTATCAGTATTTATGAGATTTTACTCTTAAGATTATTTTATTATGTTTTCAAACTTAAAGATGCATGGTTTATTGTGATTGTCAACTTGCCTACTTTTTCGATAGACGTTATCACGACATGTGAGATTTTGATCTTGACAAACGACCGCCAGTACCGCTAGCTAGGGTCACGAGAGGTCGGGGTCGCGGTAGAGGCCGAGGTCCAGCTCGTACAGGAGGTATAGCAGCACCTTTAGACCCACTAGTTGCTCCAGCTCGGGAGCATATTCCAGATACGGTTGAGCCGGTTTGACCAGCTCAGGCACCAGCTGTGCCCACTATGATTCCAAGCCTTCAGAAGGCTCTGGCCCAGATATTAGTTGTTTGCATTAGCCATACTCAGGCGGATTCGATTTTGGCCATGCCAGCCACTTCTCAGGACGGGGGAGATGCTAAGACTCTTGCCACCCGTTCTCCAGAGCAGGTGGTGTAGGGACTTCAGACACCGGGGGTAGTACCATCCCAGCCGGTTACAGTTGCTCAGGCTCATATGGGTCCCATTATTAGTGATGAGGAGCAAAAGAGACTAGAGAGGTTCGGGATGCTCAAGCTTCCATCATTCAGAGTGACTAAGTTAGAGGATGCTCAGGACTTCTTGGATAGGTGCTAGTGAATTCTTCGCACGACGAATATTCTGGAGATCAGTGGAGTCTCATTTACTACTTTTCAAATTTTGGGGGTAGCCTTTAAATGGTAGGAGGCCTATGAGCAGAGCATGCCAACCGATGTTGCGCCACTTTCATGGCACGAGTTCTCAGTTCTCTTCTTGGAGACGTTTGTGCCACCGACCCACAGGGAGGAGTTGCGTAGGTAGTTTGAGCAGCTGCGCTAGGAGGGTATGTTTGTGACCTAGTACGAGATGAGATTTTTGAAGTTGGCTCGTCACGCATTCTGGTTGGTTCCCACAGAAAGGAAGAGGTTTAGGAGGTTCATTGATGGACTCAACTATGGAATGTGCTTTGTTATGACTTAGGAGAATGTATCAGGTGCTAGGTTTGACGAGGCTGTTGATATTAGTAGGCGGCTAGAGTTGCTCCGTAGTTAGGAGCATGAGGAGTGGGAGGTCAAGAGGCCTCGTGGTTCGGGTAATTTTAGCAGTGTTTTTGTTAGGGGTCAGTCCTACCATAGCAAGGGTCGTCTTTATAGGCCCGCTCAGATGGCTCGTCCGGTTCATCATGGTGCATCAGCTAGCCATGGTTCATACAGTGCCCATCTGGTTCAATCATCTCTTAGTGCCCTCCCAGCTCAAAGTCTCGTGCTCCATCAGTTCAGGGTACATCTATATTAGGTCCTTCTAGCAGTTATTCTGGTTCTCGGGGTCCGATTCAGTATCCACCACCAATGACGGATCGGAGTTGCCACGAGTGTGGGGAGTTTGGACATGTGAGGAGGTATTGTCCCCGTCTCTTGGGAGGCCCAGTTCAGCAAAGGGATCAGGCTATGACTTCTGCACCAGTTACATCACCACCCGCTCAGGCAGCTCGGGGCAAGGCTCAGGCAGCTAGAGGTATCCCTAGAGGGGGAGGCCGGTCAGGTTGCAGTCAGGCTCGATTATATGCTATCCCTGCTAGGCGAGAGGTCATTACTTCAGACACAGTGATCACATGTATTGTCTAAGTATACCATTGGAATGCTTCTATATTTTTTGACCGTAATTTGTCTTATTCGTATGTATCATCATATTTTACTCATCATTTGAATATGCCTCGTGAGTCCTTAGTTTCACTTATTCATGTATCTACACCGAAGGCCGATACTATTGTTGTGGACGGTGTGTTTCGGTCGTGTGTGGTGACTATTGGGGGATTGGATATTAGAGTTAATCTCTTATTGTTTAGTATGGTTGATTTCTACATGATTTTGGGTAAGGATTGGTTGTCCCCATGTCATACTATTCTGTATTGTCATGCTAAGATTGTGACGTTGGAGATGCTGGGTTTGCCGAGGATCTAATGGAGAGGTTCTCTAGATTATGTTTACAACAAGGTGATTTCTTATCTGAAGGCCCAATGAATGGTTGAGAAGGGTTGTCTGTCATATTTGGCCTTTGTGAGGGATGTTGATACTCCTACTATTGATTCTATTCCGATAGTGCGGGACTTTCAGGATGTGTTTCCGATAAACCTATCGGGTGTTCCACCCTCTAGGGATATTGAATTTGGTATTGACTTGGTGCCGGGCACTCGGCCCATTTCTATTCCTCTGTATCATCTGACACCAGTAGAGTTGAAGGAATTGAAAGAGCAACTTCAGAAGCTTCTTCATAAGGGGCTTATAAGGCCTAGTGTGTCGCCTTGGGGTGCACCAGTTCTATTTGTGAAGAAGAAGGATGGTAATATGTGGATGTGCATCGACTATAGGCAGTTGAACAAAGTTACAATCAAGAACATGTATCCTTTGCCGCGCATTGATGATTAATTTGACCAGCTTCAGGGAGCTAGCGTGTTCTCTAAGATTGATTTGATGTCTAGGTATCACCAGTTGAAGATTCGGGACTTGAATATTTTGAAGACGGCATTTAGGACCCGCTATGGTCACTATGAATTCCTTTTGAAGTCTTTTGCGCTGAATAACGCCCCAGCATCATTCATGCATATGATGAACAGTGTATTCCAACCATATCTTGATTTGTTTATCATAGTATTTATTGATGATATCCTGGTGTACTAATGATATTTGGCTATAATTATATATTTTTAGTGCATTAGTTATCTTACATTTAGGTGTTTTAATGCTAAATTGTACTATATATGTGCTTAATTGAGTTTATTTAATGTGTAGGTACTTTGGAGATGAAATTGGGAGCGAACTAGAGATTTTATGTGTATTTTATACACTATAAGAATGGGAGTGATTCTGAGTGATGTAGATGTTATGTAGCTAATTTGAGCTATTTGGAGCTTTGAAGTCTGAGTAAAAGCGCAAAGGATTGAGGCGGGATCACGTTCGGGGGTCGAAGACCGAGTATACATAGGAAAAATGAAACAAAAAGAACATTATCAAGGGAATAAAACAAGAATGTCAAGTGATAATTTGGAATACAAATGTTTGGCAGAAGAGATTTCACAATTAATTGGCATGTCTGCCTATGTGGGGGACAAAGGATGTTGGCCAGTTTTGTTCAAATTGAAAGTCCCTGAATTCATCCACTAATGCGGCGTGCAGCGCGTCTCTCAGTGTGGCGTGCTTGTGTAAATTTCGCCTGCCTTTTGAATTATTGAGCTCCCTGATAAACCCTACTACCACACCGTGTGGTGCGTCGCCCAAGGCGGCGCGCCTATGTACCTTTTACAGAGTATTTTTCCTATTTCGCGCAGGAGAAGGTGGTTTCATCTGGGCCCGATCCTACTTAGTATAAATACATGTGAAAACATTATTTTGGGATACTTTTGACAAACCTTTGACCTAGAGAGATCACAGAGCCGCCGTGGAGGCCGGGTTTCATCTTTTCTTCTACCAAACTTAGTAATTTTGATGTTTCTTTATATGATTTATTGTTTGGCTACCATGTATATGTGGAGCTAAACTTCACGCTCTAGGGTTGTGGTTCTTTCATGAATATTATTTTTCGGATATTAATTTTGGTTTCTTAGTTTATCATATTGGTTTATTTATTCAATCTTGCGCTTAATTATTTGATTGTTTGATCACTAATTAAATACTATCTATGAATCTAGAATTGAACTCGAATGTGAAAATTCTTGATTGCACATAGGATTGAGTAGAGCAAGTTCTCGAACCCGAGTATCGGGGAACGGATTCACAGTTAGGATAGACATATATCTAACTGCCGTGCTTGGTTGATGTACATGAATTATAAATGCGTTCTTGTTAGTTCTAATTTCATAGACATATAGGCGTTAGGTATTCTTGAATAGACAAGTAATAACTCTATAGATTTTATGAGCAATATTAACCTTGTCAAACAATAAACTAGATGAATTAGTTAGTCAATTCAATTGAAGAATACAATAGGAATGTTAGATTGCCCATAACCCTGGATCATTTTTATTACATTGATAACATAAAAATCTAATCTTCCTTTGTTGAGAGTTCATTATTTATTTTCTTTTTAGTTTAATTACTTTAGCATCACTACTTTTGGGTTTAATCCTTGTTTAGATAATTAGGATAGTCCGATCTAGTTAATAGTTGATAACAAGTCCTCGTGATTTCGACACTGTATCTTATCACTTTATTACTTGACGACTGTGTATACTTGTGTGTGCGTTTGGCCGCAACAAGTTTTTGGCGCCATTGCCGGGGACTTAGAATTGGTTGTTTTTATAGATTAGAGTTGTTTTTTAGCAAAGATTACAAGTTTATCTTTACAAGTTTTTTTAGAATTTTACTTTTATCTTTACAAGTTTTTTTTTCTTCCTTTTTGTAAATATTTTTTATTTTTAGAACAATTTGATCTTTCTCTTAGTGTGTTTCTTGTTCTCTCAACATGACATTTGAGGATGAAATATATGGAGGTAAGGTTATTAATGAAGACGTTTGGCTGACGGAAGACTTTTATTACCCGTATTTTTGGGTTTGTCATGGCCTGACCTCTTGGAGATCTGAATTTGAATATGGGAGTAAGGGTTGGTATTGGGACGGATATTCTCGATTAGGCTAATATGCGGAACGAGGTTGTCTTCTAACAACGTTGGTGAATGATTGGTCTAAGGAGAGAATTGATCTTGCACATGAAATTGACAGTTTTGGCTTGGTTGTACATAACTTGGATGCAAATTTAAGTACAAAGGTTGATGCGTGTAACGCCTAACAATTCAATAATGAGTTGTGTGAATCTAAAAAAAATCTTCTTGACCAAATTGAGGGGCTAAAACGAGAATACCAATCATTCGAGCATATTTTTGTTGATGATGCCCATGTTGAGAAAAGTACACTAGAGCCATGTGAGGAAGAAGATAATGTTATATTTGAAGACTCTTGTGCATGTAAATATGAGGATATAAAGAGTTATACAATTTTAGAGTTAAGGCGTATTCATCCTCATTCCATACATTTTTCAACATTGTGTTTGGATGATGACATGGAAATCGAGTCATCTGAGCCTTTGGAGGAGCCAATGGACGAGGAACGTGGTTCTTACATTCTTGAATTCGTTGTGTCAGAGAGACAGAATTACATACCTCATCCGAAGGCCAAGAAGTATAGAATGCGATATTGGTTACTTGGCCCAATTAAATTTGTCTCACCGCCCTGGGAGCATAATAGAAAGCTTGAAGCCAAATTAGGGGCTCAATTCATAAGTTCGAGGTGTAGGCAAAAAGTGTTTCACGTCGTGCCGCGACGTTAAATTACGCGCTTGTTGGGAGACAACCTAGCTTTACTAGTTTCTTTTACTTTTATTTTTTTTTCTTTTCGTATTATTTTTGTAGTATTGTTTTATTTTGTAGGATTATGAGCATAGGAAGAAAAGCCACTGGAAGTGTGAAAAAGTGAGCCAAAAGCTTGGAACTAATGTGAGGTACCCACAGAAAGGACCATCCTTGGGAGAAGTCTGAGTACCCCGTGAGCTGCCAGTGCTTCAGCCTTTGGTCTTTCAGGGAGTTTCTTGTCCACCCTTATTATTTTTTGCTTTATTTATACATTGGGGACACTACACTCTTTTAAGTGTGGGGTGAGAGAATTCCTTTAGATCATTAGAAGTATTATATTAGTATCTTAATTTATTATTTTTTCTTCAGTTTCTATTATTGTTTTTAGAGTAGTTTTGTATTTTAGGTGATTTAAAATAAAATCGAAAAAACATTGAACGATATTGAACTTTTTCCGACGATGGATCTCCTAAACAATTTTCTTGAGGGATTAAAGTCTAGCAAAATAATTGAAAAATAATAAAAAAAATAATACAAAAGTATGTCTTCTTATATTTTAGGTAGTAATAACCCCCGTGGTTTTTCTTTGTGCCTCAGTTCTTTTCCATGGGATGTAGTTTGAACCGGGTAGTAGTTTTTCAATTTTTGGAGTAGATTAGGAATTTTGGAAAGAAATGGAGGAAGAAATTTGAGATTCCTAGGCGCCCTTGACTTGTTTGATAGTAGCATATTTAGGCTTTGACATGTGTAGTATCTTTCCTATGTCTTGAAATTGATCATGATTCCTTTATTAATTGGATAGCATGTTTTGTGGCGCCTATGTCTCGTTTACTTGACTTATGTTCACTTTGTACTTAATGCTTAATATCTTGTGGCTTCGTGAATACTTGTATTAGTTTGAGAATCAGACTGTGACCGCCCTTAGTGAGTCATGTGCCATGTGTAGTGAGGTTTTGTGTAGTCCATGTATTGCAATTGAGTCTAGAACTTGCCCGGTATGTGAGTTGAAAATTTGTTTTAGGTGATGCTCGGTTTGAGAAATGATTTTAGGCTTTCTCTGATCTTTTTTATGTTTATTGCTTACCATAAATAAAATTTATCCCTAGTTACCCCTTTTGAGCCTATAGACTTTTATTTGGCACCCACATTACGAGCCTATACTCTTTTTGTTCTTAATTGACATTATTTTGATCCCTTTACCTTTTAAGGTACTTTAATTGTGAAATGAGCACTAAAAGAAGTAAAAAGAGACTAAGTGTTTGGTGGCTTTAGAGTGGAACCAATGAAAGGAAGAAATATGCACTTGTTTTGTAAAATAATACACTACTATCAGAAATTGCAAAAGAGAAAACAATAGTTTAAAAAAAAGAGAGAAAAATAAAAATAAAAATATGTAGATGAATAAATATCTTGTTTTTCCTAGTGGAGTGTAAATGACGATAGTGCTTAAAGAAAGAGGGAACGTTTTTGGGGGTGATTTTAGTGTGAAATTAAAGTGTATTGAAAATTTTGCGCTTAAGTTATCATGTTATGTGTTAAAGTGCTTAGGAGGGTGAGTCACTATTTCTAAATATATTCTACCCGTCCCTTAGCCCACATTACAATCATGAACAAGTCCTAATTGATTTTAGATCGAGTGAGCTTACATTAGTAGATATTTACATTATGTGCAAGCCTATGGTACCAATTGCATGCATGTGACTTCTTTGCGAGCGTAAGAGATTTCTTTTATATATGTGAGTCCTTACACTATATTTAATCATGAGATTTGAATATGTGGATTCAACTTACTCTCTTGTTCTTGTTGTGAAGGCACATGTATTCACGAGGGATAGGTTGCATTATTAGACTTCTCTACGACGTTGGGTGTTCAAGCCATGAGTGCATGGTGACATTGAGTCGGTCTTTGAGGCTAGGATTGTTAAGAGCATGTTGACTTTATTTTGATAATTTTTGAAGTGTGGCATGAGTTATGGGAAGTGTGTATTGAATGCATATGCTAAAGTTTAATTGTTGAAATCTACCATGGTCATTGGTGTAGTGCGCCTCGATTGTGTAAATATAAAGTTCTCAAGGATAGTGTGAATTGTTGGTTGACTCGAGGACGAGCAACATTTAAGTGTGGGGTAGTGATGTTTGACTATTATTATATATTTTTAGTGCATTACTTATCTTACATTTAGGTACTTTAAGGCTAAATTGTACTATATTTGTGCTTAATTGAGTTTATTTTATGTGTAGGTAATTTGGAGATGAAATTGGGAGTGAATTAGAGATTTTATGTGTATTTTACACACTCAAGAATGAGAGTGATTCCGAGTGATGTAGATGTTATGTAATTAATTCAAGCTATTTGGAGCTTTAAAGTCTGAGTAAAAGCCCAAAGGATTGAGGCGGAATCACATTTGGGGATCGAGAACCGAGTATACATAGGAAAAATGAAAAAATAAAAAAGAACATTATCAAGGGAATAAAACAAGAATGCCAAGTGATAATTTGGAATGCAAATGTTTGGAAGAAGAGATTTCACAATAAATTGGCATGTCTGCCTATGTGGGGACAAAGGATGTTGGCCAGTTTTGTTCAAATTGAAAGTCCTGAATTCGTCCACTAACGCGGCGCGCAACACATCTCTTCAGTGCGGCGTGCTTGGTAAATTATTGAGCTCCATGATGAACACCACTACCACACCGTGTAGCGCGTCGCCCCATGCAGCGCGCCAGTGTATCTTATATAGAGTATTTTTCCTACTTCGCAAGGAGAAGGTTGTTTCATCTGAGCCCGACCCTACTTAGTATAAATACATGTAAAAATATTATTTTGGGGACTTTTGACAAACCTTTGACCTAGGGAGAGCACAGAGCTACCGTAGAGGCCGGGTTTCATTTTTTCTTCTACCAAACTTAGTAGTTTTTATGTTTCTTTGTATGATTTGTTATTTGGCTACCATGTCTATGTGGAGCTAAACTTCACGTTCTAGGGTTGTGGTTCTTTCATGAATATTATTTTTCGAATATTAATTTTGGTTTCTTAGTTTATCATATTGGTTTATTTAATCAATCATGTGCTTAATTATTTGATTTCTTGATTACCAATTAAATACTATCTACGAATCTAGAATTGAACCCGAAAGTGGAAATTCTAGATTGCACATAGGATTGAGTAGAGCAAGTTCTCGAACCTGGGCATCGGGGAACGGATTCGCAATTATAAATGTGTTCTTGTTAGTTCTAATTACATAGACATATAGGCATTAAGTTAGCTTTAATAGGCGAGTAAGAACTCGACAGATTCTTATGAGCAATATTAACCCTGTCAACCAATAAACTAGATGAATTAGTTAGTCAATTCAATTGAAGAATACAATAGCAATGTTAGATAGACCATAACCCTGGATCATTTTCATTACATTGATAATACAAAAATCCAATCTTCCTTTGTTGAGAGTTCATTATTTATTTTCTTTTTAGTTTAATTATTTTAGCATCACTACTTTTGGATTTAATCCTTGTTTAGATAATTAGGATAGTCTGATCTAGTTAATAGTTGATAACAAGTCCTCGTGGGTTCGACACTCTATCTTATCACTTTATTACTTGACGACCGTATATACTTGCGTGTGCGTTTGGCCACAACAAGTTTTTGGCACCGTTGCCAAGGACTTAAAATTAGCTATTTTTCTAGATTAGAGTTTTACTTTTATCTTTACAAGTTTGTTTTCTTCCTTTTTGTAAATATTTTTATTTTTATAACAATTTGATCTTTCTCTTGGTGTGTTTCTAGTTTTCTCAACATGATATCTGGGGATGAAATATACAGAGGTAAGGTTATTAATGAAGACGCTTGGCTGACGGAAGACTTTTATGACCCGTATTTTTGGGCTTGTCATGGCCTGATCTCTTGGAGATCTGAATTTGAATATGGGAGTAAGGGTTGGTATTGGGACGGATATTCTCGATTATGCTAATATGCGGAACGACGTTGTCTTCTAACAGCGCTGGTGAATGATTAGTCTAAGCAGAGAATTGATCTTGCACATGAAATTGACAGTTTTGGCTTGGTTGTGCATAACTTGGATGCATATTTGAGTGTAAAGGTTGATGTGTGTAACGCCTAACAATTCAATAATGAGTTGTGTGAATCTGAAAAAAAAATTCTTGACCAAATTGAGGGGCTAAAACGAGAATACCAATCATTCCAGCGTATTTTTGTTGATGATGCCCATGTTGAGAAAAGTACACTAGAGCTATGTGAGGAAGTAGAGAATGTTATATTTGAAGACACTAGTGCATGTAAATATGAGGATATAAAGAGTAATACAATTCTAGAGTTAGGGCGTATTCGTCCTCATTCCATACATTATTCAACATTGTGTTTGGATGATGACATGGAAATTGAGTCATCTATGCCTTTGGAGGAGCCAATGGACGAGGAACGGGGTGCTTACATTCTATAATTCGTCGTGCCAGAAAAAGAGAAATACATATCTCATCCGATGGCCAAGAAGTGTAGAATGCGATATTGGTTACGTTAAATTAGGTGCTTGTTGGGAGGTAACCCAGCTTTATTGCTTTCTTTTAGTTTTAATTTTTTTTTCTTTTGTATTATTTTTTTAGTGTTGTTTTATTTTGTAGGATTATAAGCATAGGAAAAAAGCCACTGGAAGTGTGCAAAAGTGAGCTAGATGGTTGGAACTTGTGTGAGGTATCCGCACTAGGAACCATCATTAGGAGAAGTCTAAGTACCCCGTGAGCTGCTAGTGCTTCGGCCTTTGGCCTTTCAGGGAGTTTCTTGTCCACCCTCGTTTTTTGTTGCTTTATTTGTACATTGGGGACACTGCACTATTTTAAGTGTGGGGTGGGAGAATTCTTTTTGATCAGTAGAAGCTTTGAGGATTGTACTACAGAGATTAAGGGAGGAGAAACTTTATGCCAAGTTCTCCAAGTGTGAGTTTTGGCTTAGTTTAGTGGCGTTGTTGGGGCACATGGTGTCCTGTGAGGTGATTAAGGTAGATCCAAAGAAGATAGAGGCAGTTCAGAGTTGGCCTAGACCGTCTTCAGCTATTGAGATTCAGAAATTTCTCGGCTTGGCCAGATATTATCATCGCTTCGTGGAGGGTTTCTCATCCATTGCAGCGCCTTTGACCTGGTTGACCTAGAAGGGTGCACCATTTAAGTGGTTGGGTGAGTGTGAGGAGAACTTTCAGAAGCTCAAGACTACCTTGACCACGTCTCCAGTTCTAGTTTTTCCTTCGGCGTCAGGTTTTTATACTGTGTATTATGATGCTTCTCGGCTTGGTATTGGGTGCGTCTTGATGCAGGAGGGTAGAGTAATTGATTATGCTTCGTGCCAGTTGAATCCCCATGAGAAGAACTACCCTGTTCATGATTTGGAGTTGGTAGCCATCAATTATGCATTGAAGATTTGGAAGCATTATCTCTACGGTGTGTCTTGTGAGGTATTATGGATCATCGGGGTCTCCAGCACTTGTTCAAACAAAAGGATCTAAATTTTAGGCAACAGAGATGGTTGGAGCTGCTAATGAATATGATATTATCATTCTGTATCATCCTAGGAAGGCCAATATGGTGGTCGATACCTTTAGTACAAAGGCGGTGAGTATGTGTAGCCTTGCATTTATTTCGTAGCCTAGTCGAGTTCTATATTGTGTGGTTTCTCGGTCTTCGTTATATGATGGCATCAGAGAGCATCAGTACGATGACCCCTATTTGCGTGTCCTTAAGGACACAGTTCAACACGGTGATGCCAATGAGGTTACTATTGGGGATGATAGTGTGATCCGAATGTAGAGTCGGATTTTTATGCCTAATATAGATGGGCTACGTGAGTTTATTCTTGAGAAAACCCACAGTTTGCGGTATTCCATTCATCCGGGTGCCGCAAAGATGTATCAGGACTTAAGGAAACACTATTGGTGGAGGAGGATGAAGAAATATATAGTTGGGTTTGTAGCTCGGTGCCTAAATTATCAGCAGATGAAGTACGAGCATCAGAGATCGGGCGGATTGCTTCAAAGGCTTAAGATTCCAGAGTGGAAATGTGAGCGTATCGCCATGGTTTTGTAGTTGGGCTCCCACAGACTTCGAGGAAGTTTGATGCTATTTGATTGATTATTGATCGGTTGACCAAGTTCGTGTATTTCATTCCAGTTGGGACTACATTTTCTTTGGAACGGTTGGCTGAGATCTATATTCGCGAGATTGTTCGCCTTCACGGTGTTCCAGTGTCCAACATTTTCGTTCGGCACATGTAGTTTACATCGCAGTTTTGGAGAGCTGTGCAGCGAGAGTTAGGCACACGGGTTAAGTAAAGTACAATATTCCACCCTCGGACGGACAATCCGAGCGCACTATTCGGATATTGTAGGATATGATATGTGCTTGTGTCGAGGATTTCGGGGGCTTTTGGGATCAATTTCTTCTGCTTGTAGAGTTTGCCAACAACAACAACTACCAATCGAGCATTTAGATGGCTCCATATAAGGCTTTGTATGGGAGATGGTATCGGTATCCGGTGGGTTGGTTTGATCCGGGTGAGGCTAGGCTATTTGGGTACTAACTTGATTTAGGATGCTTTGGACAAGGTTAAGTTAATTCAGGATCGGCTTCGCACGACGCAGTCTAGATAGAAGAGGTACGCTGATCGCAGGTCCGTAATGTTTCTTACATGGTGGGAGAGAAGGTACTGTTCTAAGTTTCACCCATGAAGGGTTTTATGAGGTTCGGGAAGAAGGGCAAGTTGATCCCTCGATATATTGGGCCTTTTGAGGTGCTTGAGATTATTGGAGAGGTGGTTTTCAAGCTTTCATTGCCGCCTAGTCTGTCGAGTGTTCATCTAGTGTTTCATTTTTCCATGCTCCGGAAGTATTTTGGCAATCCGTCTGATGTTTTGAACTTCACCACGGTTCAGTTGGATAGTAATTTGACTTATGATGTGGAGCTGGTGGCCATTTGGATCACAGAGGTCAGCTAGTCGAGGAGGCTACTTGGGAGACCGAGCGGGAGATACAGAGCAAATATCCACGCATATTTGAGACTCCAGGTATGATTCTAGACCCGTTCGAGAATGAACGTTTGTTTAAGAGGAGGAGGATGTAACGACCTGGCCGGTCATTTTTAGTATTATAGCCCTGTTGCCCCATTTATTACTTATACTGTGCTCATTTATTATTAAGTGACTTGCCGGGGAGGTCGGTTTAGTTCCGAGGATCTTTCGGAATGAATTAGGATGCTTAGTCCCAAAGTTAGAAGCCTAAATTGAAAGAGTTTACTGGATGTTGACTATTGAGTAAATGGCTACAGAATGGAGTTTTAATAGTTCTGATAGATCCGTAAGGTGATTTTGGCTTGAATTGGCGAAAGTTGGAAAAATAGAAGTTTGGAGAGTTGAGAAGTTTAACCGAGAGTTGACTTTGTGGTTATCGAACTCGAATTTCGGTTTCAGAAGTTGGAATAGGCCCGTTGTGTCATTTATGTCTTGTGTACAAAATTTGAGGTCAACCAGAGTTGATTTATTAGGTTTCGGTATCGATTGAAGAAGTTGGAATTCATTAGTTTTCATAAGGCTTGAATTAGGGTGCGATTCGTATTTTTGATGTTGTTTGATGTCATTTGAGGCCTTGAATAAGTTCATATCCTGTTTTAGGACTTGTTAGTATATTTGGCTGAGGTCCCGGGGGCCTCGGGTGGATTTCGGATGGTTATCGGATGGTTATCGGATTAGAATTAGGACTTAGGAAGTTGCTGAGGCTAGGGATTTCTTGTGTGACTGCACTCGCGCGGGGATTGGTCGCAGGTGCGAGCTCGCAGAAGTGAGCCAGGGGTCACAGGTGCGAGCTTGAAGGAATTGGCCAGTGGTCGCAAGTGCAAGGGATCTTCCGTATCTACGAGCCCGCAGATGCGATAAGGCTCCACAGATGCGACAAGGCTCCGCAGATACGGAGATAGGTAGGCGTGGCTGGCTTAATAGAAGCGGGCGTTTGGCAGCAAAAGCACTTCTGCAGATGCAGATCTGGGAGTGCATCTGCAGATTGTGAGGGGCTTAAGTGAATTTTTCAGGTGCAGAGTTTTCACCGCAAGAGAGGTTCCGCAGATGCAGAATTTTGGCCCGCAGAAGGGAATGGATCGGGGATTGTATATGGTCAAAATGTTCCGAGATTTTATCCATTTTTAGACTTTGGGAGCTTGAATTAAGGCGATATTTGAAGGGGATTTCACTAGATTTCAAGAGGTAAGTCACTTTTGATCATTTTTATTCATTAATATTGAATACCCATATAATTTCCCATCTAGTTTATGTGTTTTTATGGTGGAAGTTTGGGAGTTTTTGGACTAGGGATTGGAAAGTATGATTTGGGGATTTGAATGACAATTTGGTATCGGAATTTGGTAAGCTTGGTATGGTTGGACTCGTGGTTGAATCGGAGTTCGGATTTTGTTAATTTTTTCGGATTCCGAGACATGGGCCCGGAGTTGACTTTTTGACTATTGTTAAAGAACTTAGCTTTATCATATGGAATTAATTCCTATAGCTTGTGTTAATTGTATCGAGTTTTTTGTGGCTAGATTCGAGGCGTTCAGAGGCCGATTCGTGAGGCAAGGGCTTATTGAAGTAGAGATTTGCATGGTTTGAGATAAGTAGTATTTCTAAACTTAGATTCGAGGGTATCAATCTTGAATTACGTGTTATGTGGTTGGTGTTGAGGTGACGCACATGCTAGGTGACTGGCGTGTGGGCGTGCATCGTAGTAATTGTGACCTGGTCGATTACACGGTACTGTGTAGTCATTAAACCTTGTTGCTATTCGTGTGATTCCTATGTGTTAGAGTAATTGAACTATATGCTTATCCGGTTGAGACCCACTCGGTCATTTCTGCTGTTGAATTATTTGCTTAGAGGGCATTTTGTACTCAGTCACATCCATCATTTGCATATCACATCTCAGTCACTGTTACTATTTATTGTTGTGCTATATATCATTGTTCCGGCTGATTGGCATGAGATTTGTGAGCCCGAGAGACTGGAGAGATTGCTCACTGAGTTGGGGCCTAAGAGCCATTATGTGAGTGAGATTTGTGGATCGGGCTATACGCCGCAACCTGACTTATTGCTTTATATATATATTATTATTATGGATCAGGATGCATGTCGCAGCAGGCCCTATGGGCTTTATATATTGTTATGGGATCGGGCTGCACGCCGTAGCAGGCCATATTGACTTATTATTCGCGCTTGGTCAAGATTCACCCCTCTAGAGTCTGACATACCAGCAATGAGCATAGGTACCGTACAGTGCTAAATGACTGAGTGTGATGAGCGAGAATTGAGACTGTCAGATTGAGTACTCTAAGAGTGTGAGTACGAGACGTTTTCATTGTGCTGCATCACATATGATATGCACATTGACATGTAGATACAGAGATGTAATATTCCTCATTTCGGTCATACATGGCATCGTTTAGCTGTGTTGAGCTTTCTTGTTAAACTTAAAAGCATGTCTACATTCCTGTACTGTGAACCAGTAGATTATGAGTTTCTCTGAGATATTATTGTCATATTTCCTATCATATCTGCACTGTTTAAAAATCTATATTTGGACTGTATTGGTTTAGCTCATTACTGCTTTCAGCCCAAGGTTAGTCTTGTTACTTATTGAGTATATTGGGTTGGATGTACTCATACTACTCTTTGCATTTCGTGTGTATATCCAGGTACTTCTGAGCAAGGCGATTGCTAGCTTTGAGCTTCATCTATCGGAGACTTTTGAGGTAGCTTCCTTGGAGTCCGTAGACCTTGATTTTTCTTTTTTCAGTTATTTGTATTGTTCTATCTTTCTAGACGGTGTTTAGTACTCAGTCTATGTTATCAGTTAGATGCTCATGTACTCAGTGACACCCGAATTTTAGGGGATATTGTATTTGAGTCGCAGTATTTTCTTATCAATTATTTATGAGATTTTACTCTTAAGTTTATATTACTATGTTTTCAAATTTAAAGATGCGTGGTTTATTGTGTTTGTCGGCATGCCTAGTAGTGTGATAGGCATCATCACGACATATGTGATTTGGGTCATGACACTAACTCAACCAAGTCACGTAGGTCGCCAAACCCAAGAGTATTGCCACAAAATACTCGTATAGCCTCACTACCAAAGGAACCGATTACTTTTATTACTATGCTGATCTAACCCACTCCCAAGTTGTCTCATTTCTTTGAATTCTCCCAGACTTGCCTTAAATTTTACACTTCTCCTAGCCATTACACTACGACCCTTAACCCATCGCTCACCACAAGAGATCCTAGCATGAAACCACGTCGCCTTAAAGCCCATAAGCCACTGTATTCCCTCTTGAGCATCCAAAAATATGGCAACCGAGATACCCACTCTAAAGAGATCTTCTATGAATCTGAAGCTATTTTCTTAACCTCTCTAATACTGAAGTATAAAACCACTAAAAATACAGATATACCGCAAGTCTCAAAGCCTTCCAACGAAAATCTAAGATCTTAGCACAAATCCAAAAAATCCTCAAAAACCACATATTAAGCTTGAACTAATTAGAATCTTCTCCAGTGTCATCCACTGTGCTCAAAATCCCCAGTGCACTGTCGATACTAGCCGAACGACTTGTACTTCATTAACACACAAACACCTCAATAAGTAACCCACATCTCTAGGCAAATGAGCGAGTCCCTAGTCCCTGCACACTACCTCCCCCACGAATAACAAACCCGAATCACTCCCAGATTTCCATATATTCATAAAGTGTAACACATCATGCATCTAGAAATTTCCTTACTTGAATCATCCTCGAAATCCAGCTCTTCAAGTCATAACCGATACATAAGTACACTTCAGACCAAAACTAAAATAACACATTACCAATCAATATGATCATCGATAGTAGACACCCCCACTTGGCTCAAAGCCATAGAATGCAACATCCGATAATCCAAAATAACCTTACTCTACAACTGCCATAATCATCCAATGTAATTTAACAAAATCCTTCATACACTCATGTAGCTCTACTCATAAAATACCTCAAATTATTTGCTAAGCGCATATCCATCCTCGTGACAGTCGTGAAAACTCCTTTAAGCGACCCAAACTCAAATTGCAACACATGTAACCCATTAGTAGGAAGCAACTCTCCACAGAAACATCATAGGAATCACACTTCGGTAGACTACACCGCAGGTGATAACCCACCTACTCAGCATCAAACTTGTATCTCTCTATGACTTCATCCTGGTCACAACTACTATGCAATCGCTAATTCCTCTCGAGTCTGAACTTGTCATCAAGACATAAGAATCTACTTCACTCCACAGAAAAATAACATGAAATATCCCTAACACACTCATATCTCGAGACTGTATAACATATCAGGATAGAAATCAATCATCCATCATCCTTTCATAATCCAAGCAAAATTCTTCTTGTCACATCCAACTATCTAAGCACATTCCTGAGTCACATAATACACATCATATAACTAGCCAATCACTCACTGAGCCATCAATCCCATTCTTAGGGACACTACCATACATATAAGTCCAAAAGCACATACTCACACAACTGAAACTACCGAGCCCAAGACGCGTTTTGAACCTGGCGTCGAGTCCACCAGACTAGCCTGTCTTCTCAACAGATCTGAAAGTAGACATGCTTTTCAAGTATAACAGTCAACGTCCAAATCTTACCACTAAAATTAAGTAAACATGAATTTATCAAAAAGGACTATGTTATCCAATTCACAACATCATATAAGACTTTTTATTTACCATTTAGCATGAGAAAAAATACATCTCTATGCCTACATGTCAATATACATGTCAAGTCATCAAATGTCATATTACTATTTGGCATGTGAAAAGTACATCTCTATGCCTAGATGTCAAATATACGTGTCAAGTAAATAATTTTACAATAATATCATCAAGTACTCACTCTCAGCACACTCATGGTGCCTGGCTCAAATATATATAGATTATATGGGTAGGCCTGGGCCCTATCCCCATCCAATATATCTATTAGTAAAGGTTTGTAGACATATCCTGTAAGTCAATGCAGCATGTTGGCCTTGTAGACTTTGTCTGTATATTCTTTTGGTGTAGCAGTAGTAGTTATGATGGTCTTACCGGCCCAGGTTTATGGAAATGTTCAGTTGAAGCTAATCTCCATTAATTTTTATATTTTATTTCACAAATTATCCTGTGTTGTGGCCTTGCCGACCAAAGTACCACATTGTATAGTCAGAGCCCCTCAATATCAGGTTGGTACTCTCGCTCAACTGAGGCAACGAGTGGTGGTTTTGCCTCCCCAGGTTTGGGGCATGACAAACTTGATATCAGAGCAGGTCTGTCCTACAAAGTCTACAAACCGTGTCTAGTAGAGTCTTGCTCGCGGATGTGTTTTGCACCACATTTGTGGACAGGAGACTATATGACATTTAGGATATATTATCCTTCTTTCATATCCTAGATCGTGCAGTAGAGCGAATTTATAAAAACTTAGATCTAACTTTGAGCTTCTATAATTGTATACAGATATGCCTGAGAACAGATAGACTAGAGTTGATCAGGGGGCCATTAGAATCACAGAGGAAGGCACGAGTGGAGCTCCACCTCTACTGATAGTTGTACTATGTTAGGACAGGGCCCATCCTACACATATAATCTATATATAGATACAATATGTACTCAAAACTTTAGATCCGACAACTCCGAATGACACAGAGCTTACCGATCAAGCTTAACTCAGACAATACCTACCGAGGAGGTATATCCATCTGTCTATCTGAACCTGCAAGTATGAAATGCAGCATCCCCGACAAAAGAGATGTCAGTACGAAATAATGTACTGAGTGTAAGCACCTAATTTTTAACTATACGTGAATTATTTTTTCACTCATCTCACCAATACCTCATTTACCACTTCCCCCATTCACACACTTAATTTTCCCATGAACCTCCCTAACATAATTTCTTCACCAACACACACGGACACTCACAAAAAAAGGAGCTTCATCTCCACCCCAAACACATACAACAAAAAGTCAAAAAAAGGGAGGAGGAAGGTCAAAAAGGGGAGGAGAAAAGATGGGGACAACACGGGAAAATGGGAGTAAAAAGAGAAAGAAAGAGAGAATAAAAAGGCCACTGCTGCTCATTAAAAAAGAAAAACGAAAGAAATAGTAGCCCATTTTTCTTCTTCTGAAAGCAGCGAAAAAAAAGGAAGAAGACAGAGACAACAGATCCCCCACTAGACAAAAAACCCTAGCCTCCTCCTCCTCCTTCTTCACTCTTCTCTTCTCACCTCTCCCATTGATTGAAATTTTTAATTTTTGTATTGATATTTGAAAGCTAATTCTATTTCCTGGTTTTTCAAAAGAGTTGTGGAATCCAAACCGATGGCTGCTTTTCTCCATTCGAGTATTTGAGTTCCTTCCTAGAGTTTTGGCCTCTATTTGGTATGGGTTTGCTATTTTTGCTGCGGCCGAGTTACTTTTTGCCAAATTAGTTGAACGGCGACAATGAATCCTGTTACGTTTAGTTGGGTCTACCTATAGCTAGTCTATTTTTCATGTCTTTAAATAATTAAACAAAAAATAGAAATATTAGCAAGCCTTTAGCACAAAGTTAATAAGTTAAAACACTAGGTCTAATTTCAAATACCTCTTTTAAATAAGTTTAATAACCCTTAGTATTGAATCCTATACTCTCCCAATAAACATCCACAATCTTTTGGCCTCACACTGAATCCCAAATGTAGCAAGAATTAACATCGCTACTTTAGGCAGGCGTGCTCCAATTAATAGTTAAATATCATGGCTATAGGTACAGTTCCCGTGGCATAGATGGGATACGTAACCCCAAATACAAAGTGCGCGTTCACGCGACTTGACCAATCAACTTTGAATAGTAGTAAATATTTTATTGATTGTGCACGTATGCGTGACATGATTCTTGACACGCGAAATAAAGTGAGTACACCTACGCATGACTTATTTCAAGATAATTTTCATAAATCTAATCAAGAAATAAAATCGGACATAGGTAAAACATGAAAGACAATACAATCACAGTTTATCCAAAAAATAATATAAGCCAAATGTAGTCAATAAAATGACCATGCTAGAACTACGGGACTCGGAGAATGCCTTACACCTTCTCCCCGGTCAACAAAATTCCTTACCCCGACTTTATTTTCGCAAATCAATAATAATGAAATCAAACCTTCCTTTGACCACGGATTCAAATAAAAAGTGACTTGGAACACCCAAAAACTCAATTCCAAGTGGCGACTCTGTAAATAAAATAATCCCTACTCAAGTTTGTTACTTTAATTGGAAAAACGCTTTAACCCACATCAATTCACACATAATATATATCTTTTCGGGGTAAAAAGGGGTGTGACAGCTCTGGCGACTCTGCTGGGGAGCCTAAAAGAATTCGAGCTTCTACATTGATTAATTTTTGGTTTTTATTATTTTTGGATATTACTGTGTATGTGAGCCTAATGTGCTAATTGTCGCTCATTTACTGCTTTGATATTATTTGAACCGTATATATAAATTGTCTTCTCTCGCACCCCATCTGAGTCTTCTCATAAGTAATAGTGTTGTGTGTGCTAACCAGCTCCACAAAATTTTGTGTATGAGATAAAGCCAGTGTGCAGACCTGCTCCTGGTGAAGGATTTAATCACGCATGTTTAGGCGGGGAGAACCACCAGTAAAGACGGAACCGTTCTACGGCCGGCACGCTGACGCTCCTCAGCTTGGGTTATCCGCCCGAGTAAGCCAGTCTAGATACCTTCTCCACTAGAATTTAAACCTAAAAGAACAAACCTTATACTAGATATCCCTAGTAGGTTCGCTTTATTTGCATCACGTGGATTTGACTTAGCAAAACTCAGCACAGGAGTCGGGTCCGTATAAGACATGTATCCTTTTTTGAGACCATCATGTTCACTTATGTGCTACTTGCTGCATCATTTTGAAGGTTTGCTCGCATTGTGGACTGGGTTTAGAAAATTAGTTCAGCGGAATTTTAAAAAAAAAACATCCCCCTAGTTTTATACAAATAATCTGTTTTACTATAAATAAATAAATAAATAAAAGTTGAAAACAAAATAAAAAATGGTCAAAATCTATCAAGTCTTAGACCGAAATACGCGGGTCTGATTCTCACCGGAAGGGAGATACGTAGGCAACCTTTATCGGGTCCGTCCCCAATTTTCAAAAAACCAAAAAACTATTTTTCTTTAATTCCTTCTTTAGAAGTCTTTCTTTCAGAAGTCAAATCCAATAATCCAAAAATATTTTCTTCCTTTTTATAGAAGTCTTTATCCCAAAATATAATAAAAATAAAATCAAAATCCAAAAAATATTTTCTTTCTTTGGAAATTTACAAAAACAAATGAAAATCAAATATCCAATTTTTTTTTCTTTTTTAGAAGTCTTTCTTTCGAACATTCAAAAAAAATAACAAAATAAGAAAAAAGTGAAATAAAAAAAAATTCTTCTTTATAATTCTTTCTTTCAACAATCCCCAAATTTCAAAAATTCAAAAATATTTTTCTTTAAATATATCTTTGAGACATAAAATCCAGAAATTTAACAAAAAATAATAATTTTGAATTCCAAAATATTTTTGTTCTTCTTCAGAAGTTTTTCTTTCGAAAATTAAAATGAAAACTCTAAATCCAAAATTATTTTTGGAAATTCAAAGGCAAAATTCAAAATTCAAAAATATCTTCTTTCCTCTTTAGAAGACTTTCTTTCGAAAAATCCAAAAAAAAAAAAACGTTATCCAAAAAAACATATTTTTTTCTTTCTTCTTTAGAAGTTTTCTTTCAATAATTCCCAAAAAAGAAAATCCAAAATATTTTCCATGTTAGGAGATTTTGTGAGATTATTTGTATATGAGTAAAAAGAAAGAGTTAGTTTATTTACTTTATTCCTGATCCTCCCGAACTACGCAAGATCTGATTCATGTTCCCACATGATACGCAGGCAACCCACATCAGGTTCGATCGAATGATTTTGAAAAAAAAAGGAAAAAAAGAGAGAAGAAGGATATGAAGAGTGTGTTCATTCTAACATGTTTGTTATTTTGAAATAAAAGCTAGTTAAAGGTGGTTGGTTTGTTGGTTTGCAATAGTGAATTACGAAAATAATCCAGGATCACTCTATCTCTTCTCAACCAAGGGAATACGCTACGCTACTGTTGATCAGACTAAGGTCGCGAAAAGACAAGTAGATAGTTTGGTGGTGAAAAATAAAGGCAAATATTGGTTGACTTTTACCAGATTTGAGCAACATGACATGCTTTGTGGGAGACGATCTGTGATGATAGGGAGATATGAGAATTATTCCAAGTCTTTTGAAAAATCTATTGCTATGAAATTTCCCATGCTGCCAGTCCTGAAATCCATTAGCCAATATTGGGAATGGTTTGATCAAAAAGTCAAAATATAAATGCTGATTCCAGAGCAATCAAAATTAGTGAATGTCATAACAATGCTGCTGTGCAAGTCCCTGACTAAGATGTCGCTTAGTAACTGAAAAGCCACACCTCTTTCAGCTGGGAGGAGTCATGGTAGCTTATTTTGTCATATTTTCTTCTTCTTTTGATGTTATCATACCTTCTATTCTTTATTCAATAAAATACAATCAATCATTTTGTGTCCATTTTGTGCATAGTTCTTTTCTTACTTGTTCTAGTGACATGACATGCATGCGGAATTTTCGGCCAGAATTTAGAAAATTAATCTAGTCTTGAATTTGATAATTAAAAGAATGAGACACTTTTGAAGATAATAAATAGTTGAAACACTTTGAGAATAAGCATAAGCCAAGTATATATGGAACCAAAGCAGTCATACATACGGAGGTAAAGGATCTCTACCTATGAATTATTGTGTAGACCGGGCTTAAGGTTGATCAGATGGGTTAAAGATTGTTTAACACTAAAAGATAAAAAGTATTTTTCAAAATAAGGTGTATTCCAGACAATTTGAAATGGATAAGTTAGTGTAGAAATGCATCCTCCTACACCAAGACAAAATCCAAGAAAAGGTCACCCAAATTAACAAGGGTCATTCTCTGCGTGGAAAGTATTGCTCATATAGCTTTACGCTGGACAAGACCCAAAAGACAACATGTTTATCAATGTCATGATTGTGAAAAGATAATATATATGGCGTTCTCGAGACTAGGAGGCCCTTTCTCTGCTACCCAAATACTTTATACCACTTGTTGCCCATTTTGAGCCTATGTTATAATCTTTGACCACCCTCTTTTGGAATCAAGTTTAGAGTTAAAAGTAAAACAAAATGACAAAAATGAAAAGAAAAGTCCATACCCCCAAGAGTATAAATTGGAGCAACTCTTAGAAAGTTCAAGTGAAGAAAAAGAAGATGAAAAGAATAGTCAAGGTTCATGCCCATAGAAAATAAAAGTTGGGGCAACTTGTTTTGAAAAAAAGAAGAAGAAAGAAAGATGAAAAAAAAATATAGTTAGATCAGAAGTTTGAACTACGTTTGACTTGATTCCTTTAAAGGATACATAGACAGCTCTATACTAAGGTTCAATCCAACCAAAAAATAATTCATTATCTAAAACTGGGGCATGAGTTTGTTTTAGTTTTTTTTTAAAAAGAGTCGATTCCAAGAGTTGTAAATTTACAACCCCATCATATTGAGTCTATTTTGAGCATTCATACTGCCCTTTCTTTCTAACCATATCCAAAATTCTTCCAAATAAAGATCTCCTAATAAACCTTCCAGAATGACAAAGGAATCATGCAATAAGTAACAATTTCCACACGACATAGAACACTAACAAGTTGCTCACACAAAAAATAATAGAAGAGAGAGCCTTTCTAGTGAAAACCTTCACGGGCACTTTAAGGCGACGGTAAGTAGAGATAAATAAATGAGAGAGACTTCTTGGTGAAAATTCGGTGGGGAACCACTAGTCGAAGGTGAGTCGTGAGTCTGATGCAAAATAATTGGCACAAAGATGCTCGGTTACAAAGCTCGAAGGAATGACAAGAGCAAAGGTTAAATTGGTTTGAAAGATCAATCTGTTATGTCCAAAATTCATGTCATGATCACTAAGGCTGGCTACCACACTCACATGAGCCCCTTATTTCCTTTCTTTCCCATAAAAGTTGTGTCTCTTGTTAAAAATTTCTTCCTTTTATTTGCGCATAGCTTTGTCTTTTTTATTTTTGAGTCAGTTCTCATCAAAACAAGAAAGAAAGGATTTTCAAAATTTGCTACCAGCTTTTCAGTTGCACAA